>NC_047042.1:32216075-33515543 GCF_011762595.2 Tursiops truncatus | reverse complement strand
ATCTTGATATGCATTCATAAAAACTGACTAAAATTGGAACAAGATCTCAGCATTTCACTGCATGTAAACTATACTTCAATTTTTTTAAAAGGTATGCTCTTGTGTCTTACCACCCAAGCATCTGCATTTATCAAAATAAACTTTTAATTTCAGAATTGTTTTAGATTTATAGAAAAGTTCTAAAGTAATACATACAGTCCCTGTACCTATGTATTCTCCGTACCTAATCTCCTCCATTGTCAATATATTACACTACTATGGTACATTTGTCATAACTAGTAAACCAATATTAACATATTATTATTAACTGAACCTCATAATTTATTGAGATTTCTTTAGTCCCCCCTCAACCCAATGTCATTTTCTGTTTCAGGATCCCATCCGGGATACCACATTGTATTTAATCATCAGGTCTCCTCTGGCTCCTCTTGGCTGTGACAGTCCCTCAGATTTTCCTTATTTTTGATGACCCTGACGATTTTGAAGAACGCCGATCAGGTATTTTGTAGTATGTTCCTCAGCTGGAGTTTGTGTGACAGTTTTCTTATAATTGTAACGTGCTTATGGGTTTGGGGGAGGAAGACCACTGAAGTGAAGTGCCACGCTCATCACATCATAGGTAGCAATGGTACATATGATCAACAAGACATCACTTATGGTGTTAAAGGTGATCACCTGACTGAGTATCTATCTGCATTTTAAAGCAAGTTCCTTGGATGTTTCTTATATCCACTAATTTTCAAAGTACCATATCAAATTTTAACATTTCACAGAACACTGAATAAATACACATAATGAACTGTAAAACAAGTCCCTGCTGAAAACCATCTATTGCCCATCCGAAGAGATATCTGCCAATCTTTTCATATGTCTTATATCAATGTCACTGAAGACAGGGTATCCTCCTTCCTACTCATTGCTTTTTCATTTGACGACCCCTCCCTTCTTCCTAAAACTCCCCATTTCTATGAATGTGATGCTGTCCAACACGTTTAACACCCAGTAATTCTCTTTGACTCAGCCATCTACAGGCCTCTGAATTGCTTGTCATAATTCCCTGGAGATTTTAGTTCCCAGTTATCTATTCTCCATGACTATTCCTCTCATATTTCTTATTGATTTCAATAGCCACAAATTTTTTACTCCAATACATGGCCTCACTATCCAGTGCTATTGCCTCTATCCCACCTCAGCTATGGTCATACCTAAATCTCATCATTAACATAATTTTCTGTCCTAAAACTTCCACCACCTTCTTCCCCTACCACATTTTCAACTAATGAGTGTGCTTTTGATTTCATTGAGGAAGTGGAAGCAATTAGAAGATTCCCAGATGCCCGTACCACCATGTCTACCAACATCAAGACCCATATACTCTGCCTGAAAGTCAAGGAACAAATTACCCTTTTTTTTCTATCTAAGGCCAATCCATTCACTTAAGTAGTGGAACTCATCCTCTTCAGTATACCCAAGGTCACTGCTCTCTTCTATTTTATTTATTTCATGGTTTATTTCTATTAGTATACAAATACATACCATCTTAAAGAAATCTTCCTTGATTCTATATCCCTTAAAGTTTCTGCCCCATTTCTCTGCTATTTTTAAGCAACATTTCTCAAAAAGAGTTTTTTAGGGCAGTTCCTCCTTCCTCTCCTCCCATGCCCTCTTGTTCCCACTACATTCAGACTTGTATACTTGCCACTCCACTGAGGCTGCTCTTACCAAGGGCACAGAAGACCTCTGTATTATACAATCAAGTGGTCATTTATCAGTTATCCAATTGGGTCAATCAGAATTGTTTGATACAGCTGATCATTGTTACTTGGATCGATTTCTGTACTTGACCTTTGGAGTACCAAACTAGCTGTCCCTTCTCAGTTTCCTTTGGTTAATCCTTTCCATATCCCATATCTCTAAATACTGGAATATTGCAGAACTCCATCCTCTAACCCAAGTGATCTGCCTCTGTCTCACAGATTTAAATATGATTGCTACCCTGAAAGTTTCTAAATTTACATTTCTGTCCTGAACCGCTCCCTGTAACTCCAGACTTATACGCCTTCATATATTGATATCTTGATTTAGATAGCTAATAAACATATATAAAAGAAAAATCACATTAGACCAGTTAGACAAGGAAGACTTCATTCAAGATTATTGCAATAGGGGAGAGAGACTGAACTCAATTCTACTGAAACAAAAGCAAGAGTACATAAGGACTGGGGTGAGGTTGGTCAAGGTGACTAGGCCATCAACTTTGGTAATGCGTGCTTATTGTAGTTAGGCTCCAAACCTCCCACAGAAACTGTGAGATAAGGGTGCTTCCTTGATTATTTCAAAGAGATTTCTCCCAGGTCCTTGAGAAAGACCTCTGGATTGTAGAAGATTTGCATCTCAAAGGGGCAGAGGAAGTTTTCTCTTGCGTATTTCTAACATAAATGTTCTTTAAAAAGGGATGTCAGGGGCCTACAGTCAGGAAGAAATCTGCCTAAAGCTTAGTCAATCTGAGGGGAATTTTACGGTTGTCTTGGTCACATCTCATACTTAACATGACCAAAATGAATCACTGATTTTTCTTCACCCTCTAACCTGCCCAACACCCAGTATTCTCCAGTCCAGTGGCAATTTATTTGGGCTAAAAATCTTAGAGCCAACATTAACCACTCCCCGCCCCCTACATCCAATTCTTCAGTAATATGTATCCAGTTTCCAACCACTTCTCATCATCTTCACCAGGCCACCAGAGCCCAAGCAACCAAAACTGGCCAACAGATATTAAATTGCTTTCCTAATAATTTCCCCTAGTCTCACCCTTCCTCTCCCTACAGTTTATTAATTAGACTGCCAACTTCCCATTTCACCCACAGTAAAATCCAAAGTCACTATTTTGGTTTATAAAGCCCAACACACTCTTCCTCTGGATTCTCCCTTCTCACTTACTTCTGCCTCTGCCTCCACACCTAATCTCATATACACATCCTGTACATGAGTCACATTTTCCTCTTTGCTGTTAGTCATATGTTCCAATCATGTTTCTGCCCCCGGGTTTTTGTATTTGCTTTCTTATTTGTCTGAACCACCCTTCCTGAAGATATCCATCTGACTTTCTTTCATCAGGTCTCACCTCTACTGTCAAATGTTATCCCCTATTTGAGTTCTTCCCTAAGCTTATATATCACAGTATAATAACCCTGCTTTATTTTTCTTCATATGCCTTACCACCACCTGACATTATTTTGTTTGCTCATTTATTTAATTTCCAACTAGAATGTGTATTATATGAGAGCAGAGGCTTTGTATTGATATAGTTTTGTTCACTACTGAAGCATGCCAGGCACAGAGTAGGCAATAAGTATTTGTGCAATAAATGAATGAATGCCCTGCCCTAGCCCAGTGTTCACAAATAGCCATTGACCTCCATGAAATCATTTCACTATCTTCAGTGAATTCAGTGCCAGGCTTCTCTTCATTTTCCTTTCAACTCTGGCCTCTGTTACCTTCGATGATTTAAACAGCAACACATCTGCTTACCATAGCCACACAGGTTCCATTATCTTCAGTGTCTCAAACTATTTAATGAAAAAGGTATACTTAAAACTCCTTCCAGCTCTGCAATTCCTTTTTCTGAATACAACTCCTTGCATTCTCACTTGTCCCTATCCTTTTGACCAACTGCACTTGTCACTATCTTGATTATGATTCCTGGTTACTTAACCTCAACCTGGTCTCGCAGGCTATTATTCCATTTCTTACCCTTCTTTCCCATTCAGCACCTTCTCTCACAGAATGGGTTCTACAATCATTCTGATAATGACTGCCCATATTACTGCCCCTGATTTATTCATCCTTTAGCAGACCTTTAGGTTTCTAACCTTTCCAACCACTAGCACCAGGAAATCTCCAATACTTATTTTATCTGTTCTAATTTATTGGCCAGTTATGTTTTCTATTCTAATAATTCTACAATTTTCCACTACGTAATTAAAATTCTCAAGTTGGTTCCTCATTACTACTTAGTATTCCTTTTTTTTTTCTAAACATGTCATGGATTTTGTTGTTTGTGTTTCCACTGTCTGTGGATTCCACTGTGCTCTGTTTAAAATCATTTCTATGTTTCTCTAAACATCAATTTCCTTTTGCATTGTGTTCAGTAGACAACTTCATATTTTATTTTATTATGATCATTTGATGTGAAATTTTCAAAATTCCTCCTTAACATTGAAACCTCTCCCCCTTCATCTCTTCCTTAACTCCAATATTCAAGGAAGAAGCATATTGTTGCCTTGCTACCCTACATCTCTAAACTCTATGCTTATTCACATTCTATCACACCTTATTTGGGACATTCTCCCCATACACATATAAATTACTTTTCCCCAGCAGACTTAATCAACCCTGTCTCTCTGCTCATAACCGTTTACAATCCTCAGAATCTCAGTTTTTTAGTTTGTCTACCTTGATTAGCTGGAAATTTCTAAGGACAAAGATGAAGTCAAACTATTCCCAGTGTTTTCCATATTGTAGAGCTGTCATTTTATAAATATTGAACGAATACATGAATGAATATTTATTGTTTAAGGCTTTGAAAAGAGCCTGTAGTGGGGGTGGAAGGGAATCAAATGTTAGATGTTTTTCTTCACTCACCACACTCCAGAATTATCATCAGAATAATGGTCCATCATTCCAAATTTGTGATGATGGTGATGGTATGCTATTTAGTTAATATATTTCATATTTCATAGCAGTCACTTTAAAACATTCCGAAGTCTAAGACTGAATGCTGCTAAGTATTCGACCTCAGTTCCTTTACCCTGAATTCAGAGCCCAGCTGGATGATTAATGGCATCCTTACTCCACTTGCACTATATTTTTGAATGCTCTACTGAATCTGCATTGAATCCAATCTTGTCCATCAGTCATGTTGTCTGGAAAAGTCACAGGAACTCACTTTCAGGAGTTCTAGATCCTTCCACTTAATCTTGGAGAGAAACTGATCTTGAAATTATACTCTGCAACCAAAGTTTCCAGTTACTATTCTTTCTTAGTTACTGTGAAAATGGCCTATAAATGTATCATTTTTAAATAGGAAGTATTTTCATTGATCTGCTGGATTTGCCTTTTTTTGAAATTGAAGCAAAGACCTAAATTTCATAGTTTATTCTAATGTATTTTATTTTAACAGTTTTTAGAGGGCTCTCTATTGTTGTCAAAACATATTATGGTCCTTTCCTAATTTTTGTACCATCATGAGTTTCAGATCTGCTAGCAAAAATGGCAAAAAATATCTCGTTTAGGATTTTTTATTAAATACTTTTTTGACTTAGATACTTGATGGGCTGTCTACACAGCTTCCTCTGCAAGACTGGGTTTTAGAATGCTACTTTAAAATATTCTGTGATATAGCTAAAGGAGTCATTTAATTTTTACCCCCCCACACACACATTTGTACCTTTTTTCAGAAATAGATAGTTTGGGGTGGAAAGAGAAGTAGAATGGAGCCAAGAAGCTCTGTTTTACTTCTCATTCTGTCGCTAGGACTCCAAGGAATTTTTAAAGAACAAAGTGCTTCTCCCTAAAGAGTTACTGAATTATAAAACTGTACCTTTTCAACCAAGTGGTGATAGTAGGTCAAAAAATGGCCTCCTGAAAAATATCCTAATTCCAAGAACCTCTGTTATCTTTTATGAAATGTCTTCACAGATTTGATTATGTTAAGGATCTTCAGATTGGAGGATCCAGTTATCTGGATGGGCCCTAAGTTCCCTATATATCTTTATAAAAAGGACATAGAGTAAGATTCCATACCACACACACACACACACACACACACAAGAAGTCAATGTGAAGAAAGAGGCAGAGATTGAAGTCATGTAGCCATAAGCCAAGGAATGCTAAAAGCCACCAGAAGCTGAAGAGACAAGAATAGATGCTCCCCTATAGCCTGCAGAGAGAGTGTGGCTCTGCTAACTTCATTTTTTTTTTGTCATTACCAGTATTTTATTTATTTGTTTATTCTTTAACATCTTTATTGGAGTATCATTGCTTTACAATGGTGTGTTAGTTTCTGCTTTAATTTTGACCCAGTAAAACTGATCTCAGACTTGCTGCCTTCAGAACTATAAGAGACTGAAGTTCTGTAATTATAAGCTGGTGGTATTTGTTATGGAAGCCATAGGATACAAATACATAGTATGAAGTCTGTTTATCTAGAGAAGGAAACCGAAGTTCATGAAGGTAATATAACTCACATAAAATTGCATAGTTAGGGGCTTCCCTGGTGGCGCAGTGGTTGAGGGTCCGCCTGCCGATGCAGGGGACACGGGTTCGTGCCCCGGTCCGGGAAGATCCCATATGCAGCGGAGCGGCTGGGCCCGTGAGCCATGGCCACTGAGTTCGCGCATCTGGAGCCTGTGCTCCAGAACGGGAGAGGCCACAACAGTGAGAGGCCCACGTACCGCAAAAAAAAAAAAAAAAAAAAAAAATTGCATAGTTAGCAGAAAAACTAGGGCTAAAAACCAAGTTTCTGCACTGCCAATTTAAGAATATTTCATTCACTATATCATCACTTCCTTTTCACATTTCATTTGGGCACAAATAGAGGCAGCCATGACCTTTGCCACTGAAATTCCTAGAACTAATATTCTCCTTCACCAGCAATCTATTCTCACTTAAACAGTTTTATATTGAATAGGATGTAGTATTCATCTAGGTCCTACCAAAGAGCCAGGGATGTTTGAAGCCAATGATCCAATATATTTCCCATTGTTTCCTTTTAAAATCAATTTAGGAACCAGGAACAGAAGGCATACCCAAGCTACTCAAGATTGGGAGATTTTTAATTGTCAACCTGCCTGGCTCATCCCTTGAGAAGAATAACTGGGGTGGCTGCCTTGGGGCTCTTGCTTGGGATCTTACCATGGAATGTTGGACTTTACTTCTATTTCTGAATATTATAAAGGTTAAATTTTGAAATATCTCTCTTTAATGTTAATCCTTTTGACCCATGGAAGTGGCCAGCAGTGCAGTCACCTTTTAAGTGGCTGCAATAGTTGAGTTGTCTAGGCCTAGTTCTTTTCTAGGATAGCCTGGCAAACTTATTACTTCATCTCCCTTGCTCCTCTCAACTTGCCCATACTTTACGTTCTGAATTATATTCATGTGGCCTTTAGGTGGGATGCGTTGTTGATTCTAGCATAAACATTTCTACAGATTGACAAAAGCCCACTCCTCGTATTTCATTTTCCCCTCCTCTGGTTGTATAAACATATATACTTCTAATATATTGAAAATAATACTGCTACATCCAGTTTGTTATACTAGATTCTCCATAAAATAAAATGATTGGAAGTGAAGCCTTAAAATCAGTGTAGCTCCTTAATACTATCCATTAGGTTAAATAAAACTCGAAGTTAAATTTGCTCAAGGTCACATTCCTAAATTGTGGCAGAGGCATGACTTTCAGATTCCATGAAAGTCAAATTTATTAAGTGCTCAGTCTCTGCCAAAGGTTTCACACGTGTTTCTCAGTTAACTTTCACTGTAATACAAAAAGAGAGAATTAAGTGACTTGTCAGATATAAAGTCGAGTTACGTCTTATTTTTGTAACTTTTATTTACCTGTTATTATAGAAGTAATAGTCATTGCAGAAAAATTAGAAAATATAGTTAAAAATAGAGTAAAAAAGAAGGCTGCAATCTTATACTAAATCGATCATGATTTACAATATTGTATATATTCGTCCCCCCTCATCTGCTGTTTTGCTTTCCTTGGTTTTAGTTATACATGGTCAACCAAGTCTGAAATATTAAATGGAAAATTCCAGAAATAAAAAATTCCTAGGTTCTAAATGGTGGGCCATTCTGAATAGTGTTATGAAATCTCACGCCATCCTACTCTTTCCCGCTTGGAACGTGAATCATCCGTTTGTCCCATGTATCCACACTGTATATGCTACCCTTCATTAGTATAGGAAAAAACATAGTATATATAGGATTCTGCACTATCTGTAGTTTCAGGCACATACATCTTGGAATGTATCCCCCACTGGTAAGGGGTGACTACTGTGTTTCATTCAGATTTTGTCTACATATTCAAATATGCAGACATATGTCCTTGTTAAACGTGACTTTATGTCTTACATATTTGGAAACATACTTTTTTCACTTAACAATAGATCGTGAACATTTTTCCTGTCAATGACTATTTGTTTATTATTTCTAAAGGCTAGCAAATCTTTCATTACAGACGTATAATTATTTATTTAACTCTTTTGTGATTGTACATTTAAGTGATTTTCTTTAAGAAAAAAAATGCTGGTTGTAATAAGCCATATTATGAAAACATTCTTCTCTCTAGGTCTTTGAGCATTTTTTCATTTCCCCTCCATAGGATAATACTTCTAAGTAGAAGGAGATGCACATTAAGATTTTCCAACTGTATAAGGCCCCTGGAAATTCATGAGTGTCTTCACTGTCCCAACCTCTCCCAACATAAAATATTAATATTTTTTATCTTTAAAAATTGAATAGAAGAAAAACACATTTGATTTATTACTAGACCCATACCTTCTGACTCCAGAGGCTCCTCTAGGACCTTGTATTTTCATAATATAATATTTTCAGTGACTTATTATGAATTAATCTTTTAGGGTCACAGCAAACAAAAAAGTTTTCCATGGCTTCAGTGAAACATTTTTATCAACCAAAGAAGGCTTGTGCTTTCTATTGACTACAAAGCCATTTTTAAAATCTGTGATCTGTAAATACCTATTCTCTGAAGCTCACATTGACCCTATTTTCTTCAAACATTTTAAAAAGCAGAATTTATGTGTGATGGCCTTATTGGTGGTGAACAAAACATATTTCCAGTTACATAATTTGGCAATGGGTTTTTTTTGTTTTGTTTTTTTGGGGTTTTTTTGCGGTACGCGGGCCTCTCACTGTTGTGGCCTCTCCCGTTGCGGAGCATACGCTCCTGACGCGCAGGCTCAGCGGCCATGTCTCAGGGGACCAGCCGCCCCGCGGCACATGGGATCCTCCCGGACCGGGGCACGAACCCGTGTCCCCTGCATCGGCAGGCAGATTCTCAGCCACTGCACCACCAGGGAAGCCCCTTATTGGTATTTTGAGTTTCTGCTGGGGTCATACTGAGTGGATTAAATTCTTTCCATTTTCTATTTTTACTTTACCTTCAGTTAAAAAGAAGGAGGAAAAGCCATTCATTTCATATTAGCTTGAGGGCCACACTTCAATACTACTTTGTCTAAATAGAGCTGCATTCATTCCTCTTTAAAATGTTTGTTTATAGCAGCAAAGCTAATGGTTTAACTGTGAAATATAGACACCAAGATAGTTTCTTTTTAACTCAGACTACAAAATAGAGACAAAATGACATATTAAGTCTATTTTAAGAAAAATTCAAGTATGACAAAATGCTATCTCTTTAGCCACCTGAATTCTTCAATTTTTACTTCAGCAAAACCTCATACAAAGCATAATAAGGGGACCCTCTCTAGGCTGTGGTAATTAAATATTCTCACCACTAAAGTTGAAGCTATTTCCTTCAGCCAGTATATGAATAATAAAGTGAACATGTATGTCATGCAAATTAAGTTAAAGTTGGAAGTTTGTATTCTATAGACAGTCTTACTAAAAGCAAAGTATATCATTTTATTAATATTTATGGCTCTGGAAAATTTTTATGCTATTGATTGTATTAAAATTATAATGCCTATAAAAGAAAAAAGCAATACTGAAAGTAAAAAATTCCATCCTCCAAAAAAATGACCATTTGGTGAACACTATTCCAGGCCTCCTTCTATGCATCTGAACAAACTCTACATGTGCTATGAAGCAGAGGTACGTGGTAGTGTTAAAGGGTAAACTATGGGGATGCCATATTTTAGGTTTCTCCAAAAGCTTACCCTGAAATAAGAACTCAATGCAGGTGGTTTATTTGGGAATTAACCACAGAAGCACAAGTGAGGTAGTAGAGAAAGTGATGTAGGGAAGGAAAAAAATTAATAAAGAGTGCTTTCATGAATGAGCTACCTCTGTGAATAACAGAGACTCATTTCTGTTAGAGATGCTTTAAAGTGTTAAAAGACTCTGGAACACAAGTCAGAAGTACCCCACTAATATATGGGGGAGATGGGGTATTTATCAACAAACTATTGTTCCTCACTGGATGAGGTCTGCCTCTAGGAACATTAAATTCTAGGCAACTTCAGGGTTTTGCCAGTGGCATCCAAGCAAGCCCTTGAGCAGAGAAACAAAGATGCAAACACCTGAGATGGGAGAAGATCAGTGTGCACAGAAACTGTACATTGCAGGTACAGGTGAACTCAGAGGAGGCTGGGATCATGAGTTAACAAGACATTCGATAGGGAATTTGATCTAGTCAGGAAGGCCAAGGAAGGATTCGCCAAGGGAGAAACATTGAAAGTAACAATGAGAACACTCATTTTTATACCAAAAACAATGTAAAATATTAAAATGTTTTCAACAATAGGCGAAATGAAGAGATATGTATCTTGAAAACATTAATCAGGCTGCAGATTAGAAATCCAATTACAAATCCAATTGGAGCTGGAGCCAATGATGGTAGGTCCCATAAAAGATTATTTCATGTTAAGGCTAAAGGTAACTGGGTTCTTGGAATCAGAGAGTGCCATGTTTAAACACATGGATTCTAGCTCCAAACTGCTCAGGTTTGCACATGGCTTTACGCCTTTCCAGCAGCTTACATAAACTCCTTATGTCAAGATTCCTTATCTGTAAAATGGAAATAATGACACAATCTCCTTCACAGAGTGTTTGAGATGATTAAGTGGGTTAATAAATAAAAAGCTCTTAGAAGAGTGCTGGCACACAGTAAGTGCTCTGTTAATTTGAGATATTTCTTTTAAGGAGGTAGAGGTGGGGATGCAATGGAAAATCAGTGTATATTTAGGATGAGTAAGCAAGACTACTTGCTAGATTGGATTTTAGGCTTAAGGGTAAACTTTCAAGAAAGATTTCTGGATTGTGCCTTACATAATGGGATAGAGAGAGGCATCAGTCATAGGAATACAGAAAGACAATCAGATTTGAGAGGAAAAGATCATGAGTATACATGGGACATGTTGGATCTGAAATGAGTTTGGGATATTCAAGAAGAAATACCAAATAAGCATTTGCATATAGAGACTTGGAGAACAGATGAAAGATGTTGGCTAGAAATACAAAACTGAGTTATCTTGATAGAGGTGGGAATTAAAATGGAGGGTATGGATGGAAAGAGTTTAGAGTGAGAACAGAATGTTGTACATAACAAAGAAATGCTAACAGTACATAGTGTTAAGTTTAGGCTAAACTGAGAAGTAAGCAAAATTTTCAACTTTCTACCCTAACCTCTCCATCTTTCTCAAATGTCCTCCCCTTATCTTGACAGCCCTTACAAGTTGTTCAATGAATTAATATTGCTCCTATCTGTCTTATTAAACAAGGATTTATTTTTTATTTTTGGTAGCACTATGTGGCTTGTGGGATCTTAGTTCCCCACCAGGGATTGAACCCAGGCCATGGCAGTAAAAGCAATGAGGTCTAACCACTGGACCACCAGGGAATTCCCAAGCAAGGATTTACTGACCAAATTCTATAACCAGAGACTATACTGTATGCTAAACAACCAGCAGTGAATAAGATAGATATATTCTCTGCTCTCATGACACTATATATCATATAGTGAAAAAGCTAAGCAGCTAACTAAAACAGGTGACATGATAGGATGAGATCGAATGATTACCTTGGTTTGGGTGGTAAGGGATGGCCTCACTGAAGACATAACATTTAAACTGAGATTTTAAGGATAAAAGGGAGGTTGCCATTGAGTCATCATGCAGAAGAATATTTCATATAAATTTCACCACCTTACAGACACAAGCCTGTGAGCTCAAGTAGCAGAAAGAAGGGCTCTGTGAAGAGTGGTAGGAGATAAATTTAAAGGGGGTAGTTGAAGACCTAAATATGAAAGGCTTTGTAAGCCAGAGGAAGAAGTATGGTAATAAATAGGTACAACAGTAAGACATTGGAGAGTTTTAAGCAAGAGATTGACAAGATTCAATTTGTGTTTTAAAAATATCACTCTGGTTGTTCTATGCGTAGTATATTACAGCAAAGATAGAACAGAAGCAGGAAGACCAATTAAAAAGTTAGTGCTATAATACAGATAGAAAGGATGATAACTTGCACAATATCAGGAGTATATAGTGTAAACAGAGAGAACTGAAGAGTTTTTCACATAGTATGGAGGTAGAGCCAAAATAACAAACTGAAGAATTAGATGAAGAAAAGAGAGAAATAAAAGATGACTCTCAGATTTTGGACCTAAGTTAGCATGAGTGATGACATAGGCTGAGATATGGAATACTGAGGGAAAAGCAGATTTAGGGTTGAGAAATCAAGAGTTCTTAAAAAAACTTACAAACAATTACAAAGAAGCATTACTTTTTTTTTTTTTTTTTTTACAGATCACTACATATTCATGTAGAAAATACAGTCTGGTGTTTTTTTAGAAAGTCAAAGACGGAGATAGAGGTTTTGATGTCAGGGCACAAAGACAGAATTGAAAAGTATGGGACATGATGAGGTACAGTGTATGAATCCAGAACAGAAAATGGTATGGGTACAGAGAAAGAGCCTGGGAAGAAAACTGAAATTGGGCAACTGATGATATTAGAGGAAACTGGGGGAGTGTGGTATTGCAGAAGCCACAAGAGGAAAAGTTCTTAAAATGAAGGGAGTGGTCATCTATGACCAATGTTGCACAAGTAAATAAAGGTAATAACAAGAGGTAGCTGGTGGTGACAACCTTGTCTCTACCTTTCCCACAAATACTTCATATTCTAGTTACTTGGTGATACAGCTTTCACTGAATTTACCTGATTTGTGTAATATTCTCTCAAACTCTCCCATTTTGACTAGTTACCTAGTCCACTAAATTAAGCTATGCAACATGAAGATCGAAAAAATAAAATAAGAACAATTCGAGATTTAACAAACGTTCTTGTTTCTCAAGCAATATCGTCCCTTCGTCCCGACCTCTGGACTGCTTTCAGTGTGAAAGATCCCTCATTAAATAAACAATGAAAAAAAAGATTTCAAAAATTCTTCAAGTGTCATTTTAGTTCTTAAATTTAGTACGACCGCAAGGGCTTTCCCTGATATTTCAAGGTTGTTAGCAGTTAAAATTTTCAAGTTTCAGAGATACTCATCATCCTCCATCAATTAGTACTACCCTCAAGAGTAAGAGGTAAAATTAATGAGGTTGTAATCCATGCTTGTGGCTATAGAATATGACCCCTTTCTGATTCAGAAAATTTCCTCTTTTCATAGCCATTATCAAAAACTTCACTCAAACAAATAAAAATAAATGTAGGAGAAACAAAATACCTGTTATTGTTTTGTGGATACTCCCAAGAGCCCTCCATATTTCTTCAGATTTCAAGCAAAGATGATTAGGTTCCTAACATTTACAGGCTGTGTTGTGATTGATATAGTTCATCACTGAATTGCATTTTATTTGAACTCTTACATGTATAAACTATTTTTTATTACAATTTGTAACAAATATCACAATAAAAAGTCATGGCATGCTATAGTTGGGAAATTCTTTCTTTTGACTGATCCTGGCCAAACATCAAGTTGTTTAAATTTAGTTTAAATTTTATTTTTTTTATTGAGGTGAAATTAGGTAACAAAATTGTTTTAAAATGAACAATTCAGTGACATTTAGTACATCCACAATGTTGCGCAACCACTACCTTTATCTAGTGCCAAAATATTTCCATTACTCCAAAATAAAACCATATACACATTAAGCAATTATTCCCCATTTGACCCTTCTCCCCCATTTCAGACCTTGGCAACCACCAATCTGCTCACTGTTTATACAGATTTATCTATTCTGCACATTTCATATAAGTGGAATTTTACAATATGTGACATTTTGTGTCTCAATTCTTCCACTTAGCATAATGTTTTCTAGGTATATCCACATTTTACAATGTATCAGTACTTCATTTTTTTTACAACTGAATAATATTCCATTGTGTATTGATATATAGATATATACCACATTTTTTTTTCCATTTATCCATTGATGGACATTTGGGTTGTTTCCAACATTTTGGCTATTGTGAATGGTACATGAACATTCATGTTCAAAAACCTGTTTGCGTATATGTTTTTAATTCTTTTGGACATATATCAAGAAGTGGAATATGTTGGATTATATGGTTATTCTGTATTTAACTTGCTGAGGAACCACAAAACTGTTTTCGACAGATGAACCACTTTGCATTCCCAACACCAACATACAGGGTTCCAATTTCTCCACATCCTTGTCAACACTTGTTATTTTTCTTTTATACTTATTGTAGCCATCCTTGTGGATGTGAAGTTTTATCTCATTATAGTTTTGATTTGCATTTCTTCAATGACTAATGATGCTGAAAATCTTTTCATGTGCTTATTGGGCATCTATATCTTCTTTGTATAGATGTCTATTTAAGTTCTTTTCCCATTTTTAAATTGGGTGGTTTAATTTTTTGTTGTGCTGTAGGAAGTCTTTATATATTTTGGATTCCTGACCATTATCAGATATATGGCTCACAAATATTTTATCTTATTCTGTAGGTTGTGTTTGTACTTTCTTTTTTTCCCAAAACAAACAACATTTTATTCAAGTATAGTTTATTCACAATGTTGTGTTAGCTTGTGTTCTCATTTTCTTGATAGTGCCCTTGATGCACAAAAGTTTTTAATTTTGATAAAATTCAATATATTTTTACTTTTGTTGTCATAGCTAAGAATTCATTACCAGATGCAAGGCCATGGAGATTTACCCCTATGTTTTCTTATAACAGTTTTATAATTTTATCACTTATATTTAACTTAACTTTTTTGAGTTAATTTTTTATACAGTGTGAGGTAAGGACCTAACTTCATTGTTTTGTATGTGGATATACAGTTGTCCTAGCATCACATGTTGAAGACACTTTTTTAACTGCTGATGATCTTGGCACTTGTCAAAAATCCGTTAAGCATAGATATATACGTTTACTTCTTTCTCTCCAACTCTATTTCCTTTTTTTCATTTCTTATGTATAGAAACACAACTGACTTTTGTGTGTTGACTGAATATTTTACAACCTTGCAGAATTGATTCAAGGTTCAGAAAGGATTTCATGAATCTGTTTCCAGTCATTTTAAAGATGTCAAATTTACATAATTCTCTGGTTGGATTTTTCCAATGATCTATAAATAATCTGAATTACTTTCTATTATCTATAAACTAATTGTAAAGTTTAGATGGAGAGGCCAGAAGAGCCAACCCAATACTGAAGGAGAAGAACAAAATTGGAGGACTGATAAGACCTGATTTCAAGACTTACTTAAAAACTATGGTATTCAAGACAGTGTGGTATTGATGAAAGAACAGACAAATCAATGGAACAGAATAGAGAGCCCCAAAATAGACCTACATAAATATAGTCAACTGGTCCTTGACAAAACAGCAAAGGCAACACAATGGAGCAAAGAAAATCTCTTCAACAAATGGTGTTGGAACAACTGGATATCCATCTGCAAAAAAATAAATCTAGACACAGACCTTAAACCCTTCACAAAAATTAACTCGAAGTGGATCATAGACCTAACTGTAAAACACAAAAATGTTAAACTCCTAGAAGACAACATAATAGAAAACCTAGATGACCTTGGCTATGGTGATGCCTTTTTAGATAAAACACCAAATATACAACCCATGAAAGAAATAATTGATAATTTGGACTTAATTAAAATGTAAAACTTCTGCTCTGTGAAAGAATATCAAGAGAATGAAAAGATGAGCCACAGACTGGGGAAAAATACTTGCAAAAGATACATCTGATTAAAAAACTGTTATCCAACATATATAAAGACATCTTAAAATTCAACAATATGAAAAACAACCCACTTAAAAAATGAGCCATGCTAAAGGAAAAAAAAAAAATGGACCAAAGATCTTAACAAACTCTTCACCAAAAAAAAGATACACAGATGGCAAATAAGCATATAAACAGGTGCTCTGTATCATAAGTCACCAGAGAAATGAAAATTAAAACAACAATGAAATAACAATGAGATACAACTACTAGCATGGGCAAAATCCAGAACACTGACAACACCAAATGCTGACAAGGATGTGGAGCAACAGGAGCTCTCATATAATGCTGGTGGGAATGCAAAATGGTACAGTCATTTCAGAAGACACTTGGAAGGTGCTTACAAAAGTAAATATATCCTTACCGTATGATTCAGCAATTGTGCTCTAGTATTTACTTAAAGGAACTGAAAACTTTTGTCCACATAAAAACCTGCACACAGATGTTTACAGAAGTTTCACTTATAATTGTCTAAACTTGGAAGCAGCCAAATCCTTCAGTTCCTGAATGGATGCATAAACTGTGATACATCTAAACAATGGAATATTATTCAGCACTAAAAGGGAATGACCTATCAAGCTATGAAATGACATGAAAGAAACTTAAATACATATTACTAAGTGAAAGAGGCCAATCTTAAAAAGCTACATACTGTATGTTTCCAATTATATAAGATTCTGGAAAAGTAAGAATTGTGGAGGTAGTAAAAAGATTAGTGTTTGCCACTGGGGAATTGGGGGAGGGTGGAGGGACACAGTGGAGATGAACAATCAGAGCACAGAGAATTTTGGGGGCAATGAAAATGCTTTGTATGATATATGATTATGGATATATGTCATTGTACATTTGCCCAAAGAATGTAGGATACCAAGAGTGAACTTAAAGGTAAACTATGCACTGAGTGATTACGCTTTGTCAATGTGGGATCATCCTTGGTAAAAAGTGTACCATTCTGGTGAGTGATATTGATAAGGGGGGAGGATATTTATGTCTATAAGCAGGGAATGAGAAATCCTGTACCTTTCTCTCAATTTTATTGTAAACCTAAACTGCTCTAAAAAGTAGTTTTTTTTAAAAAAAAAGAACACTTCAAGAAATCTTTCTAAATCACTTGCTGAAGCCTAAATATGTCATCCTTAATATATTTACTGACCATCTATTTAGTAATCCTATCAAGGAAAGAAATAAACTATATCCATCATGACTTGTTCTAAATGAATACATGCTGATACTTCATGATTGTTTTTTCCCTAGGTGCTCAAAAACTATTCGTTTACAATGTACTCTAGAATCTTGCTGAGATAAAGTTATTAGTCTATAGTTTGTGAGATATGCTGTCTTTTTCCTTTTGAGAATAAGAACTTCTTTCTAGCTAATAGCCATAGTCAGGGAGAAGATGAAGAGAATTAAGAAATGTTTAATAAGATTTATTGCAGAAAATGAAAATTTTTAAATATAGTGCATAGAATTATATTGGAAAGGAAGGGTGAAGTTATATGACCCTGAGAAGGAGGAAGGGAACTTAAACTTTCACCAAGAGAATAAAGGATAGAGAATGATGACAGGAAAAGGAGAAAGAAAAGAATGTAACAATAAGTATAAGAGATTGATCCCAAAGAAGGAGAAGACACATTCTGGAAAGAAAAAGAAAAAGAAACAAAGAGCATGCTCACCAAATACTGGCAAGCTCCAAAAGAAAGTGAGAACTTGAAGCATTTGACAGCATTCTGAGATGTTACACAAAAGTTTAAAGTATTCTCAACAAACTGAATTAGAATGAAAGATCCAAGTTAAGAGACTTACAAAACTACAGCTCAGGACCCACCCTTGACAATTCACGTGTGTCTAATGAAACCAGGGATGGCACATGGAGGCCAAGACGGTGGAGTAAGACAAGGTAATTGTGATTCATTCCAATTCCCCCACCCTATAAACTCTACTAAAACTGATAGTGATCCCTTACATAGCACATAACGCCATGCCCTTGAGTCTTCAGATGGATTACTTTCTTTAATACTCACAACAATTAACTTCTACTGCTATACTCATTTTGTCAATAGATAAATTGAAATTAACAGAGATTAAGTAATTTGGCCCAAATCACACAGCTAGCACGTGGTGGAAATGGCATATTAATTTCAATTCTGTTACTTCACAGCCTAATTTCTTAACCAGTAAGTTTGTAACCAAGGGTTATCCCACTTGATTTTTCATGATTGCTCCTCCTGAAAGTTAGATATAGCCAAATATAAGTTTGAAAAAATTTTTTTTTCTGGATATACAGAACCAAAAAAAGTGCTTAAAGTAATTCAGGGCTGAATTATCAGGAGATGAAATTGTCACTTACCTTCTGTTCAACAGGATCATGCAGTGCAGTGCCCGGGCTGATACTCAGAAGCCAAAAGCTAATTCCTTTATCATTTAGGCACACCAGTATCTCAGGCTCAAAGTGGGGTTCCCTCCTGTATGTAAAATAATACACATGGTTAGTCTCAGCTCCTGTGTTTTTGCATTGTTCTCATCCCTAAGTGTAATAGAACATAAAATAGTTTGTTAACGGCAGCTATGTTTCATTCAATCCAATTCTGAACTGAGTCAGCAAAATTATTCCAAGCCTGACAAGTTTAATGCTGTTACAGTTGTATTCCAGGGGGAATTTGGCTACACTGGAAGGTACCCAAACGGGGAGGCCAGAGCAGGGTAGTGTTGTCTGATGCTCCCAATTGAGCCAGGGACTCAAGCAGCCAATGAACTATAAAAAGATTGAAGCAGAGAAGCTAGTAGGACAAATCTAATCTAGATTCCTTAAAGCAGATATGAGAAGAGATAGAAGCCCAAACGAGCAGATGCCAAAGTCAATTCCTTCATGACGTTCTGACATAAAACTGGTTTACTGCAACTTTCTTTAGAAAAGTGACTCAATCTCATAAAAACATTTAGTGTTAGCCATTTGGAATGAAAGTATGCATATATTTCACCAGTCAGCTCTTTGGGTTTAACTGATGATGATCAAACCCTAGTAGATTTGCTTTCATTCTGACCTACGAAGTTTGGATATTAACCTGAAGCTCAAAATCCCTTTCTAGACTGGACCTACAAAATTGGACTGGATCATTTTCAACGGCTATTTGTTTTTTCTGGCTAGACTCATGGTCCAACGTGTTTTTTGTTGGTCAGGAAATACCAAAAGTACAGACTTTCCTGAGGAATTTGGCCATTTAGCTTCCGATTCTTTGCCAGAATTTAAGCATGTTAAAGATAGGGATAAACGGGATGCAAAAAGTGAAAAAAAGAAATAGCAGAAATTTTTAAAACTAGGAAAGGGACAATTGAATTCTTTTGGTGTATCAAGTGAAGACCTTACAAAGACAACAGCAAGAAAATAAAAGTTTTGTAAGCAAGATGTTTTACAAAATTTATATGCTTTAATTTAGGTTACTGATTAAAATTGATGATTAAAAACAATATGAGACCAAATATTCCCTGAAATTGAACAGTGAAATATGACAGTAGTGAATTTTTGACATGTCAGATCAATTTTCTTGCTTCTCTTTGATGAGCAAGATGGTCATTATAAGATTCTTCAAAATGGAATAAAAATGACAACTGGATAAGACTGATTAAATATTACTGCCAGATTGATATTAGACAAGAAAAGTCAAAAGCAGAACCGTGAACATTTCCTGAGCATGTGCCATACCTATTGCTTTATCTCATCTCTACCTGGAAGAGGTAGTGAGTTAGTGTAAAACTGTTTCTAAACCAGTATAAAGAGGGCAGGTAGGTCTGGCAGCACCATGAGGAAAAGGAACCTGGGAATGCCTGGATAAGGTAATGGGCTCTGGTCTAGACACTGTTAAACTCAATTTGGCAGTACTGTACTGTATTTGACTTGAGACTTAGTTAAAATGCTGCAGTGGGTGGTTCTGAAAATAAAAATCCAGTTAAACCATCTGGCTCTTCGGTTATGCAAAATATAAAACAATTTGCCTAGATTCCCCTCTTTCCATCACTCCCTGTTGACTTGCATCGCTAGATTCTATTTTGGGCATTTTTATTATTCAGAAAAATATTTGAGCATGCTGACTCCCCCTCCACCAATTGACTTTGACAGCAAAGCTTTTCAAAGCATTAACAGTCACGGATAAATTATCTTTGGAAAAATAAAAACACAGTCATTAGACCAAATGATATTTTATATACTTCATTTTACTATCACATGGTTTTATTTTTTGAAATGAGGTTATATATAGATGTAATTTACTTAGTGCTTCAGTGGCTGGTTTCTAAAGTTTTGTAAGCTATCAAACCATTATCTGACCTACTCAAATACTAAACCTTCTAAAATGGACAACAGCCAATCATGAAGTGACAACAATACAGAGCAACAAAACGTATTCGGGTACAAATTCATATTTAATGGATATATACCTCAATGGTTTTGGAACTGAATGCTAAATATAGTTAATCTAATTTACTAACAATCTCTTTTAAAGCAATCTATACTTTCTCAGAAAATTAAATACGCTATTACACATATTATTTTTGGAAGGCAGATTTTCTTCTTTGGGAAGTATATCTAGAAAAATACACATATAAGGTTAATCAATATATGAAAAAAAGAAATGTGTAGTTTATGAAATCAGCCTTTTATTTTTGGCAAGTGTGTCTTGGCTTATAAACACTAAAACATCTAATATTAGTAATATTCAAAGAATTATATAGCTATACAATGATACTTCCTAAAATAATCAACTTGAAAAAATTACAAAGAATTTCAATTACTCAGTATTTCTGAGGCAACTGAAATATATGCATATCTATACACTGTTGGTAAGAGCGTAAAGCAGTAGGAAATTTCTGGAGTTCTGGAGTGTTATTTGATAATAAATATAAAAACACTTAAAAATAGACTTACCCTTTGACCCAGAAATTTTCATGTCTAATAGTTTATTCTAAGGACATAATTGGAATAGTGTACAAATGTTATATATATATATGCATGTGTGTATATATATCTACACACACACACATACATATATATACATATATATCTTGCATATATATATGCAGAAAGGTAAGTGCTTTATTATGTGTATATATATCACATATATAGTGTGTGTGTACATATATATGTGTATATATCAAGGCAGAACTTTATTTTTAAGACTGGGAACAAACTAAGCATAAATAAATGTGGTTATGCATGATATTTCCAAAGACTACAGTGTTATGAAGCTAGAAAAAAAATAATCATTTAAATTTATTTTTATTAACATGGCAATTTATTGATGATTATAGTATTAAGAAAAAGGACATTTATGACATTTGAGTGGCATGACAGTGGTTTCTGTTTCTGTGTGTGTGAATGTATTAAAATGTGGGAGGGGACAGAAGAACAAGAATGGTGGCATGCTGAAGCTGAGTGATGGGTTCATGACAGTGCATCACACTCACCCTTCTACTTTTGTGCGTTTGAAAAGTTTTCAGAGCATTTCTTTTTTTAAACACACAAGATTTCATGCTACTTTTTAACAGTAATATCTTTGAGTGGTGGTCCTGTGACATTTCTTCACTCTTTTTTGCTTATCAGTGAACACATATTACTCAGTTAATATTTAAAAAATAAAAATGAACAAAAATTAAATCTACAGAAAAACATGCTTTGCTTGTTGTTTCCTCAATTCTGCACTCCACCCAAGTGTTGCTGACAGTGCCACCTTCTCTCTCAAACCACTTGCCGGCCAAAGCCAATTCTTACTTTGGGCTAAATGGGTACAGTATGTTGTACCTCAGAAAACCTTTGGTTCTGCATCAGTCTCTTTGCTGCTGCTGGACTCGTACACCTATCGCCAGTCTCCTGCTGTTCTTCTTGCTATCACCCTGAACTGATACTCAAGTCCCAGCAATCTCCCTGGGCTGAGCTCTTTCTTTCTCTCATTATTCTGATTTGCATTTATGTGTACACGGACCTACATGTCTGCCTGCTCCTCCTGACCACAGTCAATCTTCGTCCTCACAAATCTATCCTCACACCTGTCCTCTGGCCTTCTGCTCTGGCCTTTGCCCTTTGCCTCCCTAGATTCACAGCATCATTTGGTTTTCCTCCTGTTAATTATCTTTACACATCTGATTTCCACGGCATATTGTTAACATCAGTTCTGTACCCTGCCCAAACCAACCACCTCCATGCACAGTGCCCAACTCTGGTGCTACCTAAGTAGGAAATGAAACACATCTTAGCAGAGAAAATTAGGTGCATCAGTTATCAATGAGTTGATCTTGAATTGTTGACACTTCTATATTGTCAGAGATGAGATACGTGACTGTAGGGAAAGCTGGACTCTGGAGCTAGACCACCTGGACTTAAACTCAGCATCTGCAGCTCAGTAGCTATGGAACCTTAGACAAATTAAGTGCTTCAGTGTTACCATCTGTAAAATGGGAGTAATAATGGCTGGCTGGGAGGATTAAATGAGTGAATATACATAAACCCGACACGACACACAGAAATATTAAATTAGCATTTGTTCTTATTACTGACTCTAACATTTATTTTTAGATCCTCTGAACATTGTAATTACTAAACAAATACTTGTGGAAAGAATTTAGAATGAATATTAAATAACAAAAGAATAACAAAAGCACAAAATTATGTCTTGTATGAATGTGTGAATATATTCACTCCTTTAGTAAATACTGATTGAACTTCTATGATGAAGCAGCCACTGTGCTAGATACCGGGCAAAAGACTGAGAATAAGACAAATGAAGCCTTTGTCTTTACGGCACTTACAGTGTAATGGAGGTTAAATTTGAACTGATGAATGAATTTATCAATGGCTATGTGGATGCCAAAGAATGGGATTGTAACCTTCTTTCTGAAGTAGCTTTTTCTTTGTCAAATAAGTAAAACCATCACTAGGTATGCAACTACTATAAAAATTTTGTTTCTGTTCTTTTTGACCTTGAAAGGTGATTGATGACTGTATTTGTTAATCAAGATAAAGGTTGCTTACTCATTTTATAAGATTAGATCCAGTTTTAATTATATAAAGGACTGAACAGAATTAAACTTACTGCACATCAACACAGCAAAAATAGGCCTGATATTCACCTTTTTTGTTTTTTTCCTTATTTTTCCACAAGGAAAAATGGCTTTATTATTTTTATTGTATGTTTTTACAATGCATGTCTGATGAAGATTTCAATAATACATAAAAGGATAAAGTAAAACATAAAGGAAATCCAGTGCCCTGAGATAACCACCATTAATTATTTTGTGAGAGTCTTTTCATGAATCTCTTCATGCATTCATATGAATCTACATTAATAGGACCATATTATAAATGATGTTTTCGTCATCACAACATTTCCTTCCTCCCTCTCTTCTTCCTTCAATTTTTGCCTCTATAAACAAAGTTGAAGTAACATTACATATGAATATTGCATACTGGTGCTTTCATTTCTGTAGGTTAAATTCTAAAAGTAGGATTTTGAAGCCAACGTGCCCATCAGTTTTAATTTTTACAGATACTGCCCAACTGCTTTCCAGAATAGTCATATCAACTGGCAGTAGTCTGAGGGTTCTCATCACTCCTGTCTTACCAACATTTGGTATTTTCAGGCTTTTACATTTTGTAACAGTTTAGTAGATATAATAATATCTCATTTTAATTAAGATTTCCATTTCCCTGATTTGCTCTTCTCTGGATTGCCTTTACATATTTAGGAATTAATTGGACATTCTAAATATAAGTGCTTTTGTCTTTCATAAATTCTATAAAAATTCACTGTTTTTCTCTTCTAAGGCTGGTTCTCTTTTTTCTTCTTATTCTCTCTGTTTAAAATACTATTAGAGGTAAATTTAAGAAAACTGAAATTGTATCAAGTATCTTTTCTGACCACAACACTATGAGACTAGATATCAATTACAGGAAAAAATCTGTAAGAAATACAAACACATGAAGGCTAAACAACACACTACTTAATAACCAAGAGATCAGTGAAGAAATCAAAGAGGAAATCAAAAAATACCTAGAAACAAATGACAATGAAAACACAATGACCCAAAACCTATGGGATGCAGCAAAAACAGCTCTAAGAGGGAAGTTTATAGGTATACAATCCTACCGTAAGAAACAAGAAACATCTCAAATAAACGACCTAACCTTACACGTAAAGCAATTAGAGAAATAAGAACAAAAAACCCCCAAAGTTAGCAGAAGGAAAGAAATCATAAAGATCAGCTCAGAAATAATAGAAAAAGAAATGAAGAAAACGATAGCAAAGATCAAGAAAACTAAAAGCTGGCTCTTTGAGAAGATAAACAAAATTGATAAACCATTAGCCATACTTATCAAGAAAAAAGGGAGAAGACTCAAATCAACAGAATTAGAAATGAAAAAGGAGAAGTAACAAATGACACTGCAGAAATACAAAGGATCATGAGAGATTACTACAAGCAACTCTACGCCAATAAAATGGACAACCTGGAAGAAATGGAGAAATTCTTAGAAATGCACAACCTGCCAAGACAGAACCAGGAAAAAATAGAATATATGAAGAGACCAATCACAAGCACTGAAATTGAAACTGTGATTAAAAATCTTCCAACAAACAAAAGCCCAAGACCAGATGGCTTCACAGGCAAATTCTATCAAACATTTAGAGAAGAGCTAACACCTATCCTTCTCAAACTCTTCCAAAATACAGCAGAGGGAGGAACACTCCAAATTCATTCTATGAGGCCACCATCACTCTGATACCAAAGCCAGACAAAGATATCACAAAGAAAGAAAACTACAGATCAATATCACTGATGAACATAGATGCAAAAATTCTCAGTGAAATACTAGCAAACAGAATCCAACAGCACATTAAAAGAATCATTCACTATGATCAAGTGGGGTTTATCCCAGGAATGCAAGGATTCTTCAATATACGCAAATCAATCAATGTGATACACCATATTAACAAACTGATGGAGAAAAACCATATGGTCATCTCAACAGACGCAGAGAAAGCTTTTGACAAAATTCAACACCCATTTATGATAAAAACCCTCCAGAAAGTAGGCACAGAGGGAACTTTCCTCAGCATAATAAAGGCAATATATGACAAACCCAGAGCCAACGTCGTCCTCAATGGTGAAAAACTGAAAGCATTTCCACTAAGATCAGGAACAAGACAAGGTTGCCCACTCTCACCACTATTATTCAACATAATTTTGGGAGTTTTAGCCACAGCAATCAGAGAAGAAAAAGAAATAAAATGAATCCAAATCAGAAAAGAAGAAGTAAAGCTGTCACTGTTCGCAGATGACATGATACTATACATAGAGAATCCTAAAGATGCTACCAGAAAACTACTAGAGCTAATCAATGAATTTGGTAAAGTAGCAGGATACAAAATTAAGGTACAGAAATCTCTGGCATTCCTATACACTAATGATAAAAAATCTGAAAGTGAAATTAAGAAAACACTCCCATTTACCATTGCAACAAAAAGAATAAAATACCTAGGAATAAACCTACCTAAGGAGACAAAAGAGCTGTATGCAGAAAATTATAAGACACTGATGAAAGAAATTAAAGATGATACAAATAGATGGAGATATATACCATGTTCCTGGATTGGAAGAATCAACATTGTGAAAATGACTCTACTATCCAAAGCAATCTACAGATTCAATGCAATCCCTATCAAACTATCACTGGCATTTTTCACAGAACTAGAACAAAAAATTTCACAATTTGTATGGAAACACAAAAGGCCCCGAATAACCAAAGCAATCGTGAGAAAGCAAAACGGAGCTGGAGGAAACAGGCTCCCTGACTTCAGACTATACTACAAAGCTACAGTAATCAAGACAGTATGGTACTGGCACAGAAACAGAAATACAGATCAATGGAACAGGATAGAAAGCCCAGAGATAAACCCATGCACATATGCTCACCTTATCTTTGATAAAGGAGGCAAGAATATACAGTGGAGGAAAGACAGCCTCTTCAATAGTGGTGCTGGGAAAACTGGATAGGTACATGTAAAAGAATGAAATTAGAACACTCCCTAAAACCATACACAAAAATAAACTCTAAATAGATTAAAGACCTAAATGTAAGGCCAGATACCATCAAACTCTTAGAGGAAAACACAGGCAAAACACTCTATGACATAAATCACAGCAAGATCCTTTTTGACCCAACTCCTAGAGAAATGGAAATAAAAACAAAAATAAACAAATGGGATCTAATGAAACTTAAAAGCTTTTGCACAGCAAAGGAAATCATAAACAATACGAAAAGACAACCCTCAGAATGGGAGAAAATATTTGCAAATGAAGCAACTGACAAAGGATTAATCTCTAAAACGTACAAGCAACTCATGCAGCTCAACAGCAAAAAAACAAACAACTGAATCCAAAAATAGGCAGAAGACCTAAATAGACATTTCTCCAAAGAGGATATACAGATTGCCAACAAACACATGAAAGAATGCTCAACATCATCGATCATTAGAGAAATGCAAATCAAGACTACGAGATACCATCTCACACCGGTCAGAATGGCCATCATCAAAAGATCTACAAACAATAAATGCTGGAGACAGTGTGGAGAAAAGGGAACCATCTTGCACTGTTGGTGGGAATGTGAATTGATACAGCCACTATGGAGAACAGTATGGAGGTTCCTTAAAAAATAAAAATAGAACTACCATACGACCCAGCAATCCCACTACTGGGCATATACCCATGTTTCCTGAGATAACCATAATTCAAAAAGAGACATGTACCAAAATGTTCATTGCAGCTCTATTTACAATAGCCATGACATGGAAGCAACCTAAGTGTCCATCCACAGATGAATGGATAAAGAAGAGGTGGTACATATATACAGTGAAATATTACTCAGCCATAAAAAGAAACGAAATTGAGTTATTTGTAGTGAGGTGGATGGACGTACAGTCTGTCATACAGAGTGAAGTATGTCAGAAAGAGAAAAACAAATACCGTATGCTAACACATATATATGGAATCTAAGGAAAAAAGAAAAGGTCATGAAGAACCTAGGGGCAAGACGGTAATAAAGACACAGACCTACTAGAGAATGGACTTGAGGATATGGGGAAGGGGAAGGGTAAGCTGTGTCAAAGTGGAGAGTGGCATGGACATATATACACTACCAAACGTAAAATAGATAGCTAGTGGGAAGCAGCCGCATAGCACAGGGAGATCAGCTTGGTGCTTTGTGACCACCTAGAGGGGTGGGACAGGGAGGGTGGGAGGGAGGGAGATGCAAGAGGGAAGAGATATGGAGACATATGTATATGTATAACTGATTCACTTTGTTATAAAGCTGCAACTGACACATCACTGTAAAGCAATTATCCTTTAATAAAGATGTTAAAAATAAAATACTATTAGAGACAGAGCTTTTCACTCAATCCTTTCTATCACTTAACCTCTCTTTCGATTTTCAGTCTTATTGGTCTCTCTGTGGTATTTCTGTGTAATCTCTTCAGATAAGCAGTTCACTAATTTCTTCTTCACTTACTCCTAAGCAAGAATACCACCTCAACTAAGTTTCTAGTTTCAATCCCGTACTCGTTTCTAGTAGAGTTACTTGATTTTTTTTCAGATCAACTAGTTGATTTTGATAGACTTTTGTTTTTTTCTTATTACTTTTATAATACCCACTCTGATTCCATCAACTTTATTGGGTGTACTTAATTTATTTTATAGTCTGTATATCTGATCATTCAAAATTGGCAGTCTATGTCCATCTGATTTTGCAGAGTTCTTTTTGTTTGTAGTTTTTTGTTATTATTATCTACCAGAGCAGAATCTTAAATATTCTAGGTATATGGTCATAACATTAGTGTATAGAGATAATTTTTATTTTTTCCAATATTTATACCAGTTTTTCATGTTTCTTGACTAACTACATTAACTAATAGTTCCAAAACAATGTTGAATGTTACTGAAAATTGTAGCATTCCTGTCTTAGTTCTGATAGTTTTTCTATTTAATTATGTCTACCTCCCCCATTACAAATGATGAATGCTAACAAACTTGGTACATAAACAGCGAAAGTTCATCAAAAACTCAAAACCCACAAAATGCAAACAAAAATGTACATTTATTATCCAACGATCATTTTCAATATATTATATATGCAAGGTATTATTTGGACACCTCTAAAAAGAACAAAGGAAACTTACTGAAAAATACATAGAGGATTAAAAAGGTGTTAAGTATTTCTCTTACCCAAACTCCCACAAAAAGTATAAAAAAGATTTAAAGGACATAGTGCACAAGGATAAAGACAATATGAGAAGGAAGTGACTACAACATGGTTTTGGAAACTAGGAAGCAGGTGGGTGGCTAGTGTGTTTGTTTCCTATGACTGCTTTGAACAATTACAACAAACTTGATGGCTTAAAACAACATACACTTATTCTCAGGTACCTTGACAGTGGAGCTATTTGGTGGGGTGGAAATCAAGAGAATTGGTTAGCCATGGGAGAAATCATGAGATTCCTCAGATCATCTTCCCAAACATTGGCAGTCAGATCACAGCCCCTCCCCTCTAATGTGTTGGACTCAGGGACACTGAACATTGCTAAGAAAATGACACTACATGGAAAATAAAGAGTATTCATTAATTATCATTGAAACCCAGAAAACTTTTCCCAGTTGGCTCTAAAAACACTTATTCATAGGCTGATACATCCCAGACAGGAGGATGAATGAACATTCGCTGAAGAAATATACAAGAATAGAACAGCAGATATTGACAAGTGCGGATCTTCGGGTAAAACCAAATTAAGTACTACACAGTCTGGGCTTCCCTGGTGGCACAGTGGTTGAGAGTCTGCCTGCCGCTGCAGGCGACACGGGTTCGTGCCCCAGTCAGGGAAGATCCCACATGCCGCGCAGCGGCTGGGTCCATGAGCCACAACTACTGAGCCTGCGCATCGGGAGCCTGTGCTCCACAACAAGAGGGGCCGCGATAATGAGAGGCCTGCGCACCGCGATGAAGAGTGGCCCCCGCTTGCCACAACTAGAGAAAGCCCTCGCACAGAAACGAAGACCCAACACAGCAAAAATAAATTAAAAAAAAAAAAAAAAAAGTACTACACAGTCAATTCTACCAGTAGATAAGACCCACATACTCATACATACCTTCAATCAATTTTTAATATCTATTTCTTAAGTCTGAATGTAAAGTCATATAAAACCAGGCATCTGAAGAAAGCCTCTAACATAAAGAATAAAGATGGAAGTAAACAAAAGTAACAACTGCTATATTTAAAATGGATAACCAACAAGAACCTACTGTATAGCATAGGGAACTCTGCTCAATATTATGTAACAACCTAAATGGGAAAAGAATTTGAAAAAGAATAGATACACGTATATGCATAACTGATTCAGTTTGCTGTACACCTGAAACTAACACAACATTGTTAATCAATTATACTCCAATATAAAATAAAAAGTTAAAAACAAATAAAACAAAAACAAAAGGATCTCAGCAAAGAAGAGCAGAAGACTTTTTTTTTTTAAACTGGCACTTTAGATCTTCAGATAGGTTAGGGTTATTGTACTCATAAAATGAGAACATGAGGTAATTTTTTTTAATGTCATGCACAGAAAAACTAGAATCTTGGAAAGTAAAATTATGACAGTATAAGAAAGTCCAATAGAAAGGTTAGAGAGAAAGTTGAAGAAACCTCTCAGAAAGCAGGGGAAAAAAAAAGGAATAGAAAAGACTAGAATATAGTTCCAGGACTTAAAACATTGTACATTTAGAATTCCAGAAAGAAAAATGAAACAAGATGAAGAAAGGAAATTTATCAGAGAAAATGTTTAAAAATTCTTCCAAGTTGAACCATATGAATTTCCACATTGAGAGGGCTCATCAAGTGCTCAGCACAAGGTTACATAAGAACTACACAAAAGCATATCACTGTGAAATTTCAGAACACATGGGGACAGAGAGAAGATTCTAGAACCTTTCCAAGAGGAGTAAAAAGAGCCTACATTCAGGAATGAGAATGATATCAGGTTTCTCAATAGAAATGCTGGAAGCTAGAACACAGTGGAGGAATGCCTTCAAAATTCTCAGAGAATTTTCAACTAAGAATTGTATATCCAGTCAAGATACTAAATGAAGTAGACTATCCCAAGTTAAAGACATGTAAATTTGCAGTAATCTTACCACCCACCCATGCGTTCTATCTCAGAAAGGTGCAAGAGAATATAATCAACTAAGATGAAGAGGCTAACTAAGGAAGAAGAAAGGAGGGGACCCAAAAAACAAAAGATCCATAAAAAAGATTCCCTACAAAACAAAAATGAAAAGAATTCCCCCAAATATGGTGATGGGACATCTAGGACAGTTTTTCTCAACTGAGAGTGATTTTGTCTCCCAGGGGACATTTGACAATGTCTGGAGACAATGTAATATAACAAGTGGGGCAGTGGGCAGAGTGCTACTGTCATCTAGTGGATAGAGGCCAGAGATGCTGCTAAACATTCTACAGTGTACAGGACAGCTACCTACAACAAATAACCATCCAGCTCAAAATATCAGTAGTGCCAAGGAAGTTAAGAAACCCAGTCCTAAGCTAACAGCTGTGAAGCAGGGTGAAACAGGAACAAGGGCAACTTAAAGATTTTGAATTCATTCTGTGGTCAATTTAGAACCACTGACATATTGGAGCTCAGCCTTAGAAGGTAACGTTTGACATATAAAATTATGATATAATGTGAGTAATGTAGTTATAGAGGTAGGCAGGAAGTACTTGGGGACTCGAGACATTTTCCTTGACTCTGTCACATTACTAATTTTTTGCCTAATATAAAAGACTCTTCATGATCTTGCCACAAACTACCCCTGCAACTTTATGTCCTGTTAGCTTCTTCCACTTTACAATTTGTGATGTTCTGAACACTCGTCACTTTAATTCTCTATTTGTTGCACATACTGTTCTTTCCTCTTGAACTTCTCTACCTTGTCCTCGCAAGGAATTAATGACTGATTTCCAAAACCAAGTTCCAAAAGTCAATAAAGCAGGAAACAATTAAAAATGAATAAATGGCCCCTAAATATCAGTCCATTCTCACTAAATTTTGAATAATATATATTCATCATATAAACAACTGATGAATGTATTAGTTAAGGTAATGCCAGGTACTGTAATCAACAACCCCCCAAATGTACAACAGCACAAGCACAGCAGAAGTTTCTTGTTCACTCACATAAAACCCAAATACCAGATTAGTAAGAACTCCCCCTTCCAGTAGTGATTTAGAGTTCCAGGCACCTTCTATTTTATACTTCTGCCTTCTTGGCTTCTAATTTCAGTGTGTTCATCAGCATTAAATGGGTGGATGGGTAAAAGCGAGCAGAATAATATATAGGAGGTTTTGATGATCTAGGCCTCTACGTGGCACACATCACTCACACTGCATAGGGCAAAACTCAGCCATGTGGCCATACAGTAAGGGAGGCTGGAAAATATCGTCTACCTGCACGCCCAGGAAGAGGAAATGGCTGCTGAATAGACAGCCCATCTCCGCTATTGTGTGGTTCTGAAAACGTTCTTATGTTCATAAAAAAACAAAAAACAAAAATACAACAAGATTTGGTTATTTATAAGGTACATATGTATTAATTGATTATCATACAGCTATTGAAATCACAGAACAGAATGACAGTGAATAGAAACATTAAGATAGAAACATGAAAGTATAGGCAAGCTCTTTGAATTTCACGGTAATAAGGAAGGTCAGAGGAGCAAATCCTGTCAGTTTCATACCAGGGGCTGTTGTAAAGAGAGGGTATCAAGGGGTGAGCTAAACATTGCCACAGGCAGCAAAGAAGACACTGTTCTTTTCCCTGAGTCAGAAGAGTTAGAAGAGCTCTATTGGTTATCCAAAGAGAAAAGAAAGAAAAACTGGAGAGCTAGTTTTGTCAAAGAGGTGAAAAAGATGCAAAGATGGCTTGGAAAAAATAGAAATGCTGAAGGGAAATTTTTCTTAATATACGAGATTTCTTGATGCAGCGTTGAGTGGGTTAGTTGAACTGTATGAAAAATGACTGCAGAATGGGGTAGGCGGGGATTCTGTGTGAGGCTCTTATTAAGGCCATCATTTGCTTCACTGGGTTGGAGGCAATGATGGAAAAGAAGGCAAGAGTAATTTACCTTTATCTTACTATTTAATCACATGACCTTTTACTCTGACCTTTAGGCTAGGTATTTTGCTAATAACTGAACCCTTACAACAGCACACTGAGATGGATGCTACTATCTCACTTTTTTTTGCAGGAAGAAAATGAGTTGCCACATGTCACATAGGTAGATAAGAGGTTAAGTTAAAATTCAAATCTTGGACAGACTACCTACAGAGTCCCTTCAACATTTCCTCAAACTCACAGCTTTCTTGTTGTTGCTTATCTGTTGATCTGCATTTTTTTTAATCAAGTCTATCAATTAAGTTATAGTAAACATTATACCTAAATGTTTGCATTTAAGTAAATGTGGTTGCAATGTTTAATTAAAATACCATAAAATTTATATACTATGAAATTACTTTTCATTGTTCACGAAAATGATGACTTTCAATCCAATGACTTAAATGTGGGCTTTAGTGGTAATTTTTAAGAAGAAAACAGGAATGATGAAGTAGAAAATAAATTAAATGGTTTCTTGAAGTTTTTTCTGGCTCTAGCATCCTAGGTTTAAACTTAAGATTTTTAAGTGAAAATATGTCTTTAAAATTCTCTCGGCAAATTTAATTTGGGGTACAATAGTGGTCACACACAATTTAAATTGTAAATTTTAAAAACTCCATTAAAAATAGATACTATTAGCAACCTCAACTGTGTAAAGAGTCCTGAGAATTGTCATTAGAACATATTCATTTTAAGAAATATTTTTATGAAGCAATTAATTTGGGAAGGTGTCACAACTACATTTAATTGCTACTACATATTTAGGAAATTTCACTCTTTCCTTCCTTTTACAGATGTTAGCAAAATGTCAGTAGATAAATATGTGTTAAGAAACTCTACACTCTAAGGAAAACTGGAATTTAAAGTGCGTCTCCTAAGCCTCTCATATTTGGAATATCCTTTCACCTGGAGAACTACAGAAACAAGGATAGAGTTACTTGAAACGCCTGAAATATACTCTAACCACACCCATTTCTCAGCTAACAAACGTCTTTCAGATTGAAATTTGAATGTTAGTACAGTGGAAACCCTTCCTGACCTCCCAGATGGTGTCAGGTACACACTGCCAGGACCCTAAGAAAGATTCAGAAGAAAGAATATCATGACTGATTATCAGTGTCTTCTGTGAATATAACTAAAAGAATTGTTTATATGCCATAACTAACAAAGATTGTTAGGGGGAAAGAGATACTCCTAATATACCTATAATAGCAATACTTTTCTATCCATGCCAAGATGTACTTACTAGTTTTCACTCAGATTACAATTTTTTTGTTTGGGCGAGGGAGGCATATATAGGCTTTGAACATATATCCTCTTCATATTCACGCAAGTTTCCTCTCCTTGAAAACGCAAAACCACTCTGCAGATTCCAGAGATTTCAGGATATCATCTCAATTTAAACAGATAAGCACAAGTCAACCCTATCTAGCCTGGCTGCCTATCAAGTTTACAGTGGCCCTTTCCTGCTTTCTTCTCCAACTCAATTTTCCAACTCAATTTGTCCTATCACTTGACACTTCCTATACATTTCTGCTAAAACTTTACTATATGATTACATATTTGATTGCTTTTGCTAAATCATAACTTAGATAAGGCTGTTTTCACAGATCACCAAAAAGTCATCTTAATATGTGTACCTGATTTTATCAGGTGTATGGCATCATTGAAGTATAGGTTTTGATTGTGGGTAAGGAGAAATGGCTGAGGTCCTATCATGCTAGGTCTTCCAGTTCTCAGGGGAAATACCCTTAGATTACAAGTTCCGTAACAACAGGAAGGGCATTTACCTCTTGGGCTTGCCTGGAGCCTAGCACATAACAAACAATCTGAAGGTATTTGTAGCATGAATAGATTGATAGATAACATTTATAATTCCTAAGGCATGGTATTCTTTTCCTTGCTGTGGTTATCACAATATATTGCTTTTATTTAGCAAACCACAAAATACTTTCAAATGAGATTTTCCATTTTACTTATTCATTTTGCACAACACTGTAAATAAGACATTACTTCAATCACTTTCCACTCCAAAAGTCAATATTGTAGTAGAAAAGAAGCTGAACATTTCAAAATCTCAGACAAGGGCTTACTTTTGTTTGAATTAATGCAAAGACCATGAGAATCTGACATCTTGATCCATCTGGTCAGACATAAACGTCCTTATAATGATACTTTGGAAAGTTACTTTTGAAATCCCATTTGGTTAGACTATGTAATGAGAGTGGCACCAAGAGTTGCAGAGTTTGTATCACATCCCCATTTCCCAGAGATGGATAATCTTTTGAAGCATTTGAAAACTTAAAACTAGACCCGTAAAATGAAGTCCCATTACCCTATCTCATGTCTTTTACCGAAGATTGGAATTTGCTGAGGCTGGAAATTTTGTGGAAGTCTTTTAATCTGATTTGTGTGTGATAAATTGAGAAGGGAAGAGCCTCTGTAGATGTTAAGGAAAACACTACCCACTCAATAGCTAGAACTCAAACCAAATCTTCCTCCCAGTGGACAGATATTTACTTCCTTGAAACCAAGCATGATTCACTGCTATTTTCAGCTGTAAAATACCAGTGAAGTAACTGAGTATGAAACATTAATATCTTTTGCTATTTCTATTCAGCACTTGAGCCCATGTTCAAGGAGAAAGCATGGAATGGAGGGAAGGAGAGACAGAAGCTGCTCCCCTTACCACCCTCTTGAGCTGTGCTGTCTCTACAGCTAAAGACTTCAGGTTATTTCCTCTGCAAATCAATCTGACACCGCTGAAGTCTGGTGCATTCACTTGCCTATTCAATTATTTCTTTAGAACCCAAACTCAAAGATAAGCACTTTTCGAGAAAACAGCTAAACAAATCCATCGCCTGCATTATATCAAGCTCTTTCAGACAGAAAATGCAGTCAACAGAGATCATCCTACTGAGTTGCAGATGTTGAAAATGTCACTTCTACTGCATATTTCCCTCAGGAGGGATTTTATTTTTCCAGAGAGGAAAATGCTTTCCCAAATACCTTCCTTGGCCTTAGCAGGCTACAGGCATTTTAAATCAAAGGCAATGTCTGTGCTAAAGGGGGCAACGTGGCTCCCTCTTGTTAAGGGAACGTGGAGATCCATAAGCAGCTCTAACAAATGGGAGGTCCAGCTAGGAAGCCTTGGGCTGGAATGACTTTTACTCTCTGCTCTGTCAGCCAAAGACTTTGTTGCTTCACTGAGCTCTATTTTTGGAATCATAGAGCCGAGGCTACAAATCATCATGAGGTTATCTTACCAACTGTACTAAAATTTCCATTTCTTATATCACTCAGGAGCTGATTGCCCTTAAAATATAGCAGGGATAATTATTTGGCAAAGGACAACACAACTATGGTTATTAAAAAGAACTCTTTTGCAAACCAAGGAATATGTTGAAAAGTATCAGGGAACTGGTAAATTTTGTTGTTGTTCTGGCTTTTGAGTCATGATTAGGGCACAAACCAGAGTTTAAAGTCTGCCTGCCTGATATGTGATCGACGGAGTTCTCTGCTTAGCATTTTTGGGCTTCAATGTCTTTATGATAAGTTGGGGATAATATATCACTTCAAGAGGTTTCTGCAAAGATGAAATGAGGCAATGCATGCGATGCATTTGCAGGGTATCTGACAAACATAAAGCACTAAAAAAAACCACTAGGTCTCATCTCTTCCTCCTTTGTTGAGAAATTGTGGCTCATATTCAGAAGAGCTCCTTACGGGACAGATTTCTGAAGACATTGATCATTTTTAATGGTGCTGCATAGTTTTTGTCTCTTGTGTTTTCTTCTCAGTTTTCCTATTGTGCAGCTCTGGTAGATGGAAATAACAGGATGCTTAGGCTATTATTCTTGCTTTGACACTTTGATACAGTTCTGACCAAATGTTTAAAATAAAGAGGATCATGAGAAATAATGTGAGTTTGATTTCAAGAAACTTTCATCTCTAAATTAACCACTAAAACACTATACTAAAAACTGGACAGCCCATCTAGCTGTGTGCAATGTTTTAGAATTTACAAGTCTTTTCACAGAGAGTTGTTTACTCATTTGACTCATAATAACAACATGAGGTTATGCGAGGATTTTTTTTTCCCCTCCTAAAGTAAGTAAACTGAGGATCCATGTGATAAAGTCACTTGTTTCAGAACACTAAATTATAAAGACAAGACTTTTAGAAAGTCCAGTCTCCTAAACTGAAATGAAAATTTTTGGTGTTCTCTTGTAGCCCAGATCTATCTTTCTATCTACCTGGGTCACCTTGAGCAGGTCACATAATCTTTCTGTACCTCAAGGGGGATAATTATACCTGTTTCACTATAGTATTAAGAGGATAAGTAAAGATAACGTATATGAAAGATTTTGAAAAACATAAAATTATCATTATTATTCAGGAAGGACTGTCAATATATCTCCCTATGACCTCTTTCCAACACTCTGGAAGCTCATATATATTTTACAGATATTTATCATATATATATATATATATATATATACACACACACACACACACACACACACACATGACAAAGAAGAACAGATCAGCTGTGTTCTAAAACAAAATTCCAAATTGTAGAAGAGAGTACAGCTATATATTCTCCCTATGAATTACACTTGTGATAATGAAGGAAACAGATATCCTAGAGAAACACTCATATTTCATATCCCTAGACTGTGAACTTATATCAGATATCTATTGGTGCTTAACAACCATGTGAGTCAGGGTTCTCCGTAGAAACAGAACCAACAGGAGGGATGCATTTAGATGTAAGAGAGAATGCCAGTGTTTAATAATTTATCCGAAATCTGTAAAACCCCTATTTTTCTTTCTCCCTCTCTTTTCTATCGGTTTTTGTGAATTGTATATTTACTGCATTTCTCACAGTGTCACATTTTACTTCCAACCAGTTGCAAGTAGTATAAGTGAAGACACATTCTTAACATTTTTCATTGCCTAGAGTAAAAACATAGAGATATATTTCTTTCTCAAGTTTTGAGGCTTGGGGTGAGGGGAGTGAGGGTGATGAGTGGAACGAATACCTGCAAACATCCTCAGATGGTACCCACCTCAAAGGGCTGTGTTTAAACTTATGCTCCATATTTTATTAGGAGGGCTACACTGGAAATTTCACTTATCTTTCCTTAATAATAGTTTTCTTACATGGGTAATATTAAGGTTGCTAATTAGTCATGTTTTATGAGTTATAATATCAATTTCCATGCATGTACATATATTTATATATGTTAATTTATTATGTATATTAAATTATTATATATGCATAAATACTTATATTACACTCATACTGTTTAAACACAAACTTTTTAGAATACAATATGTCAGGCACTTTGGCTATATGTTAAAATATATCTCAATATGAATTAACTTACTGTTTTCCCAAATAGGAAAGCCTTTGAAAAATGTAAGTGAATAATTGAATAGTTCCCAAAATTTAAAATTGCAGAGGAGTGTCTTGAGTGCTATATTGGGAGTGTTGGTGAATAAAGGATGCAATGGTAATGGTATATGACAACTTTCATGTAATTTCCTCACATAGTTTTTTATTTTCTTCCCCTGAGGCAGGCTAAGAGCTTGTGACCTAACATATCATTCTAAATCTAATTATTTTTAAAAGCAGTCAACAGTTTCCACTTAGACTTGCCTTAACTCTGCTTCCCTAATGAGCATTAGATGCATGCCAAGTTTAAAGTTTTTTTTAAAACCTTTTTAAAAACATTTTCCTATAGCTCATAAAGTGAGAATATTTAGGGAAGTGTGATTTATTTTACTCTTTATAACTCAAAAATACACATATCCATTTGTCTAAGATTCAAAAACCTCTTACCTCAAACTAAGCTTAGGCAGTTCAATTCCTAAAGAAATTTTGGGGGAAAAATAATTACAGGAGAGAGATGATTATTACAGTTGGGTAGAAAATAAGAATGAGTGTCTGTTCAATACATTCTTTTTGTGGTTCCAAATTTCTAAAAGGCTAATATCACTGTGAACTGTTGAAATGGTCTTAATTATGAGAATAAATTTTGTTCTTTGTTATGGCTGAGTAATATTGCACTGTGTATATGTACCACATCTTCTTTATCTTTTCCTCTGTTAATGGACATTTAGGTTGCTTCCACATCCTGGCTATTGTAAACAGTGCTGCAATGAACTTTGGGGTGAATGTATCTTTTCGAATTATGGTTTTCTCCGAGTGAAGTCAGGCACAGAAAGACAAATATCATATATTACTTATATGTGAAATCTAAAAAAAGGTACAAATGAATTATTTACAAAACAGAAGTAGAGTCACAAATGTAGAAAACAAACTTATGGTCATTAGGGGATAAGGAGGGGGAGGGATAAACTGGGAGACTGGGATTGACATATACACACTACTATATATAAAATAGATAACTAATAAGAACCTGCTGTATAGCACAGGGAACTCTACTCAATACTGTGTAATCACCTATATGGGAATGAAATCTAAAAAAATAAGGAGTGGAAATATGTATATGTGTAACTGATTCACTTTGCTGTACACCTGAAACTAACACATTATAAATCAAAACTATACCCCAATAAAACTTTTAAAAGAAGATAATAGCTGCAAACAACAGAAAAAAATTACGAGAATAAATTAAAAAAAAAAAAAAAAAAGCTCTTGATAACAAAGAAAAAGCCTGGAGAGCGTAGACTTCCATGGGAGTTGGAGGAGACAGAGCTGGTGAACGGTCCTAGTCACTCCCAAGGGTGCAATCTCTGATAAGTAAACCCCAGCCCCAGTGCATCACTCCAGGGAGGATTCTGAAACATCATACAGAAATACACGGAAAGGACATGAATGCAGTGGTTGAAAAGGAAGCAGTTTGGTAAATTCTATGTAAGGAAAGAAACACTGCAAACAGACTGGATAAAAAAGGTATTAAGAGACTTCCTTAAGTGCTCAAGATAAGTTACTCAAACTGGAGGGTGTGGAGCTGCTACAAGGCATCTTACAAGCAGAGGATAGTAAGACTGATAAGGGGCCCCCAAATGAAGCAAGTCCCACTCTATCAACTGCTTAGGGCCCTCTCATCAAGTTCTGGAACAACAATTGTTCCTGCACAAACTATCATTTAGGACATGCAAATTATCATCATCATTCTTTACACTGGAAAATTGACATCATTCTTGACATTGCCTTTCTATTTTGAATAGAAATTTTTTGTTTGTGTAAGTTTTAGCCTTATAGCAAGCATTCAGGTAAATGAGTAAGGATCTGGGTTGTATAGGATATTCAGAGTATTTTTAATAATTGTTTTTTAGTACCTTAGTGAAATATGAGAGTAAATGTTCAAGGGATTTGATGAAAAATGGGTTTCTCAGGGTGTTTTATTAAAAGATTCTAACAAATAGAGACTTGAAAAGTGATCTAGCTGCCCTGTTAGAGAAATCACTATTTGAAGGCTGTCCAAAATGAGAAAACCCAGAAAAGATGTGTGTTGGGCTGAATTAATGTGAATCAAATGGTAAAAAAATAGACAGGAATAAGAAAGAAGGCTGAATAAGCATGGAGATTAACGTGCAGATGGCAGATCAATTTCCTGAGGCCTTAAGGACAAAAGAAAAGGAAACAACATTTATTGAGCGTATTCTATGTGCCAGGCATTCTATTAACTATTTTACATATGTTCTTATTTAATCATTCTTTTGAGAAACATTTCTTTTGAATGCTATATATGTGCTTTTTAAAAACAGACTTTATTTTTTAGAACAGTTTAAGGTTTTCAGAAAAATTGAAAAGTATAGAGACTTTCCATACACTCTGCACCCCATTTCCCCTATTATTAACCTCTTACATTAGTATGATACATTTGTTACAGATAAAAATGCTCTCAAAACTCTTTAAAACCCTAAAATTGTGTCATTATTTCTACAGATGAGAAACTGAGGCTTAGAGAAATTGTTCCCCCAAATATGTGGCTAAGTATTTTATCCACAATTCTACACTGCAACAGATCTTTTAATGCTCCAATAATATCTAAAGTACTTATCTAGTCAAAGACCTAACAAAATGTCTCTGTCCTGTGCACTTTTACTTTTTTTTTTTTACAATTTTTTAAAGTTTGTGAGGTATGTAATGTTCCTTTTCCTTTGTGTTTTAAATTTAAAAAAATTTTAAATTAATTTTTATTGGAGTATAGTTGTTTTACAATGTTGTGTTAGTTTCTATGGTACAGCAAAGTGAATCAGCTATACATATACATATATCCCCTCTTTTTTTTGGATTTCCTTCTCATTTAGGTCACCACAGAGCTTTAAGTAGAGTTCCCCATGCTATACAGTAGGTTCTCATTAGTTATCAGTAGTGTATATATGTCAATCCCCATCTCCCAATTCCTCCCACCCCCTTCCCCCTTTGGTATCCATACATTTGTTCTCTACATCTGTGTCTCTACTTCTCCTTTGCAAATAAGATCATCTATACCATTTTTTTAGACTCCACATATATGTGTTAATATACAATATTTAGTTTTCTCTTTCTGACTTACTTCACTCTATATGACAGTCTCTAGGTCCTAATTAAACATAAAAGTTTTGCACAGCAAAGGTAACCATAAATAAGACAAAAAGACAACCCTCAGAATGGGAGAAAATATTTGCAAATGAAGCAACTGACAAAGGATTAATCTCCAAAATATACAAACAGCTCATGCAGCTCAGTATCAAAAAAACAAACAACCCAATCCAAAAATGGGAGGAAGACCTAAATAGACTTTTCTCCAAAGAAGACATACAGATGACCAAACACATGAAAAGATGCGCAACATAACTAATTATTAGAGAAATGAAAATCAAAACTACGAAGTATCACCTCACACCGGTCAGAACGGGCATCATCAGAAAATCTACAAACAACAAATGCTGGAGAGGGTGTGGAGAAAAGGGAACCCTCTTGCACTGTTGGTGGGAATGTAAATTGATACTATGGAGAACACTATGGAGATTGCTTAGAAAACTAAAAGTACAACTACCATATGACCCAGCACTTGTACTTATTGTAATATCTTCTATATGTATTGCCCTTAATTATCCCTTAAGAATTTTAATGTGTGATGTCATTTCCTTTTTCAACCAGGCTTATGGATAAATATAAAGAAAATTAACAGCGGATTCAAAAGTTTGGTCAGTTGGGACTGTGTCACAACCTGTGTCCGGTAGGGTGCCCACATGATGAGGCTTAGTTTTATTTTGACATTTTATCTAATATTGAATCAGGGACAGCACTGATACCAAACGCCTGAAAAAGACAAATTGGTTTTTCTTTCCTCATCCATGGAAACTACTCTTTTGTCACATCTGGCAATTACACTATAGAAGTGTACCTTCTGCTTAGTGCCCCATATCAATTCACTACTACTTTTTCTTAAAAACTCCAAACCAGCACCTTTTGTTCATTAGAATATTTCCTGATGCTTTATCCTTGTTTCTATCATTTTCCATCATTTGGTTCATACATCATAGGGAGTGCCCCCTCAGCCTTCTTGTCTTCAAATTACTCACTTTTATGACATCCCTACTTTAGTGACACTTCTCAAACAGTGATTGCACACTTACACTTTTACCATGTACAGATAATAATCTCCCATTGAAACGTGTACTGGGAGTAAGATCTTACTTTCTAAAATGCTTGTTACCAGAAGGCCTGAAATGATACTTCCGTATCTCCCTTTTTTTTATCATACTGCCTCATTTTTACTCTGGTAGTTTTTGTCCTACTCCAAATCTGTTCAGTATATCTTTTGTCAGAAGTTTTACATCTTACCTAAAAATGCATCTTCAGAAGAAAAAAATAAAGTAAAAGGTAAATTATCAAATAGCACATAAAGGTAATTTGGAAATTTAAATAGTCCAATGGGCTTATATTGAAAAATAGCAGTTTCCCCTCCCAACTTCTGACGAAATCCTTCTGCAGAGGCAGCAATATTCAAAAGTCTTAGCTGTTTTGGGGGATATCTTGTGATTTTCAAATTTATGCCCATATATTGTGCTTTAATTATCCAGTTTTAAATATTATTTATTGACTGTCTACAATGCAATATATTATCCTCCTCTCTACTACAGAAAATAAATACACTTCCCTCATCAGCATTCACCAAATAAGCAACTTGTAAAAACACAATATTCAGTTTTAATATTATTGTAACTCTGTAGATAATGTTCACAGATGAGCCACATGCTGGACAAGGATTCCATTTAATTCTTTAAGAGTTTTTTATGTTTTTGAAGTTAATAAGTTACTGCTTTTGTTTTGTCTACCAGAGGAAAAATAGAGGAATTTTCAGACTAATAAAAGGCTAGAATTCTTTGCCAGCACATATACCCTATGAGAAGCACTGAAATAAAGTCTTTATACTGAAGGAAAATGATCCCACATAGAACTAGAGAACCATAAGAAAGAAAGAAGAGAGCCAGAAAGGGTAAAATATAGGTAAATATAAATAAATACTGACTGCTTAAAACACCAATAGTAGTAATAATAGTACCTTGTGGAGCTTTAAGATATGTAGAAAGAAAATATGTGGACAAAAATTGCGAAAAAGGCGAAATAGGGGTACGTGGAGTTACACTTCTAGGGTCCTCAAATGTGCCCTAAAAGTGTTAACTTAAGGTTACATTGGTAGTAAATCGTAGATGCATATTATAATATCTAGGGTAACCACTAAAAGAATAATAGTGTTTATGACTAAAAAGGTAAGCAAGGAGATAAAATAATAAATCATGCTTGATTAATAAAAAGAAGGCAGGCAAGGAGAAGGGGACAAATAATAGATTAGATTATTAAAGCACAAATAGCAAAGTGGTTTATTTTAAACTGACTATATAAATGGTAATATTAAATATAAATTGACTAGTCTAATTAAAAGACAAAAATTAGAAGACTGGATTAAAAAAAGCATATAATCTCATTCTAGTCTATTTACTAGAGACACACTTTAATAATATGTCAATACATTAATACTGCCATTAGTTTTCCCTTGTTCCTTTAACAATTATTACAAGTTTAGTGGCATAAAACAACACAAATTTGTAACTTTCAAGCTCTCAAGTCCAGAATGATTTTCCAAGGCTAAAACCAAGGTGTCAGCAGGGCTATATTCCTCCTGAGGGCTCTAGGGGATAATTCATTTCCTTGCCTTTTTCAGCCTCTAGAGGCTGCCTGGATTTCTTGGCTGGTGGCCCTGTTCATCTTCAAAACCAGCAGCATAGCATCTTCAAATCTCTTTCTGATCTGATTCTCCTGCTTCCCTCTTTCACTTATAAGAATCTGTGATCATATTGAGCACATCCAAATAATCCAGGAAAATCTTCCTTTATCAAGATGCTTAACTAATCAAATCTGAAAACTTCCTTCTGCCATGTTAAAGAAACATACTCATTGGTTCCCAGATTAGCTGGAGGGTAGCTACCCAGGAAAGTCACTTAAATCAACAGAAGACTATGTGAATGAGAAATACACTTTGTTGTGTTAATTGACTGAGATTTCAAGGATGCTTAGCAGAGCTAGTTGAGTTCTCCTAATTCATCTATTTAAGTAGAACTTTGATATAAAACCAGTTATTCCATCACTTGTTAATATACCTTCTTAAACACGTGCATCAGCAAAAATAGACATCAAAACATCAGATCCAAATGATGTCATGTATAAACTTATAACCATATATTTAAAAACTACATTAACCAAAAAAAACAGAAACAAATAAAACTACATTTACCACATAAAGAAAGTGTATCATTAAATGTGGTGAACATAGTTGACTTGAAAATATCTGCAGGGAACAAAAAATTATAAAAAGTGACTTGGGAGATTTAAAGAACTATCAAGCAGATTTTCTAGAAATAAATATACAATAATCAAAGTAAAGACATTAGTAATGGAGATATTTAGCAGCAGTTTAAACACAAAAAGAAAAGAGACTTATGGACTGGTAGATAACAACCAAGTATGATACGTGATAAATCAAAAGAAAATGAGGAAGGGGATAAGAGTGGGTAAAAGACATGGAAGATAACCACAGACAGAAACATTAAAATGAAACTCAAAACACCAAGAGAAAGAGAAAATTAAAGATGATTAGAAACAGGCACATTGCCTTCAAAATAATGCCGTATCTGATCTCTTATAAGCACAATGAAAGCCAGAAGTCAGGGAGAAAAAAGAAAAATTAGAGGCCAACTTCACCGTTTTTTTGTTTTGTTTTAAGTATAGTTGATTTACAATATTGTGTTAGTTTCAGGTTACAGCAAAGTGATTCAGTTATATATATATATATATATATATATATATATATATATATTTCAGATTATTTTCCACTATAGATTATTACAAGATATTGAATATAGTTCCCTGTGCTATATAGTAAATCGTTGTTGCTTATCTATTTTATGTATAGTAGTTTGCATCTCTTTAATCCCATACTCCTAATTTGTCCATCCCCACCATCTTTTCCCCTTTGGTAACTATAAGTTTGTTTTCTATGTCTGTGAGTCTGTTTCTGTTTTGTATACAGATTCATTTGTATTATTTTTTAGATTCCACATATAAGTGATATCATGTAATATTTGTTTTTGTCTGACTTACTTCACTAAGTATAACATTCTCTGGGTCCATTCATGTTGCCGCAAATGGCAATATTTCATTCTTTTTTTATGGCTGATAAAACTCATAAACCAAGAATCCAGTAATATGCAGAAAGGATGTCATGAAAAAATTTTGTTTATCCCAGAGAAGCATAAATTTAACATTAAAAACATTAGATTGGTATTAGAAAATAATTGAATGTATTCTGCCACATAAACAGGTTAAAGGAGAAAAAAATCATAGAGTTGTCTCAACAGATGTTGAAAAAGTTTTGAAAAGATTAACTTTCATGTTCACTATGCTTAGAAACTAGAGGAAAAAAGAGAAAATTTCCTTTACCTGATAAAGGCTATCTGCAATATAGTTTAGAGCAGTGCTCATACTTTTTCAAACACTAAAGGCCTGCCCTTCAAGACAGGGACCAAGACAAGAATGCCCACTATCTCCTGTGAAATACTGTTCTGGAGGTGCTACACAAAGGAAGCAGTAAATTATGCAAGCAATGAAATAAAACTTCCATTATTTGTAGGTTACATTATTGTGCACAAAGAAAATCCAAAGGAATCTATAGTTATGTGATTAGGCTTAATAAAAATTTAGCAGTGTTGCTGGATTCAAAAATAAAAAAACAAATTAATATACAAATATCCCCCAGGAACAAACACTTAGAGACTACATTTGCCGTAGTATCAAAAATATCCTACGAAAATAGGCAAGACCTACATGGCAAAAATAATAAAACTTTTAAAGAAATTAAAGAAAATCTAAATAAATGGAAAATTCATAAATTGATGGACTGGGGAACACACTTTTGTAAAAATGGCAGTTTTCTTAGGTTGATTTATAGATTCAACCCCTATGAAAATTCCAACAGGGATTTTTGTGGAACAAACCAAGTATAAAAAGTAGAATGAAATGCAAAGAGTCAATTGTATCCATGACCCTCTTGAAGAAGAATCGGGTGAGAAGACATGCTTTAGTAGGTAATTTTTTAAAGCTATTTAAAAATAAATTCATCATGTTATTGTTGCATGTAGATGAAAGACCTAGGAAAAAATAAAATTAATTAAAATAAAGTTTAATTTAAAAAGGCTAGAAACAAAGCCACTTTTTATACATGGGCAATCAACTTATGAGAATAACTGGGAAACAGAAGCTTTTTGAAAAAATGATATTGACATAGGAATATTAAAAAATATATATCTAGTTTTGCCCCTAACTCACATCATGCACAAAATCAATTCTAGGTGAACTAAAGACTTTAATATGAAAATTAAGGTTTACAGCTTAAGAAATATTAACAAATATCTTCATGATCTTATCTAGAGGAAGATTTCTTAAAGAGGGCACACAAAGTGTTAATATGAAAGGGGAAAATGAACACATTTGACAATATTGAAATTAAGAATGTCTATTCCTAAAAAAAAAGAGAAAAAAAGAAAAAGAATTTCTAGCCTTTAAAAAAACACCCTAAGAATTAGACGGTAAGTCATAAAATAGGAGAAGATATACAACACATATCAAACAAGGGTTAGTATCAAAAACACTATATGTAAATCACCTACAAATCAATTTGTAAAGGAATATAATTTAAAAAACGAGAGCAAGATTTGAACAGGTACTTCAATGTAGAATTAATGTGTTATTGCCCAGGACAGTCCTAATGTACGTCACTTATCATGGTTTAATAGTTAATAATTGACTCTTTTACTCTCAAGAGCATCCTAATATGTTCAGTTATATGTTCACCATATCCTTCAATCTTTCGGTTCTCAGACCTATCTTTTATCCCTAATTTCTGAGCTATCTGAAGCCTCTAATCGGAGCGCCTCGCTGTAGTTGTGCAGAATTAATCTTCTTGCCTCTGCTGGGCTTTTCCGTCTGCAGCTTTCAGTTTTTGAGTTTTCCATTTCACAAAATGTTATCATCCATTTCCTTTGCTCTTTGTCCTTGTGAGTTTATAATACTGATTTCTTTACAACCATCTCAAAGAAAATGGAGAAGAATCCAAAATAAGTGATTATACCAAGCTGCCATACTTTACCCAGAGTTCTTATTTAACACTCTCCATTCATCATTTAAATGCCTAGTTGAAATCATATCCACTTTAGAAATCCTTCACAGCGAAACAGGAGATGGTACTATCTTCTTGAAAAACATGCCTTGCTCTTCATCTTGATAAATGCACTTTTCCTTTTGCATATTTGATCCTATATATCTGATGTTTTCACAGGAAAATTTTTTCAGAGTTGTATTGACTCACTGTGTCTATGTGTGACATTTATACACTGAATGGGAATTAATGCCCATAAAATAGGAACCTGTACTGCATTAACAAAATTGTTAAGAGTTTTTGTTTATGAGCCTGGTGTATAACTGAAGTCTCCTTAGTTTGTTACAGTTTCTGTAGTTAAAGATTAGTCGGAGATTCACAAAACTGTGTTATTTGCATAGTCTTTTCTCCTTCTGATTTTTATTCACAATAACATTAAAGACAGGAAGCTAATTAATTTATTAACAGCTACTTCTTCGTTAAGGATATCAGTCCAGATTCCGGGAACACAAAAGAATAATTTCCTGAAATTATTTTGATTGTTAACTGACAGAGGACAGGAGCTATGTTTTAATCATTTTTGGATTTCTGGCACCAAAGGAGGTCTCCATAAATGTTTGCGCTTGAATGGAAATTTAAAGTGACTGTTTTTGGTACTTGCATTGAATAGAAATGCATTTGCCATTTTAACTGAGGGTGAGGTAATGATGCTGTTCTACCTCATCCCCTCCAAGTTTTTATACCTTGGCAATAGAGGCAAACACAAGAGATAACTCGCCTGAAAAGCAATGTAGTTGTGTCAGCGTTTTACTTAGCTTTGAGCCAGTGTATCTGTCCTAAGAAAAAGTTTCATGCACTGATAAGTGCATCTTTAGAAGATGACTCTTTCAAAATAGATCCTTCTTCTTGAGAAAAAGGTAGAAAAATAAAACGTTCACAATTGCTGGATACTTCATTTCTATTTTTACATTATAAAAGGTCCTTTTAGCATAATAAAAGGACCACAGGGAAGTGTTGTTGTGAGGGAAACAGACAATTGCTCTCTAACTACCAACATTATGCTCTGAGGTTCAAACACAGTCCTGAGCCTTAAACTGCAGTAGTTGAGCTCACAAGACAAAATACATCTGTCTCTCAATTTCACAGCAGTCTGTATCCATGAGAAAATTTTCTCAGAGTCTCTGAGGCAGGCCAGGAGTAGGATGAGATTACTTGCAATCTGCTGGAACTGAGAACAAGGGAGTTTAAATAACATGACTAAAATTGCTTTGCCCATGGTGGGCCTAAAATTAGAATGTAGGTCTCTCAATTTAAGGTTGGACTAACCCCACTGGGCCTGGAAGGAATCCAAGTGCAGTGACAGAAAATAGCTCTTGCCAACTTCACAGTACCTCTGACTGCCAGGTGTGCAAAGAACCCAGCCCTTCATTGTGCTTCCCTGCGAGGAACAGGACTTGGAGTATAATCTCTACTTGTCCTTGGATAATTTCTATTTCTATAGAGTGAACAAATGGCAGCAACCTATAAGGATCCTAGTAGTGTGGGGCTAAGGGCAGAAGATGAGAACACTGGGTGAGTTTGTGTCTGAATGGAAGTGATGGAACATGTCAGGAAGGCTAGTCTAGCCAAATACTGTGACTCTTACACTAACTGCATGCACCTAAAATAAAAAAGCAATGAATGTGTATTATGCTTGTAAGTTCACAAATTAGTTTTTGTGTACATCTATTATTTGATCTAATCGTCAAAACATTCCTTTGTGGCAAGTATTGCCATTTCTCATCCTATAAATGAATAAATGGACTCAGAAGCTAAAAACTTGCTCATGAACATCTAGCCAAGAGTAGTGAAGAAAGTAAGAGCAACAGACTTAATAAAGATCTTAAATTTGCATCTTTTCTTTCCTTTTCTTTTTGCAAAAGGGAAGGGCAAATAAGGGAGTACTGGCAGTAATTGTGGTTTAGAGCAATGTGAGTAACTTCAAACAAAATATTATAGCCTCAATATGTTTTCAAGGGTAAGAGGAAATTGTGCTTAATATCAAACCAGGTTGGTTGTCACCATTAAAAAAATCTAATAGAAAATAGAATTCGTCCTTTGGACCATTTATAGTCAAATGAGAGAGTATAGAAAACTTAGTGTCATGTATACCACTCCAGACAGATGCTAGATCATCCCAGTATGTACATATTTATAAGCATCTTCATTACCAGTTGCTCCGATGGGCCCCAAGTGTAGAAGTTTTATTGAAAACTTGCTTAGTAATCACTTCATCTTTGAGATTTGGCATGCCTTAATTGTGTGATGTGCTTTTTAAAAGATGAAAATAAAGACTTCAAAGAAGAAGAAACTTGTGAGAGCATGTGAGAGAAAAGGGTTGCTGTAGATACGTCACAACTGTCTAGATAACACAGGCAAAGAAAAGTATGTCAGCAGGCAGGAGACCATCAAAACTGCTGTTGAAGCAACAGAACTAAATCATACTGGTGGATCTTCAATGAACACGTACTGATAAATAAATACTTAACATCGGAGAGGCATCATATTCATGAACGAAACTTTTAGGATTACGTACTGAATTAATGTCTACAATTTTTGTAGGGAAGAATCTGTTGAATATATCTGGGCCTTATAAACCTTTAAGTATTGAAGGATTTTACCAATTTTATCTTCTATTTTCAAAATTTGTAAATGTCTGCTTTTCCTGACCCTTGTTACACATTATTATTTTTTTCTAGTGTTTGCTCCCTCTAAATAATACTATTAATAGCTACTTTATGTCAAGCTCTAGGCATTTTGCTGGATAGCTTGAGACAATTTCTCATTTAATCATCACATTAATTCAGCAAGTTATTATTCTCATTTTACAGACAAGAACTCTGAATCTCAAAAAAGGTTAAATAACTTGCTCCATGTAACATGATAATAATAGCAGATCTGGGATTTTAATCCAGAATTTAAATCATTAAAGGTAAGGCAGTATCTTTCGTGTATCTTCCACATCTGAAGTTCCTATATAAGTATGTGCACTGCAATCACCTGAAAAACTTAGAAACATAGTTTCCCACTTTGGACCTCTGGAGATTCTGATTCAGTTGGTTTAGGATAGAACATCAATCTAGATTTCTGACAAATCCCTTGACATGATTCCTACACAGCCAATTTTAGGGTCACCAAATCAATGTCTTCCATATAGTAGGGAATAAATATATATTTTTAAAAATTTGAAGTATACTCCAGATGTCAAGCTGATGCTTCTTTGAATTTTATAAGATTTAAAGATTCTTCTGATGGTAGGACACAACACGCTGACACATGAAGAGATGAAAGGCAGAACTTTGTTACTAATAGCTCCAGAACAAAGACAAGGCCATACAAAGGGTTGTAGGGAAAGGGTAACAGCAAACTGGAGCTGTAGAGGCAGCTTATGTATGGCAAATGGGATGGAACAGCTAGGTTTCCAGGGCTCCCTGTAGATTGGCTAATGTGGATAATTTTGTAGGCCCTGGAGCATAGGGGCCATCTCTGGTTGTGTGGAACTTGGCCATGGAGCATTAAGAAGAGCGCTTAGTAACCTCAAGTGTAAGAGACAGATAAGGGAAGTGGTTGAGGTGTGGGTTTAACTGCTGCCCAGAAAGGGAAACTGACCTATCTCTAGCCAGAGCTTCAAAACTGAGTCAAGACAGCACAATTTAAAAAACATAAAACAACTACTATTATATACCCTGCTTCTTAGGATTATTCAAGATTGGTTCAAACCTTCAATTCACAATTTATACCTTAGTTACATCCTCACCAATATGCCTCTAGTTTCCAAATACAAGAAGATGGAGGAAGAGATTTACATCTTCTAGCCATTTCTGGCTCCCACTTATAACCCTATTGAATCTTATTCTCCATGCTAAGTTTTGAATTTTTTATCATCTGTCTTGGAGTTAACCTCAGCACTTTACCTTGTTTCGCACATTTAAAAAAATCATAAACACGTTCAGACACCGAGACACAACATACAAAAGTACTTACAGAAGGCATTGTACGTGTAGCACACTTTGATGAAGGCTTAGACTTTGAATTAAAAGGTGTTTAAATTGCTGCAGCAAAAATAATTTAACAATAATCATTAGACATGGCTACTACTTGGGCAACTTCACAATGTTGCCCAGGCATCGGCTCTTTTTTCATAACTTTCTGCTCCCTGTGTCTGTGCATTTCTAATGCAGTGGGGCTTAACTATCTCTTTTATTTCCTGGGCTTCCTCCTAACCCCCTTCTCATGGTCTCATATTCCACTCCATGTAACTTATCTGGGTATTTTCCTAAAGAGAGAATGTTTCCATTGGTTCCAGCTATTAATATTAACACTTATATTCACTCTACTACTGAAGATATTTTCATTCTCATGGGAAATCTTCATTTCACTAAAAGATGTCACCTAAGGTCCTTTACTTAAATTATTCCCGTAAGTAGATTCTGATTATATTGTTTTCCACTAATTGTAAAATAATTACCTTGATTTCTATTCAGCCTCAGGGAATAAAATAGGCTGGTCAGAGTATGACTATTGTCCTGTCCACTTTCACCAGTAAATTCCTTGTACACTGGAGAACATAATGGCTTAAAGTCGATTTCACTGAATGCTATTTCACAATTACAGGGCCAGAAGTAAATAATGACTCAAAAAAGAGAGCAAAGTATGCAATAGTAAGTTCTAATTAGTATGAACTAACCGGTAAAGGGAGGGTAGAGGGTAAAAAAAAATTAAGCAACACACAATGCTGTTTCATTTTGCTAGAGTTAAAAAATACAGACTCCCTTCCTTAAGCTTCTCTTCTGAACCTCACATTTTGGAACATGCCAGGGCTCAGTTCTCAGCTTTACTCTGCTGTGCCTTTACTCACTCCCTAGATGACCTCATCCAGGCCTATATGCTGATGCTTCCAAAAGAAATCTCAGCCTCATTCCTCTCCTGAACTCTGCCCATGCCATGTTTCCCTGGGAGTGCATAAGCACTTCAAACAAACATGGCCAAGGCAGAACTCTTCATTTTTCCTTCCAGCTCCCCCATCTTCCCCAAATCAATGTGTGGCTGCCATTCACTGCACGAATCTAATTCTTTGCTTTTGATTGTATTCTTCTAACACATCAGCAAGTTGTATTGGCTCTGTCTCCAAAATGCCTCCTGAGTTCTAGCGTGTCTCACTATATCTGCTACTAGATCAGGCTGCCATCATCTCTTGCCTCAACTATTACAATAGATCCCTAATGGTCCACTTGCTTTTTCCATTCTTGTCCCTCTACAACCTGCTACTTAGCTGTCAGAGTAAACATTTTAAAAATATGTCAGATCCAAACATTTCCCTGTTTAAACCCTCTAATACCTTCTTTTTCCCATTTTGAAAAATGTAGAAATGTTTTGTCATGGCTTATAGCTCTACATAATTTAGCCCCTGATTTCCTCTTTGACTCATCTTTGACCTCTCATCTCCTGATAATCCTTAGCTCCAGTCTCACTAAGCTTCATTTCATTTCTTGAATATTCTAACTTGTTTCTACTTGAGACTTTATGATTCTTGAACCCTGGACCTGCCGTGAACATCCCAAATCATTTCTTTTCATTAAAAGAAGCATCGACATTTGCATTCATCATTCCTTTTTCCTTTCCTCCTTCCTTTCTTCTTTCCCTCTCTCTTTCTTCCTCCACCCTTTCTCTCCCTTTTTCTCTTCTCACATGTAATTTATTGTATTTCTTCCTCTAAACTGCACATGTCATGATGGCATGGACTTTGTGTATATTCTTACGTTATAAACCCAGTGCCTAGAAAAATGCCTAGCACGTATCAAATAATGAATAAATCTATTTTCAAAATCTGAAATAGTAGAGAAAATTAGAGATATTGAGAAATAAGTGTATAGATAATTCCTAAAACAACAGTTCTATATTGACAGCTACTATAATGTAACCATAACAAGCAATATTTATTATTTAGTATCCTTCCAGGCACTGAGCTAAGTACTTCATGAACATCATCATTTATTTCTCAAGACAACCGTCTGAAGGAGTGCTCTTAGTTTTCCTGTATTATGAATGCATACCCTGAAGTTCACAGAGTTTAAGTGACTCATAGTCACACAACTTTTAAATGATAGATTTGGGTCTTTAATTGATTTGTACTCCAAAGCCCATGCTTGCAATAATTGTATTATACAAAAATAACACAGTAACTTTTTTAAAGATAGACTATCTGAACTCATGTCTATATTAGTGGAGGTACTGATAACCCAATAATTCTATGAAAGAATCTAAAGAATCTGCAGAAGAATGCAGAAATGCACTGTCAACAGCATAAAGAAAGGTAGTAGGAATGGAGCAAGTACTAGATTAGGGATCACAAGTACTGGGTTCCAGTTTTATGTAGGCTGCTCCCCAGTATTATAAACTGGACCTCAATCTCCTTTTCCATAAAAGAGGGAAATTAGACTAAAATTAAAGCATTAAAACTGAACAGCACTTGAACAAAATTCAGTTCTCAGGTATATTTTCTTAGGTCCTTACTTTTTTTTAATATCTTTTTTAGTAGAGAATTTGGGAATTTAGTTTATCCCCAGACTGTCCCAAAGAGTTCCTATTGTCCTTCATCCAGCCCATTAAACTCTTCACTATTTTTTACTCTGGTCCTTGGGGAACACGGGATCTTTTGGCATCTAAGCTAGAATTCATGGTATTGGATCCCTTTTCAAGTCCAAGAATACTGTCCACAAGGAGCTATACATGGAATAAATACAAAAATATTTTAATGGCTGTATCATGGCTTTTAATTGTCAGTCAAAGCATAAATTAATTCTTAAGTTAATGATATTCCTATCTTACATAGCTCTAAAAGACCAAACGCTACTAAATGTACACTTACAATAAATCTCTTTAAATGTTTATTGCCAAACATTATTTTATCTGTGGCTTGAATGATACATGGAAGATATATAATTTGTTTCACTGCTGTCATTTTAACATCGATCCTACTGTAAAGAATCATGACAAGAAATGAGCATTTCACATAAACAGACAAGAGAATATGTCTGTGGTAGTAAAACATCCAGATGTAAAGAGGAAAAGTCAGTCATGTGACAGTTTCTTTACAGAAAGCCAAACATCTGGAGGTTTGGAGAGACCTTCACAATTACCTAAATACTTCATTTCTTATATGGATATTTATTTTCATGTAGCTGCAACCTAATTTGGTGCAGTGTCAGTAAGTAAGGGCAGGGTGAGGGGAGTGTTGAATTCTAAAGAAAAGGTTTTTTTCCCAAATAACTATTTACGATATTATTTTTAATATTTTAAGAAGAGTTTTGATCTTCTCGAAGGTCTTTTTCTAATATAGTAAGAAGTATATTTCAAAGAGAACCGAATATCTATAATTGTGTAATAAATCTTTTAATCTTGTTAAACTTGCATTAATTAACCGTTAATCTAATTACAATAGTGTATGCAGAATATGTACATTAAAAATACTGGGAGTTGGGCTTCCCTGGCGGCGGGTGCAGTGGTTGAGAGTCCGCCTGCCTATGCAGAGGACACGGGTTCGTGCCCCAGTCCGAGAAGATCCCACATGCCAGAGTGGCTGGGCCTGTGAGACATGGTCGCTGAGCCTGCGCGGCTGGAGCCTGTGCTCCCCAATGGGAGAGGCCACAACAGTGAGAGGCCAGCGTAATGCAAAAAAAAAAAAAAAAAAATACTGGGAGTTAATAAAATAAGCATAACTGTTTCATTAGAATATTTAGCATTTGAGATTGTTTTCTCCTTTTCTATTTATTTTCAGAAAAAAGCCCTCATCTTTTCAAAATAATATTCCAGCTTGGATGCCTGATCATCATGGTTTCTATGAAGAGTATCCATCCCTCTGGAATTCTGAGCAAGTGGGAGCCTGCTAGTATTTAAAGTGCATTGACTGAAACTTCCCTGGTGGCGCAGTGGTTAAGAATCCGCCTGCCAATGCAGGGGACATGGGTTTGAACCCTGGTCCAGGAATATCCCACACGCCACGGAGCAATTAAGCCCATGCACCACACCTACTGAGCCTGCGCTCTACAGCCCATGAGCCACGACTACTGAGCCGATGTGCCACAACTGCTGAAGCCTGTGCACCTAGAGCCTGTGCTCCTCAACAAGAGAAGCCACTGCAATGAGAAGCCTGCGCACTACAACGAAGAGTAGCCCCCACTCCCCGCAACGAGAGAAAGCCCACATGCAGCAAAGACCCAATGCAGCCAAAAATAAATTTATTTTAAATAAATAAATAAATGTATTTAAAATAAATAAGTAAAATAATAAAGTGCATTGACTGATAACTGATATTTTACCAGGTAAACAGCATAATACAGTTTTGCTCACCAATGAACAGAGACAGGTATCTTCAGGAGCACCAGACTTTCAAAATACTACATGGACTAGTTACTCAGGAATTTTATATTAGAAGACACTCTTAAGAAAATTAAAGACTTGCCATGAGTAGTTGCAGTGGAACAATCACTTAGCTTGTGGTACTTAAAAGAATTTCCATGAGACCAGTCTTGACTGTCTACCTCTCTCATAAAAATAAATTGTGGTTCAAAATGTATTGGGAAGAAACAAATAAAAATCTTAGAAACGACTGAAAAAGACCTACCAGAAATCAGATATCTAAACAATCAAATCAAATTTACAAACATTATTGACATAATTGTCTATCTTGTTTTATCCAGTACTTCTTAAGCCAAAAGCTATTAGCCATTCACTATAATAAGTAATTTCTTAGCAAAATATGCCTTGTTTTGGGGAGTGGCCAAGATGGCAGAGTAGGAAGACCCTCAGCCCACCTCCTCCACAGGCACACCAAAACTGCAACTATTTACAGAGCAACAATCCATGACAGCGACCTGAAGACTAGCAGAAAAGATCTTCTACAGCTAAAAATATAAAGAAGGAACCAAAATAAGATGGGTAGGAGGGGCAAATATCTGGTATGGTCAAGCCCCATACTCCCAGGTGTGTGACCCACAAATGGGAGGATAATTACAACTGCAGAGGTTCTCCCCTAAAACTGCAGGGTCTGAGCCCCACATCAGGCTCCCCAGCCCAGGGGTTCTATACTGGGAAGACAAGCCCCCAGAACATTTACTTACTTTCAGGAGAACCAGATGTGAGAAATACAGACTCCACTCTTAAAGGCACACACAAAATCTCACACACTACAAGACCCAGGGCAGAAGCAGTAGCTTGAAAGAAGCCTGGGTCAGACCCACTTGATGAACTTGGTGAGCATCCCAGAGAGCAGGAGGCAAATGAAATCCACCTTGGGGACACAGATGCTGGCAGCAGCCATGCTGCCATGAGGACACTAGTGCTGGTAAGCACCATTTTGGAGTCCTCGCTCTCGTTTCTTAGTGTCAGGACACAGCCCCAGCACCCAGCTGGTCAGCACCAGTCCTGGGATGTGCAGGCTAGGCAGCTAACTGGGCAGGGACATGGCCCCACCCACCAGCAGGCCAGCTACCTTAGGACCCCCTAAGCCCCCAGCCACCCCTGACCTGGCTCCCCCTACCAGAGAGCTAAGGACTAGGCCTCACCCACCACTGAGTAGGCTCTAGCCCCAGGATTTCTAGGGACCCATCAGCTAGCTATCAGACATGGCCCTGCCCACACTGGAATGGCACTACTCCTGGGACCTGGCCTTACCCACCAGGAGATGGGAATTATCCTTGGGATCCCCTGGGCCCTGGCCCTGCCCACTGGAGCATGACACTAACTCTGGAACCTCCAGGGCCCTGTAGTCAGAGACCCTGGAACTCAGTGCCACCCACCACTGGGCTAGCACTAGCCCTGGGACCCCTCCAGAGATCTCATGATGCAGTTGCCTCATGACCCAACCCCACCCACCTGCAGGCCAGCACCAGGAATGGAACTCCTCTGTCCTTGCAGCCAGCTGTGCCAGGACACAGTCCCACCCACGAGCAGCCAGCAGCCTCCACGTAAGGAAAGGCCTGGTAACCAACTGGGCTGGGAGCCAAGCAAACCTAGAAGCACATTCACAGCAGTCAGCCTGCCACAACAGAAGGACCCACACAGTCCACAGAGAGGGCACCCCTAAAGCATATAGCTCTGGTGACCAGAGAGGAGTCTGCTGTTGGGTCTCATAGGACATTTCCTACATAAGGTCACTTCTGCAAGATGAGGAAATGTAACCAACCTACCAAATACATAGAAATAAATACAGTGAATTAGTCAAAATGAGGCAACAGAGAAATGGGTTCTAAATGAAACAACAAGGTAAAACGCCAGAAGAACTAAGTGAAGTGGAGATAAGCAATCTACCAATAAAGACTTTAACACTTCGTTAAAAACTTCTAACTTCTCACTCTATTCATTTTTCATCCCAAGTTCTTTGAGCATCTTTATGATCATTACCTTAATGTCTGTATATAAACCTCACGGTAACCACAAATCAAAAATCTCTAGTAAGTACACACATGCAAAAGAGAAAGGAATTCAAACATAACACTAACAATACTCATCAAATCACAAGGAAAGAGAGAAAAAGAAGAAAGGAACACAACAACGAAAACAACCTGAAGACAATTAACAAAATGGCAGTAAGTACATACCTATCAATAATTGCATTAAATGTAAATGGACTAAATGTGCCCATCAAAGAGTGACTGAATGGATAAAAACACAACACCCATACATATACTGCCTATAAGAGACTAATTTCAGATCTAAAGACACACAAAGACAGAAAGTGAGGGGATGGAAAAATGTATTTGATGTAAATGGAAATGAAAAGAAAGCTGCGGTAGCAATACTTATATCAGACAAAATAGACTTTAGAGCAAAGACTGTAACAATAGACAAACAAGGGCATTACATAATGATAAAGGGATTGATCCAACAAGAAGATATAACAACCGTAAATATATATGCATCCAATATAGGAGCACCTAAATTCAGAAAGCAAATATTAACAGAAATAAAGGGAGAAATTGACAGAAATACAATAACAGTAGTGGACTTTAACACCCCATTTACATCAATGGAGAGATCATCCAGGCAGAAAATCAAGAAGGAAACACTGGCCTTAAATGACACATTAGACCAAATAAACCTAATAGATATATAAAAAACATTCCATCCAAAAACAGCGGAATACATTCTTTTCAACTGCACATACAACATTCTCCAGGATAGATTGATCACATGCTATGTTACAAAACAAGTCTCAGTAATTAAGAAGCATTACATCATACTAAGCATCTTTTCCAACCACAAACATATGAGACTAGAAATCAAGACAAAACTGAAAAAAAAAAACAAAACCATGCAAACAAAAGGAGGCTAAACAATATGCTACCATACAAGCAATGGGTCACTGAAGAAATCAAAGAGGAAATCAAAGAATATCTCGAGAAAAACGAATATGAAAACATAATAACCCAAAATCTATGGGATGTAGTACAAGTAGTGTTAAGAGGAGAGTTTATAGTGACACAAGCCTACCTCAGGAAACAAGAGGTTGTCTCAAATAAACAACCTAACCTTATACCTAAGGAACTAGAAAAAGAAAGCCACAGAAAAACCTCCTAACTTAGTAGAAGGAAAGAAATCATAAAGATCAGAGCAGAAATAAGTTAGAGACTGAAAAGATAAAAAAGATCAATGAAACTAAAAGCTGGTTCTTTGAAAAGATAAGCCAAATTCATTAAACTTTAGCCAGACTTACCGAGGAAAAAAGAGAAGGCCCAAATCAGTAAAATCAGAAATGAAAAAGAAGTTAAAACTGACACCACAGAAATTCAAAGGATAATAAGAGATTACTACAATTATACACCAAAAAAATGGACAACCTACAAGAAATGGACAACCTACAAGAAATGAACAAATCCCTAGAAATGTACAATCTTCCAAGCCTGAACCAGAAAGAATTAGAAAATGTGAACAGACCAATTACAGGCAATAAAATTGAATCAGTAATTTAAAAATTCAACAAACAAAAGCCCAGGACCAGGTAGCACATGAATTCTATCAAACATTTAGATAAGAGTTAACACACATCTTCTCGAACTATTCGAAAAAACTGCAGAGGAAGAAAGCTTTCTGAGTCATTTTATGAGGCCAGCATCAACCTGATACTAAAATAAGACAAAGGTATCACAAAAAAAGAAAAGTACAGGCCAATATCACTGATGAACATAGATGCAAAAATCCTCAACAAAATATTAGCCAACAAAATTGAACAATATATTTAAAGGATCATACACCATGATCAAGTGGGATTTATCCCAGGGATGCAAGGATTTTTCAATATCCACAAATCAATGTGATACACCACATTAACAAATTGAAGAATAAAAATCATACGATCATCTCAATAGATGCAGAAAAAGCTTTTGAAAGAATTCAACATCGATTTATGATAAAAACTCTCAACAAACTGGGATATAGATGGAACATACCTCAACATAATAAAGGCCTTATATGATATACCCCACACTTTCATACTCAATGGTGAAAAGCTGAAAGCATTTCATCTAAGACAAGAAAAAAACAAGGATGCCCACTCTTGCCACTTTTATTCAACATAGTACTGGAAGTCCTACTCACAGCAATCAGACAAGTATTGATAAAAGAACAAGAATCCAAATTGGAAGGGAAGGAGTAACTCTCTTACTGTCTGCAGATGACATGATACTATACATAGAAAATCCTAAAGATGCCACCTAAACTATTGGAGCTCATCAATGAATTCAGTAAAGTTCTAAGATATAAAATTGTCATACAGAAATCTGTTGTTTCTGTACACTCACAACAAACTATGAAAAAGAGAAATTAAGCAAACAATCCCATTCACAATCTCATCAAAAAGAATAAAATACCTGAGAATAAATCTAAGGAGGTAGACAACCTGTACTGGGAAAACTATAAAACACTGATGAATGGAATTTAAGATGATATGAACAGATGAAAGATATACCATGCTTATGGATTGGAAGAATTAATCTTGCTAAAATGACGATACTACCTGCGGCAACCAATAGATTCAATGTGATCCCTATCAAAGTATCAATGGCATTTTTCACAGAACTAGAAAAAAACTAAAATTTGTATCAAAACACAAAAGATAATGAATAGCCAAACAATCTTAGGAAAGACAGACAAAATAGGAGGTATCAAACTCCCTGATTTCATACTATACTACAAAGCTACAGTAATTAAAATAATATGGCACAAAAACAGATACATAGATCAATGGAATGGAATAGAGAGCCCAGAAAGGAACCCACACTTATATGATCAATTAATCTATGACAAAGGAGGCAAGAACGTAAAATGGAGAAAGACAGTGATGGTCTTTATAAGTTTAAGTGATGCTTAGAAAAGTGGACAGCTACATTTAAAGGAATGAAATTAGAACATTCTCTAACACTATACAAAAAAAAAACACAACTCAAAATGGATTAAAGACCTAAATATAAGACCAGAAATCATAAAATTCCTAGAAGAAATCATAGGCAAAACATTTTTTGACATAAACCATAGCAATCGTGTTTTTGGATCTGTATCCTAAAGCAAAGGAAATAAAAGCAAAAATGAACAAATGGAACGTAAACTTGAAAGCACAGCAAAGGAAACCATCAACAAAATGAAAAGATAACCTACTAAATGGGAGAAAATATTTGCAAATGATACAACCGATAAGGAGTTAATATCCAAAATATATTCGGATGGCCAGCAGCCACATGAAAAGATGCTCAACATCGTTTATAATCAGAGAAATGCAAACCACAATGCAATATCACCTCATACCTGTCAGAATGGCTATCATCAAAAAGAACACAAATAACAAATGTGGGCACTGTGTAAAGTTTCTCAAAAAACTAAAAATAGAACTATTTACAATACAACCAAGCAATTCCACTCCTGAGTTTTTATTTTTAAAAAATGAAAATACTAATTTAAAAAAATACATGCACCCCAATGCTCATAGCAGCATTGTTTACAATTGCCAAGATATGGAAGTAACCTACATGTACATCGACAGATGAATGGATAAAGAAGATGTAGCATGGTTAAAGAAGATGTGGTATGTGTGTATATATACATATAAAATGGACTACTCAATCATAAAAAAGAATGAAATTTTGCCATTTGCAACAACATGGATGGACTGGGAGGATATTACGCTAAGTGAAAGAAATCAAACAGAGAAAGACATCACTTGTGTATGGAACCTAAAAAATAAAACAAACTAGTGAATATAACAAAAAAAGGAAGAGAATTACAGATATGGAAAACAAACTAGTGGTTACCCGTGGGGAGAGGGAAAGGGGGAGGGCAAGATAGGGTTATGAGATTAACAGGTACTAACTACTATGTATAAAATAAATAAGCTACAACACAGGGACTATAGCCAATATGTTATAATAACCATAAAAGGAGTACAACCTTTAAAAATTGTGACTCTCTATGATGTACACCTGAAACTTATATATTATACATCAATTATACCTTAGTAAAACAAGAAAGAAACAGTTGACTGGTATTGAATTACAACCCAATGTATAAAGTAAATATACAAGAGTCCATATTGATATAAATAAATGATTGACTAAATAAGTAAAAGAGGGAAATAGGCAAATTTCTCATATAGAAGAATTCCAAATAATTTATGTACATATTGCCACCTCAAAGAGATGGAACATAACTCCACAACCATAAGTGTAGGCTGTCTTAGTGACTTCCATGTGCAGTCTGAAACAGAGGAAAAAAGAGTAACTTCACAGTGGAGAAACCTGACAAACACAACCTCATCCAGGTGATAGGTGCTGATAACATTCACCTTTGATATGATGGAATGAGAATGGTACTTTACCTCTGAGGCTTTCCTCCCCCAAACCCATAATCTTAATCTCACCATGAGAAAAATATCAAACAATCCCAGTTAAGGCACATTCTACAAAATACATTTCTAACACTCCTCCAAACAGTCAAGTTCATCACAAACAAGGCGAGTCTGAGAAACTGTCACAGCCAAGAAGAGGAACCTAAGGAGACATGACAACTGAATGTCACATTCTGTTACCCTGGATAGGATCCTCGGACAGGAAAAGAACGTTAGGTAAAAAATTAAAGAAATCAGGATGACGTACAGACTGTAGGTAATAATAATGTATCAATGTTGGTTTGCTAGGTGTGACAAATCTATCATACTAATGTAAGATCTTAACAACAGAGGAAACAGTACTGAGCACCTGAGAACACTATTATCTTGGTAACTTTTCTACAAATCTAAAACTATTATAAAAGTTTATTTTTTTAATGTCTTGTTTTAAGAAGGGTTGCAAATTTTCACACTCTGGGAAGAGATGTCATTTAACAAACTGCTGAATGAATTGCAGTTTGATGGTCCTGTGGTAATAATAACAATCACTCAGCAGTAAATCAATGAGGAAACACCAGGATCATCAGAATGGGCTACCTGTAAACGAATCCTAAATCTGCCAGAGTAATCAGCACATTCACTGCATGCAGCAGATTAAACAATCATATAACAAGGAAAGCTATAGGAAATGTGATTAGATTTGCCTTGTATATTTGTCTACTGGAGCTGCCATGACAAAATACCACAGACTGGGTGGCTTAAAAAACAGAAATTTATTTTTTCACAGTTCTGGAGGCTGGAAGTACAAGAACAGGATGTCAGCGTGATCTATTTTGGTGAGAGCTCTCCTCTTGGCTTGTAGATAGCCACCTTCTATCTGTGTGCACACAGGGCCTTTCCTCCGTGTATGTACTTGGAGAGAGAGAGTAAGAGATCTCTCTCTTCTTTTTCCTATAAGACCATCAGTCCTATTGGATTAGGGCCCTACCCTTACAACCTCATTTAACCTTAATTACCTCCAAAAGACCACCTCTTCAAATACAGTCACACTGGGGCTTAAAGCTTCAGTATTTGAATATGGACACCATTTAGTCCATAGCAGCCTGTTTTGTGTGTGTGTGTGTGTGTCTGTGTGTGTGTGTGTTGGGGGAAGGAGTTCTGAGAAAGTATTTAATATTGCCAAAATATTTATAGTAGGACTTTCTAGAATAGGTGAAAATGTTAAAATTTTACTAAGATATTTACAAGGCCAACTGGAAAGATTTTTGATCATTTAGTAGACTCATATAATGGTATAACTCATGGTATAAATAGTACAGTTTGAGCCATCTGTGTGTGGTCAATAGCAAGCTTAGGTCCAAAGCCAAAGAATGGTCTTTTTCTTGAAGCTATCTTTCTTTTCACAGAAATTCTCTTCACCTCTGAGCTTAAGTTTCCTTAAAATATTTAAGAATATTTAAAACTTTTCCTTCATGGGCTTCGCTGGTGGCGCAGTGGTTGAGAGTCCGCCTGCCGATGCAGAGGACACAGGTTTGTGCCCCAGTCCGGGAAGATCCCACATGCCGCAGAGCGGCTGGGGCTGTGAGCTGTGGCCGCTGAGCCTGCGCGTCCGGGGCCTGTGCTCCACAACGTGAGGGGCCACAACAGTGAGAGGCCCGTGCACCACAAAAAAAAAAAAAAAAAAGAAAAGTGAAGAAAAACTGTTCCTTCATAAACTTCAATGGGAATAAATAAATGGGTAAAATATGAATGAGTGAATATAACTGATTCACAGATTGTCTCAAAGACAATGAGCTTTTTTGTAATTATCCCTTGCAAAATATATTTTTAAAATATAATATTACAAATGACAGGCCAAATACTGGTAATGAGTTCTCTAATGTTTCAGAAAATAATATGCCTTGTCAAGCAGGGAACACTAATTTATGTTATACTAGGAATGAATAATAAGAACTCGAATTTTAAAATACCATTTACAGTAGCATCAAAATATAAAACACTTAGGAATACATTTTATGAAAGATGTATAAGACCTAAACACTGAAAACTACAAAAATTTGCTGCAATAAATTAAAGATTTCAACAAATGGAGAAACATACGGAGTATGTGGATCAGAAGACTAATATTTTTAAGATGTATATTCTCCCTCAAATTGATCTACAAATTCAGTACAATCCCAGAAAGCATTTTTTTTTTTTAAAGAAACTGACAAGCTGGTGCTAAAATTTTAAAGAAAATACACAGGACCTCAAACAGTTAAAACAGCTTTGTAAAAGAATACAGTTAATATGTGTACTGACAAATTAGACCACCTGGGTTTGAATCCTGCCTCTGCTACTTGCTTTCCTGTGTGGCCTTGAATGTTGAACTTCACTCTCAAGGAAGTACAGTACCTGGTTTCAAAAATTATTGTAGGGCTTCCCTGGTGGCACAGTGGTTGAGAGTCCGCCTGCCGATGCAGGGGACACGGGTTCGTGCCCCGGTCCGGGAAGATCCCACATGCCGCGGAGCGGCTGTGCCCGTGAGCCATGGCCGCTAAACCTGCGCATCCGGAGCGGTTGCTCCGCAATGGGAGAGGCCACAACAGTGAGAGGCCCGCGTACCGCAAAAAAAAAAAAAAAAAAAAAAAAAAAAAACCAAAAAACAAACAAACAAAAAAATTATTGTAGAGCTAGAGTAATTAAGATGCTGTTTTTTTAGTGTAAAGATAGACAAATAGGTAATGGAACAGGAAAGAAAATCCAGAAATAAACCAACACCACATATGGTCATTTGCCTTTTGACAAAGAGACCAAGGCAATTTAAAGGGAGAGAAGTCTGGTAATGCAACTGGATAACTTCATACCAACGAAACAAAACAAACAGAAAAACTTCACTCTACCTCACAATAAACAAAAAACAATCAAAATTTTTTCATAGACGCTAAATCTAGTTTTTACTAGAAATTAAAAACACTTGCTCTTCAAAAGATACTGTTACAGGAATGAAAGGGCAAGCCATAGATTGGAAGAAAACTTTTCCAAAACGGATTTCTAACTAAGAGCTTGTATCCAAGATAGAGAATGAATTTTCATTTATCAATAATAAGAAAATGAACCACCCAATTAAAAAAGGAAAGAATATTTGAACAGATAGTTCACCAAAGAAGATGTACAGATGGCAAATAAGCACATGAAAGGATGCTGTTAAGAAAATGCAAATTAAAGCCTCAATACAATGTCACTAACCATATCAAGCGTTGGTTAGGATATGGAACATCTGGAATTCTATATACTACTGGTGGGAATGCATACTGGTCCACCCACTTTTGAAAACGGTTTGGCAGTTTCTGAAAAATTTAAACACCCACCGTATGACCCAGCCATATTACTCCTAAGTATTCACAAGAGGATATGAAAACCTATGCACAAAAACTTGTACACAAGCATTCAGAGAAGCCTTATCTGTAATGCCCCCAAACAATCTAAATGGTCATCAACAGGTGAACAGGTAAGCAAATTGTGATATATCCATACAATGAAACACCACTAAGCAATAAAAAGGAACTAAAGCACAATACAAAATGAAAGAATCTCAAAGTAGTTATGCATAGTGAAATAAACCCCCTCAAAAATAGGGTACATATGTATGATTCCATTTATATAAAATTCTAGAAGATGCAAACTAGAGTGACAGAAAGCACACCAGGGGTTGCTTGAGGATGGAAAATTACAAAGGTCAGAAGGAAAATTGGGAGGATGGTGGATATACTCATTACCTTGATTGTGTGTGACACATGTTAAAATTCATAAAAATACACTTTAAATATATGCAGTTTAGTAGATATCAATTATACCTCAAAAAAGCTGTAAACAAAAAAACAATCAAACCTGTGCAGACGAAGTCCAGGTAGTGGTTACCCTTGGTGAGCGTGGGTGTTAACGGAAGCAGGAGAGGCTTCTGGGTTTCCAGTAACGCTCTGTGTTTTGATCTGGATGCTGATGGCACACGTGTTCACTTTCTGAAATTAATTTAGCTGACACATATGATAGGTATACTTTTCTAAATGTATGTTTTTCTTCTTTAAACATTTTACATTAAAATAAATATATAAAGAAAGTTTTGCCTTCTCCGTGTAGACAGGACCAACATGAAACATCTTTCAAAAAGACAAGATGAATTACAGATGGGAAGAGAGGTAGAGAGAAATAAAAAGCCCAGTCAGCTAATATATAAATCATGCTTTACTGAAACATAACACAGAAACTTCTCTCAAAATTCCTGATTTGTAAAATGTCTTTCTCATTTTATCACTGAATCTTTCAGAGACTTTGTTTTTATATTCCTTATCGCAAGACATTAATTCTCAAAGTGGATTTTTCAAAATTCTTTTTCAGCAGTATATTGAAGTACTATGTAGTGAAAGGTGTTTTGTAGGCAAAAATGATTAGGAAAGTTGTGTTATACAAAGTTAAACTGTTTTCCTCCATGCAGTATTTATATATAAGCTTTTACCATGTAAAAATATGCCATGAAACCCATGTAGGGCATATGCGATGTTTCTCAAACATAGTCAAAGAACCTCCTTTTTCAAACAGCATTCTAAAGCACTAATATTTCAATGAATATACATGGTAGTTCTAGAAATGCAACACCAACTGTGGTTGTTTACTATTATAGTTAAAATATGTGTTGTCGGGCTTCCCTGGTGGCGCAGTGGTTGAGAGTCTGCCTGCCGATGCAGCGGACACGGGTTCATGCCCCGGTCCAGGAGAATCCCACGTGCCACGGAGCGGCTGGGCCCGTGTGCCATGGCCGCTGAGCCTGCGTGTCCGGAGCCTGTGCTCCGCAATGGGAGAGGCCACAACAGTGAGAGGCCCGTGTACCGCAAAAAAAAAAAAAAAAAAAAAAAAAAAAAAAGGTGTCATCAAATTAGAATATCTGGGCTTGAATCCTGAGTCTGCTACTTTTTTTCCTGTGTGAATATGAATGCTGAGAAGTATACATGTCATTTCTGTCAGCTAAATCAATTTCAGAAAAATGAATACATGTGTGCCATTAACATCCAGATCAAAACACAGAGTATTACTGGAAGCCCAGAAGCCTCTCCTGATTCCAGTGACTACCCACCCTCACCAAGGGTATCTTTCAAAAGGAGATGATAAAAATGTGGTTGTTGTGGGTATAAAATGACTAACCATACATAAGACAGTCCCTGCTACATAGTAAGTGTTCAAAAGTGTTAACTATTAATATTAAGAAAAGTTGCCTAAGCAAGAACCACAAGGTAGAGCTCATGTTCCATTATTGGTCTTGACTGGAACTTAGGGGCCATCTTACTGCCCATCAAGCCACCAAAAATCTGGCAATAGAATTACATGAGATGTACACGTTCTCACCATAACAACAAAGTGGATAATATGTGAAGAATGTGTTAAGTAATCTTATTGTGGCAATCATTTCTTAATATATGTGTGTATCAAATCATCACATTGTATACCTTAAACTTACATGATGTTACATGTCAATTATATCTCAATAAAACTGGGGAAAAAAACAATTACTATCATATACACTCATCAAGGAGACTGAATGACAATATAAAGTGTCTAGTCTTAAACCTCTAAAAATCAAACGAATTACATGTGATGTTGTTATTCATAACCACATTCAGCATACATGGCAAGATTACAAATTCCTTGAGAGCGGAGACCACATTTATCCATCATCCTCCTTTTCGAGGGTTTAGAGTTGAGCTTAACCAGTCTAAGCATCTTAGAAACTCTGGGATGTCCAGCAGTTGTATTAGCATGAGGGAATCCAGGCACTTTGGAGTAATTGTGAAGGGGATTTTGAGTCAGCTCCCCGAATCAACAGGACAAAGATGTGTCAGCAAAAGATGGTAGAAGACTGTTGTTAACAGGATTTACTTGGATGATGTTGATGGCATCCTTAAAATCAGGATTCTTTCACTAGACCTTCATATTAGAAGACAGTTAAACTAAACAGGGCGAGGAGATCAGGGACATTAAAATCGCATTAGCAAAACTGAAGGTTGGAATCAAATGCTTCTCTGGTTGTTACTTTAATGATTTGATTTTCCTGAGGCTGATGTGATAAGAGAATAAGGGTTATGTTTATCCTCCACAGTGCCTAGCACATACTTGCACATAATAGGTGTTAATGAATATGCTCCTTTGAGTATGTGGTGTGATGAGAGAGTGGAGTGACAGTTGTAGAAAGGACACTCCCATTTTCCAATTTCAGCTATGGAAAAAGGAGAAAACAAGAAATGGTAAGTGCATAAAACATAGAGAAAGCAAGAATTGTCAATTAGGCAAAGCAGAGTTTATTCACAAAAAGAAATGTGATTTATAACTCCGAGGACTAAAGCACAAGAGGGGATAACATAGTATTCACCTTCCAGGACTTCTTTAAGGGTTAATTCATGTGAGGAAAGTGCTCTGAAACCAAGGTCATAAGAACCACTTAAATGAAGTCTCACCATGGCCGCCTGCTGCATTGTGTAGCTACTATTTTTAGCCTACATTCATGCTGCTCTGGGTCAGGATGCGGGACATCTGTGGTGAGAGGAATAAATTGCTTGCAGCAAGACAAGTTTTGATGAATAATTACTTTGTTATAATGTGCAGTCAGGGCCAGCTCCATTCCACAGACTGAAAACTAAGACTTCCAGGAAGTAATCATGGGTAGGTCCTTGGTGGCTGTTTACTGCTTCCAGCACTAATGGTACTTGGCAGGGCTGCCAGGATGATCAAGGACTAATTGATTTGTTGTGAATCCTACTAGAGGTTAGCATCATGGCTGATGTTATACAATGCAGTTACATCTTCAAAGCACTTCATAATCATTATTTTTTAGTCCCAGTGTTCCAGGGAAGTAAGTTAAAAATACTTTTCCTTGTAATTCTAATGCTCTTTTCAACTTTATCTCTCTAAACCCTAGATGTTCTACTAAGTGCAAAGGCTCTTTCACAAATTTCATGTTTCAAGAGCTGGAGTAAGTAAAACTTCTCCTCTTTTATTTAGTTAATTTTTTTTATAAAACAGGCACCAGGTTTCTTCCTTCTTCTACTTTCCTATAGCCCAATGGTGCCAGCACCTGATCAGCCTTAACCATAAGTTACTTCACCTTTGAATCTGGATCCAGTTTTAGGGAAGTCAGAGTCACAACTGTCCAATTTTCAAAAAGAATATAGAGAAAATATGAAGTATTCAGTACTTCCTGGGCTAATAAAAAACTGTTCCTCTCTAGACAGCAAAAGACTCAAAGAAATGGCCTCAGAGCAAGGATCAGAGCAAGAGCACTACCAGTAAACCCTGGCTTCAGGATAAAGTTCGTATCTAACGTGTGACTGTGAGACTCTCTGTTGAGACAACAGAAATACTTAAGTTGCCTTATAGACCTTCTCAACTACTCAGAACAGCTTCTAAAAATCTTAAGGATCCTGTCCCATGATACCTTGATTCTCAGCCTAAGTTAGAGAGGCTTCTTACAAAGAATGCCTTTGTCTTATGGATTTAACCTCAATGAGATTCATAGGAAACCCACAATGTTTACAAAAAATGACATCACTGGAAGCACTGTGGGCATGGACTAAAAGGGACACAGACAGTTCAAAATTAAAACATTTCTTGGGGGCTTCCCTGGTGGTGCAGTGGTTGAGAGTCTGCCTGCCGATGTAGGGGACGCAGGTTCATGCCCTGGTGTGGGAAGATCCCACATGCCACGGAGCGGCTAGGCCCGTGAGCCATGGCTGCTGGGCCTGCATGTCCGGAGCCTGTGCTCCGCAACGGGAGAGGCCACAGCAGTGAGAGGCCCGTGTACGGCCAAAAAAAAAAAAAAAAGAACACATCTTGGAGAACCCAACCTTACAGGGTAAGAGCTACCCTATTTAAGTGCAAAGATGTACCAGTTATGGAAAAGGGAGAATGACTCAGAGGATGGAGCTTTGAGAGCATAGGTTAAGAACGAGCATAGGTAAGAGGGTCAAAGAATCATTACCAAGTAGGAGTACTGGGCGTTAATAAAGGACCTGACAACAAGTGTCCATCTGTATTTCAGAATTGCTATGGAATAGTGACCTCTATATATGCATTTATCTATAAAAATATCTTGATACAAACATATATAGGATCCATAATAACATCTGAATCATTAGCAAATCAAGTAACTAGCATAGGCAAATTAATTAACCTCTCTTCACTTCACTTAATTCATCTGTAAAATGAGAATGCTCTGATTTAGTGGTAAGTAAGCACTAGCCCATTGTGCACAGGCCATAAATGCTCTGCTCAATTTAACAGTAGGAATCTCATTTCAGGTTGGAAGATTAGAAAGCTATCTCCATGTGTCCACTTCTCAAAAGCATGTAGAAATTAACATTTTATTCACTAAAGTACAACAAATTTGCAAAGGATACTCTTCTATTCAGTAAAATAGATTACTTGTTATGTAAGAAAATAAAATCCTCCACCACCACTGCCTTGCTAACATGGAACTCAATAAAACAATTTTCATTTGGGAAAGCTTTTCAATTAAAAAAAAAATTTCATTTTATTCACCATGATCTATACAGTTTCCAACTTTCGTTCTATTCTACTATAGGAATGGCAATTCACGACACTCCTCTGACCCTTTTTCTCTCCGGTATCTCTAGCAGATGTCACTAACTGACCATAGTACTATTTTCTACTAGTCCAAACATGGCCTCATGATATTTCTCAACACAGCATTCCAGGCAGTTTTTGCCTAACAATCAGTTGTCACACATACTGACATTTATTTACCGTTATTTTTCTATGATGTGTGTGTTGTTTGATCTCTGTGATCCACATAACTTAATATCCCAGAGAGCAGAACAAAGTATAGACAGAATTTGAAATCTCAGCTCCACTACTGAAAGAGACAGTAAACCATAGTTTTTGAGATCATGATCCCTGGAGCAGATGATGTTGACTTTTATCATCATTCTGCCACTTAGTAGCTGTGTGACATTGGGCTATTACTCTTTGTATCTCAGAGTCCTCATCTATAAAATAGGGATGGTAACATTATCTACTCTGAAGATTAATTATAATTATTAATTGAAAAGATATATAATGAAGATTAATAAAATATATGTAAAGTACTTAAAATAATGACTGGTACCAAGCTGTGTACCAATGTTAGTTATTATTCCATCTTCATAATTTTTATCTTTTATTACTCCTAGCTCCATGACTTTGGCAAATTTCATAGCCCTACTCTGTTTGTGGGTTAGAAGTTATTTGTCTAGCATACATGTCAACATTTAACTACTTATACATGTGCAATTTAACACGACACTTGGGAGTTTAAAATAATTTTTATTGAAATAGAATGTATAGAAAAATCTAAAGGATGCTACATATTTCACTATCTTGTGAACAGTGTATGCCAAACATTTCAGATTTTCTTTATCTGTCAAGGTCAACAATTAGTGTGCTATAACCAAATATTTTAGAGAATATTAGCTTGCCTTTTCACTAAATGATCCACAGGACACAGCAGCATTTCATTTTCTCTGTGCTTTTGGTGTTGACTTGGTGCTTCTCTCAAGGGCTGGCAAGGCGTATTGAACTATTTATTCAATTCTGTAGCCCAATGCTACGTTTTTCTTACCTCCCTCTTCTAACCAGATTTCTTCTTGCTATCATTGGTTCTCTGTTTTTAATCTCCCTCTTTCCAATTTTCTCTTAACTTTTCTGAACTTTTGCTCTACTCTCTTACACTTCTTGCCATTCACTAGAATGGAACTCAGCACAGCTCCTTCCCTTCAGGTTAGACTTATAAATCAGACAATGGGAATTACTACGGTTTGCCTATTTTCCACATTCCTCACAGACTGATGAATCTTCATTTGTTGTGCACCTCTTGGTTTATTCCAGCTTACTGATTTTGCCAAAAATCTCTTCTCCCAATAAATTAGCAACATTATTTATAATATGTAACATATGTTATAACTAAAGAATAAACTTAGGTTAAGATTTTTAAAGATACAATGCTGTTCACTACAAACAGGAACTCGTGAGAGGGATTTCCACTTGGATTCTATTCAAAAGTGTTTATTATAGAGATGCCAAAGTAAATTCCTCTTTCAATAGCATAATAAATAATCTTAGGATAAAAACACACTAATATCACACTGTTCCAATATAGTTGTTCTCAAAGTGTGGTTCCAGGATCCTATAGAAATGCAAATTCTCGGGCCCTATCCTAACCTTCAGAAGTTCTAGGGATGAGGCCCACCAATATCCGTTTTGACAAACTCTTCAGATGACACTGATCCACACTCAAGAATCATTATGATGATGTTTGAGCAGATTTGTTAATTAGGGTCCTACTTGCATCTTGCTATCAAGTTTAATTTTCTTGTTTGAATGACAATTTATTACAGGTTTTAATACTTATCATTTCGAAAAACACAAGTTTTGTGGGTTCTTTTTCAACCATAACCTCTTCTCAAGGATCCACATTCTCCTGAAAATGTCACATAGTAGCTACCATAATCAAGACATAGGTTTCATATTAATGAATTTTTCTAGTTCTTAACAGAAGTACAGCAAACAGCTGAGAGCTACCAATAAAAGGAATTAAAAGAGCATTCTGAATAACTGATGGACTGATTCTTCTTCCGTTTGCAATTACTTTTCCTCATATATGGTTTGGAGAAATTATTGGAGATGATTTAATTTACTTGTTATCTGGTGTTTGCATAGTTGGAGAGATGAAACAGAGATGTCATTTGCAATAGCAGGCTTGTCACCTTACACAGGTGGTCCTTACAGGCTGTGTTTTCTTGGTGGAGTAACCTAGTTATAATTCCCAGCTCTGCAATATAAGAAGTAGGAATTTGTCCATATACTTTGGGTTTATCAGTCTCTTGGGGATTGACCAGCGCTAATGAAACCCACAAGAGAACTTGTATTAAATAGAATAGCAAATTATTCATTGATACTGAAGAGATTTCTAAATTCAATCACCACAATATTCAAGTTTGCTCCACAAAGCAGTCTCTCTGACAGCATATCTCTTAGAAACAAAAATACTGACCAAAAATCTCCCTTGTCTTCTTTCTTAGATGGACAAGTGACTTCTGTTCATTGTTAACTAATCTCAGCTATGTGCTGATTTTACAGAGAGGAGTCTTCACCAAAAATCCTTAGAATATCTTACTTTAAAATAAAATTTTAAAATATAACAATGGGAAAGCACACGCTCTCCAGTAAAATCTCAGTGACCATGTTAGAAATGACACCATGTATCAAAATGCCTCATTTCTTACACTTCATAGTAAGTCTGGATCAAGAATAGTTCTGAACACAATGAATTAAAAAAAAACTTATTTTGTCAAAAAAAACCCTGTTTTCTTAAATAAATCTAGAAACTGACAAAATACATAATAAGCTTAACATAAAGAAACCCTACTTGCTTTGTGCTTTGGAAGTAGTATAAAAGTAACAAAATTTGTTAGCATTAATAGAGACACATCCTTATCAGCTTTTTCTCCAATGGACAAGAAGTCAGTTACAGAAGTGCTTGAATTTTAATACATCTAATTTCTTGCTGGGGAGCCAGATTCTATTGATTGCTCCCATAGCAATTTAAATCAAGACATACGGTGTCACTTTCCTCAAAAACTAACGAGGTATTTCTGAGACTTTTAGGTTACTAAGTTGAGTATTTGTTGAGTACTTACTGTCTGCAGAATAAAATAAAAAACTTTTTCAATAAAAGCTATTGAGAGACATAAAGACCAGACCTCTGTCACCAAGGGGATAACAAAAACACAGGCGTTCCATGGACACAGTACCATATTTCAACCAGCTTTGTCCAGAAAGACTAATAGTATTTAAATATCTAGAGTTTGTGATCTATTGCAGGTAGCTGACCCAGACTATCTTGCACATACCCATGCAATTAGAATGCTAATGAAGTCCAAAGACCACGTGCAATAAAAGCAAGATTAGAAAGAAGAAAAAGTGTCAGGTAGGGTTTAGGGTGTATAGAAGATTAAAGGTATCAATAAAAGGAAGGAAAACAATGTATTACTGGGGAAGAAAATCTCCATAGTCCTGGAGAGAAGAGAAATACGTGATACTTTTAAGTTTTATTGTTTTAGTGCCACAAACAGAAAAAAAAATTCTCTTTTATGGCTTAGTTGTATTACCTTTCACTGTAGAAAAAGAGGTATCTCTCTCCTCCTTTAAGTAAAATAATACTTTTATTAGTATTCAAATATGTGACTTCCATTGAATTTAGGAAAAAACCCCACTAAGTTAAACTTTGTCCAGATTATACCCCTGAATAAAAGTTCTAGTATGGCTTCCCTGGTGGCGCAGTGGTTGAGAGTCCACCTGCCGATGCGGGGGATACAGGTTCGTGCCCCAGTCCGGGAGGATCCCACATGCCGCGGAGCGGCTGGGCCCGTGAGCCATGGCCGCTGAGCCTGCGCGTCCGGAGCCTGTGCTCCGCAACGGGAGAGGCCACATCAGTGAGAGGCCCACGTACCGCAAAAAAAAAAAAAAAAAAAAAAAAAGTTCTACTGGTAGTTAATGAAAGAAGTTTAAAATGCTTAAAGTGTTATAAAGAAACAAAACTGTATGGAATATTTTGTTTTTGGACATTGCAAATTACATATACAATTACAGAAAGATATGCACAGAAACTTCTGATCCAATTATTTTAATCTAATACCTACATAGTGGTGAAAGGAAAAGGTACAAAACAAAATTTAAGAGCAGGGCAAGTTAGACAAGCTGAAAAGAATTACTGGTTTTACCAAATTTGCTTGAATGTACAACTTTCAGAGTCTTATTGTGTGTAGCTCTGAGATGTTGGTTGGCAAATATTAACTCAATGAAACAAAGGTATTGGAAAAATTAATAACATTGAACAAGCACTGTCAAGTGCTGCCCCTTACAGGGACAGCTTTAGCCTTGAGAGTATTATGCTAAGTGAGATAAGCCAGACAGAGAAAGATAAATTCTGTATTATTTTACTCTGTAAACATAATTCTGTATTATGGAAGCTTAAAAAAAAAGAACAAACACAATAAAACAAAAACAAACTCTAAATACAGAGAATAGATTAGTGGTTACCATACGGGAAGGTATTTGGGGGGGAGAATGGGAGAAGGCCATCAAACATATGGTAACAGATGGTAACTAGACTTGTGGTAATCGCTCTGCAGTAGGTACACATGTCCAATTATAACGCTGGATACCTCACACTTACATAACAAAATATAAAATAAAGCGCACTATTTTAAAAAAATGGCTTTACTATTATTTTATACGATGCATAGTGTACACTCCAGTAATGGCTTCCAGTAACAGAGGAACACTTCCTCCTCCACAAAAGGCAAAGTAGTTAGATTACACTGGCAACACACAAGGAGAGGGCAGTAACCATCCACTCTTCCCTGTGCGTTTGTATTAAATATTAATTGGGATTGCATCTATATTTTATTCAGGTTCACGAAAACCTACAGGAGCAGAATAATCACTTTGAGTTCAGAGACTGAATGATATTCAAATAGAAGTGTTCTCACCAAGAGTCCTTTATACGATGTACTATAGGAGCACTAAGTTAGGCTTTGGAGTCAGATCAGGTTATTGCAGTCTCCACTAATCATCCGGCTAACTTTGAAAAATTATCTAACTGCAGAACTTTGGCTGAAAAGTGAGGATTGTCCAATAAATCAGGGGTCCCCAACCCCAGGGCCGCAGCCTGTTAGGAACCGAGCCGCATAGCAGGAGGCGAGTGAGTGAAGCTTCATCTGCTGCTCCCCATAGCTCCCATTTCCCCCTGAACCACACCCACCCCCCATCTGGGGAAAACTCGTCTTCCATGAAACCAGTCCCTGGTGCCAAAAAGATTAGGGACTGCTGCAATAAACCCCTGATGTTGAGACGACGTGTGTAGAGTGCCTAGAAAATGTGTTGTGTATGATATCGCAAAGTAAACAGTAGTAATTATGATATTGAAAGGTATTATTTTATTACTATTGTATCTCAGGATATTAAGGCAAATATTAAACCAATTAAAATATTTATGTAGCTCAAACAGTCACCTATGATTAGCCCGATAAAACTCTTGCTTTGCAATATAAGCAAAAGAAGGTACATGTACAAGAAGACTATCTACTTGGATTTTAGGATTAGAATACCTAAGAAAAAAGGTTTTATGGATTTGATACTTCTGAAGCAGTTCATGGAAATGAAAAGGATTTTCAAAAGGTACTACCATTTATTAGAAGATGAAAATTAAGAGAAATGAAGCATGCTGTAGTTAAGATGTTTAATGTTGGTTCTATTCATCCATCTTTTTTCCTAGCAATGACCTGAAATCACTAGTCAGATTTTATATGTGTTTTGGATTTCTCTTGTTCTATATACTTCATAAGGCCAAGGTATTAGTATAGGGTTAAGTCCTAACTCTGCTCAACTGCTAAATAACTCTTAGACATTGGGAAGGGTATTTAATCTCTATGAATTTCATTTCCTCATTTCCACCAAAAGAGAGTAATGGTAACTACCTGCATTAGTGGTTGTGGGGATTAAATAAAATAATGTTTGTAAAGTGCTCAACTCATAGTGGGGGCTGAGAAATGTGTTTCCCTTCCCTTCTACTTAACCAGGGGAGAAATATTTATGAACTCAAGAGACCAGGAATGCTTGACTTTGGAAGTTTTGTTTTTGTTTTTGTTTTTTTACTAAAATGGTCCCATACGATTGTATAGAAGGGATACTTAAGAATGAAATTGATTTAATCATTTAAATAATATTTCTTGAGTGGGATTTTGGATGGGAAGGGGGATAGAACTACAAACTAATTTATACAACTTCAAAAAATATTTACTATTTGATATTCATGTAAAACTAAGGAAAGAAAACCTGTTTCAAGAATTTTAGCAATCTTATGAAGGACAAGTGAAGGTTATAAAAAGACAACCTACTCTTTCTTGAATTATAAATAATGATTTCTATTTTTAAGAACCACCAGTGGCTTTAGGAAAATCCATTGTTCCTGGTGCTGTGTTGGATGAAGCTATTAACGGCAAGATGAGGGATATCTCTTCCCTTGTCTTCAGTTCTTCCATAGACTTTCGATGTCAAGAAGTGTTCATTTGGTTTGCCGTTCATTCTCAAGGGAACATTAGCATACCTAAGGCTAGACCATCCAACAAAGGCAATCTGACATTGGTCTAAGGACCTGAGGATTAACGTATATTTTCCAGGGTTTCAGGGTGTGGAAGAGTCCTCCTGAATACTCTGCTATGTGGAAATCACAGTTGTTTCTGACTTTGGGCAACACAGTGCTCTAAGTTGACAGGAAATGAATCCCCTCGTGCTAAAAACACTAGAAATGCTGGACAATGTGCAACAATAAAATTAAATTAATATCTGAACTAGAAAAAAAGAAGAAAATATATGCCTGTGTACCAGGAATATGTTGGGAATTCAACTGAGAGAGGTGGGTTGAATCTGGCATTGCATTGTCCCTTCAATGTATTCAATTGAACAGACACAGGTTATAGAGGCTGGGGCTAGGATTATAATTCCATTGAAGGTGAAATAAAACTTGTGATCCTGGGTGCTAGAAAACTTACTGCCTCTTCCCGGAAAACTCTACCCACTGGCCCCAAAAAACAATGAAAAGTTTTTCTTTTACTCAAGGCTGTAGTTTAAAAGATAAAGTCATTTATGGTAAATCAAGACCCCCAAGCTTTTATCATATACATGGGTAGAATTGCTTATATGGATGGTGTATAAAACCTAAATTGAGAAATTAGTATAAAAACCAGTTCTGGTCTAGTGAGCCCCTATGCCCCTTTTGTCCTGGCAAAAAATGTTGTATAGATACAATTTCATGGCCTAAGGCACATGGAACCAAGATAGGAAAAATATCCCCTACTTAGGGGGAGTTCACAATCACAAAAGCAGAAGGAGGAAGAGGAGGAGGTGGGGGGGGGGGGAGATAATAAGGGCAAGATGGAAGTGTGGGAGAACTGAAAGAACTGGAGAGCACACAAGAATCTCAAAGAGAACTATAAATTAGTATTTTAAATGAATTAGAGACTAAAAGAGAAAATGCAAACCATAATGAATTAAAAGGATACAATAAGGGGAAAAAGCAATAAGCAGATTTACAAAAACCAAGTTGAACTTCCAAAAAAGTAACTCATTAGAGCCAGCTAAAGAAATTTATAAATTGAAAAATAAAGTACTTAAATTCATAAAACTCTGTTCAAAGATTCAAGATGTTTCAGAGCATGGAGAATAGGAAGTTAAGATCCATATATGCAGCAGGAATTTTAGAAAGAGAAAAGAGCAAGAATGGCTGTCGTTCAAAAAAATGTCCCAAGGTTGCAAAAAAAACACCAAAGTTATTATAGCATAGACAGGATAATCTGAGCAGGGTAAAAAAAAGCAGATCTGTACCTATGCCCATCATTGTTAAAGTTAGTAGACAAAAGACAAAAAAATTTAAAACCACTCATTAAAATGGAAAGATTTGACAGCAGGTTTTTCATCAGCAACTGGCTCTTGCCCAAGTTTTCTCTAGCTCATTAAGTGGTTGACAAATTTCCTAAGATGTTTAGGCCCCAAACCTCTGAGTCATGCTTCAGTCCCCTATTTACGATGTTATTCAATCATCAAAATAAGTCTGCTTGTCTACAACTTCTAAATGTCTCCTGAATCTGAACACTTCTGACCACATCCAGTGCCCTTTCCCTAACCCAGTACCTCATCATATTTCATTTAAAGGACTGAAATCAACTGATCTCCCTTTAAATGAAATATGATGAGGTACTGGGTTAGGGAAATACAACTGAAATACAACTAATCTCCCAGTGCCGTGCCTAGCCCCTATGATTAAATCATACCACGTACCTGCTGAAAGCATTCGGTGGCTTCCATCTCATTCAAAGTCCAGTCCAGGTTCTTTTCCACAGCATACAAAATGCTACATGACCTTGCACCTTTATCTCTGACTCCTCCCGATTTCCCTCTTGATTAATCATTTCTAGCCATACATTCCAAACTCAATCTCACCCTCAGGGCGACTGCTGTGGCTGTCCTCTCTGCCTGGAATGATACTCATCCACATCGTAACATAGCCTGCTCTTTCATTGTACTTAGATTTATTCTCAAAAATCTCTTCAGAGAAGACTTAACTGACCACTTTCCTTAACAATTCTTTATAATCACCTTTAGCATTTAACACGACGTGACATAATACTATATGTTTATTCATTTGTTTGCCTATCCCTAAACTAGAAAAAAGGTTCCATGAGTACTTGTATGACACTATACTTCCCAGTGCCCGAAACAGTGCCTGGCATATAATAGTTCTTCAATAAGGTATTTCTTAAATAAACTTGTTTCCAGCAAAGAGAAATAGTACACATTGTTTTCAAACACTTGTGGAATTATTTACAAGAATTTGCCTGACAATCAGGCACAAAGGAAATTCAACCAATTCACAATTTATCTCACACTCATGAAGAAGCAATGTATATGCCCATTTAAACCTTTAAGTTACAAAACCAACAAAATTTCTCTTATAAAACAAATGTCTTCTCTCTAACCAAACAGAATCTAGTATAATTCTAACTGCCAAAAAAAATATAATAATCTGAGACTCAGTATGTCACTCATTCAGGAAAGAATTATTCGGTATCTACTGTTTGCCTGGAGGGAATTTTTTTTTAAAAAAAGAATTTGTCTAAAGTGACTGAAATTGAGTAAGGGGAATTATATAAAAATATTGCACATAAGATCAAATTTAGTGTTGCAAAGTTTGTAAAGTCAGAAGACCAGTTTGGCTGAAGAAGTGACTCTTGATGTGGGACTTAATCGATGGATACAATTTAGATGGGCAAGGAGAAGAAATTCCAGATGGAGAGGTTGGCAAGTGCTAATCTATGAAATCAGGGAAGTGTACATTTTTAGAGAAATAGCAAGTCATCCAACTTGGTGGAAATATAGACTGTAAGTGGTAAAGCTATACAGAAGGCAAATTCTGGGAGCGTTAGAAGCTGAGCTAATGAATACAGACCTTAATGGACAGGTGATAAGGAGAAAATAAAACAAATATAAATCATACTTCAGAAAATTTTATTTGGCTGAAGATATTTCTATGCTCAGAACGGGGCCCATGAACAGGAGTTCATGGAACACAGATGGGCAAGTTGTTCTGAAGGAGAAGAGTGAGCACTGTGATGTAATGGGCTACTATAGGAGGACATCAGCTTTAGTTTGTGTGAGGGAGCTGGCCACTGTAGAGGTGGGCATAGATAATGTCACTTATTGGTTGCAGGCAGAGAATGTGGTCACTGAAGCATTCTCTAACCTGAAAAATAAAATTAGAAAAAGAAAAAAAAAATTAGAAAGAGAGAGAGAAGGAGGGAGGGAGGGAGGGAAGGAGAGAGAATATGAGGGAATTGTCTCTTATACAGGCCTTCTGTCTAAAATACATTCCTAAATTCTGATAAAGATAATCCATGTTATGCATTCCTGCCTACATCTCTGTGGCAAAGAGAAAGAAAGTTCAGAGTCCCTTGTGATTGTACTAATTTCCAACCTATTAGAAGAGCTGGAGTGTGGGAACTCTTAGCTTAAAAGTAAAGAGCTCCTGGCTTCCATCACTGAGAAGAAAAAAACTCTTTTCACCGCTGAATGGGAGGTCACTAAGTGAGATGAATAATGCTCTGCAATTACTGAGCCATGCAAGGCATGCTGAGTAATATATTTATGTGCAATTTTCACAACTCCTTAATTAGTTTTAAATATCAAGCTTATCCTAGCTGACGTCTAAGCTTCATTATCTGATTCAAGCTAAGTATGTGGTTTTGAATTTGCTTTGCAAATAGTATGTTCTTCAGGGTTGCTTACGCAGCAATATTCTGATCACAGTTGCTACATGATCTGTCTTAAGAGTTCTGACCCGATAATTCTACTTAGCCACAAAGGTGGAACATAAATCTCTGAATAATGCCTCCAGAATATTCTATTTATCTGACTTTTAAAACTTCTAAATACCATTTCTGGGTTATGATGGCAGGTCAAATAAACATATGTAATTTATCTTCCTCCAGAAAACACACACACTCATTTAAGCTTTTGCAAAGGAAAGTTAAAAACAAAAAAAAAATTTCACAAGGATGAGGTAAACACAGCAGGTGAGCCTGTGCTGACAATGACCACTGTGTATGACAGAGGCTGGGATGAGGGCCAGTGGGATGTAAAATCCAGCTCTTCACTCTATGCTCACCCAGGGAGACCTGTGTATTTTGGAGAAACACTTTTCTCTAATTCACAAGAATAACTGGCTTAGCACACCCAAGAAGGCCAAAATTAAAGTTGGGAAAACAAAGAACCAACACAATTTGTATTTCAAGAAGCACCATGGCAGCAGCACTAAGTGTGAAAGTGGGTAATAACTTAAGGGACTACAGTGAACACTGTTTGAGAAGTTGGGTCCCTCTCTCATACCACACCTCAGGGGAATTGAACAGAAGTTCACCATCCCCAACAGAAGTCTGCAGGTTTAGTCTCTGGCCCAGAGGAAAAAGAGGGTCTCTGTATTGGGAGCTCCAGGTGGATCTTGGAGGATGTATTTCTGCAACAGGAGGATTAAGTGACCACTGACATTGCAAACATTGAAGGCAAAAACATCCCCATTGCGCCCCCTTCAGTTGGCTGCCAAAACTTCGGAACTCAGAACCCTGAACAATCTCACTGTCCCAACATATTGACCCTAGAGTTTCCTCAGAAAACAACCCACTCAGAAAAGCTTAGAGAGCAACTTAAGTCATATAGGAATTCCGGTCAATTTTTTGCCTCCCACTCTTATCCATGAGCACAATGCCAAGTCTTGACTGACCTTTGAGAGAAGAGATGCCTTTAAAGTGGACTATGATGCTGTGAGCAATCAAATAAGGGACAAAAACAAACGATATCATTCACATATGCACAGATATGAGAAGATATTGCTTAAATTGCTTCAAGTTGCTTTTATAAAATAGACAAGTAAGAATGCTTAGGAAAGGACAGCAAAAAGACAAAGAAATTGTAAGAAAAAAATTAAGAAAATTAGAAGACCAGACCAGGCAGTCTGACATCTAACAGCCTTTTCACATCCTCTTTCTAACATATTTTACTACTGACAGGAAATGACATGTATTCTCTTTTGAAGAATCCTTGAGTAACATATTTTGTTTTGGATAGCAATAATCAAAGTTTGGAGGACCATCAGCCCAGTGAGTTATTCATTAAGGCCAATGCTAGTCTTCACATACACCCTAAATTATTATACACACACTACATCCATTAAAAAAACAAAACCATCCACACTGCAAACCATCACCTAATCACATATATGAACTTCCTTTCTTCATAAGCACATTATCTGCTGCCAGAGAGCAGGAGCCATCTCTCTCTGATTCACGGCTGTGTTCCCACATACAAGCTTGTATCTACTGGCATACAGTGAACACGTACTAAAATTTTACTGGATAAATGTTGAGGGAATTCCATAAACTTTTATCTAGTAAAGGGGCATGTTTTCCTCTAATATATATAGAGATGGCAAGTGACTCAACGTTGGCAGCTGCAGTTAATTAAATAATTTTTCCCCTCAATGTCTCTGGTGAGGCCATGGCAATGTAGTCACAAAAATAAACAAACAGCAACCATCTTTTATAGAATAAAATTCTGCAACTATCAAGTTGCTCTATGATGAGTGCATTCAGTGTTAAAGAACGTGGAAATGCCACACTGGTCAGTCTCTAATGTGAAACTGTCCCTGGCATTGATGAGGCCTGGAAACTCCTTTAATTACTTAGTTACTGTGTGTTAAAATAATCAAGAGAATCCTGAGGTCTGCAACAAGTTCTTATGTTGACGCTAGGAATAAAGTATTATTGAAATACGTTAGCCCCAGAAGGGACAGCAATTCATCCTTAATGGAGTTGACACCTGTTCTGGATATGACTTTTCCTTCCTGGCTTCTAGTGACTCTAACAACATCAATATGGGATGCTTACAGAATGCTTGGTTTACTAGTATGAGTTCACACATAACATTGCCTCAAAATAAGGGACCCATTTTATAGTAGAGAAGTTGAAAAACTGGACACATGACCAAAGATTCTACCAGTGTTATACTCTGGCAATTTCTGAATAATCAATTGCAAGCAGGGGTAATCTGATGGTATCTCACCTCAACTGTACCACAAGTTGGTCACTTGTCCTCCTGCTTCTCTGCTACTACCACATGGAGGCATGCAAGAACTTGCTGAGCTATTCTGACGCATATACAAGTCAGGAAATTTATACCTTATGAGGGAACACTTGACTGATAGTGGGTGAGAGTTAGTGAATAAACAGTGCTTTATCCCTTAGGCAGTTAATTTTGAGGTGCATTATACACAGGACCTTAAAATGTCTGTAGTGTGGACTTTCAGTTGTTCACAGTTATGATCAGCTCAGTAACACACTCTTGGAATGGCTTTACCTCCTTTCTTCTTCCACTCTTTCCACTCATCCCCTCCAGCTACTTGGAATCTTTGAGCAAAACAAACTACCTTCATGCAAGCCTTTTTCTCTTGCTATGCTTTCTGGGGGCATAAATTAAGACATTAGGACTCCCTGATATATATAACAATTAACCGTAAACCTAAATCATTCCAGATAATTATAGTTCTTTAAAAAGGAAAAATATATTCCGTTTAGAAATAATAAATTCAAAATGAAGGGAGAGTCTATTACCTGATTTGTTCTATCAGTGGTCTTACAGATAATTTTTAGAAGAAAACTAAATTGTCATATTTTGCCAGTAAATTATTAACTGATGGTGGGGCCTAGAGTATTTCTTGGGCTAATTTAACATATTAATAACACACGTTTCTGAACAGTTTAACTGGTTTTTATTTCAATACAAATTCTAACCACTTTTTATTAGTATTATAAATGCTAAATTCCAGAGAAACAATATTGTTGACAGAAATACCTAAAATTTAATAAGTAAACTAATGTGACCAGAAGTAACGGTAAAAATGTTGCAACAATTAAGAATGCTAAATATTTTTTTAAAATTTCTCATGTACACTATTCATCTAATGGGATAATGTCTGTTTTTCTACATGTCTAAAAATGAACTTTTATACTAATTTATATCCCTCCTTATTACTGGAAAATAAATGGAAATAATTTTGCCATTCTTAAATATTCTACAGCAAAATAAGATAACTATGACCATAGGATATTTTTTCTGTCTAAATTGCATAGGTACCAATCATTAAAGATTGTTATTTGAACTCCCCTGGTGGCGCAGTGGTTGAGAGTCTGCCTGCCGATGCAGGGGACATGGGTTTGTGCCCCGGTCCGGGAGGATCCCACATGCCGCAGAGCGGCTGGGCCAGTGGGCCATGGCCGCTGGGCCTGAGCGTCTGGAGCCTGTGCTCCGCGACAGGAGAGGCCGCAGCGGTGAGAGGCCCGCATACCACAAAAAAAAAAAAAAGAAAAAAAAAATTGTTATTTAAACATGGAGTAAAAAGGGAAAAATGTGTTTTCAATTGTGAATTATTAGAATGGTAAAAGGGGAAAGAAGTACAATATAATCACATCACACATATTGTTTGATTTTTCCACATGATACAATGGTCATTTGCTACGAAAACACTATTAATATGATGTTTAACCTGAATCTGATTGTGGTAGGCAAGTTCTGAGGTGGCATCCAAGATTGCCACCCCTAAGTGTGCTCCCAGTGTAATACCCCAGTCCTCGAGTGTGGCAGGCACTGAACATGATGCAATTCACTCCCATGGTAGACAATATGTACAACAAATGAATCATACTAAATCACAAAGGTAAAGGGATTTTTCCGAACAGGTAGGGTCCCAAGTTAGTTACTTTGAGGCAAGCAAAAAGGAGACTACCTTGGGTGGGCTTGACATAGGCAGGTAAGCCTTTAAAAGAGACCCTGCCTTTTCTGAAGGAAGAAATTCAGAGTGAGAAAGATTTTCATGTTGGCCTCCAAGAAGCCAGCTTCCATGCCGAGAGAGGATGGGACCATGCAGCAAGGACTGAGGGCAGTCTCTTATGTTGCTGAGAAAAGTTCCATGGCAAAACTAGCAAGGGAGAGCTTCAGCATATACTTGCAAGGAAATGAATGTGATGATAACATGAATGAGCTTGGAACAGGACTCCAAGCTCCAGGTAAGAAGGCAGCCTGGCTGAAACCTTGAATGTAATTCTGTACAACTACAGCAGAGAACTCAGCTACTCTGTGCCCAGACTGCCAATGTTCAAAAACTGAGAAAATAAATGGATATTGTTTTAAGGTACTAAATTTCTGATAATTTGTTACACAGCAATAGAAAATGAATATGATTAACTAGAATGAAATATGTCCTTTTATTTCCAGTTAAATTTCAGCAGCATAGGCTCTAAAATAATAAAACAAAAACACTACTGTCGAGTCTGAAAAAAAACTGAACATAATTTCAGTCTTTGTATTCTCTTAAAACTAAACAATCTAAAACAAACTGACTTGAGTCAATTTATGAAAATAGGCAAGATGAAAAATGTTGCAATGTCCGTTTGAAAGTTTCTTTGAAACAAATATATGAAATGATGTGGAGTGGTGAGTTTATTTTCCCTATTTTGGGAATAAATTTTCTTGCACATGATTTTGATTTTAAAAAGGCTACAGTGGTGTTAGCCTTGGGTGTTAGACATTCAATACCCACTATTGCAAAAGAAAAAATTGAGGATGCTGAGTAAATAAATGTAATCAGTTAAAAAATAATTCTAAATACACCAGGGAAAATAAAGGAAGTAACATTTTTGAGCACTTGTCGTATGCTTGCCACCATGCCACTTGCTTTACATATACTGTCATCTATAGCTTACAAAAATTCTTAAAAAAGTGATATTTTAGATATTCAAGACCTTGAAACACAAAAATTCAAGTAATTTATGCAATGTCATATAGCTCGTAGATGGCTCAGCTAAAATTCTAATCTTTGTCATTCTGAATGGAAAGGTTCCTATCACATTTAGTTTAAATTCAAGTTCTTTGTTTTTTATTCATCCACAAGGTTGAAATCATCACATACTATGGACTACAACTTCCAGATACCTAGTATTTTACGGGACAACTGGAGAACAAAGGCAATATTTTGAAAGATACAGAAGCATGGAACATCAAGGTAAAGACATGTTTATTGACTTATGAGTCCTCTTAGAGTGCAGATTCCCTTTTCAGATAGTTCTGCAATGTATGAAGGAACCTACTGCTCTGACTTGTTAATAAGTGCCTGAGAAAATTCTGAAAATTTGATGAACTTTGAAGATAATCTTAGAGTTTGAGAAATATGGCCTAAAATAACCAGAGCACACATCCCATCTGTGAATCTTCATTACACAAAAGTTAGTGTAAACCACGTTTTACGTAGTTGATTGCTCTGTCCCATAGGGGACACTGTCAGCTGAGATCCCCCACCTTCTTCTTCCTAAGCAGGTGTGATCACTCCTGAGTCCTGTGTTGCTTATTATGCTCGATGATCATTTTTTCCTTCCAAAGACCTCATTTAAATTATCAGACACAAAAAGACATTTCTGAGAGTGCAACAGGACCTTATTCATAACTTTACTGGAATTATCTCAAGCAAACTGGAACAAAAGACAACTCTTCTTTCTGGTCTTTTTACTCTCTCAGTCCTATTGAACACGTTCTCCACTACCATTAATTAAGTACACCTGCTCCTTACCTATTTTCCTAGCTTAATTTCTTTAATGCTTTTCTTGTCTCCCTATTCAGCCTGCATCCCTATGACCAACTAAATCAACCAAACTTTCATGAACACTCTATGACATTTTAACTTCTTTACCTACCCCAATTGATGCCCCAAACTGAGATGATCTATAATTTATTTTGTTTTCTATTATGTGCAAAATTCTTAGTCCAAAGTTTTTGGTTGCTAATGAACAAAAGACATTAGTAAATTGAGAACGTTTTAAGGTTCATCCCATCCATTTTCACCTTAGTCTTTTCTCCCTTCAAAATCAATTTAGTACCCCACTGCTGTTATTTCAGATTGCCCCCATTTTACTCACATCCAGAAATCCATCCTTTTTGTCTTGTTAGTCAGCAGATGATCTTTCTACCCACTTGTATGAGAAGATGGGTAACAGGTGATTCCCATAACTACTCTCCCAGTACTTGTAGGTTATTCATACAGTTACAAGACATGTTACTTATAGCAAAAGAAAAATTATAAAGACATCACAAAAGATAAATCCTTCCTCTTATTTCATATTTCCTATTCCATTTTCCTTAAGTCACCAATGTTAGTATCCGTCAAACTTCTATGACTTCTTACCAAAAAAAATTAAAAAATTACTATATACATTTGGAGACTTATTTTTATTTTAACTAAACAGAATCACTTTTAGCAATCTGAACAGCACTCTGAACCTAATTTTCCCTTAAGACCTCTTTCTCTCAAAAGTATTATATGGGGGGCTTCCCTGGGGGCGCAGTGGTTGAGAGTCTGCCTGCCGATGCAGGGGACACGGCTTCGTGCCCCAGTCTGGGAAGATTCCACATGCCGCGGAGCGGCTAGGCCCGTGAGCCATGGCCGCTGAGCCTGCGCGTCCGGAGCCTGTGCTCCGCAACGGGAGAGGCCACAACAGTGAGAGGCCCGCGTACCGCAAAAAAAAAAAAAAAAAAGGATTATATGGGGATTCCCTGGTGGCGCAGTGGTTGAGAGTCCCCCTGTCGATGCAGGGGACACGGGTTCGTGCCCCGGTCCGGGAAGATCCCACACGCGGCGGAGCGGCTGGGCCCGTGAGCCACGGCCGCTGAGCCTGCGCGTCCGTAGCCTGTGCTCCGCAACGGGAAAGGCCACAACAGTGAGAGGCCCGCATACCGCAAAAAAAAAGTATTATATGAATACTGTTGGGCTGCACCCCCACAGGCCTGCAAGCCCTGTACTCGGCCAGCCTCAAGACGACGAATACCTTGAGTAACAGAGACGTCAATGGTTTAATGGATGGGGTAGCTTACTTGTCTGAAGCAAGGGCCCGGAGGGACTTCTCAACGTGCACAGCAGACGAGGAGGAAATGGCGGCAGACTTCACTCGCCCGAGGGAGGCGGGGGAGGTTACCATTTATAGAGGGAATTGACGCCGGGTTGGCTTATTGGTTACCAGGGAAACAAGCAGAGGGTCCCGCCCCTCACCGCCCCTTTGATAAGCTATCAGGTGGAGATGTTCTGAACTCCAGGTTAGAACAAGCATTAGCTGGGGCTGAGGCAAGTATGTAGGAATGTCAGTCAGCTGAGCAGGGTGTAGGTGAAGCAGGCACTGTTCCAGCAGGGGATGTACAGAGAGCAAGAGAATGGGCATCTTGGGTGGCCTGATCATACAAATACACACATACTAATACACACAACAGTAGTTTATACAGGCAATCACATAAGATGCTGGGAGATTTTAGGGAAATACGTTATTCGTTCAACTTTTTCTTGAATGTCCTTCCATCTTTCACTTTTCTCATTCCTCTCCCTGAATCATCCCCCCACCCTCACCTGATTCATAGTAACCCATGTAAACAACCTAGCAAGCTTATATCAAATTTCATTAACTGTAAATAAACACATGTATATAAAAATGAAATATATATATACACAAAGGTATATTAAAAGATGTTAAACAAAGTTTCCTGTGGAATACCATAATACAATGGACATAAAATTTCAAGTTTAAGGGCATACCTTTTGAGGAAATTTCAAAGAGATGAGAACTAGTAATATGACCTTGAAAATTCACCACAAAGAGGCCATAAAAAATGAAGAGTGTGGAAATAGGGTGAGAGTTTTTTTTGTTTTTTTTGTTTTTTTTTTGCGGTACGCGGGCCTCTCACTGTTGTAGTCCCTCCCGTTGCGGAGCACAGGCTCCGGACGCGCAGGCTCGGCGGCCATGGTTCACGGGCCCAGCCGTTCCGTGACTGAAGACCATTTCATAACCTTGGGTCTGTCAAGAGAGGCTAAAACACTGCCATATGGCAAGCATAATGTGTTCTCTGAGCTAAGCAATGAAATAACTGGTGTGTGACTCACCTCAAAGAAAACTAAAAGTAGCCTGGGGCAGCAAATAGGGCTGCTTCCGAGAAGACACGGAATCCCCTCCAATGGTGAAAAGGGCACGGTGTGCATGTGAAAGCTACAGAGGAGATGGTAGACTTGGAGTTATTTTGGCTTCTGTCAGAGAGTACAGCTTAAAAAGGCAGTGTTCCCAATATTACCCAGAAAACCAATATAAAACTTGAGGCTAGGAAGACTGCCTCTCCCTTGAAAAATAAGTTGTAGTCTGAGGAACCCCTGAAGAGCCCAAGAAAGTGCCCTAGAAAGAACCAGATTCACACATGGACAGGCTGAGAGAGCACAAAGCTGCATTTGACAGCACCTGTCAAGTGAGAACTTTTTTCTATCCTTCCCTTCACCATCTCCCTTGGTGTTACAACCCTGAACAAATCAGTAAGAACAGCAAGCCAGCACGTAAGAAGCAACCAGCCACAAATGAAGGCTCTGTCCTACAGCTCATTCCTGCTGAGGGAAGTATTTATTACAAATTTAACTCCCTTCTAGCTGCTGTGAGTCCAGGATTGGCCTCTCTCCACCAGCCACTGCCCAGGAGCACTAGCTCCTTGAGAACAGGTCAGCAGCCAGCCTGAGCCCCCAGCGCATCCACCTTGCCCCCCCGCAGAGTATTTTTTGAAATGGTTCAATTGCAGAGGTGAGTATCTGGAGGGCTGGAGGGGTGAAGGAAGAGGTGGTGGAGATGGGAATAAGGTGAAGAAGATTCACCCTCTGTCACTTGTCTGCCTGGCTGTCACCTCATATCTCAGCAGAAAAACCAATGATGGCCATTCGGTCTTATAAAGCGGGTTTTGGTTTCTACAAAAAAAATGTCTTTTAATTGTTTTCTAGAATTAAATATTCATTGTTGAGTTGTTCCTGACACAAATCCAAGGTAATCATGATGTGAATTTAGAGGCAAATAATGGCAGTGATGTCACAGAATTATTAAACATGTTCCTTTATCTTCAGTTTGTTCTTCCTGAGCACCAAGCTTTTTTTGGGGGGGGGGGGGAGTTGCCTGATCCAACAAAGCCATAGGTCTGAGGTAGTCAGTGGGATGGATGGTCCATGGGTTTCTCTTTCTGGATTTCAGGTGCATTCATTAAATAATGGCATCCTGGTACCAAAAGCATGAACGGAATTTATCTTCGAAAATGACTAATTTGACCCTAAAAGAACACATTCCAACATGGATTAAATAGTCATTGTCAAGATTATCCTAAAGATGTTTGCATTAACGTGATCTTAGGGGCAGGAATGAGTTTTCATGCAGGGGCAGAGGATGGGCTTCCTAGAATTAATTAATGTTAAGGAGCTATTAAGAGATTAAAATAAAATTGGGTTCTGATTATATCCCAAGAATCATTCTTCTTCATGGTACTTAGATACAATACATATTTAATTAATTAATTTAATGAATATTTATTGACTCATTTAGTACCAGGTGTTGTTCTAAGCTATTGGGATAAATAAATTAGGGAAACCAAATTAAGATCCCTGGCCTTAAGACAGCAAATTCTAATGGGAGGAGAAACATAATAAACATAACAAAATTATAAATTATATAATATTTTATATGGTGGTATTTTACATGGTGATAAGTACTGTGAAAATAGTGTAGGGACTTGAGGTTATGGGGAGGGGGAAGGGTGAGCTGTGACGGGGCGAGAGAGAGTCATGGACATATACACACTAACAAACGTAGTAAGGTAGATAGCTAGTGGGAAGCAGCCGCATGGCACAGGGATATTGGCTCGGTGCTCTGTGACAGCCTGGAGGGGTGGGATAGGGAGGGTGGGAGGGAGGGAGACGCAAGAGGGAAGAGATATGGGAACATATGTATATGTATAACTGATTCACTTTGTTATAAAGCAGAAACTAACACACCATTGTAAAGTAATTATACCCCAATAAAGATGTTAAAAAAAAAAAAAAAAAAAAAAAAAGAAAATAGTGTAGGGTAAGGGGGACTGGAAATGTTGTGATGTGAGGGTGGGAATCATTTTTAAATAGGGTCTTCAGGGTGGGCCTCATTTAAAAGAAGGAATCTGAGCAAAGTCTATAAACTAATCATGGAGATAGCCTCCGAGATATCTGAGGGGAGAGTGGTGCTGGTAGAGGAAATGGCCAGGCAAAAGACCCTAAGAAAACATGAATAACAAATCTGAGGAACTGTAAGGAGCCAGTGTCATTGAGAAAACTGAGCAAGGGGAAGAGAAAGAAGTAATGAAGTCAAATGGGTTATTTGGCAAGAGCAACTGAAAGGATGAATTGACATTAAATCAGGTGGGGAAGGGTACACATAGAAACAAGAAGATAACTAGTTTTGTACATATTGATTTGTGATGTGTATTACACACCGAAGTGGAAATGTTAAGTGGGCATTTGGATATCAAGCCTAGATTTAGCCAGAGATAAAAATTTGGGAATCAGTAGTGATTAGATGGGATGAGATCACCAAGACTGTGCATATAGCTGGAGAAGAGGTAGAAGAACTGAACCTGGGGGCAATTCAGGATAAAGTTGTTGGGGAAAGCATAAGGACACAGCAAACGAGACTGTTAAAGAGTAGGGAAGGAGGAGAAGAGTAAGGGAGGAGGAAAACTATATGGTGTCCTAGAAGGCAAGTGAAGAATGATTACCAAGTGAAGAGGGGGATTGCCTGTGTTAAGTGTGACTGAAAGACAGTAAAATGTGGCTGAGAATCGAATGTTGGATTTAGTGACATGGAAATTTGACCAAAAATACTGGTACTCTGGTGGAGTGCAGAAAGTTTGATTCAGTTAAAGTTTAGAAGAGAAAGAATTTCAGAGTATATAAACAAGACTACAACTCACAGGGGAAGTGAAATGAAGATATTTTTAAAAATGGAAAAATATAATAGCATGTTTGGATACTGATGTGAGTGATCCAGTAGATAGTGAAATAGTGGTAATATAGGAGAGAAAGGGAAATTTCTGGAAATATATCATTGAAGAGATAGAGGGGATGTGTCCCAGTGCACAAGTAGAGAGTGCACTTTTAGATATTCAAGACATCATCTACACTAAGAAGTAGGAAGAGAAGTTATGGGACTGCAGATACCCTTTTACTTAGGTTTTGCTCTTTTAGACATAGTGCTCTTTATTTCCATTGTTATGGGTTATGTATTATTTTTCCATGCTATTCATGATTACCTTTCCATTGTTGATGCTTATTTAAAAATACCCTATCAATATGTATGAAAACATATACCAACTATTTCCTCCACCAAAATTCTCTATTCCCCTGGGATATCCCACCCATAAAAGATGAAAACTCTAGAATACTCTTCTCCTTTTCCAGCCCTCCCTCCCCTGCCACCCCCTGTTTTTTCCTTTGACCCCTAGGGGAAACTTTTGGAATCCTTTTACTTCTCTTTTCTTATCATGAGTCTAACCCAACTTTTGAATTTTACTGAAGAAAACTGAGACTTTCAATTCCAAACTGTTATTAGAATCTCCCCACACAATTTGTCCCGTCTATTTCAAGAACCTTTATTAAGGTGTCTTGTAAACTAGCAGGCTTTCAATCACTGCCTCTATCATTGTCCATTCAGATGTAAACAGGCATTGTATGGCTCCTGGCTTACCACTCTTCCTATACTCTTCATCTTTCTCCGTCTTGACTATACTCATTTATCTGCTCTTTGGGTAGATAGCTTCTTTTTCCTGAGATTAGGTAAACAGTGATATATTTTCTAAAAACATATATATCTGCAAATATTATCATTCCTTCGCCTTGGCACACAAATAGGAAATAGGACTGGCTGGGCATAGGATTGGTAGGGCATAGGATTGGCTGGACATAGGATTTATAGATTGCATTCCTTTTTCTCCCAGTAGTGTATAGATCAGATGGCAATGCTAGCTATTTATTAGAAACACCTGGGGAGCTAAACGATCCCAATTCCTTGTTCCACCCCCAGATATTCTGATTTAATTCATCTGTGATGGAGCCTGGTATCAGCATTTTCTGAAGCTCCCCAGCTGATTCTGAACTGCAGCCAGGGTTGCAATCTTGTGGATGCTATTCTACTGCGATTGTTTTCTGCTGTTGACAGTATTGTACTGTGGTCTCTAGCGTGGGAGATGAGAAGCCCAATCCCATTCTGACATGCCTGTCTTTGTAATTTACCTGTTCTTTCTATTTGGAAATCTTAATATGTTCTCTTCATGCCCCAGATTCAGGGATTTTTACCTTGCTTTCTTATAAATTCTGACTAGAACCTGGAAAGTCCTTTAAATTGGGCTTCCTTTAACTCAGGGAAGTTTTTCTGTTATTTAATTAACGTTTTAACATAATCTCCCCTTTTTTTCTTCTTCTGGAATTCCCATTTGTTGACAGTTTCCTAAATGTCACTTAACTCTTCCCTTACAATTTTTATCCTAGTGAATTTTACTCAGTGATATTTCCTGCACTTTTTCTTCTAAGCTACTAATTCAGTAGTCACTTGTAAATATCTTCTCTCTCTATTGACACGCTGAACCTCTAAACTTGAAGATGATGTTATTGAAGCTCCACTAAGTTGCTTTGGATTGTACTTAAATTTTCTTAAATGCTTTTATCATTTCTACATTGAAATGTCCAGCAGGTGTGCCGTATCAGGAACCTGATTGGAGGCGTTGATCTGTTCTCTTCTCTATTTGATGGGCCCCTGGAGGTGAGTTGTAATTTTCTGGGTTCTGCTCATTGCAGCTAAAATCCAGCTGCTGTGGAACACTAAATGACAGTAGTCCCACAGGAAGTAGACTCTGTACATGTGGGCTGGCCATGTTGCAGGTGCCAGGTTGTCCTCCCTTGCAGCAGGAAGTCTTTCTGTTCCCTGGTGTCCACAGGCCTCTCATCTTCAGGGATAGAAAATACAACCTACAACTCCAACTACTTCTCCACTTGTGAAAACCCAAAGAAACGAAGCACACTCAGGGGGACTCATCTTGGTCTCTTTATCCTCACTCTCACACATACACCCTCATCAAAACAGGATCACGTTAAGCTAAGTAAAGGACTCACAGCCTTCAGATATTCACCATGGGTTCTCTAACTCTGACTTCTGCCTTTTCACCCAACTTGGAGCTGCATCTGTCATGGCTCTGAGAGCCCAAGGCTCCCGCTTTTAGTCTCTACCTGTCCGCTGGTTGCGGCGGCAGCTTGGATGGGTTGGAGTTAGAAGTAGAGGAACCAAGATGCACGAAGTCAGTATATTACCAAGAACCTTGCTCTTCGGGTTCTAAACTTTTAAGAAATTGGCATTTGTTTGGCCTCGTCCCAGGATACTCTGCACCATGGTTCTCAGTTAAGGAGCTGTTGACTGACATAGGACCTGTTTACCGATTTCCTGTAATGCCACAGTAAGTAGGACACTTTCTAAGCAATAATTTGCCATAGTTTTCAGGATATAAATTCATTTATATACATCATCAGATATAATTAGTCTGTGGTTTGGCCTGTGCCTTGATATGGTTTTCACAGCTCCCCATGTGGTTCTGATATATAGTCAGGTTTGAGAACCACTGATATAAATGGTGGCTAGACCTTTTAAAACTACTGTTTATAGTAGTGTTTACCAAAGTGAGGTTTGAGAACTGTGGAAATCAGAACACCTAAGGGTGGGCTATTTAAATCAAGTCCCTTAGACTCACATAAATCTAATGAATTCTTGGGTAGACAGCTTAAAATTGGCATTTTTACCAACTATTAAGATGAATCTTATGCATACCAAAAGTTTTGAGAGCCACAATAAAAGATGTGGTTGAATTCCCTGTGAGGATAGAGACCAAGAACATAGGAGGTACTTGTTAGTTACAAGTGAAAAGCTCCTACTCTTTTAAATTTTCCTCAAGGCCAGGTGGTCTAAGATCACCTTAACTGACGTGGCATAGAGAGGTGAGATATTGCCACTAAATAGTTAATCTGGAAGCTCTCTTGTTCTTTAGTTACTAATTTGTATTTGGGGAAGGAAGGGAGAGAATGGAAGACTCAAGAGAAGAGAAGAAGGCAGTGTGCTCCAGAGTGCTTTTAGACATGGTCTTGCCTGCCGACTGCTCACACATGCGTTAGACAGCGTAAGCTATGTTACATACAAGTAGCAAATTAACCTCAAGATCTCAGGAGCTTCACAAAATCAGTTGGCATTTCTGGCTCATGGTATATATCCAACATGGGTAGGAGGATGGTTATTCTCTACATATTAGTCAGGAACCCAGAAATAACAGAAGCTCTGCTGTGTTTCCATACAACCATATCAACACAAGTTTTCAGCATTTCCTAGAGAAGGGGAAATAGTGTGGACAATTTACATCTGATCTACCTGCCTCTACCCTGAAGCTATGTATGCTACTTCCTCTCAAAGTCCGCTGGCCAAAATTAACCATATGGACCCAACCTAATTGTGTGGGAAGTTGGATGTCTTCTCATGAGTACAGGAAGGAAAGAATTGGATATGATGAGCTCTAGCGATCTCTGCCACACAACTATTTACTGTGCACATACTATGTGCTAACTACTGGGCCAGAAAATAGGAATTAGCGTTCAGATAAAACAGTTACCTTCCTGCTTTCATGGAGCTCATGAGACAATGAGGAGGAAATACAGATATTCCACTTATATAATAACAAAAGACAGAGTTGTAACTCACATGAAATACAAATTTTACCCAGCATCCAACTTTTCAAATTATTAGAAAGAAATATCAACAAAATATGCTACAGCGATATCTGGCAGACCTAAACCCATCAGATGCAGTCTCTTGTTTTCTGCACTATGATGAGTTTTGGTTTTGGAGTGAAGGGTACTTACTTTGCATGGCTTGAATTAGCAAAGGGAAGCTTCTTAGGGTTTGTGGTCTCACCGCTTATACATATCATCTCACAGTCCAGTTCTAGCCATGTGATTAATTTTTATTCATCAGCACAGCTGCTGTTAATAAATCCATAAATTACAGATACATTTACAACAAACATGCCAGACAGATCCGGTGCATTTTGTTAAAAGCATTCCTAGCTCAGTATTCAGGAGCTAGTAAATTTCATCAGTTAATATTTGCAAGAAGGTGTGGTGGGGTTAAAAGAAAAAACTATCTCAGGCGTTTCCAAGGCAGAAAGAATATGTCACAGACCCACTGTTAACATTTTCCTTTTCGGCACATGATCAAACAAGCACATAAAGTAAACCTACCACAGTGGTGAGCACCCCAGGGGAATGTGCATGCTGCTATAAAGGGGGAAATGACACGTCAGGGGAGTCAGAGGTTGACATGAAAAAGTGGTATTTGAACTGAGAATTGAAGGCAGAGTAAGGGTTAACTACGTGACAGAAGGAGAGAGAGAATTCTCCAGGCAGAGGTAATAGCATGTGGGTTGGGAAGGAGCAGGCTTGCTTGAGAAACTGAAATACACTGGTGAGGCTGGACTAGAGGAACAAGATAGAAAACAGGGGGAAAATTATTCCAGAGAGATCTGAAGGGGTCAAACCATGGGCAGGGCAAGATAGATAAGTTATTTTTATTTCAAAAGCTGAGAGAAGTGTCGCAATAGTTTTAATGGGGGTGCACAGAGAAAGACAGGAGCATTAGAGGTGAGGAGAGTGCGGAAATACGGGGGTGGGTTAGATAACTACTGGAGACATCTTAGCAGAGAGGTGATGATATGAATTAGGAATGTGTCCTGGAAATAATGGAAAGTGGTTTGATTCAAGAGGTGGTTAGGAGGAAAAGTAACCTGAATTGGTAAACGATTGGATATGGTGATCTCATTCAACATTAATGGGGGATGTAAGATGTATTTGTTTTATTTAATTAGGTGGTTCCTTTAGTAATCAATCACAAAGAAAGTCATAGCTAAGGGAATCAGAAAGAGTAGGAAGGTTTTCCCATGTACTTGTCAAAGCTTTGCCATACCCTCAGTTCTAGTTCCTCAGCTGCCATCTAATAGCTGTGTGATTTGGGGCAAGTTGCTTAATATATGCCTCCATTTTTTCACCTTTAGAATTAATAATAGCTGCCCTACTCACATTAAATGAAATGGTGTATGAAGGTATTTTTTAAACTGTAAAGCAGGTTTATATTTATATATATAGTAATTATATATACCATATAATTATAATATTATATTATTACTGTTAAATATAATTATGAAATCTCGTTTTTCTGAGCCAAAGCCCTGAAGAAGCTGAGGGAATGAATAGTGATGAGGCTCCAGTAGTAAACAGAGAAGGGTAAATTCACGGTGGGAAATCTACATAAGGACAAGCAAGGTAAAGTCAAGACTGACGGTTTGTTTTAGAAGGTTTTACTGTAAGTGTATGTGCAGAAAAACTCAACTTTCAAGCAAATAACAATAATCATATAATTCTCTTGCCAAGAATAAAATCTTAGAGGAGGGGACTTCCAAGTTTTTCCTTCTTTCCCAATTGTAGTTTTTTTTTTTGTCTTTTTTTTTTTAAGGTGTAAATTCTGGGACAGCATTCAATTTCCCATAAATTGTGCAGAGCAAGTGTGTGATGACCTTTTTCTCTCTCAGATTTTGATCTAGTGGATATTCCCATGGAGTCTGCAGGAATACAGACATCTACAGCTGAGCCTGAGAGTCATGGAAGACGTTAGAGAAAGATGCGTGTGTCGTGAATGTGTGATATAGGTCTTCTAGAAAGGGTGGGGGAAGGGAACTTATGCATGTTCACTCTCATTTCTAAGATGCAAGATTTTTCATTTTTTAATAGTTCTGAAATTGGGATGCAATTTATGACTATTTAATGCAGTATTTATTACACACATACACCCCTCTGTCAATAAAATCTGTTGTTAAATTCTTGCTACATCTGGCACTGAAAACATATTTTTGCAAGGAAATACAATATGTTAACTTAGAGTGGTCACAATTTTTAAACAATCTTGCCAGTAAAAAACAAAACAACAGGGGCTTCCCTGGTGGCGCAGTGGTTGAGAGTCCGCCTGCCGATGCAGGGGACACGGGTTCGTGCCCCAGTCCGGGAAGATCCCACATGCTGCGGAGCGGCTGGGCCCGTGAGCCATGGCCGCTGAGCCTGCGCGTCCGGAGCCTGTGCTCCGCAACGGGAGAGGCCACAACGGTGAGAGGCCCACGTACCGCAAAAAAAAAAGCAAAAAAACCCCCCAAACAACAAATAACTCTTCTGTAGAAATTGTATCGTTTTAGCAGGGATTATTCAATCTTCATTCATTCATTCATTCAAACAACTTTAGTAAATGCCTACTATGTGCTGACCCTATCTCAGAAAAACAAGTCCCTAGATTCTGAGAGGAGAAGGTGAGAAAACCATCGTATGCAGAAAGGCCACTACTCCCAGGTAGCCCTGGATTGCCTCTGTCATGTTCCTCTGCCCAGGAATTTGCCCAGGAGGTACCTCTTTCCATTCCCTTTTATTTTCTCCTCTAGGCCTTTAATTCTTCAGACTTGGCTCATTTTAACACCAGCTACTGAAGATCCTGAAATCTCTTGGAGGAAACTCTTGACCCACTCTTGCCCAAGGTGAGGTGGAGGTCGGTGATTCTGACCCTCCACTCAGGAATCGTGCCCATTAGAGGGTGTCCTTCTGTAGGAATAACAATCTGCATTCCAGAGGATCCCAAACCAACTACGTAGTCATCAGTTGACCCCAATAAGGTGAGGATTAAGTATTCAAGAATGAAATCCATAAAAATTGCCTCAGATATAAGGAATAAAGTTTGGTTTCTTCATCATGGCATTCAGAACTCTAAGAACATAGGGTGAAACAATATTCTCAACTCTTCCTTCCATTTGCCTACTATCCAGTCTAGTCAAACTGGTTTAATGGTGATGAATTGGGAGATTGGGATTGACATATACACATTAATATGTATAAAATGGATAACTAATAAGGACCTGCTGTATAAAAAAAAACAAACTGGTTTAATGTCTGTTTATTTGCTTATTACTGCCTAAGGCCTTTAATCATCATATTCTTCGTAATTTTTAAAAATGAAGAATAAAGTAAATACAGTTCAGTGTACAAACTACTCAGTTTTTATGTAATATATGTAAATGCATGTACTTACCACGCATACCAAGGTACAGAATATTTTCAACACCCCATAAGGCTACCTCATCTGCCTTTCCAGTTATCACCATCCTCAAAGAGAATTATTTTCTGAAGTGTATTACCATAGGTTAGTTTCCTGTATTACAGTTTGACTTAATTATCTAACAGGAGTGAGAAAATGAAAGGGAAGCATATATTAGTTCTTTCTGACTGGTTCCCTCTTTCACTAGCCACTCCACCACATACCAAGAACCATGAGTTGAGCCTGGGTTACCACTTAGCTATTGCAATGTCCCAAATTAATAAATATTGAATCCATAGTTTCACTGTTATCTTCATGTCTTCCATTATTTTCCCAGTAGTGTCTGCAAAATAGGCTGGCCAACATGTGACCCAGGAAAGAAAAGAAGTATCACACTGACTTAGAAAGTATCTTATAAAATGATCTATTTTGTTTCACATAAAGATATGAAGATATAAAAGAATTTTCTACTTTAATAATATATACTGTGCGCTTTTAAACAATGATACAAACAAGTCTCTAGAATGCTGTTCTGATTTGTGTAACTCCAGTAGAGAAGTTTCAGAATGGCGTCTTCCATTGAGCCAGTGATCAAGAGACTGAGAATCTAATTGTTCAGTGAGCTAAAAATCTACCTAACCATGCTATCACTGAGCTCATGTTTCTTTTATTATATTTAAGGATATGACATGACAATTCATTAAAACCAGATGTATTGTATCTATGACATCCTCTGACTGCCCCATATAGTAATCCACAAAAAAAAAAAAAGAAAGAAATGAGATGAGTTTGAAAAAAACAATGTTCTCACCAATTTCCTACCAAACTTACCTCGTGTCTTTTGACAATACCATTTAGTGACAGCTACGTGTAGGGAACCACACTAAACAAGAAATAGAAAATAATTCCATTCTAAAGTCAATTACAATCTTCGGTAGGGAAGATAAAAATATGAAAATGACTAGAGTCATGTCAAGATGAAGACATATTTCTCTTTGAAGAGAGACTGCAAGTGGAGAGAGTGAAAGTTTAGGACAATTGTGCTGGTGGCCCTCAACAAGAGAAATAGGATGTAAGGCCATTAGCTGGGAGCGTGAGAGGCCAAAGAGAGTCTTTTTGGCAAAGGTACCAGGGAGCTTTAGGTATCCTCAAAACCAAATATCTAGAACTGAAAAGTGTCCAAACCCTTCTATATCTACCATCAAATCTATTATCACTGAAGCTCAGAGAAAATAAGAGGTAATAGCCAATAAACGCTGTCAGAGCCCTGTGTAGAAATACAAGGAGTCTGATCTCTAGGGTCAACAGACATAGCAGGAAATAATATTCCAAATGTTACAAGACCTCTTTTCCCTTTGACCAGGAAAGAATGTTAGAAATAACACAAGTCCTCTTTTCCCTATGGTTGATAGGAAGAAACTTAGAAGTCATCCAATCTCAGTTAATATCAAATCAATCCTTATTAATAGAAAAATCCAACTCAGCATTTCATTTTCATTGGTCTGAAAAATGATGCCCAGCACAATCTGGCTAAAATTTGAGTTCAGCTTCTTTGCTTGTCTCTAGGTTGAACAAATGTTAGTCTTGTGATGTTAAGCAAAATTATAATTAAACACTGAAGAGGTTAATCTACACCTACCCCTGATGTCTTAAATGCACATTTTAAATATATTTTGTAAGTGTTTGTCAAAGAAATCTGCATATACATCCACATATCTCATTTCATCTACTGCATGATAGAATAGTTTGTATTTGCTCAGATGGTTCTTAATTCATAATGGAAGGGGGAAAAAGATTTGCCAGTTTTTTCAACCTATCTTTTTATATATTTGGTGGATATATAACATTTCTAAATGATTCAAACAAAGAAATGGTATTTTTTGCTCATTTTCCTAACTTAGCTGATCATTTTATTTTTAATGTTTGAGCCAGTCATCTTACTTAATCTTCGTCAGTGGAATGGAACTCCCTTGCCTTAACTATTTATTTTACAAGGCACTCCATTTGAATTTTGAGCCACTCATTGTTAGAATTTTACTGTTATGAAGCCCGAAGGAAGAAACAAATCACTGGTCCTAATCTGACAGCTGAACCTGAACAGAATTAAGTTAAAATGCCCCTTGCATATACAAATTATATTCAAATATATAAATGTTTAGGAAACCTAAATGAGAAGCTTGCTTTTTGTTGTTGTTGTTAGTTTGTTTTGGTTTGATAACAAAAATGTCCAGGGAATACAGTGTTTTCTTTGTAGAGACAGAAATGCCAATCCTCTTCTAGTTTTCCACTGAGTGCTAATGAAAATTTTTTGACTCATATTTCCCATTTGAACATCTATTTCCTCCCAACTCTAGTCTTTACAAATAAATACAAGACAGGATGATTACATTTTAAAAAGTCAATTTAGTTCATCGCTTTTCTAGCAATAAAAGTAGTTCACATATTAGAAAACCGGAAATATCTGATCAGCTAGGAAGAAAAGATGTGTGACTCTATAGGATTTTTGAGCATTTTGTAAAAATTAAGGAAAAAGGCACTTTTCTTTAAATATCTAACTTAAATTTCATGTCCTCTGTGAATCTTTCCCCTCCCTCAGTTTTCTTCAACCTTCAGTTATCATCTATTTACCTTTAATGCTTTACTTGTGTCATGGTCATAGCCCACATTTGTATTTTGGTTCAGGGTGTACAAATCTGTCTCCCAGCTAGATGGTAGGCTACTGGAGGAGAAGAAAATTAACCATTTATTGTATCTCTTGGGCCTGGAAAACTGTGGGAGATCCATAGATATTAATTGACTTGAATTAGAAGTTGAATTAACACCACTTCCCAAAGACAAGCTGAATAGATTCTATTGATTTGTTCCAAGGTCACAGATGTTGATGGTTTAGAATGAAGCTGATTCAGCTTTCCTTATCTCATTTAGACAGGCTGATTTGGTACACACAATTCATGCATTTCATGAAAATGTGTTCCTAAGAATATCTATCAAGCTTTCATACTCACAATATGTATAACATTTGTATTTTACAACTTATAATATGGAACACACTACGTCTTGTGGATGGCCACACATTATCTCTATGAGTCATTTTTGGCAGAATCCTAGACACAATTATTCATACAACTTTCAGATTCATACAATCTTTACATTCATACAATTTTTAGTCATACTTTTTGATTGCCTGAATATTTTCTCAGGATTTTTCCTAGTTAGGCAAAGAGACAACTATAAGCTAACTGAAATAAAGCAAGCTGATTCTATTGTACTAGAATGGTTTTATAATAAATCAAAACTGTCATTCTAGGTTGAAAATGAGCAGACTAATAAAAAAATACCCAAAGAGCAAAAGTAGGTATTCCTGGGTTAGATTATACACCAAGCTCACAAAATCTAAAACCTAGAACAAATTCAGAAGATGGCGGTGTGGGAAGATGTGGAGTTAGCGTCTCCCCACAACTAGGGTGCCTGCCGGCCTCTGATGGGGGGCTCTGATGCCCAAGGAGAAGGGAGGAACCCCAAAGTGAACTGGTAGGACATAGGGGGACTGAGGGGGGAGGAGAAGTGGAGGCCAGACAGGATCGATACCCCTGAGGCTGGGGAGATCAGGAGTGGCAGGCAGGAGGAGCCGTCCAGGAGTAGCGGGGGAGGAGCAGAGGGTGATTGCCCCGCCCACTCAGGCAGGGGAGCCTGCTGAGCTCCCAGACCAGTCCCCTGCCCTCCAGAGGCCCCTCCAGGCCACAAAGGTCCTTGGGGGCATAGGAGGGAGGCCAGGGAGATCAGGAGAGGCAGAGGGGAGGGGCCCTCCCAGACCAGAGCAGCAGGAGAGGAGAGGAGGGCATTTGCCCCACCCACTGGGGCCCAGGAAGTTTGCTGGGCTCCCAGGTGAGGTCCCCTGCCCTCTGAGAGCAAGGGTAGAAGGCACACCTGGGCCCCGTCTGTTCCTTGAGCCTAAGCCCCACCCCCCACATCCCCCACGGCCTTTTCCAGCCCTGTGGGTCCTGAGCATTGGCCCCACCTACTGCCCAAACGTCACCCTCCACAGCCAAGACCTTTCCCCCCCTTTTACTGTTTTTCTTTTCCCTCCTCCTCTTTTTTACTATTGTGGTACTGATGTACCTTCTGGTTGTTGACTCATCTATATTTTTATTTTTATATTCTTCTAAGATATCTGTTAGTTTCCTAGTCTAATTTTATTTTTCACTTTTTTTTTCTTTTCTTGCTACCACAGGTGGCTTGTGGGATCTTTGTTCATGAACCCAGGGTCGGGCTGAAGCTCCTGATGTGGTAATTCTGAGTCCGAACCACTGGACTAACAGAGAACCTCAGAATAACCCAGGGAATATTCATCAGAGTGAGGTCTCATGGAGGTCCTCATCTCAGCACCAAGACCCAGCTCTACTCAATAGCCTGCGAACTCCAGTGTTGGAAGCCTCAGGCCAAACAACCAGTAAGACAGGAACACAATCCCATGCCTTAAAAAAAAAAAAAAAAAAGAAGGCAAAAAAATATCTCACAGATGAAGAAGCAAGGTAAAAACCTATAAGACCAAACAAATGAACAGGAAATAGGCAATCTACCTGAAAAAGAATTCAGAGTAATGATAGTAAAGATGATGCAGAATCTCGGAAATAGAATGGAGGCATGGATTGAGAAAGTACAAGAAATGTTTAACAAAGATCTAGAAGAACTAAAGAACAAACAAATAGAGATGAACAACACAATAAGTGAAATGAAAAATACACTAGAAGGAATCAATAACAGAATATCTGAGATAGAAGAATGAATAAGTGAGCTGGAAGACAGAATGGTGGAAATAACTGCTGAGGAGCAGAATAAAGAAAAAATAATGAAAAGAATTGAAGACAATCTCAGAGACCTCTGGGACAACATTAAATGCACCAACATTCGAATTATAGGGATCCTGGAAGAAGAGAAAAAAGAAAGGGTCTGAGAAAATATTTGAAGAGATTGTAGTGGAAAACTTCCCTAACATGGGAAAGGAAATAGTCACCCCAGTCCAGGAAGCACAGAGAGTCTCATACAGGATAAACCCTAGGAAAAACACACCAAGACACATAATAATGAAACTAACAAAAATTAAATTTAAAAAATTATTAAAAGCAGCAAGGGAAAAACAAAAAGTAACAAACAAAGGAATCTCCATAATGTTATCAGCTGATTTATCAGTGGAAACTCTGCAGGCCAGAAGGGAGTGGCAGGATATAATTAAAGTGATGAAAGAGAAAAACCTACAACCAAGATTACTCTACCCAGCAAGGATCTCATTCAGAATCAATAGAGAAGTCAAAAGCTTTTCAGACAAGCAAAAGCTAAGAGAGTTCAGCACCACCAAACCAGCTTTACAACAAATGCTAAAGAAACTTCTCTAAGTGGGAAACACAAGAGAAGAAAAAGACCCACAAAAACAAAACTAAAATAATTAAGAAAATGGTAATAGCAACATACATATCAATAAGAACCTTGAATGTAAATGGATTAAATGTCCCAACCAAAAGACACAGACTGGCTGAATGGATACAAAAACAAGACCCATACATATGCTGTCTACAAGAGACCCACATCAAACCTAGGGACACATACAGACTGAAAGTGAGGGATGAAAAACGATATTCCATGAAAATGGAAATCAAAACAAAGCTGGAGTAGCAATACTCATATCAGATAAAGTAGATTTTAAAATAAAGACTGTTACAAGAAATAAGGAGGGATACTATATAATGATCAAAGTATCAATCCAAGAAGAAGATATAACAATTATAAATGTTTATGCACCCAGCATAGGAACACCTCAATACATAAGGCAACTGCTAACAACCATGAAAGGAGAAATCAAAAGTAACACAATAATAGTAGAGGACTTTAACACCCCACTTACACCAATGGACAGATCATCCAAACAGAAAATAAATAAAGAAACACAAGCTTTAAATGACACAAGAGACCAGATAGATTTAATCGATATTTATAGAACACTCCACCCAAAAGTGGCAGAATACACTTTCTTCTCAAGTGCACTTGGAACATTCTCCAGGATAGATCACATCCTGGGTCACAAATCAAGCATCAGAAAATTTAAGAAAACTGAAATCATATCAAGCATCTTTTCTTATGACAACACTATGAGACTGCAAATCAATTACAGGAAAAAAACTGTACAAAACACAAATACACGGAGGCTAAACAGTGTGATACTAAATAACCAAGGATCACTGAAGAAATCAAAGAAGAAATAAAAAAATACATAGAAACAAAAGACAACAAAAACACGATGACCCAAAACCTATGGGATGCAGCAAAAGCAGTTCTAAGAGGGAAATTTATAGGAATACAATCCTACCTCAAGAAACAAGAAACATCTCAAACAATCTAACCCTACACTTAAAACAACTAGAGAAAGAAGAACAAAGAAAACCCAAAGCCGGTAGAAGGAAAGAAAGCATAAAGATAAGAGCAGAAATAAATGAAATAGAAATGAAGAAAAAATAGCAAAGATCAATAAAACTAAAAGCTGGTTCTTTGAGAAGATAAACAAAATTGATAAACCCTTAGCCAGACTCATCAAGAAACACAGGGAGAGGACGCAAATCAATAAAATTAGAAATGAAAATGAGAAATCACAACCGACACTGCAGAAATACAAAGGATAATAAGAGACTACTACGAACAGCTATATGTCAATAAAATGGACAACCATGAAGAAATGGACAAATTCTTAGAAAGGTACAATTTTCCAAGACTGAACCATGAAGAATTAGAAAATATAAACTGACTTATCACAAGTAATGAAATTGAAACCATAATTAAAAATCTTCCAACAAACAAAAGTCCAGGACCAGACGGCTTCACGGGTGAATTCTATCAAATATTTGGATAAGAGCTAACACCAATTCTTCTCAAACTCTTCCAAAAAATTGCACATGGAGAAACACTCCCAAATTCATTTTATGAAGCCACCATCACCCTGTTACAAAAACCAGACAAAGATATCACACACACAAAAAATTATAGACCAACATTATTGATGAACATAGATGCAAAAGTCCTGAAAAAAATACTACCAGACAGAATCCAACAGCATATTAAAAGGATCATACACCATGATCAAGTGGGATTTATATGAGGAATGCAAGGATTCTTCAATATATGCAAATCAATCAATGTGATATACGACATTAACAAATTAAGGAATAAAAACCATATGATCATCTCAAACGATGCAGAAAAGCTTCTGACAAATTCAACACCCATTTATGATAAAAAATCTCCAGAAAATGGGCATAGAGGGAAACTACCCTAACATAATAAAGGCCATATATGACAAACCCACAGCAAGCATCATACTCAATGGTGAAAAACTGAAAGCATTTCCTCTAAGATCAGGAACAAGACAAGGATGTCCACTCTCACCACTCTTATTCAACAGAGTTTTGGAAGTCCTAGCTACAATGAGATATCACCTCACGCTGGTCAGAATGGCCATTATCAAAAAATCAAAAACAATAAAAGCTGGAAAGGATGTGGTGAAAAGGGAACCCTCCTGCACTGCTGGTGGGAATGTAAATTGATACAACCACTATGGAAAACAGTATGGAGGTTCCTTAAAAAACTAAAAAATAGAAAACCTTCCTTAAAAAACTAAAAAAAGAACTACCGTATGATCCAGCAATCCCACTACTGGGCATATACCCTGAGAAAACCATAATTCATAAAGAGACATGTACCACAATGTTCACTGCAGCACTATTTACAATAGCCAGGACATGGAAGCTACCTAAGTGTCCATCAATAGATGAACGGATAAAGAAGATGTGGCACATATATACAATGGAATATAACTCAGCCCTAAAAAGGAACAAAATGGAGTTATTTGCTGTGAGGTGGATGGACCTAGGGTCTGTCATACAGAGTGAAGTTAAGTCAGAAAGGGAAAAACAAATACCATATGCTAACACATATATATGGAATGTAAAAAAAAAAATGGTACTGATGAACCTAGCTGCAGGGCAGGAATAAAGAGGTAGACATAGAAAATGGACTTGAGGACAAGGGGTGGGAGGACGAAGCTGGTGTGAGGTGAGAGTAGCATCGACATATATACACTAGTGAATGTAAAATAGTTGGCTGATGAGAAGCAGCAGCATAGCACAGGGAGATCAGCTTGGTGCTTTGCGATGACATAGAGGGGTGGGATAGGGAGGGGGGGAGGGAGAATCAAGAGGGAGGGGATATGTATAAGCATGTGGCTGATTTGCTTTGTTGTGCAACAGAAACTAACACAGAATTGTGAAGTAATTATACTCCAATAAAGATCTATTAAAAAATAAAATAAAACCTGGAACATTGCCATAAGACACTGGTACCATTAGGTGATCAAACATGTAGCATTTGACTAGCAAAATCCTGAAGTCATCTCAAGAAACACATAAGCAAAAAGATGAGGCACAGACCTGTAGGTCTTGGGCATTTAATCTATGCCTTTCATCCCTCTGTTGATTAGTGGATTCCCACATTCCCTTCCTTTCTGCAGAGAAGTGAAATATGCCTCAGGATGTCCATATAGCTGCTAAGTAGACTCAAGGAAACAATCAATGTAGGAATAGATTCCAGTGGTGTTAAACCGTTTCTATCTTATCGCCCGTCACTATTCCTATTGATTTAAGGACTGAGTCCCAAAAGACCAGTTATTTTAAGGGACATTAAATACATGAGAACATGTACTGCATTCTGAAGTATATAAAGCAGGATGCTTTGAAACTCTGTGTCCAACTAAGCAGCCTTTTATATCTTCTGAACTTCAGTTTCCTAATCAGCAAAATTAAAGGATGGAATTCAATGATCTCATCTAGCTCTTTAAATAATAAGCAGATTGGAATCAACTTCATCTATTTAGCTCCTCCTATACTTTTCAAACGATTTTTCCATACCTGAAAACAAAGGGACACAGCTACCAGCGAATGAAACTAAATAATCAGCATCCTTATCTCCATCACCATCACCATCATCATCATGTTTTCATTGTTATTATTGTTACCATGCTCATGACAACATAGTAGAAGGTTTCTCTGAGTTCCATTCTCAGTTTCTTAGAACAGGCAATTTAGCTTACCTGGGGGTTACTGTCTTTGACCAGTACAAAGGAAATAATTCATTCTTATGACCAAATGCTTACATAACTTTAGGTGAAGAGTTACTTGTACATTTATCTTTGCTGTATACTTCTTAAGCAAGCCACCTTCTTAACACCTCTTTTATCACTTAACACTTAGATAATGATTACTATATATGTATGGTAATAATGATATTTATGATGAAAAAGTTTAATAATTGGTAATTGGCTTTTCATGATATTTCACTCAACTCAACTTTCTACATTTTTTTGCATTCTTTTTCAATTAGAATGCTTTACATGAAGGAGGGCATTCTAGACCTTTCTCCAGACTTTACTGATATATGCCAGATGCCAAAAAACACCAGAGTACTCTGGAACTCTCTAAAGAGGCCATATAGAATATTAGTGATTCTTTTCTCTGTATTCCTTGTAGGAGGTAATCTATCATTTTCACATTTGAGTTTTAACTCAGGTTTTCATAGTTGTATTATATTTTAGATATGAATATGAGGTCATATTATAAAGAAGTGTTAAACACAACCCTCTACCATTATTCCAGCTATTGAATCAAATGCTGCCAACTAATGTAATATCTAATATAAATGTGATTTCCTTAGTCATTTACATCAACATTTTCACAGTGACACAAAAGTAATCTTTCTAAAATGCAAATCTGATTGTGATGCTGCCTTCTCTAAAATACTTCAGAGGCATCTTACACTTCAGTGTTGAAGTTAAAACTCCTTAGCGCGAAATACAAGAACATTTGTTATTTTGCCCCTGCTTATTGCTTCATTCCTTGTCCCTTATTGCCACACCCCACCTTCCTTCTCTTTGTTTTACAGTGGAGGTTGCAGCCTTCCTAAACTACTTGCAGTTTTCAAAACATACCATACTCCCAATACCCATTCTTGCCTCTATTCATGTTGCTTGGGCTGCCTAAATACCCCACCTCCACCTCTTCACTTCCCTAACTGAATCAGAGGTTTCATATTTGTAAATGTCAACCATCCAGAATACTGGGACTACCATCTGGGATGAAATTTAATAGGTCCCCAAATAAGCTAAAATCAATGTTACAAAGACCAAAGAGAGACCTAACTTAGAGCCTGTTAACTCTAAGTTCAGACAAGAACTATTACATGGTTTCTATGGCTATAACAGATTAGAAACAGCAACTTTGAAAAAAGAAGCTGACAGATAAGCCCTGGTTATCAGCAAGAGTTGAAATATAAAAAGCTGGGTAACAGAAAATGAAGAGACCAGGAGAGTTTTTAAACTTTTGTAAAAGGTTAGAATATAGAGCAACCTACACCATTCAGAAATAGTTAAATTAAGGTTAGAGTTTACTTAGTATACATTGGCAGGAAATGTTATAAAATATTTTAGAAAGAATGTGATAAGATGTTTAAAAACCATGAAAGAAATGGTTTATAAAGAATGAGACTTTATTATCTAAACAGATTAAACTTATTTAGAATTGCATAATTCTAGATAAGTATAATATTACTTTATTTGGAAGTCTTGACATAAAAAAAATAAGTTGTTCTATAGTGGAAGATTCCAAATCCCCAAGAAACATATATTTCTTTCTTAATTCTACTGAATTTTGACAATACCTTTTCAAAGGAAAAATAAATATATATGACATTAATAACTTTTATCCTCAGCTATACCAATTCATAATATTTGTATTTAAAGAGAGGCATAGGGTCAGGTATCTATATATGATAACAGTTCTGGTTTGCTTAAGCTATATTCTAAAATCCGTAAATACCTGTACGGCTACTGAGGCAAGAAAATCAGGAAAATGGCGACTTCCTAGGTGCTCTGGTAAACTGGAATCCATGCAGTTGTAAGAATGAATGATAATTAAATTGACTGAAGGAAATGGTGGCTCGAATGAATGATAATTAAATCGACTGAAGGAGATGGTGGTTCAGAAGAACAGTCCATGCCCCATCATAGTTCCCACAAAAGACTTGAGAAAAGGGACGTTTGTTTTCATTAATGCACATTTCTGTTAAAAAAGGATCCACAGAACGTCTTGCATTGTGTCACAAGAAAAGGAGAAAACGTTCTCAGTAATGAAGGGTCACTTTCTCTCTTAGCATTAACTATGATATCACTACTCATTTCCTTCCAAGCTATAACTGGAAAAGCCCTTTTATTTCACTGCCTATTACCTAGTAGGGGGGAAAAGTAAGTTTCTTCTGAATATTTCTGATTTACACTCTCCTTTTTGATTTCTCCGTTGGGGCCTGCTTACATATAACACATTTCTGTGATTTAAGGTTCTTCTTTAGTTCTTTTTTTTAGCATCCCCCCCCAAAAACACCATTTTGTCTACCTTTTATATACATGATGAAATATACACATTGAAAGAGAGTGAAAATACATATTCTTTGCAGCAACTTACTATTTCTCTTCCTAATATAATGAATCTTTAAAAAAATTAATTGGGCATTAACATAGCAAACATATCTAGTACATGACTAGAGAATTTATAAGTTCAGAAAATAATCTTCTTATAATAAGTCCTCAATCAATAACTTAATATCATGTGCCTTTTCTACTAATCCCTACAACTATCTGATGTTGAAAGAGAGTTGGGAGCCTCATTGCATATGAGAAACACTGAAGTAACTGTAGCTGAGGCAAGGCTGTCCAAAATGGAGCCTGAATCAGGGTGGGGAGTCCCTTTTTCAAAACTATCTTATTCACACAATCCAAACAACATCTGGGAGCAACAGCATCCTTGGACAAATTTCAGCCTTTCGTAAGAACACTCTCCAAATGTGGTTCTGCTTGAGTGAGAATCCAAAGACTCAAGTTTGATTCCAAGGTCTGCCACTTTAATTTTACAAGCTGTGTGACCACGAGCTATTAACTTAACTTCTCTGTTTCAGTGTCCTCCTTGGTAAAGCACATATGATAATAGCACCTGCACCTCATTGGTAGGTACTATGCACATTAAGACACTTCATTTAGTAGAAATGCCTGGCATACAGTTACTGCTTGATAAACTTTCATTATTGAAACATTTCAATCACTAAGGTAAAAAAAAGAAGGCATTGGTAAAAATTGAAAATCCCTTGTGGAATCTATTTCATTACCGTTAACTGATAACCTTAGAGAGTACAAATTATATCCTTACTCTCCTTAGCCATATATGTTTTCATCAGGATCATTTCAGGAAGAGGTCTGGATATTTTTTATTTTTTTAAGCCAAGGATAACAAAAGAAAATACTTGAGTTCCAGAAATGCCGTCACTGATGACAGGCTATCAGATGCTTGGGGCCACTCTCTAGCCATTACTCTTCTGAGACCAATGCCACACTAAGAATACAGACAGAACCATGATGTAAAAATAGAAGTCAATTATTAGTTCTGTGTAGTTTCCTTTCACTCAAAAATAGTACTGTTTGTTCTTCCTTGTAAAAGGCAGCACAAAAGAGGCGATGGAAGCTTTTCAAAGATTTGATTAGTTTTGTGGATTAGTGAGCCAGCTGAAGTGAATAAAATGATTGGTATGGGACTAAAAAGGAAACACTAACTCAGTTTGGATTCTAAATCAGATTTCTGAGATCACCTGACTCAGCTCAGTGAAAACCCTCTTCATTCAAAATCCTTTTACACCAAATAACTTGAGAAATTTGAGTAACTATAAAACAAAACAAAAACTTAGATGTTGGAAGGATATGTCCACAGGTGTTAGCAAAGGGAAGTTGTGATCCTCACAGAAACAAAATGTTAATAAATGTGGACAACAGGGTGGGGTGGGGAAACAAACACCATACCTCTTTAAATTGGCTGGGCTGTATAAAAGAACTGTGTGTGAATCTGTTCTGCTCAGAGCAGTCCTCTCTCTTGACCAGCTAAAGTCTTGGGTTTTTATTTCAATTTTTTGAGATCTGAATTTCCTCTTTATATTTACTAGAGAATAATAGTAAAATATTAAATATCACTATTTTGAAATGCTGCTGTTTATTTTATCAAAAGAGAGGAAAGGGAAAGGTGATGGGAATATGGATATCTTCAATTCTGTGTGCCACACACATAGATGACCCTTTTTGATTATTTTGCTAAGTACTTTACATGAATTATCTTGTTAATCCATACAATAATCCACTGAGGTAGATCTATTTTTTCCTATTTTACAAATAAGAAAATAGTCTCAGAGAAGTTATGTAATTTGCCAAAATAAACTCAGTAGCTTATAGGAGGCAGAGGCCAACTGAGATCCACCTGCCTGTGAACCTTTGCTTATTGCAGTTTACCACATTGTACAGTCAGCTAGAGAGACCCTGCATAAACTCCTCTGGGATCTCATTCCTACAAGGACCTAATGGCTAGCCCTCCAATAGATGCTGCCTTGCTTCTAGAGGGGAAGGCATTGACCATTCTAGACAACAATGGTGGGCAGTAAGCCTCTGCTCCAGGCTTACTTCCTTCTTTTGTGAGGGTTGAATGATTCCTCTGGTTCAACCTAAGAAGCATAAGACCATTGCCTCACTGAGCGGGAGATCAGTAATGAGCATGCAGAAAGATTCCTGGCAGAGAGGATTAAAAAGTAAATAGCATGTTTGGAAAGAGTGTTTGAGCTTTAGAACAGAATGGAATTCATACTTTTAAGTGGAGGAATGTAACATTTTGGCACATAACCTTCTTGCTTAAGAAAGAAGTTATCAATCCGTGCCCCAAGTTGTAAATAATTAAGCGAGATTCTTCCCAGAACCCAGAGCCTTCCGGCGTTGGTGATGAAAGCACTCAGGACTTTGTTATTCCAGTCTGTTAACTAGCACTGACGATAGCTGGGAAAAGACTAAGATAACAAAGGACACCGGGACTTAGCTAAGTTCCCAGGTTGTTCATTGAATCATTTTTGTTTCAGCTCAAGCTCCAATGCTGCTGTCTCATCCCCCATCTCCTAGATTAGTTATAAAACTCACCACCTAGCTCTTCATTGACAGAGCTTTATGTGTATTCGTAATTATCCTATGTACTTTGTTTTTTATATCTCAACTGCATGCTAACTCCTCAAGGCCCAGGACCAAGAGCCCAGGTCTCTTCTATCCTGGGATGCAATGAAATAGTGTGAAAGTACTTTATATGCAATAAACCAAAATAAAGCATTTGGTATCATAAGCTTTCACAGCCTACCATGGTTCTGGGCAAATTGAATCAGAGCATTTTATCACAGCTTAAAAAGAGCTAGGCCATCTCACATTTGCAAAGCACTGTTCTAAGGGCTATGCTTGTACTATTTTATTCAGTCCTCACAAGCACCCTGTAAGGAAGGGATGAGAGTCTGCCCCACTCTGACCTCAGAAGCTACTTCCTAAACATTCTGCTGCTTTGCCTCCTACTGAGAGGACCCAGAGCTAGGAAGAATTTCAAGTCTTCAATTTACAGATGAAGAGGTAAGATGCAGAGAAGGTAACTAACTGTCTTGCTTATGGTCGAACTACTATTAAATGGTAGAACTGAGCTAGAACCTAGTTTTCTGGTCCTAAGCTCAGACTTCTTTCACTATAACATACCTCCCTGTATGGGAGGCAATCCATATACTATGTAATTTGTATGCAATTTTAATATTTTCGAGGAAAACTGTAGTGATCTTGAAGTTTCTCAGTCCCTGGTATATTCCGTTCATGGCTTATGAGTTATCCTTTATAAAACAGTAATACATAACAACCAATTGTTTTCAAGGTAGCATCCTTATCACTGTATGTTGAATGAAAGCGTATTTTTCAACTACCAAGTGGAGAGGGTAACCAAGAGTGGTGAGTGATTTGAGATTCCGCTTAGTGAAGCATTTTAAGCAAGATTCTGCTTGATGAGGAATTCTGCTAGGATTTTTCCTAGCAGAAAAATAGGAGTTTAGGCTTTCCTTTGTTTTTGTTTTAATTTTAAATTTATTTTTACTTATCTAGTATTTCAAACACAGAGTACAGAATATACTGTTCATGCAAGCATCTATATGCAGAACTAGATTAAATGCATGCTAATATGTTGCTACATATGGTTCAAAGCTCCATTTAGAAAAAATTAAAATGTAATAGAAACAGCCAATGCCCCACTATTCATCTGTTTCTTCCTTTCTCTAAATGTGATCGCTCTTCTGAATTTGCCATGCATTCCCCCATGCATGTCTTTTATACTTTTACTACCTATGTACACATGTAATCATAAATAATATATAATTTTATATATTTAAAGTGTATATGAAGGGCTACATACTTTATGAATCCTTTTTTGACTTACATTCTTTTCTCTCTCAACATTATGGTTTTTTTTTTAGCTTTTAGTTAGAAAGCATTGTCTTTAGGTATATAAATTATATACTTAGGTGTTCAGGCATATGAGAAGTATGAGCATAAGATATGATCATAAATTCTTAAAAATATATTTAAATAGCAGAGCCCCATAAGGCAAAGTCTATTGTATATCTTAAATTATATATTTTGTACTCTTTAATGCAGGTGGTATACTTCTAAAATAAAAGATGAGAAATTAACATAATAAAATTGGAGTGGAGATGTAGCAGTAGCATTATGCAGAGAATCAGCTGTAAAACATCATTAGAGAATCTAGGATAAGGGGGAACCACCAAGAAGTGTAGAAAATTCCAAGTGCTCTTAGATCCCAGTCCTGCTCAGCCCTTAGGCTTATCACCCACTCACTGCCTGTGCCTCTCCATTTACTCCTGTTCCCACCTGCCTTCATCTGCTGTGCGTACAAAGCCTCTTTATCTTCCCTTGGCACAGTTCTGAGTTTTAGCCCTGGCAGGAGACGCCAGTGGAAGCTCCTTCTCTTCCTTTCTCTTGAAACCTTGCCACCCAACGAAACCTCCTAACAAGTCCCCCCACCTGCCCCAAGAGCTCTCCTGCAAACATCCTCCCTTTAATGACAAATTATTTTACACTTCTTACTTGTTGCCTCATTCATGTTTTTGGTCTGACAAAACTCCTCAAAACACTTTATTCTTTAGGAATGACCTGCCTTTCTGGGTGATGAGCTTTTCAATACTTACACTGTTGAAATAAAATCTGATGATCAAATAGCAGCCTTCTTTCAATTGTAAGTTTTCTGATCCATGCTTCCAATGAGTTATGATATATTTTCTGGGTAAAGCGGTTCTAATAATTATGCCCAATATGAATGTGACTGATATTCACACAAATTGCTCTACCAGTGAATTTATCCAACCCTCTTGGAAATCATGGCATTGATCCAGCACCAGACAAGAAGCATAAAGAGAGAAATTTCAATCTATCATTACTACCAAAAGGAAGACATCATGACAATAACAAGACTTCAAAGTAGGTATTCTATTAGATTTTTTTCATAAAGTGCTATGAACAATAAAAAGTATGCTTTTGTATGGAAAATAAAATTGTTTATATAAATAGCCTATTAAAACATCAAAAATCTATTGTACTACAGATTTCCATTTAAAACTTGCTATAGTATGTAGACAGATGGGAATGGGCTGTCCTATAGTATAATCCTATATAATGTATAAGTTTAGATAATCAATTCATAGATACGCTTTGATAGTCTAAAGTTTTATTTGTTAGAGTGCTTTAGGGAGACATATTACATTGACCCTTCTTGCTCCAGAGATTCTTTCCAAATACCTTATCCAATGTCCCAGAAAGTATTTTTTATATCCCAATCATTAAAATGTTTATTTTTCTTCTAAAGAGAGGAAAAATTGTCAAAGTCACACCTTCACAGTTAATTATAACTGGGCCCTTCCCAAGATCTTTTCCTGTACAAAGTACTTAGTCACAGGATTATTTCTACTTGAGCACTGTTTAGGCAGGGCTACAGTTTTTCCAAATCGTTTTAAACACTGGAATATTTTGGAAATACAGTCTCCCTTATTAATGTAAGAGCCCTGCCCTTAAACTTGAGTTAATTCTGTTGAGTCAGGACTTACATAGATTCCTGAATTTACCCAGAGCTTTAAATGTTGTGTTCCAAGTGCCCTTTGCTCCCAAGGAATCAAGGAGTGCATTAATGTAGCTGTCACTGTAATATTTAATAAGGAACCTTGTGTAAGATTTTAGAAACTTTCCATTTGAAGGTGTTTTTTGCTTCTAAATAATACAGACACTATCAATATACAAATGGGGCTGAGAAGGCAGGAAAGCTGGTGGATTGTACTTATTCTGCATTCTCAGCACATAGAAAAATGGAATTTAAGAAGTAGGTAGTCCAGAGAGAAGTAAAGTCTTCCAAGTCCGCTGTTTTTACTATGTGCAACAGTTGCAATTAACTGTCGAATGAGCTTTGAATCTAGCTAAGTATAAATATAAAAAAGAACAACTTATGGTTAACACAAGCATATCTGTTATTATGCCACAGACCACAGGAGGAGCAACAGGAATGAACTGCAGTAACGATGGCAACCAGTCTCGCTACTTTTCACGTTAGTATGTTGTGTAAATACTTTAAGATAGTAAACATTCATTCAAGGGCTTTCTACATGTCACTTCAAGTGTTGACCAACTGTTTTTTTCTGCTATGTCTATAATTATTTGCTTGCATGTCTAGTCCTCCACTAGACAGAAAATGATGTCAGAATACAAAGATTTTCTTTGCTTGTGTTCCATGCCCTGCATAGTACTTTAGACATGATAGACAAGCAATGAACATTGTTTTCTCAGAAGTAGATACTTCATATATTGTTCCAAGAGTAATAGGTCTACTTCTTTTTGACAATGAGAAAAAAAGAATAGGAGGATAAGGAGGAGGAGGAGGAGGAGGAAGAGAATGAAAAATAAGCAGAGGAGACTGATCCTGACAAGACGGTCATAATAAAACAATAAATTCCCATTTAAATTTATTTGGATCATTTCTCACTCATATGGTGCTTGACTTAGCACAAATTAGTGTTCCTTGAATGCTAATTAATAGTTTGGTTGATAACTGTAACCATATGAAGTCATGGTCATGTTCTAGGTAACCTTAGAAGGATTTCCAAAAACCTTTGCAAAGATCACAAAGTTAGACACAAAAGCTTTTCAAACCTTCTTCATGTTTTAAACTTAATGTGCAGAAGAAATCAATCAAGATGGCAGAGTAGGAGGACATGGAACTCATCTCTCCCCATGAACACATCAAAAAAGCACCTACATGTGGAACAATCCTCACTGAAAACTAACTGAAGAACACAGAAAGACTTCTGCACAACCAAGACTGTAACTCACCAAAATGGCCAAAACCCTTACCTTAAACACCAACCCAGCCCTACTAAACACTGACTTAGCAACTAAGTACAGTTAAGTAGGAGGATGGAAAGGGGAAGAAGGTCAAGCACCTGCAGCCATGCTGGGGTGAATTGATCACCTGAGGGCCAAGTTACCTGGGCAACCAACGCCTCACCCTCAGAGGCACAGAGGTGAGGGCAGCAGAAGCCTGCAGAAGTGAAGCTGCTGAGGTTGAAGGCCTTCGCTTCCATCCCCACTAGTGGCTCACACTAGTGAGCCTGGAAGCTGGACCTTTCAAACAAACCCCCAGGTAGGAAGGGAAGAGAAGTGATCAGGTCAGGACCTGTGCCCCTGGGAGGAGGCTCAGAGGAAAAGGGAGGTTACATGGGCAGAGATCCTCCCTGGGGGGTGAGCTGTTTGAGCCACTTATTGGGTGCCCCGGCCCTGGGGTCCTATACAGGGAAGAAGAGCCCCCTATGCTGGTTGGCTGGGACTAACAGGAGGGTTATCAGAAGGCTGGGCTTTGCTTGTGAGGAGCATGTGCATGCTGTCTTGCTCCTGAGGTAGGACGGACAGGGCAGATTGAAGACAGCTCCAGTGGCTGCTTGGTTTCCAGTGACGACCCTGGCACGTGCCCGAGCCTGAGCAGAATGAATGGTCAAGCCCCATCACTCCATGTCCCAGCCCTGCACTGTACCTAGGCTGCCAACACCAGAGAGAGAGCTCGGCTGTGGGATGCAGAGGCGACTTGGACCCAGAACAGTGTCTGGGTGGGGTAGGGGTGGCAACTGCTGGCACATACTTAGGCAGAGCATCAGAAGCAGCCTGGAATTCTGATGGTGGCTGGTCCACCATAACCCACACCCTGATAAATACTGAGACCATGTGGGCCCCACCTGCACTGTGATGAGACTTCACAACAGGGCAGGGACGGTGGAGATTGGAAGGAGTGATCAGCTGTGTGGAATAAAGGGGACTCAAATGTGAGGCTGAGTCTAAACCAGGTGAAGGCAACAATTGCTCATGCCTACACAGGTGGCACATTGCAGGCAGCTTGGACCACTACAGCTGACACACCATAGCCCATGCCCTATCATGAGAGCACTTGCATGGGCCCCTCTGCTTCAGCACCGCTCCCCTCTGAGCCAAGAGTCCCAGTACTTAGAGAGGAGATAGCACATACTTAAAGGGAACAGAGCTAGCTCAGACTAGACCCTCAGGGCTTCTGCTCCAGCAACTTGGGATCTGCCCTGTCCCCAATAGGATGGTTACAGCCACTGAGCAGAGGGGAAGCCCTGCCTCAAAATCAGTTCCAACTCTAGCCACTGTATCTCCAGCCTCACTGCCTACCAAGGTGATGGGTGTAGGCATAATCTGAGGAAAGACATGACTTGCATCCACATCAAATCTAGCTTTCCAACCAAAGAGACTGGGCACAAGCAGTCTCTATAGGGACACACCTACATAAGAACACCCTTTCAAATCTGCAATGGGTAACCGTTTAACCTAAATTCATAGAGATAGAGAAAGTTAAGCAAAATGAAAAGGCAGAGGGACTGGTCTACAGATTTCAGACTCACCAACCCCCATAGTTGCCTTAGCCACTTCCTTAAAAAAAAAAAAAAAAAAAAAAGACCCAATCAGAAATGAAGAATTCAGTAACTAAAATAAAAAACGTACTAGCAGGAATGAATAGCAGACTAAGTAATACAGAAGAACGCATAAGTGATCTGGAATAATGGAAATCACCACCAATCAGAAGAGCAAAAAGAAAAAAAATTAAATGAAAACAGTTTAAGAGATTTTTTGGATAACATCAAGCAAAGCAATATTTGCATTATCGGGGTCCCAGAAGAAGAGAGAAAATTGATGATTGAAAATGTATTTGATGAAATTATGGCTGAAAACTTCTCAAACTTGAAGAAGGAAACAGATATCCAGGTACAGGAAGCACAGAGGGTCCTAAATAAGATGAACCTAAACAGACCCATGCCAAGACAAACCATAATTAAAATGACAAAAGTTAAAGATAAAGAGAGAATTCTAAAGGTATCAAGAGAAAAACACAGTCATATAAAAGGGAACCCCCATAAGGATATCAGCTGATTTTTCTGCAGAATATTTGCAGGCCAGAAGGGAATGTCATGATATATTCAAAGTACTGAAAGGGAAAAAACCTGCTAGTCAGGATAATCTACACAGCAAGACTATCATTTAGAATAGAAGGAGAGAGAAAGAATTTCTCAGACAAGCAAAAACCAAAAGAGTTCATCAATATTTTTATGAGTTCCTCATTTCTTTTAGGGCAAACCTACCCTAAAAGAAATGTTAAAAGATCTTCTCTAAGTGGAAAAGAAGTAAGAATCTATAAGAAAGGGAAAATCCCACTAGGAAAGGCAAGTATAGAGTAAGGCCTGAGGATCAACCATTTAAATAAGCTAGTACGAAGATTAAAAGACAAAAAATTGTAAAAGTAACTATAAGTATAACAAACAGTTAAGGGATAAGCATGAAGATGTACAATATGACATCAAAAACACAAAACATGGGAGAGCAGAATAAACAATGTAGATCTTTTAGCATATGTTTGAACTTAACTGACTACCAGTATAAAACAAGTAGATATTGTTATAGGTCAACACATATGAATCTCATGGTAACCAGTAATCAAAAACCTACAACAGATACACAACAACTAAAAAGAAATGAACACAAGCATGCTACTAAAGAAAATCATCCAACCACAAGGGAAGAAACAAGAAAAAATAACAGAGAAGAACTACAAAAACAACTCGAAAACATGCAATAAAATGGTGTAAGTACATACCTATCAATAGTTAATTTAGATGTCAATGAAATAAATGGTCCAATCAGAAGACATAGGGTGGCTGATTGGATAAAAAACATGACAAGACCCATCTATATACTGCCTACAAGAGACTCACTCCAGAGCTAAAGACACACATAGACTGAAAGTGAGATGATGGGAAAAGATATTTCATTCAAATGGAAACAACAAGAAAACAGGAGTGGAAATATTCATACAGACAAAATGGATATGAACATAAAGGCTATAACAAAAGACAAAGAAGGGCATTATATAATGGTTAAGGGACCAATACAAGAAGGGAATATTACACTCATTAACATGTATGCACCTAATACAGGAGCACCTAAATATATAAAGCAAATATTAACAGAAATAAAGGGAGAAATTGACAATAATATAATAATAGTAAAGAATTTTAACACCCCACTTACATCAATGGACAGATCATTCAGAGAGAAAATCAAAAAGGCAACAGTGGTCTCAAATGCCACAATAGACCAGTTGGACTTAATGGATATCTATAGGACATTCCATCCAAAATCAGCAGAATACACATTATTTTCAAATGCACATGGAAAGTGCTCCAGGATAGATCATATGCTAGAACACAAAACAAGTCTTGAAAAGTTTAAGAAAATAGAAATTATATCAAGCCTTTGTTTCCCAATCACAACAGTATGAAACTAAAAATCACGAAGGCTAAACAACATGCTACTAAAAAAAAAAATGGGTCAGTGAAGAAATCAAAGAAAAATCAGAAAATACCTTAAGAAAAATTAAAATGAAACCATAACTTTCCAAGATTTATGGGATTCAGGAAAAGCACATCTAAGAGGGAAGTTTATAGCAATACAAACCTTCCTCAAGAAAGAAGAAAAATCTCACATAAACAATCTAACCTACCACCTAAAGGAATTACAAAAAGAAGAACTAACAAAGCCCAAAGTCAGCAGAAGGAAGGAAATGATAAAGATCAGAGTGGAAATAAATAAAATAGAGACCAAAAAACAATGGAAAATATCAATGAAATCAAGAGCCGGTTTTTTAAAAGAAAAACAAAATTGATACATCTTTAGCCAGGTTCATCCAGAAGAAAAGTGAGAAGACCCAAATAAACAAAATTAGAAACAAAAAAGGAGAAGTTACAACCAATATCACAGAGATACAAGAGATCATAAGAGACTATTACAAATAGTTACATGCCAACAAATTGGACAACCTCGAAGAAAAGGACAGATTTCTAGAAACATACAACCTGCCAAGACTGAATCAAGAAGAAATAGAAAATTTGAACAGACAGATCATTAGTAGTGAAATTAAATTTGTAATTAAAAAACTCCCAGCAAAGAAAAGTCCAGGACCGAATGGCTTCACAGGGGAATTCTGCCAAACATATAAAGAATAGCTAATACCAATCCTTGTTCAATTACTGCAAAAAACTGAAGGGGATAGAACACTCCCAAATTCATTCTCCAAGGCCACCATCACCCTGATACCAAACCCAGACAAAGATCACAAAAAAAAAAAATTACAGGCCAATATCTTTGATGAATATAGATGTGAAAATCCTTAACAAAATATTAGTAATCTGTATCTAATAATATATAGAAAGGATCATATATCATGATTAAGTGGGATTTATTCCAGGGTTGCAAGGATGGTTCAATATTCACAAATAATCAATGTGATACAACACATTAACAAAAGGAAGGATAAAAATCACACAATCATCTCTTTAGTCACAGAAAAAGCATTTGACAAAATTCAACATCCATGAAAAGATGCTCAACGTCACTAATTATTAGAGAAATGCAAATCAAAACAACGATATCAACTCACACCTTTCAGGATGACTATCATCAAAATGTCTACAAATATCAAATGCTGGAGAGGGTGTGGAGAAAAGGGAACACTTGTACACTGCTGGTAGGAATGTAAATTGATACAGCCACTATGGAGAACAGTATGGAGCTTCCTCAAGAAACTAAAAATAGAACTACCATAGGATCCAGCAATCCCACTCCTGGGGATATATCTGAAAGAAAAAAAATGAAAACACTAATTCAAAAAGGTATGTGCACTCCAATGTTCATAGCAGCACTACTTACAATGGCCAAGATATGGAAGCAATCCAAATGTCTATCAACAGACAAATGGATAAAGAAGATGTGGCATATATATGCAATGGAATATTACTCAGCCATAAAAAGAATGAAATTCTGCCATTTGCAACAATGTGGATGGACTTATAGAGTATTATTCTTAGTGAAATATGTCAGGCAGAGAAAGACAAATACTGTATGTTATAACTTAACGTGGACTCTAAGAAATAAAACAAATGAATGAATATAGCAAAACAGAAACAGACTCACAGATATATAAAACAAACTAGTGGATGCTGGTGGGGAGAAGGAAGGTGGGATGGCCAAGATAGGGGTATGGGATTAAGAGATACAAACCACTATGTATGAAATAGATAAGCAACAAGGATATATTGTATAGCACAGGGAATTATAGCCATTATTTTGTAATAATTTTAAATGGATTATAATCTATACAAATACAGAATCACTGTACACCTGAAACTAATATATTATAAATCAACTATAATTCAATTAATTAGTTAATTAAATGTGCAAATGATTATGCCTAACACTGGTCTTTATAAACCAAAATAACCACTTTGACAAATACCCTTCCCATAAACTGCTCAGTAAAGTCGCAAATTTTTTGGACCATTGTATCTTTTTGACTGAACTGAGTTAATAATTGGTGTGCTTTGTAGTCAGAGAAACTGATAATTAAGTAATACACTTACAGATAATCATTTCAAAGATTACCCACATCAAAGTGGCATGAGTTTTATCAGGTCTGGTCCTCAGCCAAAACTGTAATTAGCAAGGTTTGCATTCATTATCTCTCCCTATCACCTTCTGCACTGGTACTTACTTTAAGTTTTGCCCTTTTCTCAAGACAGTCTGTCCCCAAGTCAGTGACACATTTTTGGTATTCTGCATGTCTCCCTTCACCTATAAAAATATCCCATGTCCTTCGCTAACAAAGGTTTAACTATTGTGATTGTTTGAGCTATGGTGCAAAATGCCTGATAATGATTGAAAGTGATATCCTTCCCAGTTGCCACTTTTTTTTTTTTTTTTTTAAGATGTTGGGGGTAGGAGTTTATTAATTAATTTATTTATTTTTTCTATGTTGGGTCTTCATTTCTGTGCGTGGGCTTTCTCTAGTTGCGGCGAGCGGGGGCCACTCTTCATTGCGGTGCGTGGGCCTCTCACTATCGCGGCCTCTCTTGTTGCAGAGCACGCGCCGGCTCAGTAGTTGTGGCTCACGGGCCTAGTTGCTCCGCGGCATGCGGGATCTTCCCAGACCAGGGCTCGAACCCGTGTCCCCTGCATTGGCAGTCAGATTCTCAACCACTGCGCCACCAGGGAAGCCCCCAGTTGCCACTTTTATTTTTAGCACTGTCTTTCAGTGTTTTATACCTGGGGTGACCAACTGTTTCAGTTTGCCTGGGACTTTCCTGGTTTCAGCAGTGGAAATTCCAAGTCTCAGGAAACCCCTCAGTTCCAAGCTTATTTACCCTAATTGCCCTGAAAGGACTGGAAAAAATGACAGCTGGGGAAGACTTTTTAGCCTTCTCTCTCAAATGCAGTTCCCAGTTGCAGTTCCCAGTTGCTGCTGCTTCTCTCAGATCTCTCTTCAGTATGATGTACTTGACCCCCTCAGGATATCTTCTCTTTCCTCCCCACCACACTCTTCAAGACAGATTTCCCAGATTTGCTCCTCGTGCTTTCTGGGTGATCTAAGCCTTCCATTATTTTAGTTTGCTCAGTAAAAGACATTCACCTTCCTAGGCATCTCAGTGTTCACAAAAAAAGGGTCCAGATACATGTCATAATCCTTACCCACAACACTCTGCTCTTTGTCTTCACGTTGCCCACCTGTAGAAAGAGCATTCTTTATCTAAAGCACTCAGATCCTATAATAACAACAAAGAAAACCCAAGGGAAAACATCTATGAGTATGTTTATCTACACCAATATTTTTCATTAGTTCTAATAAGCAGAATTTGATGATGTGTCTTGCCTGAAGTAAAAGGGCAATGTAGTGAAAAGGTTCCAGCTGTCTAGGTTTGCCATCTCAATATAATTCTATTCATTCTGTGGCTCTGGAACATCCATCATTTCTCAGGCATCTATGATTTGCCTGTGATAGAGAAGCAAGGAAGAAAAATTTTTTAAAGGCTCATTGTGGGATTGTTTAAAATACATTCAAAGAAAGTAGATGATTTCACTAAATTAAAAAAAATTTGACCATATCATTTCTGTTATGGATTTATGGCTGGATGTGTCCCCCCCAAATCCATATGTTGAACTCCTAACCCCCAATGCTTAAGAATGTGATTAGATTTGGTGATAGGGTCTTTCAAAAGGTTATTAAGTTAAAATGAAGTCACTAGGGTAAGCCTTAATCAAATATGAGAAGAGATTAGGACATAGACACATGTACCAAGATAAAACCGCATAAAGACACAGAGAAGATAACCATCTACAAGCCAGGAGACGGGCCTAGAACAGATCCTTCCCTCATGGCCCTCAGAAGAAACCAACCCTGCCAAAGCTTTGATCTTGGACTTCTAGCCTCCAGAACTGGGAGAAAATAAATTCTTGTTGTTTAAGCCACCCATTTTATGGTACTTTGTTATGGCGGCACTAGCAAACTAATAAAATTTTCTGGTGGATAAATACAGAAATACTAAGTGATCAAAATGAACTCTCATTAAATACAGATTTAGAACCTTGCTCAAGGCAAGAACCCAGGGCGTATGGATTAATTACTTGTATGGGTTTGTAGCTCTCACATCAGTACTTGGACTGTTATCCCTAGGCACACAGTAAACTTCTCAGCAATCCAAATGGAAATAAATAGAAAGGTTCTCTTAAGAGTATGGATTTTTTTCTTCCAACCTATCAGTGAAACCTCTTGAAAATAGCTTTAGGAATGTAACATCAAGCGCTGTCTCATCTTCTCATGGATAACCTTGATCAATCATCTTTTATTTCACCACAACCCACAGCATTCCACTCCACCTGAAAAACAACAGTATGATAGTCTTTCCTGAAGAGCATTTCTCCACTCAGAGTAAATCATAAGTATAACTGAACACATATTAAACACATATTATACAGGAACTATGTATTAAGAAAGAAAATGTTTATAGGTTCTCAAAAATGGACAGAATGAATTGTATAATATGAGCTTTATCTTAATAAATTTGTTCTGTATATAGAACAAGCAAATAAATACACCACCTTTGTCAGTGTATCCCTTTTGTGTCATTTTGTCCTATTTTTCACCGATGTCTTAGAATCATCTAATTTACTTTGCTGTTCTACTTTCCCCTTGGGCAGCATTTAGAGGTTATTACTGATTCAAAAGTGGAGATAAAGGTCTCCAATGAAAAGTCAGATGGCTGACAAAGATAGAAATACCCCTGACCTTGGACTTCCTTTCATAATTTCATTCAGAGAATGTTCAAAGGATTGTGCTGTGATTTTTTCACGAGCAGGTGATACCTGCCACTCAATCTTTACAATTTTCTCAATCAGGCACTCTGGGAGCTCCTCCTCTATCCCTCTCTCCCAGTCAGCTTCTTTCTGGCAGCAGCTGAGGTGCATTGACTAGGTTACAGGTCCTGCTTGAGACCGAACAATTAGGAGCAATAGGAGATCTACCGCTGGACCTGCTGGGTCAGGTGAATTCACAGTCTTGATGGGGTTTTAGATGGCTCTGTCCTGTCATCAGCAATTTATAAATTGGTATGTAAAGGGTAGATTGCCGGTGAGGTTTCACTTACTTAGCGTTTGATTTAGTGCAGAAGTTTACAGAAGCAGGCCCACTGCCCAGTCTCGTGAGAAGGACTCAGATGACTAGATTCTTGAATTACACTTGAGGGAAAAAGTTTTCCTGGTATAGGAAAAATAGTTCTGAGGTTATCTCACATCACATTTTTAATGGAAAATTGTTGTTGACGTCCCCAACACCAACCTCCTCCCAATTCCAGGAACAGATCTCAATTTCACCTGGTGACCAGTGACTCCCAAACCCAGTGGTTTGAATGAGGGGGGAGGTTGTCAAGGAAGGAGCTTGTGACCCAGGTCTGACCAGTCAAAGGATTGCTGGTTACAGCCCTTAGTGACTGGCTGAGGGAGAAGCACAAAACCTAAACTGGTCTAATCAGAGGCACTCTTCTTCTGGGGTTATAGGGAAATACTCAGTATTGCCCTACCTATCAATCAAAGTTTACTCAGAAAAGCAGGACCATCAGCAATGATATACAATAAGGATTTATTGCAGTGATTTGACCTGACACATATGTGAGAGCTGGTCAAAGTCTTGGCCTGGCGCTTTCTTCTGTCTCTGGTGTGGAGCCAGAAGTCATAGGTCAGGCTGAGGGAAAGAAAAGATGAACACCTGACTGAGGAAGAGCAGGGACAACTAGAATCTGCCTTTGTCAGTTACTCGCACCCTTGTTGGTCCCTCCCTGTCTCCAAGCCCGCAACCTTGCTGCTGTGGATAACCCTCAGGACAGGTGGTGCTCTGGCTGCAGATGCCCACCAACAAGCTGAGTCAGAAGCTGCTATGGAGCCTAACCTACATCCACCTTCCAAGAGTCACAACGGTTATTGCTCCACAGTGACCTTCCAAATCTTCCACAGATTTCTCTTGTAGCTAACCCTACCCAGAAATATTCAGTGAAGAGAATTCTGGGAAACATAGTTTAGTTTAGCTAAGTCGACACATTACAAAGCCACCACAGCCTGAAACTGGAACATGGAGAAATATGAGGTGGGAGCTGCTGCAGCCATCTTGCCCCAGAGAGAGCCCAGAGCTGCTGGGCTGCTTTGTGGAGCCCAAGGATTAAACTAATATAATCAAAGTCAGAGAAGAGTGAAAAACAAATGAGCAACTTGATCACACCCTTCAAGCCCTGAATCCTGGAATGCCTGAAACTACCCCTGGAGTTTTCAGTTGTGAGAGACAATAAATTCTTTGTGCTTAAGCCAGTTTGAAATAGGTTTTCTGACACTAGCTCCCGAAAGACTGCTAAATTACAATCTTAACGTAGGGCTGCTGTGTTTGCTCTTGCTGAAGTTTCTTAAGAGTTTTAAGCAACAGTCTTTAGCAGCATTAAATCCATCCTGGAGGAAACCAAGCAACAGTTAATTTGTATCTTATTATTAATCAGATAAGGAGAATCAATGAAAGATATTTTCCGTTTTTAAAAAGACCAGCAATAAGAGAGAAAGTTTCCATTGTTCCTTTCATTAGACCACAATCAAATTTTTTCCTATCTCTCCTTCACACTTTCCTTGCTTTCCACCATGATGTAAGGAGACTGAGTGAGCGCTGAGTACATATTTTCTGGAGTAAAAGAGTATATTTTCCTCTTATAATGGATTTTTCTACTTTACTAAGAAAGAGTGTGGTAGATAATTCTATTATGCCATTTAACATAATAAGTGTAAGGTCAACATTATACCAAACTTGTCAACCCCAAATTCTGCTTAAATGACTGACTTTGGTAGAACCAGTTTAAGTAAAATGAGTAATATCATCATGGCTAAGTTTGATTTTCAACTACTAATCATATTTATATAAATACGTTAAATGTCTCAGCACATTCCAAGGGTTTAAGTGTCAACTTATATATTAGGAATTTAAATTTAAAATCTGCTTCCAAGCCCAAAAGGAGAGTCTCAAATGTATCTAAGAAGGAAAAAATAAGTCATAAATCCTCCTAGTCACCCAAAGAAGAACAATTAAAAAGAAAATTTTGGCAGAGGATGAGATATGATACATTAATGTCAAAGTGAGGCTGCTCAGCTCATCACCCCTGTCAGAGTCACCATCCCTTTAAATGTGTAATTCCTCATTGGAAAGAGAACATCTCTCTACCTTATTAACAAGTGCCTGTGATCACTCTGTAATTCTACAAAGAAGGTGAGGCATAGAGAGAGTTGTACTGACCACATTAGAAACATTTTTTGTTTCCAATGGGGAAAAATTAATTTAACAAGACATAAGTGATGGGCCAGTAAAAACAAGGCTTTCTCCAAAAATATTTTATAGAAACAGTGCATATATTTTGCAAAATCATCTTAACACACATTAAATGTCTCAAATTATTAACCTATTTTTATTCAAATGTGTTTACATTTTAAACGAGATGTAGAGATGTTAATTATTTTAATTAGTTTTATAATAAAAATTATTCTTCAAGCGTTTAGGAAGTCATTATGAAAAAGTTTACTTTATATATATAAATGGAGCCATTATATAATCTGATTTGCAGGGGTTTTTTTGTTTTACAATTTAAAAACTATTTTTTTGATGGAATGACATAAAAATTTGTTACCTAGAAGTAAGGTTTTCTGGTTTAGCAAAGATTCCTTTATTCTTATAGAGATGAAGGAAATTAATGCTGTGGTACTCAAGTATAGTCCCTGGACCAGCAGCATCTATATTACCTGAGAACTTATCAGAAATGCAAATTCTCAGGCACCACCCTAGACCTGCTGAATCAGAATTCTGGGGTGGAGCCCAGAAGTCTGTGTTCCAACAAGCCCTCTAGATGATTCTGCTGCTGCTAAAGTTGAAGAACCTCTGTAGTAGAGGTTGCTTGGTCTAAGGCCTTTGCAATGAGACTGGAGCATGTCTGACAATGTGCTTTGGGTAGCTCCTAGTAAAACCATTGCTGACCTTCTAACTCAGTCCTCATACTCATATTTGAGTTTGTTTTCAATAGCTGGTGGTTTTCAACTATTCAAAATTGTGCATATTGCATAACCAGTTTCAGTAGGCTACATGAGTAATAAATGAGATACTATCTGTAAAGTGATTAGTGTGCTTATGTGTGCATGCTATGCCTCACACAGAGGGGACCTTATTTTAATGTAAGTAATTGATATTCAAACTATTAGTCTTAGTTCACATTCTTTTCCCTCACAGCAAAATAAATATACAAAACCCACAAAATATCCTACTCATTACACATTCATAGACATTTAAGCCTAAGAGGAATTTCAAGATTACCCAGTTCAAGCCCCTCGTTTTACAGATGAAAAAACTGAAGCCCAGGGAGGCTGAATGACAGGTCAAAAGTCTCTTAGGAAGTAATGGGCAAAGATTAGAAGCCACAGCTTCAACTCCTGGACTAGTATCTTACAGAAGAAGCCATTCAGGTTGTACTCACTACTACAACAGCAGTGCTTACTCTGGAATTTTCTCCTTTGCCCTTACTAATTATTATCCAGTACTAATCTCTCCTTCTGCACTCCCTCATGTATAAACTATTATTCAGAATTGCAAAGCTATTAGATATAAAGCTTTCTGGCCTACATAAGCCTAGATATACATAAAAACAAAAGGTAAAATATGCATGCAAAAGCCACAAATTTCCATAACATTTAGTGAAATAATAAAATATTGTAGTGTATACATAGTCACTTTTTATTTTGTATTGTGGACTAGTAAATAAGCATGCAAGAAACCAACTTTCAACAATTATGTTATTTTGAAGAATGTCTTTGGGTTGACCCCACCTCTTTAGAACTTTGGAACTCACTAAATTATACAGCAGCACATGAAGGAAACTTCATACAGAAGAGGGGGAAGAAGTATGCACATATAAAAAGAAAAGAAATCTATTTTAATTAGAAAAGGCTTCAGAGACATACTTTTTATTATTCTCCTTTTCCTTTATAGTGCCTTAAATATTCCTTGGACATTAAAAAATTATGGAAAATATAATTTACAGTAGCACAGTATGAAAATTCATTCCGAAACTTCTAATTATGTATAGCATCGTATGATTTTGAATGTATTTTCTTTATTGTATTTCCTCTTTCTTTCTTTTTTTGTTTATTTATTTTTGGCTGGGTGCACGTGGGCTTTCTCTAGTTGCAGCGACCGGGGGCTACTCTTTGTTGTAGTGCGTGGGCTTCTCATTGTGGTGGCTTCTCTTGTTGCAGAGCATGGGCTCTAGCCACGCAGACTTCATTAGTTGTGGCTCACGGGCTCTAGAGCGCAGGCTTAGTAGTTGTGGCGCACGGGCTTAGTTGCTCCGCGGCATGTGGGATCTTCCCGGACCAGGGCTCGAATTCATGTCCCCTGCCATGGCAGGGGGATTCTCAGCCACTGCACCACCAGGGAAGCCCCTGTATTTTCACATAACATATTCAAAGCTATTTAGTAGCAGCAAAATTTCTTAGACCAACACCATCCATTAATGTAATGCATTCTGTTCCTTCCAGAGACCTGGACATCCCCAAGTTCAAAACTTAATAAGGTATTTTCTACATTACAGGACATGAAAGTGTGCTGTATTCATGACTGGCATGAACAGTTAATGACTCACTATTGCTTGCACCTCATTAATTGGCTTTCATATTAAGGCTTTAACAGAAGGAAGCGGAGGCTCTGTGGCTTACATAGAAAAATTACTACACTGCAAGCTGAGCACTGAACAAAAATCTCATCCTAATGCATCATTAGGGGAAGAGCCTGAAGAACTGAAAGAACCATCTATGCTTTTTCCAGTTTCGAAATGTTTAAAGAAGTTTTATATTAATGGCTTTTGATGCTTTTAATGATGTCAAGGATGGGATTTAAGTGCCTTATTAATTCCCTTGATTTGCCACCAAATCTTAAAAGGCAATTCGTGATTACTGAGCTAATCTTTTCTGATTATGAAAATCCATTATAGGAAGAAAAATATAAAATTCAGAAAAGTGGAAATGATTTATAAAAATGTTAGAATATATTTAAAAGAACAGAATGTTTGGACATGGGTTTAAAATTCCTCTGAAAGGATTTGTTACAAGATTATAAAATATCTTTGTGTATATTAATATTTAAACTGTTGTTTCATCCTTAAATTACACAGATCATGCTGTTCATTTTATAAACTCTTCTTAAACTTCCCAACCACAATCACAACAGATGATGCGATAAACCTGAAGTGATTTATAAAATCTTACTGCCCTAATCAGCTAGCAAAATCTCTGTCATCTCAGATCTCAGAGCCTGGAAAAACCCAGTTATTAATTCTTGATTATCCTTTCCCGAAATTCTCCGGTTTGCTGATGTGCTAATAAGATTCCAAGAATGTTCTAAAAAAAGAAAAATCACTACTAAAAATGATTGTGTTCTGAAGTCACAAATTGTCTTTTTTCTTCTCCCTGAATTCATTTTCAACTAAAATAAATTCTGTCCTTGAATGTGTGTACATAACTCCTTGGGCAGGCTATATTCTCTTATCATCAAATATAAATATTAAAAGCCTTAAAGATCTTAAACCCTAATTCAAATTACCTTTGCCAGCATACCAAATACCCCAGGGTGGGTTTATTAAAAGCTCTAAAAAGATTCTGCTTTTACTTTTTAGCCAAATGGACATGTTTTATTCAGGATCCCTAAATAAAATCCTTATTCAGCTCATCCACATTACCTTTGAGGATACGTCTTTCCTTCCTTCACTCCTTCACCCTTTCCAGCCCTTCATCCTGGCTCCCTGCATCTCCTGGGCTCTCCTCCTGCCTGAGGGCTTCAGTGCATTGAGGAACTACCTCTTCCAACCTCCCCAGACCAGAAGCAGTGTCTAATCTTCCTTCAGGCTCATCCTTTCTTTACCAGGGAAAACTTATCTGATCTCCCTGATCTATATGATGTCCCCCAATATCTATATCTCTTAGCTTCCCAGCCTTTCCACTGCAGCAGGTATTGCAGATGTCATTTTAGATTTAACTGTGTATTTTTTTTATTATTGTCTCTATCACTTCAGCAGAATTGAAGTCAACGATCATGCTGTTTTTTCCCCATTATTAACCTCAAACATCTATGTGTCTGCCACAGAGTAGGTACACACACTCCATCTGCCAACTGAATGCCAATAAATGAATGACTGTCTAAAACACATAAACACTGGCACGCGGCAGAGGATTGAACATAGGAGTAAGCACAGACTATCTCTTTATCAACTCTCCAACAGTTAGCATTTATACTGGCCCAAATTTCTATATCATCTTTGTCTTCCAAAAGCTTTAGAAAACACTCTGGTGCACACAAACAAACACACACGCACGTGTTTACATGAACACATGAGCATGCACACACACAGTTATCAGTGGTTCTAGTGGTTAAGACTACTGCACTCAGCAGTGATAAATCAGGTTTTTAAAAAATAACTCTTGTTTTTAAAAATCTTTGAGAGTTAAAGAACTACTCTGCACTATGATCCTGAAGAAAAAGTCCAAAACTTAGGCAGGATTAGCTAGGTCTCAAGATGCTGGAGGAAGGTGGTGAAAACTCCAGCTAGTGGGTACAGACAACAGATTTCTGATAAATCATATGTTCCTTCTGGCAGTCTTTCAAGAGATGGTACAAAAGAGCAGTGAGCTCCAATGAAAATGAAAGCATTACCATTTCCCTATAAGTTTTAATATGCATTTTGATTTTTTTAAACTATATTCCTATGTTCTATGTTTTCTTAAAAATCCAGAACCAAGTTCTGCAAACAGAAAACCTCCTTCACACTGGCTGTAGAGCCCTGAGCATCCTCTCCAGTCCTTAGTTTCTTCACATGAAAAATGGGAATAATGCTGGCAAACACCACTGAGAAATAAAAGCGATCAGGCATAGAAAGCCTGTAGCCCTGTCCCTGGCCACAGAGTATTGTTTGCTTCTCCTCTCTCCCTACCTGTCTGCTGGCAAAATTCCAGTGTTCACATTGAGAGTCTCTAGATTACCTACCTGGGTATCTGTGTGATGTAACTATGTTAGTTGTCAATTGTTTTAACTAAAAGAAATTAAAAGTAACTTTGAAAGGGAGAGAGGGCTTTTCTTTCCCTTCTCAGCAACAAAGCATCTTAATGTTTGCATTTGAAACATAGATAAAAATGCATATTTGATTATAAAACACATCCTTGGATTTTGTGTTAGGCTGTGCTTTCACCAGGAAAAAATACTTTTTCAAACATGAAAAAAAGTAATCCTTTTCTGAGTTTCTTTCTCTTTCACACACACACACACACACACACACACACACACACAACCACACATACACACCCCTTTATTTTCCTTTCTCCCCCTACTCCCTCCTCCAAAACATACTCTTCAATTCTATACTTCCTCAGAAGTGGAGAATGTAGTTGCTCTCAAAACCTCTAAAGAATTTACTAGTATTAAAGCTCCAGTTAAGTCTCGCCTTTGTTTGGTCACAGGGTTTTTCATTCTGTCCAAAGCTGATTGAAGGTCTTGTAACACATCTCTGTAACTATTTCCGTAGTGAGCACTCCAAGTATAGAGAAAATCACAGGCAGGTTTCCACATCATCTATAAAGAAAAAAAACATTAAACTGGAGTAGTTTGGAAATAAATCAGAGAGGAAAATAGATGCTTTAAAAAAAGGTTTAAAAGCCTCTTAAAACTTAAGAAGAAAATGGAATACCAATTACATATATACTTATTTAATGTCACAGAAAACATGTTTTAATAACTATCACTCCTCTGTTATATTCCTGTTTCTAAACCTCAAGATTTAAAAAATAATGACCAGAAGTAGGGCTTTTTTTTTTCTTGATTCATGATCTAAACATTGTTCATTGTCTTCATAGGAATACAAAATTCCTTGTGCAATTTTTTTATTGTAACAGATGTTATTGCGATAAACTTTTTGCTCTCTGACAGACTTTTAAGGTTGAAATAATAACTCTTTTATTGTTATGTGTCTGTGGAGATCTTTACCATACCACATATAACAAGAAGGAAGTATACAGTATATCTAATGATTTAAGTCATTTTATTTGACAAAGTCTATAAACGAGGAAAAATGTAGCTTCACGATCAAGTCAAAAGGAAAGCAAAAATATAATTCTCTAATTAAAAAATAATTTAATGATACATTTTAATGACCAAAAGAAAGATAGATATTCAATACTTATTATGCTTTCCCTAAGCACCTACCCATACCAATGACCTCATTGTTTCCATAGAAATAAATGTACGCCAAAGAGGAACCTCACATACAAGGGTGTATGTAATGGTAACCAAGGCAACCAGGCTTAGCGAGAATAGAGACAAAGGCCGACCAAATAAGACAAATTGTGGAAAACACACACACACAGACACACACCCAGGTTAAAATACATTTTCTCTAGGAAAACAACAAAACGATCTCTGCACTTGTAACTGGAATATTTGGAATATAAACTTTGTTACTTGCTACTTATTTGGGTTCACTAAACTAATTCATTTGTGATTTTATCACTTTCAAAGTGCAGGAACACAGATTGTTAGCTACATATTATACAGAGTTGCCCTCTTAAAACAGAGACTCAATTAACAGTAATATCACATGATAAAGGGCCTTGGGATATAATCCTTCACCTTCCACTGATACCCCCATATACCCTACAATTGAAGTTAAAAGAATGAAAGACCTAAATAAGGAGTTCTGTTATGTTTCAATTCAATCTATATGAAAGGCTATGCATCAGGCTCAAAGGATAATTTGATGTTATTTATCCAATTAGCATTCCTGGGAAGCCATGAACACCCATATTTTCACCTCTCTAGACAAAGCTCGAGTCTTCAAGGTATTGAATGGAAGATAATTATCAAAGTTTAACCCTATCTATGTAGTCATAATGCAGCAACAGAAATCATTCCATATTTCTGTATATAAGCTTTATCCTCACTAAGCTGATTTATAAAGAACTGTGAATGAGGTGTTCTCTCATCTATTTTTCTGAGTATTCACACTGAAACCAAACCTCCCAAAGAGTAAGTCCCACGAATACTCTGCAATGGAAGATGAGGTGAGGCATATTAATAGAGCCTTTTGGCAGATTCAATCTTGCCTATCACTGCTAAGATGCAAAAAAGCACTAAATGAGTAGATTATTCTGTAGTGGGAATAATCCCGTGACCCACTGTAAAAGCTTTGAGACCTGTATTCTATGTTGCATTCATTTAAAATTCCCTGATGCTCAACTAGCTGTTACATTATTTTTCAACTTGTTATATATTGTTTAAAATAATAGTGTTTATAGCTAAAGGCTTCTAAGACTTTATTCTAAGCCCCTTAGTGACTGAGTCTGATAAAAAGATGTATTTGAAGATATTTTATGATAAACAGCAACTGAGAGCATTTCAGTACCAAGATAATGGTACAGTATCACTGAAAACAGATGTCTCTTAAGAATTGCAGATGGTTAATTTACAGGTTGTGCACTACAGTGCAGATTCAAAGTACACATCTTCACTAACTTTCCTGGGTAGAAAAGCTCTGCATCACATATCTTGCTGCAGCACAGTGCATTGCTATGTATAGAAAAGGCCTGAGGCAAACTCAATGACGAAGGAGCCCCTTGCTGCTGTCAGAAGCAGGAAATACACCAAGGTGATATGGGAATTAGAAACTACAGATGCAGAAGTCCAATGATACACTTACCAACTTACTTATGCAGAGGGCCACATAATCTCCTCAAGTCTGGCAATTTGTACTGATAGCAGAACAGTATGGTCAGCTCTTGCAATTCAGAGAAATGTGGAAAGATTGCTGAGTCCTGGACCCTAGTTAGGACCTCTGAAAGTGTAAAAAGACTTTCCAGGAGTCCTCTGAATTAGTCAGAAATACAAGGAGGCATATTGCTCTACACTCATTGGAGATCCCCTGGAGTCTAAACCATAAGCTACCTAGAAATAGGTACAGTGGCTTTGGGCTAAAAATACTATGGCAATGGTAAACTGCATGATTTGTACTAAAATACGAGCACATTTTGCATCCCATTTTTGCTCCTCTTTGTAGCAAATTAAGCCTGAATATTCCTTCGGTGCAAAATTTGTTCTGCTATATATAACATCATTGGTGGCTCTCAATACAGATGACAGAGAAACACCACTGTAGTACACATACAGTGAAAATATGTGAAATACATTGTTGTTCATTAATTAATTATTTCACTTATTAAATCAAAATTACTGAGTTACTGCTATAAGGAATTTTGTTACAAAAAGGAATAAAATGTTGATATATAGCAGGGCTCTTGTTTTTAGAAGCTTTAAAGCATAGAAGGGAGATACATACTTGCACAAACACTGGCCCAATGTATGAATAGACAGGGTTTTATACTAAATGATGATTAAGAAAAACTCAAAAATTACTTGCACATTCTAATTCAGTGTAAGAAAAAAAAGGATAGTTCCATCAACCGAGAAGCACTATGGTGTAACAGAAAGAAAGATGAGTTTTGATTTCAGAATCCTGGGTTCACATCTGATTTCCATTGGGTATTGGATGGGTCAGTTAGAGTAAATTTATTAACTTATCTGAGCTTTGAATTTTTTAATCTATAAAATATGGATAATAATCTCCATGTCTGTGTCCAAAGTACCTCATGAAGTGTCTGGCATATTGTTTGCATTTAATGCTTTTCACTAGGATATGGTGGAAAGTGGGTACTTTTTGGGTGAGGGAAAGATAAGCAGTCGGATTTTAGCCTCACTGAGTTTGAAGTAAAAAGGGGCTATCTCTTATTTCCAATAAGAAATTGGAATAGAGAGATGATCTCTAGGGAGTAGGCAAGAGTTTAGCGTCACTTGTGCTAAACTGATGGTGAAAAGCATGAGAGTAGAGGAAAATGCCACGGAGGAAAAAAAGGGATGAAAAATTTAACCTTTAATTAAGTCTACAGTTAGGGACCACAACTAAGAAAGAGAAGCAATAAAAGGATGGAGAGAAGCTAGTGTCAGAGTAATAGAAAATGAAGCAGATTGCTTCATGTTGCAAAAGTTAAGGGCTGATAGTATCCCCCAAAGGACATTCAGTGGTTTGCTGGAGCTGGCTCACACCAGCCTATTGTTCATATAGCCTCCCAATTCCATGTTCAGTGACATCACATTGTAAGATTAAAATCACCCATGTTGGGAGTTTTTACACCAAGGAAATGGGCAAAAGCTTTAAGTTAGGGCTTTTCCTCCCTTGAAGAACTTGTAAAACATCTACCAGCATGGCACTCACTCAGGACATCTCTTTTCTGTTACGTCTTCTGCTACCTCGAACATCAAGTGATGTGGAAACATGAAAGAAAACTGAGAAAATTCAGGATTTTGGCAATTGATAGGACTTTGGTAACCTTGGAGGAGGCAGTTTCAAGAGAGTGGTGGAAGGCAGACTGCAGGTATGAGCAGGTGCCAAGGAACTGGAAGCCACAGAACAAATGGGTCATGTCTGGAATTTGGAAGTTAAAGGAAGAGAGACAAAGCTAGAAGTAGAAGCAGTGGAAAATGAAAAGTATGTTTAAAAGGAAAAAGGTCTGTATAAAGTAATATTAATTGAAAGGAGCGTTTGGTTTGAATCCTAACTTAGCCAGATGGAGAATTTAGGGTTGTTGAGGACTAGAGAGGTAGCAAACGCAACATACTCAAGGAGAAAAGTTAACTTTCTTTAGACAGAAAAGACATAAACACAGACAAACATTAAAATAATTATGGGGCTTCCCTGGTGGTGCAGTGGTTGAGAGTCTGCCTGCCGATGCAGGGGACACGGGTTCGTGCCCCGGTCTGGGAAGATCCCACATGCCGCGGAGCGGCTGGGCCCGTGAGCCATGGCCGCTGAGCCTGCACGTCCGGAGCCTGTGCTCCGCAACGGGAGAGGCCACAGCAGTGAGAGGCCCGCGTACCGCAAAAAAAAAAAAAAAAAATTATGGAGTTGGGGCATGTAACTAAGGGGGCAAGTATCAAGAAAAATAGAGAAGGAATGGGTTCAAAAGCATATGTTGTAGTTATGTACTTGATACACTGATGAAAAATATTAAGAACTACGTTTTCCCTCAATAAGAAAGTCTCTGCCAGGCAGAGTAAATACAACTTTTTCTATACTGAGATTGCCTTAACAAAGCCTGATAGAAGTCCAGCTTTCATCAATGCAAAAGTCTAATCAGTTGTTTGTCATCCTTTGCGGTATAGATATATGACATTTGGACTCAAGTTCTTAAATACTTACATTTTTCTTCAGCATTTTTTAATTTTCTAAGATCATTCTATTTTCGTACTCAGCAAGTGAACATATGTTATCATAGGCAAAGACACAAAAGGTAACTTCCATACATTAATTAACTACAGACTTTATGAAATTATGTCCAAATATACATACACATTAAGGCCACAAGGATTCTAAACTTTGTAATAAATTAAACGGAAAATGAAATCATTTTCTCTGGAAAAGTTTGAATGAATAAAATGAGTAGAATAAACAATTTTCGTTCCGGAATGATCTAAGTTAAGTCATCTAAAACTGGAAATGAGTTGTGGACTGCCAAGATCTCTTCCAGGTTTACATTATCTTATACCTATTCAGTGGTCTAAAAATAGTTCTTCCTCTCTTGCTCAGTGTTATGATTTAATGGAAGATATGCAGAAACGCTGCACTAGTGCTTTGACTAATCAGAAGGAAAGCATGCTCTTCAGGGTTTGTTTTTCTTGAATTATTCCTGATCACAAAACAACTTCCATCAGGCTTCTCATCTTTATCACAAATATCTGACACACAAGCATCATTCTTGCCCCTTTACTCTTAGCTTTTTGATGTTAACTTCATGGTTTTTATGGATTCATCTCTGAATAAGAAGCACGAGGTTAATAAAAGCAGAGTGTTATTAATTTCTCATCTATGTGCTTTGATCTCTTTATATAAAGGGCAGCAGCATCAGTAGGCATTTAATCTACCAAAGCTGAGCAGTTTCTAAGCTCCCAGAATTTGTGTAGTAGGAATATGTCTTTGGTTTATCTTCCAGATACTAGAAGACAAATAAGAAGGTAAAGGAGCAATGAAAAAGTAATAAATGGGATGCCAAAAGAAATGAAATGGAATAGAGATTAAAAAAAAAAAAGTTTTCTAAATTTAGAGTGCTTGTTTCCAAAAGCCAATCAGACTCACTAGATAACGAAATGCAACATGAACAAAAGCAATTCAAATTTGAGCAAAGCACTCTATGTCTTTTTTTAGCTCATAAAATATGAATAGTATAAAGAATGCAAGTGGTTTTAACTACCTTTGGATAATTACATTTTGCCACATTAAAGGATTAATAATCCACCTACTTTCCTCATAAAACGATTGGAGCAACATTTCAAGTACAATTATCTGAAGAAGTATCAAGGGAAATTTGTCTCATTAATGATTATTATATGCATTTTATCTTCAGTGCATCATTTACAATATCGAGGTGGGCCTTCCATCACCTTTAATTGGTAACTACATAAATATTATTGAAATGAGGTTGCCGTTATCTTTAGAAAAGAAGGGAGACTAACATATCTGGGGTCCCTATTTCCTTAGAAAGGAGACGGTACTGGACTTGGTTAAAACTTGACCTAAGATTTTCTTGGAAAAGTCTCTTTGGGCACAGCCAGCTGTGTTTGCTCTAGAAATAACCACTTGAAACTTCAGGGGTTAAGCATGAGCCACAGGAAGACAGAGGACATATTCCTTACTACTGCATCAAAATAGTCTAACATCTTAGGAGAACCTGCTGGCTAAGCTATTCCAACCAATTCTTAATTAGGAAGAGACTACAGGTCACCTGGTTATAAATCCGAGGCCATCTCACTATTGTATTGCAACAAATTTATTTCAGTAGTAAACAGTTTTAATAAATGCTAATTTAAGTCTTATAATTAGCTGGGCTTTGGTTTTCTGAAATTTCCTATTGTTTGTGATCCCTAACAATAAATGTTAATAAAGAAAAATCTAAAATCGAATTCAAATATTAGTGTCTCTAAATACATTTTTAAATACCTTTGTAATATTTAACCTAATATGATTATTACTTCTATTTGATTTTCAGTGTGGTAATCAGATATATAATGCAGAATTAAACCAAAGATCATAGGAATACAATGTGTTACCCCAATGTATTACACTGTGATATCCTTTTTTCTTTATTCCATCGTCTCAAAAAATGGAGTATGTTTTCGGAATTAAAGATTATAGCACAAAGCATTATAGTACTGTACAAAATAAACAATGATAATCTAAATATTATGTCACTGTGCCAAATCTCTAATACAAACAATGAAGATTTGAGAAATTATTCTATACATTTTACCAATGGTAGATGAATTTCCATATAATACTCTCCCCTTTTTAAAGAAATTATAAATATACTTCTTACTGTAAAAGAACAGCAAATCATAAATTTAAGTACTAAGGCTAGAACTGAGCCGGGCCCAGATACAGAACCAGACAATGCCACATCCCTGTAAGCAGAATCCAGGCATTGCAGTGTGAGTCGGAAAATCAGAAAACCATAAGACTTGAAGGACATTCCTTTTACCTTTTGCAAGAGATATTTTCCAAGGAAAATTAAATGTTGTTAAGCCAGTAAGAAAAAGCTGGTCAGCCAGGATTTTTTTTTCTCATTTTTTCCATGCATTACTATTCTGCCAGTTTCTCAGAAGAGAGGGCTCAAAATCACTGCTGACTTTCCCCTTACCTACATTCTTTCTATAGTTACTCTCCACCATATTACTAAAAAATTAGTATACTTTATTCCCTTTTCCAAAATCACTCAGTGTCACACAGTTGTCAAATTTACCTCTTCCTCTTAGACAAAATAAATAATAATAATATAACATATATTTAGCTATTACAATGTGCAAAGCATTTTCCCAAATATTTCACATATATTATCTCACTTAATCCTCCAAACATCTGATGAATACGACAGTATTATTACTATCATTTTACAAAAAATGATTTTACAAAAAAAATGATTTTTTCACAGAAAAAAAAAAGATTCCTAAAAAAGTCAAATGACTTGTCCAAGGTCTTAGGGCTAATAGATGGTAGAGCTGAAACAGAAATCCAGACAAGGAATCTTAACCTCTGCTCTGGCAGTCATTCAAGACTCTCCAAAAAATATATATCTAACCATGTCTCCCCATAATTAATAAGATGCACTCTCTCCTCAAGCACACATATTCTCCTCAGTGGTCTCTAGAAGTCATTGTATCCAGAAGCACTGAACTCCCCTTCTAGTCCTCTCCAATTATTCAAATGTTACCCATCCTTCAGGACTAGGATGTGCCCTCTGACAGCTCCTGCCTCTTTGATCTTCTTTCGTTTAGTTAACTCTGAAAGAATTTATCATCAGCAGAGCAAGAGAATAACTGTGTGTAAAACAAACCTGGATTTAAATCCTAGTTCTGTCACTTAACAGCCATGTAATTCTGGATAGCTTACACAAATGCATTCACTCTCAGTTTGCATATCTGTGAAAAGAGGATGGTTCTAATGTCTTCCTTACAAACTCTGTTAAAGTACATGAGATATTACAAAGAAAATGATCATAATGATTAGATGACACACAGTAAATATGCAATAAATTGCAACAACTATTATCATTCTCATTATTAGTTACATTTACTTATTTCAGCATCTAATCATATACTTGTTTAAAATATAAAAATTCAAATATTAACAGCTTATCCCAATTCCCATGCCAAATGAAACTTGGCTTTAGAGAAAAAAATTCATATTTTTCATTCTGTTTGTGTTTGTTGTAGCTCCCAGGGATGCTGAGAACTGATAATGCAGAGAACTGATAATCCCAGAAAACATATTAATTGTACGGATTAATTTAATACTGAAAGCAAGGATACAGAGGCAAGATTCTAAAAAAGTAGGAAGAACTCCATATAGAATTTTTATTCACCTATAAAAGTACTAATAAAATTAGCTGTTTGAGGATTACCTACTTTCCCATTTTTAATCTAGACTTAGAATAAAGTGCTCTGAACACTACAGCTGTCAGTTAGAGAATGAGGAGGGAAAAGATTGTAGCTAGAAGACAGAACAGAGAATTAGATCCTCACTAAGTACAGATGGCAAGAAGACATAAATATATCTTGCTGGTTACAGCTGTCTATAGGTGAGTGGTTTCTGAGATGAAAACATTACAATTAGGAATGTTCACTTCATTGGGCTTTCATAGGGAGGATGGCCCATTCTGATAAGTCAAATAAGAAATCAGCCTCAACAGGTTTATTGGAGCCCAGTGGGCACTGGTAGTAGGTAATTTAAAAGGGGAAGCGAACCCTTAGTGTCCTTAGTGAATAAATGTCCATATTGAATAAGAGGGAAAGAGCATAACCTTTATTGTTAGGCAGGGAACCAAGGTGAGAGAGTTGCTAGGGAAGTTATTATCATATATGGTAATAATCTCCAGAAGGTTAAATAAAGAGTACCTAATTTAGACCTGTGAATATCTTGGTCCTGAAATCCCCAGCATTTCCACTTGTAAAATACAACTGTTTTTAAAATGCGCTATTTTTCTAGCATTTTATTGATACCTATTTTTTTAAATTAAAGCTCAGAAAAATTCCAATGCATTTTTACTAACTTTCACAGGAAAACCTTGGCAAGAGTTAAACGTCTTTGTATAAGTATAAATAGGTTTTTTTCCCAAAAGAAATACTCTGAAAAACATGTTTTGTTTATAATCATATTCCAAGTTTTATAATTTTGCTTTCACGTAGGAATTACAATGTCATTAGAAAATTTCTTAAAATTTTCTTAAAATTTTACTTAGGGAGACGGTTAATTTAAAAGTGTTGTTCTCAGAAGTCTCCAGAGAGAGACTTTTTTCATCTTAGAAAAGAATAAGGGAAAGCAGCGTGGGGGGTGGTGGGGCGTGGGGGGTGGTGGTGTGATGAATTGGGCGATTGGGATTGACATGTATACACTGATGTGTATTAAAATTGATGACTAATAAGGACCTGCTGTATAAAAAATTAAATTAAATTAAATTAAAAAATTAAAAAAAGAAAAGAATAAGAAGTGGTCAGAAGTACTGAAGAAAAATCTGACACACTATTAATAATCCATTCTTTAATTGGCTGAGGCTTGATGAAGATGTTGAGGCAAATTTTGATAGTATCCTATCATAGCTTGAAAAAAGAAAAAGTGGAATTAGTTGCTTAAACTCTCCATCCTAACCGTAACTCCCAGCTCTGCCACTCAGCCACTATATTGGATTTGGACTGGATGGTCAGAGTGTAATGGTTAAAGTGCAAGGACCCCAAAGTCAAGGTTTGTGCTCCAAAACTCGTTCCATGACTTCCTAGCTATGCATGTTTGAGCAAGTTACTTAGCCTCCCTACAGCTTAGATAACATTAGTATCTGCCCCACAAGTTTTTGTTGAAAGGATTAAATAAGTTAATTTTTGAAATGTTACTGGAATAGTGGCTGGCACAGAGTAAGTGCCACATAACTATTAGATAAAATAAAAATAGAACAAAGGAAAAAGGGAGAAGTTGAAAAGCAAGGAAAGTGAGTGAAAAGAACATGATTGTAGACATTGGCACACATAGGAGGAAATTCTCTAAATTTGTGCCCACTGAGGAAGTGAGATAAAGGAAATAAAAGCAGCATGGGAACCACAAGAACTTGTTATCTCCCTGCCCCAATTTCAATTCCCTCCCTCTGTACACCCTACCCAGAACTAATATAAGTATGTTTTGAAATCAACTGCTTAACTTGTAAATTGATCATATTTAAGAATCATCTCCTTCCTAGGAGAAAAATATTGTACAACTATATTTTTTTCAGAGAGATGGAAATCAGCATATATTTACCCTTACTTTACATGGCCTAAAAGGTAAAGATTCTCATAGATTATTTGGAATAGCTTCAGGCCAATATGCTGTGAATTATTTTCTAAACATTTAACAATATGCATCAAAGTGATGATTGTTAGTGTTAATCCCAATAGATTGAACAATAGCCCCTAGAAAGACACATAGGGGCTTTCCTTTCTGCTTCTGAGTGTTTATCAGCCTCAGGCGTAGACTTAGTCATTTGTGATTTGGGCTGTGCAAAAGTAAATAAAGGAAAAGTAGCCTGTTTGTTGGCCTCCATGAAGATTCTGGGGAGGACAAACTGTAAACAACCACAATCAGAGAGAAGTTGGATACTTAACAAAAAACTCTTTGATAAATAGCACTCTGATAAACAACTCTAAATAAAACCTTTTTAAAAACAGAGCTTATTAAGAAAAAAATAAGTCCTGATTTCAATGAGACAACGTTTTTTAAAAGATTTTTTTTTAGAGCCATTTTAGGTTCACAGCAAAATTGAGAGGAAGGTATAGAGATTTCCTGTTTATGCCCTGCCCCCCCCACATGCACAGCCTCCCCATTATCAACATCCTTCACCATAGTGGTATATTTGGTACAACTGATGAATCTACATTAATATATCATAATCACTCAAAGTCCATAGTTTACTGTAGGGTTGACTCCCAGTGTTGTACATTCTATGGGTTTGAACAAATATAAAATGTTATGTATCCATCATTATGGTATCATACTGAGTACTTTCACTGCCCTAAAAATCCTCTGTGCTCTGCTTATTTATCCTTCCCTCTCAACCCCTGACAACCGCTGATCTTTTCACTGTCTCCATAGTTTTGACTTTTCCAGAATGTCATATATTTGGACTCGTACAGTATATAGCCTTTTCAGATTGGGTTCTTTTGCTTAGTAATGTGCTCTTAAGGATCCTCCATGTCTTTTCATGGCTTCATAGCTCATTTCTTTTTAGTGTTGAATAATATTCCATTATCACACAATATTCCATTGTACCACAGTTTATTTATCCATTCACCTACTGAAGGACCTCTTGGTTTCTTCCACGTTTAGTAATTACGAATGAAGTTGCTATAAACATTCATGTGCAGGTTTTTGTGTGGACAAAAGTTTTTAATTCCTTTGGATAAATACTAAGGAGCATGACTGATGGATCACATACCAAGAGTATGTTTCATTTGCCAGAAACAGCCAAGGTGCTCCAAAGTGATTGTATATTCCCGCCAGCAATGAGTGAGGGTTCCTGCTACTCCATATCCTCAACAGTATTTGGTGTGGTCAGTGTTCTGAATTTTGGCCACTCTAATAGGTATGTAGAGGTATCTCAATTACACAATTTTTTAGTCAGTTAACTAAAATATCAGAGTAGCATATCACGTACAGTACTGTTCCTTTTTTATTTCCTAAAGATTTCTCATTTTTGGCTCATTCAGTAAAAACTGATCTGTAGGTTGTAATGCCCTTCTTAGTATATAGAGATAAATGTAACCTATGCAAAGGAAATATGGCTTCAGCCTTTGGCTAGTCGTGGCTAAAGAATCTTGTTTAGAGAGTCAGGTTTCAGGAAACCAGAAGCCAGACTGCTGAGACATCCACTGTAGCTGCTAGAATTCAACTAACTTGATTTGACTCTTGACCCTTCAAGGAAAAGCTTGTCTTGTCCTGCACACCCAGCTGACATAGTTACTTCAAAGTAAGAAAATTTTCTCAAGAAATTAATACCCAGTTCTATGCTCATAAAGGAAGTAGCGAATACAGCTTTTGCCTCCTGTCAAGTCATCATCTAACTAGAGAGATAATCTTTCCTTAACTGAAATATCTTGAAAATGTTTACACTCATGTAAGAGAAAGATACAGAAAATTTTATATGTGCTCATCACTGGAATATTTTTATTTAAGTCAATAAACACTGATTCACATTTCTTTATGGTATTAAATAGAGAAAATATTTATCTAACTTACACCTAATAGTATACCTTTGTTTTAATATTAATAAAAATTTGCATTTTAAATATTTACTTAGTTCTACATGCTGTCATTCTGTATTTGATGTCTATAGTTATTGTATGCAAAACTGTAAAGGAGATAATGCTCGTAGATATCTCTAGCTATCATTACCAATGAACCCCACACCATCTACTCTCTTAATGCTTTTTGTCACCAAACATTATTTACCACCAATGACTAAGTCTGTGCCTGAGGCTGATAAATATTAATTACTATGTCCTTTTTCCTTGTCATGACTGGGTCCTAACTCTTCCCTTCAAAGTTTATCTGTTCTCTGCCTCAAGTTATTATAGCCCTACATACTAACTGCCTATTTAATTTGGTCAATTTATTTGATAAAAGGCCATGGAGATATGCAATCCAATAGGAGAAACATCAGTATATTTTAAAGGTTCTTAATACCTTTAAAGAGTGATGTGTGTATATTTCAGATAATATCAGTGGTTATAGGGGCAGTGACTTCAGTTAGTGGATCCTCCAGAACACTCAATCAATCCATGTATGCAGGGCACTCTTGATTGCATTTGATTTACCTGGTCTGCAGTTTTTCACTATTTAGACAAATAGAAATCTTACCTCTACAGCAACATCTCCAGCTTTTCCTTGGTGAGGAATTTCATATGCCTCCATTTGTCGCTTTGTGAGTCGTACTAATTTTTCAGCTAGTTTCCTCCAGCCTTTTCCAAGCTTGACAGCTGAAGTCAGACTAGCAGCCTCTTGGACGAGATGTGCTACTAACCCCTGGCAATCAGTCTTCAGCAGAGCCTGCAGCAACAATTGCATGTCATAATTAAAAGCAACTAATTTGAGCTTTTTTCTATAAATTAAATTTGTCATTACATATTCTGGAAACTGGCATCCTTTTTCTCACCACACATATATTTGAATTTTCTAAAATTCAAAGAGCTGATTTACTTTTTAAGCAAATCCAACAAGCAAAGTACAGAGACCACAACTAGACCAGAATTAGGGGAGATTTAGGACTAACTCATTAACTAATTATAGGGGCTTGTGTAAACCACTGAACTAATATATTTCTTAATATCCTTAATTACAAAAGGAAGAAGTTGAATTAGCCACTTCCAAAGATACCCTGAGGTTCTAGCAGTCAATAATTTATCAACCCAGGGATGATTATTTACTATATGAACAGTAATTACTTTCCTTACCAGAGGACTGGCTACAGGATTTCTATAGAGGGAGCACACAGTTGCTGGTACATTATTCTATTTTTTTAATCAAAATATGATTTAAAACTTCCCAGAGTCATGTGTATTGAATAAAAAATGAAACACTCCGACAATCTTGAACAAAGCTATTGATATTTATGACTTAAAAAAAATTTACTCTCTCCATTCACCACCAGTGTAGTTTTGCTAAATTTAAATCTCAAGGTATCAAATATAAAACACTGAGGTTTCAACAATGCATACTGGAAAACCTTCAGACTCTTTCTTCCTTAATTAAGCATCTGAGATTTGTCAGTCACCATTCATGTTTTAAAACAAGTCTATGACTTTCTCTTTTGCCTTGAATATATTTTTAAAATACGAGATTAGATTTATTTATCTCTTTTCTGTTCAGATAAAGATGTTTGGTAGCCCTTCATCATTTAATGGCACTTAAAAGCTTTATCATTATGAAACAATAAGTAAAAATGAATTACCAAGTAAGTACACTTACTATGCAAATGAAGTTTCAAGGGGTAGCCTCTATACAATATGCTTCATTGTCTTCTGGTCAGATAGCCAGGCCTTAGTTCTTTCCATTCAGAAATTCTGAAGCCTCCACTGAGGCAAAATATAAAATGTTAGGAACTACTCCCTTGAATGAGCTCTCCAGCACTGTCTAGTTAGTCACCAAAGCTACTCAGTTATCACACACCAACACAGAGCAGGTGTAACCAGGCTTAAACTTTCAGATCATTTGGCCAATATAACCTTTTTTGCCACTAAGAGAAACAAGAAAGCAATTTTCAATTCAGACTTTCATGGCTCCATGCTGAACATGAGCTATGAGAGGTAATGAGCTATTGTAAAATGCATGTGCAGCTTCAACCAGGTAGATCAGCCAATGACTGTAAATGGCCTGGGTTAAGTGAGAATGCAGCACACCATCATAAAACCACCTATTTAACAATCAGATATTGGACTTTAAAAATTCACCCCTCACAGTATCACTGTAGAAACATAAAAATAACAGAAGGAGAGGGATTGTTTTATATATATAGTTCTTTATTATATAAATTATTGTTAACATCACAGAATAAATTTCTCTCCAAAAATTTCTCTCCTCCTTTTGCACTTTGGTTAAAACTTTGCTCCTCTACATGAACCTGCCTCATCTATGTGAAGATCTACATCTCTTACACAGCACAAGCTTTGCACAGTTATAGTGATATTTACTACACACCAACATACGTACTCAAACAAATATTTTTACACACACGCATGCATTGTTAATACCTTTGTTTCAGGAAGACATAGTGGTTTTATGTGTGGCTTTGGAACCAAAAAGATTTCAAATCCCATCTCTGATACTAACCAACTGTCAGAACTTGGGCAAGTTGCCCAACAGCCCAAGACTCAGTTTCCTCTATTTGAAGATGAAGATACTAACTAGACTTACCCTGTAGAGTGGTTAAAATGACTAAATGAGAGAGCATGTATAGAATGTTGGGGACAGTGCCAAACACATAGAGAACCCTAGAGAAGTGGTATATATCATTATTATTATTTATACAGTCACACTTTAGCCATTTTTAGAAATAATGCTCTTGATTTTTTTTTTTTTTACTTTTATAAAATACTGAATTTCTACATTTAAGGCAAAATAGTTCTTCATCTTTTTTATAGATCTCTGCTGAGCCTTACACTAGGGTGAATGCTATGTTAAAAAAAAAAGAATCCTAACAGTCCTATTAAAACATGAAGATTAAGAAGGGAATTAGCAATATCATTTTTGGATTGTGATGCATTGCATACAAAGGATGAATATTAAATTGCTAAAGTTAAAGACATTGGTGATATGTCTAAAAAACACTAAAAAGTGAACCTATACCAATGGCCAAGTTAACTAGCTTTGTTTCAGTTTGTTCTTATTTACTTTCATGTAATTGGAGCTTCTCTGATATTTTAAGAGCTATCTAAATATTTGAAAAAGGAAAAGAAGGGATCTCTTAACTGTTATGCTCTAGCACAAACAGAATCTTTAATCTTCCATTAAAGGATGATCCTTGGGGGCCTAGTTTCTGGGAAAATCACAATTGAATGTCAAATCTAAGAAACCAGTTATATGATCTTGTAGGCAAAGCTCTATATTTGCTGTAAAGTGACTTCAATTTACTTGAGACTGCTGAGAATTTTTTAACTACTCTCATATGTTTACTTATAAATATTGCCAATAAAGTTCTCTATGGTAAATAAATTACTGTGATCAAGCAATACTCACCACAGTAAGTTCATAAAGAAACTTCCTGGTATTTCTATCTGCATGAAAATCTTCCTTTAACTTCTTTACAACATAAGAAACTTTTTCTGATTCTTTGTCTGCTTGTATTCGATCAAAATCTTCCAGTGCCAGATGTGAGTAACCTAGGACATCAGCTAAAACTTTCCACTCATAAACTTTTTCTGACACCAAGGTCAATACAACTGAGTAGATGTAAGTCAGTTTTTTAAGAGGCAGGGTAATTTGTTCAAGAAGATTCCTGGTTTTGAAGACATTATCTGACATAGACATTACTTGTTCCTTTGCAATCACCTTGACATTTTTGCAATGTAAAAGTCCAATCCTACCTCTCAGGACTCCCACTTACCATTCTTTCACTTTGGACCATCCAATGGCTTTTACTTTACCTTCTCCAAGAAGAGCTACTGTGTCCCCTTTGAAATATTCAAGTAAGTAGTCAATCTTGCTTTGTCTTAGCACTGTCTTCAGGGTTACCCCACAGTTGGCAAAGTTCAAATTTTTGTTTTGAAATGTAGGATATTTAACACGCACTGTTGGTAATAAAGGAGCAGACTTGATTTCCTTCTCCTTCTGCAAATCACCTGGCAGATTTGAGAGGCTTTTTAGGTTTGGGGCTGGATCAGGTGCAGTAATAAAGAACTGTGTAACTGGCCTACCATTGGGAGGCTCCACTTGAACACGGAAAACAAACAAGTGCATTTCTCTGGAGTCAACTAAGGAGAATAAAAATTGTTGATGAACTACTTGACCTGATTGCAACTGCTTTTGTTTAATTTCTTTCCCTTTTCCTTCTACCTTTACTTCAAAATCAGGATCACATGAAAAGACAGAAATACTTAAATCTTGTGGCTTTTCAAGTAAGAAGGAATGCTTCCAGAGCTGAAACACAACTGGAGATGTGCTGTTTCCCACCCTTCTTTTTTTTTTTTTTTTTTTTGCGGCTCAGCGGCCATGGCTTACGGACCCAGCCGCTCCGCAGCATGTGGGATCTTCCCGGACCAGGGCACAAACCCGTGTCCCCTGCATCGGCAGGCGGACTCTCAACCACTGCGCCACCAGGGAAGCACCTCACCCTTCTTAATATCAGAGATTGTAAGCCTTCCTGGCATATAACTATGTCCACAAACCGTGAAAATAGCAGTGAAACTGGGATGGATATATTTATGCCCATAAGTTCCAACTGAGATGGTTTTGTGGATATAATCCCAAATGGTGGCAGCTGGTGACTGAGTACCTTTAGTTTGTGCAGCAACCACTAGATACATTGCCTGACTCAAGTCTACTAGCTTGACTTGGATGGTGTCTTTATAAATGTAGCAATTGTTTAATACTTTAAAAGGGCCTTCTTTACCCAGGCTGTGAAAACACACCACTTCTGTCATGACTTGGCTGAAAGGATCCTCTTTCACTTCAGCTCCAATTTTCATCTCTAGCAAAATGGCTTCCATTGTGTTAAGGTTACCTAACATGATTTCCAACAGTGGGCTTACAGTGCACGAAAGATCATGGTTTAGCATCTGTGGAGGATCTAGAAAAGCCCTTCAAGATACCTGTTGGTATTCTCCCACAGCTACATGGCCTTGGGGCACATGAACAGTGATATCTGATTCAGGTAATTGTACTGACCCTCCCTGGTAGTTTAATTTGCAAACTATTGTGGTCTCTGCAACTTGTGTTTGGGCCCATCCAGGACTCTGATTAATTGTATTCAAATCTAGGCAGGAGCAGGCCAGGTGATGTTGACTTAACCAAGCCATTTTATCATTTTGAAGCCATTCTAAGTCTTGTTCTAAGATCTGGTCAGAGTTATGTATATTCTGATGGGCAAGTGCTGTGTCATCTAAAATGTCCAAAAGTTCTGAAACAATTAGATCTTTCAGATTTCCTTGAGGAAGACTGCCTAAGCAACTGATGCACGTCAAGTTCATCACCAGAAGAACCAAAAGAATTTCCAGTTTCTACTTCTCTAAAAAAAAGAAAAGGATCTTCCTTCAAGTTGGAAATATTATCTCTCTTCTGGTTATTTCTTAGCTAAATTATGTCATCCAAAAATGGGTTAGATGCAGACAGTTCATTCCAGAATGGATTCATAGCACTGGAAGCACTATTGCCATGAAGTGTGAAATCATCGGGCCAATTGAGAGGCAAACCTAGGTCTGGTTGTTATTTAAACAAAAACAAAGAAAAACAAAGATGAAGTGGCATTCTGAGATATAACCTAGATTAATTTTTATTATAGCTAAAAAATTGAAGAGTTTTTATTTGCTTTTTGATCTCCAGTCTAATGAATACTACAAAATTAATGTTAAATTTGGTCAAATTTTCATGTTGTGAGGAAAGAGATATTGTTTGACCAGATTATTTGACCATATGTAATGTTACTTTATCTTAAGACATTATGATTTATAAACAAATGTATAGCAATTTAGATAATAATCATTTAATACATCTTCTTGAAAATGATCCAGACTACAAACATTTATGCCTTGGTTTTTTTTTTTTTTACATCTTTATTGGAGTATAATTGCTTTACAATGGTATGTTAGTTTCTGCTTTATAACAAAGTGAATCAGCTATACATATACATATGTTCCAATATCTCTTCCCTCTTGCGTCTCCCTCCTTCCCACCCTCCCTATCCCACCCCTCTAGGTGGTCACAAAGCACTGAGCTGATCTCCCTGTGCTATGCGGCTGCTTCCCACTAGCTATCTGTTTTACATTTGGTAGTGTATATATGTCCATGCCACTCTCTCACTTTGTCCCAGCTTACCCTTCCCCTCCCCATATCCTCAGGTCCATTCTCTAGTAGGTCTGTGTCTTTATTCCTGTCTTACCCCTAGGTTCTTCATGACATTTTTTTTTCTTAGATTCCACATATATGTGTTAGCATACGGTATTTGTCTTTTCTCTTTCTGACTTACTTCACTCTGTATGACACACTCTAGGTCCATCCACCTCACTACAAATAACTCAATTTCGTTTCTTTTTATGGCTGAGTAATATTCCATTGTATATATGTGCCACATCTTCTTTATCCATTCATCCGATGATGGATACTTAGGTTGTTTCCATCTCCAGGCTATTGTAAATAGAGCTTCAATGAACATTGTGGTACATAACTCTTTTTTTTTTTTTTTTTAACATGACTCTTTTTGAATTATGGTTTTCTCAAGGTATAGGCCCAGAAGTGGGATTGCTGGGTCATATGGTAGTTCTATTTGTAGTTTTTTAAGGAACCTCCATACTGTTCTCCATAGTGGCTGTACCAATTCACATTCCCACCAGCAGTGAAAGACTGTTCCCTTTACTCCACACCCTCTCCAGCATTTATTGTTTCTAGATTTTTTGATGATGGCCATTCTGACTGGTGTGAGATGATATCCCATTGTAGTTTTGATTTACATTTCTCTAATGATTAATGATGCTGAGCATTCCTTCATGTGTTTGTTGGCAGTCTGTATATCTTCTTTGGAGAAATGTCTATTTAGGTCTTCTGCCCATTTTTGGATCGGGTTGTTCATTTTTTTGTTATTCAGCTGCGTGAGCTGCTTGTAAATCTTGGAGATTAATCCTTTGTCAGTTGCTTCATTTGCAGATATTTTCTCCCATTCTGAGGGTTGTCTTTTGGTCTTGTTTATGGTTTCCTTTGCTGTGGAAAAGCTCTAAAGTTTCATTAGGTCCCATTTGTTTACTTTTGTTTTTATTTCCATTTCTCTAGGAGGTGGGTCAAAAAGGATCTTGCTGTGATTTATGTCATAGAGTGTTCTGCCTATGTTTTCCTCTAGAGTTTGATAGTTACTGGCCTTACATTTAGGTCTTTAATCCATTTTGAGCTTATTTTTGTGTATGGTGTTAGGGAGTGTTCTAATCTCATACTTCTACATGGTACCTGTCCAGTTTTCCCAGCACCACTTATTGAAGAGGCTGTCCTTTCTCCATTGTACATTCCTGCCTCCTTTATCAAAGATAAGGTGACCATATGTGCGTGGGTTTATCTCTGGGCTTTCTATCCTGTTCCATTGATCTATCTTTCTGTTTTTGTACCAGTACCATACTGTCTTGATTACTGTAGCTTTGTAGTATAGTCTGAAGTCAGGGAGCCTGTTTCCTCCAGCTCCGTTTTTCGTTCTCAAGATTGCTTTGGCTATTCGGGGTCTTTTGTGTTTCCATACAAATTGTGAAATTTTTTGTTCTAGTTCTGTGAAAAATGCCAGTGGTAGATTGATAGGGATTGCATTGAATCTGTAGATTGCTTTGGGTAGTAGAGTCATTTTCACAATGTTGATTCTTCCAATCCAAGAACATGGTCTATCTCTCCATCTATTTGTATCATCTTTAATGTCTTTCATCAGTGTCTTATAATTTTCTGCATACAGGTCTTTTGTCTCCTTAGGTAAGTTTATCCCTAGGTATTTTATTCTTTTTGTTGCAGTGGTAAATGGGAGTGTTTTCTTGATTTCACTTTCAGATTTTTCATCATTAGTGTATAGGAATGCCAGAGATTTCTGTGCATTAATTTTGTATCCTGCTACTTTACCAAATTCATTGATTAGCTCTAGTAGTTTTCTGGTAGCATCTTTAGGGTTCTCTATGTATAGTATCAGGTCATCTGCAAACAGTGACAGCTTTACTTCTTCTTTTCCGATTTGGATTCCTTTTATTTCCTTTTCTTCTCTGATTGCTGTGGCTAAAACTTCCAAAACTATGTTGAATAAGAGTGGTGAGAGTGGGCAACCTTGTCTTGTTCCTGATCTTAGTGGAAATGCTTTCAGTTTTTCACCAATGAGGACGATGTTGACTGTGGGTTTGTCATATATGGCCTTCATTATGTTGAGGAAAGTTCCCTCTATGCCTACTTTCTGGAGGGTTTTTATCATAAATGGGTGTTGAATTTTGTCGAAAGCTTTCTCTGCATCTATTGAGATGACTATATGGTTTTTCTCCTTCAATTTGTTAATATGGTGTATCACATGGATTGATTTGCATATATTGAAGAATCCTTGCATTCCTGGAATAAACCCCACTTGATCATGGTGTATGATCCGTTTAATGTGCTGCTGGATTCTGTTTGCTAGTATTTTGTTGAGGATTTTTGCATGTATGTTCATCAGTGATATTGGCCTGTAATTTTCTTTTTTTGTGACATTCTTGTCTGGTTTTGGTATCAGGGTGATGGTGGCCTCGTAGAATGAGTTTGGGAGTGTTCCTCCCTCTGCTATATTTTGGAAGAGTTTGAGAAGGATAGGTGTTAGCTCTTCTCTAAATGTTTGATAGAATTCTCCTGTGAAGCTATCTGGTCTTGGGCTTTTGTTTTTTGGAAGATTTTTAAACACAGTTTCAATTTCAGTGCTTGTGATTGGTCTGTTCATATTTTCTATTTCTTCCTGATTCAGTCTTGGCAGGTTGTGCATTTCTAAGAATTTGTCCATTTCTTCCAGGTTGTCCATTTTATTGGCATAGAGTTGCTTGTAGTAATCTCTCATGATATTTTCTATTTCTGCAGTGTCAGTTGTTACTTCTCCTTTTTCATTTCTAATTCTATTGATTTGAGTCTTGTTCCTTTTTTTCTTAAGGAGTCTGGCTAATGGTTTATCAATTTTGTTTATCTTCTCAAAGAACCAGCTTTTAGTTTTATTGATCGTTGTTATCGTTTCCTTCATTTCTTTTTCATTTATTTCTGATTTGATCTTTATGATTTCTTTCCTTCTGCTAACTTTAGGTCTTTTTTGTTCTTCTTTCTCTAATTGCTTTAGGTGCAATATTAGGTTGTTTATTCGAAGTGTTTCCTGTTTCTTAAGGTAAGATTGTATTGCTATAAACTTCCCTCTTAGAACTGTTTTTGCTGCATCCCATAGGTTTTGGGTTTTCGTGTCTCCATTGTCATTTGTTTCTAGGTATTTTTTGATTTCCTCTTTGATTTCTTCAGTGATCACTTCGTTATTAAGTAGTGTATTGTTTAGCCTCCAAGTGTTTGTATTTTTCACAGATCTTTTTCTGTAATTAATATCTAGTCTCATAGCGTTGTGGTCGGAAAAGATACTTGATACAATTTCAATTTTCTTAAATTTACCAAGGCTTGATTTGTGACCCAAGATATGATATATCCTGGAGAATGTTCCATGAGCACTTGAGAAAAATGTGTATTCTGTTGTTTTTGCATGGACTGTCCTATAAATATCAATTAAGTCCATCTTATTTAATGTATCATTTAAAGCTTGTGTTTCCTTATTTATTTTCTGTTTGGATGATCTGTCCATGGGTGAAAGTGGGGTGTTAAAGTCCCCTACTATGAATGTGTTACTGTCGACTTCCCCTTTTATGGTTGTTACTATTTGCCTTATGTATTGAGGTGCTCCTATGTTGGGTGCATAAATATTTACAATTGTTATATCTTCTTCTTGGATTGATCCCTTGATCATTATGTAGTATCCTTCTTTGTCTCTTCTAATAATCTTTATTTTAAAGTCTATTTTGTCTGATATGAGAATTGCTACTCCAGTTTTCTTCTGGTTTCCATTTGCATGGAATATCTTTTTCCATCCCCTCACTTTCGGTCTGTATGTGTCTCTAGGTCTGAAGTGGGTCTCTTGCAGACAGCATATATATGGGTCTTGTTTTTGTATCCATTCAGGCGTCTGTGTCTTTTGGTGGGACCATTTAATCCACTTACATTTAAGGTAATTATCGATATGTATGTTCTTATGACCATTTTCTGAATTGTTTTGGGTTTGTTATTGTAGGTCTTTTCCTTCTCTTGTGTTTCTTGCCTAGAGAAGATCCTTTAGCAGTTGTTGTAAAGCTGGTTTGGTGGTGCTGAGCTCTATCAGCTTTTGCTTGTCTGTAAAGGTTTTAATTTCTCCATCAAATCTGAATAAGATCCTTGCTGGGTAGAGTAATCTTGGTTGTAGGTTTTTCTCCTTCATCACTTTAAATATGTCCTGCCAGTCCCTTCTGGCTTGCAGAGTTTCTGCTGAAAGATCAGCTGTTAAACTTATGCGGATTCCCTTGTGTGTTATTTGTTGTTTTTCCCTTGCTGCTTTTAATATGTTTCCTTTGTATTTAATTTTTGACAGTTTGATTAATATGTGTCTTGGTGTGTTTCTCTTTGGATTTATCCTGTATGGGACTCTCTGTGCTTCCTGGACTTGATTAACTATTTCCTTTCCCAAATTAGGGAAGTTTTCAACTATAATCTCTTCAAATATTTTCTCAGTCCCTTTCTTTTTCTCTTCTTCTTTTGGGACCCCAATAATTCGAATGTTGGTGTGTTTAATGTTGTCCCAGAGGTCTCTGAGACTGTCCTCAGTTCTTTTCATTCTTTTCTCTTTATTCTGCTCTGCAGTAGTTATTTCCACTATTTTATCTTCCAGGTCACTTATTCATTCTTCTGCCTCAGTTATTCTGCTATTGATCCCTTCTAGAGTAGTTTTATTTTCATTTATTGTGTTGTTCATCGTTGCTTGTTTCATCTTTAGTTCTTCTAGGTCCTTGTTAAATGTTTCTTGCATTTTCTCTATTCTATTTCCAAAATTTTGGATCATTTTTACTATCATTATTCTGAATTCTTTTTCAGGTAGACTGCCTATTTCCTCTTCATTTGTTAGGTCTGGTGGGTTTTTATCTTGCTCCTTCATCTGCTGTGTGTTTTTCTGTCTTTTCATTTTGCTTATCTTACTGTGTTTGGGGTCTCCTTTTTGCAGGCTGCAGGTTCGTAGTTCCCGTTGTTTTTGGTGTCTGTCCCCAGTGGCTAAAGTTAACTCAGAGGGCCGTGTAGGCTTCCTGGTGGAGGGGACTAGTGCCTGTGTTCTGGTGGATGGGGCTGGATCTTGTCTTTCTGGTGGTCAGGTCCATGTCTGGTCGTGTGTTTTGGGGCGTCTTTGGACTTATTATGACTTTAGGCAGCCTCTCTGCTAATGGGTGGTGTTGTGTTCCTGTCTTGCTAGTTGTCTGGCATAGGGTGTCCAGCACTGTAGCTTGCTGGTCATTGAGTGAAGCTGGGTCTTGGTGTTGAGATGGAGATCTCTGGGAGATTTTCGCTGTTTGATATTATGTGGAGCTGGGAGGTCTCTTGTGGACCAGTGTCCTAAAGTTGGCTCTCCCACCTCAGAGGCACAGCACTGACTCCTGGCTGCAGCACCAAGAGCCTTTCATCCACATGGCTCAGAATAAAAGGGAGAAAAAGTAGAAAGAAAGAAAGCAAGGAAGGAAGGAAGGAAGAAAGGAGGAAAGAAAGAAAGAAAGAGTATAAAATAAAATAAAGATAAAATAAAGTCAAGTTATTAAAATAAAAATAATTATTAAGAAAAAAGAATTTTTTTAAGTAAGAAAAAAGCAAAAAAAGACCCCCCAAATCGGATGGATAGAACCCTAGGACAAATGCTGAAAGCAAAGCTATACAGACAAAATCTCACACAGAAGCATACACATACACACTCACAAAAAGAGGAAAAGGGGAAAGAAATCATAAATCTTGCTCTCAAAGTCCACCTCCTCAATTTGGGATGATTTGTTGTCTATTCAGGTATTCCACAGATGCAGGGTACATCAAGTTGATTGTGGAGATTTAATCTGCTGCTCCTGAGGCTGCTGGGAGAGATTTCCCTTTCTCTTCTTCGTTCGCACAGCTCCCGGGGCTCAGCTTTGGATTTGGCCCCACCTCTGCGTGTAGGAGGGCTTCTGTTCTTCGCTCAGACAGGACGGGGTTAAAGAAGCCGCTAATTCGGCCGCTCTGGCTCACTCAGGCCACAGGGAGGGAGGGGTACAGAGTGCGGAGCGAGCCTGTGGCGACGGCAGAAGCCGGCGTGACGTTGCACCAGCCTGAGGCGTGCCATGCATTCTCCCGGGGAAGTTGTCCCTGGATCCCGGGACCCTGGCAGTGGCAGGCTAATCAGACTCCCCGGAAGGGAGGTGTGGAGAGTGACCTGTGCTCGCACACAGGCTTCTTGGTGGCAGCAGCAGCAGCCTTAGCGTCTCACGCCCGTCTCTGTGGTCTGCACTGTTAGCGGCGGCTCGTGCCTGTCTCTGGAGCTCCTTTAAGCTCTTAATCCCTTCTCCTCGCGCACCCGGAAACAAAGAGGGAAGGAAAGGTCTCTTGCCTCTTCGGCAAGTCTAGACTTTCCCCGGACTCCCTCCTGGTTAGCCGTGGAGCACTAGCCCCCTGCAGGCTGTGTTCACGCTGCCAACCTCAGTCCTCTCCCTGTGGTCTGACCGAAACCCGAGCCTCAGCTCCCAGCCCCACCCGCCCCAGCGGGTGAGCAGACAAGCCTCTCGGGGTGGTGAGTGCCAGTAGGCACTGATCCTCTGTGCGGGAATCTCTCCGCTTTGCCCTCCGCACCCCTGTGGCTGTACTCTCCTCCGTGGCTCCGAAGCTTTCCCCCTCTGCCACCCGCAGTCTCCGCACGCAAAGGGGCTTCCTAGTGTGTGGAACCCTTTCCTCCTTCACAGCTCCCTCCCACTGGTGCAGGTCCCGTCCCTATTCTTTTGTCTCTGTTTATTCTTTTTTCTTTTGCCCTACCCAGGTACATGGGGGAGTTTCTTGCCTTTTGGGACGTCTGAGGTCTTCTGCCAGCGTTCAGTAGGTGTTCTGTAGGAGTTGTTCCACGTGTAGATGTATTTCTGATGTATCTGTGGGGAGGAAGGTGATCTCCGTGTCTTACTCTTCCACCATCTTCCCCCTCTCTCCTATGCGTTGTTTTATATTTCATTTTCATGAAAGAATACCTCTGAACAAACAGAATAATTGGTCAATTATCCAGATTTTTCTAAACATTGAATGGTTCGTCTCATTACATCTAAATTATTCATTTAATGTTTTTCTTTTCTGATAATAGTCAATATGTAAAAAAAAATCAAATACGTCTGTGAACAGCTTAAATAATTTGTTAAAAAATAATATGCTGAACTAGACAATCATGCATTTCTTAGATTATTTTCTGATAACTTCATAATGATAAATTTTAATAACACTGAATTTTTTCATGAAAAATGAACATTTCATGAAAATAAACGTTGAAAAAATAGAACACCATTAGATTTACTACCTGAAGGGATTCCCTGAAATTTTTCAAGTTTAAAAGGGCAAAGAATATGCTTATTACCACCGTAAAATGGAAACACGTTACTTTGGAAAGTGGGTATTTTAAGCATCAGCAACACATTAAAATACTTATATATCAACTATAATGAATTTCTATATATCTCAAAAATCTTGAATTTTTTTATGTTTAGAGCAACTTATACTTGGCCGTTTTGCAAAATATTGATAATGATTCTGTGGACTTTGTGAAGCTGGTGCTGCTTTAGAGAAAATGAAAGCTAAAATAGAAAAATGAGTTCAATAAGCTTTCAGACTTTTTTGTTTAGTATATATAGAACTATACATTGATTGAAATGAGCTTTAAGTGTCATATATTAAAAATCAGAAGACGTGTTTTGAAAAATAAATGTTGCATTTCTTTTATTTTTACACTTTTCTTCAAACCCAGTTCCATCGGACTCTCTTAAAACTTATTTTTTCTCTGAGAATCTGTTCAATTCTTTTATACTGTATTTATTAGCCCACTCCAACATACAGAGATCTCTTTAACCCCAAAATTCATTATATTTACTGCAATATACCACTCATTTAATAGTTTTTGTCTCCTCATAATATTTATTATATGTTGTTTGACTATTTTATTTTCCTCATCTTTTTAATGATAGTTTAAGTATTTCCACGGTAAACTTTAGATTTTACCATTCTTTTAATCTTCTGTAGCACTTTTCAGAGGTAGTTCTCCAATAATTAGTGGTGGTAGAGGAAAAAATTACAATAATTATAAATTCTTGTACCTGTAATATTGCAATTTTTTGAGGCTTGTTGGGCTTCCATGTCAAACAAATTTCCTTCAGACGTACTTTGTGAAATTCCTCCTGACCAAAAATGGGCTTTTTCACTGGTTAACATTATTCCACCTACAAAGTAAATATAATATATATGTGTACATATATATATATATATATATATATATATATATATTTCTTGTAAGAATACATAAACAGGTTGGCATAGAAACCAAACTCAAAGTAATCTACATATTTAAATAGAAAACTGCATATAAAAACACTCTGCATAGGTCCTCTACTTCTGATAGGATGCTGGACTAGGTATCCTGAAATAGGTATTATTACTCCATTGAAAAACCCTCAGATCCTGGATTAATACCAACAAGCAAACCTAGAAATACATTAGTGATCCTATAAAGAAAAGTAATAATGAAAATCCCAAGGATAACAAAAAGAATAGTAAGTTGAAACTTCAATAAATAGGCATTCCTTGTTTGGTGATTGGAAGTCTAAAAATCACAAAACAAAATTTTCCCCAAATCCTTCTATACATTTAATGCAGTTCAAGAAAAATCATATATTATGTATATGTGTTTGTAACTTAGGCTTTTTAAAAATTATGTAGAAAAGCAAAGACAAACCAGAAAAAGAACACGATAGAAGTTATATGTGCCGCCAGATATCAGTATTTATTATAATTTGTGCTAAGTAAGACAATGTGGATTTGGAACAGAAATAGACTAAGGACACACAATACCCCTAGAAATAGACCCACCCTCACATGAAAACTGAATATATGGCAGAGGTAGCCAGGCAGAGCAGTGTGGAAATAGATTATTCAATAAACAGTGATGGTACAATTGGTTGTCCATGCTGAAAAAACTTACATTGATCATACACAGAAATCTGTTCTAAGAGATTTAAAGACTGAAAAACAAAACTTTAAAACTTAAAAATAGAGTCTAAGGAATTATCTTTATGCTTTCTGGAAATGGAGAATTTCTTAAGCAGAGCACACACACAAACTGCAAACCATAAAAAAAAAAGATAAATCCTACATATCAAAGGACATTGTTTACAAAAAGTAAAAACACAAGCTCAAAACTGGGAGAAGATATTTGCATTACATATGACTGAAGAAGAAAAAAGGATTGCATCCTAAAATACATCAAAGACTCCTACAAATTAATAAGCAAAATAAAAACAACATTACAGAAAAATTTGAAAAGAGATCTGAATAAGCATTTCTTATAAAAAGTAAACACAAATGATCCCTAAGTATATTAAAATATGCTCAATTTATCAGTAATCAGGGAAATGCTAAATGATACCACATGAGATACAATTATCAACCATCAAATTTGCAAAAGTTTTAAAATCTGGCAACACTAATTATTGGCAAAGATGAGGAGCAAAGGGAGCTTTTATACACTACTAGTGGAACTGTCAATAAGTACAACCACTTAGAAATCAATCTGGTATTATCTAGGAAAGGTGCTTACAGCCCAGTACTCAGCAATTTCAATTCTAGTTATTTGTTCTAGTAAAACCTTCCATATGTGCATCAGAAGATATATACAAGAATGTTCATTACATATTTTAAAAAATGGGAATCAATCAAAATATCCTTTGCCATATGAATGGATAAATTGTGGTGTTTTAATACACTGGAGTACCATGCAACTATGAAAACAGATGGATTACCAGTAAAAGTATCCATATGTACTAACTGTAGATATGGCATTGCTGAGCTTCAGTCTTCTTTACATATATGTTTTCTCTGAGCCCTATGACAACACTGAAAAATGCGTATGTTAAATCAGATTTCATAGAGTACAAAAATGAATCTCAACAATATGACGTAAGTAACCTACAAGGTCAAATAGCTGGTGAGTGACTGACCAGCCATAATTACTCATGCACATTACAGCTACACCATATAGCCCATAATCAGGTTGCCATATACCCCTTCTCAGACTCAAGGTTCCCAGGAGTACATTCTGAGACTATCCCACCTTCCATTTCCAGTTTCCAGTCATGCTGAACCTTATTTCTTGTCGTCCTTCATCTGTTAATCATACCTCCTTCACCTTTGACTTGTCTTTTTAGCCATACATTTCTTTCAAGTTCTTGACATTTTATTTCAAAGCAGTTTATTTTTTTTAGAGAAATCAAAAGCCTTTTCTGGTATAAAAAAAGAAAGAACAAATTGAAGAGGAGAGGGGAGGAGAAGGGAGGAAGGAAAAGAAAAAGAAAGAGAAAGAAAGGAACGGAAAAAGGGGTAATGTTTTCCAAACATGGTGGATAAACAAATGCAAAAATTATCTCATAAAAAAAAGTCAAATACTGCAATAGCAACTTTTTTCTCTGATAGGTGAAACTACATGGAAAGTTTGGATGAAAAGTAGAGCTTTGCACTATGCATTTTACACTGAACCTCAAGTTTCCTGGCAGATCCTCAAAATTATGTGGTTGATTTTACCATATGTAATGTCCAAAACTAAAGTCTTTAGCACAGAGTAGGTAGCCAAAACTTTGAAATAGGAAAACTAAGTTCACATCCTTCTGCAAAATTAAGCAGATTAAATTAAAATGAGAAAAAATATTTAAATAAAAACGTACTTTTCAAAAAGATAAAGTACACTTTAAATGGAAAACCAATTTAGACAGAAGTCTACCTAAACTCTTTAATTTCTTGTGGAGAAAAGAGCAGAAAGGAACAATTTATACCTAGGATTCTTTTGAGGCAAATAATCCTTAATATAAAAAATAGTAATTACCCAGTGGAATACAGTGAGAATGTCTCAAACATAAGAACCAGGAATGATGCCTTATGAAGTTATGCTCCTGGAGAATTATAACATTTCAGAAACAGAGGGACAAGGTGGTTGTTAGCTGGAATTCTTTATGGAGTAGTCCTCTTCTCCAGTCACCCAAGCAGATCTTCACTGTCATTTAAGCCAGTAGTTCTAAAATTCAACCCTACCAGAATGACCTGGAGGGTTTGAACAAACACAATACAAAACAGTTTGCTGGAGCCACCGCAGTGTTTCAGATCTAGAAGGTCTGGGGTTGCACCTGAGAATTTGCATTTCTAAGAAAGTGGAAAAGTGATGTAATGCAGTGGTTCTGAGGGGTACATTTTGAGAATCACATTCTAAAAACCACCATGCTAATTTCTTTCCCAAATAGACTTCTCCCTATTCTCTGGCTCTTCCCACTATCCCCCAATGAATCCTTCTTCTCCCAATCTTTTTGTGTATACACACACACACATACCTCACTGGACTTTGTCCTAAACCTGGAGTTTTTTTTTTTTTTTTTCTGTGAATACAGGGAAAGGTGGTATAAGAGAAAATCCCTTGACTGGAAGGACTGTGATTCTGACATACAGAGGGCAGCGCATGTTTACACAGGTGCAAATAGCACTAGGCACATTTATCTTTTCCTTGTGTTTTCTTCCAATTAAACTTTATACTCAATTGCAATTGCTGTCTGAAACGGGAATTTTTTAAACCTCATCTAAAGAAGCATGAGTCAGTCTTTGTTGGAATGACTAAGTGGGAAAAGAGCAGTTTACTACCCACTTAACTGGGGACATGTTCTTGCTTTTTAGAACACAATTATTCTGATTCTACATGATCCACTATTTTTTTTCTTAAAGAACCAATGAATAAAGTTTTGATCTTCATTTATTTTACTGTTTAAACTAGGCCTTAAGTGACTGGGAATATTTACCAACTGTATAACTTAGCAAAAGATCCCAGATTCTTTCTGAAGGGGGGTGGTGTTTGCAAGAGTAACCAGGCAAGCAATACCATTCTAAAGAATTATCCCTTTAAAATGTGTTCATTTGAAGTCATTATGGTAGTCATTATACAGTGAAGATTGCTATTTTTAGCCACCCAGTAGGTTCAAAGTATTTTCCAACTAGTCCTTGAATACCTCAGATCTCCGTTATGTTTCTATGATCTGTACTGCATTTAATTCTCGACCTATGTGATATTAAAAATGCTTCCAGGGGCTTCTTTGGTGGCGCAGTGGTTGAGGGTCCGCCTGCCGATGCAGGGGACACAGGTTCGTGCCCCGGTCCGGGAAGATGTCACATGCCGCGGAGCGGCTGGGCCTGTGAGCCATGGCCGCTGAGCCTGCACGTCCGGAGCCTGTGCTCCGCAACGGGAGAGGCCACAACAGTGAGAGGCCCGTGTACCGCAAAAAAAAAAAAAAAAAAAAAAAAAAGTAACAATGGCTTAGATTTTAAGACTTTGAGGCAAAAATGATAAGAAGCTTAACTCAATGAGAGTGAAATAAAGTGGTCCCCAGCCTCACGCACCATACCTCCTCCAAACAAGGACTTTTTAGATAGGACATTTGGCCAAGGCAAAAGAAAATCAAGTCCTTGGCAAGGTTGGTTCTACTCATCCTGACCTTACCTCATTCTTGCAACATCTTGCCTTCACCTCAGAGAGCAGAACTATGTAATCAACATTCAAAAAATGGTAAGAAATCTTTCAAAAGTTCAGAGGCTATTCCATGGAGATAGAAGTGTTTAAGAGAATATTATAGACTTCTGATAAATATTCATAGTAAATCACCAATCTTTTAATATTGACCTAAGCATATATAACTGATGATCAATAGACATTTGTTTTATTAATTTGAAGTCCCTTCAGTATGTTCATTTTAAAGATGGATTTCTTTTGTGTGTGGATGCATACAAACACACACACACATAAACTCTTCTTTGGTTTAAAAAAGAATTCGAAAATGCTTACAAATACTCAAACTATGCATTTAACCAACAAGTAAGTGTATGTTATTCCTCAGTAAAAAGTAAAACAAAACAAATAAGTAAATAAATTAGGGTGATACTTGCAGAAAGTTGGTAGGAAAATAAAAATAAATGATTTTACAAACATCATGCTTTAAGTTCCAGTATATTACTAGCAATAGACCAAAAGTTTGGCTCTCCACTTTCTCAGAGACCACAACAAGGAAAACATTACTAGTTACAAGCTACACAGTGAGCATATGATACAAACAAACCACTTAACAGAAGCACCAACATCACCCGGAGTGGTGAGGAAGGACTGCTGGGAAGGACATCCTTACCCCACCCTTTATCATATGTTCAACAGTGAGTCTCTGTCACAGAACTCTTTCTTAATATGCGCTGATGGCATCTCACCCAGGGGCAATTCTGTCAAATTGGATAGAGAGCAGTGGGTCCGGCTAAGCAGCTGTTTTCCTATCCTAACAGAAGAAAACACGTTAGGTTACAAAAGGACAGCATAGATCATCAGGGCCAGTAAAGCCCACCCTACTTAGTTTCTCTCAACTGAGTTTCTGTTTCCACATTTCAACCCACGTGGATTTATATGTTCTAGCTTTTGATGAGGAACCAAAGAATCACTTTCTCTTGATCCAAACAATGAGCTAAGCTAAAGATGGGAGTCACTCTCTCTTGGGAAATTAAGAGGAGTAGCTAAATCGTAGACCTGAACAGAAGATCACTTTACTTCTGCATGTTGCAGTTAGGACATGGGCTGAAACTTTCCTGAGATCACAGTGGTATTAATGCTTCCCCATAGAAGCATATAGGTACTAACTTTCTAAGCCATAGAGCAAGGTTAGTACTTTCACTGTGGAAAACGTTTAATGAAGGTGTTATCAAATGCCTGCTGTTGCCACGGTATATTCCTAGTGATATGTCTCTCAAGTTTAACTTTAAGCAATATATGTTCCTAGCAAAACTTAGAAGATGAATTAGCTACAAAACTTTTTTTAATGTGCACATGCACACACACATACACACACACACACACACACACTCCTTCTTGGTTTACAAAGAATTTGAGAATGCTTACAAATACTCAAACAACACAATGCACTTAAACAGCAAGTAAGTGTACATCATTCTTCAGTAAAAAAGTTAGAAAACAAAACAAGTAAGTGAATAAATTAGGGTGACACTTGCAGAGAGCTGGTAGGTAACTGAACAAGTTTAATTATTGCACGAGTTGCTGGATATGACTTTGGCTGTATAATAGTGACCTTAAGCCATTTTTCTTTTCTTTTTTTGCGTTGTTAAATGCAAGAGAAGTCTCTTGGCTTGTATTTTTCAAAAGGTACAGAGGTCAAGTACTGATTCAGAAGGAGTGGAGCCAGAGTCGGATTTACAATGTGACTAAGGAAGCTGAACCTGTAGGTCTCTGACTTGCATGGCCCTTTCCAGGGCCCTGTGTCTAATTCTGTACTTGTTTTCTTATAAGATTTATACCCTGAAAAACTCCACTACTTTATAGAATACTTGACATCATGAGATCTCACTGGTTTTCCACTATCGGCAGTATTCACTTGTTTGTTTTTCCTTATGTGTAAATGCATTTTGGCAAAGTACAAAGAAATTAGGCTTTGGAATTAGAATTCTCTTGTTTCGGACCCCTGGGTATAAACTTGGGAAAGTTACTAAACATTCTGTGATTCCGCTTATCATCTGTAAAAAATTAATAATAACTATTATTATTGTTGCTGTTGTTGTTGCCATTGTTCTTCATGAGCCTGCATTCTTCATAGTGCTGCTTTAACAGTCAAATGAAGTACTGTATAAAAAGTGGCAGGACCAGGTGATTCCCTTTCTCCCTCTTGTCCCTCCTTCCTATTATTCCTGTGCATATAGAAATAATTTCTCCAACTGGGCCCATTCCAGAAGCTTCTCCTATCACTCAGATGGCTTGAGACCCTGACCTCACTCCCTAAGGGAAAAAATGATTGCTGACCAGTTGTGTCTTGGGACCCTATCTCCTATGCATCATTCTTCATAGAATATTTTAATAGGTATTTGTATTACTCCTGCCAAAAAGAGTGGTAGGCTCGTGACAACAGAGGAACTGGGGTGCAGTAGAAAGAATGCAGGCCTTGAAATTAGACAGCTTTGTGTTCCAAGCAAAGTTTACAAATGAATTCACTGATCTGAGCATCACTTTCTCAACAATAGAGTATAAAAATATTTATTTTAAATAGTTGTTTTAATGGTATGTGAACTATATATCAATAAAGCTGTTTTTTTAAACAAAAAGTTGCTATAAAGATTAAATTAAATAACATAAATCCCCAATTAACACCAATCACTGCTGAAAATGAGAGTTCTTGTTTTATTTTTTCACATCTGTGCCAGTTCTGTTGGGGGCTTGCTCACCTTTCTGTCACACCAGCTGCACTGATCTGAACATTCTCCCTTAGTACACATTTTATCCGTATCTGCAAATGACTAGTAGTAACACAGCTCCTCCAGTATCACTCAGGGTCCAGTAAGGAAAACAGAAACTATATGAGGTCTTTCAAGCAGAGGGGAGTAGAAGTGTGAAAGAGCAAAAACGTGGAATGTGAACTAATCTAAATATTGACACCTGCAGGAAGGAGCTACTATCCCCAGGGCCAAGGAAACAAAAGGGAGGATGAGGTGGTGGAATCCAGGTGCCCACTTGCTAATGCACTTGTGTGGTGCCTCAAGAGATCTTGGAAATACCAAGCAGGGACCCCTGTGTCAGTACTTGGACCACGAATACGGTGCTGGAGAGAGGTGGGTGGCTGGAAATATAACTGGGCCCTGTGTAAGTGGTGCTGGAACTGCTGAGGAAGTACCACTGAGCTGGAGCCAAGGTTACCAAGGGTCTCTGTTGCACATCCTGGTGCTGGTATAGCCAAGGAGTGAGGCAAAAGGCAAGTGTTGCAATCAAGGAAGAATTTTGTACTATGGTGCTGAAACGGCCAGAGGATGCTTGGAGTTCATAGCTTTTTGTTGCTGCAGATGGAGGCCTAAAAGCTGAAAACAGGAAGTGAGTCACTTTCCCCCTCCTTCATTTCTCAGTTTCTTGCCGGGACCTCTCATTGGCAAGACCTAACTGGAATCTTGCTGGCAATAAAAACCTGGAAAGGCTATCTGTGGGGTATCAGAAACCTACAATACATAGCAGAGCAGAAAAGGACAGAAATGGAGGCTAAGGGCAAACAGGCAAATGGCTCATATGTCCTATATTCTACGCCAATTTTTCTGTAGTATTTATTTAACATGACTATACCTAAAATTGCTAATGACAATCTGGCATTTATTTTTATCATCTTACTAAAGGAATAAAATAAATAAGAAAGAAAGAAATGGAAGACAAGGATATAATATATATAAAACATGTAATATATAACTGTAAACTTGTGACCTTATTTAAGCCAGCTATTGAAATAATTCTGAGTTTTCAACTTTATTAAAGGCATATTTAATAGATTTAGCAAATTACAAAATATCTCTTTCCTGACTGTAATAAAGCCACGTTAATGTTCTACTTAAACCTTCATAATTCTGTTGACATTCCAATATATGATGTTATTAAGCAGGTAATTTATATAAGAACACAATCAATAAAAATTTATTACCCTGTGGTAGATTAAAGATGATCTCCAATTCCATTATTTGCTATCCTCTCACTGAGATTCCACTTGAATCCAGACAGGCCTTAGTGATTTGCTTGACTAATAGAGTGTGAGAAAAGCAATGTTGTGAGATTTCCAAGCTCATAAAAAGTCGTGGAGGCTCTGTCCAATTCTCTTTGAAAACTTGCTCTGGGTGAAACCAGCTGCCATGTCAGAAGTCTGACTGCCCTGAGGCCATATCATGCTGGAGAGATTACATATAGGTGCTCTGGTCAACAGTCCCAGCTGAGCCCCAACTTCTACTCATATGTGCAAAGTATCAGACGAGAATATGAAGCCATCATGAACCCTCCAGACCAGCCCACCTGCAAGCCTACAGCCACAACCTATACTATGAAGGGTAGAAGACTGCCGAGCCAATCCTACCTAAACGTCTCGCTATCAAATTGTAAAATATAACAAAACGCATGTTTTGAGCCACTAAGTTTTGGGGTAGTTTGTTATACAGCAAGAGATGATGAAACATGGTCTTTCTAATAAGCAAAACGATGTACACTAAAGCAAATTATCCATGTTAAATGTAGCCAGGTTATTAAAATACTAAAGTAATTAAATTACAAAACACAGTACTCTTGAAATTTCAGGGATGAAGTATTTCACATATTACTGATGAAATTGAAATTATTACAGTATTTGAGGGAACCACTTTGATAATGTTAAGCTGTTACAAGTTGAGCTTATGGCCCCTCACTGTGATGAGTCCCTTCACGGCACTGGGAGGGACCCTAACAAGTTATGTTTATAATTCTGTATTCTTTTTCCCAAAGATCCCCTTTCTCCAAGTTATATAAATTTCAGGCCCCATAAAATAGAGTCTGTCTTTGGGGAAGACACATCAATAATTCTTCTAATAGTCCTTCTAAGTAATTTGTATTTTCCCCAAGAAAATAATTCAGAAGGAAGATGGACAGCTATGTTTATAAAACTCTCTTTCACAGCATTATATAAAATAGAAAAATAAACTGAAAATAACCCAAATGTTCTTTAACAGATGAATAATTGAATACATTATAAGCTATCAACTTAGAGCACGATGTCCTCTGTTCACAAAATAGTTGCAGAGTCTCTAACAACATGAGAAATTGTTTATAGTATAAGTGAAAAAGCTGATCTTGAAAGTTTATATGAATTATGGTTGCAAGTATTAAAAATGTATATATTACAGATAAAAACTGGAAAGAAATTTGGAGAGGTGAAAAAACAGTTATGTTGAGGTAATGGTCATAAAATGCAACTTTGTCTTCAATTTCTTTTTTAAAAAAATATTTATTTGGCTGCGCCAGGTCTTAGCTGCAGCATGCCGGATCTTTTTTAGTTGCTGCACGGGGGATCTTTTTTAGTTGTGGCATGCAGGAACTAGTTCCCTGACCAGGGATCGAACCTGGGCCCCCTGCATTAGAAGCGCAGAGTCTTAGCCACCGGACCACCATATCTTCAAAGGGAAGTCCATATCTTCAATTTCTTTTTTTGCCATTTACCTTCTAAGTTGCATCCCATCACAGTCATTGGTAAGTGATGCAAGCTCTCTCAGAAATCAGCTTCTGAGGTTTTATGAGATATCTTGTAAAATATGCAGCTAAACTAAGGGAATTACTGTAATGCCCAAAGCTAGGGAAAGCAGGCCAGGTTGTGGAAGGCCACTTCTCACTTCTTTGCAAAGTGTAATGTGGAAAAATAAACATGTCGTTAAGAAGGTAAACTCAAAAAAAAAAAAAAAAAAACTCAAAAAAAAAAAAAAAGAAGGTAAACTCAGACTCTTGGGAAAGTTTGACTTCTTTCCACTCCCTTTTCGCCTCATGAACAGCAAAGTAAAACCACCAGGAGCCAGAAATCAAAAAGCCAACACTGAGGGCTTCCCTGGTGGCGCAGTGGTTGAGAGTCCGCTTGACGATTCAGGGGACACGGGTTCGTGCCCCGGTCCGGGAAGATCCCACATGCCGCGGAGCGGCTGGGCCCGTGAGCCATGGCCGCTGAGCCTGCACGTCCGGAGCCTGTGCTCCGCAACCGGAGAGGCCACGACAGTGAGAGGCCCGCATACCGCAAAAACAAACAAACAAAAAAAGCCAACACTGTTCTCCATCTCTGTATCTGCCATCTTTACACAAATAGGGATGCACCTGCACACAAAATATATATAGAAACACATACACACACACACACCCCTTCAAGTAGATATATTTAAAGAAAACATTGGCTATTGTAATAATTTTTTGGATACTGTGGAGTGGTAGAACAGAAAGAGCAAGATCTGGAGGCCAGTTCTGGGTTTGTGCCCAGTTGGTGCTATGACCTGCAGTGACTCCTTGCTTGCTGAGAGCCTCATGTCTCTGTCTGAAAAATGAGGGGATCCTCATGATGTGATCATCAAGATCTCATCTCCTGTCACCATCATCTGACTCTGTTCACAAATGAAATGGGATCCATTTTAAAACCAGGGAACTTGTGAAGCCATGCTGCTCCGAGGGGTTTTATCTCTTTTTTACAACATAATTTTAGATCATAGAATTTTAGACGATACAATTTTAGGTGATGGAAAGAAATTAAAAGGAAGCCAGGTTCTAACACACAGCTCAGTGGTGACAGAGGCAAGGAACCCAGCTTTTCTTCTCTTCTCCAAACTTAGAAAACAGCACAGCCAAGTGATGGCCCCCTTCCAAGTTCTTTCTTTTCAGTTTTCATTAGAGATAAACACAAGGAGAAACATTTTAATCTGGCCCCGTGGCAGAGGTATAAAGAGCCCCTAAGTAGTCCTCACTCCTTTTACTGTACCCTTAGAAGCTCACACCTGAGTCACTCAGGTGGTGGCTGAACGCCAGCTCAACTTGTGTGGTCCTGTGGCTGAGGTCCAGCAGACAACTATGAAAGCAAGATCATGTCAGGAACTTTATTTCCACACAAAACATCATTTTGCTGTATTCACAAACAATAAGGAAAGTCTGCCTTCTGGATATGGTCTCACAATGTGAATTTAAAATGGCCTACCATGTAGTTTCCATCAAAAGCCATGCCAATCCTAGAACAGGGCATATGAACTATTCACAGCACACAATTCTTCTAGGCTTATCCCTAGATCAATTCCAATCAGAAGGCAGCTTTAAAAGTAAAGCATATTATTCCAGCCTGTTATCAAAATGGTCTTTACAGAATGATGGCTTAGCACTACTTCCTTGGTTTTTACTCCTGGTAAAGACGAGGTGTGACCATATATGAAATTTCTCTATATTTTTGTAAAAGTGTAATCAGGGAACTTGCCCAGTATGTTTCACATAAGGCCATGTGTGACAAACTATTCTCAGATTTGGGGGGTAGGAAACGTTTCTTCCTCCAAATTGTAATCTTTTCTCTTAAAGACTAGTATCCCCTCATGCTTTGGGTTTTACCTTGGCTACTAGGGAAAGTTAGACTGGGTTTTAGTGCATTTAAAATAGCTTCCCATATCCCTGGTTTTTGTTTGTTTGTTTGTTTAATATAATTAATCTCTTCACCCAACCCACTATACCTTTTCATTATTATATGACGCTTAGTTTTTATTGTTAAGGGTTTTCAATTTTATTATATATGTATTTTTTATGATTAGGTTGGGTAAAGGTAGTATATACATATAGAACAATGTGTGTTGGTATATGTATATGTGTGCTGTATATAATATATATTAATTGTCATAGAAAACACATCTTTATAAATGAAGGACCTTAGCAATAATTTAATTGACTGGTTTCAAACATAATTCTCTCATGCATTGAGGACCAATTTCTTCAAATGAAATAGTATGCAAAACTTAAAGAAATATACTTGGAAAGTAAACAATAAAAGCAGAGTTCATCTGGTTGAAACGTAAGGGGAGAATAGCCCACCACCCTCACTTGCTAGCCACCATTTTCACTGCAGTGGGGGGCTCTGGAGTCACTCCACAGAACTTACAGTTTCCCATGGTACATATTTGAAAACTCTCAATCAAATTCAATTGTCTCCTTTTATAAATATGGAAACTGAGGCTTTGAAATTGTGATTTATCTAAAAACACTTACCAAGGTGGTGATGAGGTCAACATCAGTTCTCAGGTTAGGTTCCCTGATTGCCAGATGTTTATTTTTGTTACAACAGAAAGGTCAATCCCAATATGGGCTTAACATTAAAATTGTGTTATTTGAAAAGGATTGAGTAGTTTTGAATTTTGTTAAAAATTAAAGAGAGTCTAAGATTTTCTTAAACTCAACAAGGCAGCAAACATTATTTTCTTTCTTTTTTCCTCCTTCTAGGCCCACCCAGCGGGGGATAGGCCTCTCTTCTTTTCAGGTTTGCTTTCAACTGGTTCTGTGCGTTGCCTATTCCCTACGCGAAACTAACAGATCTAAATTTTTTGACCCTCTGAGTAAAAATCATATGGCTCTGCATTTTTTCTGTATTAAATAAGCATAGCTAAGATAAAGATTCTGTGGAATCTTAGTGACAACTTATTTTTCTTTCTTGGACATTTTAAAATGTTGACCCAATTCTGATTTTTCACATAATACATATCCAATTCTTTTGTCTGTTAGTAAAATCTGTACATGTCCTCGTGTAACCACTATCAATAAACTGAGGACTGAATAAACTTGGGAGCATGGTTTATTTTACAAATGCCTCCAGACGAAAACTAAGAAAATAGAATGTAATTGCATGATGCACAAAGATTTTAGACAAACTTTAAATAAATCATGTAAAGTTTTAAAAAGCCATATTTGAGCTACAAAGTTCAAAGTCATTATTCTTCACACTCAACTTCAGATGGAACAGAAAAGTTTGAACCAAATTTTGATCATCTAATAGTAGACTTAACATTATGGCTTTTAGGAGAAATGCTTCCAAAGCTATCATTTATTGTTTTCATTTTTATTCCTTACAGTATACAGGCTTACTTTGTCCACTAGAATATATGGGTAAGTTCACTTATAGAAATATTTATTTAAAAAACCATTTCAACATAAACAATTTCAAGGATCATAGGCAGAAAATACCACTCTCTAGTGGTGAAACCCTGAAACACCAAAGTCATGAGGGCAGACTGCCTTCCAGTTACTGCACTGACTCATCCAGGTAGAGAAGGAAATAATAGGAAGTTCTGAAGTTTGGTTATTAGCAAAGAAACCTCAAGAAGACTACATGCATCTGGATGTCCTGGAGAGCACAGGACACCTGGGGCATGGAGGAAAGTGGTGGAAAGAGAAGCAAGCCATTGCCAAAAAGATATAGATCAAAGCAATGCCTGATCTCCTTCTATGAGTGATGGGAAAAACCTGCCACTAATTAAACTAGTGCCTGGGTAAAGTCCCAGGGACTTTTCTGAACCAGAATTAAGCACTGGATCCAAAGGCAGCATGGGAGATCAAGAGGGATAAAGAGCCAACTGTATCCTGCTAGTTCAGGGTATAAACAATGAACAAAGCTGGGTAGCCAAGGAATCAGTTTAATGGATGTTGGGCTCCTATTGGGCCAGAGGGGATGAAAGGGAATCAACTGGCCAAGGTAAACATTTAAGGCTTAACCAGACAAGTGAACATTTGTCCAGGCTCCGCCCTTTGATTATTCAATCATGACTTGATAAGCTCCTGAAGTCTGTCCCTGGTCTAAGCCTTCATTCTGGAGTTCTCCATTCAGGTCTCAGCCTCATTTTTAGTCTCTCCAGTTCCTTTCTAATGAAGCAATATTTTTATAAGCGTTGCCAATTTATAAGTCAAATTATATTTGTATTATCCAAATTATTCAATCAGAGGAATAAATCCCATACACCCCAAGCAGCCTTGACATAGAACAAATCCTTCGAGAGACAAAATAGGATTCAAAAAATAATAATCTGAATTGGCAAAACAATGAAGAGTTCATGAAAAAGATCTACAGAAATCCTTTGTCCATAGACGTATGAGGCTGAGACTGTGCAGAGAGAGGCTTTTCTAAATTATTAAAGATTATAAGATATTGTAAAAACTGCAAAGCCCTTTATAAATACTAGATCCTGTGTGATCTAATATTCTGGTGGCAGTAAAAAGGGAGGATGGTAAGAATAGTAATTTGAATTTATGGAGGGCCTATCATCTTAGACACTTGTGCATTTGAAAGTCAGTTCATTAATCCTCAGGACTATCTTAGCAGAAAAGTAGCCAGTGTTATTAGCTCCTTTTGCAGATAAGAAATTGAGACACAGACAGATTATGTGGCTTATACAATGCTTGTGCAAGGAAGCTGGGAGTAGACAGGAAAAACATTAGCTACAAAGGTGGGAATGTGGTCCACAGATAAAGAGTTGGCAGATTTCACTTTCTCCTGTTCAGGCACATTAAAAAAAAAAAAAAAAAAAGGCACCATCCCAGCCAAAGCTATTGGGGCAAAAGGGAATTACACAGGGACCTGGGAGCATGGGGCAGAGGGCTGGAGGCAGCAGCTCAACCCAGGACATACCAGTGCAGTTACTGGTGAAGCGCCTGGCCTCCCTTGCTCAGCACAATGGACACCCTGGCATCCTCTTCACCCGTGCTCTAGCACCATCCTCCGCCATCACACCCTCCCACACCAGGAAGATCATCGCATAAACATGAGTAAACAATTACTTCAGAACCATGCTCTGAAATAAGAATTAGCATGAAGGAATAAGTACAATTGCTCAAATTAAATGAGAAGCACACAGCAACAACAAAGAACTTATTAACATGAGAATTAAACACCAAAAATAAATGAAGAGGAACTCACAGAGGTGAGTCAAGAGTACATAAAGTGTCATTCAAAAATAATACTAAGGAATCCACTTTCAATTCTCACCACCTTCTTTTAATAAAAAATAGACTATTTTTATTTTAAAATCATTTTAATTTATTTTTAAATTAAAAATGATTAAAATAAATAGAAAAATAAATAAACCTAAATGTTCTATAAAATTAATCAGTAAGAAAATTGTGAATTAAACATATTTTCACAGAGGAAAAAAGGCCTTGTGAATAGTTTTAAAGCAGCTGTGAGTTAACTATATCCTACAATTATTAGCATTATAGAGAATAAAGGAAAATAAGTGGTTATATAATTTTATATGCATACACACACACTCATTTAGATTATTACTAGATTACTCATTTAGATTACTAGAAACAGAGAGCTACAGATAAACATAAAAATGTCTCTTCCAGTAACAAACACTAATTTATATTTCAAAATAATAATAATAAAAACTGAAGAAAATCATGACATCCAAGAAAAAAACAGGTTACTGAGGGAACTCCGGTATCAACATTCTCAACCAACTTACTGATCATAACAACAAATCCTGGAAGAGAAAGTAAATTGCTGTCAAATTGCAACAGGCAGGAGTGCATAGGTTAATTATAGGCAATTTCAACTTCAGAAAACAGCCAACTCAACTCAAGACATGCGAGATCAAGCAATGTATCAGTCATTACATAAGAGGAGAGTGGAAGCAATGCTCTCAACCATCAGTACCTAATTTCCTTTTTGCTTGAACCAAGGGAAATATCCTCATAGTTAGGCTCCTAAGACATCCCTTGCCATCCTAGACTAGAAACATGGGTGTTACCCAATAATGGAAGTTTATAAAAGCCAGGCAATATCTTCATGCCTATCCACTGCTTCCAGGCAGAGTGGATATTCAGTGAGAACACCAGGTACTATAGGCTGACCAGCATCCATTCTGATAGGTCAGTCCATGCCATGTCCATTGTTGAGTATTTTTCACATTATTCTGCATCTAGGAAAGTGTCAACCTAAGTCTACTCAGGTAGTTGTTCATCTCTCTTTTTTAAAGTCTTCAAAGATGACTGCGTATTATTTGGCAGGATGAATTTCTACTTTTATGTTTCTTTATTAAAAAATATACCTTGTAAAGGGAAAGTAGTGACACTATATCATCTGAATTGATGAATCAAATATAAAGACAACCTTAATGGCTGCTGGTGAGACCCAGAGGAAGGTGGACGCAGTCTGCAGTTATAACAGGGAGGGCAGAGAGGGATGAAAGTAACAGCTGGGATCATGAAATACAAGAGGACAGGAGAAGTCCTTCATCCTGTGTGCCTCATGGTATCATGCAGTGTTTATGAAATGGGTTCTGGAGGCTGAGCTATCTGGCTTCACAAGCCAGCTCCACAATGGAGTTTGTAGGGAGAAGAAGGGTAAAGAGTGCTTCAGCTAAAAGGAATATGATACACAGGACGTGGAAACAAGAGTGAGCATGGCTCATTCAGGAAGCAACAAGTAGTTCAGGAAGGCTGGGCTGTAGCAGTGGGGTAGGGACAGAGGTAGGAAGACTGGGGAAGTGGCAAGAGGAAAGGATGCAGAGACCTGCCTGGTCCTGAGTGGCCTTGTGAGACATCCTGAGGAACTTGAACTTTAGCCTAAAAGAAAGAAGACACAGAGGAATTTAAAATAAGGGAATGATGTGATCCAATTTATGATTTACATTTTAGAAAGATAGAAAGCAAAAGGTGGAGCAGAATTAGAGACAAGGACAGGTGGCAGTGGCCTGAACTAGGAAAGCAGTCTGGTCATGAGAATGGAGAGAAGTGGACAGAGCCCAACTCATTCCTTGTCTTCCATTCCTGAGCTGCCTAAGGATTCCAAGTCATCCCTTGAGTTTTTGCACTCAGGACCTCCTTATATCCCATTTATGGGCTTCAGCCTCTGAGGATGCAAGACTTGGAGGAAACCCCTTAGTCCATGTTCCAGTTGGACCTCTCTAGCCTCCTATAATGGAAGGGGGGGGGGTGTTCATACCTCACTTACTGCTAATTATCTTTTTTTTTCAATTTGCTCCTGTATTTTTTTTCTCCAATAAAAGAGTCATACCCACACACCATTAGATGTTTAGCGTGAAGCAACAGTTTTATTATGAATTTCATATACCTTATTTGTAAGAACAATAGAAAGTAAATCTGGTCTGAAAACAATCTATGCATAACCAAGTCACTGAGTAGTTTCTTAGAGAACCATACAAAAGCGAAGGGAAATATAGATAAGTGCAGTTATTTAGTACTTTGCTATTGCTACTAAAACCTTTTTCATTCATTAAAACAGTCTTTTAGTTGAATCTACATCTGTGAATAAATTCATGGATTGTAAAATAGAAGCAAGAAACAAGACTGTTTCCCACCAATCCAGTAATGATATAGAGATGAGCAAAGCTTCCTTCCCTTAGGGATTTCTAGATTTTAGAATATTCCCCGTTGTATTTTGAAAGTAGAGTGAAGCTGATTTTATATTTTCTTGTCTTGAGGGTCAACCAATGTGGTTTAGAGGAAAGAACATGGGACCTGGAATCAAAGAACTTGATCAAGATTCTAAACCTCTCTGATCTTGGATTTTCATACCTATTAAGTGTGAATAGTAATTATACCTTTTCCCCATGTTTTGTGAGAATCAAATGATTTAATGTCTGTGACAGGGACCAAATATTCTGTGATTTGGGGGATGTTCTATATCTGCTTTGTCAAATCAGGTAGTCAATAGTTACATGTAGCTTCTGAACACTTGAAATAAGGCTAGTGCAACTGAGAGACTAAATCTTTTCATTTTAGCTAATTTTAATTAATTTAAATTTTGAAAGACACCAGATTACCATACTGGATTATCATACTGGAAATGTTCTCCATATTCTCTCTCCAGTAGAGTTTTAGTTTCAGTTATTCTTACGGCAAGTTAATTAACTCTATACTCTGCTCTGGAAATTCACAGATATATTGTCCTTGTTTAAGAATGCGAGTTTCCCTTACATATAGGCAAAGATATATATGTAACCATTTTAAACAATTTGTGAGATGAATCAGAATGCAATTGTAATTTTGTCCACCACTTTCCTTTTAAAAATGTATTCATTGGGGGGAGTTTTTCCCAATACCACTGATGAAAATTCCCCAGTTGGCCCCGTGTACCTTCTGGTCACTCTTAGATTTAAAGAAAATTCTGTGGTTATTTAAAGTTGCAAAATGCAGTTCTGATTCGTGAGTTAGAATGCCCCATCCAATATTTCCATCAAGCACACCAACATTCCAGTGTAAGACCGATCTCCCTGCCCTCGTGCCCTACATGTTTACAGCCTTCTGGGAGTGGGGTGCTGTGCACGTCTTCCCTTTATCTGCCTCACCTCCTCTATCACCCAATTTGCAAGCTCCTCTTACTGAAGCCTCCAAAACTGGAGAAGAGGGAAGAAAAGGGAGAAATAAGACAGAACATTTTTACTCTACTGGTATGATTGAAAGCTGGCTTTGCCTCTGCAATGTTATTACTGATACTGTGTATGTCGGGGTGTGCACATGTACACGGGTGAGCTTCAGGGAATCCTCAGAAGTCTATGACTGCACTGCCTGTGAAGTGAGCAATGCATCCAATTCTTCTGTTAGCTATGCCTCCCTCAGCTCTGGTTTTCTAGCAGGAAAACACATCAAGCTTTCCAAGAGTACACAACAAAGCCACTTCCTCTAAGTTTGAGGTAAAAAAAAGGACCATCCCTCATGTCTACCTTTCTACACTGGGTTAGCCCTTCAAAAATCATTCTCACAAAATCCTCTCAGTATTTTTTCTCCCTTTATTTTTCTTTATAACCTGGAGGTGGATGAGGAGTCAAGAATTGTGAAAATATTCCCAATTTGGGATTTTAGTCAGATATCTCTTTTTGATATCTGAAAACAGTTATCTTAGAGTCTTGGCCAACTTTTCTAATTTAACATCCTTGATCACTGCAGCTGTGGTAATAGTAGCCAAAGACAAGAAATTATATAAAAATCATCAATAATAGACCAATAAAAATCTTTGGCTTACCCATAACCATTGTTGTAAAAAAATAATGTGGTCTCTTCATATGCAAAGATACGGGTCAATCACTGAAATATATTGAATAAAAAAACGAAGGGCACTAGACATTCCATGTTTAGAATATTTCTTACTGGAAAGAGTCAGGAGAAACTGAAAGCTGTCATGCTGTACTTCTGAGGAGAGGATTAGCAGACCAAAAATCTGAAACCTGGAGTTTCAGCTTACTTTACATTCTATATGATTTTATATTATTTGAATTTTTTATTGTGGTAAAACTTACTGTACATTTTTTCTTTAATATCTTTGTAAATATATTTGGATACATATTAAGGCCTCTATTCATTGTTTAATTTTTTAAACATTATTTTCAAGTCTTTCTATTTGGCACAAAGTCTCCAACATCTTTTTTTTCAGCCCTGACATCCTGACACAGTTGTGTGTCTATATTCAAGTGAAATACCCTTCCCAAATAATTGACCAGGTCATTTATAACATTTGGAAACTTGAATGAAACACCACACACAGTATAAATGAGTCTATAAGTAGGTGAGCTCTAACAAACATGCTTTCTTTTTTTTCCCATGAGAATACAGAAAAATAGGCTGGATTACAGGCATAACATAAAAATACATTCATACTTTAAGTTTGTAATCTACATGTAAATACTGAGGAATTAACCTTTACAACTGGAAAATGATGTTTAATTCTTGATATTCAAAAACAAGTAATATTTTACTGAATATTCAGTTTATTAAAATCATCCAAAAAAGAGAATGATCTAGTAAGCAAAGACTGTTCACTCTGCTTGAGACCTGCTATTTTTCAAGTAGCAAAGGATAAAGAGGCTCCTCTTGGCACCCTAGTCTTAGGGTCTAAAATAATATTTATGCTATAGGTATCAAGGAGAAAGTTTCAGAAAAAGAAGTTTGATATATGAAATGATATGTAAATTAACAAAATTTATTTTCTTTTGAGTGGCAGAAAGTGGGAAGGGAAACCCACCTAAAGTTTTATTCTGATAAATTTTCATGAGGTCAAACTGGCTAGTTTCTAGTAATGTTAAGTTTTGTTATAAAATATTTCCTGTAACTTCAGTCAGGAGGAGAAATTGAAAGCTATGATATAGAATTAAACAAAGGTAAGTATTTAGCTCCATACAAAAGAAAAAAGAAATTAAGAAGGAAAAATAATCTACAGGACAACATATACCACAGTATAAAATGTTATTTTATAAAAGACTAAACTCCAATGTAAAATTTCTCCAAGCAGTTTCCTTTATCCCCCAAAGCATCTTAAGGAATCTCCCACCGTGGTCCCCCTCTTCTCACCACTCTCTCCAGCCTGGGTTAGGCTTCTCTATCTTGTGTAACCCCCTGCCTTATTTCTCACATAATATTATCAATTTTATATACATACTTGTCACTCCCTCTATCCCTATATCCCTAGCACTAAGCAAAGCACAGGTAGAATGTTTACTGAATAAATAAAAGAATAATGCCACTCATCTCACAGTGATTCACACTGATTCCTCACTGCCTTCAGAATAAAGTACACAATCCTTAGGCTGATATTTGAAAATCCTTCATAATTAGAGGTAACCTATCTTTCCAATCGTATTCCTTTCATATTTTCCCCCCAGTTCCCCAAATACTACATCATCAAGCACACCCATCTATGGGGAGAGATGGTGTCTTTCTTGTTGACTGCTGTGTCCCACAATTTAGCTCACAGTGCCTCTCATATAACAGATATTCAGAAATTATTTGTTGAGTTAATGACTGGATAAAGTAACTTTACCAAATCTATCTTGTACTTTCCACTGCCTTATATTTTCTAAACAGCTACTCCCTTTATTTTTGCTGCTTTAACTTCCTTTCTCTCATCTCCAAGGCTCAGTAAAGTTTGATCACCTATGAGAATCATTTCCAATTTTCCTAGACAAAATTAAATTCTCCCCAATACAAATACAGACTTATGCTCTTTTGATGTTATTAAATATTAACTAGATTTTAAACTTTTGGAAGTTAAGGAGTATGGTACTTTGATGTCTCTTTTCCCAGTCTGTTCCCACCTAACCTTTATCACTTGTCTTAGCTGAAATAGACTGATTAGATATGAATTCCACCATCTCTACTTACTGTTGACATGCTATTTCTGTGAATCAGTTTCTTCACCTCTAAGATTGGCATAATCTCATTATCTTACCCCAAAATTAATTAAATAAGATATTTTAATTAAAGGGCTTAGGACAGTACTTGGTACATGGTAAGCAGTCAATTGGTGTTAACAGGTGTTATCAATACCATTATCACTATTATTATTAATACAAAAGTAATGTCTGTTAAATGGAAAAGTTAGTCAATCTCTCACACCATAGGTTGAGAAACAAGGAAGTTGATTTGAGATCAAATTTTGCACTATATTTTACAGATTACAGTGCTACAAACATATCTGAGTCTGCAAGATGCCACAAGTGTCTGGTTTTCAGTTACATCTGGAAAGATTATTTCATTAGAACATTTAAGATAAACAAGAGTCTTGAGATTATGGGAGAAACAGGAACTCAGATCCATTTTGTCTATGAATAAAATATGGCATAAATTTTTTTTTTTTTTTTTTTTTTTTTGCGGTACGCGGGCCTCTCACTGTTGTGGCCTCTCCCGTTGCGGAGCACAGGCTCTGAACGCGCAGGCTCAGTGGCCATGGCTCACGGGCCCAGACACTCCACGGCATGTGGGATCTTCCCGGACCGGGGCACGAACCCATGTCCCCTGCATCGGCAGGCGGACTCTCAACCACTGCACCACCAGGGAAGCCCTAGCATAAATATTTTAGAAGACAAATTTTCAGTATCTCATAAATTTGAAGATACATAGCCTACGGCTCAGCAAATCTATGAAATATTCACTAGAATAATTCTTACATTTGTACACAAGTGGCATGTATAAGAATATTATTTATAATGCTACTTATAAATAATGTAAGTAGCATCATACCATACAGCTATGAAAACTAATAAGTGGTGCTAAAATAATCAACATGGATTAACCTCAGAAGTACAAGGTTGAAAGAAAAGAGCAAGTTGCAGATGAACACTGTAACTCTAATGTTTATATAACATTTTGAAACATTAAAACAATGTTACATAGTATTTATGGATATGTTCACATAGCAGTGGAAAGAATAAAATATAAAAATAAAAGCAGAAGAAAGAATAAAAGCATACAGTGGAGAGAAAATCTACAAAGACAAGAAGGTAGTGACTGCTGAGGTGGGAGAGGGAGAAACAGAATCAGGTAGAGCACTTCATTTTTTAAAATTTCTAAAATTTTATTTGTTAAGCTGGAAGGTGAGTGTGCAAGTCTTTGCAATATCTATCTTTAAACAGAAATCTACTATGTATTGTATTTTTTAGGAAAATTTCCAAATTAAGCGCTCTTCCCAGTGGAAATATAAGACACACAAAACTCCCCTCTACCATTCCTGGAAAGTAACCCTAGTGGCCATTCTCCTGGCTAGAGATGAAGATGTTTTTGTTTATTCCCAGGGAGGACCCTACAAAGAAATGTCATCTCTGAGCAAGGTGGCAGCTATAGTAATCAAGAGGGAACACCCAGGACAAAATAAAATATCGAAAGCAAACAGTCAACTCTTCCTTCGCCTTTCCATCCCTAGATAATTGGAGATTCTCTTTCTTCAGCATTCCTCTATGAATTAGGCAGGAGGAAGAACAGAACTAAGTTTCATTTTAAGGAGGGAGGTGCTTGCTTGCTGTCTCTATTTCTCTGGCCAACTCTGATGGCTCTCCAGAATTCCAATTCCACGTGATTAGCAACGCAGTTCCCCTTTCCACTGGAAGGTCAGCTCAGCTCAATTTCAAACTGCCTGAAGTACAAAGGATCATTCCCCCCAACACACAAGAACTAGCTCCCTCTCTTTTGCCTCAGTGTTACTGTTATTCTCTCAGGCCACCAAGCTTAAAAATTCAAAAGCATCTTGTCTGTCATCATTCATTATTATTATTTTCTTTGTTATTGAATGACTTCCCCATCCCTCTCTTCCATTTTCATTCCCAGCACCTGTTATTTATTCATGCTCAGATCATTAAAACCTATTTCCAAAGTGCTCTCTTTGCATTCATGTTCCCTGTGCTCCAACCTACGCATATGCCATTCCTTGTGTGATCTTCCTAAGCACAGATTTCAACACGTTGTCCCTGGGTCAGGACCCTTGTGGAGCTCCACCATCTAGAAGCTGATGTGCAAATCCCTTCAAATCTTCCACAATCAAACTTATTCCAGCATCATCACACAAAGCCTCCTAGGTTACCCTCCATAGAATGCTCAATATCCCTCCTTTCCAGATATACATAAAACCAGCCTATTCAATTGCACTTCCTGATTTTTTTGTACGTGGCATTGCCCATACTTCAGTGTTTCACAAACTTCAGGCATTCTGGTACCTCTTCATGATTCTTCCATTACCATCTGAACTATTTTTTATTTAATATTTTCTTTAAATCCACTCTCATTTTAGTTCAGATAAGTCTTTTAAAAGCACATTTCTATCAGTACCATAAGTGAAAAAAAGCAGTATCTATTGGAATAAATAGGCAATAGCTATAAAAATAACTGTTATCCTAAAAGTTATTAAGTTATAACGTTTTTTGCCTGCTAAAATCATTGAATGTGTTACTTATTCTATTGTTGTTATAAAGGATTAAACAAGTGTTAAAAGAATTTTAAAGTCATATCTACAACAATAAGACTTTGTCCTTGAAGAACTGAAAGTAATTTTAAACATATAGTAACTTTCTCACTGTGTAACCCAATGTTATTGACTGCCCAGTCCACATATTGCCTAGAATCATATTATCCATATAAAGTTTGGGAAATGCTGCTATAGATGAGATATTTTCTTCAACTTTTTCTGATGATTTCAACTCTGTACATCCTTCCAGGTCTGGCTAAAAATAAAGCTCTACCACTTCCCAGAGTACCCACCAGGTATCCAGTACACTATGACCTCTCTTTCCTCTGGCATTCTGGGTATGCGTTTCTTCCAAGTTTTGGGAAGTCACTCCACTTTGTTTTTGACTGACTCACATATAAGTTTTCAAATTTATTTTTTTCAGGTCTCCAATGATTACAGTTCAAGCAAAAATTTATGGAAGCTTCTTTAATCTCATGATACTGGGCATCATATACTCTAAGCAGTAGGAATTAACCAACAGTGAGGCCAGGAATGACTTGAGTGATTGATGAATTAGCACTTTCTCCCTTTAGCTATTTATGAGTACATATCTCCTCTAGTAGACCAGGATCCCCTCAAGGGCTATGCCTCAGTCACTCTTTAACCCCAAAGCCCAACCCAGTGGGAGGACATTGTAGGATTGCTAGAAGTAATTGTTAAGTGAATAAATGACACTTCCTAGAGAGAGTAGACTATAGATGGCATTCAACAGCAAAAACAATGCTGCCCTTTTAGATAGTATACTATATTTATCAACTGCTTCTGTAGCTTTCCTTCTCCTTTGTTTTCATTCTAATGCTACCCTGGACTTCCTGACACAGTTCCTGAGAGAGTTTACATTTAAATGGTATATCACGCGCAAAACTTTGCATACTTGTCACAAATACTAGTTGCTATCACCAAATATCACAGGGGACACTTAGTTTTAATAGACAGCTAGGCATTTGTGTGGTTTTTCAAGAAAAGATTTTCCAAAAATTCAACAATGACACGCTTTCAAGTTTAAAATCAATTTAATTCCAAATTGTCTATTATCTCTAAGACAGACACATAAAATTATCTGTTTATAAATTAGCTCCAGGGAAGGTGAGAACACCAAAATAAATAATACATTTAAGCTGTATCTAAAGTTTTCAAGTAAGTTATAACCAAATTATGACTTCACAATTCCTATATTCTGTACCGTAACTATGAAATTATATTAAAAATCACTATTATTATTATTATTTTTTTTTGCGGTACGCGGGCCTCTCACTGCTGTGGCCTCTCCCGTTGCGGAGCACAGGCTCTGGACGTGCAGGCTCAGCAGCCATGGCTCACGGGCCTAGCCGCTGCACGGCATATGGAATCTTCCTGGACCGGGGCACGAACCCGTATCCCCTGCATTGGCAAGCGGACTCTCAACCACTGCGCCACCGGGGAAGCCCTAAAAATCACTATTATGAATTAGAGATAATCACATAATTAATTCATGGAGGGTATACAAGGATCTCCACAAAAGTGGAGATAACTTTAAGGGTATACCAAAAATTGGACTTCCCTGGTGGCACAGTGGTTAAGAATCCACCTGCCAATGCAGGGGACATGGGTTTGAGCCCTGGTCCGGGAACATCCCACATGTCACGGGGTAGTAGAGCCCGTGAGCCACAGTTACTGAGCCTGCGTGCCACAACTACTGAAGCCTGCGTGCCACAACTATTGAAGCCCGTGTGCCACAACTATTGAAGCCCGCATGCCTAGAGCCCGTGCTCCGCAACAAGAGAAGCCACTGCAATGAGAAGCCCGCGCACCACAAAGAAGAGTAGCCCCTGCAAGCCACAAATAGAGAAAGCATGTGCGCAGCAGGGAAGAGCCAATGCAGCCAAAAAAATCAATCAATCAATTTATAAAAGAAAAGAATATACCCAAAATGTATTATCCTCTCCACTAATTATTATGTAAGAACCAGACACTAACATAGGTGATCCAATATCGATCCTAAAGTTAGACCCACTGAAAATGGAATTAGACATCTTTTAAGGAGTCAGAGACACCTTAGTAAATGGGAGGCACCAGAATTTTCACTACATGCTCTTTGATCTGTTTTTTTAATTGTGGTAAAAACACATAATGTAAAATTTACCATCTTAACAATTTGTAAATGTACAGTAGTGTTAAGTATATTTACCTTGTTGTACAACCAATCTTTAGAACATTTTCAAATTGCAAAACTGAAACTCTTTACCCACTAAACATTTGCTGTTTCCCCCTTTCCCCAGCCCCTGGCAACCACCATTCTACTTTCTGTTTCTATGAATTTGACTACTCTTAATACCTCATATAAGTGGAATCCTACAACAAATTATCTCTTTAATCTGTTTTTGAAGCTTAATTGAAACTTAATTAGGAAGAAGCCAAGTTCCTCCTCCAGCAGCTATTATCTAAGCATCTATTTACTATTATGCATTATGCTAATTTCATTCTACTAATCCAGTGAGGTAGGTTTTATACCCACTTTATAAGTGTAGAAACAGGGTCTTGACAAGGTGAACTATTTTGCCAAAGTCCACACGTCTAATAAGAAGTGGAGTCGGGCTTCCCTGGTGGCACAGTGGTTGAGAGTCCGCCTGCCGATGCAGGGGATATGGGTTCGTGCCCCGGTCCGGTAGGATCCCACATGCCACGGAGCGGCTGGGCCCGTGAGCTGTGGCCGCTGAGCCTGCGCGTCCGGAGCCTGTGCTCCGCGGCAGGAGAGGCCACAGCGGTGAGAGGCCCGCGTACCACAAAAAAAAAAAAAAAAAAAAAAAAAGAAGTGGAGCCACTGAATCCAACTTTATCTGACTTCAATGCCCACACTCTTTTCAAGACACCTGCTGCCTTTTGAAATACTTAAAAATTTCAGAGGATTTCAACCGTCTACATATTTGAAGCAAGTCAAAGTGGGGTTCTGTTGTTTACATTTGACTTTGAATGTTTCATGTCTTACTCTTCTTTTTATACATCATTTCATTCTATGCCATCTCTCAAGGTATTAGTCTATTATATGTGTTAAAATTTATTTTAAACCATGTCCCACAAACCCACAGGATATCAATTACCTTCCCTTTTTCCTTCCCAAGGAGGGCTTGGGGAGGGAGAAACATTTAGTTTGGTCAATTGTTCTGGAAATGACACAATTTCCTATTTGTACCATATATCAACAGTGAAAAGGATATTAATTTTTAAAAACAACACTTACAGTTGTGGAAATGAACCCCAGTCTCTTCAGTTCAGGAACATTATTTGGTAGAAAGAATCGAAGTCGTTCTACCAAAACCAAGGACTCTGCAAACGTGCCTCACTCTGAATGTGGCGCCTGAACTACTGCTTACCCAGCCACCTGGGACTAGGGGTCCTCCTGGTATGGCTCCAGGCTGCCTAACCGGAAACCCTAAAAGGCAGAAGAACTACAATACGCACAATTCAAATTCCTCACCTGAAACCAGGAGAAGAGGGTGGGTGGCTGCAGTTTCACCCTAGGAAGATCGAAAAGCAAAGCAAAAAATAAACATGTATGTATCAGGTGTGCATATCTAAGAACAATTTGTAAATATGAAACTATTTTTATAAAAGAAAACAAAAAAGTTTGATGTTTGCCAAGGAGTAAGAAGGCGCCCTCAGTGTTGCCAAGAACTAAAAAATCGTTACACAAACAAATCCTCATGCAGCCGAGGAAACTGCATCACCAGTTTCTCTTTCAGTGATTCAGAGCTGAGGATGCCTCACTACCTGGGGGAACAGGTGAATGAGGACTTCCCAGGTGAGGCCTAAAAGCTTCTAGTTCCTCCTGCATCAGCATTGTGATTGTCATTCACAGGTGCTAAGGATATAATGGAGACATTTTACCCTTCATTTTCCAAATGGCCTGGATTTCTTTAAATATGCTGTTAAAAATGTGAGCAAGATGAAACTTTTGTTGATATTTTCTCCCATTTTCCTTTCCATTCCCTGATGTTGTGTTTTCCTTCTGTACATTCCAGGATTACTTCTGACTGCTCAAAATTCAAGAGCAAAAAAATTGGAAGGAAAAATAGAAAAAAGAAATTTTAAAACGGGTAAAATTAAAGGCGCTATTGTTTCGCTTCTTTGCCACATTGGGAACAGAAAGTGATAAATACAAACAAAAACTAAGAAATGTGTATTCTCCATTTGTTACATACAGCATCTGTCTCCTTTATTTCTCATTAGAAACAACCCATAAAATGGAAATAGACAAGTCCTGGTATGAACCCAAGAGCCTAATGTAAGGATTCAGCTAAAGTAAGCAGATGGCAGAATGGTGACAAAAGAGAAATTTCTTTTCCATTTTCTGCACTTTCTCTCTCTCCTCCCTAAATGCTGCCCCCCGCCAAGGAACACAGGCTTCATGTGGCCCAACCTACTTGACCTACCCAGAGCTGTTCTGAAGTTCCCTCTTGGGTCATTCCAGAATTCAAACTGAGTCATTCTATTTTTCTTTGTCACAGGTACCACAGTTTCCTGACCAGAACCTCACCTGCCCTTATGTCATTTATATTACTTCCAAAACAAACCGCTCGCCATTTCCCTAAACCCTATAGATTTTGTTCTCCATGCTGTTTCTTCTCTCTGAAATATTATTTGCCCACCCTTAAAAGTTCAGATCCTTCCTTTCTTTCAAAGCCCAATGAAAAAACATTCTTCTCCAAGAAGCCCTCCCCGGTCTGCCCTAATCTGAATTATTCTCTCTCTCCTAACAAATTCCATATATTATCTAGTCCTCTCATAGCAGATTTTATACTTTGTTTCATTGGTGTGTGTGTGTGTGTGTGTGTGTGTGTGTGTGTGTGTACGTGGTTTTACCTTCTAATCTGAAGGCAAGACCTTATTTTATTCCCACTCACTAACTCAGTAATTTACATGTAAATGTTTCTGATAAACAACCAATGAATGAAATAACTGAGATATTAACTCTAAACTGGATGTTAATACTATCTTTATGTCTCCCAGAAATATCTGCATTTAAAGAACTTTCTAAATACCTAGAAAGAATACTGTTATCAGAATGCTCCTGTAGTCTAGTCTGGTGTAGCTTCCACAACCGTTATTTGCAGGATGATAAGGTACTAGGTCTATCAATTTAACCCCTGTCAATACCTGAAATGAATGCTTTCCTGGATCAGAACTAATTGTTTTACCAGCTCTGCCTCACGCTGCGCACTTGGCTTGCTAACAGCCTCCCAAGGACTGGCCCCAGTCCTATGACTGTATCTTGGAGACCTGGTCCTGCCGCCATCTACAATTTTTGATCATCATCTCCAGCACTTCTGGCTCCCTTCCCCTACAATCTAATCTCCTGTTTCTGAAGTCAAAACTCTGACCTTTAGACTTTGAATAATTCTTAATCACTGATCTCTCCCACCCAGGAAGGGAATTCTCTCAGTAGTTGTTAGTTCCTCACATGTCTGCTTCTATGGGATTCTCCCAGTCCTCCCACAGTCTGCTCTGTCATCTATCTGTCAGCCACTGTGGAGGAAGTGAACCTTCTAGATACTGCTGACACACAATGAAATTTCTGCCATCAGACGCGAAGGCAGGCTAATGAAGTTGATTGTTGTCAGGGAAGTCTTCCCAACTCTCCTCTAACATATCGTAAGGACAGCTAGCCCCTTATCTAAGCTATCTAACATTGGGCAGGGAGTTCATCCTCAACACACAGTTCAGGGTTGCTTCCTTAAGAAAGTCTTTTCTGACCCCTCTACCTTAACAACCCTTACATGTTTCTTGTACTGATTTACACAAATATCTGACTGGGTTGATATTCTGTTCACGCTAAACCAAGATGTTTTCATATCTCCTCTGAAATCATGATCACTTGTAGCCATGAGATTTATTGTACGTAAAAAATAAGTAGAACATGGACATCTGTTATTTCCTGACAGATAGCAAAAGGGTATGGAAAGCCAGCCCTTCCTACCCCAGTGTGTGGGAAGAAGAAACCCAGAGGGTGAGTGGAAGTTTAAGGGGGCTTCAGTTGAAACATACTAGTAGGTACTGAAAAGTGAAATATATCAGGTGCAGGGCCTCCATGTTCAATCACACAACTGACACCCTTGTATTATTTGCCCAGTTAGGAGAGCTAATCAGGGAGTAACTATTTTCACATTCTTCATGTGGGAGTGTGAAGGTGTCAAGGGGGCAAGTGGACCTGCAGATGCTAGCGATTAGGACAAAGAGGCTATATTATGCTTTTGTGACCTGAGAAAAATGGTAAGAACCATACATCAATGGATGTAATGCTTTTACAACATCCCCAAAAGACCTGTTGGTCAAGCACCAGAGTCAAAGCAAACTCCTCCATAGCAAGTGACTACCTAGGATCCAGATAGCATCACATGGCTTCAGACTCCCTTCTTTTCCCCATACCATAATATTATGTCTGTCCTCCTACGTACACTTAGGTACCACCTAAAACTGGAGAAGGAGGAGGAGAAACTGCAAGACTGAGAATAATAAAAAAGTCACCCAAGAGATTTTTCAAGCTAAAAGAGACTGTGATGTACTAAACTGTGAGTTTAAAATCTGCTGTGCTCCATCCATACTCTAATGGTGACAACCAACATTTAAGCTAAAATGCCAGTGACTCACTGTCCCAGCCAGCCTGGTAGATAAGGGAGAAGCAAAGCACTTACAGTGGCTAATCAGATACAGTTATCTGGGACCTGGAATTAGGAACTGGCGACACAAAGCAGCAGAGACAGAGGAGAATCCACTCTTGAAGTGAACAGAGGCAGCTGTGCAAACAATGTCCTGCTTTGGATGTGTCCGCTGGAGCTGTGGAGAGTAGAGCTGAGGACTCTTGGTAATGGTCCTGCAAACTGTGGTTTCTAGGACTTAGCAGAAACAACTAATTTATCCAGCAGCATTATCTTGGCTGCTGCTTTGGCTTCACAAGCCATGTGCCTGATTCTCTAGCCCTCTCAGCAATTGTGGGACTGGAGTTTGGTGTGTTGCGCTTCAATTTAGATCAGCCAAAGTCATTTGCTAATACTTGGAACAAAGAACACTGACTGATACATACATCTAATGCAGTTCTTACCTCACTGTAACAGATATCACCTCTGCCTACCCCACTTTATTTAGACTCCATCCGATCAAGGACTGGATCTTATTTAATCCCTAAATATCCAAAAGCTCCACAGTGCCTGGCAATGGTACATATTTGTTGACCTAAATTGAACTGACCAGTAAAATGAGGAAGGCTTGCTTAAAGTTCTTCTAACTTAAAAATTTTCTGACCACATGGAAGCTGTCAATTGCTCATTAATGCAGAGGTAATTTTTTTCTCCTAATGCTACATCTGATTTACAATTTAGACTTTACCCCCTCTCTTTATCTGGTAGGGAGCAGAGGTGGTGACTCCCTGCACCCATAGGGGGAAATCAAACAGAAAAAGTGGTTTGAATATGCCCAGGGTGTTGCTTAATAATTAAAAGGGGACTTTCTTGGTATCCTTTAATGACCTATGTTAAATGTCACTCATGTTTGGTCCCTATAGTACAAATATACCAGAAAGACTGATAGGAAGCCGCCATATTCCCCACAAGATCAGATTTTTCCCCATGTGAGGCTATCTTGGAAAGAGAAAGGCCACATTTGCAAGCTTATAAGAAAGTTCCCCCTGGAGTTTTTTCTCTGTCCTGTATCAGTATGCATTCACTCTTAGACCCCTGGGCTGCCTATGACATATGTTTTCTGGGTCACTTTGTCCCTGAGTCATGATCATACTGTAACTTGCTAAAAACAGTTAATACTGTGCCATTTACCAGTTAATTTCAGTGAGTATCTCAAGTCAGAGTGTTAATTCATCTGTTAATTTAGGTTAGATTGACCCTAAATTCCCTAGATTAAGAAAGGGAGCCAAGTTGTTCTTACAATTTCATATTTTCCTTCATTAGATCTTTCTCGTTCCTTACTCAGCCGTAAGATGAATCATCCATAAATTGACCCCCGCCAAGATGTAGTTTAGAATTTCATTGCTGTTTTCTTTCACTTGCTGCTTTCAGAATAGCACGTAAGGGAATATGTGCCAACTCGCCTGTTCATAAGATGTTTCCATGCTGCCCTTTTGCTACTAATCAACAACAAAGAACCCTCTGTTTAGTTTTTGCTGGAATGTCTATGGATTACTTGCCTCAGAACAGTAACCTAAAGAGTTGTCCGTTTGTTGACTCCTCTGTATTTTTATTGGTACAATTGCCATTTTCATACCAAGATCACTCTGGAAAAATCTTCAGCTGTCTTTACATCAACTTCCCTGGAACTTAAATGATTTTCCAGAAAATTTCCAAGGTATATATTTGTCATTAAGTCCTAGAAAAGTGTAGAATTTTGTGTCCCTTGATTAAAATAGTGATTTTTTCATTCCATTAACAGATGTCTTTATGTGTATGTGTGCGTGTGTACGTGTGTGTGTCTGTGTCTGTGTGTGTGTGTACAAGCATACTGATTACCTCACCCACTTTAGGGGAAAAGAAGAGTTTACTCTGAGTCCCTGATATACCAGAATGTAAGTAATTTGAGAGTAAAATATCAACTTTTAATTGTATTCTATAAAGTTCACAATCTATAAGCCAAGACAAAGGGGAATGGCAAATATTCCTAATTTATCTGCCAATATAGTTTAGATAATATGCTTCACTATACATATATATGTTTCTTGAACATTTTAAAATTTTTGCACAAGAAGACACAAAATATTTTTTAATGTTAACATCCATTCACAGACTGCTATGTGCTATGGACACCATTACTGGAATTTTTCAGCAGTAATTTTTCTGTCGATTTGAATCTCTATAAGAAAGTAGCAGTATTTATCCTGCCTCTTATTTTGTACATTCCTGATACATTTTCAACCACAGCAAGCTCTATTCTCTAACTTGAGGTTAACAGAGTGAACTCCTTAGAGACAGATAGGTTTACCTTCAAAATACAAAATCCCGGTGTTCTCTTGCATAGAAGAAAAGCAGTGCCTTATGTCACCCATCCACTACCCTGTAAGGATCCCCTTTGGGATGTCAGAACCTATGAGTTGGCTGCTTTTATATCCACACATTCTCCTGGTACTGACAAATTCATTCTGAGTGTATTCATTTTCAATTGCTGCTGTAACGAAGTACCCAGAAATGTAGTGGCTTAAACCACAAACATTTATTATCGTACAGTTCTGGAAGTCAGGAAGCTGACATGGGTCTCACTGGGCTAAAACCAAGGTGTCAGTAGAAGCACATGCCTTTTGGGACACTCTGGGGAGAGTCCTGCCTTTTTCAACTTTTATAGACCATCCCCATTCCTTACCTCAGATCCCCTTCCTCCATCTTCAAAGTCAGCAACAGCAGGTGGAATCCTCTGAAGTCACATCTTTCTGATCCTGTCATCACATCTCGTCCCTCAATCCCTGCCTGTATCAGAGAGACCATATGAAGTACCTCTCACACCCACATGAAAAAGGAGTGCCCCTCCCTTCTCATGAAAGAACCTAGCCACAGATATAATTTTTCATGCCTTGTAACATGACTCTACTGCCGTGGCTGACCACAGATGATTGATCCCAGACTGGATTAAAAATTGATGTCCAAACAAAAGTTGGCCATATGCAACCTAGACCAGGTTTTCTCATACTATGTTTGACCTGTTTGTGGGCCATGAATAAACTCATCAACATTTTTAACTGAAAGAGAATAAATGGAGATGGAACAGAACAGAATGGATGGAATGGAATGAATAAAATAAGATAGACTACACTAGAATATAACGTATCAGAGTACATTCAAAGGGTCGGTTCTGTTTCATGAAGTATTCATTTCAGTGTGTATGTGAATGTGTGTATGTGTGTTTGTTGTCTGTGTGTATGTTCAGGTGTTAGGTCAAATGGAAAATGTTTTCCTTTATGTGGGCAAATTTGAAAGCTACAGATTTAAATAGTGGTCTTATGAGGTGTTCTGACAAAACAGCTATGCCCTATCAGGTTTTTTAAACATATATACTGAGTAGTAAATAACTAACTAACAAATCAAATCATCTCTCTTATGGTATGAAAATGAAAAACTTGAAATAGGGTTACAGGCTCTGGAGTGTTGCAAAACCGAGATAAACACCTTGACAAGATGGAAAACAGAAACCACAAATTATTAGTCAAAAGCTTGAGTAATATGCAGAGACCGTGGGAGTAAGAGAGCAGCAGGGTGGAGGGCTGGTGATTGGCAGTGACGGTAGAAACAGACAGAGAAAGAAGCAGAGTGAGATAAAGGCAGGAATGGCAGAATCTGAGTTCAGAAGTATTAGCCATTTATAAGGGCAAGGCAAGGTGTTAGTCATCCTCACATTCAACAAATACTTACTGAGTGCTTACTATGCACCATGGACTATTCTAAGACCTGGCGATACTGATAAGGTCTACTTAGAGAAGAAAATAAACACAAATCCATGCCTTCACAGACCCTACATTCTAGTGGATATGTACTCAGAGTTACATCCTAAACAATGTTTGAGTTCTTCCTGATTGTACAAATGCCACAGTGACCTCCTGTGCTTCTTCACTTTATTCTCTATCCTTTCAGCACACCCTCTTCATTGTATTTTTTGCAACATGAAAGAGCTTAATTGATATGGCCTGAATTAAAAGTTAATTACTTAGCGTTTTGCTTAGGACTGGTTCTAAATGTACACAAGTCTCATTCCAAAGGGGTGAGGTAAGAGCTGTCTCTTCTTGTGGGGTGGGGGGGGGGGCGCGGGGTGGTGGTGTGATGAATTGGGAGATTGGGATTGACATATACACACTAATATGTATAAAATAGATAACTAATAAGAACCTGCTGTATAAAAAATAAATAAAATAAAATTCAAAGAAAAAGAGCTGTCTCTTCTTGCAGATAACATTGGGACCAGAAAAGAATGAGGTAAATTAAATATAAAGGTTTCATCATTGTTTCTTGTTTACTCATTACAGAATTATTTATGTATTTATTCATTCATTCATTTTTGTTCCAATAAATGATTCTTTTTCTAAAGAGCCAAGAATTACTTGTTAGTCAAAATTTGCCTAACTCTGTTGGTAGTTCTCAAGGCACTTCCCTCCTACCTTTCCAAGAAATTTTCAACATCAATCACCTCTTATTTTCTTTTGTATTTTCTTTCATATTCTACCTCTTTCTCTCATCAGAATCCTTCCTATCCATATATCTCTCAAAACTCCCCCATTTTATAAAAACCACAAATTTTTACATCTCTCTCAAGGACCCATGATAACCTTTCCTTCCCATCACTGATATCCTTTCAACAATCTCTCTATATAAACTTACTGTCAATTTCCTTATCTTCTCAGTCCTCAACCCTTTGTAATCTGACTTCTGCTTCCATTAAGCTCGCTTATGGCCATTTTTCTAAATCCAATGGATTCTTTTAACTCTTCAAGTTTCTTGATCTTTCAGCAGATTTTAACACTCGTATCATTCAGAATGGTCTATGTGATGCTGCAGTAAAAAACCAACTCTAATCCCTCAGCCTCACCATAACAAAGATCTCTTTCTTGCTCACTCTGCCTGTCCATTGAGGGTTAGCTGGAGGGCTTTGCTCAACTGAATCACTCAGGGACTTAGACCCTCAGAGCAGTCTCTAATCTGAACACTGCCTGTTATCCTGGTAGAGGGAGACCTCTGGTGAACTACATACAGGCAATTATAGACTGTGCCCAGAATCAACACACATTCTTTTTGCTCATAACTCTTCAGCCAAAACTAAATGCATAGCCACACCCACCCACAATTGAGCCAGGAAGGAGAGCCATCTACCATGTTCCCGTAGACAGAGAGCTGGAAAAATTTGATGAGTTGGATACAATTCCTACAGTGAGGTTCACTGATCCCTCCTTGCAACGTACTCTCCCTTGGCATCTGACAGACTGAACTCTTTGGATGGTTTTCCTCTTTCTAGCTGCTCTATTTCTGTCTCTGCAGACTCACTCTCCTCTACTCAGCTTGTCCTAGCAGCTTATCTCTTTCTCCAGGCAATCTCATCTTTGCCACTGTTTCTATTACCTTCTATACATTAACAGTTTTAAATTTATATCAGTGTTCCCCTCTGAGCCCTAAACTCAGATATCCAGCTCTTCATTCTTCTTCATTTCTACCCATACATTTCAATCCAAAACAAAAGCATAAATTTGCCCCCAAATGGTTTCTTTGCCTGTGTTTCCTACCTCAGGAAGCGGCACCATGAGCAGTCCAATTTTGAAGGCCAAAATCCCAAAGACAGATCCCCTGTTTCATTCACTCCCTATCTACTTCATCAGCAGCCCTTGTCAGGTGTACCTCCTAAAGGTAATTCATCCCATATACCTCTTTCCATGTTCATTGTCACTACCCTACTCCAACCTACCTACTTCCCTTGCCTAGAATACAATAGCCTAATTGGCCTCTTTTAATCCACCTTCGATGTTCTTCAATCCATTCTTCATATTGAAAATGGAATTGTTTTTCCGAAATGTAAATACAATGCTGCCACCTTAAAATTAGATAGCTTTCCCTTCCTCTCAAGGTAAAGCTAAAATCCCTATTTGGCCAGTAAGGCCCTCTCCATGGTCTCTAAGTCCCTTCCTATCTGTCCACTCTCACAATATATTACTCTTAATGATTTGCTTTACTCCAAAGGAGATTTCTTTTAATTCCTAGATTTTCCAAGTTTTCTTCCATCAAACGGTCTTGCACATTTCCTCTAACTGGAATACTCTCCTCCCTCTTTCCCTTTAGATCTTGGCTATCCACAGGAAAGCCTTCTTTTGAGCATTTATATAAAGTTTTAAATTCCATGACAATTTTTGTAAATAATTCTTGTCCATTGTTCAGATAACCTCCATGAGGCCAAGGCCTGTGTTTTTGTTTCTTCACCATTATTTTCCCAGCTGCTAGCATGGTGTCTGGGATATAGATGTTTGCTAAACATAGTTTGAATGTATGACTGAATGGAAAATTTTATATTCCTTTTGTATACTAGAGTTTAGTGGAAACAAAATTTGTACCTTTGTTTAAAGTTGCTCCAAAAAAGAAAGAGAGTGAGTTAGGTCCTTATCACTAGGGAAACTTATAAAGAAATATTTTTTAGAACTGGATGAGGCTTTTGCTAAAATGTACTGGTTTACAAGATTATTAGTGATAACCTCATTAACAAAAGAAGCACAGTTGCCCATCTTTTCCCAATTATATCTCATGGACATTCTCCTAACACGATACTTAGGGTAGAGACTACATACATATCCAGATGGCATTGCTAAACAAGAACAACTAACTGGAACACTGTTACAGTGATCTCCCCTCTTTTCATTTCAGAAGAAATTTATAAATTTCCAAAGCCACAGTTTAAAGTCATGGATGCCATATTAAATAAATACAGGCCTAAGATTTCACTGAATATCTGGGAAATGAAATTAGCCCCCCACACAAGTGATAAGGCAATGTGTCACCCTAAATTCCAAGCTGATAATTTTAGGTAGCTATCCTAAGTACCAATGTTGTCAGTAAGAAGGAAATCATTTATCTCAGTTTGGACAAACACTAACTCTTTTAAGTTACTAAGGCTCCTCTGGTGGAATTTTTTTTTTTTTTTTTTTTTTTTTTTTTTTGCGGTACATGGGCCTCTCACTGTTGTGTTGTGGCCTCTCCCATTGCGGAGCACAAGCTTCGGACACGCAGGCTCAACGGCCATGGTTCACGGGCCCAGCCACTCCGCGGCATGTGGGATCTTCCCGGATCGGGGCACGAACCCGTGTCCCCTGCATCGGCAGGCGGACTCTCAACCACTGCGCCACCAGGAAAGCCCCCTCTGGTGGAATTTTAAATGCTGTTCAACAAATATGTTTCATCTCACCCAAAGGGTATAATTTGCATTTGAAATAAAGTAAGGAACTTCTCAGTAATAGACTAGGCACCAGAAATTTTACATTTTTAAGATTCAAATCCATATTTAAAGTCCATGTGTAATCAACAGACATTTAAAAATGAGCATGATTAAAAGAATATCAGTATATGTAAGAAAAATGAGTATCAAATATGTATGAGACTAAAATCAGAGGGCTATTATGTACATTAATTACTGTGAGCAATTAAATTATTCTGAACTTACCTTAGCACTTAGAGCATTAATTTCTTGGAGATACCTAATTAGTGAATTTTGGTGCTATTATAAGAACATTATCTGCTTCTATTATCTATACCTATAAAATAGATATTATCTAAATTTATAAAATAGATTTGCTCCTATTCCATTTAACTTTGTAGAAGAATAACAGTTTACTAATTATCTGGGAAAGGCCTGCTGAACAAGATTTTAATGATGCTTAAGTCATTCATGGGTATAATGAAAGTTATTAGAAAGACAGGAGGGTAGAGTCTAAAAAGAGATTCTTACCATCGAAGAGTTACTTAGAATTTTTCAAGTTCAAGACTACCTTTATTTTGAAAATTCATACAACATTATTTATTCATACAACACACAACAATGTACCAGGCACTACAACAAACTGAGAATCAAAAGATTTAAGGGAATCCTTTTAGTGGATGAACCAGGATGGACCCTGGGTCTCTGAGCTCTTTATTCAGTGTTCTTTCCACTTTACCAAGATGACATTTAAGATAATCTTCTTTCTGGAATCATCAATGTTCCAACACTCTGGAAACATAATACTGCATAGTTTAAAATAAATATCTTGTATAAGTGGTTGAAAGTAACCATTTCTTAAAAGGGAAAGAATGATTTTCAAAAAAGTATTTGAGGATCAAAAATACATTAGGAAAATGCTTTAGGATTCCAAAGAAGAAATTAAACAGAGAAAAGTCCCTTTCTTATCCACTGATGAATAGATGAATGTAAAAGTTCTGAAATATGAAAGAGCTCTGGGATTCACTTAGATACATTTGCTTGTATTTCCAAAAGGTAAACCACATAATATAAAAGAATGTTTCTGGCCAATTTAACAGGCTTAGGAGGATAGTTTGTGGTGACACCACACAACTTCCTTTTATATTCATGCTGCCGATATTGATTTGCCTATCGGTCTCTCTCCTGGCCAACTTTTCCAACATCTTTGCGGATGTAAGAGTATCGGAGAAATATAGATTTGAAAGCGATTTCCAAAGAATCTTTCTACACATAATCTCTTTTTTGGGAGGTATAGGGGTGGCACTGGGGAGTCGACAGATCACTGCCTGCATACACTAAAAGTCTTGCTTTTTTTTTTTTTTTTTTTTTTCGGAAACGCGGGCCTCTCTCTGTTGTGGCCTCTCCCGTTGCGGAGCACAGGCTCCAGACGCACAGGCTCAGCGGCCATGGCTCAGGGGCACAGTCGCTCCGCGGCATGTGGGATCTTCCCGGACCGGGGCACGAACCCGTGTCCCCTGCATCGGCAGGCAGACTCTCAACCACTGCGCCACCAGGGAAGCCCAGTCTTGCTATTTTTTAACAATTAAAAACCGTAGAGAATATGACTATTGTCTCACACAAAAGTCAGAAACATTTATGCTAATTCTGTCATGAGCTTGTTCCAGAAGAATGAAAATGCAGACCTTCCCTGATTAAAGAATGGCCTGTTGGGTGATGGAGTGATCCTTCTCTATAATCACTCTCCATCTTTCCTTTCCCAACTGAACACTGATCCCAGGGCTTTCACATTGCCCTAGAAAGGTAACTCTCCTTATGTAAAATCAGAAAAATTAACACGTCATTAGTAGCTAGTGGCTTCCTTTAACATTGTATTTCCATGCCCCTAAATGTTAAGGGGGCATGGAACTATTTTGAACATTGCTTCTTTGAGAAGCTGCATTCCATTTCAAAAAATTGACCCACGGGGCTTCCCTGGTGGTCCAGTGGTTAAGACTTTGCATTCCCAATGCAGGGGGCCCGAGTTCGATCCCTGGTCAGGGAACTAGATCCCACATGCATGCTGCAACTAAGAGTTCGCATGCTGCAACTAAGAAGTCTGCATGCTGTAACAAAAAGATCCCGCATGCCGCAGCTAAAGATCCCACGTGCCGCGACGAAGATCCCATGTGCCGCAACCAAGACCTGGTACAGCCAAAATAACTAAATGAATGGATGAATGAATGAATAAATAAATATTTTTAAAAAATCGATTCACATATAGTTGATATGGATTTTTAAAGTGTACATGACTTAAGCCCTAGAATGATATAAATAATAACAATGAAGTACGAGGGTGATTTGAGGGACTGAGTAACATTTCCAACCATTCTTCAAAAGGTTGTGGGATTTTGCAATTCTGTTACACTAGATAAAACACTGACATGGGAATCTAAAAACCTACATTCATGTCCCAGCTCTTCCATTTACTATGTTGTACGACTTTGATCCAAGACACTTAACCTGAGTCACATTTCCTCAGCTGGAAATGGGTGTAATTTCTGTTCCACCACATCTCAGGGTTGTGAGGCAGCATAGAGCAGTTGCATGACATGGACTTCAAAGTAAGACAAATGTTGGTTTGGATTTTACCTCTACCACTTACCCTTTTAGAAAATTTCTCTGAGACTCAGTGTCTTACCTTTCAGGATTTGGGGGAGGATTCAAAATAATATGTGCCTAATAAATTCTGGCCCAATGAATAATTGCAATGATCATAAGAGATGTGGAAGGTGCTTGGAAACTATGGAGTGTTGTCTAATATAAAGTATTATATTGTTAAACATATGAGTACGTATAGCCGTTATGCAATTTAGATCACAACTTGAAATCATAATGTATACGGAACTTGATGCTTGTCATCTGTCTTCCCGACTAGAATGATTAGGCCATGTGAAGTTAGGGGTTTTGTCTAACCTAATTATGACTTTATTCGCAGTCCCTGAAATAGTGTCTGGCACATAGCAGGCACTCAGTAATATACTAACACTAATGTAGCACCCATGTGCCAGGCATCTCATATTCATAACAACCATGTGATCTAGATATTATTATTAACCACAAGGGAACTGTGGCATTGGTCACTCTCATAGCCTCTTTCCCAAGGACCACCAGAACCCAAGGAAGCCGCTGGAGCTATTGCCAAATCTAGGAATTAAAAATCACACTTCATAGGTTGTATTTTGTCTTCACCATGCTATGGGTTCACTCACTTTTGGATTTTTTATTTTCTCTACTCAGATAGCCTTGATAGCCTCTGCCCTCAAAGTCAGTTTATGACTAGAAGAGCTGTGAAACAGCTGTGTAGCCTTATAGAATACCAACCTTCTCAGTCTCAATTTCCTTAATAATTAATACTCGTCTTTTCTAATTTATAGGTCTGCTTTGTGTCAGTATGAAATAATGCATGAAGAATTATCAATTGCTATGTAAATGTTAAGCACTGTCTTTGCTCTTCTGACACTACTAGGGAGTTGACATGGCACAGTGGTTAAAGGCGGAGTGCTGGCACAGCATGGTCTGGTTTGAATCCTGGCTCATGACCCATGTGATCTATGAGCTTCCTGTGCTCTCATCTCAAAAGTTATGGCAATAGTACCTATATCATTAGGATTTTGCAAGGGTTAACTTTAACACATGTAAACTTCCTACAACAATGTCTGACATGTGATGACAATATCTTAATGTCAGTCATTATTATTTCTGAAAATTGACAATTTAGATTATTGAAATATAAATATATGCAAGGTTTTCTTCCCTCCCTAATAAATCTTTTCATTCTGAAAACTCCTCCTGGTCTATTTTGCCTTTGTTCATCACCTGAGTACGAATGTCTTTTACATGTACAAATAACTCTTAATAGTCCCAAATTTGAATATTCATGAAGGACTCTAAAGGGTCTCAAAGGCATAATAATTTGTCATTTCTCTGAGTCCTGTATCTGGCTCCTGTGTTCTATAAAGTACCCAGATGCTCAGGTGAGAGTGAATCTAATGGCCTAGTGAGTTTTCATCTCAATCCAGTTCTTTGTTTTCTGCCACTCTTCACACAACTCATCATCCTCATTCAAACTTAATAAAGCTTTCCATAGCAGTTTAATGTATTTGGTGTGTGTGGTGGAGTGGGGGAAGGATGGACACTTGGATTACATGCTAAATTGATATTTTTAAATTTGATTTTTCTATAAAACCTTGGAGTCTGTTACTAGTGAGTGTCAGCAGTCAACTTTAGAGTGACAACATATTTTAGGTCTAGATTTGTATTTCCAACTACTAGGAATTTTACCTAGATGTTTATTGGGAAATGTAGCAACATTATTATAAACTTAACTTTTTCCTCAAAAATGTGTCCTCCTTTCCATCTTCCATCTTGGTAAATGATATCATCATTCACTCTGCTCTGTGGCTAGCATCTGAGCATCAACATCAACTCCTCTTCTCACTCCACATGCAAAGTGTTTCCAGTCCTCTTGATTCTGTCCCCAAAATATATCTGGTATTTATCCTTCACTTTCCAGTCTCTCTCTTACTTAGATTAGGTTCCTACGGCCACATGTGGATTGTTGCAATTAGTCACCTAAGCAGGCTCCCTGCCTCCAACATCCTACGATCTGATTATATCACCTCCCTGCTCGGAACCTTTGAAAGCTCCCTTCATCCTAGAGTATAATACCAAAGTTCCTCCTTAGCATGGCATCCAGGGACCTTCACAATCTGAATCCGCGTATACTTCCAGCTCATCTATACCATCCCCTCCACGCATTTCCCACTCCAGTCATATGGGACCCTTTATTCCTTGAATGCAAGTTTGCATTTGTCCATATACCTTTGCCTTCTCTTAATTTGTTCTTTCTTGCCCATCTTTATTTATCCTTCAAAAAATCTATCTGTCCTTCAAAAAATCTCCTTCTCAGGAAGCCTGCCTGACATTTCTTTCTTTCCTTTTTAAGGACTACATTCCTGGATCTTCTGTGTTTCCATGGCAATAGAAGAAGCATTATACATTGTTTTAAAGTTACTGATAAAGTATTTGTATTTTTTAAGCTAAATTATCAGCTTATTATTTTAAAAAATTGTATTTCTTGCCTCTAGTCCCTAGATCCCTAGAAAACAGTACCTAAGGCAACGCTAAGCTACTAACATTTTATTGGGGAATATAATCCCAGGAAAGCAAGAGAGGAGAAGAAAGTGAAGTGATGTAGGAAAAGAGTGAAGCAAATGCTAGGTGATTTGCTGCTGAACTGACCACATGGAACCACAGTACCTCAGACCAGGCCAACTAGAAAAGAAAAGTGAGCAACTTATCAATTTATTCTCCCCTTCTTCTTTCTTTGATTAACCAAGTGTCACCCCACAGGGAATTAACTCCTGTATCTCCAAAGTGTGTTGCCCAGCCCCTTTGGGCAGCCAGTAGACAAAACTGAGCCTCCATGGGACCAGTAAGATTGGATCTAGGTACTGGAGATGAGCTATAATAGTTCACTTCAGTCCAGTTCTTCTCTCATCTCAAGAGAGGCAGAGATAACTCATGTTGATCAGAAATGAGGTGATGACTGTGATGGCCTTGATGACTATAGTAAAGGTGTAAGCCATAAGGAGACAGGTGATGCCAAGCAAATCTAGGTGGTGGAGATGCATAAACTGCGTTCAGTGCACTTTTTGTGTCCTGGTGCACAGCATGGTTAATGTGTAATGTGTTTCCTCTAAGGGAAATAGCATGGTCATCATCTTCACCATTATCAAATGTAACCTGAGGCAAAGCCAGCTTTCTTCCATTTCACCTGGGAGTACAACAGCAAGACAGTAACATGTACTGGGTGCCACCAAGTGCCAAATACCACATGAAGCCCTTCACCTTCTTCATGTGAATCTGTTATTTTGATCCTCTCAATATCCTATAAGACAGGTATTTCTTACATCTTTATTTTATAGGTGAAGAAACTGAGCCAGTGAATTTCTCATCCAAGGTCACACAACTAATAAGTTATAGAGTCAAGATTCTATCCTAGGTAGCCTAACTCCAGAGTCTCAGCTTTCCCACATGTGCTGCACAGCTTTCCCAAATATTTTGAAGAAGAAAGGCAGAACTAAAGTTGAAGATGAGCATAGCTTCCATCATTGTTTACTTCAAAAATACACAATTACCGGGACTTCCCTGGCAGTCCAGTGGTTAAGACACCGCACTTCCATGGCAGGGGGCACAGGTTCGATCCCTGGTAGGGGGACTAAGATCCCACATGCCACAAGACGCTGCCAAAAATTAAAACACATGCACGCACACACACAATTACCCTAGCAACCTCCTCTACAATGCCTACAACAACGCAGAACTTCACAACCACCCTCAAATCCATTGTGGTGCATACATGCTGAGACATTTACAGTCACAAGAATTCACCACTACCGAGTTCAACTATTCTTCACTCTCAGATTAAGAGGGGACAAACAGCTGATCAAAGCTACTTCTTCAGAAATCAGAAGTTCTGGATTGTCTGTGGGTTGACTCGCTGTTGAAGTCACAATTGGCTGTTTACCTCTTCCTGAGAAGGAGGGTGGAATCTACTCTGCTTGTGAGTTGGTTTGTCACTTATAATTTCTATAGTGATCACGTATAGCCTAACTGCCTTTCTCCTCACAGGATGGCCACTGTGATGCCCCAACATAAGCCCCTGAGCTGTCTGCAGGGGAGGAAAATATGAAGTTGCTCACCAAGTATTTACTCAGCCAAGGAACATGACTGCTGTCACATTTTAGGGGAAGCATATTTAATCTGAAAAACATTGTCTAGAAGAAGCCATTTGGTATATCTGAAACCTGACTATATCATTGTTTGATTTACAGAATGTACCTCTCTTAGCAGTCTTAGTGAATTCCAATTTCCACCACTTAAATTATATAGTAAAAAAACTTGCCAAGCCACTATATGAGTCCTGGTCTTGCCGTTTCCAGTAGTACAAATGTTTCAGTGTATGTAAGAAACACAAAGTGTTGTAGATGGATTCAGGAATAAAAATTTTAAAATACTTAGTTGCTTGTTTCTGGAACAAAACAAGATAGTAAAGGGCTGCATACAAATCCCAGTTACTAAATGACTGCATATATTTAAGACCTATTGCATTCCTGGCTTCCCTTGAAAGATAGACATAGAATGATAAATTCAGGAGGCACAGAATTTTCATAAAATGCTTAATGTTTAAGCCACATCCTATGTGTCCTCTTGGACTATTGGTTGAATGCTGAATCAGACAGATGTGAGTTAGAATCCAGACTTCAGCCTTGACTGGTAGCTGTGAGCAAATTCACAATCTCTCTAAGCCTCATTTGACCCATCTGTAAAATGGAAGTAATAAACTTCCCTACTTTATAGGACCTTTGTGAAGGTTAAATGACTAGTACTTATAAAGCACTTAGCATGTCTGACTCAAAGCTATTTGACAATTGTTACACATATAGCTATCAGGGATTCCTTGAAAATACACATTGACTTTGATTTTTATGCCTACTACAATATCTCTGTATTTTTCTTCTCGCAGTAGTATTTAAGATCTTAACGACAGGAACTGAATATCAACTGAATGAATATGAATAAAGAATTTTTAAAGAAAACACTAACATCTTATTGAAAATAAAATTTTTTAAATCAACACAGAAATGGCTGTTGAAGTTCTGAAAATTCAAGGGATTTCTGAACTAGAAAGCTGTTAAGTCTTCAGCCCTAGAAAATCCTAAAGACATGATGGGGAGGAGAAAGAGAAAGAAAAGCCCACTAAGAAGAAAAATAAGGAAGTCTCAGAGTTTTTGAAAAGAATTAGAAGACAGTGGTATGGGGATTTGAAGAGATGAGAGATTTTCAAAAGAAAGTTTCCTTCATCCATTTACATAGATATTCATTGAATGTGTAATAGATGCAAGACTCTAGAAAAACAAGGTGATAAAACATGCCTCTGCTGTTAAGTGAAGCTCAATACCATAACAGGGTTATTATAGTAGAAATTCATGCCAGGAAAGGGGAGTGTGAGGAGAGAGTACCTCCATCTGCTTGGTAAGGAGATAGCAGTCAAAGCAGCCTCAACAAAGGAGGTAGGTAACAGGCTCTTGGTGGCTGCTTCTCTTTTCGTCTCTGGCTCCATCCAGCACCACCAGGGGATTCTCACAGAATTGTGTGAACACATAGCCCATAGGAGCAAGCTTTGTCCACACCCTTCAAAGAAATCTTCCCCTGGTCACCGCCTACACCAAGTACACACAAGTGCAAAATGCAAAATGCACTTTAGGAGACAGCTCAGGAAGTGCACAAGCACCCTTCTTTCTGCACAAGCCTTAGAAGCAGGCTTGGGGTCAGCTGGACAAGGAATTCCAGAGTCCTGGGGTCCTGGATAAGGGGGTGTCATGGGTTCTACCTGGTCCATCCCTATGGCCTTGGAGATTCTATGGCCCATAGGATGAAGCATGGCTGGAAGATGACCAGAACATGGGGGCCAGGGCAGAAGACACTTCTACCTGAGTCTAAAGGCAGGATGGATTGCAGGAGAAACTCCAGAATTTGTATCTTGTCATCTTGAAACCCTATAGAAATAAAAGTAAGAAATCTCCCTCCCCATTAACTCATTGTGGACAAAAATCACCTTAGCCAGGAGGAATGTGATCTACTATTTAACCTAACCTGGTTGTATGCTGCATCCTGGGGGAGGGGTGTGAACCCCATGGTCTGAGAATGGAGAAGTGGAGGATGAAAGGCGAAAGGATGATGAGAGGCAATGACTCTTACATGTGTACTATAGATGGACATGAAGCCAGGTTCCAGAGTGTTATGGAGGGGAAAGCAAGAAGGAATTGGAATATATGAAGGAGCACGTGGAAGTCTGGCCATGAAAGAAGTGAAAAATATAACTATTGCAAAGAAACAGGGGTAAGGTCTAATGATAGCTTTTCCAGACAAGAAAACCTGTGCATGTGTGAATGTAGAAGAGAGCTTCAAAGTTTAATGTACATAAAAGGCTTGCTGTTAAAATGCACATTCTGATTCAGCAGATCTGGGGGTAAGGCTTGAAATTCTGCCTTTCAAACAAGCTTCCCCATGATGCTGCAAGTTTGTGGACTTCACCTTGAGAAGCAACAATACAGAGAATTAGGCATCAGGAAAGGAATGAGGTTAAAGGTGTGGCAAAAAAAGAAAAGATGAAAACTAGAGATTCCCAGACAGTGCTCCTCTTTGGCCCCCTATATTAAGCCATGTTCCCAGCAGAGAGGCACAAGGCAGTATTGTGGAGTAATTTGGGGACATTCCAACAATCTTTTAAGAATACTTGAAGAATATTCTAACCAGAGGCTCATCTAGTGTAAGAATGAAGCAGGAAAGTCGAGTCTGTTACCCTCTTGTCCTTCCTACACCCATGCTCAATAAAAACGTGGCATTCATGTGTATGTATGTGTGTGTGTGTGTGTGTGTGTGTGTGTACGCATGTGTGTGTGTGCGTGCGGGCATGGGTGCTCACATTGTGTGTGTATGTTGGATTCTTTTGACATCCTAGTCACTGACCACAAAGTTTCAGTCACATTGTTAGTAGTTCCTTCCTGACTGAATTTTTCATCAGTCATATCAATAATGAAACTTAGTCAATTAGGGCTTCACAATGTCTTCCTTCTATAACTCAGAGATCTGGAAAACATATAAATTTGCCAAGTAATGAGGTGTCAGTCCCTTAGGGTGACAATACTAAAAAGTACCTCGTTAAAATAAGGAAGTAATCATTAGTGAAAATTTATTTCTTCAATTTTTGACCTCAAACAAAAATTGTCATTTTTTTCCATAGATACTGATCTCAGCAATGACTAAACATCAAGTGGGGTGTTGTCATGACAAACAGTTTCAATAAAGCCTTTTGAATAAAGTTTTAAAATGCTTTTTTATAACAATCTACCATCCTCATTGTCTCAATTTACTGTTGGAAAATAACATATTTTTGCAAGTATAGAATGTGGATCCTAGGATTTTACCTTGATATATTATTCTATGGAGAGTTATTAATTCTCTGGAAATATAATTTGTCCCTTAATATCTTGAAGATCTGCTAAAATTTGAGCAGAATTTTTTTCCTTTGGCCTCCTCATGGCTCTTTATTCCATTTAATGCTCATCTCACTGTATTAGAAACAGGAAAGTATAACAGAAATCATAAGAATAAGTCTGAAAAACTGGTTTTCTTGGCTCTGCAAATACCAAGGTTTTTCTTAATCTATATTAAGTCACTAAATCCCCCTCCTCCTATTTCTCTTACTTCCCATATTAAGCCTTTCATTTCCTTGCCTGGACTTCTTTCTGACTGGCTTTTTCCATGATTGCCTCCACCTCAACTTTCCATCCCAGTTAATCTCCCCTCCAGAAAGTAGGACATTCTGTTATTTCTCTCTCACAGCACCCTGCTTAATCCCTTCATAACAGTAATCACAATTTGTCTGTATTTGTTTACTTGATTATATTCTGTCTCCCCTTTAGAATACCTAGTGCTTAAGCTCTGGGAGATATTCTCCTTTGTTTTGGATTGTAAGTCAGAACCAAGCAGTATATTGCATAGTTTACTCTCATAATTTGTATTAAATCATTACAGGAAAGAAAGAAGGAACAGTCCACAAGTTCTTTTAAAGCAGAAATTCTCTCTAATTTCCATAAATCTCACCCTCATAGCTCCATGCTTGACATAGAATAGGTGCTCCACAAATACTGGTTAAGCAAACACCGGTGCTCAGAGAAGTGTCTGCAAAAGTGAATAATTTCACTCTTAGTAACCACAGGAGACAGAAGCAGCAGCAGGGACCAGAAAGTCATGCTATAAAGCCTGTGTAGCCACCAACCACAAGTACCCTTTTGATTCTGGTTGATATTTGTAAGGCTTTTCCCTGGTCTTTCCAAACTTACCCTACAAATGCCTCACCAAGAGTACTTGGCTAAAAAACTTCTACAGTGAAAAAATTATCTAATTTTCTCTAAGGTTTCTGTTTGTATCAACATGTGCTATTATGCTTAACAACTTCCCTGTTGTGCTCATGGGGATCACCCTCAGGAAGAGTAGACAGATACTTAGAAAAACCATGATCTTTCACCACACTGGATTACTTTCCTTCTGATTGTGACCAATGACCACCCTCAGACATTTTGTGCCTCATGCCATGTAACTCATTTTTTTCCACTTTTCACTTAGAACCTGATCCATGTGTTTATTTAACAGACTAAAAGACTCACACAGATGGCTTGTGTTTTAGACTTGAGGCCATAAGTCCAGTTGTTAGGGTCCCTGTCTAACTCCCCTGATAACATGTGTGACCTTGAGTAAGATGTTTAACCTCTTGTAAACTCCTACCCATAACATGAACGTAATAATGCTTAATTCATAGGATATTTCTTTTCAATAATGAAATAATTCATGTAAAGTGCTTTGTATATGTACTGTACCAGGAATTTATTAGTGACTAGTACTTTTTAGTGCCTGGAATATACTAAGGGCTTGATTTTAGCTGGATATTAGTTATTATCTTTATCAACTTGATATTTGTTTTTCAACTGTAGAGGAAACCTCTCAGAGATTTGAAAAAAGTAGAGAGGGGAAACAAATTTTCCACTTGCCTCACAACCACTCAAGAGCTATAAATACCATCATTACTCTTTCCTGATAAAATAGGGTGAGATGGAGCCTAAGACCTTTCTTTGCCACAACACACTGAAATTCTCCAGGAATGGGAAAAGCTTCCTCATAGAAGTACTGAGGACAGACCAGTGTGTTTTCTGTTTTGCGAAGTCATTCTATTGTATTTTTTTCTCTCTCTCTTGTTCTTGCAAATTTTGCATCAACATTTCAATATGTTAACACTGTTAGATGACATTGTCATTGAAATAAATTGGAGTAAGTGACAATGGCAACACAATGAAAAGAGATGAGTCTGAATTTAAAATAGCATTTTAACAATTTTTCATCAGAAAAGCCATTGTTGTGTGAATCTTACTAACACACTGTGTGTGTTTGTTCATGAATGTGTGAATATAATAAATAAAGTCCAAAAGCCAAGATGGATAAAAGCATACTTTCCGTTAATATCTCCCCCAAAATGTCTCAATTCCATCTTCACTTGAAAAAATAATACAGCCACACAATGCATTTATGAAGTTACTTCCAAAATACTCTATCTCCGTATCCTGATTTGAATATCTATTATTATATTATAGATCTGTCAGTTTATTTACTGCCTATCTCCCTTACTAGAATTTAAGCCCTAAGGAAGGCATGGAATTTGTCTGTCTCATTCATAGCTATATCTTTAGCACATAGTAGTTGCTCAATAAATATTTGTGGAATGAATGAATATCCCTTAAATTCTGTAAAATATTGAGGCAATATATTTATATGCACAGCACAGACTCTAGACAAATCACTGGTTGAACTCAGTATAAGCAACAGTATGGTGTGGTATAAATATCAGCCTGGAAATTTAGATGTTTAGACTTGGTTCTGCCACCAAATGTGAGAATTCAGGCAAAGAGAGTATGGCTTTCACATATGCCAAATGACATAGATGAGCAGCGAAGCCTCTTCTCTGCTGTGCTTGGTTCAGTTCACTAAACATGCCTTCTTAATGCTTCTTAACAGACTCAGATAGTTTATTTGGGGGGTTAGGGTTATGGGGGCACGGGAAGGTGATGGCTAGTAGGGGAAGACAGTATCTTCAGATGAGTCTTTACATTCAGCAAGTTATACTGACTAGCAGAGAGAACAGGATAAGCACTGATGTAATTTTGTCATCCTATTACTACCTACAAATACGAGTTTCCTCTTTTGATTCTCTGTTCTGCAAAATAAAAGAATTCATAAGAATTCAAAGCAAAATCTAATTGAAATTATAGAACATAATAAAGTTGTTTATAGTACAAGTATTCCAAATATTCGGTTATTAATTTATAGTTCGAATTTAGGCTTTTTATTAAAGCTTATGGAAACATAAAAGTAAGCACATTAAAATATAGCCTTAATTCCTCCCATTCTTTATTCCATTAATTCAGATTACAATTTGTTTTAATAATGGGCTTCCTTTAATTCCTTTAATTTCCTGAAAGTGCAATGAAAAGCACAAGCTGCATCTGTCTTATTCTTTGCTTGCCTAAGAAAATCTGTGGCCGTCTTACTCCCATGACAGATGCGCAGTATTATAGTAAGTCTGTGAATAAGTACTAATGAAGTATATTTAGTTGTATCTGAGTATTTGGAAATCCAACCTTATTTAATATGATCCAGAAAGAAATAGTGGAAATCAGGGTAACAGACACATCTTTTAAAATTTTTACACAGTATTCCACTGTTGAAATGCCAATTACAATGTATTTTAATGTTTTGAAATAAAATTATAATATAAATTCCAAATTCAGTAAAAAACTATTAAACTTCACATCAGTTACAGGCCTGAATATATTCTGCTCTAGAACTGACTTCCCCTATAGCAATCTCATATTTGGACAGCAAATCTCTTTCCATGATATACAAAAACTGAATTACAATGTACTATAACAATGTAAAAGAACGTGAGATTTCTGAAAGTCTTAGTAACAACAAAACACATAATAATTTAAAAGAACACAAAATCAGAAGGATAAGTTTGTGTCAGGGTCAATTAAGGCAGAAAAAGGGATTGTTCATTCCATATCCCTTTTATACAATAAGAAAAACACATGTTTGTTATAATGACAGCCAAAATAATTTTTTAAGTTGTAATTTCCTGTTAGTAGACCTATAGGTCCTGTACTTTACATTATGAAAACAATTCTAACAAGCTTCACAGCCTTAGGAAAGAATTAGAAAGAGCTATAGATAGTGAAAAGTGAATCACAGTTACATACAGATAGAATGTGCCAATGAGACAAATAGCAACAGGAAGGTCAGGCCTGAAGTGTTATCATCTTAAAATGATATATTTTAGCCCATTTTCTTGGTTAATACTATTCACTCTTGACCTTGAACAGTTGTGACTAAGGTAACATTGCATAAGGAAAGAATATGGATAAACACTGGAGTGCCAAGTTCTAAATTAGACTCTGCCAATTTCTAGTGAGCAATCTGAGACAGATTACTTCACTTCCCTTGAGATCCATTCTCCACATTAGCAAAAATAGAAGTAATACCTCTTGCTCCAAGGTTTGCTGGGAGGATTAAAGACAAAACATCTGGCACCATCCTAGTACATTCAATAACCATTAGTTTCCCTTTTTCCTTTACTAAAAATACAGAGCAGTCTAAGGAAAGCCAAGTGTTTTCCATGTTTACTGAATAAAAATTTGAACATTTTAAGTAATAAATAGCTTGAGTTTGGCAGCCATGAGTGATCTTTAATCAGAGGGTTTAAAAAAAATCAACTCAGCACTTTTTACATAAATAATGATAATAATCACTTTTTAATTCCTTGTTTAATGACCTTCAGCCACATAAACTACCCCACCAAAATAGATAATAATGATTTTGTTTATATACATAAATAACATATATGAAATACTGAAATCCAAAGGAACCCTCACAGCTACCTTAACATAAAGAAGACATCATAGAATTTTTAGACGTAAAATGAATTCTGGCTTTAGTTTTGTATCATGTGAGTATAGTCTGAAGCGTATGGACTTCAATATAGTAGACACATTTAAAAGTAAAAGCAGGATTGAAATGAATATAGTGGAGTAAGAAGATGTGGAGCTCACCTTTCCCCCCTAACACATCAAAAATATGTCTACATGTGGAACAATTCTTACTGAAAACTAACTGGAAACTGGTAGAAGGACTCTTGTACAACCAATGTGGTAAGAAAGATACACATGTAATAGGGTAGGAAGGGAAGAAAAGTGGTAGGGACAGGACTTGTGCCCCTGGGAGGGCACATAGAGGAAAGGGAGATTACATGAGTGGACACTCACCCTGAGGAGGGAGGGGGTCAAGCCACACACTGGGCATCCCAGTCCTGGGGTCCTACATTGGAAGAGAGAATCCCCGTTGGCTGGTTGGAGAACTTCTGGGTGAGGCAGAAAGGCTGGAGAAGCCTGGACTCTGGTCATGGAGAGTGCACACAACAGGGTGGAGAGAGGTCTGCCCTACAGGTGCTGGGCCCCTGTGATTACCATGCCGCAAGCCTGAGCCCAGAAAATCAATATGACAGACTGAAAATCAATAAGGCAACAGTGGTCTTAAATGATACAATAGGCCAATTAAACTTAATTGATATGTATAGGACATTACATCCAAAAACGGCAGAATAAACATTCTTTACAAGTGTACATGGATTGTTCTCCATGATAGATCACATGCTAGGCCACAAAACGAGTCTCCACAAATTTAAGTGGACAGAATTTATATCAAGCATTTTCTCCAATCACAACAGTATGAAATTAGAAATCAACTACAGAAAGTAAAACACATGGATACTAAACAACATGCTACTAAAAAACCAATGGTCAATGAAAAAATCAAAGAGCAAATCAAAAAGTATCTTGAGACAAATAAAAATGGGAACAACACTCCAAAATCTATGGAATGCACCAAAAGCAGTTCTAAGAGGGAAGTTTATAGAGATATGGGCCTTCCTCAAAAACAAGAAAAATTTCAAATAAACAACCTAACCTACCACCTAGAGGAATTAGAAAAAGAAGAACAAACACAGAACAAGGTTGGCAGAAGGAAGGAAATAGTAAAAATCAGAGTGGAAATAATAAAATACAGACCAAAAAACGATTAAAAAAAATCAATGTTACCAAAAGATGTTTTTTTGAAAAGATAAAAGAATTGATAAACCTTTCGCCAGGCTCACAAAGAAGAAAAGAGAGGACTCAAAGAAACAAAATAAGAAATGAAAGAGGAGAAAATACAAGCAATACCACAGAGATACAAAAGATCCTAAGAGAATACTATGAATAGTTATATGAAAATGAACTGGACAACCTAGAAGAAATAGACAAATTTCTAGAAAAATACAACTTGCTAAAACTGAATCAAGAAGAAACAGAAAAAATTTGAACAGACCGATCACTAGTAATGAAATTGAATCTGTCATTTAAAAAAACCGAACCAAACCAAAACAAAAAACTCCCACCAAACAAAAGTCCAGGACTGGAAGCCTTCACAGGGGAATTCTACCAAACGTATCAAGAGGAAATAATACCTATCCTTCTCAAACTATTCCAAAAAATTGAAGAGGATGGAACACTCCCAGATTCATTCTATAAGGCCACCATTACCCTTATAACAAAACCAGACAAAGACACTACAAAAAAAGAAAATTATAGACCAATATCTATGATGAATATACATGCAAAAATCCTCAACAAAGATTTAGCAAACCAAATCCAACAATATATAAAGAGAATTATACACTATGATCAAGTCAGATTTATTCCAGGGACACAAGATTGATTCAATATTCACAAATCAATCAATATGATACACCATATTAACAAAAGGAAGGATAAAAATCACATGATCACCTCAATAGAGGCAGAAAAAGCATTTGACTAAATTCAATTTCCATTCATGATAAAAACTCCCATCAAACTGGGTATAGAAGGAACAAATGACAAATCCACAGCTAACATCATACTCAACAGAAAAGCTGAAGCCTCTCCTCTAAATTCAGGAAAAAAGACAAAGATGTCCACTCTCACCACTTCTACTTAACATACCATTGGAAGTCCTAACCACAGCAATCAGACGAGAAAAAGAAATAAAACACATCCAAATTGGAAGGGAAGAAGTAAAACTGTCACTATTTGCAGATGACATGATACTTTATACAAAAACCCTTAAGGTCTCCACCAAAATATTTTTAGAACTAATTAAATGAATCCTGCAAACTTGAAGGATACAAGATTAATATACAGAAATCTGTTGCTTTTCTATACACTAATAATGAACTATCAGAAAGAAAAAAAAAAAGGCACGAATTCCATTTAAAATCTCATCAGAAAGAACAAAATACCTAGAAATAAACTTAACCAAAGAGATGAAAGAACAATATTCTTAAAACTACAAAACACTGATGAAAGAAACTGAACACAACAAAACAGTTGGAAAGATATACCATGTTCTTGGATTGGAAGAATCAATACTGTTAAAATGACCACACTACCCAAGACAATCTACAGATTTAATGTAATCCTTATCAAAATGCCCATGACATTTTTCACAGAACTGGAATCAATAATCCTAAAATTCAAATGGAACCAAAAATAACCCAAATTGCCAATGCTGTTTTGAGGAAAAAAAGAACAAAGCCAGAGGTATCACACGCCATGAATTCAGACTATACTACAAAGCTACAGTAATCAAAACAGCATGGTCCTGGCACAAAAACAGACACATTCATCAATGGAACAGGATAGAAAGCCCAGAGATAAACCAACACACATATGCTCACTTTACCTTTGATAAAGGAGGCAGGAATGTACAATGGACAAAAGACAGTCTCTTCAATAAGTGGTGCTCAGAAAAGTGGACAGCTAAATGTAAAATGATATTAGAACATTTCCTCACACTATATACAAAAATAAACTCAAAATGGATTAAAGACCTAAATGTAAGACCAGAAACCATAAAACTCCTAGAAGGAAACATAGGCAGAACAGTCTCTGACATAAATCATAGCAATATTTTTTGAATTGTCACATAAGGCAAAAGAAACAGAAGGAAAAATAAACATATGGGACCTAGTTAAACTTAAAAGCTCTTGCACAGCAAAGGAAACCATCAATAAAACAAAAAGACAACCTATGGATTGAGAGAAAATATTTACAAATTATATGATCTACAAGGGGTTAATATCCAAAATATATAAAGAGCTTATACAACTCAATATAAAAAAAACGGACAACAAACAACCCAAACAAATAATGAGCAGAACACCTGAATAGACATTTTTCCAGAGTAGACATATAGATGGCTAGCAGGCAAATGAAAAGATGCTCAACATCGTCAATTATTAGAGAAGTTCAAATCAAAACAACAATGAGATATTACCTCACAGCTGTCAGAATGGCTGTCATCAAAAAGTGTACAAATAACAAATGCTGGAGAGGATGTGGAGAAAAGAGAACCCTCCTTGGCACAGCCACTATGGAAAACAATATGGAGGTTCCTCAACTAAAAATAGAACTATCATATGATCCAATGATTCCACTCCTGGGTATATATCCAGAAAAAAATGAAAACACTAAATCAAAAAAATACACGCACCCCAGTGTTCATAGCAGCACTATTGCAATAGCTGAGATGTGGAAGCAACCCAAGTGCCTATCAACAGATGAATGGATAAAGAAGATGTGGTACATGTATACAATGGAATATTACTCAACCTTTAAAAAGAATGAAATTATGCCATTTGCAACAATGTGGATGGATCTAAAGAATACTATGTTTAGTGAAGTAAGTCAAATAGAGAAATAAATACTGCGTGATGTCACTCAGACGTTGAATCTAAAAACTAAATACAAATGAATGTACATGCAAAACAGAAACAGACTTACAGATATAGAAAACAAACTAGTGGTTACCGTTGGGGAGAGGGAAGGGAGGGAGGGGCAAATTAGGGGCATAGGATTAAGAGATACAAATTATTATGTGTAAAATAGATAGCTATTGATATATTGTATAGCATAGAGAATTACAGCCATTATCTTATAATAACTTTAAATGGAGTATAATCTGTAAAAATACTGAATCACTATGCTGTACCCCTGAAAATAATATAATATTATAAATCAACTATACTTCAGTTTAAACAAAGTAAAAGCAGAATTGTGAAAATGTTATTCTCCCTTTCTTGAATTTCACTATCCATTCTAAGGGTTAGTGTATTAAACACCAAATTTAGTTTCTCTCTGAAGGATCCATAATGTGTTAAGTTTGAAAGCTATCACCATGGACAGCAAAACGTAACACAGGGAGATGAATATTCCTGCTTCTCTCTCTCTCCCCAATTCTCTCTACTTCTCTATGCCCAGTACACTATAGGTTCGCAATAAATCCTTGTTGGATGGATTAACAAATGGATGGATGATCTAAAAAAAATACTCCAAAAATTTAATAAGAATCTATGAAAGTGAATTATTTGGTTTGTACTTATTGATATCGTAACTAAAGAAACTATAGTAGAATACTGAATAACTGTGCAAAAGTGGATAAGTGCATCTATGTTTTTGAGGAAGAGAATCAGATGTTGTAAATAATGTATCCAGATAAAGGAATATTACTTAAAATCATTGTCAAAGGTACCAGATGCTGAACTTGATCGAAGCATTCTCCTAGAGGTTGGGAATAGAAAGATGAATATGGCACTTATTTTAAAGAAGTTCAAAATATAATGGGAGAAATTAACATAAACAAACTGAAATCCATGTATAAAATAAATGTGTATTTATAACATACACAAATATATGCATAGAAAAATACTACACTGCTCAGAAGCAGGAATAATCAATGTTGTCTGGGGAACAGAATGTAGGCAGGAAAGGGGAGACAAGCCTCTGAGGGGACAGTTTAATTGGGTCTCAAAGATGAGCCAGATGTTATGAGTCATACAAGGTAAGGAAGAACATGCAGGCAGCCCATAAATAATGTGGAACAGTAGAGATGCCCAAAACAAAAGTGGCCAGTTTAGGGAAAGTCAGGGAGATCAATGTGGTGGAGAGCAGGTTGAAAGGGGATGGGAGGGTTGGGGGAAGTATAATAAGGAGGGCCTTGTTTGCCAGGTGGAAGAATTTTGATTTTATATTGCAGGGCACTGGTTTTCAAATTATAGAATCCCCTCAGAGCCTGCTGGGGAATAAAAGTTTCCTAGCTTATATCTGTTCAGTCTTCCACTTAAGTTTTCCTTTATGAAAAAAAATGTTTCAAAACCTCTGTTATAGGCAATGAGCCTGTGAAAGGTATTTTTTGTTTTTGTTTTGAGAGTAATGAGGCAGAGTTATATTTTAAGAAGTCAATGACTGGGTCTTCAGTGGAGGTGAAAGGAGCCTGAGGTCAGATCCTAAGAATAATTAGATTGCCAAGGTGAAAGATCTGGAGAGCCTATTCCAAGATGGCAGCAGGTGGGATGGAAAGCAGGCCACTGGAACAGAAAGTTAGTGGTCTCTAAAACTATTTTTCATCTCCCTTGAGTAAACGCTTGGACTCAAGATTAAGAAGAAGCAGATCAGGATTAGTCCCAGGTTTTGGCTTGGGTTTTTGCATATATAAAGGTATTCTTTACCAGGATAAGAAATAAAAGAGGATGATCAGGCTTGAGTGTAAAACTATGAGTTGAATTTGAAGCACTGTAGTCTACATAAATGAGTATGTATATTCAAGCGTTGAGCATAAAAGTGTGGGGCAAGAAAGAAAAATCAAGACTGAAGATACAGCTTTGAGAATTAGTGGCATAGGAGTATGCCTTTAGCTATAAGTGTATAATAGACCACTCAGGGAAGAGGTGAATACATGAAAGGTCCAAAAATAAAATGTGATTTACTTTATTTAAAAGATAGGCAGAGGAAGAAAAATCTGTGAAACAAAGAAAGGAAGGGGACACTAGGGGACTGTAGTGTCAATCAAGGTAACAGAAGTGTCAAAGAGAGGGTCAACAAGTAAGATCAAGATCAAGTAAGAAAAGGACTGAGGAGAATCTACTGAATTTGTCAATATGCATCTCCACAGAGACCTCAGCTAAAGGGGATGTATTGGTGATATGGTGAAAGCAGAAGTTGTGCTACAGTTGAGAAAGTCCGGAATTCACTGAATAGAAAGAAAGTACTGTGGTTCCATACAGGGGTTACTTCATCAGTAAAAATACTGATTTCTGTGTGCAGAGTTTGTTAGCGGTATCAAGAAAGTCAACATGGCTGTAGGGAAACAACAAAGTAAGTATAAAATTTCTGCTTATGAGACCAGTACCATGTTATAGGGAAGAGGTATTGGTTGTAAGGACTGATATTTAAAGGAGATTAAGAAGCAGTTTTGCAGTGAAAAAAATAAATTGATAGACTTCAAGTTTGATAAATGATTTATAACTTTGCCTATTCACTCTGGATTTACTTATTATGTTGCCATGACTGTAAAAAATTAGATAAAACTAAAGAGATATTCCAAAGTCAAAATGCCACATAATGACCATAACCAGGAGAGCTGGTGCCAGGAATCAGGAAATCTCTGTTTTTCCATCTTGAAAGTAGAAGAAACACTGAAGCATTCTGAAGCCAATAAAGCAGGACAAAGAACATGTAAACAGCTCTTCCCAACTATGAAGTAGATGAAGAACACCATGTCCATTCTAGCATTAACAATGTAAAATTTTTGTGTAAACTTCAAGGGCTAACATGTTTAGTTAATTTGGTGAGGAAAGCAATGACCTGCTTTCTATAACTATGCTCATTAAGAGAACAAGCGAACCTTACTTTTCAAGGGCTCTTTTTTTCCAAGAAGAAAAATGCTTATTCATAAAACACTTAGGTTTTTTTAATGAAGAATATAATTTAAGGATTTATATTTCCTTTAATTTTGATGAAAAGTCTACGCTTTTTATGAACTAACACATTTCTAAATATAAAGCTTTTAAAAAGTTGAATTCTTGTAACTCTGTTTTATTTAACAGGTCACAGTGTATCCTATCCCAAATCTACAGTCCTATTACTGGTTTGTTGAGAGTTGATTGATATGGGCGGAGAAAGTCTATAAGTTCCTTGAAGGAAGATGGCTATATCCTCAGGACAACATAGATGTTCAACAAATTCTTACTAAACTAAATTGAGTCATATACAAAATAATATTGGCCCAAAATTCCCTTATTCCTATGATGATGTCATCCTATTTTTAAAAAATATTCCCCAACACTTAAAAAAAACACATTAAATAACTCAATAACTATTAATCTTGAAAATAAATTTTGTTTGGATCCACTTGATTGGTTGACAAACTTATCATTATTTATATAGACAGGAATACTTGAGTCCAGATATCAAGAAATCAATGCCAACAGGGTCAAGGAGATAATATAAAAGGGGGAAAATGTGTGAGTATAAGGTACTAGAGATAGATGTGCCTAAAAAGGGACAGGCAGCACTACACTAATCCAGGACGTTATGCTGCATGGGCATCTGGTCCCAGATCACCTGATCTTTCAAGAGATCTCAGAAATATGTATTCTGAGGCTGTCTCCTAGTTAAAAATTTTAAACTCAATTGCTTTTTAAAATACCATGTGATTGACTCCCTCCGCTCTAGGTAGATACTTGGCAGTTAAGGTCTTTAAACATCAAATCCATTAAAAGAGGTGAACAATTACAATGAACGGATTATGTGTTCAGCCTGTGCCATCTGAATTATAAAAAAAACTTTCTTACTAATGAGGGTGTAAAATACACTCTGTGCAGCTATAGGAATTATTGTCAAAATCTCTTTTTCTCCTTCCAGCTTCAGCAGTCTGTAATGTTACCACAATCTGAAAGTTGAACATTAAAATGATTAAGAAGTAAAAATACTTAGAGACTTCTGCATAATTCATCATAGCAGCTGAGACTGAAAGACAAGTTGTCTTGTAGCACAAATACATTACGAACTACAACACACAATGAAAATTTAGTTAAATACACTTAAGTGAAGAGATTAAAAATGTAATTCCTTTCATTATTAAAAACACCAGAAAAACAGTTCATTCCTGCTAACACAAATGAACAAGTCACTATGTTTTAGATATATTTTATGGAATAACATTGTTTGATTGGGGGTGGACATATTTGTGCAATTCACCCGTGACATATTCATTCCACATGGCTGGATCATAGGTATTATTATTGTTCCACCACATGGAAAAACGTCAGGGCCCATTCTTCGGCTAAAGCACCCTGCAGTAGAAACACCACATGTGGTGCCAACTTTTGTCACACTTCAGTGGAGGGATTTAAAATAGTTTGCTCTAGCTGTGGATCTTTCCCTAACAAAGACTGGTAGTCTGTACCACACAATACTTTAAAGACTAGATTTTAATAGCTATGTGTTTAGATGGGAGGGAGAGATAGTGCTTCTCAGGACAGCACAAAACAAATGCCCCATAGGCAGACAGAGCTGGATTTGAATCCTAAATCTGCCACTCATTAGCTTTGTAACCTTGGACTAATCACGGAGCTCTACTGAGCAGCTTCCATGTTCCACGCACTATGCTAAGCTCTGGGTATAAAAGAATGAACAAGATATAGCCCATGCCCAGAGCAACTTAAAGTTTAACAGGAGAATCAGAAAAGAATTGGCAATTGAAACAGAGAATCTTAAGGGCTACAGTAAATGTAAGCAGAATGTATTAGGGGGAGCAGGTAGAATTAACATCTTTCCCAACCTTAAACTCTAAGGTTTCTTGGAGGAAGTGATATCTGAGCTGATATCTGGAGGAATGATAGGAGATAGGTAAGTGAAAAGTGAGGCAAAGAATGTTTTAGAAGGAGGAAATAACATATTCACAGCCAGAAATTGAAAGACAGCCTAGAATTTCTGAGGACCTGCTCACAGTTGTACAAGTGTACACAATGGAATATCAGCTGGACGATCCTCTATATCATAGCCAAAAAGAGTTTGAAGGAAGAGTAAAAATGCAAAAAAAAAGTTTGAAGGAAGAGTAAAAATATTACCTTAGTACTATTCATTCATTTATTCCTCCTCTTTGTAAGTAGTTATTACAATGTATTATGTTTAAGAAACTACAGCTCACCCCAGTTTTGACTTCTTCTTACCTACCACCATTCCAGTGAGGTAGTCAGACAGAACAAGAAAGAGCAAGTATGTGAAATGCTTCAGGGTGAAAGTTGCTAAGGCTGTTCTTTTTATGCTTCAAGAAAATGCAGTCTTTAACTGCAGACAAAGAGACCGCCCTGGAAAAGGGGGAGAGGAGGAAGAATGCAGGTGCAGTAGTACCTGAAGGAATAAGCTCCAGGCAGGTGAGATCATAATCTGGATCCTGTTATTCCATCTTGACCAGAGTGAAAACTAAATCTTTATCTTTTAAAAGTGGAATTTATATTCAGAAACAGCCCAAGGAAAGGTGTTCCTTAACAAACAAACTTAAAGACTCTTCTGGACGGCCTCTGAGGAACTCCCTCCCTCTCCTACCAACTTCTGATTTTGATAATATATACTTCCAGACTCCTTCTGCGAAGGTCCTATTGCTCAAAGCTGGAAGTCGTCTTGGGATGGAGTATTTTAGAAGGTTCATGAAGGGAACGTGATGTCAGCAACATGGTGATATAGGAATTTCTAGTGCTTCTCCCCTCCCAGGAACATCAATCTGAACAGCTATACAAGCATGAAAATATCACCACAAGAGCTAAGGATTTCAGGTGAGGAATTACAGCACCTGGACAAAGCACAGATATAAGATGAATTTGAGCGAGTATGAAAGACAGTTTCACCTTGCCCTTGTCACCCCTCTCCTAGGCCCAAGCAGCCCAGCGAAGAGAGAGGTATCCTTCTGTGGGGGAGAGAAAATGAAATGAGCACCTGACTTCACCAAAGACCACAGAACCCACCTGCACCAGTGCCAGGCTGACTCCTCCAACCCCAGGCAGGTTCCCTGCAGCCCAGAATCCTTGCTGACCCCACTGCTAGGCCAGCTACACTGGTCCTTGACTCCTAGCCCACCCATTGCCAAGCATGCTCGCATAGAACCAGATTGGATCCCAAGACCCAGGTCCCCAGCCCACCCCAGTGCTAGGGAAACTCCTACAGTCCCAGGATCTCAGGCCACCTAAGTGCCAGACAGGCTCCCATATGCCAGACAGGCTCCATGATGGCCCCTGAAGCCTCAAGCTATAGGCCAATTCCCATGGCCCCAGGCTCCAGACTGGGGCAGGCTCTGCAGACACAGGCACCAGGATCACTTCTAGTCAGCTCCTGCACCTAGTCAGCCTCTGAAGACCCAGGATCCAGGCTGCCCATATGGACCCAGGACCTTGGACAGGAGCCATGAACCCAAGCACCAGATCTGCCCACCTGCTGACCCAGGCTCAGACCTACTTGTGCAAAGACTCCAGCAGCAAGTCTGCCCACAGAAAACACAAGGCAGCCCACCCAGAACTTCTGGATGGGCTGACTCATAAAGGGACTTCCCTCCTTAAGCCAATCTATACAGAGTGGAAGAGGTGCTTACTTCCTAAATGCCGAGACAGCCACAGGATTATGAATAATACAGGAAACATTAATCCGTCAAAGGATATAAATAAAGCTCCAATGACTGACTTAAATAAATGGAGATCTATGAATGATTTGACAAAGAATTCAGAATAATCCTCTTAAAGAATTTCAGTGAACTACAAGGAAATGCAGACGACTAAAGGAAATTACAAAAACACTGCATTAACAAAATGAGAGTTTAACTAAGAAATAGAAACCATTAAATAAAGAAACAAAAATACTAGAGTTGAGGAATACAATGACTTTCAACAAGACATTCAACCAAGCAGAAAAAAGAATTAATGACCTAGAAGACAAGTCATTTAAAATCATCTAGTCAGAGGAGTAAAAAGAAAAAAAAAATGGAACGAGAAGGAGTGAATTACAGGATACCATTAATAAAAACAGATGGTTTCCCTGATGAATTTTGCCAAATATTTAAACAATAGCTAATGCCAACCTTCTCAAACTCTTCTAAAATACTGAAGAGGAGGAAACACTTCCCAATTCATTTTATGAGGCCAGCCTTACCCTGATATCAAAGCCAAATAAGGAAAACTACAAGAAAAGAAAAACTGTTGGCCAATATACCCAAGGAATATAAATGCAAAAATTCTCAACTGTTACAACTCAAATGAATTCAGTAAAATTATAGGATAGAAAATCAACATACAAATATTAGTTGTGTTTATACATTAACAATGAACTATCTTAAAGAGAAATAATGAAAACAATCCTATTTACAGTAGCATCAAAAACTAAAAAATACTTAGGAATCAGAGCAAGCAAGGTGAAAGATCTGTACATTTGAAACTATAACACATTGTTGAAAGAAATTGAAGAAGACACATATAAATGGAAAAAAAAATTCCATGTTCATAGACTAGAAAAATTAATATTGTTAAAATATACATACTACCCAAAGCCATCTATTGATTCAATGCAATCCCTATCAAAACTCCAAAGGCATTTTTTACACAAATAGAAAAAATAATCCTAATGTTTATATGGAAGCACAAAAGATCCTGAAGAACAAAAGCAGTCTTGAGAAAGAATAACAAAGCCAGAGGTGTCCTACTTCTTGATTTCAAACTATACTACAAAGCTATACTAATAAAACAGTATGGTACTAGAAAAAGACACAGGCCAATGGAACACAATTGAGAGCCCAGAAATAAACCCATGCATATATGGTCAACTTATATTTTACAAGATGGCCAAAAATGCTCAGTGGGGAAAAGACAGTCTCTTCAAAAAAGTGGTGCTGGGAAAACTGGATATCCACATGCAAAAGAATGGACTGGACCTCTATTGTACAACACTCATAAAAATTAACTCACAATGGATTAAGGAATTAAATATAAGATCTAAAACCTTAAAACTCCCAGAAGAAAACATAGGAAAAAGTCTTGGCTTTTGACCTTACAATGATTTTTTGGCTATCACACCAAAACTGCAAGCAACAAAAGCAAAAATGAATAAGTGAGAGTACATCAAACCAAAAATGCTCCTGCACAGCAAAAGAAACAATCAACAAAATGAAATATAATGAAAAGGCAATATATGGAATGGGAGAAAGTATTTGCAAATACTATATCTGATAAGGGGTTAATATCCAAAATAGATAATAAACTCATACAACTCAACAGCAAAAAACTCCAGATTATCTTATATTAAAAATGGTCAAAGGACCTAAATAGACATTTTTCCAAAGAAGACATATAAATTGCCAAAAGTACATGAAAAGTTTTCAACATCACTGATCATCAGGGAATGTGAATCAACACCATAATGAGACATCATTTCACATCTATTAAAATGGCTATTATGAAAATGACAAACTTACAAGCGTTAATGAGGATGTGAGGAAAAGGGAATCCTTGTGCACAGTTGGTGGAAATGTAAATTGGTACAGCCACTATGGAAGACAGAATGGAGTTCCCTCAAAAAATGAAAAATAGGGGGAACCTTCAAGATGGTGGAGGAGTAAGATGTGTACATCACCTTCCTCCCCACAGATACATCAAAAATACATCTACATGTGCAACAACTCCTGCAGAACACCTACTGAATGCTGGCAGAAGACCTGAAATTCCCAAAAGCTTTGCTTTTACCATTTGTCCAAGGGTTCTGTCTGTCTGCTTTCTTTGTTTTGTTTTGTTTTTTTAATAGTTTTTAGAGCTTGTTACCATTTTTGGTTTGGTTGGTCTCTTCTTTCTTTTTTAATTATTTTAAAATTTTAAAATTTTTAATAATATTTTTAAATTTTTATTTTAATAACTTTATTTTATTTTATTTTTTTCTTTCTTTCTTTTTTTTTCCCCTCCCTTTTTTTCTGAGCCATGTGGCTGACAGGGTCTTGGTGCTCCGGCCGGGTATCAAGCCTCAGCCTCTGAGGTGAGAGAGCCAAATTCAGGACATTGGTCCACGAGAGACCTCCCAGTCCCATATAATATCAATCAGAGAGAGCACTCCTAGAGACCTCCATCTCAACACTAAGATCCAGCTCCACTCAACGACCAACAAGCTCCAGTGATGTACAACCCATGCCAAACAACTAGCAAGACAGGAACACAACCCCACCCATTAGCAGAGGCTGCCTAAAGCCATAGGAAGTTCACAGACACCCCAAAACACATAACTGGATGTGGTCCTGCCCACCTGAAAGACAAGATCCAGCCTCATCCATAGAAACACAGACACCGATCCCCTCCACCAGGAAGCCTACACAACCCACTGAACCAACCTTACCCACTGGTGGCAGACACCAAAAACAACGGGAACTACGAACATGCAGCCTGTGAAAAGGAGACCCCAAACACAGTAAGTTAAGCAAAATGAGAAGACAGAGAAATACACAGCAGATGAAGGAGCAAGGTGAAAACCAACCAGGCCAAACAAATGAGGAAGAAATAGGTGGTTTACCTGAAAAAGAATTCAGAGTAATGAGAGTAAAGATGATCCAAAATCTTGGAAATAGAATGGAGAAAATAGAAGAAACATTGAACAAGGACCTAGAAGAACTAAAGAGCAAACAAACAAGGAAAAACAACACAATCAATGAAATTAAAAATTCTTTAGAAGGAAACAATAGCAGAATAACTGAGGCAGAAGAACGGATAACTGACCTGGAAGATAAAAGAGTAGAAATAATTACTGCAGAGAGGAATAAAGAAAAAAGGATTAAAACAATTGAAGACATTCTCAGAGACTTCTGGGACAACATTAAATGAACGAACATTCGAATTATAGGGGTCCAAGATGAAGAAGAGAAAAAGAAAGGGACTGAGAAAATATTTGAACAGATTATAGTTGAAAACTTCCCTATTATGGGAAAGGAAATAGTCAATCAAGTGCAGGAAGCACAGAGAGTCCCATATAGGATAAATCCAAGGAGAAACATGCCAAGACACATATTAATCAAACTACCAAAAATTAAACACAAAGAAAAAATGTTAACAGAAGCAAGGGAAAAGCAACAAATAACATACAAGGGAATCCCCATAAGGTTAGCAGCTGATCTTTCACCAGAAACTCTGAAAGCCAGAAGGGAGTTCAGGACACAGTTAAAGTGATGAAAGGGAAAAATTTTAAAGCAAGATTACTCTACCCAGCAACGAACTCATTCAGATTCAAGGGAGAAATTAAAACCTTTACAGACAAGCAAAGTTAACAGAATTCAGCACCACCAAACCAGCTTAACAACAAATGCTAAAGGCTCTTCTCTAGGCAGGAAATACAAGAGAAGGAAAAGATCTACAATAACAAACCCAAAACAATTAAGAAAATGATAACAGGAACATACATATCAATAACTACCTTAAATGTAAATGGATTAAATGCTCCAGCCAAAAGACACAGACAAGCTGAAAGGATATAAAAACAAGACCAGTATTTATGCTGTCTACAAGAGACCCTCTTCAGGCCTTAACAATTTTAAATATTTATGCACCCAATTTAGTAGCACCTCAATACATAAGGAAAAAGCTAACAGCCATAAAAGGGAAAATCGACAGTAACACAATCATAGTATGGGACTTTAACCACCCACTTTCACCAAAGGACAAATTACCCAAAATGAAAATAAATAAGGAAACACAAGCTTTAAATGATACATTAAGCAAGATGGATTTAATGGATATTTATCAGATATTCCTTCCAAAAACAACAGAATACACTTTCTTCTCAAGTGCACATGGAACATTCTCCAGGATAGATCATATCTTGGGTCACAAATAAGGCCTCGGTAAATTTAAGAAAATTGAAATTGTATCAAGTATCTTTTGCGACCACAACGTTTTGAGACTAGACATCAATTACAGAAAAAAAAATCTGTAAAAAATACAAATATATGGAGGCTAAACAATACACTACTAAATAACAAAGAGATCACTGAAGATATCAAAGAGGACACCAAAAAATACCTAAAAGCAAATGACAGTGAAAACACAATGACCCAAAACCTAGGGGATGCAGCAAAAGCAGCTCTAAGAGGGAAGTTTATAGCAATACAACCCCACCTCAAGAAAGAAGAAACATCTCAAATAAACAAGCTATCTGTACACCTAAAGCAATTAGAGAAAGAAGAACAAAAAACCCCAAAGTTAAGCAGAAGGAAAGAAATCATAAAGATCAGATCAGAAATAAATGAAAAAGAAATGAAGGAAATGATAGCAAAGATCAATAAAAATAAAAGCTGGTTCTTTGAGAAGATACACAAAATTGATAAACCATTACCCAGAATCATCAAGAAAAAAAGGGAAAGGAAACAAATCAATAGAATTAGAAATGAAAAAGGAGAAGTAACAACTGACACTGCAGAAATACAAAGGATCATGTGAGATTACTGCAAGCAACTCTATGCCAATAAAATGGACAACCTGGAAGAAACAGACAAATTCTTAGAAAAGCACAACGCTCCGAGACTGAACCAGGAAGGAACAGAAAATATAAACAGACCAATCACAAGCACTGAAAATGAAACTGTGATTAAAAATCTTCCAACAGGGCTTCCCTGGTGGCACAGTGGTTGAGAGTCCACCTGCCGATGCAGGGGACACGGGTTCGTGCCCCGGTCTGGGAAGATCCCACATGCTGCGGAGCGGCTGGGCCCGTAAGCCATGGCCGCTGAGCCTGCCGTCCGGAGCCTGTGCTCTGCAATGGGAGAGGCCACAACAGTGAGAGGCCTGCGTAAAATATTCCAAAAAACAAAAGCCCAGGACCAGATGGCTTCACAGGCGAATTCTATCAAACATTTAGAGAAGAGCTAACACCTATCCTTCTCAAACTCTTCCAAAGTATAGCAGGGGGAGGAACACTCCCAAACTCATTCTATGAGGCCACCATCACCCTGATACCAAAACCAGACAAAGATGTCACAAAGAAAGAAAACTACAGTCCAATATCACTGATGAACATAGATGCAAAACTCCTCAACAAAATACTAGCAAACAGAATCCAACAACATGTTAAAAGGATCATACCCCATGATCGAGTGGGGTTTATCCTAGGAATGCAAGGATTCTTCAATATATACAAATCAATCGACGTGATTCAGCATATTAACAAATTGAAGAATAAACACCATATGATCATCTCCATAGATGCAGAAAAAACTTTTGACAAAATTCAACACCCATTTATGATAAAAACTCTCCAGAAAGTAGGCATAGAGGGAACTTACCTCAACATAATAAAGGCCGTATATGACAAACCCACAGCCAACATCATTCTCAATGGTGAAAAACTGAAAGCATTTCCACTAAGATCAGGAACAAGACAAGGTTGCCCACTCTCACCACTATTATTCAACACAGATTGAGAAGTTTTAGCCCTGGCAATCAGAGAAGAAAAAGAAATAAAAGGAATCCAAATCGGTAAAGAAGAAGTAAAACTGTCACTGCAGATGACATGATACTATACATAGAGAATCCTAAAGATACTAGCAGAAAACTATTAGAGCTAAGCAATGAATTTGGTAAAGTAGCAGGATACAATATTAATGCACAGAAATCTCTTGCATTCCTATACACTAATGATGGAAAATATGAAAGAGAAATTAAGGAAACACTCTGATTTACCATTGCAATAACAACAAAAAAATACGTAGGAATAAACTACCTAAGGAGACAAAAGACCTGTATGCAGAAAACTATAAGACACTGATGAAAGAAATTAAAGATGATACAAATAGATGGAGAGATATACCATGTTCTTGGGTTGGAAGAATCAACATTGTGAAAATGACTATAATACCCAAAGCAATCTACAGATTCAACACAATCCCTATCAAACTACCACTGGCATTTTTCACAGAACTAGAACAAAAAATTTCACAATTTGTATGGAAACACAAAAGACCCCAAATAGCCAAAGCAATCTTGAGAAAGATAAATGGAGCTGGAGGAATCAGGCTTCCTGACTTCAGACTATACTACAAAGCTACAGTAATCAAGACAGTATGGTACTGGCACAAAAACAGAAATATATATCAATGGAACAGGATAGAAAGCCCAGCGATAAACCCACACACATATGGTCACCTTATCTTTGAATAGGAAGCAAGAATATACAATGGAGAAAAGACAGCCTCTTCAATAAGTGGTGCTGGGAAAACTGGACAGCTACATGTAAAAGAATGAAACTAGAACACTCCCTAACACCATACACAAAAATAAACTCAAAATGGAGTAAAGACTTAAATTTAAGGCCAGACAGTATACAACTCTTAGAGGAAAATATAGGCAGAACGCTCTATGACATAAATCACAGCAAGATCCTTTTGGACCCAGCTCCTAGAGAAAAGGAAATAAAAACACTAATAAACAAATGGGTCCTGATGAAACTTAAAAGCTTTTGCACAGCAAAGGAAACCATAAACAAGATGAAAAGACAACCTTCAGAATGGGAGAAAATATTTGCCAACAAAGCAACTGACAAAGGATTAATCTCCAAAATATACAAACTGCTCATGCTGCTCAATATCATGAAAACAACCCAATCCAAAAATGGGCAGAAGACCTAAATAGACATTTCTCCAAAGAAGAGATACAGATTGCAAACAAACACTTGAAAGTATGTTCAACATCACTAATCATTAGAGATATGCAAATCAAATCGACAATGAGGTATCACCTCACACCAGTCAGAATGGCCATCATCAAAAAATCTACGAACAATAAATGCTGGAAAGGGTGTGGAGAAAAGGGAACCTTCTTGCACTGTTGGTGGGAATGTGAATTGATACAGCCACTACAGAGAACAGTATGGAGGTTCCTTTAAAATCTCAAAATAGTACTACCATACGACCCAGCAGTCCCCTGAGAAAACCATAATTCAAAAAGAGACATGTACTACAATGTTCATTGCAGCTCTGTTTACAATAGCCAGGACACGGAAGCAACCTTGTTGCTTCCTAAGTTTCCAGTGACAGATGAATATATAAAGAAGATGTGACACAGATATACAATGGAATATTACTCAGCCATAAAAAAAATGAAATTGAGTTATCTGTAGTGATGTGGTTGGACCTAGAGACTGTCATACAGAGTGAAGTAAGTCAGAAAGAGAAAAAAATACCATATGCTAACACATATATATGGAATCTCAAAAAAAAAATGCTTCTGAAGAGCCTAGGGGCAGGACAGGAATAAAGACACAGACGTAGAGAATGGACTTGAGGACAAGGGGAGGGGGAAGGGTAAGCTGGGACAAAGTGAGAGAGTGGCATGGACATATATACACTACCAAATGTAAAAAAGATTGCTAGTGGGAAGCAGCCGCATAGCACAGGGAGATCAGTTTGGTGCTTTGTGACCCCCTAGAGGGGTGGGATAGGGCGGGTGGGAGGGAGACACAAGAGGGAGGAGATACGGGGATATATGTATACATATAGTTGATTCATTTTGTTATACAGCAGAAACTAACATGACATTGTAAAGCGATTACACTCCAATAAAAATGTTTAAAAAAATTAAAAGTAGAACTATCATATTATCCAGCCATCCCTCTTCTGAATATATATGTCTGAAAGAAATAAAATCACTTTCTTGAGAAGATATCTGCACCCTCATGTTCATTGCAATATTTTTCATGTTCATGTGGTATATAGATACAATGGAATATTATTTGGTATATACATACAAAGGAAATTGTGACATACATATATATATATATATATATAGAGAGAGAGAGAGAGAGAGAGAGAGAATAATGTATATATTTTTACACACACACTGGTATAATGTTCAATGCAATATTATTCAGAAAACAGTTCTGCCTTTTGGGACAACATCCTTTTGGATGTCCATGAGGGCATTACACTAAATGAAATAATTCAGACAGAAAAATACAAATACTGAAGGATCTCACTTATATGTGGAGTCTAAAAAAAGTCACACTCACTGAAACAGAAAGTAGTGTGGTGACTGCTGGGGGTTCGGGGAAACAGGGCGATGTTGATGAAAGTGTACAAACTTCCAGTTATGAGATGAATAAGTTCTGAAGACCTAATGTACAGCACGGTGACTATAGTTAATACTGTATTATATACTTGAAAGTGGCTAAGAGAGTACATCTTAAATGTTTTCACAGCACACAAAAAAAGTAATTATGTGAGGCAATGAAGGGGTTAACTAAACTTACTGCAGTGATCATTTCATAATATACACATATATCAAAACATCACACTGTACACCTTAAACTTACACAATGTTATATGTCAATTACATCTCAACAAAGCTGGAGAGAAAAAGAAAAATGACATACAGTCATTGCTTTCATACAAACTCTTAATTTTCACATTAACTATGGCAATACTCCTGACATTATTTGAAATGGAAACAGTTAGTTGATTTTAAAAAAGAAAATGCTCATTTCTAGATCAGCAACTACCTTCATAATTGTTCTCTAGAATACTAGTGTTAAGAAACTCCATGAGAAGGAAAAAAAATAGTCAGTGATCAGGGCTTCCCTGGTGGCGCAGTGGTTGAGAGTCTGCCTGCCGATACAGGGGACGCGGGTTCGTGCCCCGGTCCGGGAGGGTCCCGCGTGCGCCGGAGCAGCTGGGCCCGTGAGCCATGGCCACTGAGCCTGCAAGTCCGGAGCCTGTGCTCTGCAACAAGAGAGGCCACAGCAGTGAGAGGCCCACGTACCACAAAAAAAAGAGTCAGGGATCAAATAATTTGGGGAAATGGCTACCTACTATCCCTATTGAATACTGATTATTTTTATTAGCATAGTTAATATTCTGAGGAGTCCCAAAGTAAACAGAGCAATCAACAAGCAAACTTTAACCCAGGATTAGATGAGGGTTAATTAGCATAGATTCAGTCACGGGACTAGAGTCACCATTCACTGGGCATGGGCTCAGCACCCATGAAGTTGTTAAGGAAATCCTTGAGAAAATCATTTAAAAGGACCTAATCACCTTACAACATCACATAAAAAGTATTTTTTCCATCAAAGAAAACTAATGAGATTGACCACCATGACTGCTATATACTGTTCTTAAACAATGTCAAAAATCATGACCCTTCCTAGAAATAGCCTACATATCTAATGAGGAAGAAGAACATAGCACACCACAAATTCTTTGTTAAAGTAACTTTTGTTTTGCCTGGTAGTCATTCTTGCTTGTTTGCCTTTTTATGTCACTTTAATAGAATAGGGAGAGACTTGCTTATCAGTATCCAAAATTCATCTAAAGTAGGTTGTAACAATTTTTTTGGTCACCAAAACAAAAATGTCTTCCCTGAGAAGAGTAATAAAAGAGGTCAGAATGCTTTTCCTTTCTTGGTAAGCTTGCCTGCTTGTGCTTTCAGCACACCATGGGCAACCTTTTGTCATCAATCCTCATGTCCAAGTGAGCCGTGGCACTTCTCAAGGTCCAGGACTTCCCAGATATTTGGAAAAGGACTTCTTAGGCAAAGGGCAGGAGCAGTGCCCGTGACAGAGGTGCTACTTGGTACTGACTCTGATAGGGGATAAAACATCTTATATTTTAAAAAGAGGATTCCTAAGGATCATTTCTTAACCTGATGATAATGTAAATGGTGTTATGCAGTTTCTACCTCATTGTCTGGAATATAATAACTACAATACAGTCTTGCCTAGAAAATAGAAGCATCCACAATTTTGGTAGACCTTAGAATACCTTTCTACCTTTTCTTATTTTTTTTTAACATCTTTATTGGAGTATAATTGCTTTACAATGGTGTGTTAGTTTCTGCTGTATAACAAAGTGAATCAACTATATGTATACATATATCCCCATATCCCCTCCCTCTTGCGTCTCCATCCCACCATCCCTATCCCACCCCTCTAGGTGGTCACGAAGCATCGAGCTGATCTCCCTGTGCTATGCAGCTGCTTCCCACTAGGTATCTATTTTACATTTGGTAGTATATATAAGTCCATGCCACTCTCTCACTTTGTCCCAGCTTACCCTTCCCCCTCCCTGTGTCCTCAGTTCCATTCTCTACATCTGTGTCTTTATTCCTGTCCTGCCTCTAGGTTCTTCAGAACCTTTTTTTTTTTTTTTTAGATTCCATATATATGTGTTAGCATACGGTATTTGTTTTTCTCTTTCTGACTTGCTTCACTCTGTATGACAGGCCCTAGGTCCATCCACCTCACTACAAATAACTCAGTTTCGTTTCTTTTCATGGCTGAGTACTATTCCATTGTATACATGTGCCACATCTTCTTTATCCATTCATCTATCGATGGATACTTAGGTTGCTTCCATGTCCTGGCTATTGTAAACAGTGCTGCAATGAACACTGTGGTACATGTCTCTTTGAATTATGGTTTTCTCAGGGTATATGCCCAGCAGTGGGATTGCTGGGTCATATGGTAGTTCTATTTTTAGTTTTTTAAGGAACCTCCATACTGGCTGTATCTCTTCCTACCTTTTCTATATTAACTTTATAATAAAATTTAGAAGTATCTACCAGAAGGGCACTCATGTCGGACGTTACTCCTGCATCCCTTGCACTTAGCACAGTGTCTGGCATAGAGTGAACCATCATAAGTATTTATGGTGAGAGAGTGGAAAGGAAAGGAGGAAAGGCTTAGAAATCAAACATAAAGGCTACCACTTTTAAAGGAGCAAATTTCTATAGGTATTTTGAAGAAGAAAGTTAAAATATGTTCTAAAAAAGTTTTGTGCCCTTTACAGGAGCATAATGCTTTTGTACTCTTTGAAGAGTAGGCAACCAACTTTCAGAAAAAACGTCATGTACTTTTAATTGTAAATAATATTCATTTGACTTGATTGATCCTTAATTTATATAATTTGAGTATTCTCTACTTACCTGCTATTCTCAAAGAAAATCCTCCTATTTTTCTTTGTATAACACTGAACTGCCATACTAGCATAAGTGTTCATATTTCTGGTTTACCAGAATGTATAGTTGAATGAATGTCACTGTTATCACACAGCAACATATTTAAGGCCCTGACACATTCTTGAGGTTCAACATACACTTTCATGAATTTTTCAGGGTTATTAACTTTGAACTCAGTCATGTTGAAGGATTAAAGTTACTATCATCCATCCACACATTGTACTGATTAGTATATTTTCAGTTACAAGTAGCAGAAACTCAAATCAGACAGGCTTATGCAATCCATCAATCAATCAAAATATTGGCTTACTTCACTAAAGTGCAAAAGTAAAGCTGGCTAAAACTGGTGTGAAGAATTATTATTAGGAATCTATATCACTCCATTTCTTAGCTTCCATTTTCTCTGTGTTGACTTCATCAAGCTCTCTCCATCTGGTAGCAAGATGGTCCCAGTAGCTTCAGGCTAGGTTTCTTCCACTTTAACAAGCCCAAAATGAGAATGAGCTCTTCATTCCTAATAACACCTAGAGGATTTTGATTAACCAGGCCTGGAGTGCCCATCTCTAGAGACTAGACTAAATGTAAGGAGGGGTGGCTCTCCAAAAGAAAGCCAAGATGCTATTATGCCAGAAGAAAGGGACATGGTTACCAGATAGGCAAAAATGCAATGGCTGTTCGCTATGCCCATGTTTTACATTCTTGTGGAATTAGTCAGAAGTCAGAGTTGACAGGCAATTCATTAAGTTTTTTAAAATATATATATATATATATATATATATATTTAGTAATCTATTTATTTTTTGCTGTGTTGGGTCTTCGTTTCTGTGTGAGGGCTTTCTCTAGTTGTGGCAAGCGGGCGCCAGTCTTCATTGCGTTGCACGGGCCTCTCACTATCGCAGCCTCTCTTGTTGCGGAGCACAGGCTCCAGACGCGCAGACTCAGTAGTTGTGGCTCACGGGCCCAGTTGCTCCGTGGCATGTGGGATCCTCCCAGACCAGGGCTCGAACCCGGGTCCCCTGCATTAGCAGGCAGATTTTCAACCACTGCGCCACCAGGGAAGCCCCTATTTTGAACTTTAAAAAGAACATAAACATAAAGCACCAAACATAGTGCCTGGATTATAGTGCGTGTTCAAGGAAAGTTAACTATTATTATTATTCCTATTTCACAGAATGTATACGGTTATAAATTTTTTACCTTATATTAAGTTTACTTCTAAAGACCATAAAAATAATGCTATGCCTTTATAGGATATATCTTACCCAACATATGAAAGTGCTTTAAAATAATTTTTTAAAATAGATAAATCTGATTTCTTCAAAGTTAACCATAATATAAAGAAGTATTACTCTGGAAAGTATCTTTGCATCTAGTACTTTTTTTTTTAATGTTTTGTTTTGTTTCTAAGTTGGGACTTGATCCCAACAAAATATGCAGATAGCATTACTTTACATGGCCTTAATCCTAGAAAGTAGTAGTATCAAGTATTTAACGCAACCTAAAATAGATCACAAGCATTCTGCCTACACTACGCCTTCCTCTTCCACAAGCAATCTTTGTGGTTTTGATAACTCCCTAAAATGCCAACTCCCATTTATCCTGACATCAACTGGACCAACATGTTCCCTCTCCCCTCAGTGGGTCAAATTCCCTACCCAGCTGCTCCCACCCAGGGTGTAGTCTCTTTACTAGCACTGCCTGCAACCACTCCACTGTGGCCTAGTGACACCACAATCAGCTTCCCTTTCACTTGTCCCATTGCCGCATTTCTCCTCAGGTCTGATAGCCCTGCCAAATCACCTAGCTTTTGCTTCTGTCTGGTCTGAGAGAGTTGGCACAAGGAGAAGTAGTGAGTTCTGTGACTTCCTCTTGGGTTTTCTTTCACAATTAGGAAAGAGGAGTAGCCAAGAGACATTTATTTTTTAAGAAAAGTGTCCTTCTGAGAAAAACAAAGAGATGTCTTAAAACTCTGAAAAGTTAAGGGTTTAAACTAATTGCTATTCAGTCATTGACTTACTTGGTGACCCTAATATGTTTACCTCTTGAATTCTAAGTTTTTTATGAGCTGTTACAGATGTTTTTAAAAAGAAAGGTATTATTGATGTCTGTTAACATCACGTTTGCAATTAACAAATTTATATAGTGATTTTGTTTTCCAGTCCTCCCATGTAAAATCTCATTTGAATGTCATAAGTACTGTGAGTTTGAAAGCATTAGGTAACAAGGCATGCCACCACCAGCCCTATCAATACCAAGAACAAACCACTTTGGGGGCCAGGCTGAGGTTAATGGGGAGAGTTACAGTAAGAACAAAATACAATACTGGCACATGAAGACAGTTGGAATGGGCAGTTACTAATAAGAGGCTTCAGGCACGGCAAACAAGCAGAAGTCTATTAATCAGCACTGGGGATAAATACAGGGAAGGAACTGGTCAACAACCAGGGTATGTAAGGGTAAGAATCATACAGATTTATCTGGCCAGTGGATCACATTGGTCCTGAAGATTGGTAAGGAGGTCTGTCTTACCAACCATGGCTCTAGACATGCCTCCAGACATGCACTGTTCGAGAAAAAACAAGAAACCATTCACCATGTCACAGGGTACTCCATTTTTTATGCCTCATTTCTGGTATTTTTTTCTCTCAGGCCCATCCTTACTCACTCCAGCTCTACAGCTGAGCAAGAAGCAAATTGGGGTTCACTGCTTGCCACGGGATTTTGCTTAATATTAAATTAAGTCAATGCTCAATATCTAAACCCCTTACCTAGAGCTGACGTATTGAGGGATAGGCTTCCCTCATACTTGGCTACTTCTTGTCTAAGGACAGTTTTCTGGACTTCACCTTGCCTGCCTGCCCTAAGCCTGTTATATTCCAGACCCTCCATGTCTAACTAGACCTCAATTCTTGACTCCTCCTGTTAAATCCAGTCCTGTGGCCATCCATGCATTACACTTACAATCACTCTTGGCTATTCCTCTACAACCACTCAAGAGACTATGGCAGGATGGCTAGAGAAGAGTCCACCATTGCCATGAAGATGTTTAAGAAAAGGCCTTCACGAATAAGCAATATACAAATCCCTTCAAGACTGAGCTTGAAGATGTGAGCTCTAGGAGATTCCACAAGTGGAGAAGTTCTTAAGGTGCTTCCACAGACTATAATGTTGACATCAGAATTTTCTCACTTTGAGTCCCACAAGCTCACATGCAGCCTGTAAAAAGATGCTAATCTCCCTTTAAAAACTAAGGCCTCAGATGCCCTGGCACACAGAGGATAATTTTAAACTTCCAAGGAGGAAACAAAATAAATCAGTTACAGAATATCCTAATCATTTTTAGTTAACTTTCCATATTTCAAGATTTTTGCTCCAGGACAAATGAATTATATCCTAAAAGGGCTTACCCAACTTCACAGCTCTCTTGCCTATTGCACAGATATGAATTTAATAAACACACATTCAAATATCAAAAATGCAATTTAGTTTTATAACTAATATATGTTCTATCTACTCTAGAACTCCCTTACCATAAAAGTCAGAATATATATTTTTATCTTGTATTTAAGATTCTCAAATGGTTCAAATTCTTTCCATTCTCCTTCCAAATATAGTATCTGGTTGCAGAATGAAGCTGACATGTCTGCAGAAATGAAGGTGGAACATCCAAGCCTCCAGGTGATATATCACATCCTGCTTGGTCTCTGAGTTGGCCTCTGAGTTGGCCTCTGTTGTGGCTGCTTCTGCAGTGTTGTAACCACGTGGCCACCGAGTATCCTTCTGAGTTGGGTTGTCCTGCTTTGTCTTTAGAGTGCATCCTGTAACCACTGCCAATGTCCATGGACTTTGCCCTAGCCTCTAGCCTCCAGTTACAAAGATCCTACATTCTCCGGTCTATATGGCTAGTGTAGTCCTCCTGCTGGTCACTAGGAAACATAGCATTTTTGGATGGTCTTGGGGGCCTAAGATTCTTTATTTGTTTTCTCCACACCATGTCAAAGTGAGACTTCACTCAGGCCCACCCTCTCTGATACCTCCTCAACTATTGCTATGTAAATGTTCCTAGCATTTCACATGCATGAAACTTCTTTGTGAAACTTTCCATTATCTTAGGCTATGTCTTAGAAAGCAGGGCATCAGCCCCTATGGTCTTTGGAATCCTGAAACTCACTTGGTTGTTGTTAACACCTTCTTTGGGATTTACCCTTAAGGGGAGAATCAGAATACTGGGGCCTGATCTTTGGTAATTCTCTTTGTCTCACTCCCAGGCTCCATCTCTCAATGTCTAGATAGGCTTTCCTCTTCCTATGTGTCAAAAAATTGCCTTGCATTGCAACTTTTTTCTCCTATGCTATAGTTCCATCATATAAATTGCCTGATCCTCTCCAAGCTGAATGTCTGCTTTGGAAATTCTGAGAAAATCATCCTCTTCTCAAGCAAGCCAGGCATTCTCAACAATCAAGTGCTTACTTTTAGACTATAAAAAGTATTCCATTTTAAAATTCTAAGCCAATACATCCCTGGTTGTAACAGGGTTATGTTCTCCCCATAAAGCTATGCATGCTATTGACTCAGTGGTTTGGAGACCTGGACTCCTAGGAACTGGGAATGGCTGAGAACTAAAACACATTGATTTGATGTCTCAAAATTAGTATCTCTGTAATTACTTCCATCTCCCCATTTACCTCTCTATGGTATATATTTACCACCACATAAATACAATTGCTGAACACACCTGGCCTTCAAGGCAAGAATCAAACTCCAGCCTCCTCAGACCCTCCTTCTCAGTAAATAATTTGCAGAGTTATAGAGGCTCACATCAGAGCCACCATCTCACCTAAAGTATGTGACCTTGTCTATTACAAGGGCCCAGTTTAGTAATACCTTAATTGGACAATAACCATAACAAATAATTAACATATAACATACATGCATTAATAAAAAGCTCACTTACAGAAGGGTTATTCTGTTACACACTACAGTAAAATTAAAATAAAGCTCATACCTGAATAATAAGTATGTGAAGTAATAATCTTAAGTCTCTATATAAAATAAAAATGAACTAATCAAGAAAGAATTACTACATAAATTATTGGGCAAACCTGTAAAAATTCCACCTTTCTATTGTCAAACGGCAATTAGATTTCAGAGTTGCCCCAAGATTAGGCCTGAAATGTGTTATCTGATGAACCCTGTAAATAAAGGAAAACACAAGGCTACCATTTATTAACTGGCTGCTAAGTGCCCTTGGTTGAATCTACATTATCTCATATAGTTCTCACAACAACTCTGCAAACGGAGCAAAATTTCATTTTTAAAGATGAAGAGGTGAGGGCTCCAATCACCAGCAGAGGTACAACTGGACTCAATTCTGGCAGACGACAAAACCCTCAAGGTGGGACTGAAGCAAGTTCATGGAATTGCTCCAAAGTCTTCCTGTGGTGGGTGAGGAGTTAGAAACAAGTTCAAATACCGTGAAATGTAATGCCAATAAGAATTACAATTTCACCTCTAAACTTATACTTTAATTTCAGCTTTTGGTTCTTGCTACCTGAAACTTAGCACTGGTTGACTCCTATTCAAGCCAACCGATACTTCAGTCGTTCATCAGTGAATACACAGACTTATATTTAAAAAGCAGTCTCTTTAGAAAAAGTATCTCAGCAGGACTTGAATAGGCCCTGGGGAGGAGTACTCCCCTTTCAGTAGAATAAAGTTACTCAAGGTGACCCCTCTCTTCAGTCCTCACACAATCCTTGAAAGAAATAGCAAGAACTGGCAAAAAAAAGTGGCACTTCGCTCCTTTGGTCCTTCCCTCTACATGCAAGTGTACATCTCTGTCTCCTACTTCTCTAAAGTTCCTTTTAAATACACTGCAGTAGTTTTAGTATATTTTAGAATCTGTTTGATTTTTATGTTTTCAAGTGATTTAAAAGGTAGCAGTAGGGAATGTTGCTCTGTGGCATGTTACTATTGAAGCTCCAACAGGGAGAAAGGATAACATCTGCTTTTCATGTTTTGCTGTGTATATTTTATTGAATCTTACAATAACCCCTCAGAGGCTGGTGAAGGTCAGGTTTTATAGTTTTCATTTATAAGCTGGAGGTAGAGTAAAGCTCAGTGAGGTGTTGAATTTCATACCAGAAGCCAGTAAAACACACAGGAATATAGGATTTAGGTCTCTGTCCAGGGCAAAATACACTAAACCAGAATTTTTCAAAGAATTATCCATGGGTTCCAAGAGACACTTCTGTAAAAAGAGTTTCTTAGTGTAGAGGGCAGACAGCAGAAGCAAGAAGAACTCCAATCCTGCAGCCTGTGGAACAAAAACCACATTCACAGGAAGACAGACAAGATAAAAAGGCAGAGGGCTATGTACCAGATGAAGGAACAAGATAAAACCCCAGAAAAACAACTAAATGAAGTGGAGATAGGCAACCTTCCAGAAAAAGAATTCAGAATAATGATAGTGAAGATGATCCAGGACCTCGGAAAAAGAATGGAGGCAAAGATCGAGAAGGTGCAAGAAATGTTTAACAAAGACCTAGAAGAATTAAAGAACAAACAAACAGAGATGAACAATACAGTAACTGAAATGAAAAATACACTAGAAAGAATCAATAGCAGAATAACTGAGGCAGAAGAATGGATAAGTGACCTGGAAGACAGAATGGTGGAATTCACTGCTGCAGAACACAATAAAGAAAAAAAAATGAAAACAAATGAAGACAGCCTAAGAGACCTCTGGGACAACAATAACGCAACAACGTTTGCATTATAGGGCTCCCAGAAGGAGAAGAGAGAGAGAAAGGACTCGAGAAAATATTTGAAGAGATTATAGTCGAAAACTTCCCTAACATGGGAAAGGAAATAGCCACCCAAGTCCAGGAAGGTCAGAGAGTCCCATACAGGATAAACCCAAGGAGAAACACACCGACACACATAGTAATCAAATTGGCAAAAATTGAAGGCAAAGAAAAATTATTGAAAGCAGCAAGGGAAAAATGACAGATAACAAACAAGGGAACTCCCATAAGGTTAACAGCTGATTTCTCAGCAGAAACTCTACAAGCCAGAAGGGAGTGGCATGATATACCTAAAGGGATGAAAGGGAAGAACCTACAACCAAGATTACTCTACCCGGCAAGGATCTCATTCAGATTTGATGGAGAAAACAAAAGCTTTACAGACAAGCAAAAGTTAAGAGAATTCAGCACCACCAAACCAGCTCTACAACAAATGCTAAAGGAACTTCTCTAAGTGGGAAACACAAGACAAGAAAAGGACCTACAAAAACAATCCCCCCCAAATTAAGAAAATGGTAATAGGAACATACATATCGATAATTACCTTAAATGTGAATGGATTAAATGTTCCAACCAAAAGACACAGGGTTGCTGAATGGATACAAAAACAAGACCCATATATATGCTGTCTACAAGAGACCCACTTCAGACCTAGGGACACATACAGACTGATAGTGAGGGGATGGAAAAAGATATTCCATGCAAATGGAAATCAAAAGAAAGCTGGAGTAGCAATTCTCATGTCAGATAAAATAGACTTTAAAATAAAGAATGTTACAAGAGACAAGGAAGAACACTACATAATGATCAAGGGATCAATCCAAGAAGAAGATATAACAATTATAAATATATATGCACCCAACATAGGAGCACCTCAATACATAAGGCAACTGCTAACAGCTATAAAAGAGGAAATCGACAGTAACACAATAATAGTGGGGGACATTAACACCTCACTTACACCATGGACAGATCATCCAAAATGAAAATAAATAAGGAAACAGAAGCTTTCAATGACACAATAGACCAGATAGATTTAGTTGATATTTATAGCACATTCCATCCAAAAACAGCAGATTACACTTCCTTCTCAAGTGCGCATGGAACATTCTCCAGGATAGATCACACCATGGGTCACAAATCAAGCCTCACTAAAATTAAGAAAACTGGAATCATACCAAGTATCTTTTCTGACCACAAAGCTATGAGATTAGAAATGAATTACAGGGAAAAACACGTAAAAAACGCAAACACATGGAAGCTAAACAATACGTTACTAAATAACCAAGAGACCACTGAAGAAATCAAAGAGGAAATAAAAAAATACCTAGAGACAAATGACAACAAAACACGATGATCCAAAACCTATGGGATGCAGCAAAAGCAGCTCTAAGAGGGAAGTTTACAGCTATACAAGCCTACCTCAAGAAACAAGAAATATCTCAAATAAACAATCTAACCTTACACCTAAAGGAACAAGAGAAAGAAGAACAAACAAAACCTAAAGTTAGCAGAAGGAAAGCAACCATAAAGATGAGAGCAGAAATAAATGAAATAGAAACAAAGAAAACAAAAGCAAAGATCAATAAAACTAAAAGCTGGTTCTTTCAGAAGATAAACAAAATTGATAAACCATTAGCCAGACGCATCAAGAAAAAGAGGGAGAGGACTCAAATCAATAAAATTAGAAATGAAACAAGAGAAGTTACAACAGATACCACAGAAATACAAAGCATCCTAAGAGACTACTACAAGCAACTCTATGACAATAAAATGGACAACCTGGAAGAAATGGAGAAATTCTTAGAAAGGTATAACCTTCCAAGACTGAACCAGGAAAAAATAGGAAATATCAACAGAGCAATCACAAGTAATGAAATTGAAACTGTGATTAAAAATCTTCCAACAAGGCTTCCCTGGTGGTGCAGTGGTTGAGAGTCTGCCTGCCGATGCAGGGGACACGGGTTCTTGCCCCGGTCCGGGAAGATCCCACATGCCGTGGAATGGCTGGGCCCATGAGCCATGGCTGCCGAGCCTGCACATCCGGAGCCTGTGCTCTGCAACGGGAGAGGCCACAACAATGAGAGGCCCGAGTACCGCAAAAAAAAATTTTCAGAAGACAGATATGTAGATAGATAAATGGAAGAATATATAGGAAATAATTGATTTAATATTTATTGAATGAAGGAATCCAAGGATGGATATTCATAAAAGTTCCTTCAGGTTTATTTTGGATTAAAGTAAAACAAAAAGCTGATTTTTATATTATACATATCCTCTTGCTTTTATTCTCTTGTTTATTTCAACTGAAGAAATGCATTTTCACTGTGAACTTCTAGGTAAACATTTTCTCAGTTTTTATGCAAAATGCATAATTGATAACCACAGAAGATACACCCAACAATGGATACAGTTGCTTACCCACATTTCACACCACTTATGATCTTCTCCCTCACAGTCATGCCTGTTTCCATGGAATGATAACATCTACCAGGAAGGCATTTATGGACTCAGTGTGCCTGGGACTTACGGTACAAGAGGGGACAGCAGGGCATCCATTTAAAGAAACATGATGAACCGTCTTTTCCATGAGTGGTAACCATGCAATGCCCTGTTGATTGAAAGATTTCTCACATGTACCCCCTAAACTAACAAGTTCTTGAGTCACAAAGGCATTCCACCTAACAGCCTTTCCTGAGACTCTTTTCTTATTACCAGTAAAGAAAAAAGAATGAATCTGCTGAATACCACCGTCTATAATCTAGTGTTTCTTTTTTTAACATCTTTATTGGAGTATAATTGTATTACAATGTTGTGTTAGTTTCTGCTGTATAACAAAGTGAATCGGCTATATGTATACATATATCCCCGTATCTCCTCCCTCTTGCGCCTCCCTCCCACACTCCCTATCCCACCCCTCTAGGTGGTCACAGAGCACTGAGCTGATCTCCCTGTGCTATGCAGCTGCTTCCCACTAGCTATCTATTTTACATTTTGTTCTGTACATATATCAAAGCTACTCTCTCACTTAGTTCTAGCTTACTCTTCCTCCCAACCTCGGTGTCCTCAAGTCCACTCTCTACGTCTGTGTCTTCATTCCTGTCATGCCCCTATGTTCATCAAGACCACTTCTTTTTAGATTCCATACATATGTGTTAGCATACGGTATTTGTTTTTCTCTTTCTGACTTAATTCACCCTGTATGACAGACTCTAGGTCCATCCACCTCACTACAAATAACTCAATTACATCTCTTTTTATAGCTGAGTAATATTCCATTGTATATATGTGCCACATTTTCTTTATCCATTCATCTATCTGTGGACACTTAGGTTGCTTCCACGTCCTGGCTATTGTAAAGAGTGAGGCAGTGAACATTGTGATACATGCCTCTTTTTGAATTATGGTTTTCTCAAGGTATGTGCCCTACAGTGGGATTGCTGGGTCATATGACATTTCTATTTTCAGTTTTTTAAGGAACGTCCATACTGTTCTCCATAGTGGCTGTATAAATTTACATTCCCACCAACAGGGCAAGAGGGTGCCCTTTTGTACACACCCACTCCAGCATTTGTTGTTTGTAGATTTTTTGATGATAGCCATTCTGACTGGTGTGAGGTGATACCTTATTGTGGTTTTCATTTGCATTTCTCTAATGATTAGTGATGTTGAGCATCCTTTCAGTGTTTGTTGGCATTCTGTATATCTTCTTTGGAGAAATGTCTATTTAGGTCTTCTGCCCATTTTTGGATTGGGCTGTTTGTTTTTTTGATATTGAGCTGCATGAGCTGCTTATACATTTTGGAGATTAATCCTTTGTCAGTTGCTTTGTTGGCAAATATTTTCTCCCATTCTGAAAGCTGTTTTTAATCTTGTTTATCGTTTCTTTTGCTGTGAAAAAGCTTTTAAGTTTCATTAGGTCTCATTTGTTTATTTTAGTTTTTCTTTCCATGTCTCTGGGAGGTGGGTCCAAAAGGATCTTGCTGCGATTAACGTCATAGAGTGTTCTGCCTATGTTTTCCTCTAAGAGTTTTATAGTGTCTGGCCTTACATTTAGGTCTTTAATCCATTTTGAGTTTATTTTTGTGTATGGTGTTAGGGAGTGTTTTAACTTCATTCTTTTACATGTAGCTGTCCAGTTTTCCCAGCACCACTTATTGAAGAGGCTGTCCTTTCTCCATTGTATATTCTTGCCTCCTTTTTAAAGATAAGGTGACCATATGTGCGTGGGTTTATCTCCAGGCTTTCTATCTTGTTCCATTGATCTATATTTCTGTTTTTGTGCCAGTACCATACTGTCTTGATTACTGTAGCTTTGTAGTATAGTCTGCAGTCAGGGAGCCTGATGCCTCCGGCTCTGTTCTTCTTTCTCAGGATTGCTTTGGTTATTCGGGGTCTTTTGTGTTTCCATACAAATTGTAACATTTTTTGTTCTAGTTCTGTGAAAAATGCCAGTGGTAGTTTGATAGGGATTGCATTGAATCTGTAGATTGCTTTGGATAGTATAGTCATTTTCACAATGTTGATTCTTCCAATCCAAGAACATGGTACATCTCTCAAGCTGTTTGTATCATCTTTAATTTCTTTCATCAGTGTCTTATAGTTTTCTGCATTCAGGTCTTTTGTCTCCTTAGGTAGGTTTATTCCTAGGTATCTTATTCTTTTGGTTGCACTGGTAAATGGGGTGTTTCCTTAAATTTTCTTTCAGATTTTTCATCACTGGTGTGTAGGAATGCAAGACATTTCTTTGCATTAATTTTGTATCTTGCTATTCTACCACATTCATTGATTAGCTCTAGCAGTTTTCTGGTAGCATCTTTAGGATTCTGTGTTTAGTATCATGTCATCTGCAAATAGTTAACAGTGTTAATTCTTCTTTTCCAATTTGGATTCCTTTTATTTCTTTTTCTTCTCTGATTGCTGTGGCTAAAACTTCCAAAACTATGTTGAATAAGAGTGGTGAGAGTGGGCAACCTTGTCTTGTTCCTGATCTTAGTGGAAATGCTTTCAGTTTTTCACCAATGAGGACGATGTTGACTGTGGGTTTGTCATATATGGCCTTCATTATGTTGAGGAAAGTTCCCTCTATGCCTACTTTCTGGAGGGTTTTTATCATAAATGGGTGTTGAATTTTGTCGAAAGCTTTCTCTGCATCTATTGAGATGACTATATGGTTTTTCTCTTTCAAATTGTTAATATGGTGTATCACATGGATTGATTTGCATATATTGAAGAATCCTTGCATTCCTGGAATAAACCCCACTTGATCATGGTGTATGATCCGTTTAACGTGTTGGTGGATTCTGTTTGCCAGTATTTTGTTGAGGAGTTTTGCATCTATGTTCATCAGTGATATTGGACTGTAGTTTTCTTTCTTTGTGACATCTTTCTCTGGTTTTGGTATCAGGGTGATGGTGGCCTCGTAGAATGAGCTTGGGAGTGTTTCTCCCTCTGCTATGTTTTGGAAGACTTTGAGAAGGATAGGTATTAGCTCTTCTCTAAATGTTTGATAGAATCCACCTGTGAAGCCATCTGGTCCTGGACTTTTCTTTGTTCGAAGATTTTTAATCACAGTTTCAATTTCAGTGCTTGTGATTGGTCTGTTCATATTTTCTATTTCTTCCTGGTTCAGTCTTGAGAGGTTGTACTTCTCTAAGAATTTGTCCATTTCTTCCAGGTTGTCAATTTTATTGGCATAGAGTTGCTTGCAGTAATCTCACATGATCCTTTGTATTTCTGCAGTGTCAGTTGTTACTTCTCCTTTTTCATTTCTAATTCTATTGATTTGTGTCCTTTCCCTTTTTTTCTTGATGAGTCTGGGTAATGGTTTATCAATTTTGTGTATCTTCTCAAAGAACCAGCTTTTATTTTTATTGATCTTTGCTATCATTTCCTTCATTTCTTTTTCATTTATTTCTGATCTGATCTTTATGATTTCTTTCCTTCTGTTTATTTTTTTAGTTTTTTTGTTCTTCTTTCTCTAATTGCTTTAGGTGTAAGGTCAGGTTGTTTATTTGACATTTTTCTTGTTTCTTGAGGTCTTATTGTATTGCTATAAACTTCCCACTTAGAACTGCTTTTGCTGTATCCCATAAGTTTTGGGTCATCATGTTTTCATTGTCATTTGTTTCTAGGTAACTTCTGATTTCCTATTTGAGCTCTTCAGTGATCGCTTTGCTATTTAGTAGCATATTGTTTAGTCTCCATGTGTTTGTATGTCTTACAGTTTTTTTCTTGTAACTGATATCTGGTGTTATAATGGTGTGGTTGGAAAAGATACTTGATACGATTTCACTTTTCTTAAATTTATCGAGGCTTGATTTGTGACCCAAGATATGATCTATCCCAGAGATGTTGCATGTGCACTTGAGAAGAAAGTGTATTCTGTTGTTTTTGGATGGAATGTCCTATAAATATCAATTAAGCCCATGTGGTCTAATGTGTCATTTAAAGCTTGTGTTTCCTTGAGGCTATGGGGAGGGGGAAGGGTAAACGGTGACAAAGCGATAAAGAGGCATGGACATATATACACTACCAAACGTAAGGTAGATAGCTAGTGGGAAGCAGCCGCATAGCACAGGGAGATCAGCTCGGTGCTTTGTGACTGCCTGGAGGGGTGGGATAGGGAGGGTGGGAGGGAGGGAGACGCAAGCGGGAAGAGATATGTATATATATAACTGATTCATTTTGTTGTGAAGCTGAAACTAACATACCATTGTAAAGCAATTATACTCCAATAAAGATAAAAAAAAAAAAAAGCTTGTGTTTCCTTATTCATTTTCTGTTTGGATGATCTGTTCATTGGTGTAAGTATGGTGTTAAAGTCCCCTACTACTACTGTGTTACTGTTGATTTCCCCTTTTATGGCTGTTAGCATTTGCTTTATGTATTGAGGTGCTCCTATGTTGGGTGCATAAATATTCACAATTGTTATATCTTCTTCTTGGATTGATCTCTTGATCATTATGTAGTGTCCTTCTTTGCCCATTATACTAGTCTTTATTTTAAAGTCTATTTTGTGTGGTATGAGAATTGCTAGTCCAGTTTTCTTTTGATTTCCATTTGCATGGAATATCTTTTTCCATTCCCTCACTTTCAGTTGTATGTGTCCCTAGGTCTGAAGTGGGTCTCTTGTAGACAGCATATATATGGGTTTTGTTTTTGTATCCATTCAGCCAGTCTATGTCTTTTGATTGGAACATTTAATCCATTTACATTTAAGGTAATTATGGATATGTGTGTTCCTATTACCATTTTCTTAATTGTTTGAGGTTCGTTTTGTAGGTCTTTTCCTTCTCTTGCGTTTCCCGCCTAGAGAAGTTCCTTTAGCATTTGTTGTAAATATGGTTTGGTCGTGTTGAATTCTCTAAACTCTTGCTTGTCTGTAAAGGTTTTAATTTCTCTGTCAAATCTGAATGAGATACTTGCTGGGTAGAGTAATGTGATTGTAGGTTTTTCCCTTTCATCCCTTTAAATATGTCCTGCCATTCACTTGTGGCTTGCAGAGCTTCTGGTGAAAGATCAGCTGTTAACCTTATGGGGATTCCCTTCTATGTTATTTGTTGCTTTTGCCTTGCTGCTTTTAACATTTTTTCTTTGTATTTAATTTTTGAAAGTTTGATTCATATGTGTCTTGGCGTGTTTCTCCTTGGATTCATCCTATATGGGACTCTCTGTGCTTCCTGGACTTGATTGACTATTTCCTTTCCTATGTTAGGGAAGTTTTTGACTATAATCTCTTCAAATATTTTCTCAGTCCCTTTCTTTTTCTCTTCTCTTCTGGGACTCCTATAATTTGAATGTTGGTGAATTTAGTGTTGTCCCAGAGGTCTCTGAGATTGTCTTCAATTCTTTTCGTTCTTTTTCTTTATTCTGCTCTGCAGTAGTTATTTCCACTATTCTATCTTCCAGGTCACTTATCCGTTCTTCTGCCTCAGTTATTCTGTTATTGATTCCTTCTAGACTAGTTTTAATTTCATTTATTGTGTTGTCATCATTGTTTGTTTGCTCTTTAGTTCTTCTAGGTCCTTGTTCAACGTTTCTTGTATTTTCTCCATTCTATTTCCAAGATTCTGGATCGTCTTTACTATCATTACTCCGAATTCTTTTTCAGGTAGACTGCCACTATTCTTTCACCACCAACTGGAAAGAATGCCTAAATATATGGGTGTTTTATATAACTTAGGAAAGAGAGCAAGTACTTATATAATTTAAATAGCATGCCAAACTTTATCATGAAACTTTATGGCATATAATTTTGAAGAATTTCTAGGTTGCGTTAAAAAGAAAAGATACATGGGGGCTTCCCTGGTGGCGCACTGGTTGAGAGTCCGCCTGCCCCTGACGCAGGGGACACGGGTTCGTGTCCCGCAGAGCGGCTGGGCCCGTGAGCCATGGCCTCTGAGCCTGCGCGTCCAGAGCCTGTGCTCTGCAACGGGAGAGGCCACAACACTGAGAGGCCCGCGTACCGCAAAAAAAAAAATAAAAGATACATGGGAAGCAGCCGCATAGCACAGGGAGATCAGTTCAGTGCTTTGCAACCACCTAGAGGGGTGGAATGGGGGTGGATGGGAGGGAGACGCATGAGGGAGGGGATATGGGGATATGTATGTGCGTATGGCTGATTTGCTTTGTTCTGCAGCGGAAACTATCACAGCACTGTAAGGCAATTATACTCCAATAAAGATGTAAAAAAAAAAAAGAAAAAGATACATGGAGAAGAAAGAAGGAAAAACAACAACAACAACAGAAATCACTCCCCTAAAAAAGCAGATTCATGCTGAAAATTGCTAACCATTACTGTCATCATTCTTAATCTCATCATCTAATATTTACTTTATTTCATGGTTTACGCAATGTATTGTGGATGACACTAAATAAGCCTGTGTGTTAACGGGGAAATTGGTATTCATTTTGTTCTTATGATGGAAATGTTAAATCAGATAGGTTAAGTTTGTTGGTCAAGGTCAAACCACCAGTAAGTGGCAGAACTAAGACTAGCATTCATACTTCCCAATGCTTAAAGTTATACTGAGATGAAAGGAACTGATTGAGTTAATAGTTGAATGCCTTGCCAAGAGGCGAAATCCTTTTAATTTAGTGCCACTATTATGAAGTAAATATAGCATGGGGAAATGAAAAGTAACACGGAATGAGACAAACTTTCTGAAGACAGAATCAATTTCAAAAGAAAGATGAAAAGATTTCAGCAGTTATCTGTATAGTGCTAGTGAAAACAAATTCACTTTTCTAATATCTCTGACTTTCATTTCTCTGCAAAGTATTAGTATGCGATGACAGAGAAATTTCAGTATGGACTGGTTCAATGAATGAAGGGTTACAAATCTCAAAAGAAGGAGGAAAAGATGACTAATTAAAGAATTTCAATGAATTATTCTGAATTATTATTCTAATCAGAGTGATGAATGAACTGTCTAATATATTTGAGGAAAAAGGATGATTTTAGGTTGCTAAATATTCCAGTATTACAAATAGCCAAGTTAACCCATTTCCTTGAATAATTACTCATTTATTTATTCAATAAATTTCTGGCTAACTGAATAATCATCATCCAGGGAGCTTATAAAAATAAATATTCCAGGGCTTCCCTGGTGGCGCAGTGGTTGAGAATCTGCCTGCCAATGCAGGGGACACGGGTTCAAGCCCTGGTCTGGGAAGATTCCACATGCCGCGGAGCAACTAGTCCCGTGTGCCACAACTACTGAGCCTGCGTGTCTGGAGCCTGTGCTCCGCAACAAGAGAGGCCGCGACAGTGAGAGGCCCGCGCACCGCGATGAAGAGTGGCCCCCGCTCGCCGCAACTAGAGAAAGCCCATGCACAGAAATGAAGACCCAACACAGCCAAAAATAAATAAATAAATAAATAAATATATAAAATTTAAAAATGAATAAATATTCCAAGTTTCAATACTGTAACATGGTTATACAAGATGTTACCATTGGGAGAAACTGGCTAAAGGGTACATGGGACCTTACTTAACATTTTTTTTTGGCAACTTCCTATTCCTGTGAATCTAAAATAATTCCAAACTAAAAAGTTTAAAAATAGAGTGGGATCCAGTAATCCATATTTTTAAATCAGTACTTTGGATGCTTGTGATGTGTTGCTGTGTTTGGCAACCACTGGACTCCACAGTACAATACTTGTACAGAAGTCAGAGGAAGTTTTCAAATAATTTCTTTTTGATAATGGATTATTCAATTACTGTGACATTTCTGGGAGTAGTGGGAGTTAGAGGAACACTAAGTATCTGTCCATCTCCCGCCCCACACTCACTTCCCCATCCAGGCATGACTAAATAGCAATACATTTACTTCTGTCTCCGAATTCTCTACTCATTTCCATGTCTCTATCTCTATCCTCTATCTCTATTCATGTCTGTTTCCATAGAGAACCCATCAACACTCTGACCTTACAGCTTCTGAATCTCCTTGGTATCAGCAACATCCATCATTATTCCACTGGTCTATATACGTTTGTATTGCCTGGAATGGAAATAAGCAACCCAAAAGTTTCTTTCAGCAGTCCAGTGGGAAGCCCACCTTCACAGCCCTTTGAGCCTAGGGACTTTAGCCTCCAGGGCTAAAGATGTCTATAGCATACCTTCATGCAAAGGCTCCAAGGTCCCTAATAACAAAAGCTTAAATGTCCAGTTCTAATCTGTGCTAGAACCAATGGAAAATTGCTTCTAAGGCTAGAAATGTCATATTAATATGCAAATATCTATTGGGGGCAACACTGTAAACTATTATTAACTAGGCCACCAGTTTAGGATGGAAGAAGCATTGTTAGAAAGGCAGGTTTCTGGATCCTGGCTCTCTCAGGATTCTGACTCAGTAATTCTAGAATAGGATCCAGGAATCTACATTCTTATACATTGTATACTGACCATATTCAAAGAAATCTTAACCTGAAGGTTTAAATGCAGATAAATAAGCTGCTAATCTAGAATAGATACTACAGATACAAGAAGCACCTAACAGTTTGACAAATAAACGGGAGAAAGTACAATAGATGTCCTTTGAATATTACGTTTCTAAAGAGGTACCTAACTGGAGAGTCTACAGAGGATAAAGTGAAGGATTGGGAAGAAGGCAGCTCAAAAAAGAAAAGGAGAGAAGGAGAATAAAGAAAACCCTAGTCTTTATGTAACAAGGTTCCTCAACACTGACTTTGTTTCTGGGTGGAAATTGGCATAGAGATGGAGTTTTGGGAAATATTCTCTCCCAACTGCAGGATTGTCTCTTTCCTACATAGAGATGGACCAGGAGAGAAGGGAGGAAGTCATAATATTCACATGGAATGATATGAATAACTCCAGCTAATATGTGAAAGAACTAAGATATAAACAGAACTCAAACAAAATTTTCAGCACAAAAGACCAAAACTAGAAGCTTCCCTGTATGCCCTTGCTATCTCTAGGAGGCTGAGAGAACTATGAGTGTTTTCTCTGCCCAATTGTTTTTGTTAACAATAATTCCCAGAGGTAGTCTCATATACCAAAGGGATCATGTTCAGAAGCAGAAAATGATTCAGTAATTTCATTTTAAGGCTTTTCCAAAAGTCTATTCAATTCCTGGGCTCTTTGTACTTGCAAAAACTTAATTTGCCTACCAGATAAAATGTTTGTTCTTAGTTCTCTGGTGTATTAGGTACATTCCAATCAGAAGACAGAAACCACACAGTAGTTTAAACAGGGAAAATTTAGGATAAAGAAATAGCAACAGAAGATTGAAGTAATAGGGAATTGGTTAAAGGTCAGAGGAGGGGGGTGGACTCTAAGGGATACTCAAGTGCTACTGAGGGAGAGTACTCAAGAAAAGAACAAACTTGGAGGGAAAGAATCCTTCACCAAAGCTAGGATTCAAATCTCACTGCAGAGGGTATAGCTGAATCCCACTGGCTATTGGAAAAGTTCAATGGGTCGTTCCAAGCCAAACAGGGTAGCTGAGAAGCTACCTGTTCAGGTTGTTACTGACTTGCTGGAAAGCCGGCTTGCGCACTATCTGGCTTCATGGAAAGCCACCTGGAAGTAGCAGGGGTGTGAGAAGGGGTTGCTGATGATTCACTGGGAAACAAGCTGGTGAATCCATAGAACTTGTTAGCTGCCCTCAGGAATGCCATCGAACTTACTGCTGGAAACTGCACAAAGTGGGGTTTGTGCTGAAGGAAGCTAGGGAGGTGCCACTTGCTGCTTGATGCCAGGACACTGCTGAAAAAAGCCAATCCACCCTGCAGGAGTTCAACGAAATGAGCACACCTGAACCAGGAAGAAGGAAACTCTCTCCTCCATGGTCCCTTCAACACCCTGTCCTTACAGTGTTTGACCAGGCCCACTTTTGTTATCACAGAGCAGAAGAAAAAAAAAAAGGTGAATTTGGAGCTGAGAGGCAATAAATTGATAACTGGCACAGCTGCCTACTAACTAAAAATTTTTCTTTTCTAAAAGACATTTTTCAAATACATATTTGATGATATATATATATTCAATATATGGAAAATATCATTTTCTTGAGAACTAGGCAAAGAAAATGTTATCTGAATCAGCAAAGGACAACTTTTGTACTTTTATTTGTCAGTGTGTCTCAGTTTTTAATCTAGACAAATATTATACTATCAGAAAACAAATAGTTCCTATTAGTGACCATCTGTGTGTGAGCCCCATCCAAATTCAGAACCTCTAGAAGTGGGATCCAGGTGTGGGTTCTTTTCAAAAGCTTACAGGTGATTATATGTTGTTAAGTTGGAGAACCACTACTCATCAGTTTATGCCAGAAACCTAGAAATCACACCAACACCGCCATTTCCTCATCCACTGCCCTCAGCTAATACATCACTGAAAACCATATGGTTTAGGAATCTCTCCACATTTTCCCCCAAATACTGCTGCCCCCAGTCCAGATCACCATCATCCCTTACATAGATTAATGCAACAGTCTCCTCCTGGCCTTCATCCTTTCTTGTCCATCTCTGAGCAATTCCACTAACAAACGGATTTTGCCCATGCTGTTCCTGCTACTTTAGACTCTTTTCCTTTACTTTTCACCTGGCTTATTTCTGTTTATCATTCAAGTTCCAGTTAAAAAAATACTTCTCTTTCTCAGAAAACCTCTCCAAATCCTTAAACTAGGTTCAGCCCTTCTCCCTTATTCATTGCCACAGCATCTTAAATATTTTACTTATTACATCATCATAATGAGCCAAATAATAATTCAGGTAATTATTTGTTGAATTTTGACTCTATCACTAGACAAAGGTAAAACTGATGAGAACAATAACGATAAATGTGGAGAAGGTAAAAAAGTTCAAAACATCTGGATCTATAGTTTTACAAATAAATCATAATTAGAGCTAACAACGAACATTTAGTGTCCTTAATTAGCACATTATATACATTATCTCTTTCAAGCCTCACAACAGTTTTAAGAAGTGCATGTGTTCACTCAGTCATTCATTAAACGATCTGCAGAGTGCTACATGTGCAAAAAATTTAGGGCCACATTTCTCTAAATGTGGCAAGAGAATGTGAAACACAAGTTGGCCAGGACATTTACATCAGATGCAGATCTGGTTGCTTCATCTCGGAACTACTGCATTAGGCTCATTGAGGATAAGGCCTGGGTATCCACATGGTTAATAAATTCCACAGGTAATGAGTATTCAGCTTAAGTTTCAGAAGCCCTGCTCTAGAATAAAGATTCTAACAAGGATGAAATATATATATATATATATATATATATATATGCCATCTATATATATGCCATCTATACCGGGACCCTTTCCTACACCTACTGAGTCAGAATTTCCATTGGGTAGAGCCTAGCAAAAGTAATTTTCAGAAATTCTACAAATGATTGTGAAACTAGGTACCTGTGACACTAACCACTCATTTAGATGTTAAGAATATGGTCCAGAGGTGGCTGCAGGGTACAGAATTTTGCATTAAAAACAACTTCAGTGAAACAAGATAAGGCAATAGTAAAGGTAAGAATACAATTTTGAGAGTTGATTCATTAATACTGCTTTGTTTTCTCAAAAGCTAGAAAAATACTCCCTAGTCTACCACAGGGAATGTCAGTTTTTAAACAAGTTGTGAATCATTGAATAGTGCAATGCCATCATCATCCTCACATCATGCACAGAGAGATGTGATCCTGCTCAAGATAAACAAAGACATCAAGAAGATTGATGTGACCATTGTGGCCAAGGAACCATGGAAAGATGGTGGCTAAAAACTAAGATACTACATGGTTTCTTGGAACTGTGTCTATTCACAATGGAAATGTGCCTGGTTGTAAATATTTTTGAAGAAAATGTATTCTCCCACAGTCTTGAGTAGAAAGACGAATGAGAAAAGGGGAAGTGAATTTATTTATTTATTCATTTACTAAACAATTTATACAGTGCTATATGCACAAAAGGATTAGGGCAACATTTCTCAAAGTGTAGTAGGAGAGTCTGACACACAAGTTTACCAGGATCAGAGAGAAGTTTAAAGTAATGGCATTGAACCAAAAATGTACCTTCAAAGTGAAGATAAAAATACATGAAAACTAACTAACTAAATAAATAAATAAAATAAACCTCTGAAACTTATCTGGAATCTTTTGCTTTTTTTGAATTAATAATAATTACAGGAACTTCCCTGGTGGCACAGTGGCTAAGAATCCACCTGCCAATGCAGGGGACACGGGTTCGAGTCCTGGTCTGGGAAGATCCCACATGCCACGGAGCAGCTAAGCCCGTGCGCCACAACTACTGAGCCTGCGCTCTAGAGTCCGTGAGCCACAACTACTGAAGCCCGTGTACCTAGAGCCCATGCTCTGCAATAAGAGAAGCCACCGCAATAAGAAGCCCTCGCACCACAACGAAGAGTAGCCCCCGCTTGCCACAACTAGAGAAAGCCCGCACGCAGCAACAAAGACCCAACTAAGCCAAAAAAAAAAATTAATTAATTAAAAAAAAAATAATAATTATGGCTAACATTTAAAACTTACTGCATATACCAAGGACTTTAACATACATAATTTTGTTTAAGCTTCATAACAATTCCATGAGGTAAATACTATTTTTCTTCATGCATTCATTCATTCAACGCATGTTTAAAATACATTGACCACAACAACTCTGTTCAACTCTGTCTAAGGAATGGAAATGGAACTACGAAAAAATAGAGAAGTTCCCTGCTGTTGTAAAGACAAACAAACAAAATACACTTATTCAATAAATATGCAAACTGAAGGCTTTGGGCAACTGAGATTTAGACAGGTTAAACAATGGTCTCAAGTTCAGATGCAGTAAGATGTAGAGCCAGGCTCTGAACAATTAACAGGTTAATTGCAGAGCCCCTGCTCATTCCTACATTATATGTTCAAGGACCAAAACCAATTTAGATCTACCTATGTGAAATTGCCATTTTTATAGGGGAAAAACGTCAAATTTTGACTATTTCATATGCATCAATCTATACTCATATATATCTTTTCCATAAATCTTAGTTCTTTTTCTCATTCCCAGTAACTCTTCCTCCCAGAATTGTTTATGGTTGTTGATGACCCACATTGCAAAGCTGAGAATTAAGCCCTATTTCAGAAGATTCACATTACTAGAAAGTTTGGTAGGCCAGAGGGCACTGCAGTATGACGATGACTTGTCGGTTTTTTTAATACAGGAAATGCGCTCTGCTGTAACCAGTTAAGGGAGTGGAGATGGCCTCAAACAGTTTAAAAGCAGTAAATGATTGTGTAGAGACTTGTTTATTTATTGCTGGCTATTTTATCTCATTCTCAACACAATACAGATCAAATCATACTAGATGGACTAAGATAAAGACTAATTGATAACAGGTTTCTTGTCCATGCTTGTAGTTTTTTGGTTTTGTTTTTAATGTGCATAGTCAACAACACCAAGTCAAGACATTTGGGACACATAACACAGTTCAGTATCAAGGACAATGTGGCAATGCTGTTCTCTGAACTAGAAATAAAGTTATGTGTTTTGTGGGTCAAAATAACCTGCTAGGAGAATTCTAAAACATTCTAAGGACCATTGTCTTCTAACAACTTAAAAGAGTCCCCTAAAGAAACATAACTACATAAGTATACACATATAAACATTTACATTTCTCTTCATATATATGTCTCTCCAGTTCAGGGTTCCTCAACCTTCGTTCAGATAATTCTTCGCTCTGTGTGTGTGTCAGGGTTGGGGAGATATCCTGTGCATTTTAGTATTTTCACAGTATCCTTGGTCTCTGCCAATAATACCCTCTCAGTTATAACTAATAATGTCTTCAGATACTGCCAATTATACCACAGGGGCAAAATTGCCTACAGTTGACAACTACTGTCCTTGATAGACATAGAAATAGATAAGTATAAGGGAATGCTGTGATAAGGAGACATGAATTTGTGTCTAGGTACGGAAAGGGAGAAGACTGTGTTCGTGTGGGTCATATGGTACAATGGTTAAGAATAGTCAGAATCACACTGACCAATTACGAACTTCAATTCTACCACATATTAGCTTTGAGATCTTTAAATGATGCTAACAGTAGGATTTCAAACAGTTATGAACATTTAGCAAGAAAAAGCATATAAAGTACTCAGCGTATTGCTTAGCACTGTAAATACTCAGCAACTATCAAGTCTTATTATCTTAGAAGATCCAGCTAATACAATCTTCCCTCTGTCTTTCGGTGCCTCTCTCTCTCTCTGTTTATTACATATAGATACACAAACATATTACATAAGCATTTGCATATGCAGCTGTACATGTATATACACATACGTATAAATATGGCATAGGTAAAACATAACAACGTCATGTATAAATGTGAGTTCTTGACTCTGGTTGTATTGGGGGCAGAGGCCCAGAAAGAGAGTGAGCCACACCATAATGCAAAACAGATGTTAGTTTGTTAGATAATTTTTTTGGCAGATTAAAAAAAGAGGAGTTAAGTAAGCTTTATCTGGCATGTTTCAAGAATAAGGTAATCAAATGTTAAAATTAATAGAGTGTTAGCACATAAAACCAAACATGGATTATCCATTTTAAAACACTTAAAATACAAGAAAATGCATTTAACACTAAAACTTACATGATTAATTCATTTTTATTTCAACAATTATTTATAAATAACTTACTCTTTTCTTAGCTCTCTGCTAAACACTGATTTATTTTTTGATGAAATTTTAGGAACTTACAATTCTTTAAGGCAATAATTTTAAATATTTTTTCTCTTCAGAGGTGTGAAAGATGTAAGAGTTTTTACTAACTCCATATATCATGACCTGAAGGTGTTTTGGAAAGTCATAATACTACTGACAACCACTTATTTCCACTGTATTTGCCCTTCTCATATAAATTTAAAATACAGAGTGTCATGTAAGATGCCTACCCTACTTCACCGAAAATTAAACTCTTAAGTCAAAAACTAAGAAGCTCTCTTGTAAATTTTAAAGGTTTTCTTTCCTATCACTATAGGAACTTAGAAAATATATAATTCTTCTCTTCCACATCCTTAATAAAACTGAATTCTGCCTCAGCTTCTAGTAAAGGAGGTATTTATTTATTAACGAAGTATCATATCTATGGTCAGCTGAGATGCTGAAAAAATTCTTCCTTATATTAAACCAAAGCCTACCTCACAACTTATTGATTATCTGATCACTACAAGCAACAGAATATGTTTTGAATTTTTTCCATATAGCAATCCTATATACACTTGACATCAACTCTTACACCCTCATATATATATATACACACACATACATACACAGACATGCACACACACACATATTAAAAATATACATATCCATATATATTCATATATATACACATATGTACATTTATATGTGTATATATATCTACACACACATACACAGAAAGAGGTGGGAGAGAGAGTAATAAAGAAGGCAAAATATAAACAAACAACCTGTAAATCTTGCACTAGTGTTGCAAAATTTTTAACTGTGAAACAATACCTAAATTAAGAGCTTTTATAAAAATATCAAGTCATATGGGAAAATCCAAAATATTGCCTACTGTCAAAAAATCAAGTTATGTTATACCAAGGACTTACTAAGCTGTATTCATTATTTGGTAGCTAAATGAATGTGCATAAAACATGAAGTCATAATGCTAGGAACTTTAAACTTACAAATATGCAACAATGAGTTATTTATAGTGATAGTTATATCAATGGCATTTTCTTCCCAACATTTTACTTCAAAGGGAAAAACATCTGAAGAAATGGTACTCTAGTTAAGCATAGGGAATTTTTAGTTAGAATAATTATGTTTATACGAATACTTAGGAATGTGTCTATTTATCTGCCAAATGAATACAAAACATACAGTATTTATCAGTTTCAAGGACTCTAAACCAGAACTGTGAGAAAGTATTTCATTTTGAAACCTGAAACAAGAAGAAATTCAGCTAATTTGGAGTCAAAAATACACTTGCTGCATGCCTCTTAAGCCTCTGATGAATTATAAAATGCATTTCCACATTTTTTGGGGGGGCTAGGTCATAATGTATATAGCGGTTTCATCTTTCTTCTGTGGTGTGTTATTCATTTCTGGTTTTTAAATGAAACTTCACAATCCTGCTGAGAACCCTTGTTTCATACTGTTTTTGAAACCAGACTTTCATGATGAAGCCACAAAACAACTCAGCAATAATACACATTAAAGCAGCATGCTGTTTTGAATTCATATTTAGGGGATTTGGCAAAGAAACCATAATAATTTGTCAAGTTAGAAGGAGCCAAGCAGACAAAATCTAAACCTACATCTAAACTCAGATTGCTCATCATCTCTCTACTAACTGATCTCCTAACTTTTCTTTCTTTATCCCTCTCGTCCCTCTTTCTATCTTTTTTTTCTTTTTTCTTTCTTGAGTCTTTGAAGAAGTGGAAACTAGGATATAGGTCAGAGCTGGGCACTTCATTTCTCACAACCATATGGCGGAAGGAGAGAATAAATATTAGTCAATTCTACAATCAGGAATTTTGTCATCTGAAGTCATTAGCAGACCTTGGCAACATGCAGCAGTTAGTCACCATCACAAATTCAAGAAAACTTTATGTATATCCACATACATCCTCACTGGTTTAGAATTAGGAGAGTAACACCCCAGGTATTCCCCAGGTGGAAAGGGACACTCCCTTGAAAGTGGGTGAATTCCCACTGGATGTCCCCATTTCTGTTGGGGATCTCAGCTCATATTCCCTCCTTGGGGAGCCCCATGGGTTTCTTAATTGCCTTCTTCAGGGTTGGGAACAAAATTCAGAACCCTGCCAAGTTGGGGATATCTAGAAGGCTCTTCATTGCTTAACAAAATAAGGGATAAATTAAAGATTGAGAAATCTATAGGACATTTCCTTTTATAGCTTCTATCTCTTAACTCACAAAAATGATAGATTTAATTAGTGTTATACTGAAGAGACCCAGGAAATATCATCATGAGATTTCCACTGGATACCAGTAAAGCCAGGTGGTTATCTGTGTCTGTTTGTTGTTCTTTAGATATATCTTCAGAAGTTGGTACTTTACTTTTTTTTAACATTTTTAAAAATCTATTTATTTATTTATTTGGCTGCGTTAGGTCTTAGTTGCGGCACGTGGGGTCTTTGTTGCAGCATGTGGGATCTTTCGTTGCGGTGCGCAGGCTCTTCATTGCGGTGTGTCGGCTTCTCTCTAGTTGTGGCGTGTGGGCTCTAGAGTATGTGGGCTCAGTAGTTGGAGCATGTGGGCTCTCTAGTTGTGGCGTTAGGGCTCTAGAGCACACGGGCTCAGTAGTTGCAGCACGCGGGCTTAGTTGCCCTGCGGCATGTGGGATCTTAGTTCCCCTACCAGAGATCGAACCCGTGTCCCCTGCATTGGAAGGCAGATTCTTAACCACTGGACCATGAGGGAAGTCCCAGAAGTTGGTACTTTATTGATTGCACACATTTATAATAAGGAAGCATTTACATAGTAACAAACTAGGAAAAGATATATATTTTTTTCTCCATACCATCACCAAATAAAGTTTAACTGTTTTGTTTGTCATACTGGTTTTTAATTCAAAAATAGCCTCTTTCAAGATACAATGGAGAAAAAATAGTCTTTTCTTTCCTTCCTCCCTTCCTCCCTCCCTCCCTCCCTTCCTTCCTTTCTTTCTATCTTTTGGCTGTGCCAGGTCTTACTTGCAGCATGAGGGATCTTCATTGTGGCATGTTTAATTGTGGCATGCAGGATCTGTAGTTGTGGCATGCAGGCTTCTTAGTCGAACCATGCAGACTCTAAATTGCAGCATGCATGTGGGATCTAGTTCCCCGACCAGGGATGGAACCCAGGCCCCTGCATTGAGAGTACAGAGTCTTACCCACTGGACCACCAGGGAAGTCCCAAAAAGGTAGCCTCTTCAACAATTGATGTTGAAACGACTAAACTGTACATCCCTACGCAAAAAAATAAATCTAGACACAAACCTTACACCATTCACAAAAATTAACTCAAAATGGATTACAGACCTAAATGTAAAACACAAAGCTATAAAACTCCTTAGAGATTACATAACAGAAAATCTAGATGCCCTTGGGTTTGATGATGACTTTTTAGATACAACACCAAAGGCATGATTCATGAAAGAAAGAATTGATAAGCAGGACTCCATTAAAATTAAAATTTTCTGCTCTACAAAAGACATGTTAACAGAATGAAAAGGCAAGCCACAAGCTGGGGAAAATGTTTTCAAAAAACCCATATAAGTTATCTGAAGCTGCATAAAATAAGCCATCCCAAAAGTTAGTTAAACAATGATTTTTTATTTCTTTCAGTTCCATGGGTTGATTTTCTGCTCCACTTAGTTTTGACTGGGATCATTCATGTAGCCACATTTAGCTGGGAATTCAGCTATGGTTGGAACTTCCAAGATGTCTTCCTTTACATCTTTTGTAGTTGTTGCTGGCTGTCAGTTAAAATCCCTCCTTTTCTCTTCTATTTGGCCTTTTATCCTCAAGGGTCTCTTTCTTCATTCCTTTCAAATACAGTATCTTCAACTTCTTTACATGGTAGTTGGCTTCCAAATGAGTGAAACAGAATCTGCAAGTCCCCTTAAGTACTAGGCTTAAAAGTTGCATTCTATTGGTCAAAATAAATCAAGAGACCAAAGTCAAGAAAAGAGGAAGTAGACTCTATCTCTTGATAGGTGAAGGGGCAAAGTCACATTGCAAAAGAGTACACAGGATAGCAGGGGCTGCTGTGATCATGGTGAGAAATAATCTCCCACAAACATATAATACTTTTCCATTGAACTTATTTAAAAGTTATAATGTTTCTGAAATTTTAAATATTTTCAAGTTGTAATGAACAAGATTAAGTTTCTTTATAGGATGAAGATTTAATCCTAAATTTTTAATCAAAGGCCAAAGTATTAAATTGCTAAAATAAAAAGAAAAGAAAAGAAAAGAAAAGAATACATACTCCATTTGTGTTCCCCAAATAAAGATCTTCTTGACAATTTTTTGAGAGCTTCCAGCAGGGGGTGAGTATGGATTATATGCCCTGAAAAACTAGGTGGTTTATATCTTAATAATAATGAGAATAATATGTAACTCATTATAGTTCAGTCTTTGCCTTGACTACCAAGAAGCATTTGGTAACTTCACTGATAAGGTCAATTAAACATAATAGTCATTCTTTTACTTCATTTTTTGTTTCCTTTATTCTGTATTCATATGTTCCTGGCTATTTTTTGCCCTGTTTCTTTTTTGCTTTGACTGTAAGCCACTTAAATCTTTCAGGAAGTAATAAATAAATAGATTTTAAATAATCAGTTTTATGTTCATATCTAAAAAGAGAACACAAGAATGATGGATAATGAGGTTACTGTCTTACAGATCAAGAAGCCAGAGCTATGTAAAGTAACATATCTCACCCAAGGCTTTTCATCACTTCCAACACAAGTATCATGAAGCATAGGGAGGCACTCACCCTCTGAGTATCAAAATCCAAGCTAGTTTCATTCATATCATAGAGTAAAAGTCCTCAAAAGGACTCAGATTGGTAAATCTAAAACTAAGGTACAGATACAATCTTTCTTTTTCAAGATTAGTAAGGCACAAGTTCTTCTGCCTTTTACTTATTGATAGGCATTTACTCAACCTTAATCTTATAAATAAACATATTCTTTTAAAAACAGCCAACAACTCTTAACCAAAAGATGTTTAAACACATGGTGGAGGAATCTTAGGGAAAATCCAGAGGCTGAATCCAATTTATTCCAAGAAAGGGACAGGAAATCAAGTCACTAAATAAACTTACTATGTGTGTACTTGAAGTACTGTTGGCTTTGTGCATGATTTGCTTACTGGTGATGTTATGGAGCAAGGGCTCCTGTGCCTAAAGCACAGAAAGCCAAACTCTGAAAGCGGGTGTTTGCAACAAAGTAAGGGTTTATTTGTAGGGTGCCAAGAAAGGAGATGGGCAGTTCATGCTCAAAAGACCCAAACACCCCATTGGCTTTCAGGCTAGTGTTTTTAAAGACAGCGTTAGGGGAGAGGTTGTAGGATGTGTGATCAGCTCATGGACTTTCTTCTGATTGGTTGGTGGTGAGGTAACAGGGTGATGTTTTGGGAATCTCAACCTTCTGGTTCCAAGCAGTCTGGGGTCTAAGTGCTTGTGGTCTGCAGGTAATCACCATCCTCCACCTGGGTAGGGATCTTAGCTTCCATAGGACAACTCAGATATGCAGTAGACTGTTATCTATATCCCTTTAGGAGGAATTAGGAGTCCTGTGACTGTATTGTTCTAATTATTAACTGCTTGAGCCTGCTCTTTGGAACTCAGAGAAGGCCTAGGAAACTAAAGCCTTCTTTTCTATAAGCAAGTAATGTGGGACATGGAGGGGCTTTTATACCTGGGAAGGCACCACAAGGTCTTGCTTGGTTTCAGTCCCCGCTTCTCCGTGATAATCCACAATCGTTAGGGGAACAGGCAAGACAGGAAAGGCAATAAAGTTTTGGATAGAGAGATTAATCATGAACTCAGCAGGGGAACTCAGTTTCAATGATATAGGCATGTTTCTTCAATATTATTGCTAAAATTTTCTACCTGTTTTGTGAGAGCAAATTTTTGCTTTTCAAGATTCTAGAAAATCCTCATTTCATTATATATGTCTCAGTGTGTATAATTTTCTAAAACATAATTTCAAAAACTATATAACTGAAGCATGAATGATTCTCACAGCCCCATAACTGACCCAATTCTTCTTTATGGGTAAAGCTGGAAAACAATAAAAGAGCAATAAAAAGTATTATATCACTTATGTATTGTTTAATACATGGGCTTGCTTTTATTGTTGGATCCAGTTAAATATTATTTTGTTTTTTAATAAAAGTGTCTACTTCTCCAGTATCAAATTTACAAAATATTTGACTTTAGTATTTATTGATGTATAGACATATTACATTGCTTCCTTTTAATATGTAATATTGGTTGTCTTTGCCACGTTGAGCACTTAGCAAGTGATACTGTGACTAGCATTAATCTAGATCATTGCTCCTGACAAGTCTCCTTTATTTGCAAGAAGCAAACCATATTCAAACTAACAAAATTAAAAAACAGGTTCATTAGAGAATATAAAATATCCCAGAATACTAAGATAGAAATGAAGTATAGTTGGGCTTTCTGTGACCTGAGACTACAGATTGGAAACCTAAATTACTCAGTCTTTCAAGAACTGCCTAGACTATGTATCTATTTTACTCTATGAATATGCTCACTCTGTAGTATTTTTTATCATCTTCCTCTGCTTACACATCTTTACCATAGCCTAACATGGCTAAAAGCCCAACTCTGTATAATCACCAATAAGTTCTGGGCTGAATTCTGAATGACCCAGGTTCCTCAGTGCTTTGAATCCAAACTTCTAACTGATTGTTCTTCTCTTTAACGTTTACCCAAAGTCTGTCTGTCACTGCAGATTATGATAAACATGTGGTCAACCTATGGGTTCGTTTAGCTGTGACTGTAGTAAGATAGAGTCATGTGATCAATTGGAGCCATGGGTAGGCAGAAAATGATTAACATTTCTACTATAATTTACTAAATATGTACCTTGAAATAGTAACAGAAGAATCTGTTTCCTCATGTGTAAAATCTAATAATGTTTACTTAATATTTGCCTAGCCTACCCTTAAGTTCTGTCTATAGTAACAAATGAGTTAATAAAAAAGAAAGCAGTGGGCAACCTAAAAGCATTGGAATGCAGCAGAACACATATCTACTATCAATCCAATTATTGAGGAGAAAACAAACTACAGATAAAAATCAGTCTCTCAAGATGATAGAAACTTCATATAGCTCATTTTCAGTTGTAACTTAGGAAATCAAGAGTCTAATATAAGTCAACTATTTTTCTTTTTTCCTTGATCATTTTAATTATAGTACTTTTTCTAAAGAAACTCAAGAGTTGACTCTTTCACCTTGATTTAAATGGTTTCGGGGATATACATTGATTTGATATCTTGTTTAAATGTTCCTACTATTGCAGGTTTGTTTATTTAGCTTGGAATTTGGGCTCTTTTTTGACTTTTTTCTGCTTCTTTATTTCTATTTATTTTTCTTTAGCTGCTCCTGGTTCTGGTGATTTATTTATTTTGTACTGTCTATTTTCTAGAAATCCACAGTGGTAAGGACTTGAAGATAATTGGAAGACTAGTAATGAAGGAAAGTAGTAGAGTCCAAGCCCTGAGAGTAGATGGGATTCATCTAACAGTTTGTAAAAGCAAAAGGAGCTTTCTATACAGAAAGGAGATGGAATAAAATGAACAGAGAAACCAAAAGAGAGCAACCCAGTCTACAGAAAAAAAACTACTGAGGTGAGAACTGTCTTCCTAGTGGAGGCCCAGAAAAACTCCAATCTTGCACTGAATGAACACAGGGAAGAAGAGTGAATTGAGTAGCTATTATCCAATTAACCACATTAATTTATAACTAATTATACTATATATTTTTATATGAGCTAATTAAAGATAATTTAATTAAAGATATCTTTACTAGGTAGCTGGAGCAGAAAAACCTCTCCGTAGCCCCATCATACTGAGCTATCAGCAGTAGTTGTCTGCATGTAGGGACAGTGTTCGTAATCTGCTCTAAAATTAAAATGCAGACTCTTTTCTAATATGACTCATGGGTTGGGTATCATGCCAGTTATGGAAATCCTGAAAAAAAAAGGGGTGGAAAGTCCACAATGGATGAAGAGGAGTTATTTTAGAAAGGAAAGACAACTTTGCTCACAAGTGATATACACTGAAGCTCTCTACCTTCAGATTAAAATCCTTTTCTCTTTTTTTACCAATTGTGAGACCCTCAAGACTGCCTGTCTACTTTATGCCTACCAATCCTGAGAGGAACTTCTGCAAGGCTGTACTGTGCCATCACTGACATAGTGCCCATAATAGCTCTTGCCTCAGGCAAAAGGCCAACTAAGGAAATGCACTTACAGAATTGTAGAGAAAAGTCTGTGATAGCTGACTATGAATCAACCTAGTAATTCAGTGCAAAATATGAAGAGATAAGAAGGATCATAAAATATTTAAGAAAAATCAAGAATATGATCAAGATTAATACATTAGATCCCTGTACCTAATTTCAACATGTGAGTGTGTGTGTGTGTGTGTGTCCCCACACCAACAAGCAATTCTTGGACACCAACCAGGTGTCTGGGAATTCAACTCAATTCTGACACTATCCACACAGAGATAGAATCAAGATTACACAAGTAAAGGGCTCAGTCCAAGACCATGCTCCACTTTAGACACCAATCACAAGCCCAGGTTACCTGTACTTCTGACTGACTGGCTATAAATCAGAGATTCCCATGATCCCCTCCTTGGGTTGGATTAATTTGCTAGAACAGCTCACAGAACTCAGGAAAACCTGTTTACTCACCAGATAACCAATTTATTACAAAGGATATTGAAGGCTAGTAATCAACAACCAGATGAAAAGATATATAAAGTGAAATCTTAGACAAGGGAGGCTCTGTCCTTGTGGAGCTTTGGGGCCTGGCACTGTGGCATATGTAAATGTTCTGGTTCCATAAAATGGAAACTCCCTGGACCCTCTACTTTTGGGTTTTTATGGAGACTTCATTACATAAGCATGATTGATTAACTCATTGGCCATTGGTGATTGACTCAACTTCCAGCTCCTCTCCCGTCCTCTGAGGTCAGGGGTGGGAGTTCCACCCTCTAATCACAAGGGTGGTTTCTTTGGCAACCATCCTAAGGTGCTTACCAAAAGCCACCTCATTAATATAACAAAAGCCACTCTAATCACTCTTAACACTGAGGAAACTCCAAGGGTTTGGGGAGCTGTAAGCAAGGAATTATGGACAAAGACCATATAAGAAAAATATATTTTGGTCATCTGGACCAAATATATATTTTTTATAGATCATAATTTTGCAATGAATAACTAGCAACATCTAACAGATGTTAAAGGAATAGATAAACATCTAACATCTAAATGTGAAGGCAAGGTCTATGGACATTTTTAGTTGTCACAATTGCGGGGGTAGGGGAGCTACCGGCAACTAGTGAGTAGTGCCAAAGATATTGGCAAAACTCCGACAATGCATAAGACAGTCCTCCGCAACAAAAATATGTCCAGCCCCAAATTTCAATAGGGTAGAAGCTGAAAAACTCTGTGCCCTTTCTACTTCTCCTTCACTTGAGTCTTTAACGGCATTCTGAACGTACTTTTCTTATCTTCCTCTGTCCCTGCTTCTGCAAGGTCCTCTTTCTTTCTTCACCCCTGGGAGATTCTCACTGTTTCTATAATGCTATTTTCCCAGGATTTTGAGATCTAGAGAGTAAACATCATCTTGCTCTCAGTGACTATGAGCTTAAATTCTCTAGGATGCACTGGGGGAAAAAACCATTCACCTTTACTTTCCTTTAGCAGCACTTTCCTGTCTCTACTGGAGAATGATTTTACTTGTGTATTTGCTCTGGTTTCTTCTCAAACTGAATGCAAATCCTTTCTAATTTGCAGAAAATTTTGACTGTCAGCTCTCTATTATGTCCTAGAGTGGTTATGATGTATTCCCTTGTTTATATCTTCTTTTTTTTTTTTTTTTGTCATTTCAATGGCCTGTAGGAAAACTGGAACAAGTAAGCACATATTCTTAAATTGCCACTTTTATCTGAAAGCTGCTGATTATTTTTGCAAACTTACACCCATAAAATTTAGGCTACAAAAAATTACCAGAAATTGGAATTTGTGAACATTTTCAGTTTTATTGTTACAAAAGTCACTGAAAACTATTTCCTGTGTATTTTTGAAAGTTTAATTTTGACACTGATATTTTTACTAGAGGAAAACTTTCTTCCTAGGATCATTTGTTAAAGTGGAGAGTTATTTTAAAGGTAGATATTAATAAATATTATTAATGAAACTGGAGGGAAGGGGGCAGGGCACAACCTTTAAAAGAATGACATAGCCATAGGACATGAGAAAAACTGGTTAGAAGCAACTACATCCAAGACTGCAGAAGATCTGACTTCCAGTGGACCTTGAGCCTCATTATACACTCATTGTAATAACATTAGCAAAAAATAAGTGACACACCCACCAGCGCCATGACAGTTCTGAGGCTGACCATCAAAGATCAAAAAGTGGGTGGTGGCCCAATTCCTGGAAATCTCCACTCCTTCCCCAAAATAGTTGGAATACTCCTCCCCCTAATTAGCTTATGAAATTACCCAGTCCATAAAAACTAACCATGGCACATTTCGGTGCCTCTCTCCTTCTGAGATGGCCCACACTCTGTGGAGTGTTTCTCTCTAAATAAATCCACTTCTTATTGATCACTTTGTCTCTCACTGAATTCTTTCTGTGATGAGACATCAAGAGCTTCATTAAGTCCTGAGACCAGGTGTGTGATCTCAATTAACAACCTGCAGGTTCAAGTCCCAGTCTGGATTTTAGCCAGGTTTGAGTCCCACCATGTGGGTTCAAGTCCCAATCTGAGTTGCACAGTTTCATTATTACAACGATACTTCATATTTTATAGCCGTCAGACATGGTATGCTTTCATAAGTACATTATCCTGCTTGAACCTCACAACCCTAGGAGTAGGTATTGTTTTGCTTTTTTAGCTGTGAGAAAAGGTGACTTTTGAGTGAAGCCACACAGCTGAGTCTAAGGAAGTCTTCTAACTCTACATTCAATATACTTGCTGGTTTTCTACACTGCTTTCTTAATTAGAGGAAGGAGAGTGTTTACTTTTCCATTGTATCAGTTGCTCTATTTCAGAATGGGGAGGGAATTCTACCATGATCCAAGAAGAGGATATCTCTCCTGATATGGCCCAGTAAATGCCAGCTGTAGAGCTCTACTAACATGAATATACCACTAGCTCATTGTAAAATATAAATAAATAAAAATAAATTAAAAAATAAATAAATGACAATGCTCATTATTTGGAAGAAATGTTCTAAGAACCTTGAGGTATAAGAAATATAGTCAAGGCTAATTTCTTTGGTATCAGATCAAAGAAAGAATATATTTTTAATGAAATTTCCAAGTGTTGCTTAGGTCATGTTATCTTGTGTGTACTTCTCAGTATACAAAACTTCACCTTTTTGCCTTCCGATTCATTATTTGTTTTCTTCTACATTTCATTCAGGACTTGAGAAGTTGGCAAAACGACTTTTACTCTCAGTTCTCCTACTCTTGTAGAAAGCCAAAAGTCTACTCATTGATCTACTGATTTCTAGCAGATAAAAATTATGGGTTCACTACAAATCTTTTTTCCCTTTGAAATCCATGCAAATACTGTAATTTATCTTCAAGGATGTGGACTAGGAGGTCTTTCCTTACTCCTTCTTCCTTACTGGTCCCTGCATTTAGCCGAAAGGAATATATTGCTTTTTGTTGTTTGTCATATTGCTGGGGGTGAGGAGACTTTCCATAATCTTACAAAGTTAGAGCACAGTAAGAACAACAGAAGAATTAACTTGTATGAACCTCCCACTAGAGGACAAAGATTTCTGTCCTCACTTTTTCTTAGAACTGGTATTAGGAAAAAAAATTTTTTAAATAGCTAAAATTTATTCAACATTTAATATGTCAAGTATTGGTTTTAAAAACAGGCATTTTGCATTATTTCATAGTCCTCACAAAACCCAGTGAAGATGGCACTATTTTTACTCTGATCTTGCAGATAAAAGGAGAAGCAAGAGCAATGGCATAGTTTGCCTAACAATTAGTGAAACTTCAATTCAAATCCAGTCTGTCCATCTACAGAGCTTGCTCCTAAATTTATTTCAATTAACTTTATTTTTTAGGAATGTAAGAGTTCTTCAACACAACATCTACTCTCATGTTTTCCATTTCTGCCATGTTTTTTTCATGGTGAGCAAATATGCTGCTGACTTTTCACATATGTGGGTCAGAGTTGTGGATAGAAACATCAACATGACAAATAAAACATACTGTATATGTTACTAAAAAGAATTTTTCACATTCCAGATCTAGTGGGTTTTTTCAGGGTAGCAGAAGTGCTTGCATTTTCAAATTAGTTTTTGACAGACGATTGTAACTTAGATACATAAACAGTTTTCATCATCAATCTTTTCATTTTCATTTGTCTTGTTCCTGGTAAACTCTTTTTCACATTCTCTGAGGGACTGTCCTAAATCTCTAGCATTGTCTCAGGACCATGACTCTCACTCTCATCTTTCAGCAAATACTTCTGCTTGCCATTTCACAGACAACTATAGGCCATCAAATACGAATGCCTTCAAGCTTCCCCCTCTACACATCTAACTTTTCAGTAATGACACCCATTCTCATGGTCTTGCAACCTATCTTGGAAGAAAGAATACTCTTTATCTGTGGTGGGCTAATCTGTGTTCTAAATCTAGATCTTATCTCCTTTGACATGATAGCCTACCAATTTATCCTGTCATCCCTATTTTCAATATGCCTTTTTCCAGAGTCAGCTTCTGTCATCCCACAAACGTTTAAATCTTTGTATTCAGATAAAGAAAATCCTTCCTCCTATACACTATACAAACTATTGCTGATTCCCTTCCTTGTCTTTACCATCAACTTTCTTGAAAGTGTTACATAATTTATCCTCATCACTTCCTTAGATTCATTCATTCCTCAATCCACTGACTTCTGTCACCATCCCTCTAAAAGTCATGTTCTTTGGCTCACCTATAATCTTGTAACAACCTTACCTACAATCAGTTTTCAGTTTCCATCTTACTTCACTTGTACAACGTTGATAATGTTTACAACACCTGCTTCTTGAAAATATCATTCTTTGGTTTATTTGGGATGAGGGTCACCATTCCTTTTGCTAAAACATGTTGCCTAGAATTTCTTAAAGATTGGTATATGTAAATATACAATATATTTTTAAAATACAGATATAGGGCTTCCCTGGTGGTGCAGTGGTTGAGATTCCACCTGCCGACGCAGGGGACACGGGTTTGTGCCCCGGTCCAGGAAGATCCCACATGCTGCGGAGTGTCTGGGCCCGTGAGCCATGGCCGCTGAGCCTGCACATCTGGAGCCTGTGCTCCGCAACGGGAGAGGCCACAACAGTGAGAGGCCCACGTACCACACACACAAAAAATACAGATATAAATATAAATGCAGATATTAATGTAACTATAGATATATCCTAAGCTGTAGAGATATATGCATATCTTGTATAATTTCTGTAATATGAATTATATTGAAATTTAGTTTGCAGGAATGAACTAAGCACATATGTAAAAGGAGAATATTTAGCCAGAACTTTGTTATGTCAGGTATATGCTTTTACTTAGCTTACTAGACTAAGGCCATTCCTTTTCCTCCAGGCTTGCCTACTACTACTTACTGCCCACTAGTTTTCTTCCATTTTCTCTGGCAATTACTTTTTAGATATTTGCATGAGCTTCTCTTTCTCAATTGGCTTGTGAAAACCTTGGGTCCTGCTCTGGTCTCTCACTCTGCCTCTTCTCTCTAAGTAACCTAATTCAAATCTATGGCTTCAACTGTCATCTACTCAATGACTCCAAAACACTATATGTCTAACCCAGAACTAACAGTTTTTTAGTATAAAGTTCAGTATTATTAAGTGCATTCATATTGTCGTGCAACCATCACCACCACCCATCTCCACAACTATTTTCATCTTTCAAAACAGAAACTCTTTACCTATTAAACAACTCACCATCACACACCCCCACCCCCTAGCCCCTGGTAACCATCTTTCTAATGTAGTTTTGTTCTCTATGATTTTTGACTACTCTAAGTAACTCACATAAGTAGAGTCATACATTATTTTTTGTGTATTTCACTAAGCATAATGTCCTCAGGGACGATCTGTGTTGGAACATGTGCCAGAATTGCCTTCCTTTTTCAGGTTGAAAATATTCCATTGCATGGATATACCACATCTTACATATCCATTTATCCATCGATGGACTCTTGGGTTTCTTACGTGTTAGCTGTTATGAATAATGTTGCTATGAACATGGGTGTACAAATATCTCTTCAAGACTCTGCTTTCAATTCTTTTGGATATATACCCAGAAATGGGATTATGGAATCATATGGTAATTCTATGTTTTATTTTTTTAGAAACCTTCAAACTGTTTTCCACAGTGGCTACACCATTTCACATTCCCACTAACAGTGCATAAAAGTTCCAATTTCTCCATGTCCTAGCCAACACTTGTTATTTTTCTGCTTTTTGTTTTTCTTTTTGATAATACTGATCCTAGTGGGTGTGAGGTGGTATATCACTGTAGTTTTGACTTGAATTTCCCTAATGATTAGTGATGTTGAACATCTTTTGATATGCTTACTGAACATTTATATAATACATCTTCTTTGGAGAAATATTCAGGTCCTTTGCCCATTTTTGAATCAGATTGTATGTTTTTTTTTATGTTGAATTTTAGAAAAATCATTGCCAAGTTCAATGTCATAAATCTTTTGCCCAATATTTTTTACAAAAATTCTATAGTTTTAGGTCTTACATTTAAGTCTTTAATACATTCTGAGTTAATTTTTGTTGTTATAACTTCTAATTTCACCCCATTGTAGTTGGAAAAGATACTTTATATGATATCTATCTTTTAAAAATCTATTGAGACTTAATTTGCAACCTAATATATGATCTGTTGTGGAAAATATCCCATATGTACTTGAGAAGAATGTGTATTCTGTTGCTGTTGAGAAGCATGTTCTTTATATGTCTATTAGATCTAGTTGGCTTATTGTGTTGTTTAAGTGCTCTATTTCCTTACTTATCATCTGTCTGGTTGTTCTATGCATTATTGAGAGTGGAGTAGTGAAGCCTCCAACTATTATTTAGAACTGTTTCTCAATTTTTGCTTCATATATTTTGATGGTCTGTTATTAAGTACATAAATGTTTGTAATTATTATATCTTTTTGCTGTGTTGAATCTTCTATTAACATAAATTGTCCTTCTTTGTTTCTTATAAACTTTTTTTAATATAAAGTCTATTTTGTCTGATATTAGTATATTACCCCTGCTCTCTTTTGGTTACTATTCTCATGGAATATCTTTTTCCACCTTTTCACATTCAAACTCCTTGCATCTTTGGATCTAAAGTGAATTTCTTGTAGACAGCATATAGTGGTATCATTAAAAAGAAATCCAGGGCTTCCCTGGTGGCGCAGTGATTGGGAGTCCGCCTGCCAATGCAGGGGACACGGGTTTGCACCCTGGTCCGGGAGGATCCCACGTGCCGCGGAGCGGCTGGGCCCATGAGCCATGGCCGCTGAGCCTGCGCGTCCGGAGCCTGTGCTCTGCAGCGGGAGAGGCCACAACAGTGAGAGGCCCGCATACCACACACACAAAAAAAAAATCCATTCTGCTAATCTCTGTTTTTTGATTGGAGAGTTTAATCTTTTTACATTTAAAGTAATTACTCTAAGAAGGGACTTACCTCTGTCATTTTGCTGTTTGTTGTCTATATGCCTTACAGCATTTTTTGTCTCTCATCTCCTGCATCACTGTCTTATTTTATGTTTAATTTTTTTATAGTGAAACGTTTTAATTCCCTTCTGTCTTCCTTTTATGTATATTCTATAGCTATCTTCTTTGTGGTTACCATGGCGAAAACATTCAACATCTTAAAGTTATAACACTAATTTGAATTTATACCATCTTAACTTTAATAACATATAAAAGTTCTACTCCTTTACAGTTCCATTCCCACCCCTTTCAGTTTTTGATGTCACAAAATTATACATTGTGTGTCCAAAACTACAAACTAATTATTGGGTTTTTTCATGCATTAGTCTCTTAAATTACATAGAAACCAAAATGTGGAGTTGCAAGCCAAAGTTACCGTGAAATAAAAGGAAATCCATATTGATATTGATATAGAGAAACATAGACCTATAGATATAGATACATAGATATAGATATAATGTCCCCAGTTCCTGAAACACAGCCCTTAAAACCTTTGTGAATAGGGGTGGTAGAAGAATCTTTATTATAACAGTTATTCTTTGACCCCAGTTTATGACACAGAGTTCCTAAGACCTTTGTAATTCCTGACTGACAGGAATATCTTTTGTCCTATTGTGGTGACTCCTGGTAGACTCCTGGATAGGAGCTTGTCACCTGAAAGAACAAGCCATGATTAGATGTTTGAAACTTTCCATGCCACTCCACCCCCATCCTTCAAGAAGGAGACAGGAGTTAACAGTTAGGACAGGGTTCTGAGAGCTGCAGGATTGCTGTACACATGGAGGTACTGAGAGGGTGGCATGCCTGGTGAGGGCATGGAAGCTCTGAGCCCCTTCCCTCATACCTTGCCTTATGCACCTCTTCTGTCTGGATGCTTATCTATATCCTTTATCACATCCTTTTATAATAAGCCAGTAAACATAAATGTTTCCCTGAGTTCTGTGAGCCACTCTAGCAAATTATCAAGCCCAAAGAGGGGGGCTGTAGGATTCCTGATTTATAACCAGTCAGTCAGAAGTACAGGGGAAAACCTGGGACTTGTGATTGGTATCTGTAGTTGGGGAAGCAGTCCTCTAGGACGAGTCCTTAGCCTGTGGGAGCTGAGGCCATCTCCACATAGATAGTGTTAGAATTAAGTTAAATTGTAGGACACTCAGGTGTTGTTGTAGAGAATTGTTTGATGTGTGGAAAACCCACACATCTAGTGTCAGAAGTGTTGTGAGTATGGTAGTAGTAGGCAGAATAAAGTAGACACACAGAAGGAGTGTGTTTTTCTCTTACAGTTACAACGATACTAGCTTTTACAATTGCTAATGCATTTACATTTACTATGATCTTTATTTCTTTACATGGCTTCAAATTACTGTCTAGTGTACTTTCATTTGAACCTGCAAGACTTCCTTTAGCATTTCTTGAAGGGCAAGTCTAGTGGCAACAAACTCCCTCAGCTTTGGCTTATCTGGGAATGTCTTAATTTTCCCCTCACTTTTGAAGAACACTTTTATCTGATATAGGATTCCTGGTTGACAGACTTCTGGCCTCCAATGTTTCTAATGACAAATCTGCTGATCATGTTATTGAGATTCCCCTGTATGTGATGAGTCACTTTTCTCACACTGCTTTCAAGATAGTCTTTGTCTTTCAACAGTTTTATTACGATGTGTCTCAGTGTGAGTCTCTTTGAGCTCATACTACTTTGAGTTCATTGAGCTTCTTGGATGTTTACAGTTATGTCCTTCATCCAATTTAGAAGAATTTTGGCCATTATTTCTTCAAATATATTATCTGTACTCTTCTCTCACTCTCTCTTCTCCTTCTGGACTCCCACTGTGCATATGTCGATCCACTTTATATAGGGTTCTGAGAGCTGCAGGGTTGCTGAACACATGGAGATTCTAGAAGAGTGGCATTCACTTTTAGGCTCTGCTCGCTTTTCCCCAATCTTTTTTCTTTCTTTTCCTCAGTCTCAGTAATTTCAATTTTTCTATCTTCAAGTTCACTGATTCTTTGTTCTGCCTATTTAAATTTTCCCCTGAACCCCTCTAGTGAATTTTTTTTTTTTTTTTTTTCGGTACGCGGGCCTCTCACTGTTGTGGCCTCTCCCGTTGCGGAGCACAGGCTCTGGACGCGCAGGCTCAGCGGCCATGGCTCACGAGTCCAGCCGCTCCGCGGCATGTGGGATCTTCCCAGACCGGGGCACGAACCCGTGTCCCCTGCATCGGCAGGTGGACTCTCAACCACTGTGCCACCAGGGAAGCCCTCTAGTGAATTTTTTTATTTCAGTTGTTATACTTATCAATTGCAGAATTTATTTTTCGTTTCTTTATAGATTTTTCTATCTATTTATATTTCCATTTTGTTCAGACATCTTTTTCTCCCCATCTTTCTTTAGTTCTTTGAGCATCTTTAAGATAGTTGTTTTAAAGGCTTTTTATAGTAGATCTGTCATCAGATCTTTCTCAGCAAAAGTTTATGTTGGTTTATTTATTTTTTTCATTTGAATGGGACATACTTTCCTGTTTATTTGTATGCCCTGTGATTTTATTTGGAAAATTGGACATTAGAATCTAATAATCCTGTAATTCTGAAAATTACATTCTTCCCCTTCCCCAGGGTTTGCTGAGGTGTTTTGTTTTGTTTTGATTATTGGAGTATGTCTCTATGCCAAAGATGAATGTGAGGTATAAACTTAAGGTCTTACCAGGTCTTTTCTTAGCAGGCACCTTTCTCTGGGCATGCATGGTGGCTTTCTAATTCCCCCCATACACATGGTTGCTTTAGAATATTCTAATCTTTAATGCCTGGTTCCCAAAATGTGAAAAAGAGAAAAATAAAGTGTGGGGCAGGGAGAGTGCCAGCCCTTTAAATCTCCTGGAATTCACTTCATCTGGAAGCAGGAGAGGTTTCCAACAATAAGGGGTGGTGCAACACACATAGTTGCCCACTTCTATGTCTGCACATCCATGATCAGAAATAGCAATCAGCAATCAGAACATAGATCCCTGATATTTGAAAGACAGGGTTCTCATTGCCACTCTGGCTCCTGCAAGCTGTGTGCAAGCTGCTTCAGAAACATGTGCACAGTTGCCTGCCATTGGCCTGGGGAGTGTGCGATGGGTAGCTGATAAGTGCTGAAATTGCAATTAAGCATAATTTAATATCTAAGCCTTCCCCTAGAAGTAGCAAGTCTTCATTAGACTCCAAGGTTTCAAAATAATTACATCAGCCAAATTCTGTCTCTGTAACTTTGTCTGGGTGGGATGATGAATTCTTGGTGCTTCCTACTGCACCATTTTCCCAGAATCCTATCATGCCCAGATAAACTTTTTTAGGGGTCATCAATAGCACTGAACTCACAATGAATACAATGACTCACTAAAATGCGAATATAATTTTCATAAAATAATTTCTAAACTGAAGATGAAGTATGACGCTAAGACCATTGTCCTATGGTTTTCTCAATACATTTGTATAATTTTGATTCTTTTTTTCAGTGGTTCTAAAATGTACTCTAATAGATATGTTGAAGAACTGATGTTGAAGAATTTTCAATAATTTTCATTTCCGGTATTCTTTCTTATGGATTATTCTACTTAGTCACTCTCCATCTCAAACACAATAGGAGTGTACTTTCCCTGTGGGTTCCATAAATGCCTCATGACAGGAATAATTTTCCTTGCCTTGCAATAGTGCCTTTAGAATCCAAACTATTTGCTCTCACACTCCCAACTTAGATATTGGGGGAAAGTAAGAAGTAAAAAATCAAGAAGTGAATATACTCTGAGTCATATTTTTTTTTAAAAAATGACATGTACACATAACTGTTTTTAAAAGAGACATCATCTGTTAGGTAAGAATGAAATTAATGCACAAAACTGCAATAAGATAAAAATACCCAGATGTAGTTTCTGAGGTGATAGGATATGGATTATGAAAATACATGTCCTGTGAAGTTCTAGTGGGAAGTATGAAAACACATGCTGTGAACTGAGGAATTTTGTCCCTTTGTTTATGATTATAAACAATGGTGGGACTGAGACTGGGGATTCTCCTTTCTCCTGGAAAATCCCTACTTCTTCCCTCTTAGAACTGAAAGGGACTAACTCTGTGTTATGAGGCTACTGGGGAATTACAGCTAACTCCTGTGGGAAAGAGATGGAAACAAGCATTCCTCAACAATCCCACTGATCAACCACAGGTTTTCCATAAGCATCTCTGAGATTCCCATATGTCCTGCTGAGGGATAAGTGAGAAAAATGGAATCACCACATTTAGTCAAGCTTACTATAATGACTGCCACTAACTATAACAACTATTTATTCCTCCTGAAACCTGGACCCATCTGACACATGCTAGAGGCTAAAAAGCAACAAGAGGGCTTAATGCTCACCATGGCTTCCTGGCAGGCTTGATCATCTTAGTACCTATAGGAAGCAGGCTATCTATGAAATCAGATACCTGGAAACTTGGGCCCATGCCACTACCAAAATGACAAGAAATCAAATTTCCATTAATAAATGGAATCCCATCTATGTCACTTCTGGCTAACCTACAACTTCTTACCTCCCTATCCACCTTAGATACTACAGATAAAGATCATTAGTCCTAGAGTCCCATCTTCATTCTGCTCCTTTCCCTCCAGTTCTGCTCTCATTCCAGACCCTTCCACAGGTCTTTGGAACCCTCCATTCTGAAAAAGAAGCAAGCAAACCCAAATCCTCTATATCCTTAAATCTTTAAGCTCTCTCAGGTCATGTCCTGAATGCCTTTTTCTAAAAAAAAAATAGAAACCTTACATCAATGGGAGGTCAATTCTTCTCATGTTGACTTCTCCAGTAGGGGGTGTACATTCTTCCATATATCAACATGAACACCTCAGCCCCTGAGGCAGGGCTGGCATCCTCCTGTCTCCCTACTGCCTCTTTGTTTATCACACATCTATTTTCATTCAAGAAGTCTCTTCTTTTAAGCTCATGCTGTGTGGCTTTACATCGATTTATCTGAACCTACTGCTCTCATCTTCTAACCCTTGGACATTTAATAATAATATTGTCATTTGACCAACAGTCTTCATCCTTACTTATCCAACATCCTATTCCACATCTGAGCTACTCAACTGACCTCCTCTATTCCAAAGATCTTTCCCACTATTCAACTTCCACAAGTCATACCCTGGGTCAGTCAACATCTGAAATTAACTCACATCCACATCCAGAATATTAAACTATGAGTACAAAGTGCTATTTTAACTCTCTTGTTCCATACAAAAAAGAAGAAGAAGAAAGAAAGAGAAACAGACAAAGAGAGAGAGAGAGAGAGAGAGAGAGGGAGGGAGGGAGGGAGGGAGGAAGGAAGGAAGGAAGGAAAGAAATTCCACTCATCCTCTGTACCTGTTGCTTCATTTCCTTCTCCTTTCGTTCACGGCATACTTCTTAAAAGAATTATCTGCCCTCACTATCTCTAGTTCCTCACTTCACACTCTTTCCTGATGAAATTCAGCTTCCACCGCAACAATGGAAACTGTTCTCACTAAGGTTAACATCTTCCTCCTTATCACTTGATACTACCTCATCTTTGAAATCCTTTCTTAGTTTGGCTTTCTTGACTTCTCTTTCTTTTAGTTTGTCTCTCACTTCTCTGAGTATTCCTCATTTAGTTCTCTATATACCTCTTAAATATTAGTGGCTTCCAGAGTTTAATCTGTGTTTACTTTCCTTCAGTACACTCTTCTTTTCTAAAACAGCCTCTCCACTGCAATTATTATACCTAAAAATGTAAAATAGGTGTAAAATGACTGCCCAGTCTATAAACATCAATCCCACAACACTCTTCCATGTTTCAAACAAGATTTTCCTTTGCCCCTCAACTATCTTCACTTCAGTGAATTACAGATACATCAATATCCACATGCCCTTCCTTCATTTATTAATGGAGTACATTATAACAGACAAGCAAGAAATAGGTGAGGCTGCTAGACCAAATATCACAGGACTCAAAGCTCTCTTTTTTCTTTCTATAGCTGCTTACTTGGACACATTATTTCTCGCCTGAATTATTGCAATCACCAACCAGGTTGTATAGCAAATACTGTTTCTTTACACCTTTATGCACAGACATCTTTTCCTTCTGAACATCTAAAATATATAATATGCAATAAATTTTTTCCTAAAAATCTGAAAATAGCCATACCATCGAATATAAAATTTAAGAGGATAGTATCTCCTTTTAAACTGACAATAAATTTTAATACTGCTCTTATTTGTTAATAAAAGCCACATTAGCACTTGTGACACAAGCCTCCTTATGTTACTCTAGTCGAAAGGGAAAACTATTTCAGCAAAGGTCTTTAGAAAATCATTTTAGAAACCACTAGATCATTACTATAGTTTTTAAAAAAATAAATTCAAGAATTTTATAATATTGCTCAATCTAACAAAACTGGAATTGTAACAATAGAAAAGGCATTTCCAAAATAATGGTCAAGTCTATGATAAATGAGTTAGTGGTATGTGCAGAACATCTTCCATTTGCCCCTCCAGATCTATTATCCATTCTTCTCCACTCTGTTCCCTTCTGGGAGGCTGTTTGGCCAAAGGAAGGAAAGAGGGAAGAGAAAGAAGTTGGACTACTTCTCTAATCCTTCCCTGTGTGACCATTAATTGTATATATCAATTTGGCTGTGCAACAATGCCCAGATATGTGGTCAAATATTGTTCTGGATGTTTCTGTGAGAGGGTTTTTAGATGAGGTTAACATTTAAATTGATGGGCTTTGAGTAAAGCAGATTGCCCTCCATAATGTGGGTAGACTTCATCCAATCAACTGAAAGCCTAAATAGAATAAAAGACTGACCTCCCCCAGATAAAAGGGGATTCTGCCAGCCAACAGCCTTCAGACTTAAAACTGCAACATAGGCTCTTCCTTGGTCTCTAGCCTGCAGACCCACCTTGCAGATATTGGACTTACTGGCCTCCATAATCACATGAGCCAATTTCTTAAAATAAATCTCTTTCTACATATATATATATATATATATATATATATAGAGAGAGAGAGAGAGAGAGAGAGAGAGAGAGAGACAGAGACAGAGACAGAGACAGAGAGACAGAGAGAGAGAGAAGTGTGTGTGTGCGTGTGGTGGTGTAGAGACAGAGACAGAGAGATCCTTTTGGTTCTGTTTCTCTGGAAAACCCTGACAAATACACCCTGCTTCAGCACTGAGTGTCTGGAAGTAGTTGTATCCTCCTCAAACTAGAACTCTGGTAAAATGGCCCCTTCTCCACAAGTCCAACTCTCACTGGGTCAATCTATTTCTACTGTCTTCTTTGTCTCTTGGCCATAAGGGTAGTAATGATGCCCCTCCTCTTCCCCATTACTAGTCTCTGGTGTTTTACCATCCTTTATTTCTTAACTCTGCTCACACCTCTGAAATCAGTCCTTTCATTAAAGCATTGGCTGTCAACTCAAGTTGCATATTAGAATCAACTGGGAAGCTTTTAAAAATCCCAATGGCCAGGCCACAAACCAGACCAACTAAACCAGAACCTTTGGGGGCAGCATACAGGCATCAGTTTTCTTAAAGCTCCCCAACACAGCCAAGGTTAAGAACCACTGCATCAATGTCTCTTCATTTGACAGGAATTTTGTTTCCAGCCACGACCCCAACCAATACAGTCATCATCTAATATCCCCTTCAATAAATTCCCCTCAAAGTTTACAGACAAAAAAGTTTCTTGAAATCTTACAAGCATTTATCACCTGTATTTTTCTTATAGCTATTTTCTATACTGCCAAGGATTATTTCACTTTTAAGACTATTTTGCTACTCTTTCATTTTCTCCAGTTCATTCATTTGTGCCTAACCAAAAACTTGTCTTCCAACTACCATTCTCAACCTAATATTTTCAATCTCTTACCCCCACTTCTGGCGAATACTCTTTCTAAAATATGTCTGACCATGTTGCCTCATAATGCAAACTTAAAATTTCTATCAGTAAAGGTCTACAGCCTATATAAGTTGAAAGGTCTACAGCCTATATAAGTTCTTGGTTAGGCATTAAAACCTCTCTACACCCAGCACAATCGGACATTCCTAATTCTCAACAACCTCTCCCCTCCCTTGCCCTGATATCCTACACTCTACCAAACTACTGTCTGTTCCTTTGACTCTCCTTATCCCTTCATGCCTCTTCTTCATATTAACGGAGATCATTTCTCCTGCCTGAAACTTCCTTCTGTTCTTCAGCAGCCTGACCCTTCATCCTTCAAGACTCATCTCACATGTTACCTCCTCAGTGAAGACATCTCCAGTCCCTCTACAATGTTCAATAAACGGTAACTATTATTAACCCTCTTGAGGGCTTGGGGAGATTTTCTGAAGGAAGAGACTTGTAAACTGGGACTGAAAAAAAATAATGAAGGGGAAAGTGTTGGGGAAATGGTGAAGAAAGTTCACAAGGCTTACATAAAAGTCCAAAGATGAGACAGCATCCATAGCACATGTGTGATGAACTGCAATTATGTCTGTATGGGTAAACAAAGGAGACTGAGGAACAATGAGCCTTGTACAGAGTTTTGTTTTCATCGTAATAGCAATGGATTGTAAAGCATCACTCACAGAGCCACAGAGAATAAATCAGAGGAGACAAAGATTAGAGACAGAGAGGTGACTATGAGACTGTCACAGAAACCCAAAAGTTCCTCACCTGAGCTAGGTCAGTGGCAGTGAAAAAGAAGCCATGTGCCATTTTCTATACTGTCCTTAAGTATAACAATTTTGCCTTTTCCATAGAGATCTGTTAAGATTCAGAGTAAGAATCCAACACTTCTCAGATTCTTTTGATTGATTGAAATATCATATGAAAATGCACATTTCTTTAAAAATCAGTCAAGTATATTTAATGACATATGTGTAAACAAATCATTTACCATCAGCCATGGCATTGAAGTCAACCATTTCTATGTTTTCTTCCAAAAGTCACCCACTGCAACAGTTTTTTCTCATTCCACTATGATATTTTTCTTTTCATTTGACAGCCTTGTTGGTCATTTGATTATCTTTGTCTTTATAGGTATATACCTAAGTCTTGAAAAATCTTTTGTCAGTGTACATAATGGACCTTTCATGAATACAGCAAAGACTAAATATTTTTAAAATGGTGGTAGCTAGGAACAAGGGTGGGATCTCCATTACTACGTCTGTTGTTGTGATAGGGGAATATAATTTGAGCTATAGAATAACTCACAATTAGAACACTATTAAAGGATTTTCCTTTATATATGGAGAAGATATTTATTATAAAAATTTAAGAACTTAACATTTCTATTTCAAAATAACTCTAGTGTGGATATTATGTCACAGATTTTCATATAGGCAGTAAATCATGACTCTTAAATCATGACTATTGATGCCTGAAATGTCATGTGGCCATGTATAAAGCAAATGTCACCCGAGACCCTCCCACACAGAGACCAAAGCGAGTCTCATTCAAACCACTGGTTTGAGTTTGATGCTCCAAATCCTCCCTGTGAAGATTATGACTATACCTGTAAATTTCTTAGGGTTTACTTTTTTAGGTCCCTGTTGCTTCCGTTCCTAAATCCATGCAGCCTGTTGGCCTGGCATGGATTTAGGTGTGTCACTTTTCTGATATCCACAAAAACCCATTCACAACAAGCATTCTGTGAGTCTAGTAACTTCAACGGTCATGAGGAAAGTAATGATATTCATAGAACAGCTTTCTCCCATCTCCTGTTGCCTCTGCTTTGTTCCCATTCTCATCCTTCTCATCCCTTAATTCTGTCCTCCTCTGTTCCCTTGTATACAAACAACCTTATCTCTACATCACACACACTACTCCTAATCCCTGGTGAAGCCAACACTATACCTGCAAAAACTTACCTCATCTAAGAACTTATGAAGAACTTCCCAAATAAACGTTGTTCTACATCTACTAAACAAATAAAAACTGTTGTCTCATTATATGTGTAATACATGTGAATGCAGAAGACAATCTTGCCTAATGGGGTCTGATATTTTACCCAGGTCATGATCTGTTTGCTTTTTGTCATTATCTGTCATTATCTATCATTACCTATCATTCATCTTTATAGATTTTAACACATCATCTTCCATCAAGAAATGGATGACATGGAGAAGCAAAATATTTTGTCTCTCTTTCAAGGAAGGAATGGGGGATGAGATAGACAATTTTGGGGAAAAAACAAAACAAAACTATATGCTAGGTGACATCTGAGGCATTTTACAAATATTACCACATTCAATAACCTTTTTAATTGAATCTTCACAGCAAATGAATGATATGGGATTCCTGAGGCTGAAAGAGACTGAGTAACTTTCTCAAGGTCACAACAGCTATTAACATCAGTATGGTAAGTGAAGTTACTTTATTCTGCTGAAATGCTGAACTAAAGATTGGAATAGATGTATAAGTTTTCTTTAGCATCTCTTTTTTTATAGCTATGACATCACTCGTCACCCTAAAGTCTTGGTCCTGCATTTGCAAACTGACCAAAAATTAAGCAAGGAGGATATGCCTTTGTAAGAATTTAAGCTCATTACAGACTCATGGAAGAGAAGTTCAGAAACCCAAGGCTTGGGATATCACCTTGTTTCTACTGGAGATGGTAACAAGGGAAAGAGTTAAATTTTTACCTACTAAATCAGTTATTCCTTCATTGATTTATCTTAATAACAGAATCACCTTATTTTAAGTCCAGATGAAATTCAAAACTGAACTTGGATCCTGTAGTCTAACAAATGTCTGTGACCTTAATATAGTTATCCAGACTTTTACCACTCACAGTCATCCCCCAAACAGAGGAAATGACTCATCTCTTTTTAAAACTGAAAGTGTTAAAGTTAACATAAAATATGCCAAGACAAAGTACTTCTTTATATATGGTTCAGGAAGTATGCACTTGTGTTTTTACAAGTCTAATTCATGTGCAGGCCTTTAATTCTTGGGCACCTATGTCAAAATTTCAGTAAAAGTAAGCCCAAAATTGAAAAATAAATAGATTATCAGTAGAAAGGACCATCTATTCTTGGGTTTAATTATATCTATATGTTTCATATGAAAATTTAAAACTTATTTTTAAGTGTGCATCTATTATTTTATCTCCAAATATAACAAAATTTCCAAAAATGTTGAAAATGAGAAACCATGAAGTACTTCATTTGAATACAAATAATACACGATGAACTGAAACTATGACTGTGCTAATTTTTCATTTAAAGACTTAGCTATTCTAAGACTCATTTTGAAGAGGTCCATTGAAACTAAAAGGCAGACTGACCTCACCACAGCCATTCAGCAAGGAAAAGCCACCTTCAAGGTGATGATAGCCGTATACAATATGTATTCTTTGATAAGAAAAAACACAGCATCTCTGGAGACAGAGAGAATACCTTCAGATGCACGCCTCAAAGAGAAACTCAAAAGGAAAAGAAATCTATTTCAAAAGAAAGAAAAAATGTTTGAGGTCTTGCTCCCAAAGAGAGATTTTGCTTTAAACTACTCAAAAAAGGAAAATGGCTGGCTGATATCCAAAGATGAAGAAAGCTTTGGCGTTCTTGACCTCAGATACCTTAATGAATGATACATAAAAAGTCCTATGCTACAAATTCCCATTACTAAGCTGGCATGCAAGAGGGAGGAATCATCCTGTGAGACAGGGGGTACATATACAAGACAATTATTTTACTGTAGGAACACTGGTGCCAGGATCTGATACACAAGGGTCCAAAGCTTGGCTGGGGATAGTATTCACAAATGCCCAAAAGTAAAAGCAGTAAAATAAAGACCAAAGAAAATCCTGAAGTTTAAGGCCAAACTACACTAGAAACCAAGGACATAATCTAGAATTAATGCCCGGCAGAACAAAAAGTTACCTGGGCATGATGTAGGTGAACCAAAGCAGTGAGAAGTCAGGTTTTGCAAATAAGGCTGTTTTCATGGCTTGCTTTTATTGGCTGTATAGTAGAAAATGTTACAGTGTGTTGGGTTTGACCTTAAAGCAATGGGACCTAGGAAGACAATAGGTTTAAATAAACTTTGTTGTACATCCAGTAACAACTGGCAAGGCATTTCTTATTCTTGGTTTTTATTTTCCTTTTCGTTTGCTCTGGTTATTTTTCTGTAACTCCTATTTCAGTTAATGACACCACCATTCTCTCCTTTGAGCAACTCCAAAATAAGGGATTCATCTTGACTCTTCCTTCAGCTAGTGTACCTAATATCTGTCTTTAAATGAACTCAGCATTTTTTAACTTAAATGTGTTTAAAAGGAAATCTTCATATTATTAATTAAAATGAAAAACCTCCATTAGTTACTATAAAACAAATTATCTTTAAAAATTCAATGAAAATAAAGCAATGTCAATAAATTTTAGTAGAAATCCACTCCCTCTTTTTCAAAAAGATAATTAGCAAATACCATTTGATACAGATTAGTATCAACCTAAGTTTTTCTCCTTAATTAGAGGGGTTAAAAGATAATTGAAAAGGAAATTATTTTTTCATTGTGTGACTTAATTATGATTTAATGCAGCATCCTTGTACCATCAAAAGGTCATCTGTAGACAAGTTCCACACTTTGAGAAGCACTGGACCATGGGATAAAATCCAAACTCAGTAGCTTGATATGATCTCACTCCTGACTACCTTTCAACATAATTTCCTGCCACTCCACAAGCCACACACCCTGACTAAATTTGGCCCCGTTAATTTCCCCACTGTGTCTGCTGGGAAAATTCTAATGCCTCACTCTGGAGGTTTCAGATGTGAAGTCTAGAGGGACCTCCCAGGCACATTTCTCCTTAGCACTGACAAACATTCCTCATGGACTAAACTCTAGTCAGGTTCTTCTGAGTCCTCGACTCAACTAGGTTTCAACCTTGGCCTATAAAGATTTGAATAAATGCTAGTATGGTTTATAACAGCTCAAGGCCACATCCCCAGGATGACCCTAGTCCCCTCAAATTACCTGCCTGAGAAAGCTCAAGACTTCCAAAAGAACTCACTACTTGTTCCAGCCGACGCCTAAAGATAGGGCCCCCATCTCCCAGTCTCTGTGGGAGGGTAGGACCCTAATTTTGATAAGTGCCAGTTAGGAAACCCAGATGGACTTCATGTGGACCAAATGCCCCCTTCTTGCTTTTGTAATTTTTTTTTTTACTTCCCTGAAAAATTCTGTTGCTCTCTTCCTTACTCCTTCATTCTCTTTTTAAAACACCAAGTCTCCTCTGTACAAATTAAAGTTGAGTTGACAGCATGCTGGACTGCTTTCCCTACCGCAATAGTTATTGCTGATTAAGTCTATTTTTACCACTTTAACTGTGACTGCCTTTGTTTACCTTTCACAGCACTTCACATCTGCTCCTAATTCACTACATTGTAAATCTTCAACCATCCCTCTTTCTTGCTATGTTGTGCTCACTGGTGTACTCCAAGTGCCCAGATCAGTACCTGTACAGTGTCTCCCATATTAGAAATGGCAAACTCTTTTGCTCACAGGTTAATGAAGTGAAATGATTCAACAATATTTTGTCAGATAGGTTTTTGTACTATATGTGTACTATGCATGAAATAGCTAAACAATATTTTGTCACATAGACAAAGACCCACCACTGAGGCAATATTTCCTTGAGAGGAATTTTTAACTTTAAATAACTGCATACACAAAAAGGGAGAACACTGCTATGTGACTACTGTGACCAGGGCCATGTGGAAAGGATCTAACATATTGCTGTCGTTTTTCTCTCAACCTACAAATCATAAGAGGGACATCACACATTACATTAAGTTTTACAGTTTAAAAATAATTTTAAAATCTTTATTTTCATTCTTTCTTAACTTTGTCAGTATCATTTTTAATTCCAATGTTTCCTTTAACCTCTCATCTTCCTCTTTTGGATGTTCACTTCCTTTTAAAATGAAATTGTCTATGACTTTTCGTATTTTTTGTTTTATATTAGTAAGAGGATTTCTATAACTATGGCATGGGGAATTTACATGCAAGTTATGGGAGACACTGGGTTTTCACTTCAAAATTATTGATAGTTTTGTTTTACTGCTACTAACTTATAGGTGAAAATGCTACTTTGCATAGAAGCCTATTTTATTCCATGAAATTAAATGAACCATAACTCCAAAGTGTGATGAGGCACACACAGCACGACCACATTATTTCGGAAAGCTGAAGAGTTGCCAGTCTGTTGATCTCAGACTTCATGAACCAAAGTGCACCTCAAACTGCTTCCCTGCAGTGGCTTTGAGCTTCTGCCAAACACACTGTAGGACTGAAAACTACAAGGTACGGAGATGGCACCTAGGCACAAGTTTAGAAAGTTAACTCTTTTACTGAAGTTTATTTTCTTACTTTTATTAAAGGGGTTGTTGTCACATCAGACATTTTGCTTACTTAAAGGTAATATAAAATAATTGCTGGGATAGCCTACCACTGAAAACGTGAAACTAAATGTGGGGCCTGTGTGAGCATCCTTCTTTTGCCACTGAATTGCAAATGCTTCTTCCTATACACAATTGTACTAGCATTAAACCATAAATGTAGAATTCTTATTGTGGGCTGATTTGGGGCATATTAAGTCTCTTCTTGTCTCCAATTGCTGTATCAGCATCACCCTGTTGCCTAAAACTTCGTTGTTTCAGTCTCTGCCCCTCCCACTCTCGGAGTCAATCCTAATGCAATCAGGCAATATATTAAGACTTCTAACCACAATCATTAAATGGAGCCTGGAATTAAACATGCATTACTGTGCCCAGAATCCAGTGTCTGTGGAGTGACTACGCATTCATGCACCTGGCAAGCTGCAACCACTCTCCCACCCAACATTCTGTTGCCCAATCTTCATTATCGGATTCCTGTCCCTGCAGACATCCTCCACTCCTCGGGCTGCAACGCGTGTCCTAAGCGAAACCACCACTGGTTTAACAAGGGACCTGTCCCTGACTAGAATCTCGCCTGGCACTTCACACCCCTTCCCTAGACACTGACTGAAGCTCTGCTTCCAACTAAATGAGCTCTTTCCTTTCCTTGCCTGGAGCTGAAACACTAGCACTGCCATGAATTCTTATTGCTATATTGTCTCCCACCAGATTCCAACCCCTTATAAATTATTCCTGGCCCACAATCTCAGTCTTCCTAATCTCAGATATTACGATTAGGAATGCTGGTAACCCACCCACTTTAGATCCCAGCCCCCTTTTTCCTGCTTATTTCTCTTTCCCTGACCTGAGGTCCAGCGTACTTCATAGTAGGTGAGGTGTGCGATAAGACATGTCAGTGTATTTATATCCCATCATATAAAGAAAATCTTTGAAGGCATCTTTTTTATTCAATGCAAATAATCACCACAATTAATCTGTTTGGTGGTTTCTATTTTTTTTAATGAAAAATAAACCTTTATTTTTTTTCTATTGAGAAAATAGTATAATTTCCTTTTGTTTTATTGTTCCAAAATTTGATAAAAGTTACTCTTTCGAGTTGCCATAATTTGTTAGGTGTTAGAAGTACCTGCAGTATGTAGTTTACTTTGTGTTAGGAGCTTGATTCTTCCTATAAAGCTTTCTGTACTATCTATATTCTGTGCTGCCCAGTTTCCCTGGCAACATGTTTGTTCCCATGGAGAAACAAAAATGAACACCTATACAGAGTTGAACTTGAAGATATAAAACTTCACAGGATGGGTAGTTTGATCAGAGGCTATTAAGGAGCAAAATGAAAAGAAAGAAAAGCAGAAAATATATCTAGGTTTCAAGTTCCAGCTCAAAGCTAAGAAACTACTTCTGATCTCTTTTGACCTAAGTAACAAATGCATTCTTGGTGTCCTTAACAGCAACTTTAAAGAATTTTTTTTTTTTTTCTCCCAAAACCACTTTTTAAAGCTCACTACCTAGGCAAAGGGCCTTTTGAAATAGTGACTGGATGGTTTGTTTTATTTTAGCAATTTGGTCCCCGTAATGGCAATTTTTATTACATGTTACATGAAACTGCCTAAATTTAAGTCAACTTGATTTGAGAAACAAACAAACCACCCAATCTATATGCTAACAGTGAGACTGTTAGCAAATGAGCATAAGATTATTTTTTTTAATAAAAACAGGTTATTTTTCTTTCTTTTTTTAAATGTCCAGAATTTTCCTAGTCAACCTATTGCCAGTTTATGCTATCTGAATAGTGCTTGCAAACTGCAAATGGATAGAAATTCAGCTGCTTTGGTTGAATATGAAGGGAAGTTGATAGCCTCAGTTAAGGCTCACACCACTATGCCAAATTCCTAACATTATTATAGCAGGACTTGGAATGATAAATGATACCAGTAAAATAATTCACACTCATTTGCAAGCTCCATGCAAGTGGCATGAACTCCACTAATAAGAGACAAAGCGAAATCACTGGCTCTGGTGGCTCTTTGCTCTGTGACCTCCCACCCTCCTGCCTGCCTTCTTTGCCCCCCACTTTATAATCCAGACTTCATCCTCTCCATTTGTATCTCACTTCTTTGTCTGCTATCCGCTAGCCTTCTTGTGTTTTTGCTCTAAAACCTTGACCTCCTTTTTCCCATTTTGTTCTGCTGTTCCTACTCTACATCTTTGTCACTTTTTTCCTAGCTTCACTCTTGTTTCTTACTCTCTTCCCTCTTCAATCTTTACCTTTTTTTGTATTATCCTTATTTTCAGTCTCCTTACCTGCCTTTAGTTTATTTTCAATCTTGCTACCTTTTCATCCTCTCTATGCTCCCCCTCTTCTCCTAGAAGTTTGTACATTTTGCTCTATCTTTTTTATTATTATGTATTGTTTCTGGATGAATTATTTTTCTTTCTCCTTCCATGTATTACTTTTTTCTGATTGTTTGAACCCCAGTCCCACTGACCTTGTGCAAAAGACTATGACAGGAGCAATTTAAAGTTTGTCTTTATTATGATAAAAGTGGAAGAAAAATTAGCTTTAGGAAATAGCATCTTAAACAGTAGGTTGCCTTCTTGTTAACCAGTCTCTTTGTCCTCCCTGTAGGTTCACAGTGAGTAGAATCAATGAGATTTGTCACCTTTATCTGTCTAGATCAGGTGTTATTCACCCTAATCATGTAGAGAAGAACAGGACTTTGAAATCAGTAAGTCCAGCATGCTGAGTTGCTGCCACTCAAGAAAAAATAACTTTTGTATATTATACAGTTGGTCAACTGACAAGCAGAAGAATAAAGATGTGGCCCAGGATTTGCTGTAGCTGTTGAAGCAATAGTTAACAAGGAAAGAAAACACAGGTTTTACTCCCACTTATTTTTGTATGGTATTCGGGTGGGGGCATTTGCATCATTTTATATTGTTTATTCCATACGGCAGATAGAATAATAAAAATGTTTTAAACTCAGAACTTGTTTTTGATCCTCTGTCATCAAATGGCATGTACTTTGAGTTGCTTCTTTACAAAAAATTTTGGGAGTAGGATGTTCATCTTTCTTTTATAAACTTTTACATAATTTCTAAAAGTATTCAATAGTGAATTGCATGTAAAGATAAATGGTCATTCAGGTTTCAATGCATTGCTTTGAACTAATAAGATATACATCCTAATATCTGAATTATTCATGACCATATAGCTATATACATTATATATATATATATATCCATTAGTATAGTGGCAGATTCTTTGTGTATGCTTGCTTTGTCATACTTAAAATTGAATTTTAATGTAAATTACATTTATTAAGCACCTAAAGGTCACACTCATCCCCTGACAAATTTTCAGTCTTATAAATCCATAAGAAAATATTCATGTCCCATGATATCTACTGGTTTTATAGCACTCAAAGACTTGCTCAATCATTTTCACTAACCTTAGTTAAGATATCTGCCCTTTCTGTTTTCTTCAGTTTACTGCTTTTGCATTTAACAGTTTTTATCTTGCTTAAAGACCTCAGGTTCTTAAAAAAGACCATGACTTGGTAACTAAACCAAATTTATCCTATTCTAGTTTAATATTCTGTTATAATAAAATTTTTAGTACAGAGAAATTTTCCATACAGTATCTTCTTTTCCTTATTATTAATATAATTATAGAGCCAACATATACAGTCATGCAAGCTGAACATTGCACAATGCTACGGTGTCATTCTTGACCTATGTGTGGGGTCCTGTATACAGTTGGATTCATTTTGCAATTCTCACTGAAACGATGCCCTGCTTTTACTCATCTGATGGACAAAAATTTCTGCTTCAATAATGCTGAATCATGTTTGGTTTTTATTCTCTAAAAATCCTGGAATGTAACATTTTAGAGTTAAGAGGAAATTTAAAGGTCTAGTTCTCCTCTTTCATGTTACATAGAAGGAAGATAATTCCAGAGAAATGATGTAACCTGACCACAATTTCATCACCATATCCACGATCAGAGTCAGCGTTAGAGCCAACCCTCTGATTCCTAGCTTCAGGAATATCATTTTGAATACATTCATGGTGATACAGAAAATATTTCTACCACACAAATCCCATTGGTTCAACTTTTTAGATTTTTAGCCTAATTTTACTCCTAGACAATTTTACATTGCAAACTGCTAGAGGACTGAAATAATTTCTGAGTAATCCTCCTTATGCAGCTTGCTATGTAATCCAGCAACATATTAAAAGGCTTTTTGAGCTGGGATGGTCACCATCTCCATTGACTAACACAGTGAAGAATACTTAGAAAAGAAACTGTTCAATGCTACTGTTACACCTATATTACTACAGTATAATTTTGGAATATTAACATTAAGTAATTGAAATAGAGTTTCTTAGGAATTAAAATGTTTCCCAATAATGTACTGAGAAACTACCAGTTTAATTTTAATCTTCTCTATAGAGATTTTCTCCATTAATATCAGCCCATATTTTTCCTTCTCTTCTTTTTTATTATTCAAAAACAATGTGTGGTTTTTGCTATAGTATTTTAATTTGTTTCTGTTCTCTTGCTGCATCTAAAAAGCTTATCAATTCCATGTACACCAAGTTTGTCTTTTATTTGTTTTCTCTCCTCCATGCTCCTCGGTGTGCATACGGTTCATGTTAAATGTGTGCTACTGAAGTGGACAAGAATTGAACCTGACACTTCATCACCGAAGTTCTGATTAAATGGAAACAAATATCTAAATTTAGTCTACATTGCCAAAAACATTGTCAAAAGTGTATGTAATGAATTTAAATGCCAGTGGAACTAATCATTAATGTAACAACTTTAAAATGGAAATTACTATAAAGCAATATATAATAGTGATGCTTAAAATTGTTTCTCCTTCAAGTAGGTTAATGCATATTGATGGAGAAAACAAGCAGAGAGGAAAAACTGGTGCATACCATCACAAAATCATAATGCTTTTTAAAAAATTATTTCATCTTTCCCCCTTTTTTTTAGAACTGAAAGAGGTAAATGATGGGTTTGGTCGGCTCTTCATTTTGCAAAAGAAGAGAAAGAGAACATATTAGTGCTCCAAGAAGCCATAGCTTCTGGCAGATGCTGCAAAAATGAATTAGCTCGTTGGCCTCTTTTTATTTATTTATTTTTTTGGAGACTTGTGTCAACTTTGAGTGGAGTTTCCAACTGCACAATGAGCATCTGGACAGTTTTGACATCTTTATTACACTCTCTGAGTTCTTAAAATGCTACCATTTTGTTTAAAGATGATGATTTCTTTCAAGATTAAAACAATTATTTAACTGCCAAGAATAAATAATTCCATGACTCAATACCAATATAATTATCTTCCCAGATCTGGTTTCCTAACTAATATTCATAATCAAAATACCCGTTGTTTAAGCAAAATTAAGATTTGATTGATTGCTTGACGATATTCTCATTCAAATCCATTTCTTTCCAGTCCTAATTTTGTTTCTTGTATTTGCTTTGCACTGAATTTTTGTGGTTTAAATAGCCCGTTTAACATGACCACTTTCAAACAAGATCATAAATTCTCATAAAAGCAGACTATGGAATTCATAATCATAGCTCTTGGCCGCCACCTAAAGGTTTCTTTTTTGTTTTATTTTACATAAGACCTACTGTGCATTCCATTTATAACAAAACCGTTGCCTGCAACATCACATGTTTTCACATAAGTATAGGGTAAAGAGACTTATTTCACAATGTCTTTTCACTTTTGTATACTTGTATCAGCAGCCAATATAATTATATCCACTTCTCAATCTATTTGGTACTCAAAGGCAATTTAAACTAGGGCCTCTGAGTGGTTTGAAATTTTCCATTCATTCAAGAAATAGTTTGTCCTTATTATGTATCACTCCCACTCCTAGGTCCATCTTAGAAATAAAAATATTTAAATCATGGTTTCTGGCTTCAAGAAAAATGTCCCAGATACTGATGTTTTAAGAAACTGGCTTCTCTTTTGTCATAATCTGTATTAGAATTATCATTAATTGGATGCCATAGAGTAAATCAAGGAGAAGCCTGAACAAAGAGAAATGTTTCTCATTTCCAACTTTCCAAGGTAAATGCAATTAAACTCATGTTTACTGAACAATTGCTGAATGTAATGTATATGCTAAACTCTTTGAATTCCACAGAAAACATAAATAACAGGTGTAACCTCTTGATTATATTTAAGGGTAAATAAAATATCAGAATTAATAATTGACCTGTTCCATATCCTATTCTCACTCCCTTTATTCGCCTCCTAAGAAACACCTGATTGAATCAGGCAAAATATCTCCAACTCCCTACTTGTATTCTTTTTTTGTTTGTTTTGTTTTGTTTTGTTTTGTTTTTTTGCGGTACGCAGGCCACTCACTGCCGTGGCCTTTCCCGTTGTGGAGCACAGGCTCTGGACGCACAGGCCCAGCGGCCATGGCCCATGGGCCCAGCCGCTCTGTGGCATGTGGGATCCTCCTTTATCGGGGCACGAACCCGTGTTCCCTGCATCGGCAGGCGAACTCTCAACCACTGCGCCACCAGGGAAGCCCCCTACTTGTATTCTGACAAAGTCATGTTTGGAGACTGAAATAAATGCCATACGATATCATAGTGAAAATTTAGGTATGAGCTCTACAAACTTCTCATTTCAAAATTCATATGAATAAAGCATCTATGAACTACCCAAGTTGTTCCCAAACTTGTAGACATGTTTTATTAGCATGTATACTTACCACTATGGATTTTATGTATTTATCCCTTGACCTATTTATAGACCACTAATCATTAATTCATCAATTCAAAAAATATTTAGTAGGTGTGTCAGGCACTCACCATTGTCAGTGTTCAATAAAACAGACCTCTTTGCCCTCATGGGGTTTGTGAAGAAGATGAAAGAAAGACAGGAAGGAAGGGAGAAAGAAAGGGAGAGAGGGAGGGAGGGGGGGAGGGAGGGAGGGAGGAAGGAAGGAAGGAAGGAAGGAAGGAAGGAAGGAGCTATAAAGGAACTTAAACTTAACACACTGTACTGTGATAGAGAATAATGTTGAGGGGAGACAGACTTTCATCAGGGTAATAAAGAAAAGTTTCTAAGGGGAGGCAGTATTCAAAATGAGACCTGAAGAATAAGGAGCCAGCTCTGCCAAGAACACAGAGAAAGAGGCAGAGGGAATTGTCTATGATGAGGCCAAAATACAAAGACAGGGCCACGGGATACAGAGCTGAATGAGCAAAGGGGAGTTTTGTGAGATGGGAATGGAGAAGTAACAAGGAACCCAATCATGCAGGGCCTTGAGAGCCAGGGTAAGGACGCTGGGTTTTACTTGAAGTAGAATGGAAACCTACAGTAACAGATTAGAGAAGTAATCTGATCTGATGGCTGCATGAAGAAGGGGTTGGAATGGGAAGAGAAGAGAGAGACAGTTAATAGTCTATTACAGAAGTACAAATGGGAGAGATGATGGTGACATGGACAAGGGTGGTGGCAGTGGAGGCAAGAGAAATGAACACACTGGAGATGAATTTTGGAGCTAAATTCAATAAGATTTGGTGGTGTTAAATGACCCCTTGCTTCTGCTGTTCCCTCCCAGCTTGTTAACATTTGCTGATATGAATATAACTGAAATGCTGATATAGTTCTCCATGTTAGACTTAGACTTCTAATTTAGATTTTACGTCAAATGTGAGCTTTAAATTTAGTAAAAAAAATTTTAAGAGGGCTTCCCTGGTGGCGCAGTGGTTGAGAGTCTGCCTGCCAATGCAGGGGACACGGGTTCTTGCCCCGGTCCGGGAAGATCCCACATGCCGCGGAGCAGCTGGGCCCATGAGCCATGGCCGCTGAGCCTGCGTGTCCGGAGCCTGTGCTCCGCAACGGGAGAGGCCACAACAGTGAGAGGCCCGCGTACCGCAAAAACAAACAAACAAACAAAAACAAATTTTTTAAGAAAATATTTTAATAGAATGACCTATTTGTACATCAATAAACACTTATTATCTAGCATTTTCTGCATATGAGGCAATCTACAAAAATTAGTTTTATGAATAATGGAAGTTTATTTACTAAAAGCACCAAAGCTTAGTTCATTTTAACCACTTAGAAGAATTTTTTCTAAAATTGTTAAATATTTCCCTGATCTCTTAAATAGAATATATTTAAAATAAGTTAAGCTTTTCAAAAACTCTGGGTCACCATGATGAAAAATAGCTGCTGTACCTAGTGGTACCCCTAAAAAAAGTGAGATATAAAAGTGGGTCTGGGGCTTCCCTGGTGGCGCAGTGGTTGAGAGTCCGCCTGCCGATGCAGGGGACACGGGTTCATGCCCCGGTCCGGCAGGATCTCACATGCCACAGAGCAGCTGGGCCCGTGAGCCATGGCCGCTGAGCCTGCGCGTCCGGAGCCTGTGCTCCGCAACGGGAGAGGCCACAACAGTGCGAGGCCCGCGTACCGCAAAAACAAACAAACAGAAAAACAAAACAAACAAAAAAAGTGGGTCTCCTCTACTCTGAAAAACTGAAAACTATTCTGCTTTTAAATAATTACATTTTGTGTTATTGTCGTCTCAGCTGTCCTAGTCCTCATTGTGCCAAACTGTAGACATCCACTTCTGACCCATTCTAACACGATGCTTTTCTTTGGCTATAAGCTCGGAAACCTGCTACTAGACTTTCATGCAAGTTAACAGTATGTAGACTCCAAGTAAAGTATGAACTTTTGTATTCTATTTTGACTGTACAGAGGCTTTGTTAACATGCTGTTTTCTCAAGTATATTTTAGGTCACTGAAGTTGCTTGATCAGCAAAATTTAGAACAGGGAAATGTCCCTATACTAGCATTTTATTTCCCACATTTTTCATGATGCTTCTTGAAAATGGTATTCACATTATCACATACATTATCATTTTAGGTATCTGCAAAGGATCCTTCCTTATGACACAACTTCAACTACATCATTATAAACATTGTTTTTTTTTGTTTGATGCCAAAAGTATAGTTTTAAATGTAACATAAAAGCACATAAAATTTGACCGTAAGACTAGACTAAAAAAAAATCCCAAATCTCTTGACTTGGATTATAATGTTGTCTCTTTCCTTTTTTCATTTTGCCATGCATGGAAACTAAAACAAATCAAACGTTCACAAAATCCCAATTAGCAACACTAATTTCAAAGTGTCTCTTGACAAATAATATGTGCAGATTACAAACCCAAAGATATGTTTGAAGCAGCTCTTCTAAATAGCCACATTCCTCTCTCTATATCACGACCTTGTTTCATGGAAGAAAATGTGTAAATGTGTAATGGAAATGTGTAAATGATTAAAGGATCTGTATAAACAAAGAACATTCTTAACACGCATAAGAATTATTTTGAGGACTTATTGAAAAATCAGATACCAGATGCCTAAAGCTGACCTGAGAAATGAGAGTCCTTGAGAGAGAGGTCTAGAAATTAGTATTTGAAACAAGAATTCCCCAGCTTATTGATATAGGTGTTCCATAGAACAATCTTTCGTTAGCATTGTCATAGACACCAGGTAATCAATCCTAAACAATCTGCCTTTGTATTTTCCAAAGATGACTGTACCAATGCATACCATCCTATATGCTCTTCCTATAAGGTGACATTGGCATCTCTTCACCAAAAGATGGGGTTTATGTTCCTTTTTCTTGAATCTGGGCAGACTTTTGGCTACAGTGGAAATGATGTTATGTGACTCCCAAGACCAATTCATAAAATGCAATACAGCTTCCACCTAATTTTCCTGGGACGCTTGTCCTTGGAATCCAGCCATCATGCTGTGAGAAAGCCAAGCAGCCACATGGAAAGGCCACATGAAGGTTTCGCAGCCATAGCTCCCACTGAAGCCCCCATTGACAGCAAGGCATCGACCACCAGACATGTGAGTGAACCTTTAGATGATTCTGGTTCCCTGCTTTTTGGCCACCACAGTAGAGCAAAATCAAGGCCTCTCACCCAGCCAGGGCCAAATTTCAGCTTTGTGAATAGAATTAATGTTGTCACTGTTCTAAGTCACTAAGTTGTACGGCAGTTTTTATACAGCAATAAATAACCAGAACAAATTCAAAATATTGTGTGGCTTCCTCAGATGAAACATAAAGCTTCAGATAAATCTTCACACATGCCAGTTTCCATTTAAGGATTTCAAATTCTATCCAGCCAGGTCTCCCCAGGTCCCAGACCTGCTTGCTAGGTCTCGCTTTAGTTTATTGCCTAGACCTCTGGTTCTCAACCAGGAGTGATTTTTGCCCCTCAGGAGACCTTTGGCAGTGTCTGGACACAGTTAACTGTTGTCACGACTGGGGAGGAAATGCAATTGGCATCTAGTGGGTAAAAGCTAAGGATGTCGGTAAACACTGCAGTGCACAGCACAGCGCCTCCTCCCCAAAACAAAGAATTATCAAGCCTAAATAGGAGACTGAGAAACTTGCACCTAGACCTGGCCCAGCAGTGAGGTACTCCATACTTACCTGTGATTCTCTTCATTATATAGGTATGGAGTTCTCAACCAGGAGTTGAGGAAAAGGGGTGGGTGGGGGCACTAGAGTTGGAACATCAGGATTATCTGTAAAGATTTTCAACTTACACAAGTGAGCCTATGGTGCTTAAAATTGGCTACAAATTAGAATAATTTATCAGTTCTTTTCCTTTTGAAATACCAACTGTATTTAAATACCAGCTCAATCCCCAACTCTAAAGATTCTGATTCAAAAAATGCTGGAAAGGCAGTAGTATTTAAAAACTACTTAGGTGATTCTAATGTGTAGAATATTAGCCCCTTCAACTGGAGATTATGACTCCTAACTTGAGGAGAAGTATTTGCGGAGTCTAAAGAGTAAAACTGTAAAATACTTACAGGTGATTCTGCTGGCACCCCTCTTCCTCTCCCCCCACTGAGAACCTTTGGCCTAAGTGCTCTCCTGAACTTACCTGCCATGTTATGGCAAGAAAAGGACCTGTGCCAGACTCTCACTTCACTCTCCTTCAGTCCCTTCTTTGGGACTGAAGCAAATCCTAAGGCTCAGTAAATGCTTCGTAGGCCAGTAATAAGCACCACTTAGTAAATGCTGAACAGCCAATTCAAGTATAATAGGATCACTCTGCTTCACACCTCTCCACCAATAAAATCAGCTCTATTTACTAGATTTTCCATTAGAAGCCTGAGGTAGATATAAAAATATCGGTCAATATTCTTAGAATTTTACCACTTGGATGTCAAGCTACACCAAATAGTTTATATGATTTACAAAGTTCAAGATGAGACTGAAGTTGTTGATGGGATGTTATCATGCTGAGTCAGATTCATCTCCTTCTATATAGAACTTGTCTTGCCCCATCCCCCCAAAAAGCCATTAGCTAGGCAAATGCATTGTCATCTGCCTCAGATGCTAAGCAGATGAAAGTCTGCTCATTAAAAAAAATGAGTTGGGTGGAGAAGGGAAAAATGTGAAATAGGCTATTATTATAGTAATTACTTTGGCAAAAATGTGTTATTTCATCATGACAATAATCTTTTCTGAACATGTTATTATTACATTTATGGTAAAAAGAAAAAAATCAAAACTATGTTTTTCTTTTAAAAATGTATTTGTTGAAGGAAAACACCAATTGAATAAATTAAATTTCTCAATAATAATCAAGTTCTAACTTTTCTGTTTTTAATTCTTTCCCATTAAACCCAAAGCCAGAAAGAATCTTTAATGTGTTTTGTTACTTAGTAAAATTATTTTTCACCCTCCTCAAAACATAAATGTATGTGTATTTTAATATGTCCTTAAATCTTCTGTCCTTGGGCCTAAAATAGATAAGAGAAAACCAAAACAGAGTAAGGTTTTTGGAATGAGTTTTCAAGCTCTGGGATCCTTCTAAAAGAAGTTTGTATGGCAATTATGCTTTGAGTTGTTACACCTCTCCCTTCTCTAGAGACATATTGTTAGCTATGTGGGTAAAATGAACTTTAAGTTCTTCAAACTCTTGTTATCTTCTCAGCTTGCTAGTACTCAAAAGAATACTTATAAATAGTTTCTTAAAGGTGTTAGGCCTTCTTAAAGGTCTTACTGAATACTTTATGTAAATAACAAAACCTGTTGTTGACCAGTTGTATGTACATCTTTGCTTGAGCATGTCCCTAATACTGTCTTCAGTGTCCATGATGGAGGCAATATTGTTATTTAGTTTCAGGACCTAAAACCAGCTAGGCAGGATCTAGTTTCATAAAAGTATATCTGTTTTAACAGGAGAGAAGCTGTTATAATTCTAAACCACTTCCTGCAGGCTGAGTAAAACACAGAGAGAAGAGGCACAGTGGAAAGCGGTGAGGGCCAGGACACAGAACAGGTAACAGGTAATCACTATTTGGTAAAAGGAACTGTGAAAAGATTGTCAGTAATTTTACTTATGCCAAATTCCATTGGCCATAATGTAGTTCCTGCTGCATTGATATTAAATGTTTGGTTGATGCTAAGGAAATGAAGAATTGGAGGTTGGGCACTGCCCCTTTGTCCATAAGCCACTAGTGCAGGGATCACAAAGTTAAATGTCCACAGGACTCAGGCATGTAACAGATATGAGCAAATCCTGTCTAGGTATATGAAAAGCAGTAACATGATTGCAGTGAAAAATGGTAATTGACTCTCAGAAAGACAACAGAGAATGGTGAAGACTGTAGCAAACTGGAGAGCCTGGGCTCCTTAGGGGGCAGCTAATATGCAGTTCCAGCTCATTGCCTTGCAGAAATGTAAGCCTAGTCGTGCCTAATATTCTCATTGTTCAATAGAAGCTGAAAGTAGGATTTTATGAAATCTCTTGATTTTAAAACATTTGGCAAAAAATCAATAATTTTTTAAACCACTCTATGGGCAGATAGTATGAGGGCCAAACAAAATGTGTTCATATTTGATTCTGAAACTTGTGTTTCACAGTCAGGAAGATCCAGGAAATCCAAGCAAATAATTAGGGGTATATTTGAGAGGAAAGGGACCTCAGCTAGCAGCAATACAAAAGCTCAACGATTAGCAAAGATGTGAAGCTCAGACTAAGAAGCAATTCTCAAGTTTCTTTGGCTAATCTTGCCAAGATAGATTATGACTATCTTAATAAAGCCAATCTCCTTTCCCTTGGCCATTTGACCTCCTTTAAAGCTAAATGTGTTAGATATTTTCCATTCACCCATCCAGTTCCCTTCTCTACCCTCTTTGTGTCCCAGGAAGCTAGCCAGTGTAGATTGCATTAAAGGGTTGCTTCCTCTCTGGATTACACCGTGTTTGTTTGGCCCATCTGGGGCACTGACAGGAGTTTGGAGAGTAGGAAGAGATGGACATCAGGGCATTTATTTGCTCTGCTTTTTCCCTGCTGGTTCACTGATTAGCTCCTTTCTTCCCATCTGGAGGCTCTCTATTATACAGATCCTCCATGCCCTTTGTGTGTGTGTGTTTCTTGAAATACTCCCTCTTCTTGACCCTCAAGACAAGGGTCCTAAGGGTTCCCCACTGTTATAAGGCTTAGGGGACTACACCATCACTTGTTCCCTTCCATAAAACCTGCCCTGCAGGCTTCAACTACCCAGCTTAACTCTGCTTTCTATTTCCTTCTGGGAGCCTGCCTTAAGATGCCATTTCCAAGGACACAATCATTCCCCATTTCTCTGCCCTGAGGTGCCAGCCTTTCTGGACTCCACTACCACCTGGCTTAGGGATGAGCTTTGCCAATTGTGTGTCTTGATCAGAAATCAGAGAAGGGGAAAAGAATGAAGTAGGGGTAGTTATTCTTCCTGTCCCTCCCTGAAGATGACCTCAGGCTGGCTGTGACTCTTCAACAAAGGTGACAGAACTTGTCAGGTGATATCCACACACTAAGTACTTCTGGGTTCCAGTGATGCACCCTTCTTTTGCCCTTTGAAGCCTAAGGAAAGCGACGTGTCTCCCCATGGTTTCTAACTCAAGGATACAGCACTATTACAAAACCCTATCACTATGTTTGCGAATAGCCCCTTTATTGTCAAATTCTCTTCAAATTACCCAGTTTGAGCATACCATCTATTTCACTGCCAAGAATCTAGTGGAATCAAGGAGCATATTTAAGTAAACTCATTTGGGAATAATATATAACATAGAAAGATATTCCTGAAAAATCTATATTAACAAAACTGGTAAGTCCAGTATGAACAAAGCAACATAAAAATAAAACAAATGAAATTCACCATGAAAATGTAATACGTCCTTCACATTTTCTGTTATAAAAACACACTACAGGGCTTCCCTGGTGGCGCAGTGGTTGAGAGTCCGCCTGCCGATGCAGGGGACACGGGTTCATGCCCCGGTCCGGTAAGATCCCACATGCCGCAGAGCGGCTAGGGCCGTGAGCCATGGCCGCTGAGCCTGCATATCCGGAGCCTGTGCCCCGCAATGGGAGAGGCCACAACAGTGAGAGGCCCACGTACCGCAAACAAACAAAGAAACAGAAAACACATTACATTTTTAATAAAAAATTTCCTTTAAAAATTACTTAAAAGTGAAAGACACTTTAGATTATGCCTACAGGAATCCAGAAAGATGTAGAAGTGGAATTAGAAATAATTCTTGAGAATAAAGTAGGACAAAAGAGAAGGAAAAGGAGAAAAAAATGCCCAGCTGAGGAAAAAGCCTATGGAAAAAACAAGTAAAAGTGCTTGTACAAAAATCAGGATTCTGTTCTGTACAGCATGTAGGTGAAGTTGAGAAGAGGGGAGAAACATGCCATTGAAAGTGGTACCCAGAATGTGATTTGGGACCAGAATATTCAGGGTTTCATAGTTGAAGCTAATGGTCTCTTTCATGGCCTGCAGAGAGGTTGGGAATGGCATAAGATGAATCATAGATGGGTTTAAGAAAAGGATAACAAGTTTATTTTTATTTTCTTTAATTTAAAAACTTTTCCCTCTTTGCACAGTTTTATTTATTTTTTTATTGAAGTATAGTTGATTTACAATGTTGTGTTAGTTTTGGCTTGTACAGCAAAGTGATTCAGATATATATATATGTATATTATAAATATATAATATATATACATATTCTTTTTCAGATTCCTTTCCCTTATAGGTTATTACAAAGTACTGAATATAGTTTCCTGTACAGTAGCTCCTTGCTGGTTATCTATTTTACATATAGTAGTGGGCATATGTTGATTCCAAACTCCTAATTTATCCCTCCCCCGACTTGCCCCTTTGGTAACCATAAGGTTGTTTTCCGTGTCTATAGGTCTATTTCTGTTTTGTACATAAGTTCATTTGTATCACTTTTTAGATTCCAAATATTAGCAATATCATATAATATTTGTCTTTGTCTGGCTTACTTCACTTAGTATGATAATCTCTAAGGCCATCCATGTTGCTACAAATACCATTATTTCATTCTTTTTTATGGCTGAGTAATATTCCATTGTATAATATATACCACATCTCCTTTACCCATTCATCTGTTGATGGACATTTAGGTGGTTCCATGTCTTTGCTACTGTAAATAGTGCTGCTATGAACATTGGGGTAAACGTATCCTTTCGAATTATGGTTTTCTCCAGATATATGCCCAGGAGTGAGATCACAGGATCATATGTTAGCTCTATTTTTAGTTTTTTAAGGAACCTGTATACTGTTCTCCATAGCGGCTGCACTAATTTACATTCCACCAACACTGTAGGAAAGTTCCTTTTTCTCCACACCCTCTCCACCATTTATTATTTGTAGACTTTTTGATCCTGGCCATTCTCATTGGTGTGAGGTGATACCTCATTGTAGCTTTGAATTGGATTTCTCTAGTAATTGGCTACGTTGAGCATCTTTTCATGTGCCTTTTGGTCATCTGTATGTCTTCTTTGGAGAAATGTCTTTTCAGATCTTCTGCCCGTGTTTTGATTGGGCTGTTTGTTTTTTTGCTTTTGAGCTGCCTGAATTGTTTATATATTTTGGAGATTAATCCTTTGTCAGTTGCATCATTTGCAAATATTTTCTCCCATTCTGTAGGCAGTCTTGTCATTTTATTTATGGTTTCCTCTGCTGTGCAAAAGCTTTTAAGTTTAATTAGGTCCCATTTGTTTACTTTTGTTTTTATTTCCATTACTCTAGGAGGTGGATCCAAAAAGACATTGCTGCGATTTATGTCAAAGAGTGTTCTGCTATGTTTTCCTCTGGCAATTTTATAGTATCCAGTCTTACATTTAGGTATTTAATCCATTTTGTATTTATTTTTGTATATGGTGTTAGGGAATGTTCTACTTTCATTCTTTTACACGTAGCTGTCCAGTTTTTCCAGCACCACTTATTGAAGATACTGTCTGTTCTCCCTTGTATATTCTTGCCTCCTTTGTCATAGATTAATTGACCACAGGTGTGTGTGTTTATTTCTGGGCTTTCTGTCCTGTTCTATTGATCTATATGACTGTTTTTGTGCCAGGACTATACTGTTTTGATGACTGTAGTTTTGTAGTATAGTATAAAGTCAGGGAGCCTGATTCCTCCAGCTCCATTTTCCATGCAGATGGAAAGCAAAAAAAAGCTGGAGTAGCAATGCTTATATCAGACAAGATAGACTTTAAAATAAAGGCTGTTACAAGAGACAAAGAAGGACACTACATCATGATCAAGGGATCAATCCAAGAGGAAGACATAACAATTTAAATATATATGCACCCAACATAGGAGCAACTCGGTATATAAGGCAAATGTTAACAGGCATAAAAGGAGAAATTGACAGTAGCACAATAACAGTGGGGGACTTTAATACACCACTTACACCAATGGACAGATCATCTAGACAGAAAATCAATAAGGGAACACAGGCCTTAAATGACACATTAGACCAGATGAACTTAATTGATATTTATAGAGCATTCCACCTGAGAGCAGCAGAATACACATTCTTTTCAAGTACACAGGGAACATTTTCCAGGATAGATCACATGCTGAGCCACAAAAAAAGCCTTAGTAAATTTAAGAAAATTGAAATCATATCAAGCATCTTTTCCAACCACAATGCCTATGAGATTAGAAATCAATTACAAGAAAAAAACTCCAAAATCACAAACATGAGGAGGCTAAACAATATGCTACTAAACAACCAGTGGATCACTGATGAAATCAAAGAGTAAATCAAGAAATACCTAGAGACAAATGAAAATGAAAACTTGACCATCCAAAACCTATGGGATGCAGCAAAAGCAGTTCTAAGAGGGAAGTTTATAGTGATACAAGCTTACCTCAGGAATCAAGAAAAATCTCAAATAAGCAACCTAACCTTACACCTAAAGAAACCAGAGAAAGAAGAACAACAAAAAAACAAAATTAGTAGAAAGATAGAAATCATAAAGCTCAGAGCAGAAATAAATAAAATAGAGACCAAACATATAAATAAATAAAATAAAAAAGATCAATGAAACTAAAAGCTGGTTCTTTGAAAAGATAAATAAAATTGATAAACCTTTAGCCAGATCATCAAGGAAAAAAAGGGAAGGGCCCAAATCAATAAAATCAGAAATGAAAAAGAGGCATTACAACTGATACCGCAGAAATCCAAAGACCATAAGAGTGTAGTATAAGTAACTATATGCCAACAAGATGAACAAGCTAGAAGTAATGGACAAATTCTTAGAAAGGTACAATCCCCCAAGACTGAACCAGGAAGAAAGAGAAAATATGAACAGACAAATTACAAGTACTGAAATTGAATCCGTGATTTTAAAATTCCCAACAAACAAAAGTCCAGGACCAGATGGCTTCACAGGCAAATTATACCAAACATTTAGAGAAGAATTAACACCTATCCCTCTAAAACTATTTCAAAAAATTGCAGAGGGAGAAACACTTCTGAACTCATTCTATGAGGTCACCATCACCCTGATACCAAAACCAGACAAAGATATCACAAAAAAAGAAAGTTACAGGCTGATACCACTGATGAACACAGATGCAAAAATCCTCCCCAAAATATCAGCAAACTGAATCTAAACAATGCATTACAGGGTCATACACCATGATCAAGTGGGATTTATCGCAGGGATGTAAGGATTTTTCAATATCCACACATCAATCAGTGTGATAAACCACATTAACAAGTTGAAGAATAAAAAACATGTGATCATCTCAATAGATGCAGAAAAAGCTTTTGATAACATTCAACATCCATTTATGATAAAAACTCTCCAGAAAGTGCATACAGAGAAAGCATACCTCAACATAATAAAGGCCATGTATGACAAAACCACAGCTAACATCATTCTCAGTGGTGAAAAGCTGAAAGCATTTCCTCTAAGATCAGGAACAAGACAAGGATGCCCACTCTAGCCACTTTTATTCAACATAGTTTTGGAAGCCCTAGCCACAGTAATCAGATAAGAAAAAGAAATAAAAGGAATCCAAATTGGAAAAGAAGAAGTAGAACTGTCATTGTTTGCAGATGACATGATACTAAACATAGAAAACCCTAAAGATGCTCCCAGAAAACTACTAGAGCTCAATGCATTCAGTAAATTTGCAGGATACAAAAGTAATATAAAGAAACTGGTTGCATTTCTACACACTAACAACAAAAGATGAGAAAGAGGAATTAAGGAAACAATCCCATTTACCATCACATCAAAAAGAATAAAATACCTAGGAATAAACCTACCTAAGGAGGCAAAAGACCTGTACTCAGAAAACTACAAGACACTTATGAAAGAAACTGAAGATGACACAATCAGCTGGAAAGATATACCGTGTTCTTGGATTGGAAGAATCAATATTGTGAAACTGAGTACACTACTCAAGGCAATCTACAGATTCAACGCAATCCTTATCAAATTACCAATGGCATTTTTACAGAACTAGAACAAAAGTTTTAAAATTTGTATGGAAACACAAAGGACCCCAAATAGCCAGAGTAATCTTTAGGAAGGATAACAAGTTTAGATTTGTATTTTGGAAGGAAAACTCTCATAGCACTGTGGCAATGAGATGGCTGGGAGTTCAAGATAAGGATGAGAAAAGCCTGAACTAAGGCAGCAATAAAGAAATAAAATAGGAAGGAAAAGACTGCAGACGCTTCACTAAGGTGGGATTAATAAAATTTGTTAACTAATGAAAGACAGGGGTTATGCAGTACATATCTTTAAGAGAGAACAGTAATACCTAGGGCACACCTAAAATCTTGATAATATTCTTTGCTACTCTAGCTTTAAAAAGCATTCTTCTAGTGACCAAAATATCGTTTGCATTTTTTGTTGTTGTTGTGATTTCTATCATACTGAAATGTGCATCTTTATAAATAACTTTATTATATTTCTGAATCTTTAGGGGGCTAATTTTCCAGATATAAAATCAGTGTTTCAGATATTTTAAAGATTTCTTACATGCTGTCAATGGATTGTAAGAAAGTTTGAGCCAATTTACCATTCTAAGATTAATGAGTTTCTATTTCAGCCTTCTATTGTTAGATTAAGTATTGTCATTTAAAAATTCTTTGAGCATTTAATGGGTAAAAATGGCATCTCAGTTTTTTAATTAGTATTTTTTGGATAGCTGATGGCACTGAACTGCCATGTTTTTAAGCATTTGTATTTCCTATCCTTGAATCATATGCTGATGCTTTCTGCATATATTTATCTATTGCAGACTAAATGTTTTCTTATCCATTTGTACGGACATATTCTGTGTTAAGTATTTTTACCCTTTTTTGAAATATTTATAAAAACCTAAGTTTTAAAGAAATCATATCAAATTTGTTGATCTGTTCTTTTGAAATTGCATACATTATTTTTACATTTAGAAAGAACTTTTATTACCAACACCAGAAAACAATCATATGTATATAGTTTTGAAGTTTTACACTAAGCTCTTTAATCCATCATGAATGCATTTTGGTATAAAGTAAGTTTCTAGTATAAAATAGGTAAGCAACAGGATATATTCTACAGCCCATGGACATATAGCCATTATTTTGTAATAACTTCAAATGGAGTATAATATATAAAAATATTGAATCACTATGGTGTACACATGAAACTAATATAATACTGTAAATCAACTATGCTTAAGAAAAAAAGAGAAAAAAGGCTTAGTTACAGATGGAAAAATAAAAAAATAAAATAAATTTCAAATTCATGTTGGATGTTTTCCAAATAACTCACATTGTCCCATCACTATTTATTAAATTTATTATTCTCTCTACATTGATATTCAAAGCATATCTTATGTTATATTAAATCATCATTGATAGTAGAGTCAACAGCTGAGCTATTCTATTTACCAACTCAGTCATCTTTTTTTTATTATTATATATTACTCCCAAATCAGATTATAATATCTTTGAGAAAAGGGACTGGGTTTTACTAATGCTTGTATTTTCCATAGGACCTATCACTTTACACATAGTAAACGTTCAATAAATATTGACATATCTATTAAATGAATGTTTAAATTGAATATCCTGTGCCTAATTTACAAAGAATTTCCTCACCATGTTAAAAGGTCACATTCTTCAAGGTGAAACATGAAGTAATTTTGAAATTGGAGAACAGGGCTGAGAATGGAAGCGTTCCAAGTATAAAAATGCCATGTGAATTTCATTAGAATAATTTAAATTTTGTAGTGACTTCATTCTCCAGAGGCGATGTGATCATGAGAAAATACTGAGAGAATTTTAGTCGTGGGCTTACTCTGAATTACTGAAGTTCAGAAAGCCCTTTAGCTGTAGAGTGATGTGCAAATCAGTCCACATACCACCATGGCTCAACAGATGAACTATGTCAATGGTGAAATGTTGTCTTTATAATGTCTGCTGATACCTTTATTTGGGAGAACCAGCTGTGGATCCTTAACATTGTTATACATTTAGAGTACTGAGCAATAAAGCAATGATATTTAAAACATATTACATATTCATTTCCCCTCCTGACTAAGTATAAGTTTAAACATGCTAAATTTTAAATAAAAGGCAGTATTAAGTATGTTGTCCCTGTCATGTACAAATATGTGAAGCTTTCATATAGTTAGCTTTCTGTCAAACTATACAGGATGACTTCAGGCTGAAAAGATTGCGGAAAAATCTTTTTGATTAAGGAGACATAAAACTAGGCTGTCATAAAGAATGCTAGGATTACAGGCTTCTATATAAAGACATGCTCACTACAGCTATTAATGTGGGTAAAGAATTGTATAGTTACCAGAAAAGGAAAGTTATGTATTCAGCAAAACCAAAGATATTTGATGTTATTTTTATGACAATATGCAAGTCTTGAAATAAGTATTTATGCATTTTCAATGTTGTTTACATTGTGAAATTAAAGTAACCTAAATTACCATCCCAAAAACCCTTGGGATAATGTATGGTGAATTCTAACATGTTTCATTCTCCTTTGATTCTCATAATAATCTTACTTAGTAGTGTGTGTGTGTGTGTGTGTGTGTGTGTGTGTGTGTGTGTGTGCACGTGTTAATAGACTTTACTTTTTATAGTAGTTTTACGTTCCCAGCAAAATTGATGGAAAAGTACAGCGTTCCCTTTTGCTCCCTACCCTCCCATATTTTGCTTCCCCCACTATCAAAACCCCATACCACAGCAGTATGCTTAAAACAATGGATGAACCTACACTGACATACCATTATCACCCAAAGTCCATAGTTTACATTAGAGTTCACTCTGGATGTTGTACATTCTATGGGTTTTAACAATTGTACAATGACATATATCCACCACTGCAGTATTATACAGAGTATAATTCTCCTGTGCTCCATCGATTTACCCTTCCCTCCCCTCTTAACCTGGCAACCATCTTTTTCCTGTCTCCGTACTTTCGCCTTTTCTAGAATATCATATAGTTGGAATCATAGAGTATGTAGCCTTTTCGCATTGCCTTCTTTTACTTAGCAACATACGTTTAACTTTTCCCCATGTCTTTTCATGGCTTGATAGCTCAGTTCTTTTTAGTGCTGAATAATATTCCATTGTCTGGATGTACCCCCTTGTATTTATCCATTCACCTCCTGAAGGACATCCCGGTTGCTTCCAACTTTTAGCAATTATAAATAAAGCTGCCGTAAACGTCCCAAGTGCAGATTTTTGTGTGGAGATAAGTTTTCAACTCCTTTTGGTAAATACCAAAGAGTGCAAGTGATGGATTATATGGTAACAGTGTGTTCAGTTTTGTAAGAAATCACCACTCTTCTAAAATGGCTGCAACATTTTGCATTCCCCCCAATACTGAGTGAGGGTCCCTGTTACTCCACATCCTCACCAGCATTTGGTAGTGTCAGTGTTTGGGATTTTGGCCATTCTAATAGAAGTGTAGTAGTATCTTGCTTTAATTTGCAATTTTGGTAGCTATTTTAATTTTATCACTGTATAAATGAATAAACTCAATCTCAGTGAAGTTAAATAACTTGCCCATGATTCTACACTACTAAGTAGCAGATTAAAAATTAGTTTGTACAGATTCCAAAGCCCTTGGTGCTTTTTATTCTGCAGGTTGCCTTATAGCTAGACAAGAATAAAATTCAAATTCACACACAGAGAACACCATAGAGTAGTTTCCAGGCTCATTATTACTCGTTTTAGTTTAGGTTCCTCCAGAAGAGGACCCTGAGACAAGAAAGTATCAGGGAACAGTGGAGAAAGGAAGGAGGGAAAGGCAGTGAATGAAGGATGTTTGAATACAGTTATCCCTGTGGGCAACTACAGCTTACTCCTACAGGGAACCTAGGGAAACAGTGCTCAGTATTACTCAAAATATAGCGTGTGACAGAACCAGTCCTTGAACTGTTTAAGACGCACCCAGGAAAAAGAATATATAAAAAGTAAAAGTAAGTACTTAGAAACTTTGATAACAACTTGACATTTTTGTAACTTCCATTTTTCTTTTTTTTCAAATTTATTTTATCATTCATTTTTGTCCACATTGGGTCTTTGTTGCTACGCGTGGGCTTTCTCTAGTTGCGGTGAGCGGGGGCTACTCTTCACTGTTGTGCACAGGCTTCTCATTGTGGTGGCTTCTCTTGTTGCAGAGCATGGGCTCTAGGCATGTGGGCTTCAGTAGTTGTGGGACACAAGCTCAGTAGTTGTGGCATGCGGGCTTAGTTGCTCCACGGCATGTGGGATCTTCCCGGACCATGGCTTGAACCCATGTCCCCTGCATTGGTAGGTGGATTCTTAACCACTGTGCCACCAGGGAAGCCCCAACATCCATTTTTCTAACAATTCGTTTTATTTTTTTCCAATCCATGATGGACTGAAAATGAAAAACTGGTCCAAAAATAGTTTGAGAAGCACTAGTATGGAACACAAGGCCCAAAATGATTCCTTTCAAGGAGCAAGGGAGCTGGGGTATTCATACCTCACTTCCCATCAGGTCAGTCCTTGGTTGAGACAGTGTCCAGAAGTGTTCATTTCCCAGCACTTCTGCCTGGGTGGAATGAAGTGGTATGCCCAGAGGGACACATGAATGTCAACAGTAGTGTCTACTACAAACTTTGTCAATGAAAAATTTCACTAAGCTAATTAATCTAAACATCATCACATCTCTATAATCATACTGATAATCAGTTAAAGGCTAAATAAGCATTAATTTGCTATGTGCTATATATAGAAGGATAACAGAAAGCTAGAATTTGACTATGCACAGATAAAATGTTTCATTCAAAAGCACCCATGAAAATAACTAATATTGTCAACCAAAGCATTGGTTAGTGGGTAGGGTAGCTAAATTAAAGCTACATCATTACCTAAAATTCAACTGTAATGCAAAGCAGTAGTCCATGGAATTCAGGATATGTGAGTAATGAGCATCTGTCACTTTACAGGGCTTCCTTCATCAACCTAAGATAATTTTGTGTCATCTTGTTGGAAAATAGTATTTTATTTTCCACTAAGGAAGCCAAAGGCAAAAAGAGCTCCTCCTTCCTTCTCTCCACTCCCAGAAAGCCAGGGGACTGGCATGTGATGAAAGTTCTGAAAATTAGATATTCTCAACCAGGATTCTGAATCTTAAGCAAGTGGTCCAAAGATGAAAGGATGATTAGAGAGCATTCTTATTTTTTGGAGACTTACTGCTACTGCTTACGCCTTCCTTGGTTTCTGGCCTTATTTAATCTTGGTCTCTCAGCCTCCTGCTAATTCTGTGAGCTCCCAATTTACTTCCAATAGTTTCCTTTTCTTACTTATGACAGTTACAGTCTGACTCTTACTTGAAACCAAAAGTCATCACTGATATGAGGTGGTGGTGAAGAATCAGAGCTCTGATTCATGCTTGCTCAGTAATTCTCTTGAAGAAGTGAGGTCAGCCTCTTCATCAACCTGGTTTTTAGTTTCCACATTTCTACAGTAGTATTAGTTCAGCAGTGTGCTTTATGTAAAATTAGTCTGTGAGATGTTCTCTGAATAAAGGATTCTTCCTTTGGAGAATCCAGTTGCATGTTAGCCTATTTAAGTTCCTAAAAAATTGTCCAGCAAAGGATTTAACTTAACTTTAACCCAGCATTTCCTAAACTTAATCATGGAAGTCTTATTTCTGAAAATATTAACATCTCACACAGTTATTCATCCATAGAATACCTTGGAAAGAGGCATTGGCTCCAGCAGTTCATTTTTCTTTGACTTTGCACCTGACACTGGAGTTTATCACTAAGCACACATGAGGCCTTTGAGGAGTCTCTGCATTAATCCATTATGGCAGGGGTTCTTAAACCACAGTAAATAAAGAAGTATTTGAGAAGTTTGTAATAATGCATATTGCTGGACATCACACCAAATCTATGAATTCAGAATCTCCTGGAATAGAGTAAGGAATCACTCTACAGGTGACTATGTTGTAGGCAGTCCTCAGTTCACAGTATGAGGAACACTACTTTCTGTAAATTACCTCCTGATGGCTTACATTCTTTATCATTGGAAGAATCTAGAAGTCATAGTCATAATACTATATCCCACTGGCTTGATCATTCAGATCATTCATCTCCTAAAAGCTGTAGATGAAGCAAGTTCGTAGACAACTTGTGAACATCAGCTTAAAACCTCTGTATAAAACTTTGAAAATCTCTGATCCAACTTCAGAAAGATACAATATTAAAATGTGAATATGGTTTTAGCTGTAACTATGGGGTCAATAATTTGGACAAAATCTACTTAAAGGTTGAACACACACTAAAAGGAGCAGTCAGTCTCTCAGATGTCTCTCTCACTCCTGTTAACTGTCTATAGCTTATTCATTTCTCACCATAAACTATTAGTGAGAAATCAAGGTTAAAGGAGTAGTAGGTCAGAAACTTAATTCATCCAATTTTATGACTTATTAGCAACTAAAAGATTCTGATGATAGGAAGCCTGAAATGAATAGCTAAAATGTTATTTTTAGACTATCTGTGAATTTCACTTGCTCTCATTAACACAAATGATGAAAAATCACCTGTCAGAAATTTCAAAGCAAGACAGCAGAACACGAAAGAAACAAAAATTACTCAAGTCACCATCTTCTGGAACATTTTTTCTCTGTTAGAATTCTTCAGGTAATATATGAAGAGAATAATACTACATTTCTTCACAATATCCTGTACATTTTCTTACAGGAAAAAGGATGAGCTGTGGTGAAATTTTTTTTGTTGTTGTTGGAAACAAGCAAACTTTTTGCTCCTGGGCCACTAGTTATATTTACTGTAAGAAACCCTTACAGATGATTTGGAAGATTCGGGAGAATTCCCTTTTGTCTTTGTAATACAGCCCCAAATGTATAGATAATTTGTTAGTAAATAATTTGCAATCATAGTCTCACAGCTGCAATATTCTCTTATTTTATTTTGATAATCGGAATTATAACCTCTTTGCAACGGGGGAGTGACAATATATGGAGGTGTGCTTATTCTTCAACATCTCCATAAAACTGGTATACTGACATATATTTGCATGGGCTTCATATAACACAACACAGAATTCTTTCTTTCCAAAGGGCTTCAAAATTTACAAGCTTACCGATTTACAAGCTTTGTTTTATTCCTCTTCCTACACAGTTGTTTTGGCTTAGTATATAGAATATATCAACATCTAACAATATAGAGTTTAAGAAATTTGTACATACCTTATCATATTTCACAGTTACTTTCATTATTTGCATAAATTTATTTTATTTAATATTGTAACTTCCATTTACACTTCCAATACTAAGAATTAAAAATGTCATAAAACTCTGATGTGATAGTCACTCAACAATGCAGAGTGTACTTACACATGCATCCTTATAGGGATTACGAATTGACCTTTTTTCTTTATTGTAGCACTGCACTGTCTCAAGGGTGGCTGCATTCCTTAGGGTTGTGAACTAATCTCTGGAGAATACACATGCTGCCTCACTGAAGAGTCACTAATCAAAGCCTGAATATGTTCCTTTTGTGTTCAAATTTCAAATCCTCATCCCCACTCCAGCCATTTTTCAGGATCCTTCCTTTAAGACCACCGAAAGCAAAACTATAGCTGTTCAAACTTGGAACTAAGGAAAGAAAATAAAAAATGAAGCTGGGCTGGATTTAATTCTATATAGAGTACATTGGCAAGAGTGGAATTACGTTTACAAGCATCAGTTTTTTCAGGTTTGGGTCATTCATTTGGTCTCTCAAAAGGACCTGCTTTGTAGATCCAGGGCACTTGTAATTTTCCACCTGCGTTCCTGGTTTGCTTAGCTAAGCCTGTGGGCCCCAACGTGCAGTCCACACCTGAAAAGGGGGAGTTTTTAATGTCGTGGTTTATTAACCAGGTACTTTCCATTCACTCAGTTAACAATTAGAAAACAGAAAGAAAGAAAAATAAAGAGCGAGAAAGCCTCCTACTTGTTTTTTTACTCCAAATATGGAGATGGAAACTATTAAACAAATAAGAAGGAGGGAAACTCCCGCATATTTCACCTTGACCTGGCTGGAATGCTCTGATGCCTGTAAGAGGCGGTGCTCTATGAAAGATATCGGGCAGGCTGCTAGTGGAAAAATGAGAGGTCAGACTTTACCACGGGGAACCTCTCCTGCCCCTAGAGGAAAAAGAGAACCATCAGCCTGTGTCTCAGATTGGAAACAGCGCCTTGTTTTCAATCCGGGGGACTGGGTTCCCTCCCTCGACGTAACGTCGTAGGAATGGGACCCAAGAAGGCGCGCGGCTTCCCCGACAGTTGCCGGGCTTAACACCCGCTCCAGGCTTGAACCGATATTTCTGAGCTGCCAACAGGCAGAACGGCCCTCCCACCTCCTCTCTTTAGTCTCACTCTTCTGCTCCGCCGCCCTTTGTAACTTCTTTGTTCCGTTTATTTGGAAGGTGACGCTTAAGGTCAAAAGATCCACCGTGACTGGCAAAAGCCCAGAGCCACCACCAGACCCTGGGAAGAGCAGGGCTGTCCACCTCAAGGGCTGAGGCTCGGAGTGGAGAAGGAGCCGTGAGAAATTTCAGCTGCAACTCCGGGTACAGCCCCTGCGGACCGGCCCAACTCTCCAAGGGTTGGGGAGACGACGGTCTCGGGGTGGGGCAAAGGGTGAGCTCCGAACTCTGCCAGCAAAGTGGGCAGTGCTCACCAGCGAAACAGAGGGTGTTGGGGGGCGGGGAAAGGTGCCTGGACTCCACGTAGTCTGTGGCAGCTGCCGAGCAGTGAGTATCTCCCAACAAAGGAACGCGCAGCTTCGGGGTCAGAGGCTGGGGTTTGCGCACAGCTGCCAGTCTTGCTGAGCTAGTCTCCGCGCCACCTAGGCGAGCGTTGGGATGTAGGGATTCGGAGAGGAGGGGGAAAGAGAACACGGTGTGAGATTCCTGCTGCGCGGCTACGCATCAGGAGTTCTTGTGAACGATGGGAATGGCAACTCTCAGAGCCAAGGGGAGGAAAAAGAGCTGGAGTGAGCAAAACAAAGAGCGAGTGTGGGCCGCGGTGACTTCATGCCTCACCAATGTCCCGCCCACGCTGCTCCGAGCTGTTGCTGCAGCCCGAGCCTCCGCGGCAAGGAACTCTGTAGCGTGGGGCGGTTTCCTAGCAACTCGCAGCCCGAACGCGCCTAGCTAGCCGCACTTTGGGAGCCCCAACCCTCCCTCCCCACCCCAGCGGGGCCGGGGCAGGACCATTCCTCCCCCGCCCCTCGCCAGCCTCGCCTCCTTCTCATCCTCTCCGGGGTGCATCCCAGAGCGCGACAGCTGTCCCGGCTCCGGACGGCGGGACGCCTGAGCAGCACACTGGAGCCAAAAGGACAAGGGCACGAAGCACCCGCCCCCGTGAAGCCAGGCTCCTGCACCCCTGGGGGACCTCTCCTCCTGCGCTCGCGGCCGTGCGCTCCACTCCCGGTCAAGCAGGGAGCTGCGATGCCTCACTCGGTGTCCGCGGGCGCCGGCGGGGGCTTCTAGGGCGCTCCGGGGCCGCCTCCCCCTGCTGCTGGCACATCAAGCTTCCTCCCTCGCCAACCAGGACGCTGCCTCTTCGACTTTGCCCGCTGCTCAGCTGACGAGGCTGCAAAGTTGCAATTAAGTGAAGTTGGCTTCCCTGCCCACCTGTGGAAGAAGCTCGACCTCATTGATGCGCCATCGACTTTTTTCCCCTTCGGCCTCGCCAGCGTCCCCTCCCACAGAGGCAGCATCACCCACTGAATGTACATTAGGCTGGTTTTTCCCCCCAGCTTCGGGCTTTGTTTGGGTTTGATTGTGTTTGGCTCTTCGCTAAGCTGATTTATGCAGCAGAAGCCCCATCGGCTGGAGAGAGACAAAAGCTCTTTTCTTTGTCCCAGAGCGGGCTGCGGAGCCTTTGCTCGCGTCGCCGCCCCGGGCCTTTGGCCGTCAGAGGAGGTGCTTCTCGCGGAGATCGCGGGACCAGCCGTGCGGAGCTGGGAGGGCCGCGGGGGCCCTGAAATGCCGAGCTGTGCTCAGGCCGCCGTACCTGCATCGTTTGCTCCGAGCCGCGGGGTCCGCCTGCCGGGCCTGCTGGAAACGTCCTAGCAACACTTGGCACTTCGCGCCCGGGAGCGCGAGCGCGCATCCGGTTAGCAGCCAGGCGGCGGGCGCGGTGCAGTGCGGGCTGCTTTGCATTATGTGCCGCTCGGCCCTGGCTTTTTTTACTGCCACATTAGTCTGCCTGCAAAACTGCAGGCCAGGTCCTGCCCCATTCCTCCGGGCGGCCTGGGTGTTTTCAGTTGTTCTTGGACTGGGCCAAAGTGGTAAGTTGTTTTGTTTTCTTTTGTTTTCTTCCCTTCCTCAAAGGTCTTGGGCTGTCACGAAGAGCATCCCGGCCAGGTAAGCGGCCCGGTGACAGCCTCCATCTGCAGAGAACTTCAAAAGGGTGGGTGTGTGGCGCCGTTCTCCGTTGCAGGTGGCTCGAGGGAGGCCAGGTGTCAAGCGTTTCCTCCCTAAAGGGACAGCAATAACTGATTACCTGAGGAGACCCTGTGTATTGCTGAGGGAGGCAGTAATAGCATGGAAGTTTGGGAGGGTGGTGGGCCGTATTTACAGAAGCCCGTTTAGGGGTTCTGCCCCGTCCTTGAAAGCATCCTCCTTGAAAGCATCCTCCTTGAAGGCATCCTTGAAGATGCTCCCCATCTTTCTAGTATGTGGGTCCACTAACCCCTAGCTTGCATTTGATTCAAGCCTGAGGATAAATTGGTATAATGAGAGTGAGCGTTCTGTTTTTGAGTCCATGAAAGAAAAGGATAGCTGCACACAAGTTTCCTCTACCATAGTGCTCAGCTTGAATGACTTAAACATATATGAAGAATATTCTTGCTTTAAGTCACTGTTTTTTCAGCTCAAGAAACAATTCCTAGCTAACTCATCCCTCAGTGAGATCAATCCTTGAGACCGAGACCCTGAGACAGAACCCGAGAGCAGGATTGACACCTTTCAGTCCAGGCAAGCCACTTTTGTCAGAACTACCTGATTTGGAGAGGATACTTCTTTATATAGGATATTGTCCCCTCATTTTACAAATCACAAAGAGAAGCTCAAGTCAAATAGTGTATGAAAAAGTGCTTTGGCACTTGTGAATTACATGCAAATTTAAGGTGGCAGTACTGGATTGTTAGCAAACAGTAAGACATAAAGTAAGTGATAATAATAATCATGAATTTAGGATGAGTTCTTATTGGTATTAAATGTAGGCCAAATATTTATCTTTGCCAATGCAATGATTATTGCCATACTTTTTGGAACATGTTTACTTTATCTGTGTTTGGTCATTGAGACTTAAATTCTATTAGAGCCTTTCTCTGTCCTCTCCTGTTGAAGGAGAGTTGTAATTGTTCTGTATACTAAAATGTTCTCCTATGCTTTGAATTGATGAGCCAAATTTCTGCCTGAAGCTAATTAAAACCATCAAGTCATAACCTTATAAATAAGGGTTTATAATGGAAACATGCTAGCTTCACTTATTGGTTGCATACACAGCTGTCTAATATTTGTTTCCAAAGAAGATTTATCCAACTGTGTGAAATGAGAGCAGTTAGAGTTAATTTTTATCTTGTGGCTCTTTTTTGGCTTATAAGTTGATTTCAAAATAAGTGAAACTTAAGGCAAAGGAAAAAGTAACATTATCAATTATCGGTTAAGTGACACCACTGAGCATAACTCCATCCTGTGTCAATAAGTGACAAAGTATTTTTCTGGATTTAGTAAATACATACACACGCACATACACTAGTAAGATGACCAAAACTCGTGTCAACAGAGTATATTTTGTTCCCAATACTTAGGCAAAAGAAAAAGTGCTACTTGCCCCCAGATTTTGCTAGTAATTGTGAGTTTTTAAAAAATATTCATTGTGTTTGTAAAGATTAGTCAAGTTCTCGTGTAATAGCATTGTATTTCCATCCAGTGACTGTAGCTGATTTGAAGCAAATATTATGAATGAGCTCTCTTGCACCTGCAGTTGTGAAAAGGGAATGCTTATCTGAAATCAGAACAAGGCATCCTTTTCCTAGTCTCTGTCAATATACAAAGATTTCTGATGTATACTGGTTTGCACTGCAGTTAAAAACATGCAAAAAATTTAAATTATAGCCAGTACAACTCAGAAAATTAGAGATCAGCGTAAACTGTTGTACTTTTGTGATATAGCTACAAGTCTCAAATTGTATGTCTTCACAGTACAAATTAGATGCTTAAAGCAGAATAGGAATTTAGGTATCACTTACAAAGGAAATCTTGTTCCCTTGCTCAGTAGTTTACACCAAGGAAATGTTGAGGGCAATAAAGCCATACAAAAGAAACCATAAACAGCACAACTTTGGGTTTAATTTTTGAAGTAGAATTTACAGGTCCCAAATACATAGTGGACTTTTAATAATGAATATATAGTGAGAAAGGGGGATGTTATTAATAAAATCTGAACATTATTCTGATCTAGAAAAAAAATTATTGGAGTTTGTTTTTCAACTTTCCTTGGTGGAAATTACCGACAATCAGAGAAACAGTAACACTATAAAATGGTTAATGAGTAACTGGAAAACACTAGAGAATACGTAATGGTTAATATTTGAAGAGCTAATGTACTAACACTGCTGTTTCTACATTTGCTAGTTTTGAAAGGCTAAAAATCTTTTTAACCTAAATTTTTATATAGCAACATAAGAGTGACAAATTTCAGAAACTACCATTTCTTTTTGGAAAGTGGTAACTATTGCGCTGAAATTTCACCTTCTGTGCATAATCAACTATTTATTCTTTTACATAACGATCAACTGGATTAGCATTGTTTTGTAAGTGTAGTATATTACCTCAGAACATGTTTTATAGAATAAGTTTCAGAATTCTTTATGCTTACCTAAAGTGAGAGGATATTTAAGAGAACCAACGCTTCATTTTTAAAAATCTAGTTTTCCAAATTATTTGCACAATAAGCATCCAAATTAATTCTATCTTAAAGCAACTGAGATACTTTCCGATAAAAAAGCTTGTACTGTATATGAAAAGGCTATGTTTGTGCTGTATATTTTCAAATCATACCAGCAAAGTAGGTGATATGATTTGAAAAATGACATAAAAATTCCTGCGCCCCTGAACAGTTCTTTCACCTGTTACCAAATTATCAAAATTTTCACCATTTAATGGATTTCTTTGGATTAAGCATGGTATTGACACTATGTTTCTTCTAATTTTTAACTTTATATTACGGACATTTTCAAACACACAGAGAAGAAGAAAGAATGGTGTAAGGAATCACCACAGACCCATCACCCAGCTTCATCAACTATCAACTGAAGCCCAACTTCTTTCATGTCTTCCCCCACGCATTTCATTTCCTTCCCCCAAGAAGACTATTTTGAAGCAAATGTCTCATATCATTTTGTCCTAAAATATATCAGTAAATCAAAATACTACTGGAGGAGAAGCACGCTTCATTAATTCCCATAACACGAATTTTTTTAGCTAAAATTTAGGGCCACAAGAACGTCCACTATCTTTAAAGGGAGGAATGCGGAAGTGAGGGAGGCAAGCAAAGGCAAAGACAGTTTCAAGTATTTGCTTCTCAGTGGTTCTATTATATAGCTCCATTAAAAATATTCTTTAAAAAGTATGCATGCATATGAAAAAGAAAAAATACAGACAAATGTAATTACTTTATTCCAGTGGAATCACAGCAAGTATACCTTGTTTGAGTTTCAGTTTTAAGGAATGTTCCCCCTGTCTCTTGCACCATCAGTTTTCTCCTCTCTGCTAGATCATTTGCAGCATATGCATATCCATACATGCTGTAATAGCTCTCATCTTCTATTTCTGTCTCCTTTGTAGCAAAAATTCTTGAAAGAGTTGTCCATACTTGCTATCTCCAATTCTCCTCACCTTCTCTTTTAATCCATTGCTCAGGATTTCTTTACCATCCCTGAAGTTACACCACTCTGTTAAGATCAGTGACCTTCCTATTGTCAATCCGATGGTCAGTTCATTGTCTTCATCCTTCTTGACCTACCATCTGTCGGCGAGTTGACACTGCTGATCACTCCCACCTTTGAAACACTTCTTTCCTTGGCTTCCTGGACCCACATTCTCTTGGTTTAAGCTCCTTCTCCATCCCTGATGTTGGTTCTTTCTCATGTCCCAACCTCCAAATATAGGAGTGGCCCAGGATTCAGCCCTCAGATGTTCTCTTCTAGATATATACTGGTCTCAGGTGGACTGATCAGGTCTTGGGTATTAAATACCATTTCTATGCTGACAACTCCAGTCCTGCCCTCTCATCTCATCTCCAGAGGGTCTAGCAAACTGCCTATTCAACATCTCCACTGTATGTCTAAAGGCAAAGTTAACCCTAACATAGTCAAAACCAAACTTCCAATTTTCTCCCTCAGGTTTGCTCCTTTCACACACTTATTCATCTCAGTAAGCGATGTCAGTCTTCCAGTAGTTTGGGATAACACTTTGGCAGCACCCTTGATTTCTCTGTTTCTCCCACATTCCATGGTCAGTTCACCACCTCAATTGCCTAAAAAGCTGATTTTGCTGTGATTTTCTTTCGTCCACTCAGATTTGATAAAAGTTGAGTTGAATTAATACCATAACTTTTTTTTTAAGTATAGGATATCTTCAAGTGGTAGAGCCATATATAGCACTCTGAAGAATAAGAGGACTGACCAGGTAGAAAAAGATCTTAGAATAATATTAACCAGCTGATATTTTTTTAAATGTATGTTTAAGTCTTAAAGATATATTATTTATTCATGAATATATATACCTATTAAGCTAATTAAGCCTTGATTGGACTGAAAACAAAATTAGTAACTTTAATAAAACAAGGAAAGTCAGAGGATATAGTTTAGAAGAGAAAGGGACACTATTGAATAGGATTTAATGTAGACAGTTAACAAGATAATCAGTTTTCAGTCCAATTTGATATTTTTATGAGACATAAGAAATAACATGATATAGCAACAGTATATTGCCTTTTCAATTTTCCTGTACTCCATTTTGAATGAACCTTCCTTGAAGCAAATAAAGTATTTGAGATAATCTGGTCTGTGTTTTTTAACAGCCTTTTCTCACCCACCTGCTAAATTAGATTTATCCAGGTATAGTTTATGTTAAATTTTCACTTTGTTCACCATTCCTCTCCCCCAGGGCCATTCTATTGATCACTAGATGGATCTCAGAGGGTACAGTTTTTATCTAAAGTTCTTTAAACTTTAATAAATGGGGCCTGATATGCAGAGACCATCCAGTTTTCTTAAAAAGTAATAAACTGTTTGCCTTGTGATATAGTCTTTCTCTTGTTTGTACTTATTAAGGAAAGATGCTCAAAGCATCCTCTTTGAAAGTGCCTGTTGTATAGCATTCTCAGTCATTTAAATGATGTCTTTTCACTGGTTTGATAGGTCTCAGTGATAGGTCTCAATGAGTAACTTATATAAAAATTATGTTATTTTTGATATTATTGAATCTTACCTTAACAAAGTGACATAAGGAAATAGTCTTTTTATATGTTCATTGAACGACCTGACAACATTCATAACCAATCCTGTATTGTTTATGCTCAGTCCTTCTTGGTCCTCAGAACTCTAGTCCCTGTTGCAGCCCAAGTCTACACATTTAGAGGAGTTTTGCCAGCATGAGGACTGTGAGGCCCTATGTATCTTCTCCAGTTATATATGAAATGTATTCTGTAAGCTATTTATTGATTATAAAAGAAGCCATAGAAAAAATATTTTATGCTTATGCATATTGCATTTTATTAAATTGAACAATTAAATACTGAGCTTCTTAAGTAGGTGACCTAACTGCTAATCTCTAAAAATGTAACTTTTCCAGTTGTATCCTAAAGATGTCATATAAGTATGGCTTCTATATGTAGTAGAAAGAAAGTGCAATGCTCATGTAATTTCACAAACAACTGGGTAGCTCTCTCTCTGTGCCATGCACTGATATAAATGATTTACCACATTAATTTAACCTTCATACTAACACTATGAGAGAGGTAGAATTGTTATTCCTGTTATAGAAATGAGAAAACTGAAGCACAGAGGAGATAAGTAACTCACTGAAAATCACCTAGCTAGTAAGTAGAAAAGATGGGATCTGAATTCGGTTATGCTGCCTCATACTTGATTTAAAAAGTTTCTAGATGTTGAAGTTATACATTCAGTGTGACTGTCAGATAGAGGACCTTCATGAGGAGGCCCATGGCATATTTGGAAAAAGGCCCTTCATTCATCCCCTTTCTTAATTGTTGGTGTGCAAAGGTGAATTGTGGTGGAAATCTGGGTGTTTCAGGGTTGTCCAGGAGGCAAGGAAACAATGGCCATAGGTAACATGCATGTGAGAGCACGGAAGCCTAGGAACAGAGTTTGGACCTCCTTCCCTGGAGATTGCTGGGCTATGCCATGTAATGCTGTTACCCTCACGGAGTAACTGCAGCGAGGAGGATAAAGATTTGTGAATCAGGGCATGGTGAAAACATACCTCCTGTGGAGGCAAATACTCTCAACCTCATATACACCTCACTATGGTTGTTTTCATATGGGAGTAAGAAAGGGCGAGAAGACATGTGGCCTTACGGGCGTAAACTGGAGTGAAACTCTGCCTCCCACAGGATTTCCGATGTGTTACAGATGTGTTTGACTTGTGGTTATAAGAAAGGAAAAGAGAAAGACATTGAGCTACTAAGTAGCTGGTAACCAGTTCAGTCAGTGTTCAAAGGGACAAAATCATGGTACAAGGCATCACACCATTGATCAACATAGGGCTCAAAGCATTCCTAGCCATTTGGAGCCACTCTATTATATAGCTTGATACTCTATATTGTTTAATATATTCATATTATTTTTTCTCCATGCATTTTTACAAAGTAAGTGTTTTTTTGGCTGTTAAATATTTACAGTGATTAGCCATAGCCAGTAGTCTACCAATATTGGTCATTTAGAGCATGGCATTTTCAGTATATGCCAGGCTCAAGGCGTCTACTGCTGTACTTTCTTCAGGCAGAAGTTTTTGCTCTGTTGTATGTGTGTGTGTGTGAATGATTTCAGTTTTATAACTATTTGACAGCAGCGGTTAGTTCACATCTATATGGACTGTCTATAGATTTCTGAAAGTGGTGAAAGATTTATAGGTTATCCACATATAGAGCTTGTTTAGTGAATCTTCACCCTTGTTTCCCACATATGGATATGGTATAGGACATTCCTTATTCCTTTGGCTCAGACAGCTTTGTTAAACTTCGTGTCAATGTACACATCTGGAGTTCCCACCTCCTTCATGGCAAACTTCCAGATCTCTTTGAGTGTCCAAGGGCCATGCTTCTTTTAAAGCCTACTCCATATATGCACAGGTAAATGCTGATGGTTTATTCTCTGTTCATCACCTCATTGATGGAAGAATGGCCCTTTCTCCTCACCTCTCTTTTCCGTGGGAGCCATCCAAAGAGTGCAAGAGATTGTGACTCTTCGGGAAAGAGTTTAATGCTGAGACATCAAAGGCTCTATCTAAGCACTAAGAATACAGCAGAGAGCAAAACAAAGTCCCTGCTCTCATGATGCTTACATTCTAACTGAAGAAGACAAATACATGTATATATACATGTGTATATATGCATGATATATATGATATACAATTTATCACATGTGACATATATCATACATACACATGTGTGTATATATATGTGTGTGTGTGTGTGTGTGTGTGTGAATATATATGGTAAAAAGAAGAAAAAATAAAGCAGAGTGAGGGAACTGACCTGAGAGGGACTGGACAGTCTACTATTATATACAGGATAATCAGAGTAGGTCATTCTAGTAAGATAACGTTAAATTTCTTAAATTTTTTTCTTTCTATGATACACGTCAGACATTTCACAATCTTTCCTATAGTTTAGCTCCTTCCTGAAAATGGGAGGCAAAAAGATACACTAGGATTTCTAAGCTGTTAGTAATAGGAGTTTTTTTCCCCTTTGCTATGAAAGGTCATCAAATTATCACTTATGGCTAGGAAGAAAAGAGGTGAAAGGTAGTGGGGGGGTGACAAGATGATAAATAAGTGGGTGATTCTAGGTAAGATGACTAAAGGAAAATGGAGATTTTTGTTTTTTAGCATCAACTCTGTCCATAATGGTTTCTCGAATCTATCTGCTCCTTTTAATACAATGCCAATAGAGTAGAGAAAGCCTGAAATAGTCTTCATTCCATGAGGCAAATCTTTTGGCAAAATCTATGAGTGTCCTAACCAGTCTCCATTATTTCAAACCTTTGTCCACACTTTACCTCCCTACTCAGAATCTTCATGGCTTCCATTGTCTTCAGGCTCCTCTGCATGGTATGCAAAGCCCTTCCAGAACATCCCATGCCTAACATTCTGGCTCCTCGTTCAAGTCCTGTCTCCACATCAACCTGTGACCTCCTTGAGAGGAGAAACTGTGCCTGTTGATTCCGCATTTTCAATACCTGGCATGCAATAGGCCCTAATAAATTATTTGAAGTAAATGACTCAGTGAATGAGGTGAGGATAATAGTGATCAGTTTTAAATTGGGCAGCTAAGCAAATAAGCCCTATTCAGCTCTAATCCTCACTAGAATTTGAACTTTAAGAAATACAGTTTTCTTTTGAATGTGAGTTCTACTATAAAAGGTTTAACACCATGAAAGGATGTTTGTTTCTGCATTCCCAGTCCACTCCAAAAAGCAGTCTCTTGACTTGATAGGCAAATCTTTAGCAAAGATCACAATAGAGACTTAGTTTTTTAATCTACTTTTTACAAATTTGTTTTGCTTTCAAATTTCTGTGATAATTATTTTCATTGTTTTTAATTAATATGAAAAGTAATCCTGATCCTTTACCCTCAGTGTGTATTTTAAAATTGATTTCTACTTAGATTATACAAACTGAAATTTGTAGTCATTTTAACCAAATACTAGAAAAAGTAATGAAAAAACAAGATATTCTAATCAATTTAGTCATTATACACTCAGATTTTCTTAAAGCATCTATAGCTTTGTGTCAGACACTGTTCTGGAGTTAAAAGAATAACAATAGTTAACATTTGTAAGGTATTTTCTCTATGCCAGACACACTCCTGTATATATGATAGGAAAATATATCCTTTAATGCCCACAACCCTCTGAGGTATGTACTCTGATAATTCACATTTTATAGGTAATCAAACTAGTTAAAGAGTCATTGAATAACTTCTTCAAGATCTCTTAGCTAATAAGTAATAGAACCAGAATCCAGACCTGCGTGGGTTTGACTCTGTATGCTCAACCTCACAACAGACTATCTTCCAGGGGTATCTTCCAGAGTCTCTATCCCGGGCCTTGGAGGGCCTTGCTCTGGCCCTCTCCACAGGCAAGGAATCCATGGGGCATGCCTGTCCAGAGTCTTCAATTCCCTTCTAGATCATCTTTAGAATTCTCTGCCCAAGCAGCCCCAACCTACTTTCTTTAGACTGTGCCACCCATATGCCAAGCCCAAGGAGAGGGGAAATAAATAGAGCTTGGGCATAAAGGCTGGAGTATCCATGCAGGTAAGTGATAGGCTATTTGCTTTGCAGAATAAACCTAGAAGTGAGAGAGAAGAGGGGCAGCTTGAGGGCTGGAGGAACAACATACACTGCAAAGTTCCCAACCAGAAATCTTAAGAATCTGAAATTCTAAATTCACACCTAGCCTTCTAGGGCACTATCAATGCGTGTTTATCAATGTAGGAAAACAGAACATATTTTACGTAATAGTTTCTTAGCCTGGGTTTTAACTGTTAAATATTTAATCCTGTTATGCCTGCAACGATTTGTATTCTTGCTCCTGTCCTAAAAAAAGTTAGGGACAGATTTGTCTAGTACATTAAATATTACTGGGGGGAAGGTGACAGACAATGAATGCACCATAGATCACTGAATAAAGAGAACTACTTTATGTCGAGGTGCTATTTGGTAAAGCTCTGAGATGTATACAGATTACACTAAATTCTATTTTCCTGAAAAACAGTGTCATACAGAGAGTCTAGTGTATACATTTTTTAATTTAGTTTTACTTTTTATTTCCCCTTATTGGTTTAAAACATGTCACAGAAAAGAACATTTTACTGACATGAATTAGCCAAATTCGGTTGAATTATTCAGCTGGCATATATTTAATATCTATAAGTAAATGAATGTGTGGAAAAAATACTGCCAGGCTGCCTTTATGGACTAAAAGGACTATTTTCCAATTTAAATATCAGTCTTTTTTTTTTTTCTTTTCCTACAATTCTTTTTTTTTTTTTAATATCTTTATTGGAGTATAATAAATATCAGTCTTAATGTGACCTCCTTTCTGTTTTTACAGCAAGTAAATTACTCTAATTTACATATGAAAGAAAAATGTAATAAAAGTCAAAATGATTTCCATTGGGATTTTATAATTTAATTAAAACAGTCCTACATTTCAACAAAAGTACTAGCATCGATTCTTGCTAGGAAACTACTAATATTAAATAGATATATTAAAATTATCTTCTCTAACTTTAGGAAATTAGTTTAGGAAATACGAATAAGATCATTAAATTAAAATTGCAGTGTTAAATTATAGTGGTCTTATTGGATATATACTCTTAAGATGATTCTAAAGGACACTTTTATTTTCAATGCTGTTATTCAAAGTACTAGAAGTTCATATTTTAAAAAAGCATATAAAGTCTTAAAAAGTGATCTTTCATGCTGACCTTATCAATGAGCCAAACTATCATTACTATAGTTATTTTGAAGAGAGTTGTTACACTCTTTCCCAGGTGTTTTTGTTGTTTTAATCCACTGTTAACAGTTGTCAAAGATAGAGTCTGTTGCCATTCTAGATCAGTACTGGTACAGTTTGATTACTCTGGAGAATTGCCCAAAAAAATCACAGCACCCAGGTAGTACAGAGTGAGGAACGAGAGTAGCAACCAAAGGCTAATTCAAGCTAAAGTCCATGAGAGAGACTGAGTTTGGAAAGACTGGAAATGGGAAAGGCTGGTAATGAAGACAGGAGAATAGCAGACTAGAAATATGTCAGCTCTGAAGAAACGTGCCAAATATTTCTCATTACGTATGTGAGGTGTGCAGTAGCTTTTGGTCAGGGATGTTTTGATATTTTGGACCCAGCCTCCTTCTAGGATTGAAAGAGTTGATATGCCGATGGTAAAATACAGCCACAGTCAAGGTACTGTTGTTCCAAATATACATATGGTAACAGAGTCCTATCCTTGGAATTGAACCACAAACATTTTCCAAGGTACAAGCATGTTTCCTGATTTCAGTGGGGGCCATATATTCAGTATAATTCCCTAGTAACTGTTGCAGGTACTAGGTAGGGAAAAGATCTTCAATCTTATAGAATGAGGGATGACTACTATGCTCTGAAGGAGCTTTAGAATATTATGAGTTCAAACAAAGAAAATAATTAAAAGAAAAATTCAAAATTCTACAGAACCTTAAGGAAGTACCTTACGGAGTGCCAGACTAGGCATTGTCTTTTTTAATTGCCTACTCAAGTCAGGCTTGGAGGTCAGGCTGGCTACGCCTAATGGTGTAAGGTATTCATTGATTGCAGTAAAACAAAGAATGCAGGAAAGTTTTGGGGTGTGCAGAAATTGCTGTAGAACTCGCTGTTCTAGTTGGAAACAAAGAACTCATTGTAGCAGAACTGAATTATTGGCTGAAAAATGACCTACCTGGTGTCTTTCTTAGTACAAGGCATACCTCCCAAGGTATCAATCTATTGTCTTTTGTGCATTTGGTTTGGATTTATATGGTGAATTGAAGACAACTGAACCATAATTTGCAAAAGAAAACCCTCAAGAAATGATACAAGAGGCTCAAGTTCCAAGAAAATTTATCTGGAAGATGATAACACTGAAAAACACACTCAAGAAGGGAGTCAGTTTCAGGCATCCTGAATTTTGGTTTAAAATGTCCCTTTTGATGAGTGTTTCAACCACAACCGTCTAGAAACAGAGCCCTAAGGTGAAGGACAATGTATATAATCACAGGGCCCAACCCCTGAGGTTGGTAATGGAAACACAAAGATTAAATGTTATTAGTACCAGTCTTTAGTTCAGAGGATATAACTTGTTTGATGCCTCTTGAAGACTTCATGGCCACACGATGCTTGGTGACATCTGATGGGACTAAGACGGGGTGTTAGAAGGGGTGAGGTGTCCTGAATAGGTACCTGTGCCCCAATGAAGACAGCATGACACAGTTGGAGAATAAAGCCCAGCACCCACTGTTAGGGAGCACATGTGTGTTAATATATATGTCCAGGGCCGACCCTTGGCTACTTGCAGGTCAGCATAGCATTGATGCCAGAAATCATTACTCTCTGAGGATAAGACTGCAGGCTAGATCATCTGGTGGTAGACTTACTGGGGTAGAAATCAACTTATGGGCATTATCAGAAGTCAGATATCAGGGCTTTTTGGACAAATCCTGCCTCTCAGAGATGTGTTTGATTTTGAAGTTAAAAAAAGACAAGTGCTGCTTCTGACTGAATTACTTGGCAGTGCAGAAATGTTTCGTCGGTTAGACCTATAACTGGATGTTACACCTCGCTTCCCCACAGGATAGACTTCTCAAATACTGCCCAGATGACATGGGTTTTTTCTCCTACACTGGGCACCTATCAATTCCTTTGGGTTTAATTTTTTTAAAACAGAAAAGCCCATGTACAGAACTTGGGTTTTCTTGGCCCTTTTACTAAATTACATACAGGCATACCTTGGAGATATTTTGGGTTTGATTCCAGAGCACTACAATAAAGCAAATACTGCAAAAGCAAGTCACATGAAATTTTTCGTTTCCCAGTACATATAGAAGTTATGCTTACACTATACTGTAGACCATTAAGTATGCAAAACCATTATATCTAAAAAAAATAATGTACATACATTAATTAAAAATATTTTATTGCTGAAAAATGCTGTCATCTGAGCCTTCAGTGAGTCATTATCTTTTTGCTTGTGGAGGGTCTTGCCTGGATGTTGATGGCTGCTGACTGATCAGGATGGTGGTTGCTGAAGGTTGGGGTGGTTTTGGCAATTTCTTAAAATAAAACAACAATGAAGTCTGCTGCATTGATGGACTCTTCCTTTCACAAAGGATTTCTCTGTAGCATGCAATGCTGTTTGATCACATCTACCCACAGCAGAACTTCTTTCAAAACTGGAGTCAATCCTCTCAAACCCTGCTGCTGCTTTATCAACTAAGTTTACGTAATATTCTAAGTCCTTTGTCGTCATTTCAACAATCTTCACAGCATCTTCACCAGGAGTAGATTCCATCTCAAGAAACCACTTTCTTTGCTCATCTATGAGAAGCAACTCTTCATCTGTTAAAGTTTTATCATGAGACTGTAGCAATTCACTCACATCTTCAGGCTCCACTTCTAATTTTCTTGTTATTCCCACCACATCTGCAGTTATTCCTCCACTGAAGTCTTGAATCTCTCGAAGTGATTCATGAGGGTTGGAATTAACTTCTTCCACACTTCTGTTAATATTGATATTTTGACCTCTTCCCGTGAATCACAACTGTTCTTAATGGCATCTAGAATGGTTAATCCTTTCCAGAAGGTTTTCAATTGACTTTGCCCAGATCTTTCAGAAGAATCACTATCTATGGCAGCAATAGCCTTATGAAATGTACTTCTTAAATAAAACTCAAAAGTCAAACTTACTCCTTTATCCAGGGGCTGCAGAATGATCTTTTGTTAGCAGGCGTGAAAACAAATTAATCTTGTCCATCTCCATCAAAGCCCTTAGGTGATGAGGTGCATTGTCAGTGAGCAGTAATATTTTGAACAGAATCTTTTTTTCTGAGTAGCTGGTCTCAAAAGTGGGCTTAAAATATTCAGTAAACCATGTCATAAACGGATATGCTCTCATCCAGGCTTTGTTTTTCCATTTATAGAGCACAAGCAGAGTAGATTTAGCATAATTCTTAAGGGCCCTAGGATTTTCCGAATGGTAAATGAACATTGGCTTCAAGTAAAGTTACCAGCTGCATTAGCCCCTAACAAGAGAGTCAGCCTGCCCTCTGAAGCTTTGGAGCCAGGCATTGACTCTTCCTCTGTAGCTATGAAAGTCCTAGATGACATCTTCTTTCAATATAAGGCTATTCTGTCTACACTGAAAATGTGTTGTTTGGTGCAATCACCTTTATTTTAATTATCTCAGCTAGATCTTCTGGATAATTATCTGCAGCTTCTACATGAGCATTTGCTACTTCACCTTGTACTTTTACTTTATGGAGACTGTGTCTTCCCTTAAACCTCATGAACCAACCTCTGCTAGCTTCAAACTTTTCTTCTGCAGCCTCCTCACTTCTCTCAACCTTCACAGAACTGAAGAGAATTAGGGCCTTGCTCTGGATTGGGTTTAGGCTTAAGGGAATATTGTGGTTGGTTTAATCTTCTATCCAGACCACTAAAACTTTCTTCATATCAGCAGTAAGGCTGTTTTGCTTTCCTATCATTTGTGTGTTCACTGGAGCAGCACATTTGATTTCCTTCAAGAACTGTTCCTTTCCATTCACAACTTGGCTAACTGTTTGGCTCACGAGGCCTAGCTTTCGGCCTGTCTCAGCTTTCAACCTGCCTTTCTCACTAAGTTTGATCATTTTTAGCTTTTGATTTAAAGTGAGAGACATAGGACGCTTCCTTTACTTGGCTGCTTAGAGGCCACCACGTGGTTATTAACTGGCCTAATTTCAGCACTCTTGTGTCTCAAGGAATAGGGAGGCCCGAGGAGAGGGAGAGAGATGGAGAAACAGCATGTCAGTGGAGGAGTCAGAACACACTTAATATTTATTAAGTTTGTTGTCTTATATGGGCATGGTTCGTGGTGCCCCAAAACAATTACAATAATAACATCAAATATCACTGATCACAGATCATAAGAAATATAATAATAATGAAAAAGTTTGAAATATTGTAAGAATTACCAAAATGCTGCACAGAGACATGAAGTGAACAAATACACTTGATGCAGGGTTATCACAAACGTGCAGTTTGCAAAAACACAGTAACTACAGAGCGCAATAAGATGAAGCACAATAAAATGAGGTAAGCCTGTAGATGCTTCTAGCTCTATGTTAAAGAATTCAAGCTCCAGAGTACTCCAGAATTGGGCCTTTGAGTTCTGTGGAGCTGCCATAGTGGCAAATGACCTACTAACTGGTCAATCCACTTTAGGATATTTCCTAGGGGTCTTTATTGACGAGCAGAGAACTAAAACACCCAGAAAAATCCCAAGAAATATGGAATTACCTAAAATTTGGAAGCCTACCTCTACAGCACAGTGGCACTCCTATATATGACTTACCTATGAGGAATCTGGGTTCCCAAGAACTTTACCCTTAATAGCACAAACTCACCTTTCCAAAGCTTTGAGGATGCTATACAGTAATTGGCCTAGGATAGTCTGAATTAGTTGGTTATACAAAGAAGGCTGTTGGATATTGCCCAGATATACAGTGGCCCCCTCCATCCAAAAGATCACAGGAGATACCACATGAACACTGGGAGACTGGCAGGGAATTCTAGAATCTGAGAAGACATTATCAATAATGTATATAACTTAATTTATATGTTAAAAATATATTTTGAAAAAGACCTTTCATTCATCTCCTTTTTCAACTGTTGGTGTGCAAAGGTGAAGTGTGGTGGGAATCTGGGTGTCTCAGGGTTGTTCAGGAGGCAAGTAATCAATGGCCACAGGTACACATGCATGTGAGAGCACAGAAGCCTAGGAACAGAGTTTGGAGTCAGGTTGTCATTTGTTTGGGAATAGAATACAATCTTCCAGGGAAGAAGGGGTAGATAAACTGACCTATCTCTGCACACTCAGTGGATCTGCAAAATGGGTCTGACAGGATAGAGAGGCACTCAAGAGCCTCAGTCATGGTGAGGAAACAGCTCCTATTTACCATTCAAAAATAATCATACTTGATTATGTATTTTAAAAGGCAGCTTGGGAGTCTTTAGCAGAAGCATAGAGGTTGAACTTGAAAGGGGTGGTTAAGTATCAGAAGACAAAAGGGATATAAGGGCCAAGGGGAAGCTGAGTAGAAAACAGAAGGGTTCAGAGATTAGACCTGGGGTGTTGTATGTTGGGGAATGATTTCATTTTTCTGAATGGGTTGCTGCTGTTTTGCCAACTTTAACTGATCCAGCTGAATGGGCTGACCCCCTGTAGCAACTTAACAGTACTGTGTGATTTCTAACAGACAGTATATATTTGGGAACAAGACAGAATAGAGATGCAATTATGTAAGAAAAGGATCTGGCAAATTCCTCAAGGAAGTTTTTACTGACCCTCCCAGTCTGCCTTTTAGGTGACATCCTCCTCCTATGGTTTGCTGCCATAGCACCTAGCCTGTTCTTTTCACAGCACACTTATTAAGGTTCTGTCATATGTTAGTTTTTGCTATTACTCTAGAAGCTTCACAAGGTAGATAACCTATTCTTAAGACCCTTCACAATGCCATGATTATAGCAGGTATTAAACAATTACCAAATAATTCATGAATGGACGAAGGCCATCCAAATCATTATAACTTCAAATTCCTTAAGAAGTGGAATTTTCTGCTGTGTTCCCAGATGATAATCTTTTCCTCTTTTGACCAAATCTCTGTCCATTCTCTTCCTTCTACTCAAGAAATCTTTTTTTTTTTTTTTTTTTTTTTTTTTTTTTGCGGTACGCGGGCTTCTCACTCTTGTAGCCTCTCCCGTTGCGGAGCACAGGCTCCGGAAGCGCAGGCCCAGCAGCCATGGCTCACGCGCCCAGCCGCTCCGCGGCATGTGGGATCTTCCCAGACCGGGGCACGAACCTGCGTCCCCTGCATTGGCAGGCGGACTCTCAACCACAGCGCCGCCAGGGAAGCCCAAGAAATCTTTTAATAATACTAACAGTGCTGCCCATGAGAAGGTGAGCAACAGTTATAGTAAAACCCTGGTTACCTACAGTGTATGTGAAATCCATGGTCATTCATAGTTTGATGCTTTCTTTTGAAAACCTTTTAAGGCTGTATTTGTAAACTTTCCTATCTTAGTAAGTACATCATTCAGACTTTGAGATTTGATAAAAGCCTCACAGTTATCATTCAATCAATAAATCAGAAGGTATTGTTTGAACACCTACTCAGTACATTTGGCATTGTACTAGTTGCTATGGGGACAGAGGAGATGTAAGATATCATGCAGGTGAGATAGCTGAGCTTGGGAACTGTGTGAGTACGTAAAACAAGATAGTGATGTGGGGCCGAGATGGGTGGTCTGGGTCATTAGTGTTGCAGGGCTTTTGACTTCTCTGGAATTGGACAGGATATAGGTCAAGTGTGTCCTGATGACGAGACAGAACCTCAAAGTACCTTCTAAATATTAATTTTAAATTTTCCTATGCTTCAGCAGAGAATTAATAGTGCAGAGCCTTGATTAACTGAAGGTTTCAACTACTTAGGTTTTACTATACATATGGTTCACCTTTTTAGGTACAATGTATTCCTACAAACCATCATAAAATGCATCAACATAAAGCAAATCCAGGTTGTGTATCCCTTACCCTAAAGGTATATGTGATTACTTGCATTGACTTTAGCTATTAGCAGAAAACTGTTAAATGAGTGTATAAAAACAGGAAGAACAGAAATATAAGGATTAATTTATCGAATGAGTAGACTAGGGATATCAAAGTGGCAAAATTCAGAGACAACGTGTCAAAAAAAGAAAGTGTTATGAGTGCTGGGGAGCAGTGCAGAATGGCCAGAGAGAATAAGTGCAGTAACAGGACAAAGCTTCCCCAAGGGGAGGCATCCTGAGCTGAATTCCAGAGTTGACTGAGAGAAGGGGACACAATTGGGAGAAAGTTAACTGAATGATGCAGAAGTAAACACATCAACTCAGAGAGAGAAGGGATTGGGGGAGAGGGCACACACGGGACATTTTGGTCAATGCAGAGGAGATATGCATTCATCTTCTCATTAAACAAATATGTAGTGAGTCTCTATAATGTGCCAGATATTGCTCTAAGTCCTGAAAATAGAGCAGTGGACAAAATAGACAGAAATATCTGCCCACATGTAGTTTATATCCTAATGGGAGGAGCCAGACCATTGACAAAATAAATAGAATGTCCAGCGTGCTAGAGGGTGCTATTTGTCTAGCACCTTCTGTAGTGAAAACAAACGCAGCTGGGGAATAAGCAGCAGTGCTCACACCTTCCTCTCTAGCACTCCTCACTCCCCATCTGAGTCTGTTTTTCTCTACAGAAAGTGCTAGACATATAGCACCTTCTAGAATGCTAGACCTTCTATTTATTTTGTCTATGGTCTGCCTCCTCCCATCAGAATGTGATATCTGAGCCAAGTCCTGGAGGGAAATATGAAAGGATAGCATCTGCCTCAGTGATATGTCACTTGAAAGGAAGAGACTGGCACTTAAACGTGAATTATAATCTAATAGGTTCTATAATTTAAACTAAAATCTAATAAGTGCTAATCATTTAACAAATAATTTTTCAACAATGACTGTGTGGAAAGCATAGTTCAAGATGTATAAGAAACATTAGGAAACAAAAGGACAAAAATCCTTGTCCTCATGAGTCTTATATTTTGGGGGAAGAGGAAACAAAATAAAAAGTAAACATGGTTATACATAATTACATAGTATGTTAGAAAGTGCTAAGTGCTATGGAAAATAGTAGACCAGGATTAGGGGGATAGGTGGGAGTTGCCATTTTAAATGGATTAGACAGGCTAGACATCATTAAGAAAGGGGATGTCTGAGCCAAGTCTTAAGGGCAGTGAGAGTTAGCCTTGTGGATACTTGGTGGAGGGGATCAGAAAAAAAAGAGAGGCTATCAAGGGATGTAAGAGATGTGACATAGATGGGAAGATGGAAGGAGTGGAGGTGGCAGATTGTTGGTGTCAGGATCCTGGAAGTGAGTGAGATTGAAAGACAGGAGGTAGTGGTCAGAGAGGGTAATATGGGAAATATTGGGATTGTAGAGGGGTTGCAATTACTGGTAATTACAAGGTCTAAAGCTATGACCGTGGCTTAAGCAAGTAGCTAAATCAGAGTGGAGGACAAAATAACTGGAGAAGAGAATGAGGAAGTGGGGCATCTAGGTATTGCAAAGATGTTCTGCATATATACTGAAATTGCCATGAACTGAAATAGTAGTAGTATTGGAGAGTGTGATAAGCAATAAGTCAAAATTCTCTAGAAATGAGAAGGTATCACCCTGGCGTCAGTAAATGCCCGTAGTAATTCAGGGTTTTGAGTGATGTAATCTGAGTTAAGAGTGTCAAAACTGGGAGAAGTGAGAGTGCCCTGGAAGTGGCAATAAGAACTAAGGAGGGCCACTATCTGCCTCTAGGCCCAGTGTCATGAGGGTCATGGGAGAAACAGCCATTACTCATGAGGTCAGCAAAGGAAGCGAACCTCAGGGGTGATTCAGTTTTCATTAGAGCAAGGAGTGGGAAAATTCATAGAAGAGACCGATATACAGGGAATTCTTCTGGAAATGGGCTAACAATTTTGGAGAGCACAAGAAGAGGGTTTCTGGAGTTGTAAAAGAGCGCAGATGAGGGGAGAAGAGAGATTGTGTACAGCCTAATAGGGATTAGAGGGGCATTTGCAAGTCTTAGACTCCTTGAAGCGACTGAGGTGAACACGGATAAGTCAGATTAGTCTTTGTGAACTCAAGGTAGATGTGATAAAGCTGTGAGTGGCAAGAGGAAGGTGGATGTTCTGGGGCTTGTTCTTGATTCTATGGAAGGAAGAGAAACGGTCTGAGGAAGCCTGACTTTGTTCTGGTGTGAGGATGCTCACGCTACTCAATCTCCTACTGAGCGAGAGATGGACATTTTTTTTGAATGCCTTGGGCTACCTCCTCAGACAATGAGCTGGAGCTGATTATCCGAGACAACGCTTTGGAAGTGATAGGGTTTATTGAACTTTCCAAACTATCTAACATCATCTCCTCCCTGGGGGAATTTGCTTCTTGCTAAGTATATTTACAAACGTAATATGTAAATTATACCCACACTTGCACAATCTGCAACTAACTGAATAAACAAATAAAACACAAATAACTAAATAAAATACATACAAATAACTATAATTTAATGAAGAATGTAAGAATCACAATGCAAATTCTGTAAGGACTCAAAAGTAGCAAGATAAGCCACACCTGAAAGGAACAGGAAGGAACTGATGGCAGAGATGTAAAAGTAAGATAAGTGTCTTAACTGGATGCTGAAGAACTGGAAGGACTGTAATAGAGGGAAATGCCCAGGATGACTCTTCAGGCAGAGAGAGGAGGCATACATACTGGCCATGACTAGGGCATCAGGGGAGAAGTGAAAGTGAGAGCCATTGAGTTAGATATAGGTGAATTTGTTTGAACTTGACTACTCAGCTGGTGGGAAATCATTGAAGGCTTTTTATCTGATTGTTCAGTAGGGTAGGCAATAATGTATACAGTCAACCCTCCATATCCAGGGGTGTCACATCCCTGGATTCAACCAACCACAGATTGAAAACATTCAGAAAAAAAATTCCAGAAAGTTCCAAAAACAAAACTTGAATTTGCCACATGCTGGCAACTATTTCCATAATATTTACACTGTATTTACAAATATTTACATAGCATTAACATGAAGATTTAAAGTATATGAGAGGATGCGCATAGCTTATATGCAAATACTATGCCATTTTATATTACATAAGGGACTTGAGCATCCGTGGATTTTGGTATGGGGCGGAAGGTCCTGGAACCAACCCCCTGGAGAAACTGAGGAACATCTGTATAAAGTATTTCAGTGGTAGATGCCCAAGGTAAAAGACTGAGAAAATTGTTAACAGTAAAGCAAATGATAAATGAGAGTCTAAACTAGGTTGAAGTCCAATAAGGGAAAGATGAATGCTAAAGATACTGAGGTAAAAGCAAGAAGTATTGGTGACTAACACGTTGCTGGGATTATGGCAGAGGGAGGAGTCAATGTTGACCATAAAGATTTAAAGCAGAATAACTAGGAAAATACTGTAATTAACAGAAATAGGTCAGTCAAGTCAGGAAGAGCTACTGATAGATGGGAAGATGATTTTTATTTGAGACTTGCAGCTTTTGAAGTTCCAGTAGGAACCTACGTGGAATGTCCAGAAGACTGTTGAAAATTCAAGACAGAAACTTGAGTGAGAATTTGGAACTGCAGATACTAAGTTGATGGTCATGTGCAAGCAGATGAGACTTAAAGTCATGTTAGTTCATGAAGCCATCAAGGTATAGAGTTTAGAGAGATGTAAAAACAGCCAGACATAAAAAGAGAATTAGTTGTGGGAATGGGAGAAGTGATAGTGTCCACTCACTGTTAAAAGGCAGAGCACATTTAAACATTACTAAATACTAGCTGCTAGATATAATTAGGAAATTATCGTTTGCCTTTGAGTGAGGAATTCACTAGACAGATAGAGGAAATGATCTTGGCAAGTACGAAACTCTTCTTCCTCTGAAAAGAGAACAAAGACAAATTTGACTTAAAAAAAAAGTAATTTAGATATTCTAGGTAATATAAAGGTAAGGTTGGGTCATATCTTAAGTATGAGGACTTGGCAGAAGCGTTTGCGGATTTGAAGAGAAAGAATTAGAATAGTGAATGTGAGAAACTATGATGGAAAGTCAACAAGAGATGAATCAACAAGGCCTAGGGGTTAGGTGAAATGAGAAAGAAATTTGGAAGAAACAGTGCCCCACAAAGGCAGCTTCAGATGCTAAGGTATAAGCTGTTGCTTGGGATGCATAAACACTACTTCTGTTTATTTTCAACTTCATGTTTAGAATTCTTGGCTCAGGAGCCTGCCTTCTGTCCCATCCTCTGGCTCCTCCTGAATTTGTCCTTTATCCTACTTTTGGTCTTTGGGTCTAATAACTCTCTCATGGTTTCATGATCCATTGGCCCCAATAGCTCATGAGAATTCCCTGCTGCAGGCCCGAGGGATTCCCAACAACTCTGTCTAAGGTGGAGGTAGTGAGATGTGGGGTGATTTGGGTGATTTTATGTAATTGGGTAAGCTGAAAATCATGAGCAAGATAATACTTTGTAAAATGTAGAAAAATGTCTGGTGATGATAACAAAGATTGGGAGGAGCATATTAGATACGAGCTGTGAACTTTGAAAGAATAGAAGTTGACACGTTTTGGGAGGCAGAGACTGGGGGAATGGGGGGAGAAGCCTACAAACAGCTAGTGAGAGCAAGAAGATTAAAGCATTGGTTGAAGATTTACCCAAAGAATGATAAACTCTAATAAAGCTGAGTTTTGATGAAGTGGAAGCAACAGCTGGACCATTTGGGGAAATATGGAGACTATGGAACAAGAATTTCATAGGACAATATGGACTATAGATTAGTTTGTGTTATAGTATCAATATAAAATGTCCTAAATTCACCAACTCTTGGTGGTTTTATAAGAGAATATCCTTGTCCTTGGAAAGTACACCTTGAAGATTATGAGGTAAAGTACTGATCATTGATATATGTATGTAGCAAGAAGTACCTAGTCAAATTCCAGCCAATGGAAGTAAACTGGGCAATTAGTTGAAATAGTTTAGGTAATTTAAATGTTATAGAATATTAAATTTCATTCCTATAAGGTAGAGTAAGGTGAAAATTTTAAAATTATAATTCAGAATTTCCTTTTCCTGAGTCCAAAAGTAAAATGAATTTTATAAGAGACACTGAAGTATTTAGAATCATCTTTGGCTTGAAGATTGAAGTGATTTTATTATAGAGAATGGACTATAAAATATATTATTAATGTGTACTTCAAACTATATTAGTATTAGTGCTAATATTAATACTAATTACTAAGATACTTAATCTTACACTTGGTATTAGTACACACTCCTTTCAATTTTTCATGCTGCTGAAGCCTTGCAAGGAATTCCAAGTAGAATATAAAAAATAATTTTTTAACCTGAAAAAAATTTTTATCATCTCACAGCTGAGCTCAATCTGTTTGAAGGAGCATTACAATAATTTACCCCTCGATCTGAATAGGTTATATAAACCAGGTAAATATAGTATAGGGATAAATGACTTTAGTTAACCACAAATTGATCTATAAGTCAAAAGATTTATATAATGTGTCATTGGCATACTTTTTAAAAACCACATAAAGTAATTTAATATTTTTATATATATTCTCAAGAAAGGAATATATTTCCCCACTGTGCTCTGATTGTCATTTATCTAACGAATAATATTCTATCAAAGTTAATTTACAATGCTAATCTTAAATAAACTTTATTGATAAATATTATATCAATAAATCAACCTTACTGATAAAATTTACATCATTTAAAGCGTCAAATGAACAGTTTTTGACAGATGTATAGACCTGCGAAACTAACACTACAAACAACATACAGAACACTTTCATCCCAGCAAAAGTTTGTTTGTACTTCTTTGCTGACAAGGTTAAAACATAAAACAATGAATGATTCCGCATTACAGACAACTGATGAGTAACTGATATATATAACATATAGGGTTGTGGATGACCTTTAAAAACACATCTTTCATATTATAAATTACATCTTAAAATGTCCGCATAAACTAACAGGACTGTACATGCTATAAAGCAAAAGTTTTCCACCAATCGTCATTTTAACTCATACTCTACTTTTTAAAGTGTTTTCACAACACAGTAGATGAATACAGCATATAAAGAGCAGGAGCATTTTCCCTACCTCATCAGCAAGGAAGCAAAACCTCAGCAAAGTTAAATTATGAAGCCAAGGTCTGAGAATAGGCAGTTAGGACAAGAACAAGTTGCTTGCTTCCCTGTTCCAGATTTGGCTTCCAGGGCAGAACTGGAAATTCACAAATGGAAACTGCAACTGCAAACACCATTTCAAGTGCTTCTGCCTAATTAGCATGCAGCCCAGAACTGTCCCCTGGCAAGATATTGGGGAAACACAGTAGTAAAAGGAGAAGCTCTCTCCCTTGCTGAAAAAGTGCCAACCAATCTGATTCAGGCACTTGGTAAGACATTCAAGCTGGGGCTTTGGTGTTAAAACTCAAAGTTTCCTTGTGCTTAGAAATAAAGTGAATTTTGAAAAGGGCACTGAAGTACTTAGGGAAGTCTTTGGCACTGAGGACAGAAAATAATCCTACTGGGGAGAATCTAACATCCTCATCTCTAGAGTGGGACTGATGATAGGAAAGTAATGACATACTACTAGTATGAAAGAATTGTCTTCAGCTACATGGAAATTATTATTGAGTCATCACTTAAGAATTAATAATAGTACTAATTAACAAGGGTTTTAGGTTTTAAATCATACTTCGGTATAATTGTCTTTCTTTATGTTTTTCTCTGTTCTATACAGGACAATGTTTAAGAGAAGAGGCTTTGTAGTCAGAATTGGGTTCACACTTGGTCTCTGTGCTTACTAGCTCTCTGACTTTGAGATGAGACTTTGCCTGAGTTTTAGTTAGTTCCTCATCTTTAAAATGGGCTTAGTAGTGCTTTCCTCATAGGACTTTTATAAATTTTCAGTGAGGTAATACATATAAAGTGCTTGGGACAGGGCCCAAATGAGAGTAATCACTTAATAAATATTTGGGGTTTTTTCCCTAATTTTATCCTATCATATATATAGGTTTGATTTTCAAGTGGCAGAGTCAACTATAGATACCTTTTTGGTCTTTGAAGTGTAATTACAGGAAAACCAAATGCTAAATTAACTAAAATTCACTTTGAGTTTTAATTTATTTTTTTACTTAGAATAAAATTCTTTACAATATAGGGTGTTTCCCTGCTGCTCTAATCAAGTGCACACCTGCAACGTGACTTCAAGATTAAAAGATACAATGAAAAAAATGTATTCCTACTATCCTGGGGCATTTGGGTTTTGACATGAATAGCACTATGATTTTTTTTTTAGGGGGGAGAAAGGAAATTCATACATGCCAAGAGTTGGAGAGGAAAATAGGAAGAGCCCCTAGAACTCTAGTGTGTTAGATTAAAAAACATTATTTAGAGGAACAGAGTGGGAAACCGGTGAATATTTTGGCTTTTATAAAAAGGGAGTGTGCCTCATAAACAGGACAGTTGGAATGTATGGAAAAGTTCCAGTTAAAACAAGACACAAAGCACATGACTAATATTGCTTTTCCAAGTTAGACAAATGCAGCTTTAACCAGAATTTGCCTCAGAGGGGCCTCTGGAGCCCTCCTTGAATCTTGAGATTTTGATCCTTTTTCAAGTTCCAAGTCTGAAGTAGGAAAGCAATATTGAGAGATGCTGTGTTTTTGCCCCTCACCTTTCTTCCTGAGTTTCCCTCGCTTTGTCACAAATTCCCACCAGGTGAGTGAATGTCAGAAGACAAACTGATATGCACAGGCAAAGGAGTAAATGCAAAACTTGATTCGAGCCTCTTCTTGTTGAACTATCTTGTTGAATACCTGCTTGGCCCACCAAAAGAAAATTCACTGTTAGGAAATAATATGAACTGCAAAGTCATTTTCAAATGCAAATGACAAGTACTCTTTATACTCTTTTGTCTCCTTCCCATTTCAAAGAAGATATAACCTAAAAAACAATCAAACAAATTTCAGCCAGATTTCTGCATTTTACCTATCTTTCAAACCTGACGGTTTGTCCTTAATGTGAAGAGATTCCCTCATCAATAATAACTCATGGGAGCTTCCCTGGTGGCGCAGTGGTTAAGAATCCACCTGCTAATGCAGGGGACACAGGTTCGAGCCCTGGTCTGGGAAGATCCCACATGCCGCGGAGCAACTAAGCGCGTGCGCCACAACTACTGAGCCTGCGCTCTAGAGCCCAGGAGCCACAACTACTGAGCCCACGTGCCACAACTGCTGAGCCCGAGTGCCACAACTACTGAAGTCTGAGCGCCTAGAGCCCCTTCTCTGCAACAAGAGAAGCCACCGCAGTGAGAAGCCTGTGCGCCACGAGGAAGCCCACTCGCCACAACTGGAGAGAGCCTGCGTGCAGTAAAGAAGACCCAATGCAGCCAAAAATAAATAAAATAAATTTTTTTAAAAAAGAAATAATAGCTGAGAACTTCTCAACCTGAAGAGAGAACTGGATATGCAAATACATGAAGCTTATAGATCACACTATAAAAAAAAATAATAATAATAACTCATGGTATTTTATTTCTCCTTGTACATTTTCTATCACCTGAGCACGGATTGCCTTGTGTATTGTTTTTATTTCTTGTTCTACACACCAAACTACTGTGCATTTAGGGTAACCTGAGGCCTCAGCTTGCCTGAGGAGTTTCAGTTTACACTTGTTTCACCAGTGTAATTAATAGTTCCCCCTTTCAAGTTAAAATTGTTCCGGTATAGAGCATAAATTACACAATCACCGAAGACGGCCTGCAATCAGAACTTTTTCAAAGCAAAGTTGGTTAAAATGTGTGTAAATGAGTCACAATAAAAGTTTCTGATATGACCCCTCCAGACTAGCCTTCTTGATGTGGCCCATTTCAACACAAATGAGTGTCATCAGTGGCTTCACAATGGTTCTTCTTGTAAATTCCATCATGAACTAGAGTTTTGATTTATGCCATCCCAGCGTACTTTAAATACTGACTCATGTTGGGATTGCCCCAAACAGGGCAGGGCAGACTAATGGAATGTGAAGCATTGCCCTGACATTTCTTAACCTGCCCAGTGTTGAAAGTGGCTTTATTTTCCCCGTTTGTGCTCCAAAAATCTTTATGCTAGCATAAAACCCTATTGTACTCACATGATTTTCTGCTATATAACAAGGGAGGTTGAAATTTGTCCCTGAAACGAGGATTACATGTAATAAAAGTCTAATACACCTGGTTAATAAGAAGAAAAGATACTAATGCTATTTCCTAACATTGGCATTATAAGGAAGTTCCTCTCAGTAAGAAGGTACTCAACCTCATAGGGGCATAAAACATTTGCTGAAATGGAATCTGATTTAGATCTCAACAATAAGAAAAAAAAAGTGAATTTGGTAGTTTTGCATCTGATAAATATAAAATGAAATAGCATTCAAAAGTGCTATTTCAATTCAGTATCATTCTATCACATATTCAGAGTTCTTTAGAAAGAAACTAGCCTTGCTTTAAAATAAATCAGCGGCACTGTACAATATCAGAAGACCAAATGTAAGGAAAAGAAACTTGTCACTAGAGAGTGGCATGGACATATATACACTACCAAACGTAAAATAGATAGCTAGTGGGAAGCAGCCGCATAGCACAGGGAGATCAGCTCGGTGCTTTGTGACCACCTAGAGGGGTGGGATAGGGAGGGTGGGAGGGAGGGAGACGCAAGAGGGAAGAGATATGGGAACATATGTATATGTATAACTGATTCACTTTGTTATAAAGCAGAAACTAACACACCAAGCAATTATACTCCAATAAAGATGTTAAAAAAAAAAGAAATTTGTCACCATAGGTATATTTGGTTTTTTTCACATTTGGAAACATCAAGATGAGGTCATCCAGATGTGAAACATTAAGTAAACATAGTTATATTGCCTTCTGCAATAAATAGGTTTCGGTAAGAAAGATTATTTTAAAATGCATATTCAGGAGCTAGAAAGACCTGAGAAATTAAATTGACAAATCAAACTCAACTTAGAATATCAATTAATCATCCCACATTAATTGAGTGTGTACCAGGTGCTAGGCTCAGACACTGAGAAAAGAAAGAAAATACATGTAAGCACTTGTTTTCTAGGAACTGACAGTCTAGTAGTCTTACTTTTCCAAAGAATAGCAAAACATGAAAAAACACAGTCTCTTTAGGGTGGATGATCTGTTTCATATAAAGTAATGTTATACTTAACATTTCTAAAAAAGCAGTTATATTAATTCTGCTCAAGTCTTTCTCTTATTAATTTTTTTTTCATTTTTTCATTGAGATATAGTTGACATACAATATTGTAAGTTACTGGTGTACAATAGAGTGATTTACAATTTTTAAAGGTTATATTCCTTTTATAGTTATTGTAAAATACTGGTATATTCCCTGTGTTGTACAATATATCTTTCTAGCTTTTTTTTTAATACATAATAGTTTGTAACTCTTAATCCTCTACCTATATCTTGCCCCTCTCCCCTTCTCTCTCCCCACTGGTAACTAATAGTTTGTTCTCTATATCTCTGAGTCTGTTTCCTTTCTGTTATATTCACTAGTTTGTTTTATTTTATATATTCCACATATAAGTAACATCATACAGTATTTGTCTTTCTCTGACTTATTTCACTTAGTATAATACCCTCCAAGTCCATCCATGTTGTTGCAAATGGCAAAATTTCATTCTTTTTCATGGATGAGTAATATTCCATTGTGTGTGTGTGTGTGTGTGTGTGTGTATGTGTGTGTATACCACATCTTCTATATCCATTCATCTATTGACGGACACTTATGTTCCTTCCATATCTTGGCAACTGTAAATAATGCTGCTATGAACATCTCATTAATTTATATTTTGAATCTCAGATGAAAAACTGTCTGAGGCATTGTGTTCATCTGCTAGTAAGAGGGCCTTTAAAAATAGTGGCTTAAGTAAGATTGGGGTGAATTTTCCTGTTAATGTCAGAAACAGTTCTGAGAGACAACCCAGAAAGGGGGCAGGAACTCCACAGTGATGAGCGGCCTGGGCTTCTTTACTTTTGCCATCTTTACTATTGGCTTCTATGAAAAAGGTTACCTCAAGTATGAAGATTGCTGCTGCTGTTTGAGACATCACATCCATGTTCCAGGCAGGAAGAAGCAGGACAAGCATAAGACAAAAGGGGCCTTCCAGCTGAATCAGCCCTCTTTTTGAAGAACTTTGACAGAAGCCCCATTCAGCAATTTCTGCCTCCTCATCCTAGTCATCACAACTAGTCATATGACCATGTAAGTGAGGCTGGAAAGTGTGATGTTCCAGTTCTTCTCAATGCCATCTTCAGCAAAACTAAGATACTCTTAGTAAAGAACAGGCAGGCAAATAGCAATCTCTGCCTGCTACTCTAATTATTTATCACTCTCTGGGGTACATCATTTTAGTAGATGTTGCTGGCACCCCATCTGGAATCCTTTTATAGGTTGGCACACCATTCCCAGCTACTGTGAATTCTGGCTGTTAATGGCTCACAAATGCCACCTTCTCAGAATTGGCTTCCACCAAAGCAAACTACGTGGCTCAAAGATATCTGGGACTTTAACCTACCCTGACCCCACCCTATGCCCTCCAGGCTGCCTGCAGCCAATGACTGACTGGTATGAGGGTATAAATGTTAGACCACCCTTGCCTCAAGGTGGGATAACTCCATGGTGTCAATTGGGTATGACTTCTGGGTTGGATCAGACTGAGATCAGACTTGGACTGCACCAACATCTTTGCTGAGCACCTTGTCCTGACCTTCTCATCTCACTTCCCTTCTCAAAAATCACTTGCCAAGAATCTCTCTCAGGTTCTTCCTCTGAGGATCTAAGACAATTATTTTTTCTTAGAATCCCCTCACCCTTTTTCCTGAGCCACTATATAAGAATTGAACATTATCATACCACCACCTTTTCTCCAAATACATCTTTAGACTATCAAACCTAATCACTGGAAATACTAACAGGGAGACAAGAAAGAAAGAAAGCCAAGGTGTTTTTCACTAAACATAAATGTAGGTGTATGTTTCTTCAAGTGCAAGTAGAGGCAAAATTATTTAGACAAAATGGTTTTTCCCATAAAGGTACTCATTTTCATTTATATGGGCTGAATGCTTATTTGCTACAAGTTCAAAAGAAATTAAGCAGTATGTTAGAGGTAGAGGAGAAAAATTTGCCAATCTAGGCTAGATGCTGCTGCTGGAGAATAGTATTTTCTGAATTAAAGTTTAGTAACAAACTACAAATATTAAAGTGAATTTTTTCAACTAATTCTATATGAGCACACTTGAAATATGCATTTGTTGCATAAAAATTATTTTAGTAGTTGAAGTTTTGCCACATAAGTATTATTATAATTATTTTAATTATATCTGCTTCTTTGTCTATTTCAAAAGTAAAATTATGTTTCATGTATTCTGAATACTAATTAAAAGAGGAAATGAAGAACACATAAATGAACAATTCAATTTTGTATTATTTATGTGAACTCCAAGGAAAAAACTAGAAGAAAAAAGAGAAATACCAATAGTTGTATTATTTCTTTGCTCTCCCTGTTTTGAGATACTGCCTCAGGCACTAACTTCCTTGTAATACATTTCTTTTCTTTTAATATAATATTAGTTACTATTATTAGTTCTTGTTACCTAGATAAAATTTTTTAAACATTTTTATTGGAGTATAATTGCTTTACAATGGTGTGTTAGTTTCTGCTCTATAACAAAGTAAATCAGTTATACATATACATATGTTCCTATATCTCTTCCCTCTTGCATCTCCCTCCCTCTCACTCTCCCTATCCCACCCCTCTAGGTGGTCACAAAGCACCGAGTTGATCTCCCTGTGCTATGCGGCTGCTTCCCACTAGCTATCTATTTGACGTTTGGTAGTGTATATATGTCCATGCCACTCTCTCACTTTGTCACAGCTTACTCTTCCCCCTCCCCATATCCTCAAGTCCATTCTCTAGTAGGTCTGTGTCTTTACTCCCGTCTTACCCCTAGGTTCTTCATGACCTTTTTTTTTTTTCTTACATTCCATATATATGTGTTAGCATACGGTATTTGTTTTTCTCTTTCTGACTTACTTCACTCTGTATGACAGACCCTAGGTCCATCTACCTCACTACAAATATCTCAATTTCATTTCTTTTTATGGCTGAGTAATATTCCATTGTATATATGGGCCACATCTTTATCCATTCATCTGATGATGGACACTTAGGTAGTTTCCATGTCCTGGCTATTGTAAATAGGGCAGCAATGAACATTTTGGTACATGACTCTTTTTGAATTATGGTTTTCTCAGGGTATATGCCCAGTAGTGGGATTGCTGGGTCATATGGTAGTTCTATTTGTAGTTTTTTAAGGAACCTCCATACTGTTCTCCATAGTGGCTGTATCAATTCACATTCCCACCAACAGTGCAAGAGTGTGTTCCCTTTTCTCCACACTTTCTCCAGCATTTATTGTTTCTAGATTTTTTGATGATGGCCATTCTGACCGGTGTGAGATGATATCGCATTGTAGTTTTGATTTGCATTTCTCTAATGATTAATGATGTTGAGCATTCTTTCATGTGTTTGTTGGCAGTCTGTATATCTTCTTTGGAGAAATGTCTACTTAGGTCTTCTGCCCATTTTTGGATTGGGTTGTTTGTTTTTTTGTTATTGAGCTGCATGAGCTGCTTTTAAATCTTGGAGATTAATCCTTTGTCAGTTGCTTCATTTGCAAATATTTTCTCCCATTCTGAGTGTTGTCTTTTGGTCTTGTTTATGGTTTCCTTTGCTGTGCAAAAGCTTTTAAGTTTCATTAGGTCCCATTTGTTTATTTTTGTTTTTATTTCCATTTATCTAGGAGGTGGGTCAAAAAGGATCTTGCTGTGATTTAGAGTCTTCTGTCTATGTTTTCCTCTAAGAGTTTGATAGTGTCTGGCCTTACATTTAGGTCTTTAATCCATTTTGAGTTTATTTTTATGTATGGTGTTAGGGAGTGTTCTAATTTCATACTTTTACATGTACCTGTCCAGTTTTCCCAGCACCACTTATTGAAGAGGCTGTCTTTTCTCCACTGTATATTCTTGCCTCCTTTATCAAAGATAAGGTGACCATATGTGCGTGGGTTTATCTCTGGGCAGGTGGACTTTGGGAACAAGATATATTATTTTTTCCCCTTTCCCTCTTTTTGTGAGTGTGTATGTGTATGCTTCTGTGTGAGATTTTGTCTGTATAGCTTTGCTTTCACCATTTGTCCTAGGGTTCTGTCTGTCCGGTTTTTTGTTACTTTAAAAAAATTTTTTTCTTAATTATTTTTTATTTTAATAACTTTATTTTATTTTATCCTCTTTCTCTCTATTTTTTCTCCCTTTTATTCTGAGCCATGTGGATGAAAGGCTCTTGGTGCTCCAGCCAGGCATGAGGGCTGTGCCTCTGAGGTGGGAAAGCCAAGTTCAGGACACTGGTCCACAAGAGACCTCCCAGCTCCACATAATATCAAACGGCAAACACCTCCCAGACATCTCCATCTCAACACCAAGACCCAGCTTCACTCAACGACCAGCAAGCTACAGTGCTGGAAACCCTATGCCAAACAACTAGCAAGACAGGAACACAACCCCACCCATTAGCAGAGAGGCTGCCTAAAATCATAATAAGGCCACAGACACCCCAAAACACACCACTGGATGTGATCCTGCCCACCAGAGAGACAAGATCCAGCCTCATCCACCAGAACACAGGCACTAGTCCCCTCTACCAGGAAGCCTACACAACCCACTGAACCAACCTTGTAATACATTTCTAAGCTCTTCCACGTTTCCCTACTCAGATCCATCTTTTCCAAAGAGCTTCCCATGCTTCCACCTTTTCTCCCTTGCCCCTTTACTTAATCGCTATTGAAATTTAACTGTGACTTTGGTTCTGTTTCCTGTGCCTGATTTTCAAAGAAGGAGACCTAAACCACCTCCTCCCTCCCTATATTTTTGTAGGGGCCTTTACGAAACAGTTCCTCAGTCAAAACTTGGAATAAGTAGATAATTACAAGTGATTAAAACACGAATCTATTTCTTTAACTTTTATATCAAATGGTAACACATTAAATGTCGTGTATGCAAGAACTTTCAGTAATCAGGTAATGTATTTTGAAGATATCTGTAACATTTACATGACTATGATATACACCTAGAACAAGGAAACCCTGAAGTTATACTCCAAACTTTATTCTACATATACTCAGTTTGCCTGGTTTTGACTGTTATCAAAGTAGAATACATATCCATTATAACAGTGTTTATTTTGTTTTTTTTTTAAAGGAAGCAATTTTACATAATTATACAAGTTTAATTTAATTAGTATAGTAAATACAATTAGGAAGAGGATGCTGTCTGGAAAAAATGCATTTCTGTGTTTTTTACAAATCATTCTGTCTAGGAGTAACAGGAGGATCTAGAATGATTGATTCTAAATACCACGGACGATAATCTTTATCAGTTTTCGGTTCATTCTTCCAGATAACTATGGACATCCTTTAAATTTTGTTGAAATTTTGTGGTGTAGACTTTAGACCATAAAAACATTAGAAATGTTTCCTAGAACTTTCACTTGATCTGATCACGTGACTTATGGAAAGCTCCCAAGCTAAACGTTGAAATTTCTACGGTCTTTAGGTTATTTTTTTCCTGGTCCATTTTCTTCTTCCTTTCACTTCTGTAGATTAAACACCCTCAAAATAATATTAATAAACATATCATCTAAACAGGATCATTTTTCTTGTAGTTAAATAGACTGAGAAATGTCAGCCTTGGAACCAGGGAAGTATTAACAGAACCAAAGTCTCTGTGTCCCTTGGTCATCATCCTTAGGTGTCTGAAGTTTGAGAACAGAGGTTGGCACTAGAACTTTTAAAAGAAAACAGAAAGCAAAATTCAGAGAGAACAGGGCTTCCCTGGTGGCGCAGTGGTTAAGAATCCGCCTTCCAATGCAGGGGACACGGGTTCAAGCCCTGGTCAGGAAAGTTCCCACATGCCGCGGAGCAACTAATCCCGTGCACCACAACTACTGAGCCTGCGCTCTAGAGCCCACGTGACACAACTACTGAGCCCGCGTGCCACAACTACTGAAGCCCATGTGCTTAGAGCCCGTGCTCCACAACAAGAGAAACAGCTGCAATGAGAAGCCCGTGCACTGCAACGAAGAGTAGCCCCCGCTCAACGCAACTAAAGAAAGCGCACACGCAGCAACGAAGACCCAACACAGCTGAAAATCAATTAATTAATTAATTTAAAAAAAAGATTCAGAGAGAACAGATTTTTGCTTATAAATTCATTATTTACTACATGTGCTATAGACGTAGGAGCCTGACTTGAACTTGAACCAGGTTAACTTAAGACAGAGTCAGACAACCATTTGAAACAAAGACCAAAGTCATAGAATATGCAGCTTCCCTTCTAGGAGACTGCTGTCTTTTGCCACAGCAAAAGTCCTACCTATTCAGTGAAAGGCTTGCTCAACTTTGATCTGAAATAGACTTAATTCCATTTTCCAGCTGGGTCAAGCTTAAGAGTTGGTAAAGGTCAAGTTAGGTCTGCAAATGTGCTTGACTTCTAGACCTAAACTGATTTGCTTTCTGAGAACGAAACTAAAAAGGTCACTCCTCTTCTGAATACTTTAGGAATAAGCAGGTTTTACAGTTTTGGAGGATAAGCCAGATGGAAGATTTTTAGGTTATGGAGTCTTCATAGTTGGTGACCACACTGTAGTAAAGAGAGCCCAAACCTTAGTTTTTTTAGTCCTTGGAATTCTAGGCCAGTGAAGAAAATTCTAGCCCAGTGCAGTGCATCTAGATCAGGGAAGATGTTTTGGATGGTGTATTTTAAAAGCTGATGTAAAGCCAAGGACAAAGGATGAAGGGGACAGAAGAGATGGATAATAGAACAATGAGATGTTAAGGAAAAATGCTTTTAGCTTAACTCATTGGTACCTGGGGAAATACAGGGAAGAGTGCTCACTACCACCCCAGTTATTTCAGTTTTCAAAATACATTTTGGTCTAGAATTGCACATACTTCCCAATAGCCCAATGCACCTCTCTGCTATGTTTACTTCTCTGTATTCCTCTCTCTCTCTTCACTGCCAACACCCATCCCATGCCACCTCCAGGTCAGAACCGTTTTAAGCCTGTCTTCAAGAATGTTGGGGCAAGTTGAGAGAGAAGGAAAAGAGAAACCAATTAGATGGGGATAGCTAGAGATTTTGTAGACTCTATCCCCTTTCAAACTCTGATGTACATGTGTGATTGGGCACACACACAGTCTTCTTTCATGCCTATTACATTTTTTAAAAAGAGATGAACACAAATGAGAAGAAACAAAATGAGAGGGCAAAGAGACATACTGGGTATCACTGCCTCTGGGGAGCCATCTGTAAACATGCCCTCTTCTCTGACCCCTGCCCTTCCCTCTAAGTAGAGTGAGAAGATCCTCACCATATTCCCATAGTGCATTGGTGATATTTTGTTATGCTTATCACCCTGTATTTTATTGTTTTCTTATACAGTTTTCACCTCACCTGGACTGTGAACTACTTAAAGCCAGGATGTCTATGTTATTTACTGTGTGCGTGTGAGATGGGTAGAATGCTGTGATTTCCCATGTCCTTGGGACATTTCATTGTAAAGGATGGAGTATGGGAAGCATGTGATTGTTCCACTAAAACCTCATGATAAAATAATTTATGACTCTCTCTTTATTATATTTTTTGTGTTTAAGTCTGTAATATGAGCCTCTTTTTAATGATCTAAGTAGTAGCTAGAAGGATAAAGGTAAATAGTATCCAGGCACAACTATGTTATTAACACATAACAGACAAGTGTGGGTAGCTATGGAAAAGTGAATTGGTCATAATCTTAAAGTGGTCCAGTCAGAGAAACTAAATTAGGTTAACTAAAACAACCCATTCATTTTAACCACTTTACTTCTAAAATACTGAATCATTGCCATTTTGTCTGGTTCTGATATCCTTCATGCCAAAATAATCAATATTAATGCAGTCAGAATTACCAAGCGAACTACTGTGTATGTCCATCAAGAATGTTTCTCAGAAACTTCATTCACTGTGACTCAATATGGATTTACATGTTGAGATTGAGGTCTGTATATGATTATTTTTACAGAAAAATTCTAGATCCAAAAACACCTCATTGGTTCAGATAATATGAACTACAGTGAAACTTTAGCACACTAAAATATTTGGAGGATCCTCTGCCATTGCAACAGAGTTTCAAACGAAACCCCAAAACCTAAAGTCATATTTTTATCACCTTCTTTTCCCTAATTTTATAAAACCAGATGATAGCTATCCAGAAAATACGGTACATATTAATTGCAGTGATCAGGTTAACAATTCCCAAAGAAATTATATATTTTTGATGTCGTATACTTAAAACTATGGGTCAGCTTATGTCAGTTTTCAAAATACATTTTGGTCTAGAATTGCACATACTTCCCAATATCAGAGTAAACCGTAATGCCTCATTTTATCCTCCATTACAGAAGACAATAGATGTGCATCTTCGAATGCAGTGTCCTGCACCAAGTGCCTTGCGCTGGGTCCGGAATGTGGATGGTGTGCTCAAGAGGTGTGCCTTTTTCTTTCTTTCCTTTTTTGCTCTTTTCTCTTCTCCTTAAAGTTGACCTTCTTTCTAGCATGATTTCACTGACCTAATATTCTGTGCCTTGAAGATGCATCAGGAAAAAGAAAGATACTGCTGAGCATCAGGAAAATTTTCTTTGGTTTCATGCTTGGAAACAGCATATCTGGCTGAATATAAGTATAACCTTTTTATTAGGAAAATTATGGTAATTTTGAAATGAAGTGCAAACCATTTTATGTTTTCCATCTGTTCTATAGAGAGAATTGGCAAACACGGATAGTAACTTTTGATAGGTCAGTAGGCTTTGTGCGAAATTCTTGCTGCAGCTTGGGGCATTAGGTTATATATCCAAGTTGGATCGTTGTCTTGTGCTTGCTTATTAAAGAAAAGCAAGCTAATTTATTGTTCCATCTCATTTGTTTTTATTTGAAATACTTGGAGATAAGTGATTTGCTCCATTTCATAACACTGTACATCAGTTCACTGGCTACTTATGCAAAATGGGATGCTTTTCTTTGACATGCGACCCTATTCATGCAATATTGTGTACATTAAATTCTGTTACATGGAGAATAACCAGAAAATGTTTATTCTTCAAAATTTATGTTTTTATAGTCAAATAAAGAGAAACATGTCCTAATAACAAACTTTATAGTAAAACGATTATAATGTGTTCCTTCCTTCTTGGCTCTAAACTTGTATTGAGTTTTTTCTTTTGTTGGTAATATTCAATCAAAACTACCTTATATAATAAGTTTCAATGAGGAAGCCAACTGCTAATTTGGTTTTTTTTTATGAGATTACCTAGGTAACTTTACAATTATTTATGTAGTTCCTGAGAATTGAAACAAACAGACTTTTAATGGCCTTTTGCTTGACATGAAGAGAAATCTCTAGCTTTTGCAGCCTCTGATTTAGATGAAAAAACTGTATCTACCATTAGCTTTCCAATCTCTCCTGTTATTACTTGTCCTTTTATACATCCCCCAAGAGGAAACAGAAATATGAAAAGTAGCAAAGGATGATGGACATTACTTTCTTCTATGCAACAAGTCAGGAAAAAGGCAGGGGAGGGGATCATGAAACAGTAGCCATGTCTTCCGGAAGTAAGCAGCCCTCCTACTGACAGCCCAAAGGCTTCCTGGACGTACTCTGGGCTTTATCGGTCAGAAAATCAGATGTCACTCAAAACTAGGCAGTGCTTTGCCAGAACCCATGGAGCCAGGCAATGTCATAGAGAGGACAATTCCACAGTTTCCAGGACCAATCTCATTCCCTCCTATGATCCAAATGACCAGACAGAATTCACTCTTTTCTCTGAGCCTCCCTTTCCGCATCTCTATAACCTTGAGTTTGAAGTTTACTTCCAGTTTTTCCTTGTCAGGTATGTTTTACATTTGTTGATATGTTGATATTTCATGACCCTCACCCAACACTCCGTTTTAGACCTCTACTGCATGACCAAGGAAGATCATTAGAGTTGTGAAGACTGTGCCAACTTAACTTCAGCTCCTGAGAACTTTAGTGACTATAGTTTAGAGGGATTTTCAAAAGATGGTTCAGAAACCCAGTTACCAGCTAAATGCAACACGCCAGCCATATAGAATGTCAGTTTCCAGAGAGCACCCTTCTCCATCTCACACCTCTACTGGCATGAAAAGTCTGGAGAGTCACAGTTATGGGAGGAGCAATGTCAGTCCTGCCATGGAGGAGGGATTTTGTGTATTCAGAGGAATGGGTGGTCAAATGGAAGGAGGTAAGCCAAGGAGGAAACGTAGGGTGGCTTCCAGAGGTGTCTGCTGTTGGTCCAATCCTCAGAAGGGGATCTCAGAAAACATCCAGAAATGACTTGGCTGTTCATATCCCGAAATATTCTTCTATGTGGTACAGGGTAGTCTAATTTATGTGTTGACAAAGCAGGCTCTGAAATGCGATCAACTTGGATTCAAATCCCAGTGCCATCCATTTCCAACTATGTAAACTTGGCCATGTTAACCTACCCACTCTGAGCCTCAGTTTTCCCTAGCTCTAAAATGGAAATAATAACTGTAACTATGACACACCGTTGTAAAGTTTAAATGAAACTGTATGTGGAAGGCATTTAGCACACAGGCATTGCTTAAGTTACTATAAGAACTATGGTGAGACTCTAGAGCAATTCATTCAGACTTAGGAAACTAAGAAAATTGCCTGTGTTAAGAATACAACGTCAGGGGAAGCAACCCATGTTAGCCCTCAGTCACTGGCCATATCATTAACAGAAGGAGCTGTCCACTCCCTACATGCTGACCTGACACCACTGAAAGGAAAAATGCAATGGTTAATTTTGAAAGATTGCCCACCATTTAGTCACATATGCAACTGCTGGTTTTATTTCTCAGCGAGCAAGAGAAGAGGGACAAGAAAGAAAGAGGCATTTTTTTCTCTGTTCATGATTAGAAAAGATAAACATGACCAACTTAAGCCTGGTTTGTATAATTCTCAAAGCTGGTCAAAAGTAAAAGTTCACTAGAAAATTTACACAGAGTATAATCAATTTGTCTGCATTTTTGTGTGGCATGTCAATCTGCCATTCTGTATATTTTGACTTCTCTTTCTCTCCATGCTACATAAAAGGAACTGGAAAATATTTAGGATAGACAAAATTGTATCAATATTACCTAGTTCAATGCCTCATATTCATTTTAACATATGTGAAAGACTGGACATAACATATGTGAAAAAAAAGATGACTTAACGTATGTGAAAGTTTTGAAGACTTCTCCTCTTCTGCCTGATATGTCAGATACAGGTTGTGATTACATAGTCAGAAGTTTACAGGGCAGCCTTGGAGCATAATTAAACCAAAATACAATACAAAGGGCATTCACTGTCAAAAAGGAAGATGAAGGAATTCTTTCATTTCTGTACAGATTGCCATGCTTGGAGGTTAGAAAGACTCAGAAACGAGTAGGAGAAAAACCTTTTCCTATTTATATCTCCAGACTATTACATTAAATGGATGAAAGTAACAATTGATGAGAAGCCAACCAGGGTAACTTTCTAACCTGGGCTTTTCATTCTCAAATAGGTTTTAGACAGCTGGAGTATAAGTTTGCTTGAGTATTTCTTGTAGAAAAAGTAAAATATAAGAATTAGAAGACATTAAAATGACACAAAACACCAAAAGTTAAAAGGGTGTGGTTTCAAATTCTTTTCTTTTATACGGAGTGGAAAGTAGGCCACAGTGGGTAGGGGCAGCATTCCATTCTTTATTTTGATGCCACGATCTTTTCTTCCCTTTTCAAACCTAATTGTCAAATTGGCAATGTTTTTCTAACTTAGTTTTTACAGTAGAGTAAAAACAGCCATGCTGATTCAGACACTGCAAAACAAATGATATTTTTTTGCCTACTTCAGCAAAATGATTTGACATTTAAAGGTCAAATGGCATAGATTGATGTATAGTTGCAGTGAATTAACCACCTTCCCCTCTTTTTCATTCTGTATATATAAATCACAAAATTTCCAGCTGAAAAGAAAAATCAGAGTTATTTGTACTTTATTTCCTTTCCTGATTTGAAGGCTTGCAGTTTTTACTTAAATTAATTAAATTAAAGCGCATGTGGCCCTTGGTCTGTGGCCTTCATGGGAGGCATGAATGAGCATACATGTACCAAGCCTTATGCGCCCTCAGTATTCCCCAGGCTCTGGGACAGCTGAGATCCCCCATCCAGCCCCTTATATCTAGCAGTACATGCCACCTTTCTCTGAGGAGCTCCAAGTTGTTTAAAAACTAAATCTCACATTCAGAACCTCTAAGTTTTAACAACAGATAGGATAAACTTGGAAATGAGAAATTAAGGCTTTAAACATTTTAAACTTCAGCAAGCAAGGTCAACAGCAAGGCAAATCGAATTCTTCTATTCCCATGAAGTCATTCACCAATGACACCTGGAGATCTTGACTGAAAAGAACCTATTCTCTCTTGTCTTTTTTTAAAACAAATTTATTTATTTATTTATTTATTTTTTGGCTGTGTTGGGTCTTTGTTGCTGTGTGTGGGCTTTTCTCTAGTTGTGGCGAGCGGGGGCTGCTCTTCGTTGCAGTGCGCTGCCTTCTCACTGCAGTGGCTTCTCTTGCGGAGCACGGGCTCTAGGCACACGGACTTCAGTAGTTGTGGCACGTGGGCTCAGTAGTTGTGGCTCCCGGGATCTAGAGCGCAGGCTCAGTAGTCGTGGGGCACGGGCTTAGTTGCTCCGCAGCATGTGGGATCTTCCCCGACCAGGGCTCGAACCTGTGTCCCCTGCATTGGCAGGTGGATTCTCAACCACCGTGCCACCAGGGAAGCCCTCTCTTTTGTCTTTTAATTATATTTATATTGCAACTGTGCACCACACTCTAATTCAGGATCAGTACTGTAAAGGGTCACATAGTAAAATTTTTTGTGCCACATACTATCTCTGTTGTACATTGTTCTTCTCCGTTTTTATTGTTTTACAGCATTTAAAAAATGTAACAAGTATTTTTTAGCACTCAAGCCATACAAAAACAAGCCATGAGTTGTGTTTGTCCCACTGTCTCTAGTTTTCCAACCCTTTTTCTAAATTGAGAGAAGAATTAAATTAAAATCTTTGTATGAATGTTTTTATATTGCCTACCACCATCCCATCTAATTCCTCACCAGTGCCAAGGATCTCCTTATTCATAATTAGTGATCTCATAGTCAAGTAATATTAAACGTGAATATAATCTCTTTTCTCCATAACCCTATGACATTCTGTGCTTCCCCTAAATTTAATGCCTATGATAATTACATTTACTTGCTTAATGGCTGAATTCACTGATGGTCTGTTGACTCTGATAACAGGGACTCTATCTGTCGTGTTCCAGTCTGTATCCTCAGCACCTAACAAACTACTGTCCCTGAGTAAGTATTCAGTCAACATTCTTCGATTGAATGAGTAATTAATCAGAAACCCAGTTCTCTGAATCGGTTAAACTAGATGAGGAATGACTGAATGCCAGATCAAAATAGCCACATCCAGGAAGATCACTAAGCAAATATCCCAAATAATTCAGGCCAACATTATATATAATAAACTATATTTCTATACTTTTCAATACATTTCCTGTTCTTAGGAAAAAACCTGAATGGTTACATTCAAAAATAAAAATATCAAATCTTTCTCAGTCAAGATAAATTATATTTTAAGCTTGCTCCATTAATTCCAAGTTTAATGGATGGCTATTGGATTACCATCAACTAACCAGTGCTGAATGGTAATGAAAGTTCAAGATTCTGTTCAAAATCAGGAGACTTTGAGCTGCACTTTTATATCTCCCAGTCTCATTATGAGCATCTTCCTTGGTTTACTGAATTACAGGCTGTTACGTGTATAAGAAGTCGGGGAATTTTTAGTCTAAGAAATATAGATTTCCAATTCATTCTTTTATGAATTTTCAGTACCTAATTAGGCATGTGATTTCTAAGGACTTGCTCTCACATTCCAAACATAATAGTATATAGTAAACATACCAGTTGGGTTCTTTGAGAACTGAAGCTTACATGTGGAACCACACTGAATGGTCTATTTTGGCTAAATTTTCTTTTGGAGCAGTATTTCCAAAATAAAATATTTAGAAGGAATTAAGTTGGTATAATTTTAAAGTGATCAGTTAACAATATTTAAAGTACTTAGTTTAAATCTCCTTTTTAATATTCATTTTCTTCTTTCAAAATAACATTTAGAAATTAAAGCTTTATTTAAGACAAATTTGCCAGTATTCTTATTGGAAACATGCAGCTATTCTTAACAGTTGTATAATTTGTACAATATTGGAAGATGGCTTCTTTGCAGTGTTCGTTATGTGGTTTTCTTTGGTTATAACTGAGATGATATGCACTAAAAACATCAGTGATTTTCCTTCTTTTAAACAGGATTTCATTTCAGGTGGATCAAAGAATGAACGTTGTGATATTGTTTCCAATTTAATAAACAAAGGCTGCTCAATTGATTTGATAGAATACCCATCTGTGCATGTAACACCAAGTGAAAATGAAATCAATACCCAGGTGACACCAGGAGAAGTGCTGATTCAGCTACGTCAAGGTATGGTTATTTTCAAATAAATCAATGATGATTCTTCATTTGAAATTATATCTAGCTTTATTTGCTCATATTTAACATTTTATGGCAGGCAGTATTGCTACAGTAGAAATAAGAGTGGGCTCAGAATCAAGAAATCAGAATTCTAGTCTTTCTTATGCCTATAGCTAGCTGTGTGGCCTCGGACACTCTGCAAACCTGACCACACTATATTATAATTATGTGTTTCCAAACTTGATCACATTGTACTGTAATTGTGTTCCTATGCCACTGCCAGCTCTGGAAGAAAGAGAACATGTTTTATTCCACTCTGTTTCTCCAATGCCTAACAGAGTGCTGGCATGTAGTAAGCACTCCATAAGTGTTTGCTGAATTTGTTAGTTGATTAATTAGTAAGAGATGTGAATTAAGCTAAGTCTTAGAGCCTGTGTGATAAGCTTGTAACAGAAAACTATAATTCATAATTATCATAATTAACTTGAGCTGATTTGGCCCCTGAGAGTAACGTACGCTTTTCCTCCAATACTTCTCTTATACTTGTCCTTCCACACCACTGTATTGCACATGTAGCAGGCCACTGGAAATTATTCATTTTCTCCAGTGCCAGAGAATCCCAATGAACTAACTACATATGGCAAGATAAGTTCAGGTACAAAGATATGCATCACTCAACTAGATACATTTAGTTTTAAGTGGTATGCGATTGCCTTCAAGCCATCATTATTTCATTTTGGGTGGTATTGTCCTGTCATTAAACTTTTGAATAACCATTATCAACATATGACCTCCCAATTCCAAAGCTGAGCTATTTTTCCCAGACTCTTGGATTACCAAAATAACGAAATCCATTTCTTTCTTGGCCCTAGGCATATTCCCAGCTTCCAATTAAAACTGTGCACTTCACCATATCCAACAATTATACAGCCCAGTATGGACATAAATGAGTGACAGCTGGAAAGGGGTACACAAAAATTAAAGTAACTAGGTTGGTAAGATTATGACACTTGCCACCTTCTATTGCTGCCATAGCAAAATACCACATACTATGTGCCTTAAACAACAGAAATTTATTTTCTCACAGTTCTAGGAGCTAGGAAGTCTAAGATCAAGGTGCTGGCAGATTCGGTTTCTGGGGAGGGAGAGAGAATGACAGACAGACAGAAAAGGAGCTCTCTGTTGTCTATATATAAGGGCACTGAACCCACCATGAGGACCCCACCCTCAGGACCTCATCTATATCTAGTCATCTCCCAAAGGCTCCATCTCCAAACACCATCACATTGTGAGTCAGGGCTTCAACATAGAAATTTGGCTGGGGGCGGGCAGGGAGGGGGCAAAATTCAATCCATAATTCTTGATATATAAAATAATGTTTTCAAAAGCTATGAAATATTTTTAGAAATTAATTATATTTTATACAAGAAAACTGAACTCCAAAAAGTGAAACTGTTTTTATAGGCCAACATCTCTGAACACCTCGCAATAAAATTTAAAATCAATACAAGAGGATAAACAAATATTAAATAATAGAGAAACAAAGAAAAGATTTTCCTAAATAAGTTCTATCTCCAAGAATAAATCAAAACTCTAGTCATAGACTATTTGATAAAAACAATAATAACAACACACATCATAACATAATGGTATGTGTTCAAAGTTGCTCTCAGGATAATTCAAAACTTTAAATGCTTTTATTATTAAAGAAGAATGAAGCATGCAGATAAAGGTATAGAAACAACAAAAACAAAATAACCATAAGGAAAACAGAGGAAGAAATTCATAAGTTAAGAAAAAAAACAAAATGGAATGCAAAATAGAAATAAAAAAGTAAAACGAACGTATAAATCCAAAATCTGGTTATTTGTAAAGCCCAATGAAATAGACAAATTGTTGGCAAAGCTAATTAAGAAAAAAGGACAAAAAGCAAATGACCTGATTATACAGACCATAACCAGAGAAACAAATATTGGGTAAAAAAAAACTTTAAGAAAATATTAAAAATGGTAAAATGCATTAAATGTGGTAAAATATATAAATCGTAATAATAAAGATAATTTTCTAGGAAAATATACATGACTAAAATTGACTCAAGAAGAGGGAAACCCCTAAGAAACCTAATAAAGATATAAGAAGTTAAGAAAATTATAAAAGAAACTCCCCCTAAAAACATTAGGTCTAAAGGATTTCATGGGGAGAAATGATTTCATGTTCCCCTAAACATTTAAAGAACACATTATCCCTATGCTACATGAACTCTTCCATGGTTTTAGAGAAGGCTTAGAAGCTACTCAATTTTTACAAGCTTATCATAACTCTAGTATCAAATCCCTAATAACATTTTAAGAAATCAAATTAAACTGCATGTGATAATAAGAGCAATGTCACCATACAAGTAGATCTAACCTAGGGTAGTTGATTGTCTTAAAATTAATGTATTTTTATCATCTTAGTTTGCCAAAAGAAGAAAAATATATATTGTTATCTCAATAGATGCCAAAAATCATACAAAAAAAATTTAGTATCCATTCCTGCCCAAACCAAAATTGAAGACTACTTTTTTAATATGTATTAAAATCCTTCTGAAAGTTTTACATAAAAGCAATCAGACAAGAAAACCAAGTATGTGTTATCAACATTTTGAAAAGATAAAGCAAAATTATCATTATATTTCTACCTGGAAATCCAGGCAAATCAACGAAAACTATTAAAATTAAAAATAAAAGGCCATGGCAGGAAATTTTTTAAATATTCAAAAATCAATGAATTTCTTATATAGTATTAAATATAACTTAAAAAGGGATCATTTCAAAGCAGCAACCTAAAATGTAAACTGCCTAGTGATAAACTTTCTAAAAAATATGTAGAGTCTATTGTGCTACGTAAAAGACAGTATGAATAGATGCAGAAGAATTTTATGTTCCTGAATAGGGAAACAATATTATAAAAATAACAGTTTTCTATAAATATATTCTAGTAATGTAACAAAATCTAAGTGAATCAATAAATGTAAGACAGTCCCAATCAAATTTAAATGCAGTTTGTTTAAACAAATCTTCAGTGATACTCATTATACATGTATCTATCTATATCTGTCTATCTCTCCATATATGTAACAACATATTTATTTAGGATACATTCCTAGGAATAGATTTACTAGGTCATGTGTATTACCAGATTATTCACAAGAAAAATTCATGTCCAGTTAGGCTTTCAAGAGTCAACCTCACCCATTCTCATTCTTTTTAATCTCTTCAATTTGTTAAGTGTAACTAGTCTATTAGCTGTTTTCTTTTGTCTTTTTCCTATTACTAGAAAGCTTGAATATTTTTCTTAAGCTTATTAATTATCTTTATCTCTCCACTTTGTGTGTGATTTGCCCCTCCATATAAATTTGCTTATTTTTCTCACTGAATATTAATTTTCAACAGCTTACAGATGAGGCTTATCATATATTATTTACCTCTAAAAAATGACTAATAGCCTTAAAAAATGTCTTGCTCTTTTTTAAATACTTGAGATTTGAAAATTACAAGGTGCATTTTTTTATACTGGTATGTTACTTTTAAATTTATACACTTAAATGAATTTAGTCTGTTCTCTTCTGTAGACATAATGGTGGCTGAATCCTCCTGAGACTATAAATTAACAGTTCAAAAGTTGGGAAGTTATTTCAGTGCTGTAGATAAGCAATGGCAGTAATGGTAACAAGGCAGGAGAAAAATGGCCAGACTTGAGAGATAATCCGGAGGTTTCATCCCTAGGGACTGGTGATTGATGAGTATGGGAACACCTGGGCTCTGGCTCGAGCATCTAGGTGAGGTGGAGAAGGCTGCTCTTTGTGGAGGGGGTGAGTCTGAGTTCAAACAGACATCTTGAATTAAGGTAGTGACTTACCCATTAGGTGTTCTGGGGAGAGACAGAGTTGGAGATAGAGAAGCTGGAGATGTCAACATGAGGTAGTAAGTGAAGGTAGTATGAATGAGATCATGGGAGTAGGAGAATCAAAACACAAATGCTTAATGTCTATGTCAATCATTATAGGGTTTGATTTTAGTCAATTCCCCAATCCTCATGAATTTCTGTGTGGAAATAGTTACTAACTGTCTAACGTGTATGTTATCTTTCCAACATAGCTATGACAGAACTATATTTTTATAATCTGCATATATAGCAAATAATTATTAAAATAGATTTAATAAGTTCATCTAAAAGTGCATCGTGGCATCAAAGACATGCCAGCTTTGGGGCATAATATATAAAGCTGTATTTTACCAACTCCAGATATACAGGAACCTCATTCCTTACAATGTAAAGTCCTTTGCACCCTAATATATATATAAGAGTTGAGGGTCTGGTATAATGAATACCTAAGTGTAAAATACATTTATTCCCTAATATTAATTTTGATTTATTAGATTTATTTATAGATAACCACTTTATTCTTACCTGATAAAAATTCATGACCTTCAATGTAGCATTTATTAAGGATTTTAAAAAGTTTTTATTTTTAAAAATAAAAATATTTCCACTATATCATATACTAAGTTTTTAAAGGAATGTTAGGGCTATATAAAATATGTATATAATATATATAATTGAATATTTTAAATGAGATTTTAAAAAGATATTTACTTTTTACTTCTTAAACTATACTTTTTAAAATTTTTACCTATCAATTTTATGGAAAAATAATAACAGAAATAGGTGACTAATCCTAGTTTATGTCCCCTAAGAACAGTGAAATGAAATGAAATCTTTAGGAAGATAGGTGAGAGAAGATAATTCTCGATTTCTGTTTCAGAAGTAATATAATGTATATGACAAGGATGAGTATAATTTGTACTTCACTAATTGAAGAAAAGGTTTCAAACTTGATTCATTTTAATATTTTAAAGAAAAAAAGTTCTTTAGTGTAGCTTAATTTAAAATGTAAGATTTTTCAGGTATTCTTCTTGAATTCAAAACTTTTTTCAAAAAACCTAAAACTATAGAGTCATGCATTTTTCCTCCTCAACACCTGGCACATATCCCCCATTTTATCCCACACAGAAATCCAGAAATGTGCTGGAGTCTGTACCTTGCTGTTTCAAACTAGTCTAATTCTTGGGCCTTCTCCTTCCCCTGCTCAAGGATAATGAATAGAAATTGGCAGCTCTTTCCTCCTGCTACAGTTCTCCATATTTTCTTACGGTTTTTCACTTTCATCTTATGCAGAATATTTCTTAGTTATCTTTTCTTAATATCCAGTCATGTTTGTTGTAGCCAGCTCTTCAGAGATGCTCACGCCATTATTTGAGTGATTTAAAACTCATTCGAACAACTTTATTTTTTTGGTCTATTCAAACCAATATTGGCAATAGTTCTAAGTAGGTCTCAACTTTCCTCCAAGTCCTCTTTCTTATTCTATGTCACAGACTCTTTTCTTGCCTTTAAAGTTAATCAAAGGAATAGGACTTGAGCCTTTAGAATCTCAAATTATGAGGATGAAGCTTTCCTGGAGATAATGTAAGTGGTGGCATAAATATTTTGGGGGCCAGATGATACTCTTTTCCTCTTATAGAGAGAAACTATTTAAGATCTCCCTAAACTATGGGAAAGAAGTTATAAATATTAGCTTCTTACTGTGGTATATATATGGGCCTTTTGAAATGCTGTATCAAAATATTCTTCCAATATAGTTTAAAGAACATTTATGAGTGGCTATGCATGTACCAAACCCAGAGGCTTCAGAGATAAATAAACAGTTCTTATCCTAATGTTGTTCTATCCAATGTTAGATAGAACAGTTCTATCTATCATCTATTCTAACATTAGAACAGATCTAATGTTAGAATCTAGTAATACTAATGGTAATAATTACTAATGTCTATATATTTACTGTGTACCAAATACTGTGGTAAATATTTTATATGGATCACTGCACTTAGTAGCTCTTACCCACTAAAAGAATCCACCCCCACATAGCTCCTTCTCTCAGAGTAGCATTTAAGACATTGCTGCTGGAATTTATATCACAGTGGTGATGGCCGCAGATATTGTCTTATTTTTAGATGTGTTTCTTTCTCATTCAATATATTCAAAACCTCTTTAATGTCATCTTCCCTTTGAGCCCATTGTTGGTGGCACCACAGTAGGAACTGAATGGAGATTTTATCCAAGGACATGGTATCCATGTTCCCATGAAAAGATATTTCTACTGCTTCCAAGAGAAGGTTTCTCCGTCATATATAATTATCCAATCCAAAGCCAACTTGAGAGCATAATGTGGGGAGTGTCTCAGGCTCATGGGCAAAATATGGTAATCTAAGCTTGGCCCCTTCAGCTTCCTCCTTAACAAGCAGAGTGGGGTTTGGGGTCAGCCTATGTAGGGCTGCCCACCTTAAGCTTACTACTTAAAGCTAGAACCTTTTAGGAAACTCAAGTGCCTTGCAGTTTAAAAGTAGCGATTATCATTCTCTCCAGCGATGAGTAAAAGGCCTGTGTACAGAAAGATTCTCCTTTCTCCTTTAGTGAAAACTTGTCTTACTGAGGTGTCAGCCCACGCTGAGGTCTTCAACTGACCCAGGTACATGTGCTAACGCCAGCATCTATGTAATCAAAATAAAGCTACAGCAGCCTGCACCCTCTAACCATGGCCATTTGGCCAGGCTTCCTAAAAGCCCTCTTCTTTGCTGAGGTCAGTGAGACTAGGATTCACTTGCTAGGCTATGAGCAGCTGACCTGTGCTGAAGGCTCCTGTGTGGCTAGCATTTTACTGGAGCTCCCTGAATAGCTCAGGCCTCCAAGGCCTGTGCTTTTGCTGATGCTATGTAGACTCTGCCTGTTGGCTGAGATAACCAACCAATAATATAACAACTCACACAACACGCTGAATATCTGGTACATTTTTCGATGACTCTATAAAAATAGGCAGCCATTCATCTTTAGACAGAGCCACCATAAACTATAATGATCCATCAAGATGAGAATACCATGTGGCCAGCTCCTAATGCCTTCAGCCATATGTCCAAGTCAACAGTTAAAAAACAACTACACAACTTTAAAAAAATTAAAAATTAAATGCTGACCCACATTAAAATTCAAGCTCCTCCACATGAACCACACTCCCCAATACGCTCCATTTCTATTTCTCATCGATCCAGCCCTATCTACCAGATTCTATCATTCTTCTGAATTAAACTTCTCTACCCAAATTGCAGGACACTTCCACATGGGCAGGATTTTTCACCAGATACTTGGAAAGCAGAGCCAAATATATGTTCACCGGAGGCAGCCCAGCTCCTAAAAAAAGGAGTGAAAGAATTGACTGGGCTGGGCTATGCAAGCCCAATTTCTCCTCCCAAACTCTTGGGCTGAAAATCCAAGAATGTTATAATAAAGAAGTTTCCTGCATTTAAAGGCAAATTAGGAATAAGTAAATAGCCCCTTTCTCCCATAATTAATATTACAAACCAAAAAACCTTACTATTTTTAATACATTCCATAATCTGGCTGTATAACATTTGATTTGTGAAGTTTTAAAATATTGCTATTTTTAAGCATATTAAGACTGAAAATATGATTTGATAAATTGTAAGATTCCTTTAATAAGTAGATCAGGCTACCAATTATGTATACAAATTTGTATTTATTAAAAAATTTTTTACACTCAAAATATTCCCCATGTGCAAATAATTAATGACTTACAAGCATTTGCTTTATTATTTAAAAAAGTAAAATTCACAAACTTCCTGTATTTAAATTGATAACTTTTCATCATGTACTTTAAAAAGTTAAATACAGAAGTACTAACTCTGTAGGGTACCAAATCCTTGTATGACTTGATAATGGACAGAAAACTAAATAAAACTGTATTGCAAAGACAGTTGTCTTTTGGAGTCTCCAACAATTCTCCTTGTGGTGACCCTCTCTACTCATCCAGTTTCTTTGCCCCTGTGATCCCTCTTCAACATATGTTTATCATGCACCCATTATGCATTGGACAAATGCTGTCCCCTACATTGTCTTGGTCCTCAATGTGGCAATGCTGCATATCATTCTTCAGACCACTGTCTCATTTCCTCTTACAACTAACTGTTGGGGAGAATCTAATCAAGTAACATGATGAGGTAGGAATTATTTTGAATAGCTTAATGTACTGCTCAGTACCAGAGTTTTCACATCTCATATGTAAATATACCTTAACCCAAAAGAATGAATCTACACCTGCATCCAATAAGGGGTAAATTTTCTTAGAATACCTTTCTGGCTGTCTTCATATCTAAATGCGACCTGAAAACAAGCACAGACACCTACTCTCTCTTATGATAGAATGCTGCTTGCTGTTTGTCCTATGCTTTACTAGACACTAGAAATACAGGTTCATATGGTGATAAATATATTACCTATTACATTTATGTTGAGCTGGTCTATTTGTTATTATCTCTATCTGCCCTATAGAATTACGAGAAATGCACTGTAGAAGTTGGAGACTAAGACATTGGTATGTCTGGGATGGTACAGTTTCCAAACTGCCTTGAAATTATTCTGGAATATTCCCAATTTCATTCATTATGCACAAATTTGTGATAATTGTTCTATACCTAAAATGTGACCGGATGATTGATAGCTTAACCTGAGATGTTTAAAATGAATACTATACTATGTTTGTCTTTCTCTGAACTAGGAGCTGAAGCTAATTTTATGCTGAAAATTCATCCTCTGAAGAAATATCCTGTGGATCTTTATTATCTGGTTGATGTCTCAGCATCAATGCACAATAATATTGAAAAATTAAATTCAGTTGGAAATGATTTATCTAGAAAAATGGCATTTTTCTCCCATGACTTCCGCCTTGGATTTGGCTCATACGTTGATAAAACAGTTTCACCATACATTAGTATCCATCCAGAAAGAATTCATAATCAATGCAGGTATCTAATATTTGACGTGGACTTCCTAATGCTAAACAAATTTAAAATCTTATAAAACCTCATTTTGTTTTTAAATCAAAGACTTACTAAATTTTATATTTTTGTTTTAATTAAATGATAAATGAAAATATGTATAGAAGAAGTATGTTTCTATCTGAAAACTTCTGAGACTGAAGGGTGGCTTTTTACTTTATATTTTTTCAAATATCATTCACTTAGTTTCTATTACAAAAAACACAAATAATATTAGTAATTTTGGATAAACCTCCAATAATCAGGCTACTATATATATATATATATATATATATATATATATATAAAATACATCTTTGAAACTTCTGTATTCCTTTTTTGATTGATCCAAATTTGCTGAATTAAGGTTTATCAAATTTAAAGTACTTATTTTGCCAGTATTGCATCTGTATTTCCATTACTGTATTGTGACTGTTTATAATTACATTGCTTATGATGTGATTTCAAACAAAACTCAGCTAGCACATGGAGGATAGGTAGGTCAAAAGAGAGAATTTGTTTGCTAGAAAGAGCCCTTTTCCTTATCATTTTGGAACAGCATATTCCCTACTATGAAAGGAAAACAGACCTTTAAAATATGAATTTCTCACACGATACTTAGCCTGTTGAATTTTCAGAGAGAACTATAAATGTGTTCAGTTCTTCCTTAACAAAACATTTCATTTTATCGTCTTCTTTCCTACTTTCATGAATTGCCCAGATCACTTTACAGCATATACTCTAATTTACCAAAACAACTCTGCTTTCTGTTGTAGAGGAACAAGACTGATGCCTCTCCACATGGAGCTTCACACACCTTCTCCCTGAATACAAATGCACCTGAGGAATGATCCTCACCTTTGGGGACATTATGGAATTCTCAAAACAATTTTAATGAATTTTGACCATGCATCAATAATTCTACACCAAGCATCACTTTAAAATTAGCAAAATATTTTAAAATATCTAACAGTAGTATAATATTTTAACTAAATTCCTAAAAACATTTCCCAAAAAGTGTTTTTCAGCTGTTCCATGGGCAAATGTGATAGGAAATCACTGTAAATTTTCATCTCCTCTTAAAAATTAACAGTGCATATTTGCATAATAAAAGCCCTTAGGTGTCCTATATTAAACATGTTTAATCTTCTTTATGTTTTGACGACCAAAGCATTATATTGCTACATGCAAAGAAATATTCACCAATATTGAGCTTTTCTCTGATTTTATAAAATACAGATTTTCTCTAATAAAATTTTCTTGGCAAAAATAAAAAAGGTATTCCCTTCTCACATCAACCACACACTTTTACTATGACCATGAGTAGTATTTTGGATCTTTGAAGGACGCATAGCAAAACAGAATTTGCATTTCTTCTTTACCCATATAGTGACTACAACTTAGACTGTATGCCTCCCCATGGGTATATCCATGTGCTGTCTTTGACGGAAAACATCACTGAGTTTGAAAAAGCAGTTCACAGACAGAAGATCTCTGGAAATATAGATACACCTGAAGGCGGTTTTGATGCTATGCTTCAGGCAGCTGTCTGTGAGGTAAGAAGTTTCACATTATTGAATATTTGCTCAGATGAAAAATTCTCCAAGAATTTAGGATTTTTCCCTTTGATTTATGGAGTGAAAACATAGCATAGAAGAATACATTCTTCTCCTATCTGTTATTCGTCACCAGTATTATTCATTTTGGTATGTGTTCAGGACAGAGGGGCTAAATTAGGAGAGGGTTATAAATAGGAAAAGATAAAAGGGAAAGAATAACTTATGCACTTGGAAAATCATTTCCAAAAGGGCTGCTCTTTTCACTCACTACTCTCCAAGGAAAAAAACAGAAGTAGCTTGTTGTCCTACTCACATCACAGTGGGCAGTCTGCACTTCATAAACCTGGCTTGTTCTTCCTCTGTGGAACACCAGAAGTCTCTAGCCAGGAGATAGTGTGGTCAAACGGCTGTGGAAGAGGATATACAAATAAAAGTTAATGCTATTTATGAAACAGCACTGAATTTATGCACATCATTCTAGCCTGACTTAATGTTTTAAATTTAATGTTTACTTGAAATGAAGACCATAGTAAAGATCTATGTTATTGTACAAGATCTAATTACATGTTTATTTTAAGAGTCACATTGGATGGCGAAAAGAAGCTAAAAGATTGCTGCTGGTGATGACAGACCAGACATCTCATCTTGCTCTAGATAGCAAATTGGCAGGCATAGTGGTGCCAAATGATGGAAACTGCCATCTGAAAAACAACGTCTACGTCAGATCCACGAGCATGGTAATACAGCAACAGCCTATTAGTAGTTATGACTTTTCTGGTTATAGTATAAGTTTAAATTGGCAATTCAGCTGTCCTTGTACCGAGAAATTACCTAAAGGATCATGATGCAGAGTCAGGATAAGTCATGAAAGACAAGTTACAGAACAATGCAGTCTATAAATTCTGCTCAATAAAATATAAGGCTGAAATACTTTGATAATATCTAGTAGCTGACTCTCTAATATCCTACAAAGCACTGTATAATTTATGAAAATAAGAGTGATAGAGAGCTTACTTTTTACTCAACTGAAGGACATTAAAAGGAATGGAGCATATACATATACGTTTGCCTTACTAGTTTACTTATAACTACTTCTACAGGGTTAGTATTGAAAAACATATTAGAGATTAAGAACGTATTTGGCTTGAGGAATCCTCTCAGTAAAATAGACAGAATCAAAGTAGAGACTAGGGGAAAAAAGGAGTAAAACAAAACCGGCTTTCAATTTTATACCTCACTCCTTCCTTCTGAAGTTTATCTATATTTAAGGGCTCTTTTGTTTAAACAGTGCATATCTGGATTGCTTCCTGAGGGTTAGTTTCGGGTCTGAATCATATATTTAAATTCAATCTCTTAGAACATCTTTCCCAGCATTAGCTATTCTTCATGTAGAAAATAACTGCATAAAGCATCATTTACTTGTGACATGACACCTACTTATACAGGCATGCAAAATTTTAGAACAAAAGCTTCCAAACTTTCTCATATTGCGGTACCTAGTGTCTTAGTAATCTTTCCCCTTGTACACGTAGGCAAAACAAGCAAACAAAGAGCCTGACAGTTCTGTTTATTAAGTAGTTAGGTCCAAATAACATAACTATTTGTGTCCTAAAAACTTAGTAGCCAGTTAAAAAAATAATACACATGAACATCAAAAAACATATGTGTGTGTGTGTGTGTGTGTGTGTGTGTATATATATATATATATATATATATATATATGTATAGTTTGTCATTCTTAGTAAATAAGTTACAATGGGAACTTCCCAAGCCTTGGAATCAGACTAGATGTAACCATCCTCACTTCCTGTTCCGCACTGATTTTCATGTTGCCCAGTTTTGCAAAGATATGGCATCATCTAAAACAACAGAGACGAATGTAATGGTAAAGCTGTGAACCACCTCCAGCTAGTAGTTCATGGGTACCTGACAGATGCCACGTATTACTGTGCTTCCCTTAAAAATTCAAGATATTTTGAGGTATCCTGGTGAGTGTACTGCAGTGCTCTAAGGCACCTCATGCACAGTTTGGGAAATGCAATATTAGAAACATATAAATTATGCTGAAATGTGTGTGGTTCCCATGAGTGAAATTTAAATAGTTTAAATTTTGTTAATCTGAAACATTCTACCAGACTTTTTGAAAGTCTAGAGGAGCAACTGTTATTACCGCATAAAACAAGTTCAACCCTTGGTTGGTTTAGATTCTTGAAAGTAGCCTCAACATTTAAAGATTTTTAAAAATAACTAGAATTTGAATTTTAAATTTTAGCATTTGGAGTTATTCCCTTAGTGTCTTTCTCTTTGCTAATTCTCTTCTACTCAGCCACATTTCACTTTGGTAGACCCATCCACTTTAATTAAGTCATTTATTATCTTTCCTTCCATCCAACCTCTTTTAATCTGAGACAGAGTTCTAATTCATTTACTGGGAGTGGAGGAGAAGACAAGAGGAACTATTCTATTGTGAGACAAGTAGAAGCTTTTTTTTTTTTAAAGGGAAAATAATAATCACATTATTCTCAAATTGCATTGCATTATTGTTTTGAAGTTTTGCCAAGTCATTGAAGTCATCGCTCCATAATTGTATTTTAGAGGGTGCTGTTGCTCATATAGGACGGATTCCTTAAGGCAAAGAAATGTTCTCATACTTTTAGACATATGCCATGCCATATAACCTTATGGAAACAAATTATAATTCTGATGGAATTTTACACAGTGTTTGGGCTCTTATGATATCAGGAATTTGGACAAACTATCATGAACTTTATTTGCTCTCTTGAAAATTGTTTTACCTACTTAAAACAATGAACCTTCCACATGTCACTGATATGTATTGAATAAACCAAGGAGTAGTGTGTTATTAATAGCTTAGAAGAATATTTTTATCTCATTTATCCCATGTCTGTGTTTTAAGAGATCCTCTTCCTAAGAAGTTCATTCCCTTCATTTCCAGGGACACTGCCCTAAAACAAAAGAAGTTGAAGCATTTTGATTGATTCCTTGACTATGTGTTTATATACACAAGGTGTACGACTGCTCTGAAACCTCCTACATCCAAAGCTACTCTGAGCCTAATAAGCATATGTACCTGCTTATTTTAAAATGACCTCCATTCTCTCCTATTCAGCCATTATAGAGGAATTTAAAAAGGTATTATTTAGACAAGCAATCAAACACTTTGCTTCTTGGCTTTATGTCTAGCAGCCAATACCAGTAATGTTGAATAGTACCTGAGCTTCTTGGGCCAAGACTCTGGTCCTTTCATTTATAAAAGGAAATGATAAAAGATCTTTTACATGTCTAAATTACATGATCCAGAGTTCTACTGCTTATTCACCTAGGTATTTCATGAGGGTCAATGTGAATTCCAGAATTATAACATCTACCCTGTTTTCAGTTTTTATTAACTGAAACCACATATGTACATACAGTATCAGTATACTGCATACAGTACAGTGTATACAGTATGAAATTTATCTTTACAACAACTTGGTAAGGTAGTCATAGTTATCTTTCTTTTATAAACAGAAAAACTGAGGGGAGAAGAAACTAAGAATGTTGACTGAGGACAGACAGCTAAGAAGCTAATAAGTGGCAGAGGTAGGGCTCAATCCAGTTCAATCTTTTATTAAAATCTATATTCTTAACCACTTTGCCACAGTGTCTCAAGGGAAAACTAGAATAAATAGAGCAGTGAAGTTCTTGCTGTAGTTTCTGCTCTAACTTTCTAGTTACAGTCTTACTTACAGAAGAAATAAAGCAGATAATCTGGCCTACTTAAATTACATAACATGATAAAATTTTAAACAGTTTAAGCATTGTTACATTTTATATATGGCCATTGGCAAATAATATTATAGTATTAAATAAATTACCTTTTCCACTGCTTTTTCTCCAGTTGCCAGTAAGAAAAACTTGAGTAGTAATGTAGTTTTATAATTTACCAGTAATAATGCCAGCTTAAAATAAGGATTTGTTTCTAAAATGGTAGAGGTTAGTATAAAAATTGTTAATGGTGTAGAAGACAGGTTAATACTGAGGTCCTAGAATTTCACCCTGTCTCCCTACCCAGATCCTCCAGGGTGATTCCCAACTTCATGCAAAGCCCTCCTCACAACCATTCACCCCATCCTTGGCCAAGAATAACACCAGAGTCTCCAGTAACAATGAAAGGGGCCCAAAGAGCAAATATTTGGAAGAGGCACACAGGTCATGCAATGAACCATTATTAATGGGACTTTCAAATATTGCTGTGACTCTCAGTCCTGATGGAGAGATGCAAATAAGCAAGATCCTACCACACTTCTAATTATATTAGTAGCTCAGGTATGGTGTTTCTTTCTCTGAGCATTTTTTTGTGCCCCATCATATTATGGTCAGTGATTCTTCACCCCTCCTATCATTTAACTCCTCAGAATTCCTTTACTTATTTAGTCTCATGGAAATTACTGATACATAATTATAAGAATAATAACATTAAAATTCTAATATGTCAAAACTAAAGCATATAATAAAAATGTTCACCTTATTTCCTGATTCTTACTTTGTTTTTCTCTGCTTAACACTGCATAAGAAAAACTTTTTAAATTAATTAAAAAGATAAGATCAGTTTAGAGTGTTAGCACCTTTGGGTTTTATGAACATGCACCATCAGGAAAGTAAAGGGAATATCACTCAGGCTAAATGCACCCAGAAAGTTTTAAGTCCATATGCAGCTGATTTTTAAAAAAATATTGTTACAACTTTTAGTTAAAGGTAAAGAGAGAACTTCAGCAAGAGAAAAATAAAGAGTCACATACAAGGGAACACCCATAAGGCTATCAGCTGGTTTTATAGCAGACTTTGCAGGCCAGAAGGGAGTGACATGATATACTTAAAGTGTTGAAAGGAAAAAAACCCCTACAACCTAGGATACTCTATACAGCAAGTCATCATTCAGAATTGAAGGAGAGAGAAAGAGCATCTCAGACAAGCAAAAACTAACAGAGTTAATCAACACTAAACCAAACTTACAAGAAACATTAAAGGGCGTCCTTTAAGTGAAAAAGAAAAGGCTCTAACAAAGAAATAAATTATAGGAAGGGGAAAATGCCACTGGTAAAGGCAGATATATAGTAAAGACAGGGGTTCAACTACCTAAATAAGCTACTACAAAGGTTAAAAGACAAAAATTGTAGAAGCAACTAAAACTACAATAAATAGTTAAGGGATTGATATGAAGATATAAAATATGATATCAAAAACAAAATGTGGAGGGGATAGTAAAAAATGTAGCTCTTTTAGAATGTCCTTGAACTTAAATGACTATCAGTTTAAAACAAGTAGATATAGTTAAAGGTCAAAATATATGAACTTCATGATAACCACAAATCAAAAACCTGCAATAGGCATACAAAAACTAAAAAGAAAAGAGATGAGCTAAAGCACACCACTAAACGAAAGAGAGACTAAAACTAAAAAGACATGAACACAAGCATACAACTAAAGAAAATCATCAAACCACAAGGGGATAGACTAAAACAAGAAGACAAAACAGAGAAACAACCAGAAAAAAGTAACAAAATGGTAATAAGCACATACCTACCAATAATCACTTTAAATGTCAATGGACTAAATGCTCCAATCAAAGGACACAGCGTGGCTGATTGGATAAAAAATAACCCATCTATATGCTGTTTATAAGACACTCACTTGAGAGCTAAAGATACACAGACTGAAGGTAAGGGGTTGATATTCTATGCAAATGGAAACAAAAGAAAGCTGAAGCAGCAGACCCTTATCAGACAAAATAGACTTTAAAACAAAGTCTATAACAAAAGACAAAGAGGGAATTATATACTATATTATGATAAAGGGATCAATACAAGAAGATATTACACTCATTAACATATATGTGTCCAAAACAGGAATACATATATAAAATATTAACAGAAATAAAGGGAGAAATGGACAGTAATACAATAATAGTAGGGCACTTTAACATCCCAATGACATCAATGGGGAGATCATCCAGACAGAAAATAAATAAGGGAACAGTGGCCTTAAATGAATCATTAGGCCAGTTGGACTTAATAGATATCTACAGGACATTCCATCCAAAACAGCAGCACGCACATTCTTTTCAAGTGTACATGGAGCATTCTCCAGGATAGATCACATGCTTGTCAAAACAAGTCTCAACAAATTTAAGAAAATAGACATTATATCAAGCATCTTTTCTGACCACAATGGCATGAAACTATAGATCATTTATAGAAAGAAAAACAGGAAAAGAACAAACACATGGAGACTAAACAACATGCTACTAAAAAAAACAGTGGTCAATGAAGAAACCAATGAGGAAATCAGAAAATATCTTGAGACAAGGCAAATGAAAATGGAACACAACACTCAAAAATATATGGGGTGCACCAAAAGCAGTTCTAAGAGGGAAGTTAATAGTGATACAGGCCTAACTGAAGAAATAAGAAAAAATTTCAAATAAACAGCCTAACTTACCAACTAAAGGAATTAGAAAAAGAAGAGCAAAGTCCAAAGTCAGCAGAAAGAAGGATATAATAAAGATCAAAGCAGAAATAAATAAATTAAAGACACTACCCCCCCAAAAAGCAACAGAAAAGATCAATGAAACCAAGAACTTATTTTTTGAAAAGATAAACAAAACTGATAAGTCTTTAACCAGGTTCATTCAGAAAAAAAAAAGAGAGTACCCAAATACACAAGATAAGAAATGAAAGAGAAGCTACTGCTGTTATCACAGAAATACAATCATAAGAGAATACTATGAACAGTTAATGCCAACAAATTGGACAACCTAGAAGAAATGGATAAATTCCTAGAAACATACAATATTCCAAGACTGAATCAAGAAGAAATAGATAATTTGAATAGACTGATAACTAGTGTTGAAATTGAATCAGTAATCAAAACCTCCCAAACAAAAGTCCAGGACCAAAGGGCTTCACAGGGGAATGCTAACAAACATATAAAGAAGAGTTAATACCTATCTTTCTTAAACTATTTCAAGAAATTGAAGAGGAGGAAACACTTTCAAACTCATTCTATGAAGCCACCATTACCCTGACACCAAAACCAGAGAAATACAGTAAAAAAAAAAAGAAAATTATAGGCCAATATGTCTGATGAATATAGATGATTCTATCACTATATACAGATGACATGATACTGTATATAGAAAACCCTAAAGTCTTCATCAAAAAGCTATTAGCACTAATAAATTAATTCAGTAAAGTTGCAGGATACAAGATTAATATACAAAAATCTATTGCTTTTCTATACACTAATAATGTATTAGTATTATATATTTTCTCAGGAAGAGAAGGTAAGAAAACAATTCCATTTAAAATCACATCAAAAAGAATACAATACCTAGGAATAAACTTAACCAAGGAGGTGAAAGACCTATACTCTGAAAACTATAAAGCACTGATGAAGGAAACTGAAAATGATAAAAAGAAATGGAAAGACATCTCATGCTCTTGGATTGGAAGAATTAATATTGTTTAAATGGCCATTCTACCCAAAGCAATCTGCAGATTTAATGCAATCCCTATCAAATTACCAATAACATTTTTCACAGAACTAGAACAAATTATCCTAAAATTTATATGTAACCATGGGAGACCCCCAAATTGCCAAAGAAATCTTGAGAAAAAAGAAGAAAGCTGGAGGCATCATGCTTCCTGACTTCAGACTATACTACAAAGCTACAATAATCAAAACAGTATGGTATTGGCACAACAAGAGCCATAAAGATCAGCTGAACAGAATAGAGAGCCCAGAAATAAGCCCATGCACATATGGTCAATTAATCTATGACAACGGAGGCAAGAATATACAGTGGGGAAAAGACAGTCTCTTCAACAAGTGGTGCTGGGAAAACTGGACAGCTACATTCAAAGGAATAAAATTAGAACATTTTTTTCCACACCATATATAAAAATAAACTGAAAATGGATTAAAGACCTAAATGTAAGACCAGAAACCACAAAAGTCCTAGAAGAAAACATAGGGAGTATGGTCTTTGACAAAGATCTTAGCACTATGTTTTTGGACCTGTCTCTTCAGGCAAGGGAAACAAAAGCAAAAATAAACAAATGGGGCCTAATCAAACTTAAAAGCTTTTACACAGCAAAGGAAACCATCAAAAAAATGAAAATGCAACCTACTGAACATGAGAAGATATTTGCAAATGGTATGTCCAATAAGGGGGCAATATCCAAAATATATCAACAGCTAATACAACTCAATATCAAAAACACCCTGATTAAAAAAATGGGCAGAAGACCTGAATAGGCATTCTTCCAAAGAAGACATACAGATGGCCAACAGGCATGTGAAAAGATGTTCAACATCATTAATCATCAGGGAAATGCAAATCAAAACCACAATGAGATATCACCTCACACCAGTCAGAATGACCATCATCAAAAAGACCACAAACAATAAATGTCAGTGAGGAATGTAAAGAAAAGGGAACCCTCCAACTTGGAAAACAGTATGGAGGCTACTCAAAAAATTAAAAATAGAACTAACATATGATCCAGCAATTCCACTCCTGGGTATATATATATCTGAAGAAAATGAAAACATTAATTCAAAAAGATCTATATACACCGATGTTCATAGGAGCAATATGTAAAACAGCCAAGATATGGAAGCAACGTAAGCATCCATCAACAACTGAATAGATAAAGAAGTTTGTGGTATATATATACAATGGAATATTACTCATCCATAATAAAGAATGAAATTTTGCCATACGCAACAACATGGATGGATATAGAGGGTATTATGCTTAGTAAAATGACTCAGACAGAGAAATACAAATACTGCATATTTTCACTTATGTGGAATATAAAAAATAAAACAAATGAATGGATATAACAAAACAGAAACAGACTCACAGATACAGAGAACAAGCTAGTGGTTACCAGTGGGGAGTGGGATGGAGGGGGCATGTGAACAATAATGACTTTAATAATAACTTTAGAATAGACGTAATTTTAATGCTTGTCATGCTTGCAGAAAATTACCCAGGAAATTATTTCTGCAAACAATATTTACTTTTTCTTCTTTAAAATTGAAAGCAAAAGTTTCACACAGAATCACCTGAGCTAGGCTCAGAGTAGTCTCATGTTGCTTTTATAGTGCCCCTGAAAATGAGAAAAAATATTGATTTTCCAAAGTGACTCAATAAAACCAAAAATTGATGAAAATACTTATGAAATAGACTGTTCCAAATAAATTATATGTTTGGTTAAGTCATATTTAAGCAGAAAACTTACTACCATTCTCATTGAAAAGCTTACAAAAATGGTTATTCCATGCCCCTCATTCAGTAGCAAGGATATCAAGAATGCAATTGATAGCATGTTTGGCAAGAGCCACAAATTCGAACACTTCAGGAGCCAGGTGCAAAAGGTAAATAAATGAGGCAAGTTAAAGCATATCCAAGAGCCCAGCATTTAGCCTTTAGTAATGGCCTCCAAATGTCTTTTATTAAGCAGTCTTTTATTGAAAGCTGTCTTTTATTAAGCAGCCCTGTGGTATTTGTCCCTTTACACGTAGGGAGCACCACCCAGCCTCCCAGTGAAGTGTAGATATTGTTATTACCTCCATTTTATAAATGAGAAAATGGAAGCACTAAAAGGATCATGAACTTGTCTGTGGTCACACAGCCCTGCATAGTAGTGCCTAGGTAAATGACAAGCAGTGTGACATCAGGACATGAGCTTCTACTTACCATTAATATGGGCTTAATAATTAGAAAATGGTAAATGAAAGTCTTTACACATGTTAACCCATTTAATTCCCACCATAACCCTGAGAGGTAGATACTAGTATTTATACGTTTTACATATATAGAAACTGTATCATAGAAGGTTAAGACAGATGCCCAGTGTTACATGGCTAGTAATTGCAGAGCCGAGAGTTGAAGGCCCAGGTGGTCTGCTTCCAAGCCCCTGCTCTTGGTATGGCTCTCAACCAGAACGATTTTGCCCTCCAGAGAACATTTCAATGTCCAGAGACATTTTGGTTGTTACAACTGGGGGAGGAGGGAGATACTGGCCTCTTATAGGTAGAGGCCAGGGATGTAGCCAAGTACCCTACAATGCACAGGACAGCCTCACACCCACAACACAAACTGTCCATAGCGCCACTAATGGGAAACATGGGTCTATGTGATTATGACTATGCAGCCATATAGATAGACAAATAGGCCATTGGGAGAGATGGGGACTGACAACACATAAAATCTTCATCTCTAAATAAATCTGTGCTATCACATTGTTTTCATGCTGTCTCTGTCCTCTAAAAAGTGAACTATAAAAAGTAATCCAGATAACTGAATACTTTTATTTAACCAAGACATTGGTTTTTTGTTTTGTATCTTATTATGATATTCAATGTTTCAAATTCTATATTATCTTATAAGAACTTTTTATAATGAAACTCACTTTTATGGAGAATCTTAAACACTTATTTTCTTGTCACTACACAGGCACATTATTAAAATTCATACATCTCTACATAGTTATCTCTTTAACCGAAACTGTCTCCATTGAATCTTTCTTACCTCATCTTCCCTTCTAACATTTATAAGTTATTTCCCACAAATCACAGTGAAGGTGTTGGTGAAGAAGAAAAATGTGAATGGAATCCTTTTGCCCTTAATTACTTAGCAGCTGCCTTGGCACATTGCTTTCCCTTCTCCCTTCTGCCCCAGAAATGCTTGTTATCTCCATTAATTATTTTCAGAGTTCAGAGAAACAATATGTAATGGGTTAGACAGAGGGGGAGTTAAAGCTGAGGAGCAGTGACGTCACCAGCACAGGACAGCTGGCCGAGAGGGAGTGTTCCTGCTAGTGAAATACAAGACATAAAAGATAAAATACTTAAAAGATACTATGCTTCATGGAGGAAAGGGGAAGGGGCTTCAACAATGGCCATTAATCCAAAATTCTCCCATCAACGATGGTTTGTTTAAACATCTATTAAACATTTGTAGTTTTAACAATCTGCCTCGAGGTACTTGGAATTTTCTTTTAAAACATTTCTTTCTAGGCTTAAAAAATGTGTTCTTTTAAGCTTAAAAATCCAACTGACCTTCTTAATGATCTTCGGAGCAAACAAGAACTTTCTAGATTTAAATTTTGTGTACTTTTGGTCAATGTGACTTCCTGTTTTTGAAAAGGGGAAAGAGATTAAGCAGCCTCCAAAAGCTGCTTACATTTTGGACTGTTCTTTAATATTGATTTTATGTGAGTTAAATGTAAGCTGGTTAAAAACATATGGATTAAATTTTCCTGAAAATATGAATGGTTTTAAAAATTAAGAAGGGGGAATGCTTGGCAAACTGTGATTATTTTTTGTCAAAGCAAAAATATTTGAAAAGTAGTTGTTGCCCTTAAAAAAATATTCCCAATACAGCTAGACTTACCTTCTTTTACTTGTTCTCTTTTTTGTTGTTGTTCTCTTTAATTTACCAGCATTATGCAAACTGTCGTAAGTCTATTTTAAGAGTATCCATATTATTAGGAACAAGGAATAAAAATTTATCTGATAGAACTTATATTTTGGGGATTGTTCTTCTATTACTCTAAAATTATATTCTTAAGAATTGCTGTGGGTAGAATTTTTCTTATGCAAATCCATGTGGTAATACTTTTTATACCCCTTCGTAAATTGGAGTCATATCACATTTAATTGTAGTTCAAGAAAATTTTATTTGTTTCTACAAAGCAATTATAGATTATATAGAAATAAAGGATATTTGTTATGATTATTATCTTAGTCCATTCGGGCTCCTATACCAAAACATCATAAATTAGGTGGCTTATAAACAGCAGAAATTTATTCCTCACAGTTTTTGAGGTTGGTAAGTCCAAGATCAAGGCACTAGAGGATTCGGGGTCTGGTGAGAGCCTACTTTTTGGTTCAAAGACAACACCTCCTAGTTATAACCTCATATGGCAGAAGGTGCAAGGGAACTTTCTCCACTGGCTCTCTTTTATAAGGGCACTAATCCCATTCAAGAGGGCTCTACCTTCAAGACCTAATCACATCCTAAAGGCCCACCTCCTAATATTACATCACCTTGGAGGTTAGGATTTCAATGTATGAATCTGGAAAGCGGGACGTAGATATTCAAATCACACCAGTTACTCATGTTAGTGATGGTAGTTTTAAGCACAAGGCTGTGTCTTATAACTTATTAAACTTATATATATAAGTTTAATAAGTGGGTCAAAGAACTTAGGCTGTAAGTGAAACTAGTAAAATTAGCTCTTTCTAAGTTCATATAGTTGCCAAAATCCAGAAATATTAACCAAGATGGTTTAAACAAACTTTTCCCTTAACAAAAGCACAGTTAGCATTGGAGGGTGAAAGGGGAAACAAAAACTACAGCATAATCTGAACTTGAATCAGATGATACTAATTAGGCTCAGTCACATGATCCTTGGCTTACACTACTAGGCACCAAAACCAGGTGGGCCCAACTGCAGGTGAAGTTTGACATCATTTCTCTAAAGGTATCTAGAGTTGTTATTTGAGATTGCTTTAATATCTAAAAGAGCATTTATAGAAAGAAAAATATCAACTACTATGTCTTACTACATAACTTTATATAGCAAATTCCATAGTTGTCAGACTTCTCATATTTACTAAGTTTTATTCCCTTTGTACTCATCCCCTGCTTTCTTTCCCACTACTGCAAAGAGTGTCACAGTTAGAGCTACCTAAGTTTTATATATCAATATAAGACAGATTTGTAATAAAATATATGTATACATAAATGACAAAAAAGTATAATGATAATAAGTGGAAAGATCTGTAACCTACACCTTGTATAAGCTCTTGGAAATAAAAATTATAATAACTGCTATTAGCTTTGAGTATATGCAAGAAACTGCTCTAAATAATTCACATACTATTGTTATCTTTCTACTTTTGCCAGCAATCATGGAAGGCAGATACCATTCACATGTTATAGAGGATAGACCTGAAATACAATTTTTATCATAAACTGACAGTCCGAGATTTGAATACAGGGTTTTCTTCTTTTAAACAAACTTTGTTCTATACCATGTTATATATCAAATTTTTATATGTATGTAAATATGTATATATATACATGCATATATCTGCATTTTAAAACTTGTTACTGAATTTCACCTCAGAATGTGATTGTCACTAATAGGTCTCTGTTTCTGAATATTAAATAATCTGTCAATTATATTACTTGGAGTCCAATGTTAATCTAAAGAAGTGCTAAACACTCTTTGTACTATGTTGAATGCAACCCTCTTCGTTTTTCTGAATTTCTAAGGTTGTTATGGAGACTTTGTCTTTAAAATATCCTTAATAATGTTAATGTTGACCTTATTTATTTATTTATTTTTTTGTGGTATGTGGGCCTCTCACCGTTGTGGCCTCTCCCATTGCGGAGCACAGGCTCCGAACGCGCTGGCTCAAAGGCCATGGTTCACAGGCCCAGCCGCTCCGCAGCATGTGGGATCTTCCCGGACTGGGGCATGAACCCGTGTCCCCTGCATCGGCAGGCGGACTCTCAACCACTGCGCCACCAGGGAAGCCCTGACCTTATTTTTTAAAAGAATTTAAATGCCTCTAGTAAAATGATAATCCTTCCCAACACAATACATTTTTATGTTAATCATATAGTTTTCCTCATAACAGATGTTTGGAAGTGTGTGGAATTGAGCTACTAAATTTCACTCCCTTCTTTATTTCATTTTCTGTTACAGGAACATCCCTCGTTAGGCCAACTTTCAGAAAAGTTAATAGACAACAACATTAATGTCATATTTGCAGTTCAAGGAAAACAGTTTCACTGGTATAAGGTATGTTAACTCCCAAAATATAAAAATTAAAATGTTTGCATCTATAGTTAAAATTAGAATACTTTTTAGAACCCCAGGTAAGAATTCTGGAGTTATTATACTTTGTACAATCTAAATTTAATACTGTATTAACTAACATAGCGCAGGTGTCCATTCCTCTGGTGAGATGGGGCAGGAGATGCTCTCCTCAACTCCTTGCCTGGGTGGGCAACTCAGGCTCCAGGGCCAGCAGAAATCCTCGTGTGAGGGTCCCACTGAGTTCCCCGGTCAGAGTACTGCAGCTGAGCGGAGTGGCTGCTTGGGACTACTGCTCAGGTGCTGCAGAAAGCCTTCTTGGAATCTGACATGTTATCACTCTGGGACCATTGGCCAGCTACTCCTGACTTGGTCACATGAAGGCTGACTGTTACAGACTCTGAACTAAAGAGAACCAACACTATTAGCGTATCTCGCACCACCATGAATGCAAGGTATTTCAATTAAGAGTATCAGGAGGACATCTATAAATCCCAGACTGGCATGTGCAAGTTCTGCTGGTGGAATAACCCAATGCATCTGGGTGACCTTTGGAGACAGCTGAGACAGAGCTACAACAGGGCAGTGGCTGACACCCAACTCATAGCCCATCTTCTCCAGCCGTGTGGCTGCCAGGGTCTTGGGGCTCCAGCCGGCTGTAAGGCCCGAGCCTCTGAGATGGGAGAGCTGAATTCAGGACATTGGTCTACCAGAGACCTCCCAGCCCCATGAAATATCAATCGGCGAGAGCTCTCCCAGAGATCCCCATCTCAAAGCTAAAACCCAGCTCCACTCAACGACAAGCAAGGTCCACTGCTGGACACCCCATGCCAAACAATTAGCAAGGCAGGAACACAAACCTACCCATCAACAGAGAGGCTGCCTAACATCATAACAAGTTCACACAAACCCCAAAACACACAACCGGACGTGGTCCTGCCAGAAAGACAAGATCCAGCCTCATCCACCAGAACACAGGCGCTAGTCCCATCCACCAGGAAGCCTACACAACCCATTGAACCGACCTTACCCACTGGGGGCAGACACCAAAAACAACAGGAACTACGAACCTGTAGCCTGCGAAAAGGAGACCCAAAACACAGTGAGTTAAGCAAAATAAGACAGAGGAACACACAGCATATGCAGGAGCAACGTAAAAACCCACCAGACCAAACAAATGAAGAGGAAATAGGCAGTCTACCTGAAAAAGAATTCAGAGTAATGATAGTAAAGATGATCCAAGATCTTGGAAATACAATGAAGAAAATACAAGAAATGTTTAACAAGGACCTAGAAGAACTAAAGAGCAAACAAACAAGGATGAACAACACAATAAATGAAATTAAAAGTTCTCTAGAAGGAATCAATAGCAAAAAAACTGAGGCAGCAGAACAGATAATTGACCTGGAAGATAAAATAGTGGAAATAACTACCACAGAGCAGAGTAAAGAAAAAGGAATGAAAAGAATTCAGGACAGACTCAGAGACCTCTGGGACAAGATTAAATGCATCAACATTCAAATTATAGGGGCCCCATAAGAAGAAGAGAAAAAGAAAGGGAAGGAGAAAATATCTGAAGAAATTATAGTTGAAAACTTCCCTAATATGGGAAAGGGAACAGTCAGTCAAGCCCAGGAAGCACAGAGTCCCATACAGGATAAATCCAAGGAAAAACACGCCAAGACACATATTAATCAAGCTATCAAAAATTAAATACAAGGAAAAAATATTAAAAGCAGCAAGGGAAAAACAACAAGTAACATACAAGGGAATCCCCATAAGGTTAACAGCTGATCTTTCAGCAGAGACTCTGCAAGCCAAAAGGGACTGCAGGACATATTTAAAGTGATGAAAGAGAAAAAACTATAACCAAGATTACTCTAACCAGCTAGGATCTCATTAAGAATCAACAGAGAAATTAAAACCTTTACAGACAAGCAAAAGCTAAGAGAAACCACCAAACCAGCTTTACAACAAACGCTAAAGGAACTTCTCTAGGCAGGAAACACAAGAGAAGGAAAAGACATACAATAACAAACCCAAAACAATTAAAAAAATGGTAATAGAAACATACATATCGATAATTACCTTAAACATAAATGGGTTAAATGCTCCAACCAAAAGACACAGACTGGTTCAATGGATACGAAAACAAGACCCATATATAGGCTGTCTACAAGAGACCTACTTCAGACCTAGGGACACATACAGACTGAAAGTGAGGGGATGGAAAAAGATATTCCATGCAAATGGAAATCAAAAGAAAGATGGAGTAGCAATTCTCATATCAGACAAAATAGACTTTAAAATAAAGACGACTACAAGAGACAAAGAAGGACAGTACATAATGACCAAGAGATCAATCCAAGAAGAAGATATAACAATTGTAAATATTTATGCACCCAACATAGGAGCACCTCAAAACATAAGGCAAATGCTAACAGCCATGAAAGGGGAAATCGACAGTAACACATTCATAGTAGAGGATTTTAACACCCCACTTTCACCAATGGACAGATCATCCAAAATGAAAATAAATAAAGAAACACAAGCTTTAAATGATACATTAAACAAGATGGACTTAATTGATATTTATAGGACACTCCATCCAAAAACAACAGGATACACTTTCTTCTCAAGTGCTCATGGAATATTCTCCAGGATAGATCATATCTTGGGTCACAAATAAAGCCTTGGCAAATTTAAGAAATTTGAAATTCTATCAAGTATCTTTTGAAACCACAATACTATGAGACTAGACATAAAATAAAGGAAAAAATCTGTAAAAAATACAAACACAGGGAGGCTAAACAATACACTACTAAATAGCCAAGAGATCACTGAAGAAATCAAAGAGGAAATCAAAAAATACCTAGAAACAAAGGACAATGAAAACACGATGACCCAAAACCTTTGGGATGCAGCAAAATCAGTTCTAAGATGGAAGTTTATAGCAATACAATCCTACCTCAAGAAATAAGAAACATTTCAAATAAACAACTAACCTTACACCTAAAGCAATTAGAGAAAGAAGAACAACAGCAAAAAAAAACCCAAAGGAGGCAGAAGGAAAGAAATCATAAAGATCAGATCAGAAATAAATGAAAAAGACATGAAGGAAATGATAGCAAAGATCAATGGAAATGAAAGCTGGTTCTCTGAGAAGATAAACAAAATTGATAAACCATTAGCCAGACTCATCAACAAAAAAAAGGGAGAACACTCAAATAAATAGAATTAGAAATGAAAAAGGAGACGTAACAACTGGCACTGCACAAATGCAAAGGATCATGAGAGATTACTACAAGCAACTCTATGCCAATAAAATGGACAACCTGGAAGAAATGGACAAATTCTTAGAAAAGCACAACCTTCTCAGACTGAACCAGGAAGAAATAGAAAATATAAACAGACCAATCACAAGCACTGAAATTGAAACTGTGATTAAAAATCTTCCACAAACAAAAGCCCAGGACCAGATTTCTTCACAGGTGAATTGTATCAAACATTTAGAGAAGAGCTAACATCTATCCTTCTCAAACTCTTCCAAAATATAGCAGAGGGAGGAACACTCCCAAACTCATTCTACAAGGTCACCATCACCCTGATAACCAAACCAGACGAAGATGTCACAAAAAAAAGAAAAGTACAGGCGAATATCACTGATGATCATAGATGCAAAAATCCTCAACAAAATATTAGCAAAGAGAATCCAACAGCACTTTAAAAGGATCATACACCCTGATCAAGTAGGGTTTTCCCAGGAATGCAAGGATTCTTCAATATGCAAATCAATCACTGTGATAAACCATATTAAGAAATTGAAGGAGAAAAACCATATGATCATCTCAATAGATGCAGAAAAATCTTTCGACAAAATTCAACACCGATTTATGATAAAACCCTCCAGATAGTAGGCATAGAGGGAACTTACCTCAACATAATAAAGGCCATATACAACAAACCCGCAGCCAACATCGTTCTCAATGGTGAAAAACTGAAACCATTTCCTCTAAGATCAGGAAGAAGACAAGGTTGTCCACTCTCACCACTATTATTCAACACAGTTTTGGAAGTTTTAGCCACAACAAGCAGAGAAGAAAAAGAAATGAAAGGAATCCAAATTGGAAAAGAAAAAGTAAAACTGTCACTGTTTACAGATGACATGATACTATACATAGAGAATCCTAAAGATGCTACCAGAAAACCACTAGAGCTAAACAATGAATTTGGTAAAGTAGCAGGATACAAAATTTAATGCACAGAAATCTCTTGCATTCTTATACACTAATGATGGAATATCGAAAGAGAATTTAAGGAAATACTCCCATTTACCGTTGCAACAAAAAGATAAAATACTTAGGGTTAAACCTACCTAAGGAGACAAAAGACCTGTATGCAGCAAACTATAAGACACTGATGAAAGTAATTAAAGATGATACAAACAGATGGAAAGATATACCATGTTCTTGGATTCAAAGAATCAACATTGTGAAAATGACTATACTACCCAAAGCAATCTACAGATTCAATGCAATCCCTATCAAACTACCAATGGCATTTTTCACAGAACTAGAACAAAAATTTCACAATTTGTATGGAAACACAAAAGACCCTGAATAGCCGAATAGCCAAAGCAATCTTGAGAAAGAAAAACGGAGCTTGAGGAATCAGGCTCCCTTACTTCAGACTATCCTACAAAGCTACAGTAATCAAGACAGTGTGGTACTGCCACAAAAAGAGAAATATAGATCAATGGAACAGGATAGAAAGCCCAGAAATAAACCCACGCACATATGGTCACCTTATCTTTGATAAAGGAGACAAGAATATACAACGGAGAAAAGACAGCCTCTTCAATAAGTGGTGCTGGGAAAACTGGACAGCTACATGTAAAAGAATGAAATTAGAACACTGCCTAACACCATACAGAATAATAAACTCTAAATGGATTAAAGACCTAAATGTAAGGCCAGACACTATAAAACTCTTAGAGGAAAACATAGGCAGAACACTCTATGACATAAATCACCGCAAGATCCTTTTTGACCCACCTCCTAGAGAAAAGGAAATAAAAACAAAAATAAACAAATGGGACCTAATGAAACTTAAAATCTTTTGCACAGCAAAGGAAACCAGAAAGAAGACGAAAAGACAACCCTCAGAATGTGAAAAAATATTTGCAAATGAAGCAAGTGACAAAGAATTAATCTCCAAAATATACAAGCAGCTCATGCAGCTCAATATCAAAAGAACAAAACAAGCCAATCCAAAAATGGGCCGAAAGCCTAAATAGACATTTCTCCAAAGAAGATATACAGATTGCCAACAAACACATGAAAGGATGCTCAACATTACTAATCATTAGCGGAATGCAAGTCAAAACTACAATGAGGTATCACCTCACACCTGTCAGAATGGCCATTATCAAAAAGTCTACAAACAATAAATGCTGGAAAGGGTGTGGAGAAAACAGAACCCTCTTGCACTGTTGGTGGGAATGTAAATTGATACAGTCACTATGGAGAACAGTATGGAGGTTCCTTAAAAAACTAAAAATAGAACTACCATACGACCCAGCAATCCCACTACTGTGCATATACCCTGAGAAAACCATAATTCAAAAAGAGTCATGTACCACAATGTTCATTGCAGCTCTATTTACAATAGCCAGGACATGGAAGCAACCTAAGTGTCCATCAACGGATGAATGGATAAAGAAGATGTGGCACATATATACAATGGAATATTACTCTGCCATAAAAAGAAACGAAGTTTTGTTACTTGTAGTGAGGTGGATGGACCTAGAGTCTGTCATACAGAGTGAAGTAAGTCAGAAAGAGAAAATCGAATACCGTATGCTAACACATATGTATGGAATCTAATTTTAAAAAATGGTTCTGAAGAACCTAGGGGCAGGACAGGAGTAAAGACACAGATGTGGAAACTGGACTTGAGGACACAGGGAGAGGGAGTGGTGGGCTGGGATGAGATGAGAAAGTGACATGGACGTTTATAAACTACCAAATGTTGAATGGATGGCTGGTGGGAAGCAGCTGCATAGCACAGGGAGATCAGCTCGGTGCTTTGTGACCACCTAGAGGGGTGGGATAGGGAGGCTGGGAGGGAGATGCAAGAGGGAGAGGATATGGGGATATATGTATACATATGGCTGGTTCACTTTGTTATACAGCAGAAGGTAACACACCATTGTAGAGCAATTATACTCCAATAAAGATGTTGAAATTTTAAAAAAAGTAATGTATACTACACAGGGTCTTAAGTTAGCAGTTAAGTATAAATAAGTATAAATTCTATGTTTGTAACACCTAGAACCAAGTGTGGGCACTGATACTTGGTGTTGTACTGACTGTGACAATAATGGAGGAGACTTTTATCAGGTGAAAAGTAGTTCACACTCCAAGTATACCACTCATGTCCAGAGTTCTGCTTTTTCTAGCCCATGGGCATATCTTTATAATAGATTAGGTTGGGGAATAGCAGCATATTTTAAAATAGCACCAACGTACCTAGGTTTGGTCTAGGTCATCTAGTAAAGGAACAAGAGGAGCCATGGAAGTGGCTAACCCAGTCAAAGCCTTCCTACATAAGAATAATGTTGATTTTGTCCAGTATCTTTTGGGCCAGGTGAGTCCTACAAGCCCAAAAGACGTTTGGCACCTATGTCACTCTGGTAGCACCCAATGGGATTCCCCCTGTCACCCCCAAACCTGTAACTTCTGTGATCCTGCTATAGCTTTCTTTTCACAGTCTTTAAAGTTCTTTTTTCCAGAAAACTCTCTTTTTTTCATTTCTACAATATTGTGATACCCTAATTTTCATTACACATATCTGTTCACTGGGTCTTCTTCATCTCCTTTGTTGTCTTTGCTTCTTCCTTCTACTCCTAATGTCCTTTACTTATTTTTTAATACTTCAGAGAAACTACATTTTCTTTTGGCTTCAACAAATACTTGAACCCATTTTAACTTGCCACAAAGCTGGTGTTCCCTTCAACAATTTCCCTAATACCTGACTACCACGTTTATCATCTGAAAGTGCTACTTAAATTATACCATTTCTTCTCTTAGAAATTTATAGTGAAAATATAAATCCCTGTTTTCCCAAACTTATATACCATGGAACCCCCTTTTTAAGCAAACAACCATTAATATCCACAGAAGTAGGGCTCTGACCCAAATTAAATGCCCAAATCACTTTATTAACAATAGTAACTGCTTCCACTTATTGAGCACTTACTATTGTCAGGCACTGAGTTTATTAACATTAACTCATTTAATACTCTTAAAACTCATAACAATGAGGGCAATATTACTAGTATGCCCATTTTAAAGATGAAGGAAATGCATTTAGGGAAGTTATATACTTCCCCAAACTTTCCTAACAGCCTAAATCCTGTGTTCGTAACCCCTAAGCTTAAATTTCAAATTGAATTTCAACTTACTGTGCAGCTCTTTATTGCTTTTACCTCCTTTTTCTCTGCTATTACTTCTTGATGGTGATATTAGCTCTAGCAGTTTCTCCCTACTCCTTTAAGAAAATTTCCACTGACTGTTAAACCATAAAACCAGGTTTATTATTAATTGAATTGTGTGCAAAGTAAGAGTCAGCAGGTTCTAAAAGCCTGACAGGCTCTGCTAAGAGTCCTGTGTATGCCGTTTCAGTCAACTAATTTGGCTGCTCAGAGATATTTTTATTAATTATCTTTGTTTGGATTGTAACAGCCTCCTAACTCATCTCCCAAATCTATCTTCCACTCGGCTGCAGGATGAGCTATTTGAATCACAGGTGTGAGCACAGTACTCCCCAGAGTAAAATGTTCCAGTGGTTCCCTCTGATCTAGAGGATCAAGTCTTTAATATTGTCTGCGTTAAACTTGTCCCTCCAGTCGTGCTTCTAATCCTCCTGTGTACACACACTCACCAGGCTCTTTCTTTCCTTTGTGACTTTGTTCTTGCTACCTAACTCTCATGCCTGGAAGCCCTTCTCCATCATTACGTGACTCTTACTCATCCTTTAAGACACAGCTCATGAATCACCTCCTCCAGGAAACAGTCCCTGACAACTTTCCCCAGCTCTCAAATGCTTGCTCAGTATCCCTCTCATTAGGGTCTGCACATATGTCTATTGCTTCAGGTGTACGTTGTTTTTTGAAACTGTCATTTATATTCCTGTGAGATCCTTAAGGATGGAAACTATGTGGCATAGCAATTTAGCATTCCCAAAGTGGTATATGGTGGTTGGTTAATCAAGGTTGTATAAATGAATTTTTAAAATATTTAACTGATACATTTTCCCTATTACCTGAGATACCAAATTGTTAGTAACCAAGTAGTAGCTGGCATACAGCAGAAACTTAATGATACTTGTGAATGGTAAAATGAGTATATAAATGTATTTCAAGACTTTTCATAATCTGATTCCATATAAATATGCACCGCACCATTCACTCTAGTCAGACTAGTTTCTTCTCTATCCTTACTTCATCTACAACTTGAGTAAACCTTTAAGCCTTTGCTAATTCTCATTTCTCACTAGGAATACCTAGAGTTGATTCCATAATTATTATGTACCATCCATCAAGAACACCCGCTCCATGAAGCTTCCATTTGTGACTTTGATTTTTTTCTCCTGTCTGGGCAAATATGTCCTAAAGACCATTCCATGGAAAAGTAGTTCTGCAGAATAGTTGTATATGTTACATGAGAAAAGAGTTTTGTAATTAAGTAAATGTTAGGGAATGCTGCATTTAATAATGCTAAATTATTTCTGAATTGCAGTGGTGTACATTTTGAGTCTCTATGTGGAATAAACCATATGCAGAACTTATCAAACTTATTTGCCCTCAGAACCCTTTTCATTTTAAAATCTCTTGGGACCATGTTCTATGGGAGATAGTTTGGGAAATGCCGGTCTGTGCTTTGAGTTTTAGGTCAGCATGTAACTTGTGAACGCACACACACTCATGCACATACAAATACATACTATTTCAGGAACATATGTTTTGGCTGCTCTGCTTAGTTGCTTATATTTTTCTTGTGTCTCATATTTTTTGATTCATGTAATGACTCACCTTCCACTGATAACTACAGATTTTTAAATATTTGTTGATTGCTAAACCACTGTATACTATTGTCATTAAGTGCAGGTTATTGGTATGTTTTCTAGGATCTTCTACCCCTCTTGCCTGGCACCATTGCTGGTGAAATAGAATCAAAGGCTGCAAACCTCAATAATCTGGTTGTAGAAGCCTATAAGGTATGTATATACTGTACACATTTTTTCAAATAAACTTTTAACCCCAATTTCCATGGCAAGGTACAAACTAATGCCCTATCATCTTGAGAGGAGTGGTGGAAAAAACAGATTAGGAATTAGGAAACTGAGCTTAGCCCTGGCTCTACCACTAACTAGCTATAGAACGTTGGGAAAGTCATTTCAGTTTTCTGTGCTTCACTATGTCTCAATGACACAGTTTACTAAACTCAGGTTGAGTTACAGACTATCTAAATTTCCTTCCTCATCAAATGTTCAGTGAGTCACCAAATCACAGCTATAGAACATACTTTATTACCAAGAAATTTCACAATTTCCAGTGCCATAAAGATAAAGTAATCAATCCACAGTGTTATAAACAGCAACTTTCCAGGGAAAATGAACTATATGAGATACAGAGATTACTAAGAGAACTTTGTTGGGGTCTCCTAGATCAATAACTTGGTTGTTCAATCGTTTACTTTAGCAGTTTTACTAAACTAGTTTGATTAAAAGAATCACCCTAAGAGATACACTACTTTATTGAGATGACAGTTGTATGCTGTCCCCAGTTCGTGTAGAGTGGGTACCAAATGCAAAGATTTAAGAAACATTTGCTCTCTCAATCTAAGTCATTTCTGGATAGAATAATCTCTTTTAAGAAGTTGTAATAATAGTAGCTGTCATTTTAATACCACTAAGAACCAGTTATTTTCCATACATGACCTCATTTAATCCACACAACCAACCTATAAGGCAAGTATTAGTACTCCCACTGTGTATTTGTAGAACTTCAAAGAAGCTAAGCAAATCAATCAAAGGCCAAACAGCTAACAAGCAGAAGCAGCAGCACCAGAACCTAGGTCTTCCTTAATTCTAGCTTCCACATGCTTCCTCCTGTGTTACACAATCTGTTTTTCTGTTGTTGTTTTTTTCTTTTTTACATAGTGTCTAAAGATATGCCTTATTCTACCCTGAATTTATGCACCATTGATAAACTCTCACTTCCCAAAATTCTCTTTTTCCCTTCCTGACACAGTAGAGTTGAACAGTGTTAAAGTAACCCAAGCATTGTGAGAAATCGCAGGCTTCTCTTCTCATTTTCTTCATGGAACATCTGCCTTCAACTCAATTACAAAAGAGAAAGGCAGGAAGTAGACACGGGATAGAAAATGAAGGACTTGTTTAAACTTTCTTTTTTTAAAAGGAAAATAAACCTTGCGAGATTTTTTTGTTTTTCTGTTTTTTGCCAAGGAATTTTTCTATATCTGAAGACTATGTTGGATGAAATAAGAAAAGCATCTTTAATTATATTTCTTCTTCACTGTTACGAAACAAAAACAAAAACAAAAAGCATTAAGACTGGTGGAGCTTCTTATCAAGGAAAACCAAACCTGTGTACAATTCGTTCCCATCCGAAGTTTGTTCCCAAGTATAATCAAAATAAGAAAGGAGCTTACAGTGTTAGAAGTCACCCTAGTTTTCATAGTATGAACCCATTTATTACCCCAAAGAAAAAATATAAGTCGACAAACTTTCCTGTATCTCAAACTGCACCCATGGAAAGGGAAATAGCAGGGTTTTTTTTTCATGTCCTTTATTTGCTAGGATAGGTATGTGATGCATTATCTAATTGCAGTTCTGATTAACCTTAAACAATCTGAATAACAATTTTAATAAAACCAACAAAAACTCTGGCGAAACAATCTCCTTAAGTTGGGATTCTGTTATTATTTTATATATGTCTATACTTTCAAAATTCTTCTGAAATTTCATTTTGTCTTCACAGCTCAACAGAAACTGTTCACAGCTCATTGAAGAAAAAAATAATAAAAATATTTTATTCTAACTTTTAATACTTTGCATTTCCTTTTTAAGACTTTTATAAAATTATATACAAATTTAGTACAGGTGAATGTGATTGCATTTTGTTTTTTATCCTTTACATCTGCATTGCCATTAGAATTAAAACTATATAAAAATCATGACTATAATAACTTAATAGTAATTTAGCTGAAATTAAGACATAAAAAAATTATGTTGAATAAAAAATAATTATACATTAGAAAAAATAAATTCTGCCTCTGTTCCTGTTAGATATTAAAAGACAAGCTTAAGACTGTGTCTGAAACTTAATTTCTTTTTTTTGCGGTACGCGGGCGTCTCACTGTTGTGGCCTCTCCCATTGCGGAGCACAGGCTCCGGACGCGCAGGCTCAGCGGCCATGGCTCACGGGCCCAGCCGCTCCGCGGCATGTGGGATCTTCCCAGACCGGGGCACTAACCCGTGTCCCCTGCATCGGCAGACGGACTCTCAACCACTGCGCCACCAGGGAAGCCCTGAAACTTAATTTCTTAATCTCAAAACTGGGCAAAATTTTAGATATTTGTCTTCATACCCTGTTTGAAAAACATTGGTTAAACTAGATTAAGGTTTTAAGGGAAGCAGAATTTCAAAAGGGCAAAAAGAACAGTCATGGTATTAGGAACTTCCTTCTGATTTGTCAAACCAACCATATCAATACCATTTGTATACCATTAGAAGTTTCTATTTTTTACTGAAATTGTTTAATTAAGTGATTACAATGTATGAATTCTCTAGTAGATAAAAAATGTGACTAATATAGTCTTACCTTTATTCAAATAAAATTTGAGGAAGTATCTTACTCTAAAGATTTACTACCATAATTCCATGATCAATTATTAATCAGTAAGCACACATCTCTTTATTGATTATACAGTTGAAGAAGAAAAATTACTCAAGTAAAGAATTAGAAACCATGGGGATTTCTTTTTCCTTCACACCCTGCTACTCACTCTTTCCTTAGGTACATACTTCATCTTTTCCCTTTCCTTTTGTTTACAAAAATAAGTTAAGGATTTTTGCATGTGATAGACTCTTAGTTTTATGAGATGAAATTCACACAGATCTACAGAATATATTTAATGTAGCTAGAACTTTTGGAACCCAGAGATTGGATGAAATTAGGATGTGCTTGATACATAATAGGCAATACATACATGGTTTTTGAATGATTATATAAATTAGTGAATAAATGAGCAAATGATTTTCTGCCCAGTAAGGGGCTCTATTTCAGTATTAAGGATTGGAACAAATTTGATTGACATAAGCAAGCACCAGGGATTTGGCAAAAATTCTAGGCCATTCTTGGAGAATTTATAGAGCCATAACTGGCAGGTATTTCTTATACCTACAGTATAGAAATGCCCTCCCAAAAATTTACCTTTCAATTCTGTATCAGTAAGGCAGTTTAGCTTTCATGATAGTCTAAAATGTTTGAAACGGAAATGCTTCTTTAACAGCTGTAAATGTCAGAAGCATGTTCCAGATTTTAAGCTGTCAAGATTTAGCCTCTGTGATGATATATGTATTCTCAATGCTTTATTTAAATTTTACCAAAAAATATAAATGTTATTGGATTAAAATGATTATTTTCCTAACAAGCTGAGTGAGAAATATCTCTGAAGTGATCAAAATGCAGTCATGGAAATATGTGAAAAAATAGAGCCATTTAAATGCAGATAATCCTTCAGTATTTTTTATGTATTTCAAATGTAACTGGGTCATTATGTGGAAACACTGTTTTTAATCGACCTTTTACAGAGACAAACTCTTTGATTTAGTTAAAAATTAAATCTAGAATGACATGATAAACTTGACTCTGTTTTGTTGCTTACATTAGAAACTGCTATAGTATACAACTAAAAAATGTCATCTCTGCAGAAACTCATTTCAGAAGTGAAAGTTCAGGTGGAAAACCAGATAAAAGGCATCTATTTTAACATTACTGCCATCTGTCCAGATGGGAGCAGAAATCCAGGCACAGACGGATGCGGAAATGTGACAAGCAATGACGAAGTATGTGCGTGTGCGTTTTTCCCATTTAAAGTAAACTAAGTTGTTTGGCATGCTTTCTTACAGAAAAATCAAACCATTCAGAAAAACTTTTTTTACTACCGACCTCAAGAATCTCATTTACACTTCAAAGTAACTTTTATTATCTAATCCCTAAGTTCCTACTTCTTGTAACTCCATTGACTGTTTTCTCAAACTCTCTAGCTAAAATAAATAAATATATATCATATTAAATAATTATTTAATAATAATAACTTTAAACTTAGATGACACAGACAGTGAATGTTAGGAAATCATATCTCCTCAAACAAGAAGTGCCTATACTTAGGATGATGATAATACCTTTTTGTTTCAAATCTGAAAATTCTCAGAGTAAATGTGAAAGTTGAAAGTAAAAACGACAGAGAAGAATGCTGTTGATAAAGATTAAGAATTACAAAATCTTTCACTTTGCGATTGTCCCAGTACACTTGTATTAGCTCAATACAATGACCTACGAGGTACGGAAATTTGTTAAGAACAACAACAACAAAAAAAAAGGTGTCATCATTTAACTAAAAAGGAATGAGATATGGAAAAGAGAGATCCGGATATAGCAGCATCAGGAAATAGGACTGGGGAAGATATGGATTCTCCCAGGATTGGCACAATAGAAAGTAAATATACAGAAATATGCTTTTACAAGAAATTCTTGTAGAATGAAGTGATTTTCAGTGAGTCATTTACCTCTTGAGGCATCAGTTGCCTCATTTTTAAATAAACAGCTAGAACTAGAAGATTTCCAATCCTACCTCCATCCATCTCCAAGGTTCTATGATGTTATTATTTTAATATCATGCTATAGACAAAAAGAAAAAGTTATTGAAAGAGATTAAAAATCCTAGTATTCTAAGGTTGAATAAAAGAGAATCTTCCTTCTCTTTAGTTAGAATATAATTTTCTCTCTTGGGAAGTTTAGAATCTGCAGGTAGTATAGTTGTTCCAACAAGCTGTATATTTGAAATTAATTATTTCAAATTCAAATTCTGTAGGCTCCTCCATAATCACTCCTTGAATTTTGTTCAAAGGATATTTTATGCCAGTTTACAAAATACATATTTAATTTCCACTGAATATAGAGAAACTTTGTGCTAGCAAAAGATAGTGCTAAGTTAGTTTCTGAGAAAAGGTTACCTTTTTAGAAGTAGCTCTTTCTTTCAAAATCGATTTTGGCAGAATGGTTTTCCTTACTCCTTACATTTTTTTTCTTTTTCTTTGTCTACATCCCTTTTTTCCCCTCACTTTCAACCAAGTAGTATAAACACTTTGACTAAGGAAGAGTCATTTGACCACTTAATTATATAAACCCCAAGTTTTGCTCTATTAATATTGGCAGTTGACCACATTATCCTACAGTCTGTTAATCCTTATATTTTTAAAGAGAAAAAACATTTCAAGTCTGACACCAACTGTATTGATTTTAATATTATGAGACTAACTCTAATTCCGAATGGATATATATATAACGTATAAACCTAAATTTATACCTTTCATATCAGTGTGTATATTTGTGCTAGGCTTTTTGGTTGGGATGGATATCTATCTATCTATATCTATATACACATACATATATATATAGAGAGAGAGAGAGCGTGAATCTCTATATATTCATATATATATCCATCTATATATATCATCCATATCTATTATCATCTATCTATCTATCTATCTAATCTAATTCCATCCCAACCAAAAAGCCTAGCACAAAGTATTTTTAAATTGTAACTTATCTCAGTCTAACATGGAAAAAAAACATGTAACCTTCTTATTTGCCAAAGTACCTGAAGATCATAAGGTGAGTTAACAAATATAAACAGACACACTAAGCCAATCGTGTTGTACAGGAAGGCAAAATAGAGAAAAAGGAAAAATTTGGCAGGAGAAAGACATTCTGTAGTTTGCATGGGGGAAACCAATTCCTGCCAGGCCAGATCCTTAGTTGTGGACTAACATCTTCCAGTGAGACAAATGTATGACCTTTTATTGAGATCTTAAGATCTAAAAGTGAGAATCCTAAATCTTTTTCCCTTGAGTAACATCAGGGAAAGCCCCATATTTTCTTCATAACACCATGTATAAACTAAAATTTAACTCTAAAACTTACTTGGGCCCCTGGAAAACAGAAACAAAATAAAAATTGTTCATTTGAACAATTGTTCATCTCAGGGTTTTAAACCAGTAGAGCAGAAGCTCTTGACTTGACTTTATTTGATCTATCTTTAGTGCCAAATATATTCAGTAACTCCACATGTTAAGAACTGAATCCAGAAAATGGTCTATTCTCTCTCAAGTTTACTAAGAAGTCAGTTGAGGATATAAATTAATGATCGGAAGTAGAGTACACATTTCAAATAGGCTTGAACCCATGTCCATTTAATGCTGTAATACAGGCAAGTCTCAGTCATTGCATCCTTTAACTCTCCAGTTCATTAATTAGGAAATAAATGAAATTAAAAAGGAATGTTATGTCTACATATGAGAATGCATGTGTAATTTATAAATATTAATTTCTATAAGATGGTATATTATTGACTTAAATATTATTAACAGATATAATATTGGTAATAAAAATTATCAAGACATATAAATATATTTTCTTCCTCCCCACCCAAATATTTAGGTTCTTTTCAATGTAACAGTTACAATGGAAAAATGTGATGTCATGGAAGGAAAGAGCTATGCAATAATCAAACCTATTGGTTTCAATGAAACCACTAAAATTCATATACATAGAAACTGCAGCTGTCGGTGTGATGACAGCAGAGGACCTAAAAGAAAGTGTGTAGAAGAAACTTTTCTAGATGCCAAGTGCTTCCAGTGTGATGAGAATAAATGTCATTTTGATGAAGATCAATTTCCTTCTGAAAGTTGCAAGTCACACAAGGATCAACCTGCTTGCAGCGGTAGAGGAGTTTGTATTTGTGGGAAATGTTTATGTCACAAAATTAAGCTTGGAAAAGTGTATGGAAAATACTGTGAAAAAGATGACTTTTCTTGTCCATATCACCATGGAAATCTGTGTGCTGGTGAGTATAAGTATGTACATGCAGTTATTTATATAGTTATATATTAAACTAGCATATATGTTAAAGTATCTTTAAATCACATCTTTATAATTACCAACTTTGACTATGAATTTAATATTCAAAGTCTGTGAAATTAGGACATAGCTACAGATTTACAGTACATGATTCTGATATTTATAGTTTAAATTATTTTATACAGGAAATATTTAAAAATTAAAACCAAAAGTTAATTGTTATTTTCAAGTATGCCTTGATCTTGTAAAGACATATACCAGAAAAGGAAATTACTGATAATGTCTGACAGATTTTCTATAATCTGGGTATTCTTCTAGAAGGATCTGATTCATTCTCATACGTGGTTACTCCCTCCATCTTGCTCAGAGGATAGTTAGCTATAAAAATATACTTTTCATTCATTGTAAAATTCTTAATGCATTATCATAGATGGCATTGTAAATCTGTAGTAATTTAAATTTCTCTAGTTTATTTTTGGAACAACGCCAGCAACAAAACTGTCAAAGGACAGAATTCTTCAAGAAAATGCTGGTTTCATAAGAAATCTAGATTAGGCCCAGAGGCCAAACAAAGACCAGATTTAAAAATGAGATAATTTAAAATGAAAATATCAAAAGTACTTTTTGGCTAATTCAGTTTACTGCCACCTAGAGGTTAGATTCTAGAAAATATATGCAACATTTGAAAATTAATACAAAATATTATTTTTAAATGAATTAAGTTTTCTGTGACAGTGTGCTAAATCCACTTATTGTTAAAGCACCTTTTTAAAGTTTGCATTTTGGTAAGCAAATATTAATTAAATTATTGATGAAATGAAATATTTCATTGTAATAAGCATATGGAAAGTAACAAACCTATACAAAATAAATTTTTATTCTTGTGTAAATTAAAAATGTGCCCTATATCACATAAATATGTGATGGCAAATTTCCTTTATATTCTACCTTATACACATAATATTTTATATTCTAAACATTTATTCAGCTGTACCTGGTATCTAGGTAGAATGGATTATAGATGACTTTAGAACAAACTGCAATTGTCATCTAATATTTTAGTGTTAATCCTGTTTGGGACAGGGCAGAAAAAGAATTCTGAGATCATCATTTCCCACAGCTGTCAAGCTCTCAATGAACTTTGAAATACACTGAGAATCCCAGTCTCTGTTAATAGTAGAATTAAAAATCAATGCACTGGTCCTTCTATATGACTATGATACTACTGACCTACAGGCAGTTGAGAATCTGCTTTGAATTATTTGTATATAAGTTATAAATGCAAACTGTAGGCTGACAAGCATTTTCTTCACTAGCGTCCTTTGAGAATAAGAACACACGATCACAGATATGCTGGCTAGGATTAGGCATGCAGCCCATATACAGGGAACCGGGTCTGGCAGGCATTTGTTTGGCCTGGATATCATTAGTTCTACATTTAACAAATTGAGCTGATCCAACAGTAGATGCTAAGGAACAGTTACCCTGTGACGTGCTCCACAATAAAAGGAAGGAGGGAGGAAGCCAGGAATTGAGGGAAGGAAGGAAAGGAGGAAGAGAAGGAGGGAGGGAGGAAAAGAGAAGGAAGGAAGGGCAAGTCTTTGGCCAGATAAACTTGAAAAACATTTTACAGCCCTGAAAATTTACCCTCTCTTGAAGATTTCTAGTTCATATTAGCATATTAAATCTTGCATACTTCCTGCAGGCTAAAATCCACTTAACTGAGTATAATCAGTGTTCTTCTTCAACTACAACATGCACACACATACCACCTTGCTTTCTTTCTTGCCTTCTCTCATTTAACACCTAATAACACCTCACAGCATACTTTAAGACATGTCCCACAAACCTGCTAAATAATGTGCTGAAGATGTGAAAGGATTACTTCAACTTCCCCAGAGATCTTATCTTTAAACAAGGCACTAGCAGAACTGAAGCACTTAAAAGGGTTTGCCAAATAGACCTTCAAAGTTATCCCAGGCCCTGAGCAATAATGAGTGACTAAGAGAAAAATTATGGAAGCTATTCATAAAATACCCATTTTTCAAATTTCAAATCAGACAACATTACATCAGCCTCTGTAGCTTCTTTATATTTGTCTTTTTAATTTAAAACTGAATGTACAGCGACCTTCAAGTAGTTGGGCAGCCACTGCAGCAGGGCAGAATTCACAATTGTCAGCACAATAGATTACCATGGGGAGATTATCTACAACAGAACAGCTTTGAAAATAGACACTCCTAAGTCCTGGTATTGTTTATGTCAGACAAATAGAAAGTGATGCTGTTTCTATTCACTTGACTGTCAGTGTATTTCCATGGAAATGGAAGGGGAATTCATGTTTGGAAATGCTTCACAAAGTCAGTGACCTCAATAACTTAGGTCTTGGAGTGTCTTTGTTGCAGGGCATGGAGAGTGTGAGGCAGGCAAATGCCAGTGCTTCAGGGGCTGGGAAGGGGATCGGTGCCAGTGCCCAACAGCATCTGCCCAGCACTGTGTCAGTCCAAAAGGCCAAGTGTGTAGTGGAAGAGGCACATGTGTATGTGGCAGGTGTGAGTGCACCGATCCCAGGAGCATCGGCCGCTTCTGTGAACATTGTCCCACATGTCACACAGCCTGCAATGAAAACTGGTATGTGTTTCCTGATTCCAAATATACATAAAGCAGTCCTTCATTATAGTCATGTTCGACCTTTTCTATTTTGCCTACCTTAACCTAAAAGCAGGATCTTCTCCAGATAAATTGTTATCATCACTCTAAAAAAGAACTGAATGAGGAATTTAGGAATTAGAAGACTTAGATTCCAATCTTTGGCCATGCATGAAAATTTATCTAGGTATTCACTGCCTTTTTTGAAATAGGTTTTTTTCTTTAAAGAATAATATTCAGTGTTCATAAAGGTTCATTTTTTTTTCCCCAGCTTTTTTGAGATATAATTGACATATAACCTCGTGTAAGTTTAAGATGTACGATGTGATGATTTAGGGGCTGCCTGCTTCCCAATACTATTAATTAGCTGTTTAATCTAGGGCAAGATTTTTTAAATTCTTTGTGCCTCAGTTTTGTGATATTAAAAGTGAGGATAATAATAATACTGTGGTATAATTCTGTGAGATAATTAAATTAGATGTTCATGCAAAATATACCTAAACCTTTGTACTTGGTGCATAGTAATCATAGAATAAATGTTAGCTGTTATTATTGTTTTATTTTTATTCTTTTAAAGATAAAAAGTGGTGGCTACGAAGCATTCTAGAAAGAAGTGATGGATAAGGGAAAGGTGATGTTAAATAATGGTGGCATTGTTGTTTTGTGCCAATAATTAATTTTCCAATAACAATTTGAGTCCTGCTCAAAGACCACTACTCAGAATATCACTGTGCCTTACAATTTGTTTTATTCAATTTTTAAAAAGACATTCTCAAGTAAAATTTTTTAAATTATACACTGTAGGTTATGTAACACACTAGGAAGATAACGATGGAGTGATGGAGGTATTTCTAATGAACCCAACCAAAATTTGAACTGTATGTTCATTGCTAAATTTTTCTAGTAGTATCATAATATTCATCTTCTAAAACATCTGTGCTAGCTGGTTTTGTTTTTGATTTTGCAGTGAGAGTATCTTATTCATTTGCTAGAGATTTTCTTCTCAGTACAGAAAAATCATTATGTTAATTTTATACATTAAAATATTTTAAGTGGTTAGAATGTAACTTTGCCATGATATTAAATTCAGCCAAGATTACAAATAAATGTCATAGTCTTCTTTCCCCGTTTTACAATTCTGCTGTCCTAAAGCAGTACCCTATTTTATTTTTTACAGAAAATACTATAGGCTACAACCTTTTAAAAAATTAAATGTTTTCACTTCTGTTTCCCCTTACAGGAATTGTATGCAATGCCTTCACCCTCACAATCTGTCTCAAGCTATACTTGATCGGTGTAAAACCTCATGTACTCTCAAGGAACAGCATTATGTGGACCAAACATCAGGTAAACAAAAGGTTAATAATCAAAGTACTGAAGAGTATCTGTAGAGAATCATATTCCCCAAAAAGGCTCATAATCAACCATCCTAAAGAAAGAACTAACTGCTTCAATGTTTTCAACCTCCAAGAAATAGTGCTCTATAAAACCAGCTGAGGATATTTGCCATGGTATGGCTGAATTGCTAGATCTCCCACCTAACAATTAAACTACCATCTCAACTACCCAGCTAAATTCGCATGCTGTGCACCTCCATGGAAGTATACCAAACAGATTTTCTAGAGAGACCTCAGTGAGCCAAGAATAGGAGTTTCCTAGGTAGAGTCCATTTCACCCTTAGAGACAAGGTCTATGGAGCCATCATTACCCTTCACAATCCAAACTTGTTTCCAGTTATAACCTTCCTCATGTCAAACGAACATTTATTTTCACGTTTCAGGTGATGCCAAAAAATTCTAAGTAGCAATGATTTAATTTTGCAAAGTACATAATTTCAAAAGGGCCATTCCTCCCTGATAATTTTCATTCTGATATAAATATAATTTAGGGGTGAATGAATATAAAGGTGACACAGTGGAAAGGGTATGGAAATTTTAGTCTGAAGACCTTAGCTTAAGGCATGTCTCCTGACAGTAGTAGCTAAGAAATATCAGCCCTCTTACAAAATTTCACTGAGCCTCAGTTTCCTCATCTGTAAAATGGAGATAATAATACTAACCTCAAAGAGTTGTGTGGATTAAATGAGCCAGTGAACATGAAAAAACTTTTTCAGTTAAAAGATGATATATGAATGGAAGAAACATGTGAAAGCTGAGTTCAAAGATCATTTTGGACAAAAGTTCATTAGAACTCAAAAGCCAGCACCCCCATTTTGTTCAGGTTTAAGGTGTTAAACTATATAAGAATTAGAAATGAAGCTTGAAATTATGTATTCATTAAAATGTTCCTACTGCTACTACTATTTCTAGTCTTTCCTCTAACCTGTAAGAATAATTCCAGGTCTTAAAGAGATTGCACAGGAGAATAAACTTTCTGCAGAGTTTTGTTTCCCTCTCCCCTCACATCCACACTAATCTTAGCCCATAATAAATTTGGCTTTGAAAAGAGCCCATGTGCTGCCAGCTGGGGCTGCAGCAATCACACCCCAAAGCCAAGTGCCTTTTCTAATAAATAAAGCTCTTATTGTCAACACGTAATTTATTATGTTAAGGAAACAAACCTATTCTGACCTAAGTGTGGTTACAAAAACTATTCCCTTAAAGCTCCTTAGGAAAAGCCCTTGCTTGACCTAAACTAAGAAAAGAGGCATGGCCAGGGCTAAATTTTTGGCTCCCCAAATTTTGAAATTTAAAAATGCATGCAGATTTGAGTCCCAAAAATGTCCATTAGAAATATTTGTAAAATGTATTAGTAGCTAGGGGGCTACCCTCCCCTTCACAACTATTGTGCAAGGAGAGGGAAAGGGCATTTGTTAGCCACCTCTATTATCTATCCACTTGATCACACTTAAAGGGTGTTCTTTTGGTCTTTCTGGCTAAGCTCCTACTAGGCAAGAAGCCATTAAGTGAGATCAAGCCACGTGCCACCTTATCTGATTAAGTATTCTAAGTCAGCCAAGGGAAATGAAAGGCATGCATGTCACAAACCTGGGCACCACCAAGGGTACCACTTTTGAACAGAGCATCTTGGATTCTCTCTGCATGTGAGACTATAACAAAGGGAGACTTGCACTTGCATCTGGTGCTTCTATTCCAGTTAGTAGTCCTCCAGCCTCCTTTTAGCATTTCTTTCAAGGAACCTTATCACTATGACCAAGAGAAAACTGGGCTCTAAGTCTTCCCACTTAGAGAAGAGCCCCTGCCCTTGTTACTGAATTCTTGGCGTATTCAAGAGAAATGCTTGGTCATCCCTGGGATTTCAGACACAAATCACTCATGACTGACTGTTCTTCTAAGCCTTGGCAGGTCCCCTCCCAAAAGGCATTCTCAAGGAGACCTTCAGACAGTTAGGTGAAGTCCCCAAAGTCTGGAGGATGCACGGAAAACACATGCTTCTTTAGGCCAGGAGGTAATTTTGTGAGTGTGGGGCAGCTGGTGAGTTCTGTGGAGTACTTGTGTATTATGCAACCATGTTCCTCTTAGATTAGGGTAATACCTCTAACAGCCACAGAGCCTGCAGATTTTCCAACTAGAGTTTGCCAAAGGTCTAGGGCTAAAACAGAGACCTAGAATGCCCCTCCTCTTAATGTAGCATTTCCTTTTCCAGCTAGTAATTATCTGTTCTTGAAAAAACAAAAAGCAGAATTTTTAGAAGCAAAATAGGATAGATGTGGTTAACAGACAAGTAAAAAATAAATTAATAACAATTGAGGAAAGAGATTTGGGTATTGTCCCAAATTATACACTCCCATTTCCTGGAGAAGCTATGTGTAATAATAATGAAAACTTACACTGCAGTTTCAAAGGAAATATTTATTCATCTATTAAAGTAGTACTGATTTTAGCTTCTGCAGATGTTTACTTTATTTTCCATTACTGATGTGTAACAAATGAGGAGTAAGCATAACAAGAAAAACATACGTTAATGCACAGAGCTGTTAAATAATTTTTTAAATCCTATTTTCCACTTAGTGATCCACACCACACCAAAATACTGTCCCTCTCTCTGTCATGGATAAAATTATATTTGGTTAAGGGATTTGGACATATTCCAGTTAGTTCAAATAAAGAATCAAGCTGCAAAGAAATAATCTTATTGAATACCTTAATTGTGGCTACTGTCCAAAAGAGAGTTTTCTGTTGAAAAGATTTGAATAATAAATGTGTAATAATAATTAGTTTACTTCTTGAATCAACAATGGCAGTCCTCTATTTTGAAAATGTAGATTTGCAAATATCTCTGATCCTACTGAGATGATGAACACTATTTACTTCTAACATTATTGTTAGAACCTTTTGATTTACTCATTCCAGTTTTTTAAACCATTTATTCGTTTGCTTCTTTACAGAATGTTTCTCTAGCCCAAGCTACTTGAGGATATTTTTCATCATCTTCATAGTTACATTCTTGATTGGGTTGCTTAAAGTCCTTATTATTAGACAGGTGATACTACAATGGAATAGTAATAAAGTTAAGTCCTCGGCAGATTACAGGGTGTCAGCCTCAAAAAAGGTCAGTGAATTCTAAAACAGAAATACTTTCAGTATGTTTTTGTCTACTTTCAATATTTAGGCACTTAATTAATGATAATATTTCTTCTCCATCAAGGACAAGTTGATTCTGCAAGGTGTTTGCACAAGAGCAGTAACCTACCGACGTGAGAAACCTGAAGAAATAAAAATGGACATTAGCAAATTAAACACTCATGAAACTTTCAGGTGCAACTTCTAAAAAGATAAAAAAGTACTTTATGGGAAACTGGATTTTTAATGATCGCTCCTAAAAATTATTATTATAAAATAATAATTGTATAAGTCACAGGAGGAGATAAATTTTCTAGATCATGCCAGTTGCTGGTTGTCCACTCGAATGAAGACTGACAAGCATCCTCATCATCATGTGACTCACACTGCTGCTGAATTCTTCAGAGAAAAATGTGTCTTACTACTGTTTGATACTAGTATCATTGTAGCACTTTACTGTAATATATAACTTATTTAGATCAGCATAGAATGTAGATCATCTGAAGAGCACTGATTACACTTTACAGATACCCGCCATTTCTACACTTCCCAGAGAGACAATGCTGTGAGATAGTTTTGGCATTGTGTCACTACAAGGGTACAGTAATCCCTGCACCAAACATGCAGATGAAAAAATAATACGGCAGTTATACTAATGTTGCCAAACACTTTAACAATTGGCAGTGAATAGACAAGAACAGATAGATAAGTAAATGATTAGTGTTTCACTCATTCAAGAGATGAACAGATAAAACCTTAATCTTGAGGGATATTGCTTTTGAAACTAGTTTCATGCATGTGTGTTTGTTTTCTTCTTTTACAAGATGGATATTAATTCTAACATTCTTTCCTCTTCGCCTTTATATTTTGGTTTTCTTTCTTACAGGATAAGTTTATAGAATGTCACAGATGACTGGATTAAATAAGTGCTAAGTTACTACTGCCATAAAACCTAATAATAATACAATGTCACTTTATTAGAATACTTTTAAAAGCCAAACATTTAATAAGGGACACTTCAAGTAAATCAAAATTTGAACAGCTTCGTTGTGTGCAGATGTGGAGTTTTATATCTTCTTACCTGGTAAACTGGATGGATTTTTTCACCATTTCATTTGTCTAATCATCAGGTTGAAATTCACAAGATATTTAGAAACTCTGTGGAGTTTCTAAGCAAAGTGCCACACTTTTGAGTCTTCTCCAATATTTATTCCAAGTAGATAGTAGCATTTTTCAAATTAAAAGCTAAATTAAGCTATATTAGTTTTGCCCTTCAATGCAGTCTAAGGACATTCTTTCTTTGAATCACCTCAACCTTACTCACCAGAATTCTAAAAGTACACAATTGGAGGAGGATAGACAATATCTTAGAAATAAGCTAATTCACTCTTGTACTTAGTCAGAGAACTGAGGCTCAGCAAGTTTAAATGATTTCTCAAAAACCCCTAAGTGACCAAGTGGCAACATTCAAAGAGAACTATTTTCTTATTGCCAGGCCAGTGTTCACTGAACAATGTCATACTACCTCTTAAATCTTTAAAATAATCAATTGGCAAGTATTTTTAGATGTGATTTACTGAAGTCTTAAGTATAAGAAAATTTCAAAACAAAGCAGAAAAGAGTAATTCAAACAGAATTGTCCATGGTTGGCTTCCAGTCTATCTGCTAATCAGCTTCTAAGAGACTGCAAAATAGCCTAACTAGAGAGAAGTCCATTCACACCATAGCCTGTGTGAACGGCGCCCCCTGGAGTTGTGCAGTGCTCCGTGCTCAGCCAGAGAGCTTGATACAGACAGAGGCCATGAACTTTTATCCTCCCCAACAGGAACTTCCTCACAATTACCATATCCTTACAGACTTATTCAGTCTGATTTTATTGGCTAGAAGTCCAACAGTCCTGTATGCAGTACAGAGCTTTGCCTATGACAACTAAGGAATTTATTTTAAATTCCTTTAAAATGTCTTCTTATAATCAGCTTCCCAGACTTTCTGTCTTTCAGCACTTGAGTTAAAGTGCCAGATATTTGCATTTCGATGAAGACTAAATCCCACTCCATATTCTACCCTAAAGAGGATTTAAAAACATATAATAAGTTGTTCTGCAGCCAACAAACACAATAACTCCATCAGCTGTCCCCTGCAGCCAAGCAATTATGATGCTAGCTTGAACTGTATGTCTTTCCCCAAATGAGAAATCAGCAGCATTGACATAATTCAGTACTGTGACTCACTTATGTAAAATACCTTTGATCACCAAGGATAATGCAAAACTTTTTGAAGCATGCCTGTCACAGCATCCTTTTTAAAAAAGAAAATAAATGGATATTTGACAGCCCACAAAAAGGAAAAAGTGGAAAATATCCATTCACTGAAATGCTGAAAATTTTAAAACATTTAAAAATTTTAAAACATTATGATGTTCATAAGCTAATTTCTATGTGGGCTGAGTTATCCAAAATAGCATAATAAAATGAAATTCTTAAAATAAAGGGATATATATTCTGACACTCTCACTAGTTTGCACTAATTTATAGTGGAACAAGGCTCTTCTCATAGGAAGGGACAAACTTTCTGATAGGCAGTTCAATGCTAGATGATGACTGCAGTTACGTTTGTGATGTCTTGTGTTTTCCTTTTTTACTTAAAGGTCTAATTCTTAAAAGATTTTAGAGCTTACATTTACTTGAATAATTGACATTTTCCTTGTGAGAAAAGAATTAATATTTGACTAGCTAGAATTAATTAAAAGTTAAGGGAAACAGGGTATTCTTAGATTAAATAATTTATGTAAATAAAGCCTATTTTCAACTAATATGAACACAGGAGCCTTTTGAGATTCACTGATATTAAACACGAGTTATGAAACTTTAAATGATTAACAAAGTTAAGAACTTCAACAACACTTTTGGTACGACAGCATTTCTGTGCCCTAAAGTATTTCATGATTTAGAAATGTGCCATATATGCACTACAATATAACTGTATGCATTTTACTTCTCTGGGGATATCTTTACACTGCAGTGTACATGCATTTATAAGCATCTGATATCTTTTTTTGAAATTTATTAATATTTATGAAGTCTCAGACATTCTCTGAAACACTCAGAAATTCACTAAAACTCTGATTATGTCCTAAATGTTTAATTTAGCTTTGGTTTATAAAGATAAAAAAAAAAATCTAAGGTTAAACAGAATAGATTTCTCTGGAGGCAAATTTTTCAAAATTCAAAATTAAAATTAGTGGATGCATCAGATGCAACATTTCACTAAAGAATAAATTTCAAAATTTTTTAATATACACTTAATATCTATTGAAGATATTCTTATGTATGACAATGGGCATCTATAAGATGTTGAAATATGATTATGATGGACTATGAAAATTTTTCTCCTTAGAATTATGTTCCTCCTGTTACCTGATATAGTAAGTTAAACTCAATGGCTTTTCCTTCTTTTCCTTACTCCTGTTCTTTTCTATTCGTTTTTCCTAAGAGAGTGCCCCAAAACTTCAAGCTCAATAAGCCTAATTGTGAAAAATAACTGACTGTAATGGTATAATGAAGTTCTTCATTTCCATACATCTCTTAATGATTTTAAAAGTTATTTGAATCTATGCACCTGAACAAAGACCCATTAAAAATGAAGAATTTTAAATTTTTACAACTGTTCGACTTCTTTCAATTTTAAAGGATTTGAGATCTATATATTTTAATAAAAGTATCAAGTGAAACACAACCACTTGGGAGTTCAATCATGTGCATATTATATTGTTTTATTTACTCTTAACATTTAATTTACAACTATCCTTATTTATATCGACCTTAAGAACTCCACTTCATGCAATGCAAACTGAGATATATTTTGAAAGAAATATAAAACTAGCATTCTTTCAGATCATTTCCCTTTTCTCTTATAATTCCTCAATGGTAAATTTATTATGGGTAACTAATTATACATGTTCATATTTCATTAATTCTAAGACATCCACTTTTTAATTTAACATCTCTAAAATGTATCTTACAGTTGTTGACCTCTTAATGCAGTGTTTGAAGTTTTGCTTAAATAAACATTATATTAATTTATCTTTAACCAAATGTTCATGGGTATAGGGACATTCATTTTTGTATAAATATTTAATAACACATTTATGATAACATGTGAAGTCAGTTTTCAGTACATCTGGATCACATACAACTCAACATGGAGCCTAACCATCTGATTATGAGTTCAAATCCTGTAGACCTTTAGGTTATAAAAGCTCTTTCAGCCTCCTACTTATGCTTTATGCTAGTGGCTACAATTTCAGCGAACCCTAACCTAACTGACAAGAATGAGTGAGTTTCTCCCAGGTTTGTTAACAAATTTTTATTCTTTCTATTACTTCCTAAAGAATACTTGCATATGATCATCTCACTTTTAGACAGAATTAACTGGAAAAATATTACATAAAACCATCAGATTTAGATTTTGCATATTTAGGTTTTGCAGCATCTTGTATGTTGTATGTCAATGATAGGAGAAAAATATATAACCAATCAGTGTTGTAGGAAAACTTTCCTTTCAAGTTCTCTTACATTTTTATTCTTTATCATTTCTGTTCTTTTGTTTGACTTTTTTCTTTGGCTCTGATAAATTCACCTTAAGCCCATGTAACAACTGTCATAAAACTGCATATTTAAATTATTTGACTTATATGAAACAATTGTTCAGCTATCTGGGCAGCTGTTAATGAAATACCTGAGAGTAATAACACTACTCTTTTATCTACCTGGATTACTTTTTCCCACAAAAATTTACCTTTGTAAGGTAATTCTATTAATCAGGTTTCTAACCTCCATAACCTATTTCAGTTAAAATCATCTAATCCAACAATAAAAAAACCCAAAACACTGTAGTCATCAAGGATGGAAATTGTATGACTTGTGTAAAAAATCTTTACTAACTTTACACTGTACAACAGATAAATGTGATTTTGATAACAATTCCACACAATAAGTATGGCACATAGATTTTATTAATATTGAATATAAAATATTTTAATTCTAAATTAAAATAAAATATAAATTTGCACATATTAATATAGAAATTCATTTGGTGTATATTTAACATAACTTTAAAACCATTTTACATTTACCAGCTACTTCATTAAAGTTTTTTAAATGTCTGCAAAAAAAGTAGAAATGTTTTTAAATTTCAGTAATATAACCTATGTGTTTCATTTAAGTCCTGCCTTTGTAAAAAAAAATTTTTTAATATAGAGTGTATTTTTAAATTAAAATATTTGAATATAAAATAGTTCTAAGAAAGAAACTATTTCTCATTAAGCAAGTTTCTTATTATTTCTGGCTTTGAATTATACATAAATTTAAATTGCCTTAAATGACATAGAAGATTGGGGAATATGATGATTTCACATTGTATACTATGAGCCTGTTCATATAATTCTGATTGACTACTAACTTTGGTTTATGTATTTATTAAAGAGCTGACACTGTAGTTTGTTGAGATGTTTATTTTTATAACAGAGCTTATAACAGTTATGACAAGGCATTTAATTAATGCATCATTCTGTTTAAAAGTAGGTGTTAACCAATATGAAATTCTATGTTTTAAAATAAAAATGTAAAGATCTAAGTATGCACAGAATGCTTCTTTATTTCTTATTGTGTGCTACATGACTCTCAGCACTGCCAGACAATAGTACATTGTCACACAAGGAAATGCAATAACATTCATACATGGTCATTGGTAGAGGACATTACATAATTCCAAAAAGCTACTACTTCTGGAAAACTGTAGAGCCAATGATAAAGATGTGAGGCCATCCTAATTACTCTATTTCCCTTCAATAGCCACCCAATGGTGAAAGCAGAAGGAATATCCTAATTACAAAAACTGAAAAATTAGCTAAAAGACAAACTGGGCTTTTTCTAGCAGACAAAGGCTTCTACCATCACCCTGATACAAACATATCATGTTCATAATCTTCAACTGCACATTCTCCAGAGCCATATTTAAACAAGTGAAATTTATGGAGTACCCTTGTGTTGTGATTTTCCTTTATTTAATCTAGTGGAAAAACTAAAGCAGATGAGGGAGCACACTGAAAGTTAAATAAGATATGCAGACAGATTTCCTGTCCTTAAGGAGTTTTAATAGTTTGAAGGAAAGGATATGTGTAGCATACTATAGATAAAAGGTTTTCACTGGAGAGATCAGATGGAAGCTATCAGGAGGTTTAACAAGGCCTTTGTTTTTGAGGATTCATCCCAGTTGGGTTTGGGCTACAGTCTTTCAGGCTCAGAATACTGATTTTGTTATGAGTGTTGTTTGGCCCCATTTTCCCCTTCCCTCTTTAGCAATAGGACCCACACCCTGAGTTTGAATAGAGCACACAGCTGAGACTTAACTACCCAGACTCCTTTGCAGCTAAATGTGGTTACAGGACTAAATGTTGGCCAGTGGGGCAGATGCGAGAGGAACCCAGGATCTCACTTCCCCTTTCCATGTTTTTGCTATCTCGACCACTAGTGGTGTCTTGGCAAAGGAAACCCTGTGCTGAAATATTCAGAGCTTCCCCTTCAGCCAAGAACTGCTCTCCTCAACTGAACCCTGGTAGGGAAACAATCTGTTTAGCTAAACCATTGCATTTGATGGTATAGCAGATATTTTGTACTCTAATGATGTGTTATTTATATAATTGTCTTACTCCTCAGCGATAATAAATACCATTTCTGTCAATTTTTCAAATAAGGAAAACAACACACATAGAGGTTAAGCACCATGTATAAATGAACGCAGCCAGTAGGTGGCCAAGGCCGGATTCATAGGAAGATCTGTTTTTCATTCCATAAATGACTGATCATATGTTTTATGAGGATAGATTTTTACTAGGTTAATTAGTTTTACTAGTTTAACTATGTCCTTATGAACCAAAAAAAGGTGCAATAAAGTTGAGGAGCTAATATATGTGCAGAAACACTACACAGGAAGAAGTGAATGGAACTTAAAAATGAAAAACAAAATGTTAAGTGCACTCAGATGCTGTAACTAGACTGGAGCAGTCCATGGAGGATAGCATTTGGCCTACGCCTTGCAGGAAAGGTAAGTGTAGCCATGCAGAAAAGCAAGGTCATGGAGAGGTAAGGGAATAGTAAAGTAGAAAAGGGTGGGGATTCCATCCAAGAACATTGAAATCTTGTTGAGATGCAGCACTGGATACTGAAAAACAGTAACCTACAGGTTCTAGTCTATGGAAAGCCTGCTTTCCTGACTAAGAAGTTTGAACTTTGGTTACTAGGAAAAAGCAAGCCCTGAAGTTTTTGCACAGAAAAGTGGTATTACTGGAACTATACATGGTTTGGAATATACTAACATAAACTAAATATAACTTTTAATTAAACATTAATTTTATCCCCTCTAACACTAAATATAAATACCACTTAATAATGTTAAATATTTAATTCTATTAAATGCCATTTAATAATAAATTTAAATACTATTTAATACTAATGTAAAAGAAACTGAAGTATACAAAAGCAGAAAAATTTGAAAATCCAACTTCCTAACGGCAATCACTTTCATATGTAGGCATATTTTCACTTTATTTTTCTATGCACTTTATAGCTTATTATGCAGATAACACATATTTGTGGTAAAACATCTAAAAGTACCTTGACATTAAAATTAAATATTACTCCAATCCAACCACTCAGAGTTGACCATTGCCATATATTATGTGTGCGTGTGTTTGTAACTAAGAAAGAAATATGCTATTAATAGTATGGTATAAAGATATTTTTTCTTCGAAAACATTTCAAACATTTTTCCATGTCAAGATTTAAACTATAGTTTTACTAGGTGAATATAATCCCATCCAAGAATGTGCCACAATCATAGCTCTATGTTCAATGACAAAAAGAATGAGCAAGAAATGATACCAAATATAAAACAATGGTCAACAACTTTAGTATTCAATAGGAGGAGACTGGTTAAGTAAACTGTTTTTGAATGGGAGAGATTTGCACATTTATAATGGCAGAGGAGAGGGAACCAGTGCAGAGAGAAATGTTTATATTGGGATGGTTTGTACTGGTCTAAGGTACAATAGGGGAGCATTTCAAATTATGACAAAGTGGAATCAGTGAAATGAGCTTAGAGAATTTTCGTGAGGAAATAAAGATTTAGACAAAAGTACAAAGGGAGGGAATAAGAGCTACTGCTACAAGGAAAATTAGAGAGAACTTGGAGATTGGCTAGATACAGGTGATAAGGAAAGAATTTAGTTGAACAGAATTCTAATGCCAACTCTGAAAGTCACTACAAACTTCTACCCAAATTGGATAAAACTCCCAATCTGGTCTCACAAACCACATTGTTCTTGCCAGTCCATGACTTTTAGACTAAATTCTAACTTCATCAAAATATTTGGCCAGACAAAACCAAAGCTGCAAATTTTTAAACCATGTCAATGGTCATGCTTTCAGTACTATCAAAATAAGCCTAAGCGCAAGATAAGCAGTATCTCCTTTTAACCTAGTTATTTATATATGAATATTTTGATCATAATCAGAAGTAGTGGTGGGCTGCACAAGAAAAACAAATGGCACCTTGGCTTCCAACTTGGCAATCCTATTTAGCACTTATTTGGACTGGTGCATTATTTCGTACTCAGGGCCCAGTGCTGTTTAGACTTTTTCCAATGAATTGCTTAAAGGTCATAAAAAACTATCTGTCTATAGTGGTGAGAGGAAAACTCTTTCTTTATTGGGCTTTGTCATACTTTGTGCGGTTTTTCCATTGTTATGAGTACAAAATACATTCTAACCATCATTAAAGTCATGAGAGATAATTATCCATTTAAGAAAATCTTAATTTGCCATTAACATTTTTTAAAATATTTTCCCTTATTAAATTAAGAATAATCTATAGGTCCGTGGTTTTCAAAGGGTAGTTCCCAGACCAGCAGCATCAGTGTCACATGAAAACTTGTGAGAAATGCAGATTTTTAGTCTCTACCCCAAATCTTCTGAATCTGAAACTCTGGGAATGGGGCCCAGAGATCTGTGTTTTAACAAGCTCTCTAAGTAATTCTGATGCCTGCCAAAGTTTAAGAACCATTTCCATAAAGAGTAAAAGTTAGCATCAGGAAACCAAAAGCTATAGAATATGCTTACTGGTGCACATAGACGAGTACCTGATACTCAATACTCAGTGCAAGTACTTATTTATTAAGTGTTGAATGAGTCAGTGATGTTCTATTTTCTCTGAGCCCCTCAGACATGTCCCTTTGAAAAGACTGTGCTCAAAATTTGTCTGTCATTTATTATAGCTAAAATCAAAGTAATAAAATGATTGTCTGGTATGTTGTTTAAGAAAATAAAATTGACTTCAATTACTTTTTAAAACAAGTCTAACATATCCAGTGTATGTAGAGGCCCACATTAAATATTTTTATTAGCTACAGGCAGTTATCTTTTTTTCTGTCACTTAAACACTGTTCTTCCCAAAAGCTAAATGCATACAGATTTATGTGTGGGTGTATGAGATAGTGGAGGATCTCTACCACTGCCCTAATTAATAGGGAAACTCCTAACATGGTCTGTGGAGTTCCATCTTGGTTAGAGGGCTGAATCTTCTCTTCATATTCTCATGTCCACCAAAGTATACAACTTCTTTCCCTCCTCTCTGTTCAGAGACACTTGCAAGTGTCAAGGTCTATTGGCTGTCTATAGGGAATACAAGTGGGACAGCGATACCAAGGACAGCTGGGTGCAGCATCCCTTCCATTCCACCCACTGGTCACTGGAGTAGAAAACCCTTCTGCTCCCTCTTACTTTGAGGAATCACATTTGTTAACTCTTCTCTAAGAAAAATATCTAAGTCACCCCTTTCTCCCTTACCCCAGATCCAGTTTTATCTCATCCTGAAAAAAAAAAAGTAGCTCTACAGGCATGCATTCAAATTTGTCTCTGGTCCTCTAAATTTTGAACTTATTTTGGTAGTATTTCTGCTTTAGTGTGCACTTAGACAAGGGAAAATAACCTGTACAGTATCAGTGAATAGAAAAAAGGAAAGGAAACATATGCATATGTGTATATAGGGGCAGACAGACCCAAAGAATAAGAAATGGTACTGAGAACTTATTCTGGGGCTCTGGATCCCTCAGGCCAAGGAGGATATAAAGAGAGGGCAGAGACAGGAAGGAATGGATACTGTTAAAAATAATTTTTGAGAGACCCTTTGCCTTAGGTCTCCACTTCAGCTTTCTTTGGGGATAGGAGGGGATATTCCCTCTAACTTGCAGCCTAGTGTGGCTTCAAGGGAACTCTTAGGACATTTGAAATGTATTCCCTACACTTGGGAGACAGAATTCTGATGCCTAGCTCATGCCAGAAAAAGACGCTTCATCATAGATTAGTGCTCATAACACATAAGGCTGCGGCCTGGGTCCTATCTCCCCCAATGAAAACTAGAGGGGAAGAATGGCAAGTATTAGGTATGTCTGTCCTAATTCTAACCAAGTGTCATTCTTACTCTACAAGTATATAATCATTTTATATATATATATATATATAAAATTCTCTATTTAATGGCACTTATATATACAATTATATATAATTTGAAACAATAAATAAGTGTCATTTTCTTTCATTTCAAATACCGAAACAATACTATCAGACTCTTCTCAAGAATGATTTTAGGTGTAATTTAAATGCCCTCACCCTGACCAGAGAATTTGAGAACAATGAAAAACATGTATTGAAAACATTTGGAATAATACTGTTTATTATGTTTTTAAAATTACTTAGAGTTTATTTTTAGTGCATTTAATATGCATGAGATTACTTTGTATAAAAAATATTCACCTTAATCTACAGATTGATTTTGCAAATATTGGTTACTTTTCACTTGGCAATTTCCTTGCTTCCTTTGGTTTGACTACGGTTTTTATTTTTTAAAAAATAGAAATACAGACTATTATTCAACATTTAAAATGACTACAGTACTCTCTTTTGCCCTTGGATAAATTGTGAAAAGGCCAATTATTAAGCTTCAAGATTTCATTACTTTGTCCTCTGATGACATTGAGTCTATTTGGGTAGAAAAAATATGTACAACTCTTCAAGTCAAAATTGTATGACTAGAATGGTAACTATATACGTCAGCTTTTAAATTTCCTTTATTAATAAAAGAAATATATGCAATTTAAGTTTCTTCCTAGCTCCTCAGTCATTTAGTAAAATAAGCATACATCTTAACTCTCTATTCTGGTAATGAGTAGATAATGGCCTAATTAGTAAGTAATCATTTGAAAACAAGAGTAGATAGAAGAAGAAACCCACACACTTCCAAAGATATAGGGAGAAAGTAAATGCATTCTTTAAAATGATGGTGAGTGAAGGCATCAGTGAGTCTTTATGATGGGTGTAGGTGGTTCAAGAATAAAAGAGAGACAAATGGTGAAGAAAAAGTCACAGCAGGAAAAATCTCCATCACTTATCTACCAGCCCTTACACACACACACACACACACACACACACACACACACACAAACACACACAAACACATACTCATTCTCATACACACACTTACATATACTACTCTGTATGAGATATGACATGTCATGACATAGCTGCCCAGCATCCCTTTTGGATTTTCTTGCTTTATGTTTAATTTACATGCAATAAAATGCACAAATCTTAAGTTTATAACTTGATGAGTTTTGATAAATGTATACACCTGTATAACCACCATAGAACATTTTTGTCACTTCAAAAGGTTCTTTATGCCCCTTTCCGGTCAATCAATCCCCTTCTTACGATAGTTAATTTTATGTCATCTGGATTGGGACACAGTGCCTAGATATTTAGTCAAGTAGTATTCTGGATATTATTGTAAGAGTGTTTTAGGGTGAGATTTACATTTAAATCAGTGGACTTCAAGTTCTCCATAATGTAGGTGGGCCTCATCCAATCAATTGAAATTGAAGTTGAATCAGTTCTGTCACTGAATCGACTGATTTCTCTTACCATAACCAAACAGCTTTCTTACTTGTAATTTCCCTCAGAATTAACAGACCTTCCCCTGACATTTATCCAAACCCAATCTTCTCATAGCAACTAAGTATGGAAGCTAGCATAATACTTAAATAAATTACCTTTGTTTTTTTAAAAAGTCAGGTTTATTGTAGTATAATTTATCCTATAGAAAAATTTATTCTTTTCAGATGGATCTCAACAAATGCATGTATATCACTGTACAACCACTATCATAATCAAGATACAGAATCATTCCCAAAAGTTTCCAATGCCCCTTTTATAGCCAGTCAATTCTTTCTTATTATCCCCAGCCCCTGGCAACCACTAATCTGATTTCCGTCCCTATAGTCTCCTTTTATCAGAATGTCATACAAATGGAATTATACTGTATATAGCCTTTTGTGTATGGCTCCTTTCACATAGCATAGTGATTTTCAGATTCAACCGTAATGGCACGTATAAGTAATACATATTGCTGAACTGTAAGATTCTACTGTATGAATGTACCACAATTTGATGATCCAATCACTGGTTAATGGGAATTTGGACTACTTCCAGTTTTTAATGATTTTTGAGTGAAACTGCTATAAGCATTCTCATAAAGCCCTTAATGCAGACATATGTTTTGTTTCTCTTGTTTAAAGACCTAGGAGTAGAACTGTTAGGTCAAATGGTTAGTGTATGGTTAACATTATCAGAAACTACCAATCTGTTTTGCAAAGTGGTGTACCATTTTACAATCCCAGCTGCAACAGATGAGTATTGCAGTTGCTCTGCATCCATGTTAGGACTCTGTAGTGTCAGGTTTTTGGGGTTTTTTTGCGGTACGCGGGCCTTTCACTGTTGTGGCCTCTCCCGTCGTGGAGCACAGGTTCCGGACGCGCAGGCTCAGCGGCCATGGCTCACGGGCCTAGTCGCTCCGCGGCATGTGGGATCTTCCCGGACCCGGGCACGAACCCGCGTCCCTTGCATCGGCAGGCGGACTCTCAACCACTGCGCCAGCAGGGAAGCCCTGTAGTGTCAGGTTTTTAAAAGCCATTCTAGCAGCTGTGTACTGCTCTATCTTGGTTTTAATTTGCACTTGCCTAATGACTAAAGATCTGTAACTTCTTTTCATGTGCTTCTTTACTATCTGTAGTGGCCAACATCCAAGTCTTCCCCACCTTTCGCGCCCCCCCCTACAAATGATCCCTAGATACTGGTATTCACACCTCTATGTACTTCTCCTTAAATTTAATAGGGCTTTGTAACAAATAACAAATAGGATACCATGAAAATGATACAGTGTAACTTCTGAGGCTAAGTCATAAAAGCCACTGTTGCTTCCTCCTTGATGGCTCTTGGCTCACTCACTTCCACGTAAACCAGCTGCCATATAATGACGACATTCAGAAAACCCTATGGAGGGGACTTCCCTTGGCAGTCCAGTGGTTAAGACTCTGCACTTCCACTACAGGGGCCATGGGTTTGATCCCTATTCCGGGAACTAAGATCCCACATGCCGCCTGGTAAGCACAGTGGCCAAAAACAAAAAGCCTAAAGAGAAAACCCTATGGAGAGATCCACATGATAAGGAAGTCAGGCCTCCTGACATTAACCAGCACCAACTTGCCAGCCATGTGAGCCATTGTGAAGGCAGATCCTCAAGCCCCAGTTAAGGCTTCAGATGACTGCAACCCCACCAACATCTTGACTATAAAACAACACCACCAGTTAAAATGCTCCTCATTTCATGGGCTTCCCTGGTGGCGCAGTGGTTGAGAATCTGCCTGCTAATGCAGGGGACACGGGTTCGAGCCCTGGTCTGGGAGGATCCCACATGCCATGGAGCAACTAGGCCCGTGAGCCACAACTACTGAGCCTGCGCGTCTGGAGCCTGTGTTCCGCAACAAGAGAAGCCGCGATAGTGAAAGGTCCGCACACCGCGATGAAGAGTGGCCCCCGCTTGCCACAACTAGAGAAAGTCCTCGCACAGAAATGAAGACCCAACACTGCAAAAATTAATGAATGAATTAATAAACTCCTACCCCCAACATCTTCAAAAAAAAAAAGTAAAGCCACAGCTTTAAAAAAAAAAATGCTCCTGATTTCTTGAACTACAAAAACTCAGATATCATTATTTTAAGCAACTAGGTTACTTAGTAAATTGTTATGTGATAATAGATAATTAACACACCATTCATATCTTTTCTTTGGTAAAATGTATGTTCAAGCCTTCAGTCTATTTTTTTTTTTAATGGGTTGTCTTTTGTTCTCGAGTTAAAAGATTTCTTTATATACTTTGGGTATAAATCCTTTATAAGATAGGTGTTCTTCAAACGTTTTCTCCCAGATTTTTGGCTTGTTTTCTTTCATCTTCTTAACAGACTCTTTCAAGGAAAGAAATTTCATATTTTGATGCAGTCCAATTTGTCTACTTTTTCTTTCGTGGTTCCTACTTTTGGTGTCATATCTAAGAAATCTTAGCCTAATGAAAGGTCAAAATATTTTTTTCCATATTTCCTTCAGGAAGTTTTATAAATTTAGGCTTTCCTTTTAGATATGCAATCCATTTTTAAGTTTTTTAAAAATACAGTGGAGTTCATTTTTTCAAAGTCTAATTATTCCAGCAACGTTTCTTAGAAAGACTATTCTTTATCCATTAAATAAACTTGGTACCTTTGTAAAAAAAAAAAAAATCAATTGACTACAGTTGGCTCTCGAACAATGCAGGGATTAGGGGAACTGATCCTTTGCACAGTCCAAAATTTGGACATAATTTATACTCAGCCCTCTGTGTGCATGGTTCCTCCTTGTCTGTGATTCAGTATCTGCAGATTCAACCAACTATGGATCATGTAGTACTGTACTATTTACTAATGAAAAAATCCATCTATAAGTGAACCTGAGCAATTCAAACCCAAATGTTGTTCAAGGGTCAACCATATATGTATGTGGTTCTATTTCTAGACTCTATTCTATTCCATTGGTCTATTTGTATATCCTTTACCAGTATTTCATTGGCTTTATTACTCTAGCTTTAAAGTATAAATCTTGAAATCAGTATGGACTCTCCAACTTTGTTTTTCTTTGTCAAAAGTTCTTTGGCTATTCTTGGTACTCTGCTTTCCACACACATTTTAAATTATACATTTTTCAGTTTCTGTAAAAAGGGCTGAAGAGGTTTTAATCAGGACTCTATTAACTACATAGATCAATGTAGTAAGAATTGAAATCTCTTTTTTTTTCTAGTTATGAAGATAAGCCTTCCATTTCTTTTGAATTTTATTTACTTTTTGATAAAGCAGGTTCTTATTAGTTATCCATTTTATACATATTAGTGTATATATGTCAGTCCCAATCTCCCAATTAATCCCACCACCAACTCCCTGCCACTTTCCCCCCTTAGTGTCCATACATTTGTGTTCTACATCTGTGTCTCTATTTCTGCCCTGCAAACCGCTTTATCTGTACCATTTTTCTAGGTTCCAAATATATGTGTTAACATACGATATTTCTTTTTCTCTTTCTGACTTACTTTACTCTGTATGACAGTCTCTAGATCCATCCACCTCTCTACAAATGACCCAGTTTCATTCCTTTTTATGGCTGAGTAATATTCCATTGTGTCTATGTACCACATCTTCTTTATCCATTCATCTGTCAATGGACATTTAGGTTGCTTCCATGACCTGGCTATTGTAAATAGTGCTGCAATGAACACTGGGGTGCATGTGTCTTTTTGAATTATGGTTTTCTCAGGGTATATGCCCGTAGTGGGATTGCTGGGTCGTATGGTAATTCTATTTTTAGTTTTTTAAGGAACCTCCATACTGTTCTCCATAGTGACTGTATCAATTTACATTCCCACCAACAGTGCAAGAGGGTTCCATTTTCTCCACACCCTCTCCAGCATTTGTTGTTTGTAGATTCTCAGATGATGCCCATTCTAACTGGTATGAGGTGATACCTCACTGTAGTTTTGATTTGCATTTCTCTAATAATTAGTGATGTTGAGCAGCTTTTCATGTGCTTCTTGGCCATCTGTATGTCTTCTTTGGAGAAATGTCTACTTAGGTCTTCTGCCCATTTTTTGATTGGGCTGTTGGTTTTTTTAATATTGAGCTACAGGAGCTATTTATATATTTTGGAGATTAATACTTTGTCCATTGATTCATTTGTAAATATTTTTTCCCATTCTGAGGGTTGTCTTTTCGTCTTCTTTGTAGTTCCCATTGCTTTGCAAAAGCTTTTAAGTTTCATTAGGTCCCATTTGTTTATTCTTGTTTTTATTTCCATTACTCTAGGAGGTGGATCAAAAAAGATCTTGCTATGATTTATGTGAAACAGTGTTCTTCTTATGTTTTCCTCTAAGAGTTTTATAGTGTCCAGTCTTACATTTAGGTCTCTAATCTTTTTTGAGTTTACTTTTGTGTATGGTGTTAGGGAGTGTTCTAATTTCATTCTTTTACATGTAGCTGTCCAGTTTTCCCAGAACGACTTATTGAAGAGGCTGTCTTTTCTCCATTGTATATTCTTGCCTCCTTTACCAAAGATAAGGTGACCATAAGTGCGTGGATTTATCTCTGGGCTTTCTATCCTGTTCCATTGATCTATATGTCTGTTTTTGTGCCAGTACCATACTGTCTTGATTACTGTAGCTTTGTAGTATAGCCTGAAGTCAGGGAGTCGGATTCTGCCAGCTCTGTTTATTTCCGTCAAGACTACTTTGGCTATTCGGGGTCTTTTCTGTCTCCATACAAATTTTAAGATTTTTTTGTTCTAGTTCTGTGAAAAATGCCATTGGTAATTTGATAGGGATTGCAATGAATCTGTAGATTGCTTTGGGTAGTATAGTCATTTTCACAATATTGATTCTTCCAATCCAATAACATGGTATATCTCTCCATTTGTTTGTATCATTTTAATTCCTTACATCAGTGTCTTATAGTTTTCTGCATACAGGTCTTTTGTCTGCCTAGGTAGGTTTATTCCTAGGTATTTTATTCTTTTTGTTGCAATGGTAAATGGGAGTGTTTCCTTAATTTCTCTTTCAGATTTTTCATCATTAGTGTATAGGAATGCAAGTGATTTCTGTGCATTAATTTTGTATCCTGCAACTTTACCAAATTCATTGGTTGGCTCTAGTAGTTTTCTGGTAGCATCCTTACAATTCTCTATGTATAGTATCATGTCATCTGAAAATAGTGACAGTTTTACTTCTTCTTCTCCAATTTGTATTCCTTTTATTTCTTTTGCTTCTCTGATTGTTGTGGCTAGGACTTCCAAAACTATGTTGAATAATACTGGTGAGATTGGACATTCTTGTCTTGTTCCTGATCTTAGAGGAAATGCTTTCAGTTTTTCACCATTGTGAATGATGTTTGCTGTGGGTTTGTCGTCTATGGCCTTTATTATATTGAGGTAGGTTCCCTCTATGCCCACCTTCTGGAGAGTTTTTATCATAAATGGGTGTTGAATTTTGTTGAAAGCTTTTTCTGCATCTATTGAAATGATCATGTGTTTTTTCTTAGTCAATTTGTTAATATGGTGTATCACACTGATTGATTTGCATATATTGAAGAATCCTTGCATCCCTGGGATAAATCCCATTTGATCATGGTGTATGACCCTTTTAATGTGTTGCCGGATTCTGTTTGCTAGTATTTTGTTGAGGACTTTTGCATGTATATTCATCAATGATATTGTCTGAAATTTTCTTTTTTTGTAGTATCTTTCTCTGGTTTTGGTAACAGGGTGATGGTGGCCTCATAGAATGAGTTTGGGAGTATTCCTTCCTCTGTAATTTTTTGGAAGAGTTTGAGAAGGACAGGTGTTATCTCTTCTCTAAATGTTTGATAGAATTCACCTGTGAAGCCATCTGGTCCTGGACTTTTGTTTGTTGGAAGATTTTTAATCACAATTTCAATATCATTACTTGTGATTGGTCTGTTCATATTTTCTATTTCTTCCTGGTTCAGTCTTGGAAGGTTATACCTTTTTAAGAATTTCTCCATTTCTTCCAGGTTGTCCATTTTATTGGTATAGAGCGCTCGTAGTAGTCTCTTAGGATGCTTTGTATTTCTGCGATGTCCGTTGTAACTTCTCCTTTTGCATTTCTAATTTTATTGATTTGAGTCCTCTCCCTCTTTTTTTTGATGGGTCTGGCTAAAGGCTTATCAATTTTGTTTATCTTTTCAAAGAACCAGCTTTTATTTTTATTGATCTTTGCTATTGTTTTCTTTGTTTCTATTTCTTTTATTTCTGCTCTGATCTTTATGATTCCTTTCCTTCTACTAACTTTGGGTTTTGTTTGTTGTTCTTTCTCTAGTTCCTTTAGGTATAGGTTAGATTGTTTATTTGAGATGTTTCTTTTTTCTTGAAGTAAGCTTGTATTGCTATAAACTTCCCTCTAAGAACTGCTTTTGCTGCATCCTATAGGTTTTGGATTGTCGTGTTTTCATTGTCATTTGCCTCTAGGTATTTTTTGATTTCCTCTTTGATTTCTTCAGTGATCTTTTGGTTATTTAGTAATGTATTGTTTAGCCTCCATGTGTTTGTGTTTTTTTCATTTTTTTCCGTATAACTGATTTCTAATCTCGTAGCATTGTGGTCAGATAAAATGCTTGATACAATTTCAATTTTCTTAAAGTTACTGAGGCTTGATTTGTGACCCAAAATTGATCTGTCCTGGAGAATGTTCCATGTACACTTGAGAAGAAAGTGTAGTCTGCTGTTTTGGGGTGGAATTTCCTACAAATGTCAATTAAATCTATCTGGTCTATTGTGTCATTTAAAGCTTGTGTTTCCTTATTAATTTTCTGTTTGGATGATCTGTCCATTGGTGTGAGTGAGGTGTTAAAGTCCCCCACTATTATTGTGTTACTGTCAATTTCCTCTTTTATAGCTGTTAGCAGTTGCCTTATGTATTGAGGTGACCCTATGTTGGGTGCATATGTATTTATAATTGTTATATCTTCTTCTTGGATTGATCCCTTGATCATTATGTAGTGTCCTTCCTTGTCTCTTGTAACATTCTTTATTTTAAAGTCTATTTTATCTGATATGAGAATTGCTACTCCAGCTTTCTTTTGGTTTCCATTTGCATGGAATATCTTTTTCCATTCCCTCACTATCAGTCTGTATGTGTCCCTAGGTCTGAAGTGGGTCTCTTGTAGACAGCATATATATGGGTCTTGTTTTTGTATCCATTCAGCAAGCCTGTGTCTTTTGGATGGAGCATTTAATCCATTCACGTTTAAGGTAATTATGGATATGTATGTTCCTATGACCATTTTGTTAATATTTTTGGGTTTGTTTTTGTAGGTCCTTTTCTTGTCTTGTGTTTCCCACTTAGAGAAGTTCCTTTAGCATTTGTTGTAGAGCTGGTCTGGTGGTGCTGAATTCTCTTAGCTTTTGCTTGTCTGTAAAGCTTTTGATTTCTCTGTTGAATCTGAATGGGATCCTTGCCGGGTAGAGTAATCTTGGTTGTAGGTTCTTCCCTTTCATCACTTTAAATATATCATGCCACTCCCTTCTACCTTGTAGAGTTTCTGCTGAGAATTCAGCTGTTAACCTTATGGGAGTTCCCTTGTATGTTATTTGTTGTTTTTCCCTTGTTGCTTTCAATAATTTTTCTTTGTCCTTAATTTTTGTCAATTTGATTACTATGTGTCTCAGCATGTTTCTCCTTGAGTTTATCCTGCCTGGGACTCTCTGCATTTCCTGGACTTGGGTGGCTATTTCCTTTCCCATGTTAGGGAAGTTTTTGAGTATAATCTCTTCAAATATTTTCTCAGGTCCTTTCTCTCTCTCTTCTCCTTCTGGGACCCCTATAATGCGAATATTGTTGTGTTTAATGTTGTCCCAGAGGTCTCTTAGGCTGTCTTCATTTCTTTTCATTCTTTTTTCTTTATTCTGTTCCATGGCAGTGAATTCAACCATTCTATCTTCCAGGTCACTTATCCATTTTCGTGCCTCAGTTATTCTGCGTCTGATTCCTTCTAGTGTATTTTTCATTTCAGTTATTGTATTGCTCATCTCTGTTTGTTTGTTCTTTAATTCTTCTAGGTCCGTGTTAAACATTTCTTGCATCTTCTCAATCTTTGCCTCCATTCTTTTTCTGAGGATCTGAATCATCTTCACTATCATTATTCTGAATTCTTTTTCTGGAAGGTTGCCTATCTCCACTTCATTTAGTTGTTTTTCTGGAGTTTTATCTTGTTCCTTCATCTGGTACATAGCCCTCTGCCTTTTCATCTTCTCTTTCTGTGAATGTGGTTTATGTTCCACAGGCAGGATTGTAGTTCTCCTTGCTTCTGCTGTCTGCCCTCTGGTGGATGACGCTATCTAACAGGTTTATGCAAGTTTCCTGATGGGAGGGACTAGTGGTGGATAGAGCTGGCTGTTGCTCTGGTGGGCAGAGCTCAGTAAAACTTTAATCAGCTTGTCTGCTGATGGGTGGGGCTGGGTTCCCTCCCTGTTGGTTTTTAGCCTGAGGCAACCCAACACTGGAGCTACCTGGGCTCTTTGGTGAGGCTAATGGCGGACTCTGAGAGGGCTCATGCCAAGGAGTACTTCCCAGAACTTCTGTTGCCAGTTTCCTTGTCCTCACGGTGGGACACAGCCACCCTCCACCTCTGCAGAAGACCCTCCAACACTAGCAGGCAGGTCTGGTTCAGTCTCCTATGGGGTCACTGCTCCTTCCCCTGGGTCCCGATATGCACACTACTTTGTGTGTGCCCTCCAAGAGTGGAGACTCTGTTTCCCCCGTCCTGTCAAAGTACTGCAACCAAATCCCACTAGCCTTCAAAGTCTGATTCTCTAGGAATTCCTCCATCCGTTGCCAGACCCCCAGGTTGGGAAGCCTGCTGTGGGGCTCAGAACCTTCATCCCAGTGAGTGGACTTCTGTGGTATAAGTGTTCTCCAGTTTGTGAGTCACCCACCTAGCAGTCATGCGGTTTGATTTTATTGTGACTGCCCCCCTCCTACCATCTCACTGTGGCTTCTCCTTTGTCTTTGGATGTGGGGTATGTCTTTTGGTGAGTTCCAGTGTCTTCCCGTTGATGATTGTTCAGCAGTTAGTTGTGATTCCAGTGCTCTCGCAAGAGGGAGTGAGCGCACGTCCTTCTACTCCACCATCTTGAACTAATCCGAGAACTGAAATCTTAACAATCTTGATTCCTCTGGTCCATGAACAAGATACAGCTTCAATTAATTAGATGTTCTTTGATTTTTCTCAATGATTTATAGCTTTCAACATACAAATCTTACACAAATTTTTTTTAGATTTATCCCTATGTATTTTATATTTTAATTCAATTTTAATTATACTTTTTATTAATTTCAATTTTAATTTTCCATTATCAGTATAGAAAAATGCAATTGATTTTTGTGTATTAACCTTTTATCTTATGACCTTTCTAAACTCACATCTTAGTGAATGCAATGTTGAACAGAAGTAATTAAAGCATACACTTTGCACTGTCTCCAACTCTTGGGTGAAGGCATTTGGTCTTTCACCATTAAGTTAGTTATGAGCTGTTGGCTTTTATAGTTATGCTCTTTATCAACTTGAGGAAATTCCCTTCTGTTCCACATTTGTTAAGAGTTCCTTCATGATGGTTGTTGACTTTTTCAAATGTCTTTACTACATCTATTGACATGATCATATTTTTTTCCTCATTGATATGGTGATTTACATTAATTGATTTTTTTGAATGTTCAACTAACCTAGCTGTTTGTAAAGACCCCCCACAATATAAACTTACTCTCTATATATTCAGCCAAATTTTGCACAAGGTGCAATCACAAACCCTAAGCTGTGGGACCTCACTATCCTGACTGACTGACACTCATCCTTTGACCCACAATCCTCTTTTCCCTTCACCTATCTGGACCCCTGTCTACTTTCAAGGTCCAGTTCAATTCCACCTCTTCCATGAGCCTTTCTCCAGTTATCTAAGTTCTCTCTCCATGGGCCAATCATTTGAAGATGAGCACTCTTCCAAATTTTTATTATCAAGGAGCAATATCAAGAAAAGGGAGAAATTGCTGGAGGCCAGCAAATGGAGATAAGAGTCAGTGGAGGATAGTAGGGTAGCATAATGTTTGAGTATCACAACTGGTGTTTTTCTCCTAGCACAATAACAGAGGGAATTTCTAGTTCTAGTTCTGGGGAGATTCCAGTCATGTTATGCCCATAGATAATCCTCCTCCCACCCTTACTGTTCTTGGAGCAATTCTGAAAGACTGTGCTCATTTTTTTTTTTTGGTGGAACTGCAAAGATAAAGAGAGCCTCCTGTTTCTCTGAAAATACTTTGTAAAAATATGGATAAAATAAAGATAAAATGTTGCATATATTTATACAATAAATGCTCAGCAGTACCTTGTATGAAACATTGTGCTAACCTTTGTAGGGGATACAAAGATCAGATCTGTTTGACATATCTGAATTTAAATTACACATAATGCAATTTATGTATACTTATGTTTACTTATTATTTCTTGTGTTGAAATCTCTATTCCTTTGTAGGTCCCCCACCCCAGAAACACACACTCAGCTTCCTTCTACCCATGGAAAAGTGCTATTCAATATACAAATACTAAAATATATGATCACATAAAAACATTATTAACATCAATTTAGCACTATTTTGCATAGGTTTACACAACCAGTTTCATTATCAAACAATTGTGAAATATAATCCTTAATTTGTAAAAATAATTTTGAATATTTTGTCATAATCTTTGACTAGAAAACCCATTTAAAACATAGCAGACTGGTTTTAATAAAAATGAAAAGCACCTTGTTTAAAGCCAGCTTTTAGAATTAAAACCATATGGGAGCTCTGAACTGTGCAGCTTTTGGCTCTGTCAGGATTTCTGTGATGAAACTGGCACCTGTTTTCATGGAAGTATTTTGCCACCTATGCTGTTGGACATTTGCAGCTTTGGCCTTAATAACAGTCTCCAGCTGATTATTAAATTACCTGGGTAAGGAACTGCAAACTGTTAAGTATTTCTTTTTGAAATTTATTTGTCTTAGTATGGCAGACATAGTACAGACTAACTGCAGAAATTGCCAAATGTTGGATTAGCACTACCCCCCTCAGATCAGAATCTTAAGACACAACAGTAAAACTTTGGTGATTTCCATGATCCAAGATGACAAACAAAGAAGAAAGTCTGATACTGTAAATGATAGTGGGGATTTTTCTCCTTTATATTAAAACTCAGCTAATTAAAGTTCAGCTGGAATTTACAGTACTCAGTGGTCAAAATCAGATGTATGACTTGAACTACAAGTCAACTGCATTAAGAGTAGTAGACCAGGATACTTGATGAATCCTAGTTTTACATGTTACCCATTTCAAATTCTGTGTGCAAGTCTGAATTCTACCTTGAATAATTTAGGAATCATCTGCATGAGAAAGTCTGTGTGAATAGACTTTCTTCTATCCTTTGAAATAATATTGATTTTCTGCTGTTTTTCTAGCTAAGCCTTGTCAACCTAAAGTAAATAATTTATTAGTTCTAGTAAAGATATGATGGTAAAAGAAGAAACAACATAGAACCGTTTATGAAAGGAATGCTTCAAAAGTCTGCAGCTATGTAGAGTCTTCTTCAGTGCCTATTTATAAGCCATCAATGAAAACCAGTATAGACAGTTCAGAGTATTTGAGCTGAGAGGTAATATAGGAATTACCCAAGGGAAGAGGAATACCTTGTTCACCCTTTGCCAGCTCCTGCAGAGCCATGCCACACTTAGGAGGAAATAACCTCCACAAACACAAAGAAGTCTTCTCTCAAAGGGATAACCTTTGATCCCTTCCTGTAAGGTGTGTTTGTAAGGTGTGTTTGCTGTATTATTTAAGAATATTCAATTCTCCTATGAAAGACAAGAAAAGCAAATGGAATCAATGAAACTCATGAGAAACATTAAATATATATAGTAAGTATAAAAGTAGCTATGAGACACAGGAGAAACTCATGTTAAGCATAGATAGTAAGTTAGTACCCTGTGAGATTACAAGACACAGATAGAGTAAGAAGAGCATAAGTGATAAATATAGGTGGAGATGGAAAGACCAAAGACACCAAATATTCATATGGCACATGAGACACCAAAGCTTCATATTCTACTAAATATTTATGAGGCAAAAGAGATATCAAATATTTATGAGATACTCAATACTCATGGGATTTAAAATTGCCCCCCACCCATTGGTGACACCCATTCTGGCTCACGTGTCCTCTGCCTAAGACATGCAGATAAAATCTACAACTGCTCTGCAAGCTAATGGGCAAGCTACAGCTGTGGCCAGGAATATTTGCCTCTGTGTCTCTCCTAAAGCACAAGCATTTATTGACTTCAGGCACTTTATATTGGCTGAGTTCCTTGCTCACTCTCAACTCTGGTCCTTGTAATTACCCTGACAGTGGGAATGACTGATGAGGAAGAGAGAAAGATAAGACATAGGAACACTGTATAGCACAGAATTCACATAGTGTGGTCCTTCCAACTCTCTATCCTTTCCTAAATGTATTAACCTACCCCACCTATTTTCTCTTACTTCTCACTCTATTTTAAGTTGATTCAATAAATCATAAATTTTGATGATTTGAGTTTAGTCTCTGAGTCTTTCTGTTCTGTGACCTCTGGGAAAGCTTCTCTGGTTGTATACTTGCAGGCTTCCATTGAACTGTAATTTCCCTATATGACACCGCATCTCCACCACCTCCAATGTTGACTCTCAGCCTTGCAGTCCCGTTTGGTGTAGAGTATGACAGGTATTTAAGGAATCCAGAAGGATCTCAATGATGCTGTTGAGCTCTCCAGACTTAGACCCTCTTGCTGTCATCTATGCCTAAACAACAAAGCACTTTCCTATACTTGAGACATTTTTTATATGAGTAGATTAATTTTCCTTACATAATCTCCCATTTCTTTCTAACCTTTAGGTTGCCAGTTTTCCATTTTATTAGTTTTGTCATAAATAATTTTTCTATTTTAGATCATTACTGGAGAAATTTTTCACTACATTATTGAGAGTCTTCCTCCCACTCCTGCCCTAGTCACACAGTTTCTTTTTCCACAAACAGCAAATATTTTCAGTTTTTTGAGTAGGAGAAAGTAGATAAAAAAGAATGACTCAAGTCACTCAACCAAATTTAATTTTTACACTGTTCCCAAGTCTGGTAAGGATGAGAGGAAATAATTTAACCAATTTCCATCAAAAAACATTTAAAGTATTTTATTATTAATTGTAAAAATAGTTAAAAGTGGTTTTTTTGGTACTTTGCATTATGTAAAGGAATTTTCAAATTATATGTTTTGATAATCATTGAAACTCCTAGAGAAATTAATATAATACTAGATGTGTGATCACAGGCAAGTTCCTTATCCCCTCTGTGCCTCAGTTTTCTCATCCCACCCATAAAAATGAAAATACCAATAGTACCTATCTCATAAGGTTGTTATAAGTATTAAAATAACTAATGCATGTAAAGTGCTTAGAATAAATGCCTAGTACTTAATCATTTGAATCGCTTCTTTTGTAAATTGTTCATGTCCTTTTATGATTTCTCTATGACATATTCATCTTTAAGAGAATAATGTTGTAAGCATTCACCATTTATAAAAGATGTAAACCAGTTATAAAGATAATACTACTTAGAATTAGACTTTATTGAACTCTTGCCATGTCCCAGGCATTCTGCAAAGTACTTTATCTAGATAATCTCATTTAATACTCAAAACAACCTTATGAGTAGATTCGTTATTATGTCACTTTAACAGATAAGAAAATGGAAACATCATTATTAATTAGTTTCCCCAAGGTCACGCAGCTATAACATATAGACAAATCTTAAACCAATGAATTTATCCATTTCTGTCTCTAAGGTTCATACTGTTAATATTGTGCTTTAGTGCCCTCAGTCAAAATTTTTTTTTTTTTTGGCAGCGCCGTGCAGCATGCAGAATCTTAGTTCCCTGACCAGAGACAGAACCCATGTCCTCTACAGTAGAAGTGCAGAGTCTTAACCACTGGACTGCCAGGGAAGTCCCTATCAAAACTTCTTAAATATTTCACACTCTATAATTTGCCTATTAGCTTTCCTTAATTACGAAACAGAAATGTTTCATTTTATGTAGTAATATCTAACAATGTTTTGTAGTTTCTTTCATTGTTTTAATGATTAGAAAGTCATTTCCCTCCCCAAGATAAGATATTCTGTGATATTTTCTAGTTGCTTTAGAGTGCTTTTAAATAACATTTAATTCATTGATCAATTTGGTATTTATGTTTTTAATATGAAGTTAGGGATAACTTGATTTTCACCTCCAAATAAATAACCAATTGTCCCAGCACCATTCATCACATAATTTGTTCTTTTACTAATATGTGAATTCACTGTAACTACACAAACTGAGGGGCATTCTTGCTTATAAATTTGAATTATGGGAATATGAAAACATACTCTACTATGAAAATGTTAACAAAGCATTATTTGTGCACAAAATTTAATACCTGCACTCTAAATTTAAAATCTCTCAAGAATATGGTAATTCCAAAAAGAGAAGTAGGAAAAAATGATATACCATCTATGTTCCCGTGCTGCATGCTGCCTGAAGCACAGTGTTGTGTATTCCAGTAAATGATGTTCCTGGTCTGTGAAGCCCTGTAACCAGTAACTGGTGAGTTAGTTTGGGCTCCCCCAGAAGCCACATCCCTCACCCCCAAAAATTCGAATGGAGATGGTTTATTTGAGAGGTGATCTGAGGAAACACTGGTAGGGGAACGGGGAATTGAAAGATAAATGGAAAATGACCAAGGAAGAGTGCCTTATCAAACTCTTTATCGGGGCTTCCCTGGTGGCGCAGCGGTTGAGAGTCCACCTGCCGATGCAGGGGCCATGGGTTCATGCCCCGGTCCGGGAAGATCCCACATGCCGCGGAGCGGCTGGGCCCGTGAGCCATGGCCGCTGAGCCTGCGTGTCCGGAGCCTGTGCTCCGCAACGGGAGAGGCCACAACAGTGAGAGGCCCGCGTACCGCACCAAAAAAAAAAAAAAAAAAAAACCTCTTTATCGCTGTGGGCAAAGTTTAAACCTGTCAGTGCAGACCTCATTCCTTGGAGGTGTCTACCCTAGGAATGAGGGAGCTGGAGATTTTATGCAGCAACTCTCATCAGTCTGTGGTTAAAAGTTACTGGCAGTGGTGTTACTTCTTCAACACTTCCAGCTGCCTCTGGAGGCAGACCTTGCTTCAGCAGCCAGATGACGGCGGAGAGAATGGGGGGTGCACTACAATAGTGAGCTCAGGGGACTGGGATAGGGATTTAAGGCTGCTTTCTGCTCCAATGGTAAACAGAAACGCCATTAGTCAGCATTCATCCTGAATGAGTTGCTGAATTATGGGAAATCTTTAGGAATAAGTCCCTTGTGATTGCTTGTGATGGAAGTGTGACTACTTTTTAGGATGATCTATTCATCTACTCTATCCATTCTGTCTATTCTAGGGTGATTATTCTGATCTATTACTCTGTCAATCAACTCTTGCAATGCTTTTTTTTTTTTTAACATCTTTATTGGAGTATAATTGCTTTACAATGGTGTGCTAGTTTCTGCTCTACAACCAAGTGAATCAGCCACACATACACATACATCCCCATATCTCCTTCCTCCTGCGTCTCCCTCCCTCCCACCCTCCCTATCCCACCCCTCCAGGCAGCCACAAAGCACCTAGCTATCTCCCTGTGCTATGAGGTTGCTTCCCACTAGCTATCAGTTTTACATTTGGTAGTGTATATATGTTCATGCCACTCTCTCACTTTGTCCCAGCTCACCCTTCCCCCTCCCCGTCTTGCACTACTTTGATATTTTAATCACAATAGTTAGGCATTTTAGGGCAAATCCCTCCTTTTTATATTTTTCTTCAGAATGTTTTTAGCTAATTTCATTCTTCCAAGTGAAAATCAGAATTTTTGCATGAAGTCCCACACCCACCAAAGAAAGAAATCCTGTCAGTAAATATATTAGGATTTCAAAAATTAATTTAGTAAGAATTAACCTTTAGAAACAAAATCAGTCTTCCTGTACAAATCTGCAAATTCAACTCTTCTTTTATACCTCTCAATATATTGTTGTAGCTTTATTCACAGGACACACAAATGTTTATTCACAGGACACACAAATGTTTTAGAGGATTATTCCTGGATACGTTGTACGGCTTTCATTTTTGCTATTCAGTAAAGAATATCTCACATCCTCTCTTCATTATATCTTTTAGCTAGATATAAAACTGCACATAAGAAAGTCACCGATTCTTAAAAATTCCTCTTATTTTATCTAATCGATTTTTTAAATTCTAAGCATTTTTTATTATTTTCTTGTGCTGGCTAGGTTATAACCGAATCATCTGTAAAAATGATCATCTCTTCTGTCTTCATAAAATTCTATCATTAAATGTTTGTTCCTTTGAATCAAAGCAATGTCTCTAAGGAGCAACATCCTTCTGGGACATTAAGAACATATTCGGATAGGGAGGGAGGGAGATGCAAGAGGAAAGAGATATGGGGACATATGTATATGTATAACTGATTCACTTTGTTATAAAGCAGAAACCAAAACACTATTGTAAAGCAATTATACTCCAATAAAGATGTTAAAAAAAAAAAAAACAGGGGCATAGTTATGTGAAGAAAGGAATGCTCTCAGTTGTATATTAATGAATATTAAATGCATTATTAATAAATAGGTTTTTTAAACTTAAAAAAACGTATTCGGGTCTTATTAGTTTATTAGTGTGAATTCACTAATCAGATCCTTTATAGGAGGATATTTAATTAAGATAATAACAGGGAAAGGAGAAAATGTACTGGTAGAAAGAAAAGGCTGGGGTTGTTTCTAAGCCTGTGGAGGTAAGATACGAACAAAGCTATTAATCTTGGCTGGGGAAATACCAAAGAAATCTGTTCTGTCTTCTACAATGATAATTAGGGAACGCTCTGATCTCCAGTGGCCTTCCCACTTATCAACCTGGCCCTTGTCCAGGTCTCCATCTAGCTACTGCTTCCACTCCACTTGATGACAAGAAAGAATAGAGCAAGAAATGCTTTGACAAGGAGCTTGGCTCAATACCCACACATTTTCCTAATTGCCTAGGGCTGCATGCTTGGGATATGAAGAGTAGAATATTCTGGATTTCATTATTACACAGCTGGATTATAAAGCATTTTGCTAAGTTTCTGAAAGTATAGAGCTTTATTACTTTTACTCAAGGATACTAAGATATTGAGTATTTTTTCAAAAAGTGCAGAAATTTAACTTACAAAGAGATACCTTTAGGTAGACTATTAGTAGCATTTTAAATAACTGTAAATAACAAGAAGAAAGAAAGTCTCTATCTGCAAATACAAAACTTCTCTCTCACTAAGCACCATTTGATTGAAAATCAGGATGAAAGGAAAGGAGGGAGGGAAGAAAAATGGAAGAAACTCTTACACAACTAGTAATTCCAAGTGATATTTCCAATGAAAGAATCAGATTTAATTCTCATTTCTGTATTTTACTTTGTTTTTCTTTTATCAGTATGCCTTTCTGTAAGCCACCTTCCTGAATATCTTTGAGGAAAAATTACTTTGGAGATTCTCCAGATGGAAGTACAGTTCTGAAAACTAAAATTGTCTGCAAAAATTATCACCTTTAGAAAACGTAAAGCCTTTGCATGTGAAATGACTGACGTGCAAAACTTGTTTTTAGACCCAATGAGCTAAGACTTTACGAAATTATTCAGGAATAGCTTTCATTATTGTCTTTTTGGTAAATGAAATAAGATTAACACAGTCTAATGTTTTGGAAATCATTAAGTAGAAAATGAAAAATCCTGAAACGTAAAGCTAGAAGCACATATTTCTTAATTGGAACCAAGTGAACACCACCTGTTATATTCTTATTCAGCAAAGTCAAACCCTTAAAATCCTGACATAACTCTGATGTGCTGGGAAGGTAACAAGTCCTGACTCTAGAGGGAGAAGACAACCGAAGCTTTTTGTTTGAAACCCTCCCAGACCTTGCCCTATGCATCTCTCCCTTTAGCTGGATGTGATTTGTATCCTTTGCTGTAATGAAACTATAATCATAAGTATAGCACTTCCCTGAGTTCTGTGAGTCATCCTAGCAAATTATCAAACGTTGAGGGGGTGGGGGTGGTGAGAATCCCTAAATCTGTGGCTAGCTGGTATTATAGCCTATGTCTGAAATTAGGGCAGTTTTACAGAGGAGTGTGCTCCTAATCTGTGAAGTTAGGCCTAGTTAGTATCAGCATCCATTGCAGTCCCTTTTTTAATTAAAATCATGTCACATTCTACTTATATTCTGAATTCTTATAAGTCTTTCTTTTTTGCTTTCTATCTTCTATTAGTGATTTTATAGCCAAATTGTAAGACTGAGATAGTGGTTTTTTTAAGTATAATTGGGTTAAGGAGGTCACATCTTATACTGTTATTTTTCCCTGTTATCTTCCTAGGTGGTGGGGTGATATTCTCCCATCAGGATTCATTTCCCCAAGCCATGCTTCTGCACACCATCTTAACTTTGCTAAGTAACTATGTTAATCTCCTAAAGTTTGTTTATTTAAAAAAAAAAATCCTTTACTTCTAAAAGAAGCTACATTCCTTAGGATGATTATCAGAATAAACTGACTTTAAAAGAAGATTTTTCTTATGATTTAGCACTCTTTTGCTAACTTACATTATTAGATCAGTTCTACTTTGAAGGAGAAATTCTTCTTCTGCCTGACAGGTAAAAGAAATTTTTAACTATACTATTATTTTTATAAACAGATCTTAATTTGTATCCATAATGTAGAGTAATAAACAAATAGCAATAGTCTAATGAACCTCTAGAATCACTCCATCTCTTTTCTGCTAGGACACGCACATATTATCTAGGTAGGTATCCAAGTTACAGCGGTCTCTGAGGACTACATTAACTATCATATATGAACTCCTGGCTGCAAGAAGTAATTTGCCATTGATGGGAAATGCATTAGACTCGAAGTTCCTTAGGTTATGTAAAAGCTTCCCTTATCAAGGATGTAGTGTTCTCAGGAAAGACCCTAACTGCAAGAAAAAAAAAAAGATTCTAGCGTTTCCCCCACCATTATCAAGGAAGTTCATGTTTCTGATTTCATTTTTTGAGATGAAATTTCAAAAAAGGAAATAATCAGAAAACCATACCATGAGGAAACAGGATCAGAGAATGTGAATGTCTTTGATATGGGCACAGGGAGCAATGTACCAGGAATGTTAGCAGAGCACATAGTTCACTTACCCAAGCCAAAACCCAGTGTCAAAAGTTTTGCTTTCTAGCTGCTAAAAATGATGAGCCTATGAGATTCATGTAAATGGATTAAACAGCTTCTCAGGAAATGTTTGTTATTTAATTCTCACTCTATTTTTGTATCTGGTAACTTCAGTTACACCAAGGGTTTGAAAAAATGAGGAACTGAGAAGCAGAGTCATACCCACTTTATAGAAGCAGTCTAACAGTACACATTGCTTCATTTCTCAGGAGATGAATGGCTTAAAGTAGTTATTTAAGGATAACTGTCTAAGAGGAAGAGAATGTGGAAGGTTGACTGAACCATGGACCATGTGCCTCCTAACTTTCTCATTTCCTGGCTAGCTTTTCTTTTTTCCCAGCTTGCTTCTTAGACAGGAGGTAAATTTTAAGGAAAAGACAAGTGCACTCACACCTCCTTTTTCTGCCCAGCTAACTTTTACTTCAAATAGTAATAACTGTACCCTAATGGCAGAATATTGGAAGGAAAACAATCAATATGCTCAATATTTGGGCATACCTATCACCCTTTAGTGTAAAAAATTTCAATATGCCCTTGGTAAGCCTAAATCTCTGTGCTTAGTGTTTATTTTGTCTTCCAAACAGACTATATTCCTATTTATTTGGTTTGTTTGCTCATGAAATCCTGCCTTGTTCAATCAAAAGAGTTGAGATACTTTAAAGTCAGAGTATGCCCAATAAAAATAACTGTATAACATGAATAGAAAGAGAAAATCTAGACAGACAGGCATGCAAATAGACAACCTAGACCAAATCTATTAATATGTAGAACATATAAGCAACCTTAGCTTCTTTAGTTGGGTTTCTGAGTTTCTAGGTGAAGTGAAAGAATATAATCACTCAATTCTCACCTTGGAGAAAAAGAAGGTCATAAGTCAGGTTCTTTAGGAAGGAGACTTCTAGGCAAAGATTTGTTTTCAAGAAGTTTAGTGGGGAGGGCTCTTGGGATTAGCACCTATGGGGGAGTGAGGGAAGTCCAACGGACGTAGAGAGAAATGGGACTGTGAAGCCAACAAAAGCTTCCCTATGGGGAGCACTGAAGCTGGGGTGGCTCTTCAGAGTTTTTCCAATTGGATAACATAGGCTTTATAACTCTCACTCCACCCCCTCAGATTGGGCTGTCACTGATGTAGGCTGCTCCTGGGAAGTGGAGTAATGTTGGGCCAGGTGGCTCTCTTCAACAGAGCGCAATGAGGGTAGATGGGAAGGGCCTTAGCTGCGAGTCATCAGCTGTCCATTCTCCCAGGAGATTTGTTATGTGTGCTTCAATCCTGAAGGTCATGGTTTTGGTGCACCCCTACTGTTCACTTACAAAAGAAAGAAAACAGATTACTCTCTCTGGGAAAGCAAAGTTATTCCAAAACAGGATGAAAAATAAATTATTTTTCATTACTTGGTATATAGAAAACAGAGTTGTATGATGGAAAAATATTCTCACTAATAGCCCTACAGGAAACACAGTTAACAGATTTCATGGGGCTATTTTCTACAGTGTCCTTGATAAGAGAATCACATTAATATGCCTCTCCATCAGATTCTGTAAGGGGCGAACCACAAACAACCCTGGGGCCCAGTCTTCTGGTGATCCAGCTTCATTCATTGATTTGTTCCTCTATTCAACAAATAGCTATTGAGTGCCTAATGTGTGCAAAGTATTTTGCTAGGCACAAGAAATATTATGAGATGCGGGAAAGATCCCAAAGAAATTGCAGATTTTAATCAGAGAATCACATGATGAACAAATGTGAAATCACACCTTTGATAATTACACACAAGAGAGGCTCACTCTCCAGTGTTAACAAAGCTTCTAGTAGTGGAAACTGACCTGGTTATGGAGGTCAGAGATGCATCAGAGATGGTGCATGATGGTCAGAGATGAGGAAGTGATTATTTTTTAAGGCAGAGTAGGAGCTAGCCAATTGTAGCAGAAAAGGGCAACGGACCCAGTGTTAGAAGGGACCACAGGACACCAAGAAGGCTCGTTTGACTACAGTGCAGACAGATGCTGAGGGCAAACTTGAAAGAAGATGAGAATATGGCATTAGGGAAAGGCAGCCCAGGCAGAGCCTTGTAGATTATATTAAGGAATGTGGTCTTCATCTTGACAGAAATAGGAGAATCATTGAAATATTGTAGTGAGGAGGTGCTGAGTGAGGAGGTACTGCTAATAAGACTCATTTGGAGGATGTACTAGTTCTCTATGGCCGGTATAACAGATTACCACAAACTTAGTACTTAAACCATGCAAATTTTATTATCTTAAAGTTCTGTAGTTCTGAAGTTTATAATGGGTCTCACTGAGGTAAAATCAAGTTGCCAAAGGGCTACATTCCTTTCTGGAGGCTCTAGGATAGAAGCTGTTTCCTTGTCTTTTCCAGCTTTTAGACACTACCCACAATTCTTGGCTCATGTCACCCTTCCATCTTCAAAGCTAGCGACAGCCAGTAGAGTTTTTCTCACATCACATACCTCTGCCACTGACTACTGTGCATCCCTCTTCCACATTTAAGTACCCTTTTGATTAGATTGGGCTCACTCAGATCATCTACGATAATCTCCCCCATCTCAGTATTAACTAATTAGAAACTTTAATTCCATCTGTAGCCTTAATACCCCTTTGCCTTATAACCTAACATAGTCACAGGTTCCAGAGATTAGGACACAGACATCTTTGGGTCTACCTACCAGAGTGGAAGCAAGGAGAACGAGGAGAGAGGCTTTTGGATTTGGTGTGGTCAATATGCAGAACTCTGGACAGATTTGGGAGTAACTTAGGAACTAAAACTGAGAGGACTAAATCATGATTGTCCTGGGAGTGAGATCTATCCAAGGAGCAAATTCGGAACACCTGAATGTATTCATTTATTCAATATTCCTCTTTGTTCAGATATTTTGTGAACAGATACTGTTCTATTTTCTGGGGATGGAGCACTGAATAATTCATAACAGCCTCTGCCCTCATACAGCTTATGTGCAAGATGAGCTGCTTATGCCAAGAATTATTGTCTATAAATATCTCTTTTCTCAGGCAGACATTTGATGGGTCTAGATGATCACTCCTTTCGGATAAGGACATGACTGAAGCTTTATCCTATATTCTCTGTTGGTTGCAGACACAGGCTACCTGAATTTTAATTATAGTTTTGATATGAGCATATACCTTTATGTTAAAACAGGAAATTATGTGGTCTAAGCAAATATTGTCCTCAATTTGCCACAGCTGAATTCTTCATCTCTCCAAGAGTTATGGAAATTTGCCATAAACTTGCTTCTTAATTCTGATTATCACATGGCATATGAAAGTTTTAGGAGAAAAGAGATGCCTTTTGATATTCAAACTAAGGGGTTCCACATTGGACTGGGACCTGAGATTTCTCAGATTTTTTATCTTACAGGACATATTTTGGACCTTGTAGAACTTGTTCACTTTCATACAGAGTCTGATTTTTATAAGAAATATACAAATTCCCCTCACAGATTTTGAGAGTAAAAGGAAACAAAAATTATCTATGGCTAGAAAGTAGTTACCTGGTTGGAAAAGATGAAATAGCACTAAACAGAGGCCTTCTACAGTATTAAATGTCTTCTAGGTTACCTAATGCCCGTATTTTATGTTCCATAATTTAGCTCCTAGCTATTGAAGCAGGTATGGGATTACATATCACTAATCCTTTTCCTTTTAACTAAATAATTCTGTTCCAAATTATGAAATACTTAATGTGCTTATAACAGAAAGTTTCATACTTGCATTTATTCAAGTTTTATGAATTAAAAATATCTAACCTAATTCAAGTAGTATTATTTTGCTTCTCTCCTTTTTAAAAAATAAATTTATGGGAAAATATCAAAATTTAAATCAGCTTCTGAAAGCAAGAAAGACTGGAGAGGCAACTCCTACATCTTAAGGGTTTACCCCTAAGTGCAATTTCAGATAGCTTCCAAAACTTTCAAATAGAGTTGTTAGGACTAAAATTATAAAAAACCATTAACTCCCATGCAGTTGGTTATGCCTTTTCCTGCAAGGGTTTGTAATTCTCTGGCAATATATTTCTAAGAATTACTTTGTTAACTATAAATGGTATGGGTAAACTATGATTTTTCTTCAGAAAATCAGTTATAGCAATTAATCTGAACAGAAACGTGAAATTTATTAAACACTTCCTACATACACATACACACACACACACACACACACACACACACACACAGAGTTTCACACATCAGACGTTCTACTTTAACATGCAACATGGAGAAGTAATTTTGGCAGATGATCCTAAACATTTGTCTTCCTTAGATGACCATCTGGCTTAAACATTCACCTCATAGTTTTCAATTGCTCATTTCTATTTTTCAAAAGAAAATTGGTGTCTAAATTTGCAATGAAATGGAAAATACAGAAACTGGCTTTTACATAGTTGGGGCAGTGTTCTTCTGTGGAATCTTACAACTAGTTAGCCATCCATAAGAATGAATGTCAATGAATATATCAAGAGCAATACGAATGGTGTTCAAATCCCATACATGCTTCACCTCAAATATTATCTATGTACCATAGCAGGCAGAGTGGCATTGGTAGGATGGTTTATGGCATGGGAAGAACCAGCATTCTTATAAAAATGGGAGAAATTCATTCCCTGGAGGACAGAGAAGAAGGGATTAAAGAAGGCTTCGTGTACACCCATGTTATAGCAGCACTATTCACAATAGCCAAGAGGTGGAAGAAACCCAAGTGCCATCTACAGGTGAATGGATAAACAAAATGAGGTACATACGTATAGTGGAATATTATTTATCCTTAAAAAGGAAGGAAATTCTTCCACATGCTGCAATATGGATGAACCTTAAAGACATTATGCTAAGAAAAATAGGCCAGTCAAAAAACACAAATACTGTATGATTCCAATTATATGAAATATCTAGAGTCATCAAATTCACAGAACAGAAAGCAGAATGGTAGTTGCCAGGGGCTGGGGGTAGGGGGAAATGGGGAGCTGTTGTTTAATAGATATAGAGTTTCAGATTTACAAGATGAAAAAGTTCTGGAGATTCGTGTTTCACAGCAATGTGAATACATTTATCACTACTGAACTGAACACTTAGAAATGATTAAGGTGATAAATTTCATTTGTTTTTTACCACAACTTTAGAAAAATAAGTCTTCAAAGAGAAAGATCACTTGAAATGAACAATAACATGAATAATTACAATAAACTGGTGGAATTGGGGGACAATTCTAGGGAATCTTAAATCAAGAGGATACCTTGGGAAAAGGATGGAATTGGGAAGATACAGAATAGTCACAGACTGGCAACTAGTTTAGGGTAGGTCATATTCCACTGACTAATAGGCTGAACAATGCAGCTGGAAATGTAGATCTGAGCCTATGGTGGACATTTATTTGTCTCCACAACACCACCTCTCAGCTGTGCATGACTTGCCCCCCTTTTCCATTTAATCTTCCTCAATCCATATGGTTTGGGGAGAATTAACCGCAGTTTCAATAATCAAAGTATCCCCTCCCTCAAACATATATACACATACACAGATGGGACATTTAGATTCCTCTGTAGGATTTTGTAGGAATTTATCATGGAAAGAGACTCCATCTTCCATAGACATAAAATTTAAAGATCACGTCAACCTGTAGATGTGCCTAGACATCTTTTCCCATGTACAGAATCCTACTGACAATACAGAAGAAATAAGAGTTGAAATAGAGAAAGAAATAGAGTAGGTGGAAGAAAGAAAGGAAGGAAGGAAGGAAGGGAAAGGGGGAGAGAGAGAAGAAGGAAGAGGGAGGGAGGAATAAAAAGGGAGGGGAGAGAAGAAGAAAGAAAGGAAGAGGGAGAGAGAATGAGAGAATGGGGGAAAGAGACAGAGGGAGGAGGGAGGAAGGGGAGGAGGGAGGGAGGAAAACTTGATACCTGATAATATTATTTGACCATCTGAATCCACCTATGCCAATCAGAACAACCCTGGACTGTTCTATTTTATAGACCCCAAATTCCCTTGTTTGGCATAAGCTGATTTAAGATGAGTTTTTGTCACTTGAGATCACAAGAGCTCTGACTAATCCAGGGCTAGATTGCGGGGAGCCTACAATAAGGCAATTGGAAAATATTTTATGAGTATTCACTTTGTTAGATACTGTGCTAAGTCCTTCAGATATTACAATGAACAAAACAACTTTTGTCCCTGCCCTCACGGAGGTAACTATTTCTTAGGCCTCTAACAGTTACCTGAGCCTCATTTCTGGTTATAGGCATCTCTCTGTTTTTTCAAAAAGCCCTATTGTAATGGTAAAGCACAGACAGATTTGGTAACCACTAATCTAGAACGGCATATCCAAACTTTCCTGATGATAAGTCACCTGGGTTGCTCATTAAAAAAGGCTTAAGTCATCCCCGAGAGCAACCTAATTAGACTCTCTAATGGTGGGACCTGAGAACACCCTAAAACATTAGTTGCCCAGGTGATTCTTATAAGCAGAGAATTTTGTGCAATGCTGATCCTGCTATTCAATATGGGTTCCTTGGACCAGTGGCAGAGTCATCACCTGGGAACCTGTTAAAAATGTAGCATCTCAGGCTTCCCTGGTGGCACAGTGGTTGAGGGTCCGCCTGCCGATGCAGGGGACACGGGTTCGTGCCCTGGTCTGGGAAGATCCCACATGCCACGGAGCAGCTGGGCCTGTGAGCCATGGCCGCTGGGCCTGTGCCTCTGGAGCCTGTGCTCCGCAACGGGAGAGGCCACAGCAGGGAGGGGCCCGCGTACGGCAAAAAAAAAAAAAAAAAAAAAAAATGTAGCATCTCAACTCCCTGCCTAGACCCAATGAATCTGCCTCTAATATTTTAATATGAATAGCTTGTATTATATGGAAATTTTTAATCTGAAAATCAGACAGGAAGAAAGAAGTCTAAAAGAAAATTCACTCAGAAGTGCTTTCTAACAAAATCCTTTTATTTCAAAGTCAAGATGATATTAATAAAAATGAGATATTACTTGCATTGTTTTTGTCTTAAGCCCATTGCCAGTGATGTCCCTGTTTGTGAACTGTATCTAAGGTTAAATAGTATCTATATCGCACAACTCTAAAAAGGACCATTCATGTTGTGTGCATGTGAATGGTGCCCTCAGGAATCATATAAAGCAGCAGCCCTGGATCCAAGTGCAACCAGACATTCATTCAGAGTCAAGCTCTGAAAATTGAACCTGGGGACTGCTTTGAAGTGATAAGGAGACACACCTTTTTTGATAACCGAGATAACTGACAGTGATGATGTCCAAACAAAACTTCCTTTCTCTTTGAAGAGGGCTTTCTTCTAGTCACTAACAGAAATATTACAAAATAGCAAGCATGCAATAATATAATAAAAAATATAAAGATGATAGAATAGTACCTACTTTTATCCCACCCCCTTGTTTTTACATTTAGTTTATCTTATAGGTATAAAAGGACCTATGACTTGCTTTCACAGGCTTTCATAGTGATAATCTGTCACTTTCATATGTTTGCAGATGAAGGAAGCATCATCATATGGCAACTCTTAGGAACCCCTCAGCTATTTTACAGGATTGTCGACCATACAGGCAGTTGGTGGACATCTGACCACTCAAGGTACCTAGTTTCAGCTGCTATAAAGTAACAGTATAACGTAGTAATTGAGAGCCTGGACACTGGAGCCTATCAGGTTCACATCTGACTTTACCACTTACTAGCTACGTAAACTCAAGCCAGTTACTTAAACTGTGTCTCTCTTTCTTCATCTATATAATGCAGATAATAACGGGATTTTGTCAAGAGCCGTGAAGAGTCTTAGATTTTACCTTATGTGCAAGCTAACAAATTAACTTGCCACAGTTTCACATATACTGACAGAAGACACAAAACTTCTGAATCTGAGACAAGCAGATAGCCAAAGTGTCAACATTGCTGTGTCAGTTCCCCAAAACAAAGTTCCCAGTGGCACTGCAGGTTTGGCTAGATGAATGCTTGCACACACTGAGAACTGTGCTACAGAAGAGGAATTCTGGGCCTGGAGAGGTTGCTGCTTTACAGCAGACTGTAAGCAAGCCAACTCTTTGTCCCAGAGCTGGATATTACCTCATCTCCCAAGCACTGCAAACACAATCTTGAAAAGTGACTCAGGTAAAAAGCTCTCAGGGTCTTGCATTCTTGGCATTCTCAGCAAGATAGATAAAAGTGCAAGAGACCCATGGAGAACTAACTGTCTCCAACAGGTTGTTGAAAGGGTTGAATGAGTTAACGTATGCAAGGTGCTAAGAAGAATAACAACTCTGTAGAAATATTATTAGTAGTAGTAGTAGTAGAAGAAGCAGTAGTAGAAGTATTATAGTAGTAGTAGTGGTAGTATATGGATGTTAGCTGCCTGTTTCTTTAAAGTAGCCCCTCAATAATATATGTATATATCTAATATAAAATATATATTAGGTACATATATACATTTGGACAGATATATCAGATAGATATAATAGATATACAATATATATTTTAGAAAGTTGCAGAAATACAAATGAAAATAAACTCTTAAAATCTCCACCAATGCCACCATCAAGTTTTATCCATTTTGTTTTGCTTTTTGTTTTTCTATGCACATATATTTTTATTTTCTTAAACTGATATCCAAGTCCAGACACCATTTTTATCTTACTTTTTCCACTTTTTATGACATTGTGAGCATTTTTCATTCAGTAAATATTAGTCTAAAACTAATTAATTTTAATAATACTCCAATGTATGCATATATCATAAATTTTTTACTTATTCCCTCACTGTTGGACATTTTGGCTGTTTCTCATTTTCTGCTAGATGCTTAACTTCTACCACAAATGATTAAGTTAAGTGGAATTCCAATCAGAAGCAACCCAAAACATAAAGTTACATAAATTTAATTCCTGGACTCTCAACTCTAAGTCTTTCCTTAATTGGCAATAAGCTTGTTCTTTTTCCTCAAACCACATGAAACTTAATATCTAATTTATCCCGAGTTCCCTCATGACCTACACACTTCGCATTAATAGGGAGTCACTGTGGCAGTAAGTTTCAGCTAGGGCAGAATCTAGCGTTGCCACAGAAGCTTACTTAATTTAGGAAAACCTACTCTGCAAACTTTGTTATGATTCCCTATGGAAATATATCCCGTCTTTCACCCATTTTCTAACTGAAAAGTAAGCAATAAAAAAAGAAGCAAAAGAGGTATCAAAAAAGATCCATGCATAAAAATTTTACCCATACAAGAGCCCTCAAGATCAACCTACTTTTATTCTACATCTAATTGTAAACTACTTCTCAGAAATTAACACTTATTGAATCCCTTAGTGTATCAGGTACATATGTCAGATATGTTACATGCCTCATTATAGTCTCTGCAGACTGGGAAACATTAGAAGACCTATAAAACACTGGGAAACATATACAAGATCTATAAAAGTAGAACTGAGCTCTAAAAATCATCTTAGCCCATTTAGTGCACTGGCTTCTCTACAGGAACATCTAAAGGGAAACTTAGACTCATAAGTATTCCCTCAAGTTATTAAGAAAACATTCTATTGACGTTTATACCATGATAAAGACACTTGCATTCAAGATATATTTAACAAATATTTTTACTAATGTGCTTAAAACAGTTACCTTTAATTTTTTGAAAAATGTGTTTATGTGAAACCAATTGTTTTTTGACATTAAATATGTGGAACTTTTAGTCATTACTTTGCTGAATGGGCCACCTATGTCATTTCTTCTTTCCATTTTGCTTTCATGTCATCTGATGATTAGTTTCCTTCTCTGGAACATTTACCATAATGGAAGACATAGCTTTAGCTAATCAAATAAAATGTAAAGAATAACAAGGAAGAGTGAAAACATAAATCACAACGACATTCTAACCAGAGGATACAGAAATGGAAAAAAAAGTGTGCTATGAGATGTTAACAAATATTTCCTTTGTTTATAAGCCAAATAGAAATGAACTAGCCATCCATAAATTTTGGAAAGAAAATCAAAATAATGGAATTTTGTTTATCTGATTGGTTTTGGGTCTTGTTTTTAGTGCTTTCTCTTCTGCTTTATCTCACTTTTCTTTAGTGCTTTAGTGCTACAACAGTTCTGTTAGTAAAAGCTCTCTGTTAATATAAAACAGCAATTAATTCAACCTTATTGCCCTTCAAATTTGTCAAGACAAAAGAATTTTAACTTTTGGGGGGTTCTATTAAACTTCTATTTATCTAGTTCTTCCTATCAGAGGCAGTTAATTAAAATCAAACAAGTTAGTAATGGGGATCAAAGCAGAATAGCAGCTGTGAAAGGTGATACACAGTGACCAAACTGTGATGCAGAAGCTGAAGGGGCTTAGATGAGGTAAGGAGAGCCTAAATTCCTCCCAAAGAAGAGTAACTTTTCTTTCTAAAAGTCTTAAAACCACAGCAAGATGAAGAAGACGGACAGTGAGTGTGATGGCTAGAGAATAAGTCTCTAGGGGTCCCCTCACTTAAAAGAGGGAAGGCACGAAAAGGATGTTGTTGGTGATGAATCAATCAAGTCTTTGTGAGCAGGCCCCAGGAATCACCCTCCCCATAGTAGGTCCCGATAAACTATGGAGAGGGGCCAAGGAACAGTAGCAATGACAAGCTTAGAATGTCCTCTAAAGATCACTTAAAATCTAAAGTTCTGATGGATTTAAATGCTATAATTTTTCCAGTTAAAGAAAATCTTTATCATAAATACCAATTTGCAAGTAGAAAGTACAAATACCAAGACATGTACTCTTATCTGTTCTAATATAAATAAAGAACCCTCTACTATGCAGTTATATATGAGGAAAAAGTCCTTAGCTTTGATAAGTAACAGCTCACTCAATAGTAAGATCAAGGAGTAGCCTAATTGACTTTTTCAGCATACCATTCTAATGTTTAGTCAGGAAAAAACAAGTACCCTGAGAATCCCTGATTTGGTTTCAATGTATGACTTTCAATCTGGTTTTTCAATGCAATCACTCAATTCTGTGACTACAGGTATCATTAAAATGATATGGAAATGCCTTAAGAAAAAAATGGGATATGACTGAGCCCCTATGTGTCAGGCACTTTATAGAGGATATCTCACTCGACTCTCACAACAAATCAGAAAAGTTGAATAATTTATCCCTTGCCCAAGTTGATATAGCTTTCTGGGGGAGAAGGCAGGATCTGATTTTAAGATGGTCTGGCTTCATAGTTCATTTTCTGCTCATTACAGCATACTACCTTCTATCATTTCCTTGTATAGAAAGGTGAAGAACTGACCCATAGATTATTTTCCCAAGTGAGCCAAAAATGCATTGTTATGATACAGAGACATTAAGAAGTACTTCAAAGGAAGTGAGAAAAGGCCCTATCCACTGAAAAGCTTTTTTGATATACTAAATATTTCCAAAATGCTGGGGCTTCCTCTACCAGTCAGCAGAGACCAGACACCAAAGAGCTGATTGTACATATGATAGCGGATTCCCTGTCTTTCACCTTTATTTTCCCCATCCTAGCATGAAGAAACATTATACCATAGAAGACACCAACACTCCCCTCATTATCTTCCCTGCCAACACAGTCTTTAAAAAATGTATATATAGGATATTTAAAACATATAAAAATGTGTGCAGAATAAAACAATATATAGCCAACCACTCACATCCCAACTTAGCAAACAGCATTTAGTCACATCAGATTTTAAGACTAAATATGATTAGGGGGAAAAAATTCAAAAGGAGGAGAGTTTCCTAATAAATTTTATTACACATAGTGTGAGGGAAATCCATTAAAAAGTCAAGATATAGTTCTGTCCCAAAGCACATTAACTAATTTATATGAAATGCTTAATATGTCTAAAAACTAAGTATGCATAATGGAAAATGTACAATAGAAGAATTAAGAGGGTTGCTTCTATGTAGAACTCAGTGGTATCAGAGATACAACTCTGAGACTTAAGGCTGTGCACAGTCAAAGCAGACAGCAGACACAATGACATGTTAAATTACCCACATGATGGATGGCTTAATGAACCCCCTTGTGTTGATCATACTTGGCATTAATCAAAGAGCCATGAACAGATTCCCTTATTTTCTCAATGCTTCTCTTATAAACCAATTTCATTTAACCTTGGACAGCAACTTTAATAGCTTCCACGGGACACCTGCTGATACCTTCCCGGGTATACAATGATTAAACCACAACCCAGGAAGTATGCCATGAATTTTCTTCATTTGAAATTAGAATTTTTATTCTTGACTATTTGTGTAAAGTATGCTAAAAACACTGAGATATGTAAAGATTTTCATTTATCCATGCTCTATTTCAAAACATTAATTAATGTCATATTCATGAAAAAAATAACACATTACCAAAACTTTGGTAGCTCTGAGACTTGATCCCTGATCACATGCCCCTCACTCCCTCACAATATAACTACCATTCTAAATTTATGCTTATTTCCATATATTATCTATACTTTTACTCCATTTGTATATATTCCTAAACAACATGTATCACAGTCTTTACATGTTTCCAAAACTAAATGCAAATAGTTTTACACAGTGCAAACACTTCTGCAACTTTCTTTTTTTGATGATCATATGTTTGTGAGATTCACAAAGATGTTGATATAGAAGGATCTGTAATAACATTTCAACTGCATGATTCCATTGTATCAATATATAACCTTTTTCCTATTGACAAACAGAATTGCTTTGCCATTATAAATAATGCTGTTCTAAATGTTTTTATACCTGCATTCATACATGAGAGCTTCCCGAGGCTACACTTACAAGTGAGATTTCTGGGACTTCCCTGGTGGCGCAGTGGTTAAGAATCCGCCTGCCAATGCAGGGGACACGGCTTCGAGCCCTGGTCCAGGGAGATCCCATATGCCACGGACCAACTAAGCCTGTGGACCACAACTACTAAGCCTGAGCTCTAGAGCCCGCTAGCCACAGCTACTGAAGCCCGCACACCTAGAGCCCACACTCTGCAACAAGAGAAGCCACCACAATGAGAAGCCCGCGCACCGCAACAAAGAGTAGCCCCCGCTCACAACTAGAGAAAGCCCACATACAGCAACCAAGACCCAATGCAGCCAAAAATAAATTTATAAAAAATAAATATATAAAAGTTACACAGAATTTTTTTTTAAAAAAGGATATTATGAGGGTTTAATGTTTGTTATGGACTGAATTGTGTCCCCCGCAAAAATAAATAAATAAATAAAAGTGAGATTTCTGGATAAAAAGTTATGTGCATCTTCAACTAAATTAGATATTAAAACTGTTTTGGATGGAAGAAAGTTCAACAAATTCACAACCCCTCTCTTTCACCTTTTTAAATAGATATTACCAAACATAAATTTCAACTACAACAATGCTTGATTCTGGGTGAATCCTCATTCCAACAGACATTAAAAGAAGTTTGTTCTTTTATCCATAATTATGTTCCATCTCCTCAACCAAAGTAATTAAGTTAATCAGGCCAGAGTCCAAAGGGATTGCCAGTGATTAAATGTGGCCTTTCTTGGGATTGGATCAAGATGGTGGAGGAAAAGGACGTGGAGTTCACCTCCTCCCATGAACACATCAAAAATACATTTATGTGTGGAACAATTCTCGAAGAAAACTAACTGGAAACTGGCAGAAAGATTCCTGTACAAGGAAGACTGTAAGAAATATATACACGTAATTGGGTAGGAAGGGAAGGAAAGTAAATGGGTCAGGACCTATGCCCCCGGGAAGGGACTCAAAGGAAAAGGGAGATTACACAGGTGGACATCTAGCCAGAGGAGTGAGCGCATTGAGTCACAGATTGGGGACCTAGTCCTGGGGTCCAACATGGAGTAGACAAGCTTAATTGGCTGGTTGGAGGGCTGCTGGGACAAACAGAAGGCTGGGTGGAGAAGCCTGGATTCTGCTCCTGAGGACAGTGCATGCTGGCTAGCCCCTGAGACAGGGAAGAGAGAGGTCTGCCTTAGTGGCTGCCTGGTTTTCCTCAACCACCTCGCCACATGCCCCAGCCCAAACTGAGCAAATGCTCCAGCCCCCTCACTCCATGCCATAGTGCAGCACTGGATCTGGGATGGTCACGACTAGAGGAAAGACTCGACTTGGGAACACAGGCAGAGCCCTGGGCGAGACAGTAGCAGCCATTGTTGATGCTTACTCAAGCAGCATCTCAGGAGCTACCTACATCTCTGACAGCAGCTGCTCCATCACAGCTGGCCTACTGATACACACTGAGAGTCCACATGGGCCTCCTCCAGCCCTATAGAGCAGTTTCATGGTAAGGCAGTGGGCAGCAAAGGTGGTGGGCAGTCATCAGATGTGACAGACAGAGGAGACTTGTGCCTGAGACTGTGTCTGGGCAGAGCTATGAACACATGCACAGGCAGCATATCAGACCTTTGTGTGCACACAGGCCCCACTTCCTCCAGCACTGTCCCCTCTGGGGCAAAGGTCAGAGTGTAGGAAGAGGGAAAAACACACACATAAGGAACAGAGCCAGCTCAAGCATGACCCACATGGCTTCTGCTTTAGCAACTTGGGATCAGACCATGACCCTGATAAGGCAGTGACAGCCACTGAGCAGAAAGGAAGTCCTTCCTCACACCCAGTGCCAGCTCTAGCCCCTCCATCTCCAGCCCGACCCACTACCAAGGTGACAGCTGACAGCACCATGAGGAAAACTGTGTCTTGCATCCACATCAAATCCAGCTCTCCCACCTTAGGCACTGGGCACATGCAGTTTGTATAGAGATGTTCCACGTAACAACACCCCTTCAACACAGCAACAGGTAACTGCTTCACATAAATTCATAGAGGCAGAGAAAGTTAAGCAAAATGAAAAGGCATAGGAAGTACTCTCAATTGAAAGAGCAAGATGAAATCCCTGAAAATATAAAAATAAAACAGAAATAAGCAATTTACCAGATAAAGCATTCAAAACATTAGTAATAAAAATCTTAACTGGATTAAGGAAAACAATTGATCTAAACAGTGAACATTTTAACAAGGAACTAGAAAATATAAGAAAAAGACCCCAGGGCTTCCCTGGTGGCGCAGTGGTTGAGAGTCCGCCTGCCGATGCAAGGGACACGGGTTCGTGCCCTGGTCCGGAAAGATCCCACATGCCGCGGAGCGGCTGGGCCCGTGAGCCATGGCCGCTGAGCCTGCATGTCCGGAGCCTGTGCTCCGTAACGGGAGAGGCCACAGCAGTGAGAGGCCCACGTACCACAAGAAAAAAAGAAAAGAAAAGAAAAAGACCCAATCAAGAATGAATAATTCAATAGCTGAAATAAAAAGGCACACTTAGCAGACTAAGTAATACAGAAGAACACATAAGTGATCTGGAAGATATAATAATAGAAATCACCAAATCAAACCAGCAGAAATAAATCAAATTAAAAAATGAAAGCAATTAAGAGATCTTTAAGATAGCATTAAGCATGCCAACATTTGCATTATAGGTATTCCAGAAGGAGAAGAGTGAGAGAAGGGAATAGAAAATGTATATGAGGAAACTATGGCTGAAAATTTCCCAAACTTGAAGAAAGAAACAGATATGCAGGTACAAGAGGAAGCACAGATGGTCCCAAAGAAGATGAACCCAAACAGTCCCACACTAAGATATATCATAATTAAAATGGAGAAAGTTAAATAGAGAATTCTAAAGGCAGCAAGATAAAAAACAAAGAGTTATATGCAAGGGAATCCCCGTAAGGCTATCAACTAATTTCTCTGCAGAAACTTGGCAGGCCAGAAGGGAGTGGCATGATATAATCAAAGTTTTAAAAGAAAAAAACCTTCAAGCTACAATATTATAGCCAGCAATATTATCATTTAGAATAGAAGGAGAGATAAAGAACTTCTCAGACAAGCAAAAACTAAGAGTTCATCAATACTAAACTTACCCTAAAAAATGTTGAAGGGTTTTCTCTAAATAGAAAAGAAGTAAGAAGCTAAAGGAAAGGGAAAATCTCACTGAGAAAGGCAAATATATACAACACTACAGATTGATGATCAATCATTTAAATTAAGCAATAAAGGGCTTCCCTGGTGGCACAGTGGTTGAGAGTCCGCTTGCCGATGCAGGGGACACGGGTTTGTGCCCCGGTCTGGGAAGATCCCACATGCCGCAGAGCGGCTGCGCCCGTGAGCCATGGCCGCTGAGCCTGCGCATCCGGAGCCCGTGCTCCACAACGGGAGAGGCCACAACAGTGAGAGGCCCGCGTACCACAAAAAAATAATAATAATAATAATAATAAATTAAGCAGTAAATAGATCAAAAGACAAAAAATTGTAATATCATCTATAACTACAACAAACAGTTAAGGAATAAGCATGAAGATGAAAAACATGATATCGAAAACAAAATGTGCAGGAGGAGAGTAAAAAAAAAAAGATCTTTTTGAATGTGTTTAAACTTAAATGACTACCAGTTTAAAACAAGACATAATTATAGGTTAACATATATGAACCCCATGGTAACCACAAACCAAAAACATACAATAGATACACAAAAAGGAACACAAGCAAATAACTAAAGAAAATCATCAAACCACAAGGGAAGAAACAAAAGAAGAAATGAACAGAGAACTACAAAAACAACTATATTTCTATTATGCCATATAGAAAAAATAATAAAGTGGCAATAAGTATGTATTTATCAAGAATTACTTTAAATGACAATAGACGAAATGTTCAAAATACACAGAGTGGCCAAATGGATAAAAAACACAAGACCCTTCAATATGCTTCCTACAAGAGACTCATTTCATGGAGAAAGACACACACAGATGGGAAGTTATGGGATATAACTTTCATGCAAACGGAAATAACAAGAAAGCAGGGGTAGTAATACTCATATCAGACAAAATAGACTTGAAAACAAAGGCAATAGCAAAAGACAAAGGAAGGCATTATATAATGATAAAGGAATCAATACAAGAAGAGGATATTACACTTGTTAACATATATGCACCCAATATAGGAGCACCTAAATATATAAAGCAAATACTAACAGACATAAAGGGAGAAATTGACAATAATACAATAATCATAGGGAATGTTAACACCACACTGAGATCAAGGGACAGATCATCCAGACAGGAAACCAATAATACAACAGTGGTCATAAATAGCATAACAGTGGTCATAAACAGTTAAAGCTAACTGATACTGACATGATATTCCATCCAAAAACAGCAAAATACCCATTCTTTTCAAGTGTACATGAAATGTTCTCCAGAACAGATCACATTCTAGGCCACAAAACAAGTCTCAAAATAAGAGGAGAAAAATTATATCAAGCATTTTTTCTGACCACAACAGTATGGAACTAGAAATCAATTAGAGAAAGAAAAATGGAAAAGAACAAACATGTGGAGACTAAACAACATGATACTAGAAAACTAATGGGTCAACCTAGAAATCAAAAAGGAAATCAGAAAATACCTTGAGACAAATAAAAATGGAAACACAACATTCCAAAATCTATGGGATTCAGCAAATGCAGTTCTAAGAGGGAGGTTTATAGAGAAACAGGCCTTCCTCAAGAAACAAGAAAAATCTCAATAAAACAACCTAACATACCACCTAAAAGAATTAGAAGAACAAACAAAGCCCAAAGTCAGCAGAAGGAAGGAAATAATAAAGATCAGAGAGGAAATAAATAAAATAGAGATCAAAAAAAAAAAAAAAACCAGAAAATTTCAATGAAACCAAGAGCTGGTTTTTTTGAAAAGATAAACAAAACTGATAAACCTTTAGCCAGGCTCACCAAGAACAAAAGAGAGATGACCTAAATAGTACTGTGCACAGTACTGGCACAAAAACAGAAACATAGGTCAATGCAACAGAATAGAGAACCAAAAATAACCCCACACACCTATGGCCGATTAATCTATGACAAAGGAGGCAAGAATATACAGAACATACAATGGAGAAAAGACAGTCTCTTCAACAAGCAGAACTGGGAAAACTGGACAGCTGCATATAAAACAATGAGATTAGAAAATTTCCTCACACCATATACAAAAATAAACTCAAAATGGATTAAATACCTAACAATAAGACCTGAAATCATAAAACTCCTAGAAGAGAACATAGGCAGAACACTCTTTGACATAAATCATAGCAGTAGTTTTTTGGATCTGTATCCAAAGGCAAGAGAAATAAAAGAAAAAAAAACCAAATGGACCTAATTAAACTTAAAAGCTTTTGTATAGCAAAGGAAACCACTGACAAAATGAAAAGACAACCTAATGAATGGGAGAAAATATTTGCAAATGATTTGATCAACAAGGGATTAATATCCAAAATATATAAACAGCTCATACAACTCAATATCAAACAAACAAACAATCAAAACATGGGCAGAAGGCCTGAATAGTCACTTTTCCAAAAATGACATACAGATGGCTAACAGGGAAATGAAAAGATGCTCAACATCACTAATTATTAGAGAAGTGCAAATTAAAACAACAATGAGATATCACCTCACACCTGTTAGAATGGCTATCATCAAAAAATCTACACATAGGGCTTCCCTGGTGGCACAGTGGTTGAGAGTCCGCCTGCCGATGCAGGGGACACGGGTTCGTGCCCCGGTCCGGGAGGATCCCACATGCCGCGGAGTGGCTGGGCCCGTGAGCCATGGCCGCTGGGCCTGTGCATCCGGAGCCTATGCTCCGCAACGGGAGAGGCCACAACAGTGAGAGGTCCATGTGCCACAAAAAAAAAAAAAAAAATCTACACATAACAAATGCTGGCGAGGATGTGGAGAAAAGGGAACCTTTGTACACTGTTGGTGGGAATGTAAATTAGTGTAGCCACGTAAGAAAACAGTATGGAGGTTTCTCAAAAAACTAAAAATAAAACTACCATGTGATCCAGTAATTCCACTCCTGGGTATATATTCGGAATAAACGAAAACACTAAGTCAAAAAGATACATGCACCCGAATGTTCATAGCAGCACTATTTACAGTAGCCAAGATAGGGAAGCAACCCAAATGCCATTAACAGACAAATGGATAAAGAAGATGTGATATGTATATACACAATGGAATATTACTCAGCCATAAAAAAAGAATGGAATTATGCTATCTGCAGCAACATGGATGGATCTAGAGAATATTATGCTTAGTGAAATTAGTCAGACAGAGAAAGACAAATACTGTATGATATCACTTATATGTGGCATCTAAAAAATAATACAAATGAATGTATATTGAAAACAGAAACAGACTTACAGATATAGAAAACAAACTAGTGGTTACCAAAGGGGAGAAGAAAAAAAGAGGGGAAAATGAGGGGTATGGGATTAAGAGATACAGACTACTATATATAAAATAGATAAGCAACAAGGATATATTGTATAGCACAGGAAATTATAGCTATTATCTTATAATAACTTTTAATGGAGTATAGTCTATAAAAATACTGGATCACTACGTTGTACACCTGAAACCAATATAATATTGTAAGTCAACTATATAGTTCAATTTTTTAAATGTGGCCTTTCTTATCTTTGGTGTAGCCATTCTGAAAAATAAAGACCTCTTACCTCTTTTTGAGAGCAATTTAGCAATATCTATCAACAGTCTTTAAAACTGACTAGTCTTTGATTCAGAGGTATCTGGAAATTTAAGGACATATTCAGAGGTATACATTAAAATTTGTATGGTAAGATATTGACCTTAGTGTTAAATATAATGTCCGTTGCAATGTTGTTGGTACAATAAGAAAATTATCTATCAGGTAGCAACTAAATAAATGATTCTATATTCACATAACTGCACACTAAGCAGAAATTTAAAAGAATGAGGTAGAAGAAAATGAACTGATACATTATTGTTTCGGTTATTGTTTGCTACATAACAAATCACTCAAATACAAAGCAATTATTCACAATTTCTTAGGATGCTGTGAATTGACTAAAGGTATTCTTCTGATCTTTCTGGTGTTGGTTGGGGCCATTCAAAGCATTGCATTCAGCTGGCAGGTGAGCTGGAGCTAGAACATCCAAGAAGACCTCACTCACACAGCTGTCATTTGGTGTGGTTGTCACCTGGAACACCTCAGTTCCCTTCCATGAAACTTCTCTTCATCCAGAAGTCTAGACCAGTTTCCTTACAGCATGGTAGCTGTGTTCCAAGAGGGAGTGATCCAAGAGGACAAGCCCCACCGTGCAAGTTCTTATCAAGCTTCTTCTTGCATCAAGCTTGCTAATGTCCCACTGGCCAAAGCAAGACACATGGTCAAACCCAGACACAGTGTGGGAAAGGACTACACAAGGCTGTGAGTCCAGGAAGCATGATTCATTAGGCATCACCTAATGAATGTGTAACAGTCTACCACAATTATTAAGCGAACAAATGAAAAAGCAGAAGAGTAAAATAGGATAAACGTTGTTTTTTAAAAAAAAATTTTAACCATCATTTTCAAAGTGTGTACATAGAATATATAGGGAAGAACACATAACAAGCAGTGTTTGAAACACTGGAGTGAAATTTGCATGGGAAGTGGTAGTCAGGAACAGACTTTTTAATGTTTGTGTTGCTTGAATTTCTTATAATAATCATATATTTTATAACTTTAAAACTATGAAAGAAAATGAGACTGTAGAAGACTAATTATATAAGTGAATATGTAATATACAGCAACTGAAATATAGCAACTGAAATAACATAGAACTGAAAAATGTTAATGGGATTATTTCAAGATAAAGGAATTGTGAGAAATTTGTTTCCCTTCATGGTTTTCTATATCATCCACACTTCGTATGAGAAATACACATAGACTTTGACATTAGGAAAAAACAAATGAACTCAAACCATTGGTCAAGTCTTTCTTATTCTTCATGCAAGTACTTCCAAATTACTGCAGCATTACTTTATCTATATTTTACATTACCAAAATGCTCATATGTCTAACAGTAATAAAATTTTCCCAGTGGCAAAGTGAAGATTATATGTGCTAATCTATTTTGCATCATGTTTTGCAATCTAATAAGATCATGAAGCAACTGGAAATAGTTCCATGATGATGGGTTTTTCCAAATATGCATTTTGGATTTCCCAAACTCAAATCCATATTTGCTAACTTATGAGGCACTTTCTGACGAAGCACTTTCCCAATTGTTTACAGCTGTCATTATGTCTTAACCAGGCCATCAGTTCTATGATAGCAGGGAAAAGTGCGTTCCTTTTCTTCACTGTTTTTTGAGAACAGATTATTGTCCCCTCACATTCAACTGTGATCTGATATTGCGTGTGATTTCATTAATTTTTTTAAGTGGCCATCACTAATATAATCTAGTCCCATGTAACTGAAGGTACAGTACTCTATGTGATGGAAGAAGTAAAGAACATTCCCCCTCTACTTTTTTTAATAAGGAGAGATTTTTTTTTAATTAAACATTATGCTTTAAAATATATTAATCATAATTCATGGAAACCTAGTTAAATTTAACTGTGTTTATTATTATTTACACAAAACATTTTTAGATATTATTTATGAATACATAACACATGCAGTGAAAATGATAAGCTATATTCACAACATATTTGTGATAATGGCTCTTGCTGGATTCAGGGAGTACAAAGGGTTAGGGATGGAGGTTTTTTTTAGCTGTATCTATAAGTTTTTCATAAAAAAACATTATGAGCTGAAAGAATTGTTAGATCTGGGTGATAGAAAAATAAGCATCTGTTATATTATCTTCTGTATGTTGAAGTATTTTGTAATTAAAACATTTTTAATTAGAAAAACAAAAAGAAATTTTAAGTGCAGCTGGTGCCATCATCAGGATGGCTACGACAGAGTCATGCACAACTAATGAGGTGATTCCTGAAATAAACCAGGCCCAGAAAAGAATCAGATGCTCAATAACCTAGTCATGCCAGGGTTATTTTTAGGCTAAGAATTTGATCCAAGACATGTATACAACAGGACTACACTTTCCTTAATATGTTGTCTCTGGGGCAAAAATTAAGGGCCCAGTTTTGGCAGTGTGTGCTGGCTTTTTTTTTGGCTCTTGCTGGAGATAGAACAGGTCTAAATCCAACTCTCTCTCCTGCTTTTGGGACTAGAGCCTGACCAGAGGGGAGCCTCATTAGAATCCAGACAGGCCCTGGACTTTGCTTGACAAAGACCAAGTATCAAGAGGTAGTTTCTCCCTATGGCCAGAGTTAGCCTTTCCCAAAGATGGGGAAGAAATACCAGCTAAAGATTTGAAGGAGAGATCTTTAAGAGTTTACATTCCAGCAAGTGCAGGAATATGCAACTTACATAAAATTACCACAGAGAACATGGTCACCATTCCTCTAACCAAGTTCTCCAGATTCCCAAATCAACTAATCTTTCTATTGGATTGATGTCCAAATCTGGTAAATAATTAAGATTTCCAGTGAATTTTTGAATATAACAAATGGAGTCCCTGCCTCCATTGCCCCACCTCCATGCGTAATACTCCCTTTTGAAACTTTAGCAGTATGGCCCTGTCCTGTGTGGGGATGGGATGGGGGAGGGATGGTTCGTGTGTGGGGGGTCTGTGTATGTGATGTCTGCATGTGGTGTATACATAGTGTGTGTGTTTTGTGTTTGTGGGTTCTGTGTATGTAAGCTCCCAAGTGGTTCTGATGCATTCTGTCCTTGGGCCTTGGATTGGAAAATTACTTCATTTAGATTAAATTATTTACTACTGACTCAATTTGGAGATTTACCCCACAAGCATCCTTCTCCTTATTAATGCAGCAAGGCACCATTTTCTATAGCTACAGATGGTGTTTGGACCGAGCAGGTGAGCTGGGAAATTGCTTCTATTAAGAGGATGGTACGCAGTTTCTGCATTTTAGAGTAGAAACACTGGTCTTGGTTCTTGGGGCCAACTCTCTAAAATGTCTAGAAAGGATTACCATGTTGAGTCTTTTACTTGTAAGAATGTACATTTTGTGAGAACAGGGTATGTATCTGTTAATTACCACTGTATCCCAAATACTTGGTAGAGTGTCTGGCACATAGTATATACTCAACAAGTATTTGTTCAATGAACAGAATACAAGGAATGGAGAGGTAGACTTTGTTCTCAGGAAAGCCAAGTAATAATGGAGTATCTAAATGCATATGTTTCAGACTAAATCCTTAATCCATCTGTGCCATGATATAAAAGGCAGTCTTCATTTCAGGCCAAATGGCAATGACAATTATTGAACGGTTTGTTCTAGTTCATTTGTTTGTCTATGTGTTGATGTTTTCTTTCCTCTGTATTAGGCTAAAGGCAGAAAAGTTTGGAACTCTGATGTAGCCCTGACAAGAAGGGAAAGAAGAGGAAATCTGAAGGGCATGCTCCCTTTTAGGGAAGATAACCTGCCCTCTAGCAACCCGCAGGGCCTCAGGAGAAGCACAGCCAGGAGGGGGCACTCTCTGAAGAAGCCAGACCTAGAGCAGAGACTGAGTCAGTGTTAAGTTTTTCTCTGCATTGTAATACCCTGGGTGTCCTTAAGCTTTAATGAAAGCTATGTTAAAACCACAGGCCAATGTCAGTTGGGAGTTGAGAATTAAGGTCTGAGAATGGGGAGCTGCAGCAGCATTGAGGGGCTATTAGGTGGCAGCAGGATGCAGAGAGCAAAAGAGTCCAGAGCCATCACTGGAAGTGGTCCTGGCAAGCACAAATCTCAGTGGATGTGAGAAACAAGTATTTTCTGAAGCCCTTAATGAACACTGGTAGAAAGAATGCAAAATAAGATGAGAGCTTTGGACAGGAATTTGGAAAGAGCTCTTGCTATAAATATTTGTGGCTTTAAAGGGAAAGGTGTCTTCTCCAGGCTGGAAAAGTTGAATTTTGGAGTGAACCCAGTGGTTGATATGAGGACCTAAACCTACTCTGCTTATCAGATTAATACTCTGAAATAGTATGTTAGTGTTCAATGATTCAATAAGCATTCAAGTGTTTGCTAGGAGCAAAATACTGTACTAGGTGAAAAGGGATAAAGACAAATGTGCTTATGTACATTTCTCTATGTACATATGCAGACATTCTAGACATATACTAAATATATACACACATGCAAACATATACACAAACATACATAAATGACATCATAACAAACATCATTTTTAGAGCTCTGATTCACCATTATTAATGGCTGTATTACCATATCATAGTAATGTTTCCTTAATCATTCAGTCATTTAAGGAATATTTATTAAATGCCTATAAAGCAGTTAGAATTTATTCAGCTGCAAGTAACAGAAAATCTCATAGTGCAAGATCAGGATTGCCCCAAAATGACTGGAAGCTCACTCTAGAGAACAAAGTATCTGAGACTGGGGATCCCCTTTCTCTCAGCAGGAGGGGCTGCACCCCAGCTTGGCCCCCCACAGGACTCATGGCTTCCTCCATCTTATGAACCTCAAGGCAGCTCTGTTCCCAGAAGACTCATGTGCCACCTGACACCCCCAAAGTTAAGCAGCTTATGTATTGTCCCACTGACAAGGCTGTTCTCAATGCTTGCACTCTAAGGAAAGGAAGAGTGTAGACCTACACTGCATGTTCCAGAGATTGTCAGGCCCCTGAATGTTTCCCAGTATGAGGATGGGAAGATGGGAGACTGGTCCTTCTTTTCCCTTGCCAAGCTTGGGTGTGTGAGGGTGATTGCTGGCATTGGTTAAGTGGTTAGACTGTATCAGGGCCAATATTTCTGCTATTTTCTTGGCCTTTTTCTTTTGCTGTTTGTCTTGCGGTCACAAGATATCTGCTATTTGCTATCTTGATTTTTAATTTTTAAAATGTAGATATATGGTGCATGGACCTCAAGCTGTAGTTTTGTTGTGGACCCTGCAAAGGTTAAGGACAAGGCTGTTTGTCTCTATTCCCTACACTGAAATAACTCATCAAGGTGAACAATGATTTCCACATTGCTTAACTGAATAATTCATAGTCCTCATTCCCTCCAACCAGTAAAACTTGACATAGTTTATCTCTCTCTGATTTTTAAAATACATTTTTCACCTGGTTTCTAGGATACAAATCTTGAATCTTCTCTTTCCTCACTGGCCACTTCTTTACAATCTCCTTTGGGGGCCCCTCCTAATCTCAGGTTCTTAATGCTGGAGAACCCAAAGATTCACTCCCTAAGAACTTTTCCCATTCTTTGTGTGATTTCATTCAGTTTCATGGCTTGTTTCAATGACAATTTTAAATTCTGTTCTCAAGTTCTTGAACCCCAGATTTATTTATCCATCTGTCTCTTGACTTCCCAGTTGATATTTTAATAACCATCTCAAACTTAACATGACTAAAACCAAACTCCTTATTCCTCAAATCCTTCCTTCAAAACCCTGCTCCTCCACAGACATCCCCATTTCATTGGCAATATTTTTGTTGAGTTAATCAAGGCAGAAATCTGTAGTTATCCTTGATTCCTCTTCTACTCTCTCCCATTCAATCCACTAAGAAATGCTCTTGGCTCTATCTGTAAAATAAATTCAGGATCTGTTACAACCTCAAGTGATACCTGGTCTAAGTTTCCATCATTGCTCACCTGATTATTGGAAGAGCCTCCTAACTATATTTTCTGCTTCAGTCCTTGTTCCCTACAGTCTATTCTCAACACAGTGCCCAAAAAACTTTTAAACATGTCAGATCATGAGCAAAAGGCAAAGTTCTCAAAATAGCCTAAAATTGTTACATAATCATGCCTTCAATTCTTATCGTGCTCTTATCCAGCCTACTGGCTGTTCCTTCTAAAACAGAAGATTTAAACAGCTAGAAACTATCTATGAAGATAGTTCAAGTTCAGTGGTTCCTAATATCTTGCTACACATTTCACTAATTGTAATATTTTGCCATGTACTCTTAGTCAAGTATATCAAGTGCAGTCCCTTCCTCCTGCCACATTCATTTTATTTGCATTTATAGAATTTTAAGTATTAGGACCCTGGCAAAGTTTTCAATTCCAAAAGGGTTTATTCCATTCAAGAAAGAGGTTATCATTATTGCTATTAATACTTCATGAATCCCTGCTGACAGTAAGAGCATGCTTAATGAGGTGTATTTACTTTATCAGCTATCTATCTAGATAGACATACTTTTGTATATTAGTATATATATAAAACAGTATCAAATATATATAATTATACATATTTGCTGAACTTGAGGAATTAAAATTTATGTGGGGAGTTCAAATTTGGGAATATAAACAGCTTGGTCTATTGGTTATTGACTTAAAATCCACGTAATTTATTCCTCTTAAATACATAAGAAGAATATGCCTATCGATATGCTTATTTCCTAATTCAATGTGAAAGCATAGTGTGACCAAATTAAGGTTAAAAGCTCTTCTCCATTTGAAAGCTCAGTTCTGTCTTTTTAACTCTGTGTGCACATTGTTCTTAATCTCCTAGGCTTTTTATTGTCTTTTCACTACTAGAAGGCATGGTTTTGATCTAGAAACTAAGAGTATCACTGAAGTCCTAAATATTCATTTACTAGGTATTTTATAAATAATATCTCATTTAGTTCTTAGAATATTCTTAGAATAACTCAGTTATGTATTACTGTTTTCATTTTACAGAGGAGGAAACTGAGGTTCAAAAAGATAAAATAATTGACATAAAGTCAAAACAACAGGCAGGTCTGTCTGATTCCACAACTAGGCTGTTTCTACTGTATCACACCACTTCCTCATAAAAGTGATGGCTAAATAACAAATTCCAGTATCTCCAGACAATTTTCTATCAAGAAATTCAACATTAAAATGCCCCATTAATTCTTTCTGCACCAAATCCTATTCATTTTTGTCTTTCCTTAGTTGTTTTTTTCATAAAGATAAAGGAGACCAAGCCAAATCTCCAAAATTCCTACTTTATATAGGAAATTATGTCTTGTTTTTATTTTCTGCAGACCAAATATTTATGCCAATACTCATCAACTGTTCATAGCATTTAAATTCATATTTTTAAATTTGCTGTTGATTCTCATCATATTTATAAAACCTTCAAGCCATGGCCTTTAAGTCCTGCCTTTAACTTACTAATTGAATAATACTAACCAACCAACACTTAATATTTAAGTGTCTAATTCTAATTTATGTCACTCTTCTCTAGTACTACCTGCAAAGAAGGCTTCCAGTAGATTCCCACCCCACAAAAACCTCCTGATTGACCTACTAGGATGCTAACATGTAGAGATTCAATCTTTATTTTTTTTTCATTTACCCACATTAAAATTCTCATATCCCAAGGAGAGGGTCTATACTGAGCTAACACAACAGTAGAACAAACTTTCAGATTGTTAGCCAGGCACTACAGGGCTCAGGAAGAAGAAAGAAGTTCCCTTAAAGGGTCAGTGAAAGGACACCAAAGACGAAGTTCCCTTACATCACAATTTTGCTTCATTTCCCCTTTACTGCCCAATAGCCTTGGAAATGTATCTCAGTGGTGGTGTTATGATCCCTTTACCCTCCACCGTGGCTTTACTCACGGATAAAGAGCATTCCAACTTCTTGAAAAAAAATCTTGCAACTGAATTTAGTTGCCCAACAGCATATGAGTCTGAATCATTTTCCCATCTCTGACACAAGTAATCTGGCATTTTTACTTATTCCCAAAACTTTGCAATCAAAAGTCATTTAACCACAGGGCATTTAGTACCCAACAACCTAGGCCCACACTCTAAACAGCTTCAGGAGGGTTCTGAAGCTTCCCAAAAAGGATCCGTGGGAATGGGTGGTCACTGTGGTGTGACAGAAAGATCACTAGCCTCAAAGTCAAAAAACCCTGAGCTTGAATCACAGCTCTGCCATTTACCATCTCTCTGGCTTGGGGCAAGTCACTTAACCTCTCTGAACTCCGGATGCTTCATCTAAAACCTGGACATAATATGGTCCTCTTCACAGGGCTTTTTCCAAGAATGACATGTAAGAACACTTAGCAGAAGGAACTCTAACAAAAAGAAGGCACTCCATAAAAGTGTTTATTTTTAAGTTAGTCTGTTTTTCCTCTGTGGTCACGGGATGAAAAGCTTTGAATAATTTAGGGTTAACTCCTTTCCCCTAACAATCCCCCAGCATTCTGGAGCCTAAAACCCATATTTACATGTACATGCCTGAGAAGTTATAGTCGTCAAACACCAAATGCTTAATTTCAAGAGAACAAAACAATGTTTACCTCTAAAACCACATACTATAACAAAGAAATTCTAAAATTCCTCAATTCAAAATCAATTTTTATTAATTATTTTGATGGTACTTATTTACAGTATAAATGCCCCAACAGAAATAACACATTAACCTTATAAGTTATTTACATTTCAGTAGGAATGACTTTCTGAGGTAATATTTTATGAGACCAAATATATCCAAGAAGGAAATAACATGCAAGTAAGGTCTCTTCCTGGCTCCTCCAAGAAAAGGACCCATGTAGGAAGGTAACTGGAGTCTGTGAGGCTCAACTTCTCCTGCTCCATGATTTTGCGTTGCATGTAACTCTGTGAAGAGGTAGCAGAATTCCTAATCAGGAACAAAGCCCGGAACTCAGAGATAACCTTCCAGGACAGACAGAGCCTTCCTAGTCCTATACAGAAAGCTTTATACTCGGGTTGCCAGCTTTAGCAGATGAAAATACAGGACATCCAGTGAAATTTGAATTTCAGATAAACACCATTTTTAAAAAATTAAAATGGAACGTAATTATATTTCTTAGTATACTTATTCATTGTTTTTCTGAAATTCAGATTTCACTGGGTATCCTGTATTTTATCAGGCAACCCTATTTTATATCCTTGAAAGGCCTAGGAACAGTAGAATCCTCAAACTTTTCCAGAACTCAGCTATTGAATAACAGAAAGATGTGGTAGCCAACACTGTCACTGTGAAGGAAAGGTTGTAGGAGGAAGTTTTCTATCTGTGGAGAGAGAGAGGTCTTTCCTTCTCTAAATGGATGATACACTGAAGCTGTGTTTCTTTATTCTTTCGTCTTACTGGGCAGCAACCATATTCCAGCTCATATACTGTGCTCATCCTGGGAAAACATTACTGAGCTAGACAAACACCATATGTACCCTAATGAAGCTCTCAGCCCATTGGAGACTTAGGCACTAAACAGCAATCCTCACATTTAACATGACAATTACAACAGTTACAAGTGCTATAAGCTAACAAAATGTGTGACTTAAGCTGATTCACTGATCTCATTCTATGTATGTGGCTCTGTACTAGGTAATGTCAGGCATATAAAGATGAGCGTAGATGAATAAGCCAAGATTATTTTTTTCTCTCCTTGAAGTTCACATGTTCTATTCATAATAGAATTGTAACATTTATAAAATGATCCTCTCTTTACTAAATCTGCATGATTGAGGAAACATGCATTACAAGCCATTTTTGTGACTTTTGTTGCTAATAAAAGGGTGAAACATCCTTATTGGTATCTAAAACAAATGACTACAGCTATGTCACAACTAATATTAATGTACTAGATTAAATCTCTGAAAAACAATTAAGAATTTGGCAAAGACTTTTTTTCATTCATCTATGGTCCATGGTATATTGTAACCCAGAAAAACACACAGGTTCTTCTCACTTTAAAAAACGCACAATAGTAATTCTAGGATTAATATAGTTCAAAGAATGAAGGCAACTTTATGAAAATTCAATCTGTGTTTTAAAAATTTTTCATCAATCATGCCAAAGCAGACTTAATGACAAAACATTGTTCTGCAGTCAACCGCCTTTTATACTAGTGCATGAAAGTTAACAAAGGCAAACTTCATCCTTTCCCCAGGTTCCACTGTTTCCATCCTTTCTCCTCTTGGTATTAGTCTCCTTACTCATTTCTACCCATTTCAGAAGCCTTGTTGTTCTCCTTACTTTCCCTGTCCTCCTACTTAAACAAAACAACACAAAGCAAAATATGAAAAGTTCTGATGAACAATTATAGCTACATATTGATTAGTGATTACTCTTTAATGACTGATTAGTGATTACTCTTTAATTAAAACTGCATTTGAACCAATGAGCTATCTCACTGAGGACTTTACTTTTTCAAGTTGTTAAAGGAAAAACCGTGTTCTAGTTAAATCTGTCCTTTCAATACCAAAGGATACTAACTAAACTTTGCCGCCATCTGAAATGGCCAAAGACTTTCCATCCTGGGGCAACACTGAATTTCCTTTTCTTCAAGTTAGGCCTTGCTTAGCTAATTGCAGTACTTGGCCAGACTATCACTCTGTCAGTGATCCAGAAATCATTCTTGAATACTACCTCTCTCTTCTTCTCCTTCATTTTTTCTATCTATTCCTGAGTAATAAAACTCTCCAAAATTTAGTGCCTGAAAGCAACAAAGATCTATGATTTCTCATGACTCTGTGGGTTGGTTGGCAGTTCCTTTGCTGATTTCTTCTGAACTCACTCATGAAGCTGCTTTCAGCAGAAAGTTCAGTTACAATGTTCCTCACTCTGGCAGATAATACTGGCTATTGGCTGGAGTGCCCAGGATCTCCTCGTCCTCTGATCTTCACATCTGCTACACTGGCTTCCCGACATGGCCATCTCTGGGAGCATTCCATAGGTCAAAAGCAGAAGCTTCAAGCTCAGAAGTCACATAACATCATTTCCACCACATGCTTTATTTTTCTTCATGGCACTTAATATCACATGATATGATGTGATGATGTATATTAGAGGACTCCTTTATTTTTGTCTCTCTCAATAGAATGTAAATCTGTGAGAGCAGAGACTGTCTTTCTTTACTTCAGTATCTCCAGCACCTATAACAGAGTCTGGCACAGAATAGGAGTTCTATGAATAATTACTGAATGAATGTAAGAATATATCTTCTTCTTCCTTAGTCACCAGGTCCTGCCAATTCAGTATTCTAAGCAGCCAATTACCAGATTTCCATCAACTCCCATGGGGACACTGTGATAGCCTCCTAACCCATGTTCTTGGTCAGGTTCCTCCCCACCTCCAGCCTACGCTCCTATGAACCTGAGGGTTGTTTCTGAAGAAGAGGTTTGATCATAGCATTTCTCGGCTTCAGAACTTCAGTGGCTTCCTTGCTGCCAATACAATAAAGTCTCATACACATACTGTGGAATTCAGAACCTTCATGACATGATCTGAATATCCCTTTCCTGCCTCTGTTCTTCATCAACTAACCTCACACTCCCAAACCACAGATCTTGCTTCCAATGTGCACTGACCTCTCTCCTATTTTCTGTTCATTGAGTGCTCCAAGCTCTTTAATGTAACTTGCATATCACCTTTGCTGGCTGACAAATTCCTTCTCATCTTCAAGATCCAGCAATTTCATTACCTCTCCAGTGGAAACTTGCCCAACATTCCATTTACTCTGGGTTTCCTCAGAATTCTGAACCGAGGTAAATAACTGTTTTATTATAATTGTTTCCTTATAAGCCTGTCTCTCCTCCTCAACAAACCATTATCTCCTTGTGTCTTTTTCTTTTCTTTTTTAGAATTTCTATACTACATGCAAATTAGGGCTTGGTACAAACTATGTATTAAATAAATGTTGGTTGAATGAATACTCCCAAAGGTAGATTTGGGAAGGATCAAGATTAATGACTCAGTGAAGCTCACTACATGCCAGGATAATTCCATACTCAAGACCACACTGGACCCAGGCATTATGAACAAAGAGAGATGGAGAGATAACATACTCCGAGGCTTTTGTTATTTGGTTTAAATCTTCAGACTTCTTCTCTTCTGGCAGCCTCATCAGAAGTCTAATTCACAAACACTAACTACAAAGAATGTGATTTGTTATAAACCCATATGGATAGGTAATTGCAGGGAAATCAGAGAGGCTGGTGTTCCTACTTACTTCATAGGACATGGCAGGGTAATGAACTTGAAATGCCTGAAAGCGGGAACTGTGGCCAGTGATTAATTGATCCTGTATCTGCTCAGCCTCACATTGTCTCCACAACTGTTGGAAACAAGAGACTCCTAGAGTAAGTAAACAATTTTTCCCCAGAAATATTTCCCCTAGTCAAGGATGATCAAATCCCTGAATAAGCAGTATATATTTTTTGCTCAGTGAAATACTGAAGCTTTCTTCTTCTGCATTGATTTTGAGAACGTTTTTAGAAATGTAAAAACTAGCATTGACATTGTTTAGTTCTCACCACACAATAACTTTTCTTATAACCCCATCATGACATTTTTAGTAGACAGTGAGTCAAATATCCTGACCACCTACTCTGTGACATTTCCAGCAAGAGGTAGAAGCCTGCCCTATGTAAGGTACACCAGCTGGTGGACCTAAAGAAAGGCACTCCTACTGGTGATATTTCTGTCATATCCCATATCTCAAGGCCTTCTGTTAGCAGGAAAGCTGAGTACAGACCATTCTACCCTTGAATTTTTTTCAGTCAAGGATGATCAGCTCCCAAGAGAGCAGTTTGTGTATTTTTGCTCAATGAAATATTGAAACATTTTTCTTGTACACTAATGTTAAGAACTTTTTTGGAAACATATCAACTAGTATTGACCTTGTAAGTACTGAGTTCCTTTTTAGCTCTAATTTCATCTCCAGATATAAAAGAAGGAACATTCTTTCTATATTTCTTCAACAAGCATGAGATTAAACACAGTAAGTTAAATATTTTTTTCTTTTTCCAAAGAAAATGTACTTAATCAGCATGTCCTTTTGCATTTATTGATCATAGTCGTGAACATAAAAATGTTCAGAATAATACTGAGTGATGCCAATAAGGTCCTTTCTGCTCTAAAATTATACTACTTCTCCTTTTCCGGGGCTGACAATTTTGGTGACTAACAATACCACCATTATCTGCAGATGTGATGTGGGCACACTGCTAATCTGTCCTTATTTCTTTAGCCCTCATATGGCAGATATGAGGCTCATGTACAGTCATGTTCTCCTTCTGAATTCATAGAAGGACAATGTGGATACAAGTCCCCAGAGGCTGGTGTCAGGTGCCAAAGAGGAAAATGGAACAGGTAGCCCATTCCAGCAATGATTTAAACATTAAACATTTTGATGTGTTTTTCTAACATGAATTACGTATTAGCATAATTCTTAAGTACTATATATTGTACATAGCTTTAACATTTTTATAACAACCCAGCATCAGTCATTATTATGAACATGAACTACTGCAGGATCCATTGAGTTATGAAAGCTATTGAAGTGTACACAATGACACACATTTGGGCCTGAGAATGAAACAAAAATTGACCAGGCATTTTGCATGTCATTTCAATTAATCCCTACAACCACTCCACAAGTTAGATTATACAATTTTCATTTTACACATGATAACACAGACATAGAGATTTTAAATAGCTCGCCTAAGGTTATAACGCTAATCAATAGGTGGTAAGTGGAGATTTTACATGCAGGACTCTTTGTCAAAAAAAGCCACACTCTCAATCAAGATGGCGGCATGGGAAGACGCTTAGTTCGTGTCTCCCCACAACTAGGGCACCTGCTGGACACTGGTGGGGGACCTCGAAGTACAAGGAGATGGGAGGAACCCCCAAGTGAACCAGTAACACATGAGGGACTAAGTGGGGAGGAGAAGTGGAGGCTGGACAGGACCAGCGCCCCTGAGGGGTGGCTGAGATGCGGGAGGGGTTCCCACGCTTGGAGGGACCCTCAGCGGCTCAGATTAGGGGGGAGCCCGCTGAGCGTTTCCCCTGCCTAATCGGACAGGGAAGTCTGCCCTGCACTGGGCCGGGTCCTATGCCCTCAGAGGCCCCCTCGGGGCCGTGTTGGTCCTGGGGACGTAGGAGGAAGGCTGGGGCAGAACAGGAGAGGCAGGTGGGAGGGGCCCTCTGGGACCGGAGGAGCCAGAGAGGAACAGAGGGCTTTTGCCCCACCCACTCGACCCCGGGAAGCCTGCTGGGCTCCCAGGTGGGGTCCCTGGCCCTTTGAGACCAGAGGCATGCCTGGGCCCCTTCTGTTCCCTAGAGCTTAAGCCCCACCTCCCACACCCTCCAGGGCCTTTTCCAGCCCTGTGGGTCCTAAGCACAGGCCCTGCTCACCATCCAAACCCCACCCCTGTTTAGGCTCCGCCCTCCACAGCCAAGGCCTTTTCCACGTTTTTTTTTTCTTCTCTTTTTTACTATTGGGGTTCTGTTTTACCTTCTGGTTATGGTTTCATCTATATTTTTATTTTTATATTCTTTCTAACATACCTGTTAGTTTCCTAGTCTAATTTTATTTCTTACTCTTTGTTATTGTTCATTTTCTTTCTTGTCGCCAGAGCAGCTTGCAGGATCTTGGTTCACAAAGTGGGGGTCAGGCCAAATCTCCTGCAGTGGGAGCTCCGAGTCCGAACCACTGGACTAACAGAGAATCTCAGACCCCAGGGAATAATCATCGGAATAACATCTCCCGGAGGTCCTCATCTTGGAGCCAAGACCGAGCTCTACCCAACAGCCTACAAACTCCAGTGTTGGAAGCCTCAGGCCAAACAACCAGTAAGACAGGTACACAATCCCACCCATCAAAAAAAAAAAAAAAAGTGAGATGACAAAAAAATATGTCACAGATGAAGGACCAAGGTAAAAAACTATAAGACCAAATAAATGAAGAGGAAATAAAGATCAGAGCAGAAATAAATGAAATAGAAATGAAGAAAACAATAGGAAAGATCAATAAAACTAAAACCTGGTTCTTTGAGAAGATAAACAAAATTGATAAGCACTTAGCCAGACTCAACAAGAAAAAAAGGGAGAGGTCACAAATCAATAAAATTAGAAATGAAAAAGGAGAAATCACAACTGACACCGCAGAAATACAAAGGATTCTAAGAGACTACTATAAACAATTATATGCCAATAAAATGGACAACCACGAAGAAATGGACAAATTCTTGGAAAGGTACAATTTTACAAGACTGAACCAGGAAGAATTAGAAAATATAAGCAGACCTATCACAAGTCATGAAATTGCAACTGTAATTAAAAATCTTCCAACAAACAAAAGTCCAGGACCAGGTGATTCCACCAGCAAAATCTATCAAACATTTAGAGAAGAGCTAACACCAAGCCTTCTCAAACTCTTCCAAAAAACTGCAGTGGGAGGAACACTCCCAAATTCATTCTGCAAAGCCATCATCACTCTGATACCAAAACCAGAAAAAGATATCACAAAAAAAGAAAATTAGAGACCAATATCACTGATGAACATAGATGCAAAAATCCTCAACAAAATACTAGCAAACAGAATCCAACAGCACATTAAAAGGATCATACACCATGATCAAGTGAGATTTATCCCAGGGATGCAAGGATTCTTCAATATGCGCAAATCAATCACTATGATACACCATATTAACAAACTGAAGAATAAAAACCATAGGATCATCTCAATAGAAAGTTCCCTCATACCCCATTGTAGGCAACCCTCTCACCACCCCTAACCATTGGCAATTACTGCTCTGTTTTCTGTCCTATAGTTTTGCCTTTTCCAAAATATCATATCAATGGTACATATAATATGTAGCCTTTTTAATTAGGCTTTTTTCACTCAGGTCAATATGTGCATCAGCAGTTTGTTCCTTTTTATTGCTGAGTTGTATTCCATTGCATGAATATACCACAGTTTATACATTCACCAGTTGAAGGACATCTGGGTTGTTTCCAGTGCTTGATGATTATGAATAAAACTGCTGTAAATATCTGTGTACGAGTTTAGAATGCACATATATTTTCATGTCTCTTGAGTAAAAACATCTAGTACTGTGATAGCTGAGTCATATGATAAGTGTATGCTTAATTTCTTTTTGACATCTTTATTGGAGGATAATTGCTTTACAATGTTGTGTTAGTTTCCGCTGTATAACAAAGTGAATCAGCTGTATGTATACATATATCCCCATATCCCCTCCCTCTTGCGTCTCCCTCCCACCCTCCCTATCCCACCCTTCTAGGTGGTCACAAAGCACTGAGCTGATTTCCCTGTGCTATGCAGCTGTCCCACTAGCTATCTGTTTTACATTTGGTAGTATATATATGTCAGTGCTAATCTCTCACTTAGTCCCAGCTTACCCTTCCCTCTCCCCATGTCGTCTAGTCCATTCTCTACGTCTGCATCTTTATTCCTGTCCTGTCCACTATGGAGAACAGTTTGGAGGTTCCTTAAAAAACTAAAAATAGAACTACCATATGACCCAGCAATCCCACTACTGGGCATACCCTGAGAAAACAATAACTCAAAAAGAGTCATGTACCACAATGTTCACTGCAGCACTATTTACAATAGCCAGGACATGGAAGCAACCTAAGTGTCCATTGACAGATGAATGGATAAAGAAGATGTGGCACATATGTACAATGGAATATTACTCAGCCATAAAAGAAACAAAATTGAGTTATTTGTAGTGAGGTGAATGGACCTAGAGTCTGTCATACAGAGTGAAGCAAGTCAGAAAGAGAAAAACAAATACCGCATGCTAACGCATATATATGGAATTAAAAAAAAAAAGAGTTCTGAAGAACCTAGGGGCAGGACAGGAATAAAGACGCAGATGAAGAGAATGGACTTGAGGACACGGGGAGGGGGAAGGGTAAGCTGGGACGAAGTGAGAGAGTGGCATGGACATATATACACTACCAAATGTAAAATAGATAGCTAGTGGGAAGTAGCCTCATAGCACAGGGAGATCAGCTTGGTGCTTTGTGTCCACCTAGAGGGGTGGGATGGGGGCGATGGGAGAGAGACGCAAGAGGGAGGGGATATGGGGATATCCCCCATGTATGCATATGGCTGATTCACTTTGTTGTACAACAGAAACTAACACAGTATTGTGAAGCAATTATATTCCAATAAAGATGTATTTTTAAAAAAAGCCACACTCTATATTGCTTTCTCCCTGATGTCTGACATTAAATGGAGTTTTTAAATTTACTTTTTTTTTTAATCTCTTCCTATGTTGAAATCCTGTTTGTTGCTAACAATGTATGTGCGTTTAATAATACCCCAAGCCTTCCTTTTTAATTTGCTGCTTCTAACAAGTAGTGAGCTAGGGAGAGCAAACAACAATTCTGTTAGATGTGTCAGGAGGAAATATGCTCTCGCCAAGAACCTGGTGTACTTGCTCTATGAGCACAGGAGTTTTAACACATGGACTATGTGAAGTCTCCTTTTGAAGTATAAGGCCTATATTTGCAAACTTCATGGTTTTCAGACAGGTTCTAAAGAGTGAAATTTACCAGAAAAGCAAATTTCAGCTAACTGAAACATTTCCATCCACATTTATATTTCTTTCCTTCTGCTGGGAATTTTCATGAATGTTTGCTGTTGTTGTTTATGATAACAGGCTTAAAAATGTAACAGAATGGTCTTAAAAGATGATACTTTTACAGATATGCTGTGTAAATGTGCTGGATTTAAATGAGTCACTTAATGATCTAACAGAATTGCTTTTAAGTTATTTTAATTTTTCCCCCATTACATGTTTCTTCAGTTAAATTAAAATTTTTCCAAATGCTTCTTACTCTTATTTTATTCAGTAATTTCATTAAAACCTCTACTGATTAAGCAAAAATAAAATATTACTGCCTTTTTGTGGATCCTTTTGAGAATATTACTAAAATATAAAATCAGTCAGTATCATAAACTATTGCTTTTATCAGAAGGAAGTGACTACACTGTTTGCGATTTCCTTTTGGATCTTTTTCTTCCCCTTAGTTGTTTTTTTTGTTATTAACTTTTTTCAGTTATACATATAAGTAATAATGAATAATTATTAAAATTTCAAATGCTGCATTAAAGTAAGCAGAACAAGGTAGGTCATTTTCAACAATTTCAATTTTGTTCAAGTGCTATGCCAGGTTCTAAAGATCCAAAAATAAATTAAGAGATGATTCCTTTCCTCCTGACAAAAGGAAACAAAGGCAGGATAGTCTGATGGTTATGATTTACAACCGTGGAGTTAGACACATCCGACATGGAATTCTGACTCAGGCATGTGATGGCAAGAGTATTTTTAGATGAGACACTCCTGAGTCTCAAATTCCTCATCCATAAAATGAGAGCCAAATTAGAACAATAACAGTACATCCCTGAAGTTGGTAGTTTTATTGTTTCAATTACCTGAGATATGGTAGGAGGGGGGGCATTGTCTGTATGGATAAGTCTGTGGATGCTAGAATTCAATTGTAACGGTTCCCTCCCTGGCTTTCCCACTCACTTGCCCTTGAAAAATTATCATATCCAAAACTCCTTTGTTTGCAAAGTAGGAATAATAATAAGTGTATTCTATAAGTTATTAGTCTGTATTCGTTCACTAAGGCTGCCACAATAAAACTCCACAGACTGGGTGGCTTAAACAACACAAATTGATTTTTTTCTCACAGTTCTAAAGGCTAGAAGCCCAAAATCAAGATTTTGTCAGGGTTGGTTCCTTCTGAGGCCTCTCTCCTTGGCTTGTAGACAGCCATCTTCTCCCTGTGTCTTCACCTGGTCTTCCCTCTGTGTCTGTGTCCTAATTTCCTCTTCTTACAAGGACACCAGTCATATTGGATTAGGGCTTACCCCGAAGACTTAATTTAACTTTAACTGCCTCTTTAAAGACCATCTCAAATACAGTGATAGGCTGAGGAACTAGGTGTTAGGACTTCAACATATGATTTGGGGATGAGGGTGGGAGACACAATTCAGCCCATAAAACTGGCCTATAAGAAACACTCAATAAATGTTGACTGTCATTGTTGCTGCTGCTAGTTTTATTATTATGATTATCACTATCGTCATCATTATTATTATTAAATAATGTATTAATCTCAAAAGGCAGTAAGGCACCAAAACTGATTTAACAGTAAGCTGTTTTCTTATAATTTTTTCACAAACACGGCATTTTAATCATAATGACATTTAAATAGTGTTATCTGCCACATCATGTGGTTCAGGAGAATTCTAAGTTCAAGCTTCTGGTAGTTTCCACATTATTTAAAATATTAATAGGGTAAATGTCAAAGATTCAATTCATATTTAGGCCAATGGCTTCATTTTGTTCAGTGGTTGCAGAATGTACCCCAAGCCTGGTTCATCACATCACAAATAAAAGCCACTGTTTCACCATGGGAACAGGGCAAGAGGGTGTGCACGGATCAGCAGAAATCTATTGGCATGACCAGGAAAACAACCCAGAGTGCATGCCCTTCCTCTAAATGAATAAATTATTTCTTATCAGATCTGTTTTTTAGAGTGAGATGCAAAAATGCTTAAGAAAAGACAGTTCCCCCCCAAAGGAACAATAAGTAGAAAATTAGATTTTGCTTCCATTTTCCCTTTTTAAAGCACTTAAACTAGAAAAATAAAATTATTGACATCTATAGAAACATTTAATGTCTAAACACTTTACTCGTTATTCCTCTTATAATTTCCTTAAAAGATATTGAAACAATTTGCCCTGAGAGGATTAAGTGGGGAAAAGGCTCCATTTTATTTTCAGATATGGATACACACACTTTATTTTACCAATAAAAGTGTCAAGAATCAGCTCCATTTTGAAAATGGTTTGCTCTATAATAAATATAGATGACAGACTTATGTGTATCAATAGCCTACCTTCAAGATTCTCAAATTACTGTAATTTGTAATCACTGACATTTACATGGAATTTAGATTATAAAGAAAAGAAAATTAAAAAGGAATGATTCTCTTCCATCAAAAATAAACTGAATATTTGAATTCATCTCCTCTGTCCACATATACTTTTTTATGAAGCCACATTAAATCAAAATAAGTACTGCTTATAAAACAAGCCCTAATGATATGTTCCTAACTTGATTCTGCTACTAGCAGAAAATAACTGAGGGAAATTTCTGCAAGCTACAGTTTTATTGGACAATATTATTTTATATTTTTATGAGTCTCATATTCAACACAGAAATCTGCAATGATTTGGATCACGATGCAGAATTTCTTGAGGTATGATTGTCCCTCTCTAGCCAAAAAAAGAAAAGAAAAAAAAAAATCACTAAAATAGGGCCCATGGCAAATGCTCTAGACCTCCTGAGCTCAAAATCTGAGCCACAAAGTAACAGTCACCATACTTCACCCCGACAGTAAACAGTAACTCTCAGAGTTGGCTCCAAACTTACACATCTCTGCAATACATCCAGACCGAAATGATAGTGCAATTTTCCCAGCTGGAAAATTATATCAGCGATTAGGAAATAATTAAGATATACCCTGCTTCGTCCTAAGGAAGGGACACCTAGCAAGACAGTGGAATTCTAGGCAAATTGCATTTGCCTCCACATTATTAAAGCAACTTTTAAATATGCCTTATTATAAGCAAATGTATTTTTTAAAGGACCTGAACAACAGAACAAATTCTACAGACACAAGGTTAACCATAGTCCCTGCCTAATAACATCTCTCTATATTTAGCATAAATATAGAGTTTTAGATTTTTGCATCAACCATAATAGCTACTCGTTTTTAATTCTTACCATTGGTAAATGCTTTAAGAAAATAATCTCTTTGTTACAAGGCTGCAAGCAGGTAAAGAAATGGAAGCCCAAGAAAATTAGGTAACTAGCCTGAGGTACCACATTCACTAAAAGGCAGGACAAGAATTTGAACACTGCTCCATGCAATTCCCCAAGCCTGTGCTGTTTCTGCTATGCTCAGCTTACAATGTTACTATCATCCTCAAATTTTTCAAGAGAGAACATGAATAAAGACGCAGAAGTTGGCTTCAAGATGGCGGAAGAGTAAGACGTGGAAAGCACCTTCCTCCCCACAAATACATCAGAAATACATCTACACGTGGAACAACTCCTACAGAACACCTACTGAACGCTGGCACAAGACCTCAGACCTCCCAAAAGGCAAGAAACTCCCCCACGTACCTCGGTAGGGCAACAAAAAAAAGAATAAACAGAGACAAAAGAATAGGGACAGGACCTGCACCAGTGGGAGGGAGCTGTGAAGGAGGAAAGGTCTCCACACACTAAGAAGCCACTTCACAGACGGAGACTGCGGGTGGTGGAGGGTGGAAGCTTCGGAGACATGGAGAAGAGAGCAGCACGCTGTGGAGGGCAAAGCGGAGAGATTCACACACAGAGGATCGGGGCCGACCGGTACTCACCAGCCTGGGGTGTTTGTCCGCTCACGCACCGGCCGGGACGGGCGGGGGCTGAGAGATGAGGCTCTGTCTTTGGAGGTCGGATCCGAGGGACAAGACTGGGGTTGGCTGCGGGAACACAGCCTGAAGGGGGCTAGTGTGCCACAGCTAGCCGGAAGGGAGTCCAGGAAAAAGTCTAGAGCTGTCAAAGAAGCTAGAGACTTTGTCTTGCCTCTTTTGTTCGTGGTGCACGAGGAGAGGGAATTAAGAGCACCGCGTAAACAAGCTCCAGAGATGGGCACAAGCCGCTGCTATCACGACGGACACCAGAGACGGGCATGAGACGCTAAGGCTGCTGCTGCAGCCACCAAGAAGCCTGTGTGCAAGCACAGGTCACCATCCACACCTCCATTCCCGGGAGCCTGTGCAGCCCGCCACTGCCAGGATCCCGTGATCCAGGGAGAACTTCCCCGGAGATAACACATGGCGCGCCTCAGGCTGGTGCAACGTCACGCTGGCCTCTGCTGCCACAGGCTTGCCCGGCATTCCGTACCCCTCCCTCCCCCTTGCCTGAGTGAGCCAGAGCCCCCGAATCATCCACTCCTTTAACCCGGTCCAGTCTGAGGGAAGAACAGACGCCCTCAGGTGGCCTACACGCAGAGGCAGGGCCAAATCCAAAGCTGAATCCCAGGGGCTGTGTGAACAAAGAAGAGAAAGGGAAATCTCTCCCAGCAGACTCAGGAGCAGCGGTTTAAATCTCCTAAAGAACTAAAGAGCAAATTAAAACCTTTACAGAAAAGCAAAAACTTAGAGAATTCAGCACCACCAAACCAGCTCTACAACAACCAACTTGATGTACCATGCATCGCTGGAGTACCTGAATACACAACCAATCATCCCAAATTCAGGAGGGTCTTGGTGCTCTTGCCAGGCGTCAGGGCTGTGCCACTGAGGTGGGAGAGCCAAGTTCAGGACATTGGTCCACCAGAGACCTCTCAGCTCCACATAATATCAAATGGCAAAAAACTCCCAGAGATCTCCATCTAAATGCCAAGACCCAGCTCCACTCAACGACTAGCAAGATACAGTGCTGGACACCCTATGCCAAACAACGAGCAAGACAGGAACACAAGCCGCCCATTAGCAGAGAGGCTGCCTAAAATCATACTAAGTTCACAGACACTCCAAAACACAGTACCAGATGCAGACCTGTCCACCAGAAATAAGATCCAGCCTCATCCACCAGAACATAGGCACTAGTCCACTCCACCGGGAAGCCTACACAACCCACTGAGCCAACCTTAGACACTGGGGGTAGACACCAAAAACAATGGGAACTACAAACCTGAAGCCTGTGAGAAAGAGACCCCAAACACAGTAAGTTAAGCAAAATGAGAAGACAGAGAAACACACAGCAGATGAAGGAGCAAGGTAAAAACGCACCACACCTAAAAAATGAAGAGGAAATAGGCAGTCTACCTGAAAAAGAATTCAGAATACTGATAGTAAAGATGATCCAAAATCCTGGAAATAGAATGGAGAAAATACAAGAAACATTTAACAAGGACCTAGAAGAATTAAAGAGCAAACAAACAATGAGGAAAACACAATAAATGAAATTAAAAATTCTCTATAAGGAATCAAGAGGAGAATAACAGGCAGAAGAACAGATAAGTGACCTGGAAGATAAAACAGTGGAAATAACTCATGCAGAGCAGAATAAAGAAAAAAGAATGGAAAGAATAGAGAACAGTCTCAGAGACCTCTGGGACAATATTAAATGCACCAACATTCGAATTTTAGGGGTGCCAGAAGAAGAAGAGAAAAAGAAAGGGACTGAAAAAATATTTGAAGAGATTATAGTTGAAAACTTCCCTAATATGGGAAAGGAAATAGTTAATCAAGTCCAGGAAGCACAGAGAGTCCCATAAAGGATAAATCCAAGGAGAAACACACCAAGACACATATTAATCAAACTATCAAAAATTAAACACAAAGAAAAAATATTAAAAGCAGCAAGGGAAAACAAGAAATAACACACAAGGGAATCCCCATAAGATTAACAGCTGATTTTTCAGCAGAAAGTCTACAAGCCAGAAAGAAGGGGCAGGACATACTTAAAGCGATGAAAGGGAAAAACCTACAACCAAGCTTCTCTACCCAGCAAGTATCTCATTCAAATTTGATGGAGAAATTAAAACCTTTACAGAAAAGCAAAAGCTGAGAGAACTCAGCACCACCAAACAAGCTTTACAACAAATGCTAAAGGAACTTCTCTAGGCAGGAAACACAAGAGAAGGAAAAGACATACAATAACAAACCCAAAACAATTAAGAAAATGGGAATAGGAACATACATATTGATAATTACCTTAAATGTAAATGGATTAAATGCTCCCACCAAAAGACATAGACTGGCTGAATGGATACACAAACAAGATCTGTATATATGCTGTCTACAAGAGACCCACTTCAGACTTAGGGACAAATACAAACTGAAAGCGAGGGAATGGAAAAAGATACTCCATGCAAATGGAAATCAAAAGAAAGCTGGAGTAGCAATTCTCATATCAGAAAAAAAACACTTTAAAACAAAGACTATTACAAGACACAAAGAAGGACACTACATAATGATCAAGGGATCAACCCAAGAAGAAGATATAACAATTGTAAATATTTATGCACCCAACATAGGAGCATCTCAATACATAAGGCAAATACTAACAGCCATAAAAGGGGAAATCGACAGTAATATAATCATAGTAGGGGACTTTAACACCCCACTTTCACCAATGGACAGACCATCCAAAATGAAAATAAATAAGGAAACAAAAGCTTTAAATGCTACATTAAACAAGATGGACTTAATTGATATCTATAGGACATTCCATCTAAAAACAACAGAATACACTTTCTTCTCAAGTGCTCATGGAATATTCTCCAGGATAGATCATATCATGGGTCACAAATCAAGCCTTGGTAAGTTTAAGAAAATTGAAATCATATCAAGCATCTTTTCCAACCACAACGCTATGAGACTAGATATCAATTACAGGAAAAAAAAATCTGTAAAAAACCACAAACACATGGAGGTGAAACAATACACTACTTAATAACCAAGAGATCACTGAAGAAATCAAAGAGGAAATCAAAAAATACCTAGAAACAAATGACAATTAAAACACAACGACCCAAAACCTATGGAATGCAGCAAAAGCAGTTCTAAGAGGGCAGTTTATAGCAATACAATCCTACATTAAGAAACAAGAAGCATCTCAAATAAGCAACCTAACCTTACACCTAGAGCAATTAGAGAAAGAAGAACAAAAAAACCCCAAAGTTAGCAGAAGGAAAGAAATCATAAAGATCAGATCAGAAATAAATGAAAAAGAAATGAAGGAAATGATCGCAAAGATCAATAAAAAAAAATAAAAAAATAAAAGCTGGTTCTTTGAGAAGATAAACAAAACTGATAAACCATTACCTAGAATCATCAAGAAAAAAAGGGAGAAGACTCAAATCAATAGAATTAGAAAGGAAAAAGGAGAGGTAACAACTGACACTGCAGAACTACAAAGGATCATGAGAGATTACTACAAGCAACTCTATGCCAATAAAATGGACAACCTGGAAGAAATGGACAAATTCTTAGAAATGCACAACGTGCCAAGACTGAATCAGGAAGAATTAGAAAATATAAACAGACCAATCACAAGCACTGAAATTGAAACTGTGATTGAAAATCTTCCAAGGAACAAAAGCCCAGGACCAGATGGCTTCACAGGTGAATCCTATCGAACATTTAGAGAAGAGCTAACACCTAAACTTCTCAAACTCTTCCAAAGTATAGCAGAGGGAGGAACGCTTCCAAACTCATTCTATAAGGCCACCATCACCCTGATACCAAAAACAGACAAAGATGTCACAAAGAAAGAAAACTACAGGCCAATATCACTGATGAACATACATGCAAAAATCCTCAACAAAATACTAGCAAACAGAATCCAACAGAACATTAAAAGGATCATACACCGTGATCAAGTGAGGTTTATTCTAGGAATGCAAGGATTCTTCAATATACGCAAATCAATCAATGTGATACACCATATTAACAAATTGAAGGAGAAAAACCATATGATCATCTCAATCGATGCAGAGAAAGCTTTCGACAAAATTCAACACCCATTTATGATAAAAACCCTCCAGAGAGTAGGCATAGAGGGAACTTACCTCAACATAATAAAGGCCATATATGACAAACCCACAGCCAACATTGTTCTCAGTGGTGAAAAACTAAAACCATTTCCTCTAAGATCAGGAACAAGACAAGGTTGCCCACTCTCATCACTATTATTCAACATTTTGGAAGTTTTAGCCACAGCAATCAGAGAAGAAAAAGAAATAAAAGAAATCCAAATTGGAAAAGAAGAATTAAAGCTCTCACTGCTTGCAGATGACATGATACTATAGAGAGAATACTATGTAGAGAATCTTAAAGATGCTATCAGAAAACTATTAGAGCTAATCAATGAATTTGGTAAAGTAGCAGGATACAAAATTAATGCACAGAATTCTCCTACATTCCTATAAACTAATGATGAAAAATCTGAAAGTGAAATTAAGAAAACACTCCCATTTACTATTGCAACAAAAAGAATAAAATACCTAGGAATAAACCTACCTAAGGAGACAAAAGACCTGTATGCAGAAAACTATAAGACACTGATGAAAGAAATTAAAGATGATACAAATAGATGGAGAGATATACCATGTTCTTGGATTGGAAGAATCAACATTGTGAAAAAGACTCTACTACACAAAACAATCTACAGATTCAGTGCAATCCCTATCAAACTACCACTGGCATTTTTCACAGAACTAGAACAAAAAATTTCACAGTTTATATGGAAACACAAAAGACCCCGAATAGCCAAAGCAATCTTGAGAAAAAAAAAATGGAGCTGGAGGAATCAGGCTCCCCAACTTCAGACACTACTACAAAGCTACAGTAATCAAGACAGTATGGTACTGGCACAAAAACAGAACTATAGATCAATGGAACAGGATAGAAAGCCCAGAGATAAACCCACGCACGTATGGTCAACTTATTTTTGAAAAAGGAGGCAAGAATATACAACGGAGAAAAGACAGCCTCTTCAATAAGTGGTGCTGGGAAAACTGGACAGTTACATGTAAAAGAATGAAATTAGAACACTGCCTAACACCATACACAAAAATAAACTCAAAATGGATTAAAGACCTAAATGTAAGGCCAGACACTATCAAACTCTTAAATGAAAACATAGGCAGAACCCTCTATGACATAAATCACAGCAAGATCCTTTTTGACCCCCCCTTCCAAGAGAACTGGAAATAAAAACATAAATAAACAAATGGGACATAATGAAACTTAAAAGCTTTTGAACAGGAAAGGAAACCATAAACAATGTGAAAAGACAACCTTCACAATAGGAGAAAATATTTGCAAACAAAGCAACTAACAAAGGCTTAATCTCCAAAATTTACAAGCAGCTCATGCAGCTCAATATCAAAAAAACAAACAATCCATTCCAACAATGGGCAGAAGACCTAAACAGACATTTCTCCAAAGAAGATATACACATTGCCAACAAACACTTGAAAGAATGCTCATCATCATCAATCATTAGAGAAATGTAAACCAAAACTACAATGAGATATCATCTCACACCGGTCAGAATGGCCATCATCAAAAATTCTACAAACAATAAATTGCTAGAGAGGCTGTAGAGAAAAGGGAACCCTCTTGCACTGTTGGTGGGAATGTGAATTGATACAGCCACTATGGAGAACAGGATGCAGGTTCCTTAACAAACTAGAAATAGAACTACCATATGACCAAGCAATCCCACTACTGGGCATATTCTCTGAGAAAACCATGATTCAAAAAGAGTCATGTACCAAAATGTTCATTGCTGCTCTATTTACAATAGCCAGGACATGGAAGCAACCTAAGTGTCCATCAACAGCTGAATGGATAAAGAAGATGTAGCACATATATACAATGGAATATTACTCAGCCATAAAAAGAAACAAAATTGAGTTACTTGTAGTGAGCTGGATGGACCTAGAGTCTGTCATACAGAGTGAAGTAAGTCAGAAAGAGAAAAACAAATACCATATGCTAACACATATATATGGAATCTAAAAAAAAAAACCAAGGTTCTGAAGAACCTAGGGGCAGGACAGGAATAAAGACACAGACGTGGAATGTGGACTTGAGAACACAGGGAGAGGGAGGGGTGGGTTGGGACGAGCTGAGAGAGTGGCATGGACATATATACACTACCAAATGTAGAATGGATGGCTGGTGGGAAGCAGCTGCATAGTACAGGGAGATCAGCTCGGTACTTTATGACCACCTAGAGGGGGAGGATAAGGAGGCTGGGAGGAAGACGCAAGAGGGAGAGGATATGGGGATATATGTATATGTATAGCTGATTCACTTTGTTAAAAAGCAGAAACTAACATACTATTGTAAAGCAATTATACTCCAATAAAGATGTTAAAATTTTTTTTAAAAAAGGCACAGAAGTTTGAAAAATCAATGTTGTGATTGGGGTCTGCTTTAGCACATAGGCTAAGTTATGCATACATTTGATAACATTAAATATAGGTATAACTACATGGCACATATTTTTTTAAAGATATTTTGTTTTTATAATGAGACCAGCCCTTCACTGGTTCCATCCAATACTCTACTTCTTTCTAGTTTACTAATACCAGTTTATGACATGGAAATCTCTTTATAAGAAATTGCAAAGAAAATGTGGATATGAATTCCAAAAATGTATACAGCATTTCTTAGTCAGAATCAGAAGTTTCTTTCAGAGTTTCTTTTGTCTTCTTTCCTTTATCCCACATTTACTGAATCTTTTCTATTTTGATAGTTCTGTGATTATGCATTATTAAATATCAGGTGGCTAGAAGAAGAAGAGCCTAATGTCAATTCATACCCAGTTACTATGTAACTTGGTTTGTATCTGTTTTGAGTACATACAGTTCTTTTCTACATGGAGGAAAATAATGATTGTTTGTAAGCCATATATAAACTAGAATTTAAATATTAAACAAAAAAAAATGAAAGTGCTATCTGAATAAATTCTTAAAACTTTAGGTAGATCTAATTTTTATAACCTATAATATGTTTCTTATAATATTTAGAAACAATACTAACATAAAAAATAACTAGGTAAAAGTGGGAATTACATGCTAGAACACTTATGGAGTTTGATTAAGTTAATCTAAAAATATATTTTGATAAAATAAACTAGAATTTATTACCTAGTAATAGACACTCCAGAGAAGTCCAAAAAAATATTACAATCTTACCCACTTTGAAACTAGGAGAGTCTACAGGAAATTTTCAGAACATCTATGTACCTAATTTTTAAATTCCCATGTAAATTTCATTCCTTTTTCCGATATAAAGTACTAAAATTTATAGTTATAATAGTAAAACAAAAACATAAGAAATAGACATATACACAAATAAAATAGAATAGAGTACCCAGACTTCCAGTCTCCAGAACTACGAGAAAATTAATTTATGTTGTTTAAGCCACTCAGTCTATGGTACTTTGTTATGGCAGCCCCAATAGGCTAATATAGGTGCCAAAACTAAAGGACAGTCTCTTTAACAAATGGTGCTGGGAAAACTAGATATCCACATGCAAAAGAATGAAGTTGGACCTTTAAATTATACTATATACAAAAATTAATGCAAAATGGAACAAAGACCTAAACATAAAACCTAAAACCATAAAATTTTTAGAATATACATGGGAAAAGCTTCATGACACTGGATTTATCAAGGATGTCCTGAATATGACACCAAAAGCACAGGCAACAAAAGTAAAAATAGATTGTACTATATCAAACTTAAAAACTTCTGATCATCAAAAGACACAATCAACAGAGTAAAAAGGCAACCTACCAAATGAGAGAAAATATTTGGAAATCATATATCTGATAATGGGTTAATATTCAGAACATAAAAAGAACTCCTACTACTCAACAACAACAAAATAACCTGACTAAAAAATGCACAAAGGACTTAAGTAGACATTTTTCTGAAAAATATATAAATGGCCAATAAATTTACGGAAGTATACTTAACATCACTAATCATTAACAAAAATGAAAATCAAAAGTACAGTGCAAAATCACCTCACACCCATTAGGATGGATACTGTTAAAGAAAAAAAAAAACAGAAAGTAACAACTATTGGCAAGGCTGTGCAGAAATTAGAACCGTTATGAATTATTGGTGGGAATGTAAAATGGTACAGGTGCTGTGGGAAACAGTATGTCAAATCCCTGAAAAGTTAAAAACAGAATTACCATATGATTGAGCAATTCCACTTCAGGGTATATATCTAAAAGAAGTGAAAGCAGAATCTCAAAAAGATATTTGTACATCCATGATCATAGCATCACTATTCATAATAGCTAAGAGATAAAACAACCCAAGTGTCCATGGGCAGATGAATGGATAAATAAAAATGTGGTATATATATGCAATGGAGTATTATTCAGCCTTAAAAACAAAGGAAATTCTGACACATTACAATATGGGCGAACCTTGAGGACGTTATGCTTAGTGAAATAAGCCAATCACAAAAGGCAAATACTGTATGATTCCATTTAAATGAGATATCTAGAGAAGTCAAATTCATAGAGATAGAAAGTAGAAATCAGGAGATTGGGATTGATATATATACACTACTATGTATAAAACAGATAACTAACGAGAACCTACTGATAGCACAGGGAACTCTACTCGGTGCCCTGTGGTGACTTAAATAGGAAAGAAATCCAAAAAAGAAGGGATATACATATACGTATGGCTGATTCACTTTGCTGTACAGCAGAAACTGACACAGCAGTGTAAAGCAACTATACTCCAATTAAAAAAAAAGAGAGAAAGTAGAATGGTGGTTACTAGCAGCCTGGGTAGAGGGAAATGGAGAGTTGTTGTTTAGTGGGTATAGAGTTTCAGTTTTGCAAGAAGAAAAAGTTCTAGAGACTTATTGCCTAACAATGTGAATATACTTAACATTATTGAGCTGTAAGATGGTTAAGATGGTGTTATGTTATGCATTTTTTACTACAATAATAAAAAAATACAAGAAATCCACAGGATCCTTTTTTAAGCATAAAGTTAACATCTACCTCAATAGTGTTCCACGAAAAGCACATTGAAAAAGAGAAAAATCTCTATAAAAGAGACCACTCCATGGTGAAATGGTCAGTGTTTTATACTCCAGATATAGATTAATCAGTCCCATTTTTATATAAAATAAGTTTAATATGTTGGGAAATGCTTCTTTGCCTTGGTCAGAGGTGGGGAGAGAGAGAATTTAGACCAAGGAAACAATGGTTCATTCAGCACTGAAGGCAGCAAGTGTTGGCCTCTTTCTCCCTCTCTTTTTGTCCTCTAAGATATTTAACAAAAGTGTGATGTCACACAGATCTTACTGAGCTGAATAACTATGGGATCCATGGTGACCTTAACATCTGAATTCACACTCCTACTCAATGGGTAGCTTTTTTCAGAACAAAGGCTTTTTTTACATATTTGCTACAAAGCACAGCAAGATATCAGGGAAAGAATATGTGACAGCTGAAGAAAATGACTACCCAGAAAAATTAATAATATGGCAATTTATGGATGACATACACACTGGCTGCATTGGCTATAATATAATTAATTTCTAGCTAATTTCCAAGGAACAATGAATCACATGTGATTTGCAAATACTGGGCTTTTTGTAGCATAAACACCTACAGATGTGTTGCTATTTGGAATGTTAATATGGACACATAATAATTATCCCTTAGTCTGAAGGCAGTGCTGGTAGGTCAAGAGAAAGGATTGAAGACACAGGAAGATACATCCAAGGGGGATGTGACTTTGAAAAGGAGGAAGAGTAATACACTCTGTTTCTTTTCTATTGTTTTTTTAATTCTTTCTTATGAGAAAAGTTGTCACCATCACTTACAGAGTTCAAAAGACTCTATTGGATTTTTTGAAGGCTTACTTACCATGTGCTGTGTCAGGAAAGCAGACAGGAATGTACATGACTATAAAACTAAAGTGTTGGAAGCCAGCCAGCCTAGCTCTTTAACAAATGTCAAGTTCTTTTTGGTAGATATTGGAAACCTCTCATATTTAGAGGTAGAAGGGGAGGCAATAGTCCCCACCCCATCCCTCACTTCCAAAGGGTCTTTTTCAATAAGAGAAATCTCAGACCACCTTCTTCCAAAAGCAAAGGCATTTATTAGCAAGTAGTTGTGACCACTCTGAAGCTGCAGAGTTCTTCTCTCCGACCTAAAAAATAGCCAGCAGCCCCTTGCATGGAATGCCCACTGAAAAGGGGACTCAAAGTCGAATCCTGTAGTTTGATCCCCATCTGCTAGGGCAAAGAGGTCTGCAAGTCCACCAGAGCACAAACCTGGAGTTCGGCTCCACTGACAGACACTTCTGGGCTAGTGGGTGTCTTCACTTATATATTTGTTTAGGCCAAGGTAGTAGGTCCTGTATTACCATTCCAACCAACTGCATAACGTAAATATCATTCATTTCAATTTCACCAAAAACAACATTTTGTTAATTAACTAATGCTAAGGCATTTATTTAGGATAAGGAACTCATCTAGTAATTAACTCTCCCTAAAGTGTTGACTATAGGTAACTTGTACTTAACCATGTAGTACAGTATTTAGCATGAATTATCCCACAGACAGTATAACCAGAGGAGGAAGAACTGGAGCTGGGACTTGAATCCAAACTAAACTGAAGACTTTCTAATTGCTAAGTCCTCCAGCTTTAAGATAAATAAGAAAAGAAAAGGAGAGAAGAGTAGAAAAAAAGAAAGAGGAGAGAAGAAGAGAGGAGGGGTGGGGAGGGGAGGGGAGGGAAGGAGGAGGAAACAAAAGAGAAAAGAAAAGAATGATTTTCTTTTCCCCCGTGATTTCAGCATCTATTCATGAACGATAACCAGGATGGTTGTTTTATTTGTGTAGGTGGGTGGAGTAGGTGCAAATGGGAAAATATTTCTACCTAAGAATATCTGATTTCTACAGAAGCCTTTATGTGACTTCTTTATAAATAACTAATGTATTGGGTGATTAAACAAGAATAACTGAAAAATTTAGGAAAACATTTTCTTTCCTTTTCTTCTTCCCTTCCTTCCTATCTTCCATTTTTAATTAGAAAAGTACATGTGGCCATAAACACAGATACACAAGTAAAAGCTGAGACTAGAGAGCAGAAGAATCTCTGATTGATCTGAAGGAATCTGACCTGTGACTCTATGCGGCTGGGAATTTTTTTTCTAATAGACTCTCTTGTACATAGTGGCTAGATATAATATTTTCTCATCTCCCCTGAAACAGTCTCCAAAATTTGGAAGAAATCCTTTAGTAGTCAGCATATCAAGACAGAAATCATAACATAATGAGGCAAATAAACTGATGCAAAAGTGATATTTGCACGAAGAAGCAGGTACTAAAGCCCCATACTACTGCCCCCAGCCCCACAGGTCACCACAAGATTGGTGGCATCAACAGAGGGCCCCCTTTCACCACCCCTACACAATGTACAGGGTTTCTAGGGGACATTCATACTTGGGCCTGGGGCTGAAGTCATGGAACTGGAAAATATCAAGTGTTCTCCTCTTGTCCTCCATGTGAGATCTTGGAAACACTAACACGAAGTGACTTCATTGTGGTCATTGTCCAACCGTAACTTTGTTAAGTGTGACCAACACCTCCCAGAAAAGTGGGTTGCTAATTTTTGCCTCAGAGGAGCTGAAGAAATCCCAAATTGACAATATTCAGCACCAGCAAGGAGAGTGGTATTAACTTAAATAAGGAACAGACAATTTTCTGTTGGAGGCAAAACCCAGAACTTGTTGAAAAATTACAGGCTGTCACCATATGTTTCCTAAATTTTTGTGTTGTGTCTGCTTTGGGCCCCAAAGTAAATTCTTGATACTCAAACAATGACAAGTTAGAAAAACAACAATGAGAAACCACAATCCAGATCTGGTATTAAGGGAGAGCTGATCATCTCCCCAGCCAAAATATGGACAATGCTTTAAAAATTTAAGGAAAAAAGACAGAAATAGAATCCTACCACAGCTAACACTCTGCTCATAAAACATAGAAACAAATTTTTTTTTCAAGTCAGGAGATGAAACTCTCTACTTTAAAACCTAGATGACAAGCAGATGGAATTATAATGCTCCTTTTAATCCCCAACTAGCTGACTCATTGCAGAAGGGTATGGTGATGCTAGTTTATAACAGAGCCACCCACTAACACAGAAATTAGCAAGGAATGATGATTTTGCAGTGGAAGTAAAATTAAGATATAAGGGGCTAGGTCTAAAATTTCATTACTACCAGCATCAGATACTCTAAACTACTCTCTAGATAAAATCAACTAAAATCACAAACAAATATATATGTATAATTTTAACTTTAAATGTATTAATGAGTTAAAAACTAAGAAAGGAACAAAAGGATCCCCCACACAGCTGCACAGGAAACTTGGGAGACAAGCCAGATAGCTTTTCTCTCTGAGAGTTTCTGCCCAATCCTGGACAAATGAGTTTTCTCTAAAGACTGACCAGCATGCAGGGGGCAGGTGATAATGCTTAGGAATTGCTCAAAGTAGGAAATCCAATAAGGTTTCCTATCAGTAGTATAAAGGTGAAGAATAAATAAAACCTGCTACCCATAAAGTGGTAGCAAAGAAGCTCACCTGTCTTAAGCCAGGACATAGATGAGGATGAGGTAGGGGGCACAGGAAGGAGAGGAGAGGAGTATCTCTCCTGAAAATTCATAACCACAAAGTAACATTCATGGATCTATAGTTGAATTTATAACACCTCTGTTGTCTGAAAGATCTTAGGTAGAGAATAAAACTTAAATAATTTAATGAAATGCAAAGGTCATTGAAAGAAGCAAGTGAAAATCTAAGGAGAGAATTGGTGAACTGAAGGAAATATTCAAATAAATTATCCAAAATGTAGAGAAAGAAAACTATGGTAAATAAAATGAGAGGTTAAGATGGCATATGTGTAAGTGCTCCAAAGGAAATAACAGAAGAAACTGAGATGAGACAATACTAAAAGAAATTAAGGCCAAGAATTTTTCAGAAATATTGAAACACACTAATCATGAGAATGAGAAACAGCAACTATGAATTTAAAACCTGAGTGCAATTCCAAAAATTGTTAAATTTAACCAATAAAACTTTAAAACTTCTATATGGGCAAAAAACTAAGGAAAGTAAAAAAATAACAATAAACGTGCAAGAAAGGCATTAGGGAGAAACAGAAAAGCTGAGGCAAATAGCCCATAATAAAATGATACAACCAATCAAAAGATATTACTGATCATTATAAACATAAACTAATTCTTCATGAAAAACAAATTCATCACACAAAATTAAAAAAGTTTTAAGGGCCTGTTAAATTTTGTTTATAGGACCCATATATCATAAACAAACAAAATATTGAGAGCTAAAAGAATGGAAAAGATATAACAGGCAAATCCTAAGCAAAAGAAAGCTGGAGGAACTGTATTAAAACCAGGTAAAGTAAATATAAATGCAAAAAATATTATTAAAGATAAAAATGGTCACCATAAAACAACACTAGGGGGACCTTCAAGATGGCAGAGGAGTGAGATGTGGAGATCACCTTCTTCCCCACAAATACATCAGAAATACATCTACATGTGGAACAACTCCTACAGAACATCTACTGAACGCTGGCAAAAGAACTCAGACCTCCCAAAAGGCCAGAAACTCCCCACATACCTGGGTAGGGCAAAAGAAAAAAAAGACACAAAAGAATAGGGACGGGACCTGGAACTCTGGGAAGGAGCTGTGAGGAGGAAAAGTTTCCACACACTAGGAAGCCCACAGCGGGTGGCAGGGGGGAAGCTTCAGAGCCACAGAGGAGAGCACAGCAACAGGGGTGCAGAGGGCAAAGCAGGGAGATTCCTGCACAGAGGATCAGTGCCGACGTGCACTCACCAGCCTCAGGGGCTTGTTTGCTCAGTGGCTGGGGCGAGTGGGGGCTGGGAGCTGAGGCTTGGGCTTTGGAAGTTGGATACCAGGGAGAGTACTGGGGTTGGCTGCGTGAACACAGCCTGCAGGGGCTAGTACGCCATGGCTAGCCGGGAGGGAGTCCAGGAAAAAGTCTGGACCTGCCTAAGAAGCAAGAGACCATTGGTTGTGGGTGTGCAAGGAGAGGGGATTAAGAGCACCGCCTCAGTGAGCTCCAGAGACCTCCACGAGCCGCAGCTATCAGCGCAGACCCCAGAGACGGGCATGAAACACTAAGGCTGCTGCTGCCGCCACCAAGAAGTCTGTGTGCAAGCACAGGTCACTATCCACACCTCCCCTCCTGGGAGCCTGTACAGCCTGCCACTGCCAGGGTCCCATGATCCAGGGACAACTTCCCCGGGAGAACACACGGCGCGCCTCAGACTGTTGCAACGTGACGCTGGCCTCTGCCGCCGCAGGCTCGCCCCGCATTTTGTACCCCTCCATCCCCCCAGCCTGAGTGACCCAGAGCCCCCTAATCAGCTGCTCCATTAACCCCGTCCTGTCTGGGTGAAGAACAGATGTCCTCAGGCAACCTACACGTAGAGGCGGGGCCAAATCCAAAGCTGAACCCCAGGAGCTGTGCGAACAAAGAAGAGAAAAGGAAATCTCTCCCAGCAGCCTCAGGAGCATCAGATTAAATCTCCACAATCAACTTGATGTACCTTGCATCTGTGGAATACCTGAATAGAAAAGGAATCATCCCAAAATTGAGGTGGTGGACCTTGGGAGCAACTGTAGACTTGGGGTTTGCTTTCTGCATGTAATTTGTTTCTGGTTTTATGTTTATCTTAGTTTGGTATTTAGAGCTTATTATCAATGGTAGACTTGTTTACTGATTTGGTTGCTCTCTTCCATCTTTTTTATATATTCTTTTCTCCTTTTTTGGAGTGTGTATTTGTATGCTTCTTTGTGTGATTTTTGTATAGCTCTGCTTTTACCATTTGTCCTAGGGTTCTGTCTGTACGTTCTTTTTTTTTTTTTTTTAAGAATAGTTTTTAGTGCTTGTTATCATTGGTGGATCTGTTTATTGGTTTGGTTGCTCTCTTCTTTCTTTCTTTTTTTATTACTTTTTTATTTTTAATAATATTTTAATTTTTTTATTTTAATAACTTTATTTCATTTTATTCATTTATTTATTTATTTTCCCCCCTTTTCTTCTGAGCCTGACATGTGGCTGAACTGGTGCTCCGGCTGGGTGTCAGGCCTGAGCCTCTTAGGTGGGAGAGCCGAGTTCAGGACATTGGTCCACCAGAGACCTACTGGCCCCACGTAATATCAAATGGCGAAAGCTCTCCCAGAGATCTCCATCTCAACACTAAGACCCAGCTTCACTCAACAACCAGCAACCTACAGTTCTGGACACCCCATACCAAACAACTAGCAAGACAGGAACGCAACCCCACCCATTAGCAGAGAGGCTGCCTAAAATCATAATAAGGTCACAGATACCCCAAAACATACCACCGGATGTGGTCCTGCCCACCAGAAAGACAAGATCCAGCCTCATCCACCAGAACACAGGCATCAGTCCCCTCCACCAGGAAGCCTACACAACCCACTGAACCAAACTTAGCCACTGGAGGCAGACACCACAAACAACGGGATCTATGAACCTGTAGCCTGCAAAAAGGAAACCCCAAACACAGTAAGTTAAGCAAAATGAGAAGACAGAGAAACACACAGCAGATGAAGGAGCAAGGTGAAAACCCACCAGACCAAACAAATGAAGAGTAATAGACAGTCTACCTGAAAAAGAATTCAGAATACTGATAGTAAAGATGATCCAAAATCTTGGAAATAGAATGGAGAAAATACAAGAGACATTGAACAAGGACAGAGAATAACTAAAGAGCAAACAAACAATGATGAACAACACAATAAATGAAATTAAAAATTCTCTAGAAGGAATCAATAGCAGAATAACTGAGGCAGAAGAACGGATAAATGACCTGGAAGATAAAATGGTGGCAATAACTATTGCAGAGCAGAATAAAGAAAAAAGAATGAAAAGAATTGAGGACAGTCTCAGAGACCTCTGGGACAACATTAAATGCACCAACATTCAAACTATAGGGGTTCGAGAAGAAGAAGAGAAAAAGAAAGGGACTGAAAAAGTATTTGAAGAGATTATAGAGGAAAAACTATATAATTTTTGAAGAGATTATAGAGAAAAAATATTTGAAGAGATTATAGTTGAAAACTATATATTCTCTTGAAAGACCAAATGGTGGATGGGATAAGATGGGGTCTGGAATATGCCAAAAATTGGCCATCAAGCTGCCTTGCAGATAAGCACAGAAATGCAAGTTTTCAAAGGACTTCTGAGTTCTTCCATCATTAAACAAGGTCACAGAAAGCACATGGTAACTAATGTCAATAAGATGTTGATATACAACCTTTGGGTGAGATAGAAAATGGCAGACAGTAAGTTAGGACAGATAGAATGGTAGAGAGGATTCACATGGTTCATACTTCAAAGAACTTTTTATGTCAATCTTACTATGGAGTAAGCAAAGAAAAGCTCAAGGTGCAATAAATATTTTTTGAGCAAAAAGTGATATAAATCTTGTTTCTGTAGGTAGCTATCTCTGCCAGAAGACAGATCATGATGAAAAGGGTAAAAGGAACAACATCACAGAAACTTATTAGGATATTGGGAAATGGACCCAATGAAATAGCAATGGGGAGAAAATGATGAAGCTAAATTAATGGAACATTTTGGTGTTAGAATTGAAAATACCTGGTGGCTGGTTAGACATAGAGAGACAGAATTTAAGGATGAGTCCAAGAAACAAGGTTTTGGAAACTGTGTAGGTAGTGATCCACTAACTGAGATTGAAAAATACAAGAAGTTTAAGAAGTGTGGTATTGGGAGAAAGGGAAAAAGGCACTTGGAAATGTGAACCTGGAGCCAAAGAGGAGGAATAAAGACTTAGAAGTCACGTGTGTGTGTGCATGTACCATGCAAGCAGATGAAGTAAAAGGTCCAAGAAAATAAGTCTGAGGAGCCCCAGTATTCAAGAGATATGACAGATATCCACTTCATTCTTTGGCTATTTTGCGTGTAATGTAGGGATATTAATGCATTCACTTTGTGGTGACACTGAGAGAATTATTTTAAATGACTTTAAATGGCTATCAAATAGAGAAAATTATTATCTACAATAGATTTAGCAGAAAAAATAATATCCATGTGTAATATCTGCACACCAAATGAGATATTAAAATTCTTGCATGATGCGTTGTGTTGCAAAACAACATGCTTTCAATGTACCTCTATCCCAGGAAATCCTCCCTTTCTTCATCTATTTTGTAGGTACAAATAATCTGGAGCAGGTGAGGGACAGGGATATTTGGAAGTAAGGGATGAATGAAAATGGCTTTTCTCCCCCTAAAGATCTTCTACCAAACACTAAGGGGAAGGGGTGCACAATACTGAGGAATTGGGAAAGGTACAGTAATAAAATCTAGTAACCTCCCAAGCACTCTGCTACACTTTGGCTTTACAAAAAGTCATTCAGTTTATCTTAATAGGCAGGAAAGAAGTAAGACATTAAATACAAGTCACCTCTTTGTTTTTTTTTTTAGTCTCCTAAATAAATAGAACACTACAGTAATAGGTACAACAGAAGAAAGCCAGTTCAAGATTATTCTTCCACCATGATATTTCATTTGTGGTTTTTATATTAAGTTAAACAGACATACATAAAATTTTTGCATTTTTGGATAAACCGTGAAAAATTCATTTGTTCTTTCATTCAATCAGTCATGTTTATTGGGTGCCTACTATGTGCAGAAAGCTGAATAAGGCATTGGAAAATCAATGGCGAACACGTAAAACAAAATCTCTATGTTGATATCTAGGACTACAAACATTCTCTTAATTAGTAAATAAGTAGATATCTAATTAGAATGACAGGCACTACAAAGTAGAAGAGCAGGATGCAGTTACACATATTTTGCAGAGATTTCACCTAGTCTGGAGAATCAGGTAAGATTTCCTTGAGGGGACTTCCCTGGTGGCATAGGGTTAGGACTCCGTGATCCCAATGCCAGGGGCCCAGGTACGATCCCTGGTCAAGGAACTAGATCCCACATGCATGCCACAACTAAGGAGCCAGGAAGGCTTAACTAAGGAGCCCGATTCACTTTGTTATAAAGTAGAAACTAACACACCATTGTGAAGTAATTATACTCCAATAAAGATGGTAAAAAAAAAAAAAAAGATTTCCTTGAGGTTGTGTCTTTTGAGCTGAGCTCTGGAAGATGATTAAGATTTAATGAAGTGAAAAGTTGCATGAGAACTCATCAGACAGAGGGAACAGCATGTGTAAAGACAATGAGGTGGGAACAAGCACAGTATATTCAGGAAAATGAAAGATCCAAATATGGCAGAAGCTCAGTGAAACACAAGGAAATTGGCCGAGGATGAGTCTGATGAGGCTGAAAAGGATCAGATCTTGCAGAATTCTGCATGTCAGATCAAGGATTTGGTCTTATGGTATACTGGTTAGTCTTCACATTATCTGCCCAACTCTGTTTTTCTTCAGGTTGACCCCTGTAGACTAAATTACTCAGGTTCCTTGCCCTCCATTAGATTTGGCCCACAGGAGACAATGACAGGAGAGTTGAGATTGGAGAAGAAATGAAAATCAAGGTACTTCCTCCCTGTCTCACCACAGTATCACTGGTGGTATTCTGTCTCTCCACAATTACAGTTCTTGCTGTGTGGAGCCTCCTCGTTAGGCTAGCTCTCAGTGAGCTTTGGTAATATATCTCCTTTCCCTTGATCCTTCGATCTGAGGGATGGTAAACAACTTCTACTTATGTCTATCTTTATGTTCCTTAGTATCTCTTATTGCTCCTCCTAACTGTGACCACTGTGTCAAGTGGATCTTTTATTATAATCTCTACACTTGTAACATTTAAACTGATGTCCATTTCCTGCCTGAATAGTGAGTGATAATTCAACAGAACAGCCAAAATCCACTTGCATTTTTCAACTGACCATTTTGCTGCAAGAAAACTGGATTGTATTGGGATTATCAAGAGTTATGTGAGGAGATCCATTAGGAAGCTACTGCAGGAGTCCGAGGACATGATACTGGCAGCTTTAACTAGGGTGCTGGCGATGGAGAAGAAGAGACAGGACAGACCTAGAGCTGTTGGGAAGAGAAAAAGCAAGATTTAATCATTGATGGGATTCGTGGGTAAGAAAAAGGGAGGGTTCACTGATAACTCTTCTGAGTAACCCAAAGAAATAAAATGTTGGTTGAATAAATAAATAAATGCTGCATTAGCAAGCACATATACAATAAAAACGTTTATAACATTAATAAAGATAACTGAACAATTTTGAATTAAAAAAAATTTTTTTAAACAGGCAAAAGAAAAAAGCCAAAAATTGTACTTTAGTACCAACCAACTTTTACAGAGTGTCTATGTGCAAGGCACTCTGAAAGGTACTCAAAAGAATCAGCATAGAAGAGTAGGTGGGAACCTGGGCTCTGAAAGCAGACTACCTAGGTTTAATTCATAACCATGGATTTACAGGACAGAAGGAGGGAAAGCAAGAAAGGAGAAAAGAGTAAACAATAGGGAGAGAGAGGGAGAGGTAGTTAAATATGAAATTTTCCTCTGCCTTTCCTAGCAACCTAACTCCTTGGGATATGTAAAGTTGTAGTCCAAATGGTAAGTGACCTAGAGGGATTTTTTTAGGTGATAGGCTAATAAGAAACAACTTTTTGAATTTGAGGCCTGTGAAGTGTTCTGAAATGATTTTCTATTGGCTAAAGTTAATTAACTTATTGAGCTCCCTTTTTGTATCAGGCACTATGCTAAGTTCTTTACAGATATAGAATATTAATTATCTCATTATGCTTCCAGTAACTCTATTTCCTTTCCCAGAAAGGAAATTCTGCAGATAGCAATGTACCTGAAATGCTTCTGGTTTAGTCCTACCTAATGAAAGAGAGGTTTTGCTACACTCTTCTGCACACAAGACATTTAAAGCCTTCCTTTATTCTGAAATATCAATACCTTTTAAACCTTTAGTTAGAAAGGGCATTAGGAATTAATCCAAATTCTCAACCCCCTCCATACTTCAAAGATACAGAAACTGAGTCTTAGAATACAAAGTAACTTACTCAAGGTTAAGCAACTGGAAAGTGTCTGAGATGGCACTTTAATTAAATACCCCACCATTCCCTTAAACATTCAGTAAAATGCTTAATATCTTTCCCCAGTTCTCTAGTATTATGTTTTGAAACTTTAATTATAACCAAATTTAAATCAAATTATATTTTGTTAAACTATTTTTCTTCCATTAACATTCTTTTTTGGAGATTACCTAGATGGCTATGATATTTGAACATTTAATCTAAGACAGCTAAGGAAAATAACACATTATAAGCCATGGGCCTACATTATTTGCTGTGTCAACAACACATAATATTCCACTTGGAAAAGTAAATGCAACTAAAGCTGAAATTAAGTAAGCTTCTAGGAAAACCAGTGCATTTATTTTATATCAAATTGACCACAGATAAATTCATAATCTTTTATAAACTTCAGTTTTAACTGTTCTCTTAATTTTATTAAAATTGTTCATCTTTGCTCTCAGAGGGTAGGCTTGGTATAAGTCATTTTTTAGCCATATGTTATTTGCATCCTGTGTTGTAGAGACAGCTGTGTATTGACTAAATCACCTTTCTTTTTCCTTGTGGGCACACAGCTCTCAAGGTACATTTCCCAATCTCCCCTGCCACTGTGGGTGAAGGGACAAGTAACTGAGTTCTACATAAAGGAATGTGGGAAATTTTAGTTTTGAATCTCTCATTTTCCTGCCTCCAAATTATTTTTAGGCCATTGACAGAGAATATTAGAGGTAGAAGGTTCTATTTTTTTCAAGGATAATTTGCTTCTGTCTTTTTTTTTTTAATATAAATTTTTTTTATTATTATTGGCTGCGTTGGGTCTTCGTGGCTGCGTGCGGGCTTTAGTTGCGGCGAACGGGGTCTACTCTTTGTTGCGGTGCACAGGCTTCTCACTGTGGTGGCCTCTCTTGTTGCAGAGCATGGGCTCTAGGCACGTGGGCTTCAGTAGTTGTGGCACGCAGGCTCAGTAGCTGTGGCTCGCGGGCTCTAGAGCACAGGCTCAGTAGTTGTGGCGCCTGGGCTTAGTTGCTCCACGGCGTGTGGGATCTTCCCCCGGACCAGGGATCGAACCCATGTCCCCTGCATTGGCAGGCAGGTTCTTAACCACTGTGCCACCAGGGAAGCCCCTACTTCTGTCTTAACTATTAGCTGATGTAAACAGATCCATACAGCTTCATATTCCATCTCTCACACTCCCTTTCTTTTCCTCTCTTTTCTCTTCCTCGCTTCATCTTTTTTACGGTTCACGAGAAACTTTGTAATCCATCTCCATTGTAACAGGCATTAATGCCGGCCCAGAGTCATGGGAAGGAAGCAGCTTTTATCTTTGGTGTCTCTCCATTTCTGCTTTGTTCATCTCTATTTTATGCATTATCACCTCCCTCCTCTCTCAGGCTATCAAGATCATCCTATACCTTTTCCTCACTCCCAGGCATCCCCATTATGGATCTTTCTTCTTTATCAGGGAGACTTGAAATCATATGGATCACATGTGTACATGTATATATTTGATTGCATCACTGAATAAAATTATCATTTCTTATAAAAAGAACGTTAGAAAAAAAAAACATTTCCCCTCATCTCCTCAATATTTCTGTTGCCAAAAACTTATTCAGAAAGCAGAGCCTTATGTGCTAGTAATGTTCACTTATATCATGGGTCAAATGACAAATGACATTATTATGGAACATCTATTCATTACATCAACAGAAATGGAAAATCAAAATTCCCTTGAATAGCTTAAAATCTAGGAAGATTCTTAATTGTTTCAGGCTCCATTACAGACCACAGAAACCTGTTATACAGAAAGGGACATATTACCAGCTACTCTGTGGCTTAAAAATTGTAGGATAATCTGGAGAATCAGAAGAAGCTCCAGGTATCATGCCTAAGAAAGTTCCCAGCCCAAGAATCATTCCACTTCTGCTGTTGGGGATGTTGCATGTGCCACTAGAAAAAGTTCCTGAGCAAGAAACTGTTTACTTAAACCCATGCTTGACTCTGACATCATCTGAATAGCAGAATTATGGTCTCTATCCCTATTAGTCCCAAATTCAAGTCTCCCATGAGTGTACCAGATTGGAAGAACCCAAATGACAACTGGAACCTTATCAATAAGGATAAGTTTTGGTTTGTTTTTTTTTGTTTTATTTATTTTTTAACCTCTAGACACTGCAGTACTGGAAGTCACAGGAGTAAGAAGGTGGAATCCATGTTTAAAAAAACAATCCAGATGATCCACCACAAAGGCTTACTATGATTTTACCAGGTGAATAAAGAAGTCAAAGCACAGACTGAAGAAGTTATACTCTCCCAACTCAACCGTGAATGTTGAAAAAGACTGATTTATCTGCTGTGTTACAGAAGATCACATGTAGGAACCATATCCGAAACCACTAGAACCAAGGGAAATACGCTTTGGATTCAAACTCATTTGTTAAAAATTATGAATGTGATCCTTGAAATTATTTATACAAACACATGTTATATTTCTTTAAAGCTAATACAATGCTTCAATCGTTTCCTTATTTATATTCAATCAACATTCTTTATATTATAAAATTTGAGTCTATTCTGATATATGTTTGCCAGAGAAACATTTAAATTCTCGTTTGCTGCTGTTACTTTGCAGTCCATAATATTTTTTAAAATTTATTTTATTTATTTTTTGGCTGTGTTGGGTCTTTCTTGCTGCCCACAGGTTTTCTCTAGTTGCAGCGAGTGGGGGCTACTCTTGGTTGCGGTGCGCAGGCTTCTCATTGCGGTGGCTGCTCTTGTTGCAGAGTGTGGGCTGTAGGCGTGCAGGCTTCAGTAGTTGTGGCACATGGACTCAGTAGTTGTGGCTCGCAGGCTCTAGAGTGCAGGCTCAGTAGCTGTGGCGCACGGGCTTAGTTGCTATGTGGCATGTGGGATCTTCCCAGACCAGGGCTCAAACCCATGTCCCCTGCATTGGCAGGCGGATTCCTAACCACTGTGCCACCAGGGAAGCCCCAGAATTCCATAATTTTAATTAATGTATAATATTTTGGTACTGTATGCTTATTATTTTAATTTTTAATATTTTTAAATATTCCAGAGAGATTAATGAGAATATATATTTTAGGTTCCTTACTTCTTGGTTTGAACCATTTTCTCTCATTATGTGCTGACATAACATAGAGCAAATTGGGTAAATGGAAGATGAAATTATACCCATAAATACTCCTAAAATCATAAAACTCAACTTTGGCTTACTTAGGGCAAAAATTCTGGAACAGAACATAATGAAGTTTTTATTCTGCATAAAAAGTCATTTTAAACATGAATAATTTCTCTGAAAACATAAAAAAAGGTATCTTCCCAGGGAAAGTATACAATATTTCCTAAATGTAAATCTTAGTAAACACTAAAAATGGTTAATTTTCTCACAATCTAATCTATTTTGAATAATGATTTCTTCAGATCTATGAGTTTTGTTAACTTTCAAATAGTCACCTAGAAAACTGAAAAGTTGACACTATCAAAAGATTAGCTGAGACAACAGGAAGCTCTGTGGTTCAATGAAAAGTCAGATGTTATTAACAAGTACGGACTGCAGCTGTGACACATGAATCATTATTATAAGGAGCTGAAAGTCTCACTGTTCAGTGCAGGAAACTATTAGTCTAATTCAACCTCAGTTAAGTGGTAAAGAGTTGGCAATGAGCCAGCTGCAGAGCTGGATGTAGTTATAGTAATAAACTAAATTTTTCCTTTATAAAACATAAGCAGCTATGGCACATTCCCACAAGGACAGACTAATCATACTGAATACAAGGACCAAAAATATAGGATTGGAAATGTCTAAATTAAAATTTTGCTAAAATTTTCTACTGTCTTCAGAAATAGAGATCTGAAAAGTCACATTAAAAAACTCAAAAAACCTTCCACAATGTTTACGTGTCAGCAGCATGGAAAATATCAGTTTCATACACCCCAACACCAAATACCACCTTATGTATAACCTTGGGTTATTGTTATTTCTGAATAGTGGGGCTATGAGTGATTTTTAATAAAATTTTTGCTTAACTCTATTTTCCACAATGAACAAATATTTCTTTATAAAGAATAATCTACAAAGTAGAAAACAGCTATTTGCAACCCCTTTCAAAAATGCCAGGTTTAAAATATCAGTGAAAAGACAGAACAAAAACATTGAAGAAATAGTATTTTTCTAATTTGAACTGTAATAAAATTATTTCAATATAAATACAACAGATTTGCCCTTAGGAAGAAAATAAGGAGCACTTTTATTCACAGCATATTATTTGACTGCAAAAATCCAGTCAAATAGGTGAAGTGCTACGTTTTTCATTTTACAAAGGAGATCATAAAAGGTCTAAAGAGAATAAGGGTTTCGTCCAAGGATAGAACAACTAGTAAATGGCAAATACAGATTTCCAAAGTCCCTGCTCTATGTCATTTAGGCTAATATTAAACGAATGCTAAATAAAAGGTAATTTCAATACCTTCTCCCACAGCAAACAAAAAATCTACAAAAATATTGTAATTTTTCCTTGAAATCACATAATATAGTGGGAAATGCTTTATCTATTACGTGAGACACTCTATAACTGTTTTAAATGAAAGAGAGTCCTCCCAAGAGATGCTATGACAATCTAGGCAATGATACAAGAAAGAGGGCAGAAGATTTCTCAGTATGCTCCTCCATTCCCAAGTAACCAATGAATTTATTCTACAGGATGTTGGATACAGATCATCTCTGCATTGTGTTCTACCCAAAGAAGAGACTCTAAAGGAGGAAATCTGGCCAAGTAAGAAAAGATCTAAAGACTGGTTGAGGCAAATGGCATTTTGGCTGATTGGCCTCTTTAATCATCCTTAGAGCTCTGATCAGTGTTGACTAATGTTGATGAACAACTAATCACAGTATCATAGATTGACTTAACCTAACCTGGTTGATAAAAACCCCAAATACAGTTCAGGGAGCATCTGAATGAACAGACATCAGTTTATAGGAGGTTTTCTAGTGTAAGTTATAACTCTATCAAAAGAGATTAATTAACAGAAAGTACACTAGAGGGCGTCCCTGGTGGCGCAGTGGTTGAGAGTTCGCCTGCTGATGCAGGGGACACGGGTTCGTGCCCCGGTCCAGGAAGATCCCACATGACGTGGAGCGGCTGTGCCCGTGAGCCATGGCCGCTGAGCCTGCACATTTGGAGCCTGTGCTCCACAACGGGAGAGGCCACAACAGTGAGAGGCCCGCTTACCACAAAAAATAAAAAAAGTAAACAAAAAAAATTAAAAAAATTTAAAAAAAGAAAGTACACTAGAGATGAAGCATTTTAATTCTGGAAATTACAGTATGCATCTAACTGTTCAAGTTCAAACTTTCTTAAAACTTAAAGTCATAAAAACAACTCACTGAATGCCACATCCTGATTAATACTATTCTATACACAACTGAAATAACAAATGGACTCTTTTCAGGCCATAGTTGATTCTAAACTTTAAGAGAAATCTGACTTTAAATTTTCAAATGAAAAATCCATCTTTAAAATAGTCAAAAGGCTTCACATAAATAAAGTATATTTTCTACTGACAGCCAATCACTGCCAGAAAACAGCATCTATTTTCAAGAAGGCAAATTAAACATTTAACCCAGGAACAAGCATATTTTACTTGCTGTGTTTTGGGATTATGATTAATCAAAAATTCCAAATAATGTATACTATGTGTAGTTTCTGAAACCAGTCATTTTCTGGGAGGACCTTCAAGATGGTGGAGGAGAAGGACGTGGAGAGAACCTTCCTCCCCACAAATATATGCGAAATACATCTACATGTGGAACAACTCCTACAGAACATCTACTGAACTCTGGCAGAAGACTTCAGACTTCCCAAAAGGCAAGAAACTCCCCATGTACCTGCATAGGGCAAAAGAAAAAAGAAAAAACAGAGACAAAAGAATAGGGATGGGACCTGCACCAGTGAGAGGGAGCTGTGAAGGAGGAAAGGTTTCCACACACTAGGAAGCCCCTTCGCGGGCGGAGACTGCGGGTGGCGGAGGGGGGAGCTTCGGAGCCACGGAGGAGAGCGCAGCAACAGGGGTGCAGAGGGCAAAGCAGAGAGATTCCCACACAGCGGATCGGTGCCGACCAGCACTCACCAGCCTGAGAGGCTTGTCTGTTCACCCGCTGGGGTGGGCGGGGGCTGGGAGCTGAGCCTCGGGCTTTGGAGGTCAGATCCCAGGGAGAGGAATGGGGTTGGCTGGGTGAACACAGGCTGAAGGGGGCTAGTGCACCACAGCTAGCCGGAAGGGAGTCTGGGAAAAAGTCTGGACCTGCCTAAGAGGCAAGAGACCATTGTTTTGGAGTGCAAGAGGAGAGGGGCTTCAGAGCACCGCCTAAACGAGCTCCAGAGACAGGCACAAGCCGCAGCTACCAGCATGGACGCCAGAGACGAGCACGTAATGCTAACGCTGCTGCTGCAGCCACCAACAAACATGTGTGCAAGCACAGGTCACCATCCACACCTCCCCTCCCGGGAGCCTGTGCAGCCCACCACTGCCAGGGTCCCGTGATCCAGGGACAACTTCCCCGGGAGAACACATGGCGCACCACAGGCTGTTGAAATATCACGCTGGCTTCTGCTGGCATAGGCTCGCCCTGCATTCCGTACCCATCCCTCCCCCCGGCCTGAGTGAGCCAGAGCATCCTAATCAGCTCCTACTTTAACGCTGCTCTCTCTGAGCAAAGAACACACGCCCTCAGGCAACCTACACACAGTGGCGGGACCAAATCCAAAGCTGAACCCCAGGAGCTGTGCGAACACAGAAAAAACAGGGAAATTTCTCCCAGCAGCCTCAGGAACAGCGGATTAAAACTCCACAATCAACTTGATGTAGCCTGCATCTGTAAAATACCTGATTAGACAACGAATCATCCCAAAACTGAGGTGGTAGACGTTGGGAACAATTGTAGACTTGGGGTTTCCTTTCTGCATCTAATTTGTTTCTGGTTTTATGTTTATCTTAGTTTAGTATTTGGAGTTTATTATCATTGGTAGATTTGTTTATTGATTTCGTTGCTCTCTTCCCTTTTTTTTAATGTATGGATATATACATATGTTGTCCTTTTTCTCTTTTTGTGAGTGTGTATGTGTATGCTTCTTTGTGTGATTTTCTCTGTATAGCTTTGCTTTTACCATTTGTTCTAGGGTTCTGTCTGTCCATTTTTTTTCTTTTTTTTAAATACATTCTAATTTTTTTAATTTGTAATAATTTTTATATTTTCATTTTAATGATTTTATTTTATTTTTTTCTCTTTCTTGCCTTTTTTCTGCTGAGCTGGGTGGCTGAAAGGGTCTTGGTGCTTGGGCCGGATGGCGGGCTTGTGCCTCTGAGGTGGGAGAGCCAAGTTCAGGACATTGGTCCACCAGAGACCTCCCGGCTCCACATAATATGAAATGGTGAAAGCTCACCAGGAGATCTCCATCTCAACGCTAAGACCCAGCTCCACTCAATGACCAGCAAGCTACAGTGCTGGACATCACATGCCAAACAACTAGCAACACAGGAACACAACCCCACCCATTAGCAGACAGGCTGCCTAAAATCATAATAAGTCCAGAGACACCCCAAAACACACCACCAGGCGTGGTCCTGCCCATCAGAAAGACAAGATCCAGTCTCATCCACCAGAACACAGGCATCAGTCCCCTCCACCAGGAAGCCTACACAACCCACTGAACCAAACTTAGCTACTGGGGAAAGACCAAAAACAACGGGAACTATGAACCTGCGGCCTGCGAAAAGGAGACACCAAACACAGTAAGTTAAGCAAAATGAGAAGACACAGAAACACACAGCAGTTGAAAGAGCAAGGTGAAAACCCACCAGACCAAACAAATGAAGAGTAATATGCAGTCTACCTGAAAAAGAATTCAGAATACTGATAGTAAAGATGATCCAAAATCTTGGCAATAGAAAGGAGAAAATACAAGAAATGTTTAACAAGGACCTAGAATAACTAAAGAGCAAAGAAACAACGATGAACAACACCATAAGTGAAACTAAAAATTCTCTAGAAGGAATCAATAGCAGAATAACTGAGGCAGAAGAACGGATAAATGACCTGGAAGATAAAATAGTGGAAATAACTACCACAGAGCAGGATAAAGAAAAAACAATGAAAAGAATTGAGGACAGTCTCAGAGACTTCTGGAACAACATTAAATGCACCAACATTCGAATTATAGGGGCCCGAGAAGAAGAAGAGAAAAGAAAAGGGACTGAGAAAATATTTGAAGATATTATTGTTGAAAACTTCCCTAATATGGGAAAGGAAACAGTCAGTCAAGTCCAGGAAGCACAGAGAGTCCCGTAAAGGATAAATCCAAGGAGAAACATGCCAAAACACATATTAATCAAACTATCAAAAATTAAATACAAAGAAAAAATATTAAGAGGAACAAGGGAAAAACAACAAATATCATACAAGGGAATCCCCATAAGGTTAACAGCTGATCATTCAGCAGAAACTCTGCAACCCAGAAGGAAGTGGCAGGACAAATTTAAAGTGATAAAAGGGAAAAACCTACAACCAAGATTACTCTAACCACCAAGGATCTCATTCTGATTTAATGGAGAAATTAAAACCTTTACAGACAAGCAAAAGCTAAGAGGATTCACCACCACCAAACCAGCTTTACAACAAATGTTAAAGGAACTTCTCTAGGCAGGAAACACAAGAGAAGGAAAAGATCTACAATAACAAACCCAAAACAATGAATAAAATTGTAATAGGAACATACATATCAATAATTACCTTAAATGTAAATGGATTAAATGCTCCAACCAAAAGACATGGACTGGCTGAATGGATACAAAAACAAGACCTGTATATATGCTGTCTACAAGAGACTCACTTCAGACCTAGAGACACATACAGACTGAAAGTGAGGGGTTGGAAAAAGATATTCCATGCAAATAGAAATCAAAACAAAGCTGAAGTAGCAATTCTCATATCAGACAAAATAGGCTTTAAAATGAAGACTATTACAAGAGACAAAGAAGGACACTACATAATGATCAAGGGACCGATCGAAAAGAAGATATAATAATTGTAAATATTTATACACCCAACATAGAAGCACCTCAATACATAAGGCAAAGGCTAACAGCCATCAAAGGGGAAATCAACAGTAACACATTCACAGTAGGGGATTTTAACACCCCACCTTCACCAATGGACAGATCATCCAAAATGAAAATAAATAAGGAAACACAAGCTTTAAATGATATATTAAACAAGATAGACTTAATTGATATTTATAGGACATTCTATCCAAAAACCACAGAATACACATTTTTCTCAAGTGCTCATGGAACATTCTGCAGCATAGATCATATCTTGGGTCACAAATCAAGCCTTGGTAAATTTAAGAAAATTGAAATTGTATCAAGTATCCTTTCCAACCACAACACTATGAGACTAGATATCAATTACAAGAAAAACTCTGTAAAAAATACAAACACATGGAGGCTAAACAATATACTACTAAGTAACCAAGAGAACACTGAAGAAAGCAAAAAGGAAATCAAAAAATACCTAGAAACAAATGACGGTGAAAACACCACAACCCAAAACCTATCGGATGCAGCAAAAGCAGTTCTAAGAGGGAAGTTCATAGCAATACAATCCTACCTCAAGAAACAAGAAACATCTCAAATAAACAACCTAACCTTACACCTAAAGTAATAAGAGAAAGAAGAATAAAAAAAACAAAGAGGGCTTCCCTGGTGGCCCAGTGGTAGAGAATCTGCCTGCCAGTGCAGGGGACATGGATTTGAGCCCTGGTCTAGGAAGATCCACATGCCACAGAGCAACCGGGCCCGTGAGCCACAACTGCTGAGCCTGCGTGTCTGGAGGCTGTGCTCCGCAACAATAGAGGCCGAGATGGTGAGAGGCCTGCGCACAGCAATGAAGAGTGGCCCCCGCTTGCCAGAACTAGAGAAAGCCCTCATACAGAAATGAAGACTCAACACAGCCATAAATAAATAAATAAATAAAAATTTTACAAAACAAAAACAAAAAACAACCAAAGTTAGCAGAAGGAAAGAAATCATAAAGATCAGATCAGAAATAAGTGAAAAAGAAATGAAGGAAATGATAGCAAAGATCAATAACAATAAAAGCTGGTTCTTTGACAACATACACAAAAGAGAGAAACCATTAGCCAGACTCATCAAGAAAAAAAGGGAGAAGTCTCAAATCAATAGAATTAGAAATGAAAAAGGAGAGGTTAACAACTGACACTGCAGAAATACAAAGGATCATAAGAGATTACTACAAGCAACCATATGCCAATAAAATGGACAACCTGGAAGAAATGGACAAATTCTTAGAAAAGCACAACCTTCCAACACTGAACCAGGAAGAAATAGAAAATATAAAGAGACCAATCAAAAGCACTGAAATCAAAACTGTGATTAAAAGTCTTCCAACAAACAAAAGCCCAGGATGAGATGGCTTCACAGGTGAATTCTATCAAACATTTAGAGAAGAGCTAACATCTATCCTTCTCAAACTCTTCCAAAATATAGCAGAGGGAGGAACACTCCCAAACTCATTCTACGAGGCCACCATCACGCTAATGCCAAAACCAGACAAAGATGTCACAACGAAAGAAAACTACAGGTCAATATCACCGATGAACATAGATGCAAAAATCCTCAACAAAATACTAGCAAACAGAATCCAACAGCACATTAAAAGGATCATATACCATGATCAAGTGGAGTTTATCCCAGGAATGCAAGGATTCTTCAATATATGCAAATCAATCAGTGTGATACACCATATTAACAAATTGAAGGAGAAAAACCATATGATCATCTCAATCGATGCAGAGAAAGCTTTCGACAAAATTCAACAACCACCCTGCCGAAGGTAGGCATAGAGGGAACTTTCCTCAACATAAAAAAGGCCATATATGACAAACCCACAGCCAACATCGTCCTCAATGGTGAAAAACTGAAACCATTTCCTCTAAGATCAGAAACAAGGCAAGGTTGTCCGCTCTCATGACAATTATTCAACATAGTTTTGGAAGTTTTAGCCACAGCAATCAGAGAAGAAAAATAAATAAAAGGAATCCATATCTGAAAAGAAGAAGTAAAGCTGTCACTGTTTGCAGATGACATGATACTCTACATAGAGAATCCTAAAGATGCTACCAGAAAACTACTAGAGCTAATCAATGAATTTGGTAAAGTAGCAGGATAAAAAATTAATGCACAGAAATTTCTTGCATTCCTATACACTAATGATAAAAAATCTGAAAGAGTAATTAAGGAAACACTCCCATTTTCCATTACAACAAAAAGAATAAAATACCTAGGAATTACCTACCAAGGAAAATAAAAGACCTGTATGCAGAAAACTATAAGACACTGATGAAAGAAATTAAAGATGATACAAACAGATGGAGAGATATACCATGTTCTTGGATTCAAAGAATCAACATTTTGAAAATGATTATACTACCCAAAGCAATCTACAGATTCACTGTAATCCCTATTAAACTACCAATGGCATTTTTCAAAGAACTAGAACAAAAAACTTCACAATTTGTATGGAAACACAAAAGACCTCGAATAGCCGGAGCAATCTTGAGAAAGAAAAATAGAGCTGGAGGAATCAGGCTCGCTGACTTCAAACTATACTACAAAGCTACAGTAATCAAGACAGTATGGTACTGGCACAAAAACAGAAATATAGATCAATCGAGCAGGATAGAAAGCCCAGAGATAAAGCCACACATATACGGTCACCTTATTTTTGATAAAGGAGGCAACAATATGCAATGTAGAAAAGAAAGCCTCTTCAATAAGTGGTACTCGGAAGCTGGACAGCTACATGTAAAAGAATGAAATTACAACACTCCATAACACCATACACAAATATCAACTCACAATGGATTAAAGATCTAAACGTAAGGCCAGACACTATCAAACTCTTAGAGGAAAACATGGGCAGAACACTCTATGACATAAATCACAGCAGGATCCTTTTTGACCCACCTCCTGGAGAAATGGAAATAAAAACAAAAATAAACAAATGGGACCTAATGAAACTTAAAAGCTTTTGCACAGCAAAGGAAACCGTAAAGAAGTCGAAAAGACAACCCTCGGAATGAGAGAAAATATTTGCAAATGAAGCAACTGACAAAGGATTAATCCCCAAAATTTACAAGCAGCTCATGCAGCTCAATATCAAAAAAACAAACAACCCAATCCAAAAATGGGCAGAAGACCTAAATAGACATTTCTCCAAAGAAGATATACAGATTGCCAACAAACACATGAAAGGATGCTCAACATCACTAATCATTAGAGAAATGCAAATCAAAACTACAAGGAGGTATCACCTCACACTGGTTAGAATGGCCATCATTAAAAAATCTACGAACAATAAATGCTGGAGAGGGTGTGGAGAAAAGGGAACCCTCTTGCACTGTTGGTGGGAATGTAAACTGATACAGCCACTATGTATCAATTTGCATGTATCAGTATGGAGGATCCTTAAAAAACTAAAAATAGAACTACCATAGGACCCAGCAATCCCACTATTGGGCATATACCCTGAGAAAACCATGATTCAAAAAGAGTCATGTACCACAATGTTCACTGCAGCTCTATTTACAATAGCCAGGACATGGAAGCCACCTAAGTGTCCATCGACTGATGAATGGATAAAAAAGCTGTGGCACATACATACAATGGAATATTACTCAGCCATAAAAAGAAACGAAATTGAGTTATTTGTAGTGAGGTGGATGGACTTAGAGTCTGTCATACAGAGTGAAGTAAGTCAGAAAGAAAAACAAATACGTATGCTAACACATATATATGGAATATAAAAACAAAATAGTAGCAATGGTCATGCCTAGGGGCAAGACAGGAATGAAGACGCAGACCTACTAGAGAATGGACTTGAGGACATGGGGAGGGGGAAGGGTAAGCTGGGACAAAGTGAGAGAGTGGCATGGACATATATACACTACCAAATGTAAAATAGATAGCTAGTGGGAAGCAGCCGCATAGCACAGGGAGATCAGCTCGGTGCTTTGTGACCACCTAGAGGGGTGGAAGAGAGACGCAAGAGGGAGGAGATATGGGGATATATGTATATGTATAGCTGATTTATTTTGTTATAAAGCAGAAACTAACACACCACTGTAAAGCAATTATACTCCAATAGAAATGTTTTAAAAAATAGTCATCTTGTTATAAAATGAACAAGGACAGAAGCTATTAAAAATGATCAGTGGAATAGAAATACAAAGTGCTATGGGAGAGAAATTTTTCTCTTTATTATCTTCTCTTCTACAAAGCAATTTGCACCCTTTCATGCCACGAATTTAACATGTATCCTTTGTTTCCAAACTGAGCCATTCCGAAATTTTGTAATTATGTTCATCCTTCTGATAGGAGAAACCCTGTGAGTGCAACATAGAGTAGACTTTGAGGGGAAAATAATAATGAAAGATTTAGAATTCATCACACTTCAGCAATAAAAATGCATTATGTGGATCAGCCTACTCTAAATGTTTTTAAAGCCATTTAGAAATAATATCACCAATTATCAGAAGGCGGCAGATTAAAGTGAGCTGTTTGTAACCTCTCAAATTAGCAACAGCAACACCAAAAAAAATCAGGTAATTTCCAATACTAGTGCTCACCTGAGGAAATAATTGTTCTCATATATATGGTGGGAATTTAATTTGGTCTAATCTTGCTGTAAAATAAAATTGACGATATTTACCAAGAGTCTTGAAAATATTCATGTACTTTGATCTTGAATTCAACTGAGATATGAAAATTAGAACATTTATACATGAAGATGATTGTTGCAGAACTACTTTAATAGAAAGAAAGATAAAAGAAAGGGGGGGAGGAAGAGAAAGAAAGAAAGAAAGAGAGAGAAAGAAAGAGAGAGAGAGAGAAGAAAGAAAGAAAGATGGAGGGAGAAAGAAAAAAGAAGGGAGAGAGGAAGGGAGGGAAGGAGGAAGGAAGAAGGAAAGAAGGAAAGAAAGGGAAAGAGCCAAGAGTAGATGGTATATACCCATTAAAGATATAAAATTTGGGAAAATGAATATCAAAATAAAGTTAAATATCAGGATCCTAAATTGTGCACACACACACACACACATACACACACATACAACTACAGCTTTATGAAAAAAAGAAAAAAACTACAGACAGGAATATGTCATAATCTTAACAATGGCTGGGTTTGGATGGTGATGAGACTATGGATAATTTTTATTTGTTACTGTTGTTTATATTTTACGTATTCTGTTTAATAAACATGTAACTTCTAGCTAAGAAAAATAAACAAAAATAAATAAAATAAAGGAAGTGAAACGATGCAATCTAAGTATCAATGCAGTCATAAATTCAACTTCCTTCCCCTTGTATGAAAGATAGCACTATTGATTCTTAAGGCTTATATATCAAATTTATAATCCCTTAACATATTGATCCACTTCATTGCATTGATCAGTAATTAAAAAGAAAGACAAAATAAAATTTAAAATTTCACGAGGTATAATGAGTTAGCAGAGAGGGCAAGTGACTAATTTTGTTTTGCATTTCATGTATTGTATTGAATACTACGAAATATTTGATATAACTGCAGTAATTTTTATCAGTTGGTAAAAGCCAACTCTGAAGAAAGAGAGTCAAGATATGATATCTCTAATAGGAATGTTTATTTTTTACTCTTCAAATAGCAACCAAGCTCTGTTCCTTTTATTTATTTATTTATTTATTTTTCGGTACGCGGGCCTCTCGCTGCTGCGGCCTCTCCCGTTGCGGAGCACAGGCTCCGGATGCGCAGGCTCAGCGGCCATGGCTCACGGACCCAGCCGCTCCGCGGCATGTGGGATCTTCCCGGACCGGGTCACGAACCGGTGTCCCCTGCATCGGCAGGCGGACTCTCAACCACTGCACCACCAGGGAAGCCCTCTGCTCCTTTTAGACTGAGATTTGTTCACATTGCTTAAAGAAGCAGCCTAATGCATATATAAAACTATCGTATTAAAAAGAAAATTATTTGATCCATTTCAAGACCAAAATTGATTTATTTTAATATATACTTGTAGGGACTTCCCTGATGGTGCAGTGGTTAAGAATCCATCTGCCAGTGCAGGGAACACAGGTTCGAGCCCTGGTCCGGGAAGATCTCACATGCTGTGGAGCAACTAAGCCCATGCACCACAACTACTGAACCTGCGCTCTAGAGCCCGCAAGCCACAACTACTGAGCCCATGTGCCACAACTACTGAAGCCCACATGCCTAGAGTCCATGCTCTGCAACAAAAGAAGCCATCACAATAAGAAGCACACGCACTGCAATGAAAGAGTAGCCCCCACACACTGCAACTAGAGAAAGCTCGCGCAGAGCAAGGAAGACCCAACACAGCCAAAAATAAAATAATTAATTCAAAATACATATATACTTGTTAAAAATTTCTGTAGATACACAGATATCTAATGATGAATACTAGTTTACTCTATGCTTTTTCATTTCTCAAGTTATATTTGTAATAATTTGATGATATTACAATTATATTCTTTTTCAGGGAAATCTAGGAAGAGCACTTTAGAATATGATTAGTAATTATTTCCACTGAAGATACTAAGCACTGAAATAGTAATTACAGCATAAAGTATTTAGGCCAAGTTAAGAATCTTCTAATAGTATTAAATAGAGACTTATGAGGTTAAATTCCTAGAAAATCATAAAACTAAGGTGGTTTATATTCCAATGATTATATCTAATGGAAATTCTTGCTAGATTTAAGATTCTCTTTCCAGGGGTTGCTTGCTTATTATTGAGCAATTAGTCTAATGTACATAACTAACTCCTTATTGCAATCTTAATCTCTACCTCTGTAACTTCCTCATAGACTTGGACTTTTTGTCATTATCTTGTGAATTTTTATGAGGGCATTTTAGTAATATTTTAAGGTTGAATTTTGCTTTGTATAAAAAAGTATGATTTTATTGTTTGATTTCACTTAATTTTCACAACTTTTCAAGGTATCACATAGATTCCTCTGCCAAGTGGCATTTTTAAAGGTTGTGTATATATAATTGACATTTGAGGCTTATTTAATGCAAATCTAGTAGTTATCAGGATGACCAGTCATGATAATCATGCTGGTAAAAATGATTTTCAACTCCTAAGTAAGTCATTAGAGTCCTGCAGCCCAATGAAGGAGTGAAATAAAGCTCTGGGAACAGGAGCAAGTCCCCAGGGTAAGGTCATCTTGAAGTGGTAAGGGAAAAGGAAAGACAGGGATACTAGCAGTAGAGGCACTTCTCCCTCAGTCTTGAGGGGATGCTTTAGTGTTGTGTTGAAGGAACATGCTAGACTGTGATACATGGGAGCAATTCTGGCACAAGCAAATGTTGATTAAGTCCACTGACTCTGTGTTGTTTATACTTCAATACACAGTCTATGAGCCCCATGAAAGGAGAGGCTATGGTGCTTTTTGGATTCACATTATATCTTAGTGATATAGTAGTGCCAACTACCCTGTTGGCAACATTATTATTGAGCAAATTGATTCCACTTCATCTTTAACATGCTGTCATTGTATTTACTTTAAAATCTAGATTGTTTACATTGGTTCATATTTATTATTGCATCCCCATCCCCAGGACAGCTATATCTGGCATTAATCTGCAAGTGGCACCTGGAAACAAATACAACCACTCCATCACACACAGTCACACATACCCAAAACAGCCCTGTCAAACTCCAAGCTCATTAAGCAAATAAAATTTAAAAATCATGTAAAAATACTGCTAAAGGAAAATAGAAGGGACCTAGTCTTCAAGCTAATCAATCCTCTGTATTACATAGATAGGTATGTATATAATTAAATTTTGCTTTTTGCTTGTGATAGTGATTTCAAATTGGCCTAAAACCTTGGTGATGAACAATTCTCACCTATTCTCAAGTTTCATGTGCTAAGGATTAACTCTGAGTGCCTAGAGGTGGTGAGAATTCATCCTAAAGTAGGATTCTAGGATTTTTTTTTTTTTTTTTTTTGCGGTACGCGGGCCTCTCACTGCTGTGGCCTCTCCCGTTGTGGAGCACAGGCTCCGGACGCACAGGCTCAGTGTCCATGGCTCACGGGCCTAGCCTCTCTGCGGCATGTGGGATCTTCCTGGACTGGGGCACGAACCCGTGTCCGCTGCATCGGTACATGGACTCTCAACCACTGCACCACCAGGGAAGCCTGGATTCTAGGATTTTTAACCAGAGCATAGGCAAGGGCAATGGCAGCTTGTACCCTCCATATAACTACACTTGTCTTTTTCACATTTGAATGTTAAATTTATGAAAATAAAAAATCAAAATGTTTAACTGGAATATTTATTATAATATGCAAAGGAATGATAAGATTAAGTAATACACTTACTTCAGTACTACCTTCAAAGTAGGTTCACAACTGAAAATATAATTATAATGGCTTTATACAAAAGCACTAACGTAAGGAAAAACTAGTTAGGGATAAATAATGAAAAGAAGTTTCTACAATTCAAATGCAAGAAAAGATCATTGGAGGTTGAAATATCTACGGTCTTACAGAACTGGCCATATTAGTCACGGTAGGCTAACTGCTATAACAAACAGTACCAATATCACTGAAGCTTAACACAAGATTTATTTCTTGTTCATGTCACATTCTCTTGCAGTCATTCAGAGACCCAGGTTTCTTCTAATTAGTGACTCTACCATTCCTTAGGACCTCAAAGTTCTTCAACTTCTTCCCTGAACCCACTGCCTCCCACTGCTAAATGATGGAAGAAAGCAAGTGTGGAATAATATAAATGTTATTTATGTATATACACACACACATATATATACATATATTTATTTAGGAGTCAAGGGATGTTTCCAACATACACTGAATTCTAATTCAAAGTATATTTTTATTATGATGTGGCAAAATCTAAAGGTTTTTTTATAAAGTAAGACAATATAAAGAGAGCCATTAAATAATTAACAATACCACTACTGAATTTCACTGATGTGGCAGTAGGTTTGTGAATTGGCTGAAATGTGATACCTAAGATCCCTTCCAAGTTAAAATTCTATTACTCTACTTCATGAGTCTGACTTCTCTCAAGTTCCTCAGTTTCAGGTAATCATTTACATTTAAGTCAATGTGTATAACACATGGTTTTGCTGAGGAAAAAGTTATGGGTATGCTGAGAGGACTCCCTCAGGCTTCAGCAGTCACAAGCATCTGTTACATTGATCCCTGTGTGAAGACCAATATTACCTACCATTTCCTATACATCCTCTGAGCTTGAAATAGAGAGAATTACTAAGATAAGTATACAAACAATACTTAGACCTGATTTTTTAAGTTTCATACAGCAAGATGACAGTTCCGTTTTTTACAGATCATCAAGTTTGCAAAAATCTAGAGAAATTCACAGAAAAGCAAAGTGAGGCTTTGCTTTTATCCATGGGCCACGAAATTTTGCAATATTTTTGCTCTGAAATTTTGCTTGTCTGTGAAATGTTCCCAATATGTTTGATCTAATGGAATACACTCAGAAGACTGCTGCCCAAGGATTATTCATTGTTATGGGCTGAATGATGTCTCCCTAAAATCCATATGTTGCAGTCCTAACCTCCCAGTATCTCAGAATATGACTATATTTAGAGACAGGGCCTTTACAGAGTTAAATTAATTAATTAGAGTTAAATGAGCTCATTAGGTGAGCCCTAATGTCATATGACTGGTGTCCTTATAAGAAGAAGAGATCAGAACAGAGACATGCACAGAGGAAAGACCATGTGAAGATACAGAGAGAAAACAACTGTCTATAAGCTAAGAAGAGAAAACTCAAAAGAAATCAATGCCACCAATACCCTGCTCTCAGACTTTTAGCCTTCGGAACTCTGAGAAAGTAAATCTCTGTTGTTTAAGCCACCTAGTGTGTGCTACTTCATTATGGCTGTCCTAGCAAGCTAACACACCCATGTTTACCTAAAATCCTGCACCTCAGTGTTTTCAAACAGATGCTCTCCCAACTCCTAGGACAACTTTGCTTTTCTCTAGAGTGGATTAAGGAAATTTATTGTGAATGAAGATAGCCATCCTATCCAAGGGACTTGGATGAAAGTTCACTTAAAATCAAAAATGATTTATGGTGGGGCCCATAGTATCCCAATTAAGATGACACTCTTCCAGGCATCAATGCAGAAACAGTCCTCTAAGGCAAGCTCTAAAATATAAGACAAAATTCCCTCTTAGAAAAAGTCTTTGTACCAGTAGCCTCTTCTCTTGAGAAGGACCCCTTTAAAGGACTTGATTTCAGAGCAATACTTGGGTCTAGATAGTCTTATGCTAGGGACCCCAACAATTTGCAATTTTAAATTTAGAGGCTGCTTCTCAAGGTGACCTTATCTTTTGGGCAAAATGCACCAAAGCAGAATTTGGTAAACCACACTGTTCATCAAGAACATCACTATGAACACTGTTCACTATGAACAGAGAAAGAGGAGGAACAGGTGGCTGGGAAATTTTCAATCTGTGTCCCTTAAGAAGGGATAATTTGTCTTACTGCTATCCAAAAAGCAGAAAGAAGGAGTAAGTCCTGAATGGGAACCTTTTTAATGTGTTCTTGTAGACCACAGCAGTGTTTCAAAGAGTGATCCTCTTAGAATTCTAGATTCAATAGATGCTCCTCACTAGAAAGGTTTCATGATCAAATGGCTTTTGAAAATACTGCCCTCTCTATCACACACTTAGGGACTCACAATTTACAGAGATATACATAAGGCCCTGAGAAATCCTGCAAGTAAAAAAATAAAACACAACCATTCAAGTCTGTCAAACCCAGAATTTCTCAAACCTACCTAACCATAAAACCTTTATTAGAATTATTAGCAAGCACCGTGTGATATACAGTTTGGGACTAAGTTTTGAACAGGGAGACATGAAGAAACCCTGCTATAAAGTGATGAACCAGATGAATATACATATACTAGAGTTAGAATGTCAAAGGAATTGAAATTCCCTTCCCTTAATAATATTTAGTTGTTTTGAACAAAGCAAAAATATACCAATATTTCCGTCACGACCTCTCACTTCTTAAAATGCTTATTTGATTATATATTTCTTTAACTGCATACACTATACTAAATGCTAAAGCACATACATGAACTTACAATTCAGCCTTATTTTTTATTTCCAAAGAATGTTTGGCATTTATTTGTAGTGGAGTTAATAGCCCCTCTGAACCGGGTTAAGAGGCAGCATGAAGAACAAAGAAGGAACCTTCTGTAAGCATGACTTGACTCCAATTACTTCTAACTGAGAAAGCTAAGTAGTTCTATAAATATCTGTCAAAAATATGACTAGCTCTGAGAGGTTTGGCCCTTACCCCTTGGCAACCATTTTAGCTTTGTGAGATTACTTATGCCAAAAACAGTCAGCCCAAACTGTACATACTTCAGACAGAAAAGAAAAAAAAATACTTATCCAAAATGGTACCAAGTGAGGTGTTACCCTTTTCATATAAATTGATAGTTTTACAGTTTTATATGGAATATTTTCCTAACAGCCTTGACTGTAAAGGGTAGCAGAGCAAGTAAGATATATTTGAGATGTGAAATTAATATTGGATTGATTTTTGTTTAATTTTAAAATATTTAGCCTGCATTTTTTAGAAGAACCTGGCCTTTGGAGATTTATTCACACTTGTCTGAAAAAAAACAGGTATTGTCAAAGCTAGGAAATATATCCAGGGTGACTCATCACAATGGAGTAGGTGAATGCTAATAATTTCTAAGTAGCAGAGACCAAACTGCTTCATTTCTTCAATTAACTCCAAAGATTCATAAGCAAATGAGCCAGTTGCCACTGTTGGTTCCATGACATTTTAAGACTGTTCAGAGACAAACTGAGTCTGGCCTATTTCTTGATAAACATGTCCCAATCCCACCCAACCAAATATAACCCAGTCAAAGCAATTTCTCCAATATCTTATCATTGCTGAGGAATGATCATTCCACTTAAAAGTTCAATTAATTCTAATTACTAATTACATTATTATTATTATTTTGACTCATTTTAAGAAATTGTACCAGTTATAAAATCAACCTAAAATGAACCTTAAATAATATATGTTCCTTTTTCACCAGTAAATCTTATAACTGATGACATCTTAAAGTAAAAGAAATAGAGTTCCATTATTTTCTTATCTTTAGAAGTCTTTTGAACAGCATTGAATTAATGTTATGTGTTGGTTCATGACACAAAGTCATTAGTCTATATATGCACCTAGTAACAGAACACCAAAACGCACAAAGCAAAATTGATAGCAATGAAAGGCAAAAATGACACTTCAACAATAAGAGTCAGACATTTCAATAACCCACTATTGATACTGGACAGAACAGCTGGACATAAGGTCAACAAGGAAATGGGAGACTTGAATAAAACTCTAAACCAACAAGGCCTAACAGACATTCATAAAATATTCAATACAACAGAATAAACATTCTTCTCAAGTACACATGGAACATTCTCCAGGACAGACTACATGCTAGGCCATAAAGCAAACATCAGTAATTTGAAAAGATTAAAACAATACAGAGTATGTTCTTTGACCACAATGGAACGAAATTAGAACTCAATAGCAGAAAAAATATTTGGTAAAATCACAAATACATGGAGATTAAACAATTTACTCCTCAATAACAAATGGGTCAAAGAAGAAATCAGAAGGGAAATAATAAAATATATTGAGAAGAAAACAAAATGGAAACACAGTATAGCAAAACTTAGAGGGAAATTTATAAATGCCTAAATTAAGAAATAATAAAGATTATAAATCAATAACCTAGTCTTCCTCCTTAAAACACTGGAAAAGAAGAGCAAACTAAAACTAAAGCAAGCAGAAGAAATAATAAAGATTAGAGCAGAAACAAATAAAATAGAGAACAGAAAAACAAGAGAGAGTATTAATGAAACTAAAAGCTAGTTATTTGAAAAGATCAACAAAGTTGGAAAATGTTTAGCTATATAGACCTAGAAAAAAAATAGAATACTCAAATTACTAAAATCAGTAGTGAAAGAAGGGATACTACTTCTGACATTATAGAAATAAAAAGAATTATAAAAGAATACTATAAATAATTAAATGCCAACATATTAGATAACTTAGAGGAAGTGGAAAAAATCCTGGAAAGACACCCTCTAACAAAATTGACTCAAGAAGAATACTTTGAAAAGTGAAAAATATTGTTGAAAGAAATTAAAGATGATCAAAATAATTCTCTGAAAGAGAATAACAAAGTAGAAAAACTCATACTTCCTGATTTCAAAATTTAACTACAAAGCAATAGTAATCAAGACAATGTAGGAGTGGCACAAGGATAGACATATAAATCAATGGAATATAACTGAGAGTACTGAAATGAAAACATTGTGTCTATAGTCAACTGACTTTTGACAAGGGTGCCAAGACCATTCAATGGTGAAAGAATAGTCTTTTCATCAAATGATGCTGGGACAACTGAATAGCTATATGCAAAAAAATAAAACTGGACACTTACCTCACACATTCACAAAAATTAACTCAAGATGGATCAAACACATAAATATAAGAGCTAATACTATATAAAACTTTTAGAAGAAAGCATGGGATAAGTCTTCAGGACCTTGGATTTGGCAATGGATTCTTAGTTTTGACATCAAAATCATGAGCTTAAAAACAGATAAATTGGACTTGATCAAAAGTAAAAACTTTTGTGCTTAAATTAAAGAACACAAAAAAGAAAGTAAAACCCCACAGAATTATAAAGAAATATATATATATACATATATATACACACAAATGTGTGTTTTGCAAATCAGATATCTGACAAAGGACTCATATCTAGAATATATTAAAAAAAACTCTTACAACTCAATAAGACAACCTAATTTAAGCAACAGACAAAGGATCCAAATACACATTTCTCCAAGAAAGATACGACAATGGCCAATAGCCACATCAAACGATGCTCCACATCATTATTCATCAGAAAAATGCAAATCAAAACTACAGCGAGATACCAATTCATCCCCACTAAGATAGCTAAAATCAAAAAGTCAGATAATAACAAGTGTTGGTGAAGATATGGAAAAATTGGAATCCTCATACACTGATAGTGGGAATGTAAAATGATGCAACCATTTTGGAAAACAGCCTGGCATTTCCTCAAACAATTAAACGCAGAGTCATCATATCACCCAGCAGTTCTACTCCTAGGTATATACTCAAGAAATACAAACATATATGCACACACAAAATTGTACATGAGTGTTTATAGCAGCATCGTTCCTAATAGCTAAAAGGTTAGGAACAACCCAGATGTTGATCAGTGGACAAATGGATAACCAAAATGTAGTAAATTCAGTCAATGGAATATTATTTGTCCATAAAAAGGAATGAATACTAGTACATGCTACAACATGGATAAACCTTGAAAACATTATGCTAAGTGAAAGAAGCCAGTCGTAAAAGTCCACATATTATATGATTTCATTCATATGAAAGTTCAGAGTAGGGAATCCCATAGAAATAGAAAGTAAATTAGTAGCCCTTAGGACAGGAAGGAAGGGTATGAGGGCTAGGCAGGTGATAGCAAAGGGTATGGGGTGTCTTTTTGAGATGATGAAAATGTTCTAAAATTGACAATGATAACTGTCACATATATCTGTGAATATACTAAAAACCACTGAATTTTATACTTTAAGTGGGTGAACTGTATGATACGTGAATTGTATTTCTAGAAAGCTATTTTAAAAATTAATAATAAAAAAATTAATAATAGAGCAAAAAATAGTTAATAATATGGCAAATTGATAAAAACAATACAGAAAAATGTACTAATGGAATAATTAGACCATTTCACAAGCATAATGAGAGATTTGAACATATCTCTTCCAACTATTGATAAGTCAAGCAGATAAAGAATCAGCTTACTATAGAAAATTTCAACAACCTAACTAAATAATACTGAACAAATGGACCCAAATATTAGAGTATACATTTTTCTCAAGCACACATGGAACATTTACAATATCAATGATGTATAATGCCATAAAAAAGCTCCCCAAAGTTGAAAAAAATGTGTCACACAAAATCCCATTCTGTGACTAGAATGTAATTTAGAAATTAATAACAAAAAGAAAGTTAGAGCCCATATATTTAGAAACTAACTCCTTGGTCAAAGGAGAAATCATAATAGAAGTTTAAAAAATATTTCCACATATTTTATCCATTTCTAAGAAACATGAAATATGATAAGGCTATAAACACTACCTATAACACAATAAAATTTTTCACAGGTAAGTATATTAGAGCTTTGCAGTTTCTCAAGGACTGCTGGGCTTATAAATATCAGTACCAAAACACAAGTAAGAATAAATTTCTATCTGATAGGAAACATGAATGGTTCTACAGGTAAAAAAGCTAACAAAGCCAAACATTTTTTTAGCTATTCTTATAAATACATAATTCTCCATATCTATTTCCATGGGAGAACTGTCAGAGAGTTCCTGATTTTTGAGATCACTCTCCCAGCAGCAATTATTCCAAACAAAAAGATACTCGGATATGAAGAGCCTGAATAAACAAGGCTTTATAAATAAAATTCTTTTCCTAAGATTTTCCTTTCCCCACCTAAATCAGTCAAAGTTTAAGTACACCTATTTTAATAGGCCTCCCAGAAACAACATCACAACTTCAACAAGCAAAAACAAAACAATATTTTTATTTCATGGGGCATCGGTTGACACAATGATTGCATAAATGCTACAGATACTTTATTGACCAACTTAAAATGTATTTTCCCTGGTAAAACTGGTATGTTACATACAAAGTTGTACAGAACTAATACTTAAGTACAGATAATTAGGAATACCACTAAGTTAAAATATTTTTCTAAGTTATGTGGATACAACTTCCAAAGTTATTTTTAGAACAAGAGTAATTGGCTAAAATATGTCCAGTATATATCTGATAGACACAACTTTAGCTACCAAACTAACATTTTTGGAGTCTAAATTGTCTTCTGACATTTAGAACAAAACTTTAAAAAAGCTAGATGCTCAAACTGTAGCTATGGAACATGGCAGAATTTTTGTTCCATACATGTATCAGAAATATGAAGTATTATATGGAATAAAAATCTAAGAAAAGTTAACAATATTGTTACTATATTAAAATTCTCAGTAATGTTTCAAGACATATGATGAGAGAATTATTTATAGAATGTATTGGTTTCCTCTGGACAATTCTCAAAGTCAGGTATATCTGTCTATTCATTGCTTTACCATCATATACACTAGAGCTTATGCTCTTAAATACCATACATGTTATGAGCACATTTCACTTCTATTTACTCTCTAATGAATGTTGCTAATAATGATGTCATGTTACCATTAACTGTCTTCTTTGTACCAGGCTTTGTGTCATGTACTTTACATGATTTATCTCTAATCCTCATGGCAACATAACAAGGTATTAGTTGTTGTTGTTATTTCATTTTAAAGAAATCAAATCTGAGACTACAAAAGTTTTATTAGGTCATCTACCCAGTAAACACTCAATCCCTAATCTGTAGTTCTCTTGAGAGTCCAGAATCTTTCCTCCATTCCATGATTTAATTTGCATTTCCTTGCTCATCAGTCGGTTATAAAACCAAATCCAAATAAGTATGTCTATACCCAAGTGTGTGAAAAATATAATATACACTTGACAGTCTTTTAGACTCCAGAATAAAACACAAGAATTCTGTTGATCTTGGGCTACAGACTCCTTGTCTTGCTTTTGGCTGCCTGTGCCTACCAGTGAATATCCATGTGTTCCCTCAGGCTTCCTTTATGGAGTTGGGGCTGTTGATTTACTTTCAAATAGCTTCCCGTTCTCAGGAAATTGTGTGTTACACTCGGTTTTGAATAACTTTAAAAGGTGAAATGGTGCAAGTATCATTTTCAATTTATGTTTTTCTAGCCTTCAGTACCCTCTTCTAAAGCAGCAGCTCTCAAATTTTAATGTGCATAATAAAGTGTGACATGGGACTTGTTATAATTGCCGTATCCCAGACCTTTCTCCAAGATTCTGGCTCTGTAGGTCTGGAATGGGACTGGGGATTTTTTTTTTTCCAAATGATTCTGATGCAGGTGGTGTTCAGATGACACTCTGAGGAAAAACATTGGATTTTATCCTTCTCCATGGTAAACTGAATATGATTATAATCATATTTAAATAATAAGAGTGGCGAGAAGATGCGCTCCAGGTTTGGATTAACAGATGGTTATGTTCTACTTCTGCAGCTTTCTAGCTCTGACCTATGACAAATCTCTTAAACCCACTGAGCCCCAGTGTTGTGAGGATTTAATAAGATAAAATGTTAAAGCCCTTAACCCAGTGCCTACTACTCAACAAAGCCCTCAGAAAACATTTGCACCCTGTCGTTCATTCCACCCTTTTAAAGCTCAGATCTTCGCACTCCAAATCTTGTTTTCTTTCTCCTCCACAATATGACTAAGAGCAAAATACTGTCTGCTAGAAATGCTACAGCTCTAAAATGCTGTCTGTCTTCTTAAACGCCTATGCATTGAAGCAAAGCTACTACTCATTTCCTCGATGATTTATCTTCTACTTGTCACTAGTTGAATTTTCCACTGGTACCAGTTCGTTTTGACATTTTGAGCCTTCTGTGGGCAATAATGACATTTATTTGCAAAAAAAATCATGATAGAAATTCAAAACTTAAAAAAACAATGTATAAGGTACTATGTTCCAAGCAGTAGGAATTCACCTGAGCTTTGTCATAGAGACTTACTGCTTTTCTGGTTCCTTGTGAATGTGGCTGGCAGATAGCTTCAGTCATCATGGCCTGACCAGCTGTCACTCTGTCTTCAAATAGATGTAAGTTACCTTCTATTACCGGACACACTTCATGAGACATAAGTGCCTTGGAAGAGGCTAAAAGAGTATATTCTCTACACTGCATAACAGCTGTGCTATGGAAGAGGACAGCAAAGAAATGTAAAAGGTTGGGTAGTTTATACTTTAATCTTCATGTATATACACCCTTGATATAGGTTCAGGTTCAGGTTGGTGAAATACAAAAGAATATTCTCTCATTTATTAACTTCTCACAGTCTCTGGACTTTTCATCTTAAAGAAGCTCTTAATTTAAAATGATTTTCTAATGGAAAGCAAATGATAGTAAACTTTAAGAAAGAATAGAATGATATAGTCATTAAAACGTTATTGAAGGAATATGAAATACTTGTTTGAAATGACTACTGGCATAGCCAGAAAGGTTTTTTAACCTTTCAGTTAACTTTATAGCTGTAATTCTTGTTTCCAAATTTAGATTTCACCAGCATCAACAGAAAAATATAAGAAAATTAGCCTCAGTGTAGGTTTGATATATATTTAGGATTCGTTTTGCCATCTTTCACTTATAGTTCTCCTATAGAAAAAAAATAAATATTTGGAAACAAAAATGAGATCAAATTATCTTTACTAGTACTTTATTTTGTAGCTTATTTCTTTCAGACAATAACCTACTCTCTTATTTCATCCAGAACTAAGTCTGAACCCTGGTTCTGCTGCTTCTAGTTGTGTGCCGTTGGCAATGCTACTCAGTTTCTCTGACCCTCCATTTTCTTATGTGTAATACAGAAATAACATTAATTTGCTCAGTTATTGTGAGGATTAAATTAAGCAAGCATCTATGACCAATGCTGGAACATAGTGGGCACTCAACAAATAAGAACTGTTAACATACTACGGATAGTTAAAAATAAACTAAATAACAATAAAGACCAATTACAACTACAAAAGAAGACAGGCAGAGCATTTTCACACAATGTCTAGTTGTTTGACGACTAGAATCATAAAAACTTAGTTGCCACAGGAAACTTAGGAAGTCAAAATGTATGCATTTCTTTAGAACCAAAAGTTTGAGCTTCTGCTGTTTTAAGGTTGAGGTCATCACATTAATCTTTGGTTTTAATGAATTTATTAGTGTTTGTTACTACAATCACTGTGTCTGAAACTCTCCCCTATGAGTTTACCTACAGAAGAATACAGCATACCTACCACTTCATTAACGTGGAGGTCTTGAGATATGGAATATAGCCTACTGTACCATGATACCTAGGATTTAAAACCATATTTCTGTAAGAAGTATTATAACTATAATAAATTAAAGATACAATTTTCAAAATTTTAATTGTGTACAGGCAAAATTACTGAAGCTGCAAAATATGCAACAGCTTGAAGTTTAATTGCAACTGGAAAACTGTGCTTTGGAAACTGTATGTGGATGGAAATATTTATGAGTTAGCACCAAGAGCTGGCACAGTACATTTGCTATGGAATAATTTTAACTGTAACCTTGTTTTACACCGCATACCTTTATGGGAGAGTTGAAGAAGTCTATACATTTACTCTGCATGCTGAGGTTTCTGTTTTTGTTTCAATTCCAGATATGCTTGAGAAGCTTTTAGTAAACTTTTTACAGGAAAATGATCAAATGAAACAAACTAGGGACATTTTCCATATAAAAATGACATGATATTTCACATGCTGTATTGTTTCATATATCATCAATTTTGCACCAGATTTTGGCAAAGGAAAAGATCCTGCCTCAAGAATTTTTATTTTTTGGACCACAGGCAAAAATCCAAAAGTAAACAAAGACCAAAGCAAAGAAGGCATAAAGCAATAAAAATCAGAACCATGACTTGCATGTAAATAGGAAAAAGAAACCATATAATAAGTTTTCTGCTCATTCTGATTATAATCAAAGTTTGTCAAAACAGAGTGGTCTTTCTCACAAAAAATTCAAAATCCCTAAGTTTACTCTTAAATATGAAAATAGCTACACTTTGGAAATATTATTAATCCTACGTGTTCACCTCTGAATGCATATCTCAAAAATACTTAATTTTAGAAATATATCTTATAGAAATATCATGGCTCTACCAAAGATGTTCACTCAATATTATTAAAATAGAAAAAAATATTTAAAATCTATATTTGTCCAAAGTAAGGAACTGATGAATGACATACATTCACAGTACATTATTCTGCAGCCATTGAAGACTTATATTGTAGGAAAATATAATGACGTGGGGAAACTGGCATATGACATTAAGTGAAAAAAATAATAATAAGCTGATCCTATTCTTGTTTAAAAAATGGTACTTATGGGACTTCCCTGGTGGTCCAGTGGCTAGACTCCACGTTCCCAATGCAGGGGGCTCTGGGTTCGATCTCTGGTCAGGGAAGTAGATCCCACATGCTGCAACTAAGAGTTCGCATGCCACAACTAAGACCCGGCACAGCCAAATAAATACATAAATAAAAATATTTTTTTAAAAAATAAAATAAAAATAAAATTTAAAAAATGGTACTTATGCACCAGAAAAATGGTTTTTAGTTCTCTTCACCAGTGTTTTTCTCAATGTGATATAAACTTACAGTAGTTTATTTGCATTGAAATTAAATGTATTTTCTAAGATTTCTAGCAATGTATACATTATCTATATGATAATAAAGTATATAATAATTAAAAATAAAACCTATATAAATAGTGGCAAGTATCTTTTTAAAGATAAGTAGACTACTTCTCTATTGACATTTCTGCTTCCAAACTCTGTCAGAATGTTCAGGTGTGTCTAACTGAGACAAATCACTAGAAGAGCCAAGTTATGAATCAAGGAGGAAACCTGAACAAAGGCCAAAAGCAAGTTAAGAACTAGAGAACCAGAGCAAGGTTGGAATCCAGGGAACCTGAGAATGTTACACAGGTCATCCCAGTGATCAAAGGGCCAGAAGCTGAAACCCAAGAGATAGAACAATTGTTTCCTGCCCAGTTCCATCTTCCACATTAAAGGGTTTCCTTCTCCCTCAGATTTTAACAGAATTCTAGGCAAGCCCTAATTTTCCTGAAATTATATTAGGAAAGGCAACTTTAAAATAAATACATGAATTATGGTCTTCTACGGATATATGCTCAAAAGTGGGATTGCAGGATCATATGGTAGCTCTATTCTTAGTTTTTTAAGGAACCTCCATACTGTTCTCCATAGTGGCTGTACCAGTTTACACTCCCACCAACAGTGCAGGAGGGTTCCCTTTTCTCCACACCCTCTCCAGCATTTACTTTGTAGATTTTTTGATGATGGCCATTCTGACTGGTGTGAGGTGATACCCCATTGTAGTTTTGATATGCATTTCTCTAATAATTAGTGATGTTAATCATTTTTTCATGTGCCTCTTGGCCATCTGTTATGTCTTCTTTGGAGAAGTGTCTATTTAGATCTCCTGCCCATTTTTTGATTGGTTTGTTTTTTTGATATTGAGATGCATGAGCTGTTTGTATATTTTGGAGATTAATCCTTTGCCAGTTGCTTCATTTGCAAATATTTTCTCTCATTCTGAGGGTTGTCTTTTCGACTTCTTTATAGTTTCCTTTGCTGTGCAAAAGCTTTTAAGTTTCATTAGGTCCCATTTGTTTATTTTTGTTTTTACTTTCATTACTCTAGGAGTTTTAGAGTATCCAGCCTTACATTTAGATCTTTAATCCATTTTGAGTTTATTTTTGTGTATGGTGTTAGGAAATGTTCTAATTTCATTCTTTTACATGTAGCTGTCCAGTTTTCCTAGCACCACTTATTGAAGAGACTGGCTTTTCTCCATCATATATTCTTGCCTACTTTGTCATGGATTAAGTGACCAGAGGTGCATGGGTTTTTCTCTGGACTTTCTAACCTGTTTCATTGATCTATGTTTCTGTTTTTGTGCCAGTACCATACTGTCTTGATTACTGTAGCTTGGAAGTATAGTCTGAAGTCAGGGAGCCTGATTCCTCCAGCTGCATTTTTCTTTCTCAAGATTGCTTTGGCTATTCAGGGTCTTTTGTGTTTCCATACAAATTGTAATTTTTTTTGTTCCAATTCTGTTAAACATGCTATTGGCAATTTGGTAGAGACTGCACTGAATCTGTAGATTGCTTTAGGTAATACAGTCATTTTGACAATACTGATTCTTCCAATCCAAGATAATGCTTTCCACCTTTTTGTGTCACCTTTGATTTCTTTCCTCAATATCTTATAAGATACATGCACCCCAATGTTCATTGCAGCACTATTTACAATAGCCAGGACATGGAAGCAACCTAAATGTCCATCGACAGAGGAATGGATAAAGATGATGTGGTACACATATACAATGGAATATTACTCAGCCATAAAAAAGAACAAAATAATGCCATTTGCAGCAACATGGATGGAGACCTAGAGATTATCATACTAAGTGAAGTAAGTCAGAGAAAGACAAATATCACATGATATCACTTGTATGTGGAATCTAAAAAAATGGTACAAATGAACTTATTTACAAAAGAGAAATAGAGTCACAGATGTGGAAAACAAACTTACGGTTACTGGGAGGGAAGGGGGAGGGATAAATTGGGAGATTTGGTTTGACATATACATACTACTATATATAAAATAGATAACTAGGGCTTCCCTGGTGGCGCAGTGGTTGAGAGTCTGCCTGCCAATGCAGGGGGCACGGGTTCGTGCCCTGGTCCAGGAAGATCCCACATACTGTGGAGCAGCTAGGCCCATGAGCCATGGCCGCTGAGCCTGCACGTCCGGAGCCTGTGCTCCGCAACAGGAGAGGCCACAACAGTGAGAGGCCCGCATACATATCACAAAAAAAAAAAAAAAAAAAAAAAGATAACTAATAAGGACCTACGATTATAGCACAGGGAACTCCATCAATACTCTGTAATGGGCTATATGGGAAAAGAATCTAAAAAAGAGTGGATATATGTATATGTATAACTGATTCACCTTGCTGTACAACAGAAACTAAAACAACACTGTAAATCAACTATACTCCAATAAAAAAAATTTTTAATAAATAAAATAAAATAAATACATGAAATTCTGGAGGAAACCAATGGCCTAAATTTAAATTCTAAACTCCAAAGCAAAACTTCAGTCTCCAATTCCAGAGTGGTTTTGGTGTGCATATTATGAAGAGGATATGAAGTTGTACACTGCTTGGGAATACACCTGCTAATGTGCCCCCAAATTATAAGGACTCTTCCAATATTACTAATAGCTATAGTGGGAGATGATTACTTAATTAATTTAAAATTTTTATCTCCAGATTAAAATAATCTCAATTCAATTAAATTTTCTTCATAGGCTGACAAGTGGTTTTGTTTCTTTAATTCATCCCTGAATTTCTCTAATTTTTCTGAAAATAAGCTGTCCAAAATTGAAGCTAGCACTAGTGCACTGAATATCACAAGGATTCCATTCCCAGCACTTTTTTTTTTTTTTTTTTTGCAGTACGCGGGCCTCTCACTGTTGTGGCCTGTCCCGTTGTGGAGCACAGGCTCCGGACACGCAGGCTCAGCAGCCATGGCTCACAGGCCCAGCCGCTCCGCAGCATGTGGGATCTTCCCGGACCGGGTCATGAACCCATGTCACCTGCATCGGCAGGTGGACTCTCAACCGCTGCGCCACCAGGGAAGCCCCCATTCCCAGCACTTTTATGATAATTAATCTCAGATTATGAATAGGCAACAACTTTTAGAACAACCTGTGTGTAGCTACAAAGATAAAACAGAACGTGTAAATCAGATGATAATTTCAACTAGTGATTGTTATTTATTAAGTTGGTAATAGTAATGTTATAGTTTTATTTCATTACATCTGTGATAAAAGTATGACCCAAAGGCTGGCTCTTCAAGCAGAAGTTTTACAGCTGGCTTCCCAGATATTCCCAGCTTTCCATAGAGTCCCATTATCCCCCACTGGCAATGCCCAAGGGTCAGAGCTTCTTCTTCAAGCATTTGACTCCTCGTCCTAAGGGTCTTTCCTTATACTTCTTATGAGACCTCCTTCACAGCTCATTTCAGTAGAGCTACCCAAAACAGCTACTTAAAGTGCAGAGGCCACTTTTCTTTCTGTGTGGAGATCTCAGGGTACAATATATTTCACCTAGTACAGGCTGGCTACTCAATTTATCTTAGTATAGGTTAACATATAAATCCAGGATTTACAGCCATCTCCAATTATACTTGACATTTGAGCATCTGTGCTTAATCACACACCTGCTGAGCCAACCTGACTAATTTCATACAGTCCACTAGGTGGCAGAGGTGTTTACAAGGAAGTAAAGATGAACAATGCCCAAGTCTCCTTAAATAGTTCAGCAAGCAGGAAATGAAAGAGAACCTAATTCGAGAAATATATGGTATTTATAAGTTACATAATACATATGTATTAAACTGTAAAACCACACACACACACACAAATTTGAATTTTAAACAAGATACAAAAGTCCACCACAAATAGCAACAGCTACCTGGCTCAGCTAACACTGCTTGTGTTTAATAATTATTTAAATAAAATGGGCCTCTTTTTTTTAATTCTTAAAAAAAGCTGACATTAAGAGGTAAATGGCCACTGTGTAAGGTCCCAGTTTGGCATTGATTCTGACTACAGCATTGCTCAAAATATTAAATATGGGAATGCTATAAAGATTATTAGCCAGGAAGAGGCTGAAGAGGCAGATAAAAGAAAAAATATTCATGGCTTCATTGATATTGGCCTAAGGCACCATGGAAACTTTTCTTAATTTTTCTTTTTCATTATATAATTTGTTTATGTAATTCCTAATTCTGCATGACCTGCCATTATGGAGCAATAATAGAAAATATATCCAGAGTAGGTTGTGGCTTCGCTTACAGAGGTAAAGATGAAAACCCCATTTAAAAAGAACAATGAAATAAGAAGAGTGAGGAGAAACAGAGTTACATACAATGGCTACTCAGAGGACACAGGAGGGCACAGAATAGGAACTTTAGGTTTCAACATTCAGAAGAAGATTCGGGGTGGCCAAGGATAAGGAAACAATCACAGAGATATGGGCAAGACTGAACCCTGAAGACCTGCATCCAGACAGATATGAGGAATCAACACTTTTCTTAGCACACAAAGTAGGACTTAACAAGGTTTCTTGCAACACGAGTTGAGAGTACCAGTAATATGTGTGTATCATACTTTGATTTTACGAATGAATCAATATTCAAAGTGATTCTTTTTTTAATGTATTCTATAAATGGGGAAACACTCAGAACCATATTGCTAAAAACATAACATGTAAGATGTCATAACAACCAAAATATCACATTATTAAATTACAATATGTAAATTGTATAAAATCACAATATTATTAAAGCTCAAAATATTGTCATTGCAAATTAGAAAGCAGCTTGGATTCTGGCACTCTCAATCAGAAAAAACATTGGGTCCTTTAAATTGCAGTTTAGAATAAACAAATGCAGGGAATAACCAAGGATGACTATATAACATCTAATTATAAACTCACTATAATTAAGAGACCTTGTAAGCCTTATAAAGAATTCTACGGCTTGAAGCCATAGATTACAGGGTAAACTCAAGTAGAGATTTGTTTACTTTGTAGAAGTTATTTCAGTCCTCTGCATGTCATTTTAGCCAATTTGTCTAACACTGATTACTAATCCTGACTTTACCTGGCTTAATTTATACAAGCTTACAACACAACAGTCCTATTTTCCGACCTACAGTCTGGTGGGAATGTTTTTCCTAATTTTTGAAAGTCTTGCAAAGGCATAACAATTAAATATATTCATTCAAGCATGTAAGAAATTAATTGTATTGAAAAGCATAAAATCACATGCAATAAAGGCTAGGAAAAACTGAGATAATCACAGTTAATCTTATCTTTGAATTCAAATAATTGATGTATAACCAACTAAAAGTGTTTGATAGCATTACATGCAAAATTCTAATTTAATGCAATACTTTTATATTTTATTAGAAAAAAATCAAGATTTTTGATTACTCAGAAGAGTATAGCATGTTTAAGGTGTTCCACTTATTTATTCCTTTAAATTATTATTGTGTATGAATGAATTTGATTAGCACATTCACATAACTGATTTCTTACTAGAAGGAAGAAACTAGAAAAAGTAAAACCCCTACCTTCCCCCCAGTGCAGAGTTGAAGAGGCAGCTCTCCAGGGGTACTTGTTTTCAGTCTGACAGGAAGGAAGCATTCAGAGAATCCAATTCCGGTAGCTACTACTATCAGTCTCCACAGCCATAATGGAAGTCTCTCGCCCTTCCTTGCTTCCAGATGTCCTAAAAAGTCATAGATATGCTTTCTCATTGTTTTAAAAATGCAAAAATAAAATACATGGATTAATAAAATACACATGGTGGCCAGAAATATATATTTGCTTTTGCTTAAGTCTTAATTTGAAGGCATGTTCTCTCTCTTGTTCTGAAATAATTTCAAACTTACAGAAATGTTGCAAGAATTATACAAAGGACTCTTGTACCCTTCACTCAGATTCACCAATTGTTAATTTTTGGCCATATTTGCATAATCTCTCTCTCTCACTCTCTATTTATTTGTATGTGCATGTACACGTAAAAAAATTTCCAGAACCAACTGAGAGAAAATCTTATACATTGTACTTCATTACCCCTTTAATACTTCAGTGTGTATCTCTTGAGAAAAGGACATTTCTTACAAAGCTCTAGTACAATGAACAATTTTAGGAAATTAACATTGATGCTGTTATCTAATTCACAATCCATATTCAAATTTCACCAATTATTTGGCAACATCAACTCAACAAGCAGACTTTACAAATAAATTGGACATTCTATCTTCTTTAAAATACAATGGACCGGGCCGGGGGAAGATGGCAGAAGAGTAAGACACAGAGATCACCTTCCACCCCACAGATACATCAGAAATACATCTACACGTGGAACAACTCCTACAGAACACCTACTGAACGCTGGCAGAAGACCTCAGACCTCCCAAAAGGCAACTAACTCCCCAAGTACCTGGGTAGGGCAAAAGAAAAAAAAAATAAACAGAGACAAAAGAATAGGGACGGGACCTGCACCAGTGAGAGGGAGCTGTGAAGCAGGAAAGGTTTCCACACACCAGGAAGCCCCTTCGCGGCGGAGACTGCGGGTGGCGGAGGGGGGAAGCTTCAAAGCCGCAGAGGAGAGCACAGCAACAGGGGCGCAAAGGGCAAAGCGGAGAGATTCCCACACAGAGGATCGGTGCCGACCGGCACTCACTAGCCCGAGAGGCTTGCCTGCTCACCGGCCGGGACAGGCGGGGCTGGAAGCTGAGGCTCGGGCTTTAGTCAGAGATTAGGAAGAGGACTGGCAGCGTGAACACAGACTGAAGGGGTTAGCGCACCACGGCTAGCCGGGAGGGAGGCCGGGGAAAACTCTGGAGCTGCCGAAGACGCAAGAAACGTTTTCTTCCCTCTTTGTATCCTGGTGCGCAAGGAGAAGGGATTAAGAGCGCTGCTTAAAGGAGCTCCAGACCTGCGCGAGCTGCGGTTAACAGCACGGACCCCAGAGACGGGCTTGAGACGCTAAGTCTGCTGCTGCCGCCACCAAGAACCCTGTGTGCGAGCACAGGTCACTATCCACACCTCCCTTCCGGGGAGCCTGGGGAGCCTGTGCAGCCCGCCACTGCCAGGGTCCCAGGATCCAGGGACAACTTCCCCGGGAGAACGCACGGTGTGCCTCAGGCTGGTGTAACGTCACGCTGGCCTCTGCCGCCGCAGGCTTGCCCCGCATAGTGCCCCTCCCTCCCCCCGGCCTGAGTGAGCCAGAGCCCCCGAATCAGCGGCTCCTTTAACCCCGACCTGTCTGAGCGAAGAACAGACGCCTCCCACAAACTACACGCAGAGGCGGGGCCAAATTCAAAGCTAAGCCCCTGGAGCTGTGAGAAAAAGAAGAGAAAGGGAAATCTCTCCCAGCAGCCTCAGGAACAGCAGATTAAGTCTCCACAATCAACGTGAAGTACCCTGCATCTGTGGAATACCTGAATAGACAACGTATCATCCCAAATTGAGGAGGTGGACTTTGAGAGCAAGATTTATTATTTTTTCCCCTTTTCCTCTTTTTGTGAGTATGTATGTGTATGCTTCTGTGTGAGACTTTGTCTGCATAGCTTTGCTTTCACCATTTGTCCTAGGGTTCTATCTGTCCGTTTTTGTTTTTACTTACTTTAAAAAAATTTTTTTCTTAATAATTATTTTTTATTTTAATAACTTTATTTTATATTACTTTATATTATTTTCTTTTATCCTATTTCTTTCTTTCTACTTTTTCTCCCTTTTATTCTCAGCCGTGTGGATGAAAGACTCTTGATGCTGCAGCCAGGAGTCAGTGCTGTGCTTCTGAGGTGGGAGAGCCAACTTCAGGACACTGGTCCACAAGACAACTCCAAGCTCCACAAAAATCAAACGGCAAAAACCTCCCAGACATCTCCATCTCAACACCAAGACCCAGCTTCACTTAATGATCACCAAGCTACAGTGATGGACACCCTATGACAGACAACTAGCAAGACAGGAACAGAACCCCACTCATTAGCAGAGAGGCTGCCTAAAATCATAATAAGTCCACAGACACCCCAAAACACACCACCAGACGTGGACCTGCTCACCAGAAAGACAAGATCCAGCCTCATCCACCAGAACACACGCACTAGTCCCCTCCACCAGGAAGCCTACACAACCCACTGAACCAAACTTAGCCACTGGGGGCAGACACCAAAAACAACGGGAACTAAGAACCTGCAGCCTGCAAAAAGGAAACCCCAAACACAGTAAGATAAGCAAACTGAGAAGACAAAAAAACACACAGCACATGAAGGAGCAAGATAAAAACCCACCAGACCTAACAAATGAAGAGGAAATAGGCAGTCTACCTGAAAAAGAATTCAGAATAATGATAGTAAAGATGATCCAAAATCTTGGAAATAGAAAGGAGAAAATGCAAGAAACATTTAACAGGACATAGAAGAACTAAAGATGAAACAAGCAACAATGAACAATACAATAAATGAAACTAAAACTACTCTAGAAGGGATCAATAGCAGAATAACTGAGGCAGAAGAACGGATAAGTGACTTGGAAGATAAAATAGTGGAAATAACTACTGTAGAGCAGAATAAAGAAAAAAGAATGAAAAGAACTGAGGACAGTCTCAGAGACCTCTGGGACAACATTAAACGCACCAACTCTCGAATTTTAGGGGTTCTGGAGAAGAATACAAAAAGAAAGGGACTGAGAAAATATTTGAAGAGATTATAGTTGAAAACTTCCCTAATATGGGAAAGGAAATAGTTAATCAAGTCCAGGAAGCACAGAGAGTCCCATAAAGGATAAATCCAAGGAGAAACATGCCAAGACAAATATTAATCAAACTGTCAAAAAGTAAATACAAAGAAAACATATTAAAAGCAGCAACGGAAAAACAACAAATAACACACGAGGGAATCCCCATAAGGTTAACAGCTGATCTTTCAGCAGAAACTCTGCAAGCCAGAAGGGACTGGCAGAACATATTTAAAGTGATGAAGGAGAAAAGCCTACAACCAAGATTACTCTACCCAGCAAAGATCTCATTCTGATTTGATGGAGAAATTAAAAAACCTTTACAGACAATCAAAAGCTGAGAGATTTCAGCACCACCAAACCAGCTTTACAACAAATGCTAAAGGATCTTCTCTAGGCAAGAAACACAAGAAGGAAAAGACCTACAATAACAAACCCAAAACATTTAAGAAAATGGGAATAGGAACATACACATCGATAATTACTTTATATGTAAATGGATTAAATGCTCCCACCAAAAGACACTGACTGGCTGAAGGATACAAAAACAAGACATGTATATATGCTGTCTACAAGAGACCCACTTCAGACCGAGAGACACATACAGACTGAAAGTGAGGGGATGGAAAAAGATATTCCATGCAAATGGAAATCAAAAGAAAGCTGGAGTAGCAATGCTCATATCAGACAAAATAGACTTTAAAATAAAGACTATTACAAGAGACAAAGAAGGACACTACATAATGATCAAGGGATCGATCCAAGAAGAAGATAAAACAATTGTAAATATTTATGCACCCAACATAGGAGCACCTCAATACATAAGGCAAATACTAACAGCCATAAAAGGGGAAATCAACAGTAACACATTCATAGTAGGGGACTTTAACACCCCACTTTCACCAATGGAGGGATCATCCAAAATGAAAATAAATAAGGAAACACAAGCTTTAAATGATACATTTAACAAGATGGACTTAATTGATATTTATAGGACATTCCATCCAAAAACAACAGAATACACATTTTTCTCAAGTGCTCATGGAACATTCTCCAGGATAGATCATATCTTGGGTCACAAATCAAGCCTTGGTAAATTTAAGAAAACTGAAATTGTATCAAGTATCTTTTCCAACCACAACACTGTGAGACTAGATATCAATTACAGGAAAACATCTGTAAAAAATACAAACACATGGAGGCAAAACAATACACTACTTAATAAAGAAGTGATCACTGAAGAAATCAAAGAGGAAATCAAAAAATACCTAGAAACAAATGACAATGGAGACACGAAGACCCAAAACCTGTGGGATGCAGCAAAAGCAGTTCTAAGAGGGAAGTTTATAGCAATACAATCCTACATTAAGAAACAGGAAACATCTCGAATAAACAACCTAACCTTGCATCTAAGGCAATAAGAGAACGAGGAACAAAAATAACCCAAAGTTAGCAGAAGGAAAGAAATCATAAAGATCAGATCAGAAATAAATGAAAAAGAAATGAAGGAAATGATAGCAAAGATCAATAAAAATAAAAGCTGGTTGTTTGAGAAGACAAACAAAATTTGTAAACCATTAGCCAGACTCATCAAGAAAAGAAGGGAGAAGACTCAAATCAATAGAATTAGAAATGAAAAAGAAGAAGTAACAACTGACACTGCAGAAAAACAAAAGATCATGAGAGATTACTACAAGCAACTCTATGCCAATAAAATGGACAACCTGGAAGAAATGGACAAATTCTTAGAAATGCACAATGTGCCAAGACTGAATCAGGAAGAAATAGAAAATATGAACAGACAAGTCACAAGCACTGAAATTGAAACTGTGATTAAAAGTCTTCCAACAAACAAAAGCCCAGGACCAGATGGCTTCACCGACAAATTCTTTCAAACATTTAGAGAAGAGCTAACACCTATCCTTCTCAAACTCTTCCAAAATATAGCAGAGGGAGGAACACTCCCAAACTCATTCTACGAGGCCACCATCACCCTGATACCAAAACCAGACAAGGATGTCACAAAGAAAGAAAATTACAGGCCAGTATCACTGATGATCATAGATGCAAAACTCCTCAACAAAATACTAGCAAACAGAATCCAACAGAACATTAAGAGGATCATACACAATGATCAAGTGGGGTTTATTCCAGGAATGCAAAGATTCTTCAATATACGCAAATCAATCACTGCGATACACCATATTAACAAATTGAAGGAGAAAAACCATATGGTCATCTCAATAGATGCAGAGAAAGCTTTCGACAAAATTCAACACCCATTTATGATAAAAACCCTCCAGAAAGTAGGCATAGAGGAAACTTTCCTCAACATAATAAAGGCCATTATGACAAACCCACAGCCAACATCGTCCTCAATGGTGAAAAACTGAAAGCATTTCTACTAAGATCAGGAACAAGAGATGGTTGCCCACTCTCATCACTCTTCTTCAACATAGTTTTGGAAGTTTTAGCCAAGCAATCAGAGAAGAAAAGGAAATAAAAGGAATCCAAATCGGAAAAGAAGAAGTAAAGCTGTCACTGTTTGCAGATGACATGATACTATACATAGAGAACCCTATAAGATGCTACCAGAAAACTACTAGAGCTAATCAATGAATTTGGTAAAGTGGCAGGATACAAAATTAATGCACAGAAATCTCTGGCATTCCTAAACACTAATGATGAAAAATCAGAAGGTGAAATCAAGAAAACACTCCCATTTATCATTGCAACAAAAAGAATAAAATATCTAGAATAAACCTACCTAAGGAGACAAAAGACCTGTATGCAGAAAATTATAAGACACTGATGAAAGAAATTAAAGATGATACAAATAGATGGAGAGATATATCATGTTCTTGGATTGGAAGAATCCAATATTCTGAAAATGACTCTACTACCCAAAGCAATCTACAGATTCAATGCAATCCCTATCAAACTACCACTGGCATTTTTCACAGAAGTAGAACAAAAAATTTCACAATTTGTATGGAAACACAAAAGACCCTGAATAGCCAAAGCAATCTTGAGAAAGAAAAATGGAGCTGGAGGTATCAGGCTCCCTGACTTCAGACTATACTTCCAAGCTACAGTAATCAAGACAGTATGGTACTGACACAAAAACAGAAATATAGGTCAATGGAACAGGATAGAAAGCCCAGAGATAAACCCACGCACGTATGGTCACCTTACCTTTGATAAAGGAGGCATGAATGTACAGTGGAGAAAGGACAGCCTCTTCAATAAGTGGTGCTGGGGAAACTGGATAGGTACATGTAAAAGTATGAGATTAGATCACTCCCTAACACCATACACAAAAGTAAGCTCAAAATGGATTAAAGACCTAAATATAAGGCTAGAAACTATCAAACTCTTAGAGGAAAACATAGGCAGAACACTCTATGACATAAATCACAGCAAGATCCTTTTTGACCCACCTCCTAGAGAAATGGAAATAAAAGCAAAAATAAACAAATAGGACCTAATGAAACTTAAAATCTTTTGCACAGCAAACGAAACCATAAACAAGACCAAAAGACAACACTCAGAATGGGAGAAAATATTTGCAAATGAAGTAACTGACAAAGGATTAATCTCCAAAATTTACAAGCAGCTCATGCAGCTCAATATCAGAAAAACGAACAACCCAATCCGAAAATGGGCAGAAGACCTAAATAGACATTTCTCCAAAGAAGATATACAGATTGCCAACAAACACATGAAAGGATGCTCAACATCATTAATCATTAGAGAAATGCAAATCAAAACTACAATGAGATATCATCTCACACCAGTCAGAATGGCCATCATCAAAAAATCTAGGAACAATAAATGCTGGAGAGCGTGTGGAGAAAAGGGAACACTCTTGCACTGCTGGTGGGAATGTGAATTAGTACAGCTTCTATGGAGAACAGTATGGAGGTTCATTTAAAAACTACAAATAGAACTACCATATGACCCAGCAATCCCACTACTGGGCATATACCCTGAGAAAACCATGATTCAAAAAGAGTCATGCACCACAATGTTCACTGCAGCTCTATTTACAACAGCCAGGACATGGAAACAACCTAAGTGTCCATCAACAGATGAATGGATAAAGAAGATGTGGCACAAATATACAATGGAATATTACTCAGCCATAAAAAGAAACAAAATTGAGTTATTTTTAGTGAGGTGGATGGACCTAGAGTCTGTCATACAGAGTGAAGTCAGAAAGAGAAATACAAATACCATATGCTAACACATATATATGGAATCTAAGAAAAAAAAAATGTCATGAAGAACGTAGGGGCAAGACGGGAATAAAGACACAGACCTACTAGAGAATGGACTTGAGGACACGGGGAGGGGAAAGGGTAAGCTGTGACAAAGTGAGAGAGTGGCATGGACATATATACACTACCAACCATAAAATAGATAGCTAGTGGGAAGCAGCCGCATAGCACAGGGAGATCAACTCGGTGCTTTGTGACCACCTAGAGGGGTGGGATAGGGAGGGTGAGAGGGAGGGAGATGCAAGAGGGAAGAGATATGGGATCATATGTATATGTATAACTGATTCAATTTGTTATAAAGAAGAAACTAACACACCATTGTAAAGCAATTATACTCCAATAAAGATGTAAAAAAAAAAAAAATACAATGGACCCCCAGAAGTTATAAAGAGCCATTTTATTTCCCCGAAGGCACTAGGTACCAACAGAGATTTATAACTATGAACAAACATAATAGAATGTCTTATGTCTATACAGAAAAAAAAAATTCTTTAACTATGGTAACACAGCCTAGCTACCTACTAGAAATGGGTAACTAGGAGAATATACAAATAACAGAATTAACATGTAATGAGCTCTTTTATTATATGATAATCATGGAAGAAAAGTAGAAAGGTCCTTGTTTTTCTCTTGGAGGCTTAATGAATGAATTCAAACACATTTACAGTCTGTAGAATTCTGATCTCACAGATTCATAAAGTTAATTTGCCTACTGCCATTTTTCAAAGTTTAACAGTGTGAAGATCTTCCAGTAGCATAGCAAAGGCTAAAGAACAAGTATTTTCTCAAAGTTTGAGTACAGTACCTGTGGGAAAAGAAGACTCCCTTCTGCTGAAGCATTCTTCGGGCCTAAAGTAAAACCTACCCTTCATACCATGACAATTTACAATGAAATCACCAATATGGGAGAAATGGGATTAACAATTGAATCAATAAGGGGACTGCTAGGAGCAATCTATTTAAAAAAAGAAACAAAACACAATATTCTTTGCATGGCTATACAGACTGCTCAGGAAACCTTGCAAGATGTCACAAAAGATAAAAGTACTCATGTTAAGGCTGATTCCAGGACAACTATACAAGATGCAGACATCATGGCCACTTCTCTGAACAGAGACTGGTGAAACAGGAAATTCCAGCAGCTTTCAGTAAAAGACAGTCAATATTTAACTTTGTAAATGCATAAATACCACATTTGATAAACACTCTTATTAAAGTTAGAGCATTCTAGTCAAACAAATACAATACTAGAATGAAGTTTAACCTAATGTACAATAGTACTGAGAGGGGGCATAGGGCTGTAAGGAGCAAATATGAGTGGAAATCTCAGTTCTCTTACTTCTTCACCTAAATAAAATCTTTCTTTTCTATTTAAACTTTCAGAATTTTAGCCACCACAATACCTGATTTCTCCGTATCTGCAATGGACTCTCTTAAATGTTAATAAAGAAAAACAACTGAGTCTGTATCTACTGACTGCATCACAACTTTATTGTACAATATGTATGATGTATAGCTTAATAAGCTCTATTTATAAGGAGTTCTCAAATATTTCCAAGAAAAAAATAAAGAACCTATGCTCAGTGGGTATTTAGCCAAGGAATTTTCACCATAACTGCTACTGTACTTTAGAATTACATATATATAAATACATATATAAACTTTTCTACCAATTCAAAATTTGAAAGATTAATTTTTAAAGGTATGTCATGCTTTCCCTTTAAAAAGAGATTATGTATTTCAATTTTTCTTAGTTTAATAAGAAAAGTCATTCTTATCTATTTCTGACTCAATTTTAACAATTACTTGGGGTTTTTTGTTTAGTTTTTTTTTTTTTTCAATTAGAGAATGCTTTTAAAAACTACTAGTTGGGAATTATGTAAACAATATTTATAATCATTTCATTTCAATCCCCTCTGTGTGGTTATGTAAGGAAGTCTTTTATTTATTTTGTGCAATTACATTATATATATTTTATTTAAAATATTTTGTTTTTAACAAAATTACATTTAGCTAAATTACAGATAAAGATAAAAATTTAAAAGGGCTTGGCAGATAATTCACTTATAATGTTCATCTTATGGAAATAAGGAATTTTAAATAAAGCAAGACAGAAAAAAAAATGTCCAAACCAAATCAAATGTGATACCTCATTTGTGCATCATGTTCACTTGAATAATGTGGAAGAAGAAATTTAAACACTGTATATAAATTTTAATGCTTAGTTCATTCTTAGCTTCAGTTTTAAGGATAATTAGGTTTTAATTTGAAAAATTCTTCTTTTAAAATGTATTGTCTGCTGATGCTATTACCAACAACTCTGGACTAAAATATTCCTGGAGCCATCCCACCTCCTGACAGCCCATCCTACACCCTCCCTGCCTAAATCATCCAACTAATTCACATCTTTAAATTGTAATATTTAATCCCGAAGTCAAAGTTTTAAAAAGAATGGCCAACTAAGAAAAAAATTCAAAACTCCTTGGAATAGGGAATGTGAAAACATGGTAAGAGCTGCTAGGCACAGATGAAGGGTTTTTTTGTTTTTTATTCAGAGTAGAAAATCATTAAACACTCCAAGAAGAGTCAGAGACAGCCTTGACTTTCTGTCTGTTTTTTAAAGCTTTACTACATCTCCAAGGAAGGGAGCAGCTGCCTTTAACATTTATTTGGTGGTGATTTACTTGGAGCAAAAACTGAGGGCACCTACTGAGCAGAATAAACTAAAAGTGCCACATTCTCTTAGATTCATCTCCCCAGATTTCAAATTCCCACTTCTTCCTTCTGCTTTTCAAACTTGTATCAGTAAGAAGCACCTGGGGTAGGAGTTGACTTCACTACAAACTAGTGGGGCTTATGAGCAAAACAACCTAAATAAAACAAGATGAGTTCTCTGCTTACCAGGCTTCTTAAGCTGCTCTGACCAATTCTCTTCTCCAAAATGTACCTGCAATTTTAAGTAAACTCAAACCAATTATTTCTGTGTGCTTTCTGACTCATAAAATAAATCAAATTCCTAATCTAGATCATCATTCTCTTTGCTGTGCTTTTTTCTGAAGATGAGAATCTTTACATTCTGTTTTCAAAGGTAAAAATTTCATAAATGTGGGTAACTTTGTCATGGAACCATTTAGGGAGGAAAAATCTAATGAAGGATGTTCTACTGCACCTGGACTCCAAAACAGACATAGTTTGTATGAATTCCATCAGAGTATTTATCAGCATTATGTGCTAGAATCTGACAACTTGATTTTGAATTCCAACTCTAATGCAGGAAAGATCCCAGAAGAGCAAATCTCTTTACCTCTGTACCTCATTCATACATCTCTTTACCTCATTCACACATAATACTTGGCTCATCATGTGGTAAGGGTGAAATTTAATATAATGAGTTTAACTTTCATAGCATATAATAGTATTCAACCACGCTTTTGGCTGCAAGTACCAGAATTCCTGAGTAACTGCACGTTGAACTCATACACCAAGTTGCTGAAGGTGGGCAGTTGCACACATGGGCTCAATGACTCAACACTATGAGAGTCACATCTTAGACTCATAGCCTTTTTCTTATGTTTGTAAACTCATGGTTACAAGATGACTTCCTTAGTTCTGATCATCACGTTAATGTTCTTTAGCCAGCCCCATCCCCACGTTTCATTAACTGGAAATATGCAATCCCTACCAAATTACCAATGGCACTTTTCACAGAATTAGAACAAAAAATTTTACAATTTGTATGGAAACACCAAAGACCCCAAATAGCCAAAGCAATCTTGAGAATGAAAAACGCACCTGGAGGAATCAGGCTCCCTGACTTCGGACTATACTACAAAGCTACACTCATCAAAGCAGTATGGTACTGGCACAAAAACAGAGATATAGATCAATGGAACAGGATAGAAAGCCCAGAGATAAACCCACACACCTATGGTCACCTAATCTATGACAAAGGAGGCAAGAATATACAATGGAGAAAAGACAGTCTCTTCAATAAGTGTTGTTGGGAAAACTGGACAGCTACACATAAAAGAATGAAATTAGAACACTCCCTAACACCATACACAAAAATAAACTCAAGGGCTTCTCTGGTGGCGCAGTGGTTGAGAGTCTGCCTGCTGATGCAAGGTACACGGGTTCATGCCCCGGTCCAGGAAGATCCCACATGCCGCAGAGCGGCTGGGCCCGTGAGCCATGGCCACTGAGCCTGCACGTCCAGAGTCTGTGCTCCGCAACTGGAGAGGCCACAACAGTGAGAGACCCGCGTACCACAAAAAAAAAAAACAAAAAAAAAAACTCAAAATACATTAAAGACCTAAATGTAAGGCCGGACACTATAAAACTCTTAGAGGAAAACATAGGCAGAATACTCTTTGACGTAAATCACAGCAAGGTCTTTTTTGATCCACCTCCTAGAGTAATGAAAATAAAAACAAAAATAAACAAATGGCATCTAATTAAACTTAAAGCTTTTGCACAGCGAAGGAAACCATAAACATAACAAAAAGACAACCCTCAGAATGGGATAAAATATTTGCAAACAAAGCAACCAACAGGAATTAATCTCTGAAATATACAAACAGCTCATGCAGCTCAATATAAAAAATAACTGGAAATAGATCACATGCTTAACTTCAAGAGAAGTGCCCAAGGGAGAAGGGGTGGAAGTGGGTGTTAGAAAAAATAATTGACAGTATCTACCATATTATTTCCTTTAAAGAATTGTAAAAAGTATGTTAGTAATGCTAATACATCCCCCTAAAACAAAATATTTTTTTTTACTCTACATAGTGTACATTTATTTTTGTCCTGAGCTTATTTACTTTATCAACTCCCATAACCCTCCCTCACCCTGATCTCAGCAGCACATGATAGCATGTGTTTTTTCACAAAAGCTGATTAATTTGCCTTCTGTAAAACTTGGCACAGTCATCAGAACAACAGAGGGGACCTGTTCCAGGATCACCCTAAGGAAGAAAAAAATCAAATATAACCAATTATTTTATTTAAGCAATTTCCTAAAATTCTATTTTTTAATAACTTAATTATCAAATGAAGCAATTTAAATACAGTGTTTCTCAATGCTTTGTGACAACCTAGAAGGTTGGTATAGGGAGGGTGGGAGTGAGGCTCAAGAGGGAGGGGATATGGTGATTCATATACATAGCTGATTCACTTCATTGTACAACAGAAACTAACACAATATTGTAAAGCAATTATAATCCGATAAAGATGTGAAAAACAATAATAAATAAATACAGTGTTTCCTTTAAATAACTACTCCGTAATTAGATGAGTGAGGTAAGATGTCCTGCCTGAGGCTGCAAAACCTGACTCTATGCCTTGCACATTGTTTCTGCTAGCTCACACATGCTTAATCTTTATTGCTATCTTCTGGAGGATTTGCTTTCATATGCAAATAGGTAATACTAGGCCAATACAGTTCCTCTGGAACTGGGATCTGGAAACACAGGCCCGTTTTGGTGTCTCAAATTAAAATATAGGTCAAATGCCATAACCACAGAGCACCTTAGCCTGGGCCATGGAGACAGTCACCTCAGAGTGCATTTCAGAAATAACAAAGAGAGCCACTTGCCCAGAAAAACAAGTGCCCATTTATAAGCAAAAGCTTGTATTTCCACTATTAGAGTTCCATCTTAATAGTATAAAACTGAACCATGGCAAAAAATAGGTACTACTGGAAATGGTGATCTTTTTACTGATATCAATCAACTCCACTTTAGTGTAAATGAGTTTGGAGTGCTTTCCTATTATATGATAGATCATGAATGGGGGCAGGGGTGAAGAATACAATACATGAATAACATGAATATCATATCTCTGAACATCACCTAGCACAGCCCTGCTGCCCAAGAGGTAGACAAAGAAGACACAGTTTGAATCTGGAACTGCTTAGAGGAGGGAAAGACCAAGCTGTGAAAACAAACAGAATGATAATTTGGCAGCCAAGGCATGGCATCCAAGGGACTATGGCACCACAGTTTGTAAGCAGTTCGCATCTGGGAATCTGACCTCAATTCATTGATCATCCATAATACAAGCTGAGCAGTCATGGGAAATCCAGTGATGGCAGTGGTCAAACTTCTGGTAGAGAGGCTGACAGGTAAAACCAGAGAAGTCCATCAGCATAGAGTAGCACCTCAGCCACCTAGCCAGGGCTCAAGGGTAAATACCAGTCTCTGAGCCCATGGCTATGAAAAGTAGAACAAATGCTCAGCCCTAGAGTTATTAGGGTTTTGAAAGTATATTATGACAGGAAACAGACTTAGGACAGTGCAGTTCAACCTTCTTGCTTCTCGGTTTACAAAAATGGACACAGCTGCTCACAGAATTGGCTCTGGGCATTCAGCACTTCTGTAACCCTCCATCTCCAAATACCAGATGGGATGATCCAATGGAGAGAAGAAACCAGAGACTGGTTCTCTGAATGGCACACAAGGGCAGAGACAGAGGGAAGGAAGTAAGAGAAACTTGAAGCTCAAACTCAGGTCAGCAAGGGACCTAGGGTTGAGTACAAGGCAGATGGCTCTCATTATGCAAGGAGGAGGCCCAATACCTATAGTGTCCTTTATTTAAAAGGACAATACTCGTATTGTTCAAGCATTCACTCATGAAAAAATATTTACTGAATCTGCACTACATGAGGAGCATAGTGTTCAGCACTACAGATACACCATGAACAAAATAGGTCTCTTCTGTAAACTATTACTGACATTAAGTAACAAATTCAAATCTTTTCTTACATACTGCAGTAAGTACTACACGGGAAAAGAACAGAAGGCTTGTCCTAAGAAAGCACAATAGGGCCAGGTGGCCAACTACTTTGGGTTAAGAGACCAAAAAATGATCTTTCTAAGGAAGGTGTATTCCAAGAACATGCAACAGAAAAACATAAGAAATTCTTTTTGAATATTTTAAATAAATTTAAACTTTAATATTATATATCATATATGTGATTGTATAGATGTACAATAGTAATATATAAGAAGATATACGGATACATTACTATAGAGGGATTATTGTCCAATGACAAACGGCAAACAACTAAAATCAACTTTCAAAAGACTGGTTTTGCCATGAAATAAAACACACTACTGCTGGATTCTTAAAGACCTTTCCTCTCATGTAAGAGAAGACTTAACCCTTCATAAGAGACCCGGAAGATAAGGAGGGAAGAGAAAATCCCATATACGACTTATACATAGGTGTATCTACTTCTAAAACATCAATATTTAATCTTGGTTACTATTTATGCAATCTGAATATAACAGCTAAAATCTGGGCAAACAGGCAGACTCAAATAGGCACCTATGTTCAAGATCAGAGGCTACCAAGTTGATAGAAGAATTCTGAGTGCTAGTGGATGCACCTAGCTCTGGTAAAAATATCAGAGTAATTTCAAATAGCACTTACAGAATAAGCAGACAAACTTATTTGGGTATAATGTACAATCAAATTCACAATGCTGTCAATTCCCAAAGGAGGGTAAGAATTCTAAACTCTGAATGACCTAACTAGAGGATAATGGGCCTACAAATTTTGCTTTTATATACAAAAGTTTGTAAGCATATAGAAGGAAATATGAAGGGGTCCTCCTGGGGTGCAGATTATATGGTGTGTTAAATGTGTGAAAATTTCACCAAGTATACACTTACGATTTGTACTAACTTTTCTGTTTGTATATAATATGTCAATGTCAATTAAAAGTGGTTTGTTTGGGGTTTTTTAGTCTGAGAGGGAAAAAAGTCAAGTCCAGGAAAATAGACATCTTTTATGGGACACACTAGAACAAAATCTTAAAAGGAAAATTTAGAGCAGCTTTTACAAAATTGTGAATCAGTGAGTAAGCCGTCGCCAAGCATGTTACTTATTTTAAATAATGGGAGAATATTCAAGAGGTACACAAAAGCTAATGAAATGAGACGTCATTGTATTTACCTAAAATAAAGTTTCATCTTAACTGCAGATTTTAAAAATCAATGTCATCCTTTAATCTGTGTTCTTATCATAGCTTTATCTTCACATATGGTCTTCATTTACACACACCTGTAAAGTTTTAAATTTGCTCTTTTGCAATTTGAATCATTGATGTCTAAGGCAAGTGCTCATAAAACTATAAACACTACACTTGCATCTTTCATCTATCAAGTAAAAAATAAAAGGAACAGGATGCTTAGTCTATAAGAACAATGGAGGAAAATCTGAAGTTGTATTTACTCAATAGTTATGAAACAATCTAGGTTAAATTAAAAAGTATTTCTCTTTCTCGAGACTCATTTTGCTATTCTTTTCTCTACTTTTGTATTTTGCAGATATTTTGAAACATGAAACAACTTCTTCCAAATGTTCATCCTAATTCTTTTGGGTATTTCCCATTTACTAATATATTTTTGATACCTTAATCCACTTGAAATTTTGGATTTCTAAATCACAGGTAATTATATAAGGATAAGGTTCTCTTCATTCTATCCTCATGGATTTTTCTTAGATACATACAATTGATGATGATTATTCCCTCTAGATGTATAATAGCGATGAAACTCTTGAAAAGAATTAGGGTCAAATTTAGCCCCTAAGTAGTGTATCATTACTCTTAAAGAACTTTTCAAACAATAACCTAGGACATACGTTATACAGATTCACAACAGTCATTTACTTGTGAACAAAAGATAAAGGGAAAGAAAGGAGCAGAGTTTGCGTACAATGGAAAATCACAGTTTTCAATATCTGTGATTTTCTTAATGAATAGAGCCTTAAATTCACTAGAGAAAAAAAAAATCCCTGAGCATTTGCTCATGCAGCGATTTGTCCCAACAGTTACTTCACATCAGATTATACAATCCTTCATTCACTTTGTGAAACCAATTACTCATGGTCACTCAGTTTCAATTTCTTTCTTATTGGACCCTAACAGAGGCATTCACCAGGCCTATTGTTCTCAAAGGTTAAAACACCCTGTGAGCCATGACATCACTTTGAAAGTATGTCCTGGTCATAGGAACAAACTCAGCAACATGACTCCAGGAAAGGGAGGGGGGAGACCAGAATTTTAATCTGATCTCTGCTACTATCTAGATGAGAAAAACTCAGCTAATTGTTCCGTCTCAAGCCTCTGCCTCACATATAATTTTTTTAATAAAAGAGCAGTTGTCTAGCATAGCAGTTCATAAAATGTACTGCAAAGCACTAAGTTGCTTCACAGTAAGTTTGGGCAATACTGAGACCTATATAGCCCTCTTGGAAATTCACAAGGAACATTAACACAGTAAAAGTTCTGAGAATTCCTGCAGTTCTGTTTAATTTTGTTCAACCTATACAGAATATTTTACATTTTTTACAACCTAACATCCCTAAACATCTGTGAAGCCTGCACTGAGAAACTCTGCACTGGTGATTTTCAAATTATGTTCTGTAAAATCCTCTCAGGGTTTGCCAGCAACCAGAGTGAGGGGAAGCAAGGTGGTGAAGAGGAAGCAGTCAGCAAGTAGGATATTGGGTCTTCCACCCCACTTCAATCTTTCTACTTTGGGGCCTCAAAATACAATATCACTTTGAATAAAAGAATCATTGCTTTAGAAATTCTTTTGTTTCTAAAATTCTCTGACTTAGAAATAATTTTCTAGTCTGAACTGACAAGTTGAGCTTATTATGGGATTACCCAGAAAGGGTCCACAGTATTTCCAAGACAGGTTCTTGTGGTAGATTGAATAATTATTCATGTCATTCCCTCCTCACCCTTGCCATGCTTTCCTAGAGGCCAAGTTCACTTCTCTGTCCCACTGATTTGGGGCTAGGTCATGTGGCCTGCTTTGGTTAATGGGATGTGAGGGTCCAATGTACTTGTGTGGTCTACCCCCTTGACCTCTCTTCACCATAAGAAGAGAAAGCCCCAGAAATTAGAAGAGACATGAAGCCCAGCTGATACCTACAAAGCAACAGCCAACCCACAGCCCTCACGCAACAGGAACAAGAAATTAATGTTTATTACAGTAAGCCTCTGAAATTTGGGGATTATTTGTTGACACAGCAGAAGTTGAAACTGTAAATCAAATCTAAGCTGATCTGACTCTAAGTCATATGCCTGCAATGTTAGCCTTGAATAGCTTTGGGCTAGAAAATAAAGTTTAAGGTAGGAATTGTTAAATTCACTATTAGTTTTGCAATATATTTGTATAACTTTAAGAAAGTACAATAATGCTATATTTCCTCACTCTATACCCAGTTCCCTTTCCTCACCCTCCAAAGATAAATGTTTTACCCACCATGATTTGTAGGACAATCAATGATTAACCAACATTGCCAATAAAATTCACTGTATATAGTTTTCAATCATGGGAATCAAATGATTTTCCCTTTGTTTATAAAGCCAAATACTGCTTTGGGGTTGGGATTTAATAAGAAAAATTCTAATATGCATTATCCATGGCTATAATTGTTTTCAGACAGCTTAATTACATCAAAATTAAAACTCAGCTATGTGTACTCAAGCTGTAAATCAAACAAGAGCATTCCCAACCAACACACATGGAAAGCAATCCAGAAAGAATTTTAAAAAAAGCTTATATTCACTTGCATCCTAAAAATTGAAACCACATCTACTAAAAACAGGTATACAGGGAATGAATAAGCTTTCACTTTTCTCAAGTTCTTTAAATTTACAGGAGAGTTATATATGAACATAATGTCCCATAGTATATGGAATGACCATGAAATTACTATACTTAATAGAAAATACAGTTGGAAAAACACTTAAAGAAAAAATTCTACTGGTGAGGTATCAACCCATGGTCATGTATAAAGAAACGAAAAATGAAAGGCTTCTGAAAGTAATCTATCCTCATGGAGTTAAACGTGTGCACAGAAGGGCCATACAATTAAAAGGAGAATTATATAAGAATGATAAGACAAAACAGCACCAAGATTTAAAATTCCTAAGCAGTGAATACTAATAATACATGTGAACTTAAGAGTTCATGATTCTTTTGAAAAAGAATGAGAAAAGGATCTGTGATCTACAGGAGGATTAACAAAGAAAAAAAGAATACTCAACTAAAATCAGAAACAAAAGAGAAGACATTATTATAACTAATACCACAGAAATAAAAAAGATCACAAGAGACTATTATAAAAATTATACCAATAAACTGGACAATCTAGAAGAAAAGGATAATTTCTAGAAACATACAAGGTACCAAGACTGAATTATGAAGAAACAGAAAATATGAACAGACCTATAACTAGTCAGGAGGATGAATCAGTAATCAAAAACCTCTCAACAAGGGAAAAACCCAGGACCAGATGGATTCACTGGTGAATTCTACCAAACATTTGAAGAATTAATACCAATCCTTCTTAAACTCTTCCAAAAAACAGAAGAGGGAACCCTTCTAAACTCATTTTATGATGTCAGCATTACCCTGATACCAAAGCCAGAAAACACACTACAAAAAAAGAAAACTTAAAAACCATTATCTCTGATTAATGCTGATGCAAAAATCCTCAACAAAATACTAGCAAACCAAATTCAACAGTGCATTAAAAACGTGATATTTGGGCTTCCCTGGTGGCACAGTGGTTGGGAGTCTGCCTGCTGAGGCAGGGGACACAGGTTCGTGTCCCGTTCCGGGAGGATCCCACATGCCACGGAGTAGCTGGGCCCGTGGGCCATGGCTGCTGGGCCTGCGTGTCCAGAGCCTGTGCTCCACAACGGGAGAAGCCGCAGCGGTGAGAGGCCCGTGTACTGCAAAAAAACAAACAAACAAACAAAAAATGTGGTATTTATTCTTGCAATGCAAAGATGGTTCAGCATACAAAAATCAATCAAATGTGATCACCACATGAACAAAATGAAGGACAAAAAATGATCTCAGTTGATGCAGAAAAAGCCTTTGACAAAATTCAAAGGCTTTTCCTGCATCAACTGAGATCATTTTTTTAATTAATCATTTTTAATCATTTTTTAATCATTTTAGTCATTTTTAATCATTTTTTAATTAATGATAATAAAACAATTATTTATGATTTTAAAACAAACTAGAAATAGAAGGAAATAATATCAACATAATAAAGGTCATATATGAAAAGCCATATATGAAAATTTCTGCAGATCCATTGCACAACAATATGAACACACTTAACACTACTGAACTGTACACTTAAAAATGGTAAAGATGATGAATTTTATGTCATGTGTTTTTTACAAGTTTTTAAAAGTGGAGAGAGAACTCATGACCAGTTTTTTTTTTTTTTTTTTTATGACCAGTTTTTTTTCACAGACGTTTTCCTGCAACATGCACTTGGAGGTGGCTGAAAGGAATAAACAGTAAGCAGTCCAGGTGGAACGAAGGAAGTGGTCAGATAAACAAGTATCAACAGTTATATGTGTTAAATGAGAATAACATGAGAGGAAACTAGAATTGTTACATGAGTACCAATATATACAGAAGCCTGTAGTTCAGATGTCAGGATGTGTACCTTTATAATAGATTTAAATGACTCAATGCTTTTTCTCTTCAAAGATTTAGTACTTACTTCATTATTATCACTGTATTAGTTTGCTACGATTGCCATAACAAAATACCACATTCTGGTGTTTTTACTCACAATTCTGGAGGCTGAAAGCCCAAGATCAAGATGTCAACAGGTTTGGTTTCTCCCAAGGTCTCTCTCCTTGGCCTGCTGATGACCTCTTCTCAGTGCACATGCATCCCTGATGTTGCTCTCTGTATGTTCTAATCTCTTTTTATAAGGACACCAGTCAGATTGGATTAGGGCTCACCATAATAGCCTCACTTAACCATAATTACCTCTTTAAAAACCCTACCTCCAAATACAGTAATATCCTGAGGTAATGGGGGGTTACGACTTCAGCATAGGAATTTAGGCAGAATACAATTCAATCCATATCAAGCACACAGTTTAATCTCCTAGTTAATTGTACATGTGGTTTTTCCTAAAGAAAAACAGAAGAGCTATGGACAAATAGTTCAGGTCATATGCTGTCAACCAGGGAAAACAGGAGAATGTAATTATTTTCTGCTCTCAGCATCACCAGCCACTTACGCTTCAAACCATATTTTTGAGGCATTCACTATAGGCAATTTCACAAATTATACATTTCTACAGATGCAGCTTTTGTTTGTTTGTTTGGTTAGTTGATTGGTTAGCTATTCTACGTTTTACTCAGTAGCAGGAAAAAAACATCAAAAAGCAGGCTGTCAGGGCCAAGTGAAAGCTTGGAAGAACAACATCTCTATAATTCTGCAAGACTGTTCCCAAGAGATTTCACCACATCCTTGGGGAAGTCTGAAAGCAAAACTTTTCCTCAAAAGGTTTTAATATTCTGCCCTCCAGACTTACTCTGGACTGGGAAAGTCCCTAAGTATTTTTAAATGAAATTTAAAAGAATTGTAGAAATATTTCAAAAGATTTTTTTTAATATTCTAAATGAAAAGGCAATTTAATTCTGACCCCTGGAAACCAGATATATTTTCTCTTTTCCAGGTTCATTTTACAGTCATTTCTATAATACACTCAACAGCCATTTATTTTCTCTTCTGAATTTTTACCTGATTTAAATTCTTAAGAAAATTATATTCTTGCACACACTGACTAATTTTCTCAGTTGTCACTGATATCAGTAAATATTTATAAAGACCAGCTGGGTAAGCTGCATTAACTAAATAAATATATTCTTGACAAAATACAGCTCAAGAGCTATTTTTAATTTAAGAGGCTAAATGGTATATTTAAGTGAATATTAATGTGCGTGTTTATTTGTTGGTTTAGTTTCTATTAATGTAAATTCACAGAAATGAGGAAAACAACCCAATTCACAGCTTTGTGTAATTTATGAAGAGCTATGTACTAAATATATTCCCTTTTCAATAATATAAGATCTGGCACATTTTTCAATCTATAAAATAGAAAATTATAGGATAATAATATAGAACAATTTCTAAAGGGATGAGAAAATGAGATTGTTCAAATTTAAATATAATCTGAGAGACCAGTTCACCATATCCATTAGAACATCTTTGTTTATACAGATTTGATGTTTCCAACCATTGTATTTTTAAATGTACAATCAAATTCATGAACTTTACACCCCAAATACTGTTTACAAAGGCCCAAATTTTTTTCCACAATTTTATCTTACAGATATTGATCTACATTAAACATTATTTTAAAAGTTACATATTTCTATTTGTAGGTTAAAGTGCTTACTAAATATTTCATTTAATCTCTCTACTACACTAATAACATTCTTAAATACTTACTACATTAAAGAAAAAAGCCATTCTAGTTCAATGGGAATATCAGCTACAGAACTGAATATCTATAATAGAACATTCAAGTGAGGTGATCAGAATGTTAAATTTCAAATAGATCGATATAATATCAAATTTTCCTCTATCAACCTAGAGATACTGGCACACAATATTTTTCTACCTCCCTGAAAAGTTCAGGAAACAAAGCAATGTCATATTAGTATTTAAAATGATAACACCAAGGAAATAGTGATGATGACCTATATGTTGCTCCCCTTTTTTTTAACTTTCCTTGAAGACAAAGAAGAACCAATTTTTTATAACTCCCAGATTACATTGGACACTGGTGTCCATTAATACAGCATAAAATAGGGGATAGGATGAGTTGAGAATAGATTGTATTTAAATGTCAACTTCCACCTAACTTTCAGAACACTGATGTCTTCTTGGCTTCTGAGATCATCCTAACAAAGTAAATATGAGAGCACTAATACGAGGAAATATTCCTGCCAGACAGTCTAAAAACATGAGAAGACAAGCCCATGACAGCCATTAAAATAAGCCTTCATTCTCTACATAAGACTTACATAAGGCAAACATTTTCATCTCCTAATTGTTTATCTGCCACCCAGTGTACTTCTGGACTATCTTTTATCATCAATTTTTTGGCCTGATGAAACATAAATTAACTTTAGTACCAGATTTCTTTAATTTTTATTGAAATTATATACATATATATTATATATTCTTTTTTACATTCTCTTCCATTATACGTTATTACAAGATATTGAGTATAGTTCCCTGCGATGTACAGTAGGTCTTTGTTGGTTATCTATTTTATATATATTAGTGTGTATATTTTAATCCCAAACTCGTAATTTATCCCTCCTTTTCTCCCCTTTGATAGTCATGTTTGTTTTCTATGTCTGTGAGTCTGTTTTGTAAGAAAGTTCACTTGTATCATTTTCTTAAGATTCTGCATATAAGTGATATCATATGATATTCGGCTTTCTCTGGCTGACTTACTTCACTTAGTATGATAATCTCTAGGTCCATCCATGTTGCTGCAAATGGCATTATTTCATTCTCGTTTATGGCTGAGTGATATTCCATTGTATATATATATATATGTATGTGTATATATATATATATATATATATATATATATATATACCACATCCTCTTTATCTAGTCATCTGTCGATGGACACTTAGGTTGCTTTCATGTCTTGGCTATTGTAAACAGGGCTGCTATGAATATTGGGGTGCATGTATCTTTTCAAATTTTCTCTGGATATATGTCCAGGAGTGGGATTGCAGGATCATATGGTAGCTCTATTTTTAGTTTTTTAAGGAACCTCCATACTGTTCTCCATAGTAGCTGTACCAATTTACATTTCCATCAACAGTGTAGGAGGATTCCTTTTTCTCCACACCCTCTCTAGCATTTATTTGTAGATTTTTAATGATGGCCATTCTGACTGGTGTGAGGTGATACCTCATTGTAGTTTTGATATGTATTTCTCTAATAATTAGCAATACTGAGCATCTTTAGGTGTGTCTATGAGCCATGTGTATGTCTTCATTGGAGAAATGTCTTTTCAGATCTTCTGCCCATTTTTTCATTGGGTTGTTTTTTTTGTATTTTGTTTTTGTTTTTTGTTTTTTGATATTGAACTGTATGAGCTGTTTGTAGATTTTGGAGATTAATCCCTTGTCAGTCACACCGCTTGCAAATATTTTCTCCCATTCTATAGGTTGTCTTTTTGTTTTGTTTATGGTTTCCTTTGCTGTTCAAAAGCTTTCTAGTTTAATTAGTTCCCATTTGTTTATTTTTGTTTCTATTTCCATTACTCTAGGAGATGGATCCAAAAAGATATTGCTGTAATTTATGTCGAAGAGTGTTCTATATTTTCCTCTAGGAGTTTCAGAGTATCTGGTCTTAACATTTAGGTCTTTAATCCATTTTTACTTTATTTTTGTGTATGGTGTTAGCAAATGTTCTGATTTCATTCTTTCACACGTACGTATCCAGTTTTCCCAGCACCACTTATTGAAGAGGCTGTCTTTTCTCCATTGTATATTCTTGTCTCCTTTGCCATAGATTAATTGACCATATCTGCGTGGGTTTATTTCTGGACTTCCTATCCTGTTCCATTGATCAACATTTCTGTTTTTGTACCCGTACCATACTGTTTTGATGACTGCAGCTTTGTAGAATAGTCTGAAATCAGGGAGCCTGATTCCTCCAGCTCTGTTTTTCTTTCTCAAGATTGCTTTCACCATTTGGGGACTTTAGTGTTTCCATACAAATTTAAAACTTTTTTTATTCTAGTCTGTGAAAAATGCCATTGGTAACTTGATAGGAATTGCATAGTCTGTGAACTGGTTTGGGTAGTATAGTCATTTTCACAATATTGATTCTTCCAGTCCAAGAATACAGTATATCTTTCTATTTGTTTGTGTCATCTTTGATTTCTTTCATCAGAGTCTTATAGTTCTCAGAGTACAGGTCTTTTGCCTCCTTAGGTAGGTTTGTTCCTAGGTATTTTATTCTTTTTGATACGATGGTAAATGGGACTGTTTCCTTAATTTCTCTTTCTGACCTTTCATTGTTAGTGTATAGAAATACAACATGTTTCTGTGTATTAATTTTATCCTGCAACTTTACCAAATTCATTGATGAGCTCTAGTAGTTTTCTGGTAGCATCTCTAGGATTTTCTATGTATAGTAAGTATCATGTCATCTGCAAACAGTGACAGTTTTACTTCTTCTTTTCCAATTTGGATTCCTTTTATTTCTTTTTCTTCTCTGACTACTCTGGCTAGGACTTCCAAAACTATGTTGAATAAAAGTGGCAAGAGTGGACATCCTTTTATTATTCCTGATCTTAGAGGAAATGCTTTCAGCTTTTCACCAGTGAGTATGATGTTAGCTGTGGGTTTGTCATATATCATGTTGAAAAACACCGAGATAAAAATATGGAGCCACATAGAGTACATAAGAAGGCCAAAGAAAAATACTTTTGTATGTTTTTTGCCATTTCTTACTTTCTTGAGTGACAAGTTGAGTGGATTTTATAACTGATTTCTATGCCTCTATTTCTCCATTAAAATATTACCAAGTCATCAGTGATTCTACCTTTGGTCAGAAAACCTCTCCTGCCAACACTCCTATCTAATCTTGTAATGAAAAAAATTACATGTTTACATATAAGAGCTGACATGCTGACTGTGTTTGATGGTTGGCAGGAATTGGAAAGGAAACACATTATCCAACAACCACAGTACTAAGAAAACAGGCTCCTTTTGCAAGATTTATCCCTAATTCTTTTGGGGTTAGAGAGCAAAATGTGATAAGAAGGATTATTGCTTCTGACACCAGTTGTATTCCACTTGTCTCTCTGTAAAGGCTCTCCTGTTATCTCAGCGATCATTTTGATGTGGCTGACTCTAGCCCAACTCCCGCCCTGCCCTCCAGACCAACATTTCAGCTTTTCAACCTAACAGTTGACACTTCCAACTGGATGTTCAGCTAACACCTCTGGCTCCAAAATGTTCAAAATGGAGCCTCTCGGGCTTCCCTGGTGGCACAGTGGTTGGGAGTCCGCCTGCCAATGCAGGGGGGACACGGGTTCGTGCCCCAGTCTGGGAAAATCCCACATGCCACAGAGCGGCTGGGCCCGTGAGCCATGGCCGCTGAGCCTGCGCGTCTGGAGCCTGTGCTCCGCAACGGGAGAGGCCACAACAGTGAGAGGCCTGCATACCGCAAAAAAAAAAAAAAAATGGAGCCTCTCATCTCTGCCCTCCATCTACTTCCCTTTCCCCTATCTTAAGAAACCTCCTTTCTCACTTTTCTGTTTCCTATTTGCCACCACTATCTGTCATCTGTCTTTGAAGTCATGTATGCGTCCTTCTTCCATCTAGATGCTACATCAGCCTGTCTTTACCAAGCTAAGTTCCTATTTTTGTGTCTACTATTGTCAAAGCCCTCAGTCTCTCCTTGAAGCAATTGGTCCTATATTCTGCTATAAGATATGTCTCCCTACAGCACAGCTGTCCCAGGCTACCACTAGCCCATCTGGTGCTTTTGTACAAATCAGAAAAGACACCCCATCTTCAACAGACTTGACTTATCTGTCAGGAAACCTGTCATAACATATTTACAATGACTGGTCATAATAAATACAGAAATATACAGAGTTATCTTGTAAATGGCACCCTCTAAGATTTTCAGTGGACAATCTGCACACAATACTGGGCAGCCCTATGACCGTACCATCCCTCAACTCTACACATTTTAACAACCTCATCACCCGTGAAAATAAATGTACACCTGTCAGCCTAGTACAGGAAATTCACCATGTTTGGCGTCAGCCTGAATCTCCTGTATTATTTCCTATTTCTCACCTCCTTACATACCTGTACTCCACTCTAGCTGGCACACTTTCTCAGAACTGACTCACCTGCCTATCATCTTGCTTTTAATCCTTTGTCTCCCTGGTATGCCCTCTCTCCCTCTTTTCACCTATAAATATTCCATCTATTTTTCAAATGTCATTTCTTCCATGAAGCCGTATGTTTTTCCAACCCCAAACAGAAGTGAGCATTCTCTCCTTTGAATCTCGCTGAACTTTGTTTATACCTCAGTTACAATATGTGTAATATACTGCCTTTTATTAGAGTTATTGGCTCATTTGATTGATTCTGTACTAGATGGTAAACGTCTTGAAGTTCTGGATATTATGTTCGATTTTATGTCTTCTTCAGGGTCAAATCGAGGATTTCATGCAGAATAATTTTTTTTTAATTTGTTTAATTGAACTAAATTAGTAAGCCTCACTCCCAATAAATATGCATTAGATTTTTGTGGGTAAAAGTCTTCTTATTCCTTAGGAACATTATCAATAAGGAATTTTTTTAATTTAATTGCCAAAAAATTAGAATAAATAATGTTTTTACTCTCCTTATCTACATCATATTCAACTTACTTCACTTCTCCATTAGCTGGATAACAGTCCATTGCTATAAGATATATAACCCATAAGTCATATGCTCACTATTTTATTTTGTTCAACCAAGCAGTGTTAAATATGATTCCTTTTTTGTCTTTGTCTTATAAAGTTAGCCTATCACTGATTATATAGGTCTCATTCCTCCAAAATCTTCTGTGTAAATACATAAGAAAAGTCTTTCAAAGAGAGTGGGTGACGAGGTCTTTTCTTATTCAAAAAGGAGCAGATCCAGCTCACAAATAATTATGGGACAGGAAGCACCCTTAATCCTCCACCTGCTGTGACTACTGTGCCACTGTGGATTTTAAAGAGCTCAAGATCTCAACTGAATTGAGAACTATTCATTCATTTTAACATTTTGTTGTTAAAGCTATACAGAGACAGTGCTAATGAGGCATCATTATTATTTGATTCAATTCAGAAAACATAAATATGTGATAAATACATGATTTTTAAAGACTATGTCTCTCAGGCCCAAGGAACCCTAAGCATGTGTCAGAAACTGGGCCCTGGATGTCCATTAAAAATTGTGATGACCAATGACACACAGATACAAATGCAAGCAAGACTGACAATATTTATAATTTAAAATCATTTTAAAGTCCCTGCTATGCCATACTTCTTTCGTTGATTGACACCAGCAACCAAATACAGACAGTTGCATTCAATTGCCCTCTGAGATGAGAGCAAAGAAAAGGTTCACTTGCACTGATAAACTCATTTTCTACCTGTTTATCAACTTGAGGATACATTTTCCTTTTTTGTTTTGTCTCTTAGGAAGATCAGAATTACTTGAGATTAAACTCTTACTTTCTAGGCCCAAAAATACATATGAATGCTGGCGTTAAGGAACTCCAAGGGTGGTAATTTTCAGTCACAGGGATTTGAAGTTCACCTGTTTATCATTCCCACTCATATCTGAAATTCCTCTACAGCTTCTCTAACATTTAGTCATCTAATCTCCACTTTAATGTGTCTAGTATTAGGAAGCTCACTGTTACACAAAGACACCTTTTCCCTGAATTAATTCAAACTTCAGAAAGCCCTTCCTAATGATGTACTGAAATCTACCTTTTTGTCTAACTTCCCTTTCATTCCTACTTCTACTATTTCTACTCTCCAGAGCTACAAAATTTTTTTTAACTCCCATTTAAATCATGTTCCTCCTCTGAATATTTAATTAAAACTGCCTTGCCCGTCCTTAGATTTTAATCCTAGCTCTGCAACTTACCAGCTTTATTTGTCTTTATATGTCTTTAAAGACACTAAAGACCCTGGAAAAGTTACTCAATATCTTTAATCCTCAGTGTTTTCCTCTATAACAGGGAGATGAAAATAGGATCCGTCTCATATGGTTTATCTTAAGGATTTCATGAGAAAAACACTTACAGAAGTGCTTAGCACATTTTCCGTACCCCCTTTGATTACTGCAAACACCTCCTGTTTTTATATGGGAAGCCCTCTTTCTCTCAGTCCATCACCATCCCTCCATTTTTGTTTTTGTTCAAATTGCTTTTTCACAATGCTTTTTCCACCTGCCTGACAGACAAAGAGAAAATGGCAGGGATGTTGCTATGACCTCACACAATGCTAGTGACTCCTAGTAATACACTCAAGTCTCATTTGTTCCTTTGAGGTGTACCTTCTCTGTAGGCTGGAGCTCAGCACAATGTTAAAGAATGTCACAATGCTGATTAGCATTGACCACTCCCCTCCTGGAATTTCCACTCAAGGCTCCTCATCCCAGCCATTAATCCCCTCTCAGAGCTACAGAATCTAGACTGTCACAGATACTCTTTTTCCTTCAGCTTCTCTGAGGCCCCAACAGAGAAAAAGTTAAGTAAACTCATATGCTCCATGTTCTTTTTTGTCAGGGCCCTTGCAATGGTCAGTTAATCTAACAAATTTTGTTATCGAGCTAATGAGAACTAATGGTTTAATATTTTGCCTTTCCAAGTAACAAAAAAATGCTATATTTTAGACCAACAACAGAAATTGACATGACTTTAAGTCTTGGAGAACACTTGATTTTATCCTGTAAGTATCTTAACAACTATGCTTATAAGTTTATTTTTCTTAGTACTTTAAATTTACCTTAATTTAATGTTCTGTGTGTGTGTGTGTGTGTATGCTGGGCATCACAGATCCCCATATCTGTTAATAAGAAGTGGTAACTTCCTTAGAACACCAATGACGGCAATCTAAGGCAATGGTCAGAAATGGTTTTCTCAGTAAGAAATCTTGAGAATTCTTGTTCCCACAGAAGTTCACACCATATATTGCTTAGTCTAATCTTAAAACAAATTAATTCTGATCCCATGCTATGAACATACTTATACATAAAGAGATATTTCACAACTGCTGCTGTTGCTTTTTGGAGGTGAATGTTCACTGTCAACATATGATTACCTAAAGATTAAGAAATTAACCTAAAAAGAGAAAGGAAGAGATGAAGGTCAAATGCCCTAAAGCTAGAAGTAGTGAGCCTCTCTTTCCTCAATATTTTCCAATGCTTTCTTAATTCCAGACTTCAAAATGAATCATCCAAGAAACTGAAAAGATACTTATCATCAAACAGACTTTTAACCAAAGTCAACAAAAGCACAACTTACTGGCATATTTTATGTATCTCCAAAACAGGAAGGGACTGAAATTCCTCTAAAAGTTAGACTATTCTCTGAACAGCATCCCCTCAACCTTTTGCATTTAGAGGTTGTCCATGCTAAATATGAGATCACTCTTCAAAGTAAATTTACAGTAATATGTTCAAATCGAGTTTGCTCACATTAGTGGCTGGCTTTTCTGAGAAACATCTTCTATTGGCTTGTTTTCTATTTTGAGGGAAGTGGCAAATTTCAAGAAGCCTATCTTAGGGGACTTCCCTGGTGGCGCAGTGGTCAACAATCTGCCTGCCAATGCAAAGAACATGGGCTCGAGCTCTGCTCTGGGAAGATCCTACATGCCGCGGAGCGGCTAAGCCTGTGCGCCACAACTACTGAGCCTGCGCTCTAGCGCCCGCGAGCCACAACTACTGAGTCCACAGGCCTAGAGCCTGTGCTCCGCAGCGGGAGAAGCCACCGCAATGAGAAGACTGCGCACCACAAGGAAGAGTAGCCCCCGCTCGCCACAACTAGGGAAAGCCCCTGTGCAGCAACAAAGACCCAAAGCAGCCAAAAAAAAAAAGAAGCCTATCTTAGAGAACTTTAAATGGAAATAAAATAAGAAAACCAATCAGTGACTTGAAGAGTTGTTTCAGCTATTAAACAAGACACTTTGGGTCTTCTGTGCCACTCACCATAAAGAAACCATTTGTGTTGATCAAGTTGATAAAGACTAAGGCATCAGTAAAGTTCATCTTTTGTTTTCACATTCAAAATTCTCATTCGTAAAACAAGGAGGAACATGATTATTACTCCACAAAAAATTGTAGAAACGACACAGACATGTCATGAACAAAAGACATTAAAGAGACCTTTTCTATGGAAATTGGATGGGGGTGTGGGTGGAAGACGTGAGCCAACAGGAATATTTAACTGGGGTCAACCAGTTAACCAGTTAACTGGGCTTGCAATCTGATATCAGAGATGTTTCTTAAAATAATCAAAGAATAAAATACTTAAGTATCTCACATTCTTAAATACTTTAACTTCTAAGGAGATTAAACCACATTTTGAGTCAATATTCTACAAATCCTAGATGTGCCATTGTTTTCAAGAATATGACAATTTCCTAATGTAACCGAAAGTGGGGTCTGGCTGCTAGCCGCTCAAAAGCCAATAAAGAGGCCAGGTTGGTGGAAAGGAAAGTTTGCTTTATTTTGGATGACGGCAACCAGTTGCGGGGGGAGGGTGGACATCTGTCCAAAGGCCGACTCCCCCTGCCCCGACAATTAGGGGGCAAGAGCTTTTATAGACAGACGGAGGGGGCTACATGCAGAAACAATACAATCAGCTCTGCAGTCATCTTGAAATTGGTCCTCAGTGGTCTGACCAGCATCATCTTGATTGTTTTAGGTACAGTTAATCTTCAGTTCCAGGTTCGTTTGTTTCCATTCCTTTGAGGCCACTTCTCGGAACTGTGGCAGCTTATGTCATGGCTACAGCCTGGTCATCAAGTAGTTAACTTCTTCTACCTGGTGGGGGTTTCATTATCTATAAGACAGCTCACAGGATATGGCTCAGAATACTATTCATACCCCTTAAGGAAGAACTAAAGGTCCTTGACTATGCTTAATGACTAAACTACTATTATTTGGTCTCCTTTGACTGTTTTCCTTTGTTTCTGCATTTTCTCACTTCTCTGATTAAACTTATTTTGGGCTAAAGTTTTTCCACAGAGAAAAGGCAGGCTGAGGACATGGGGCAGCAAGGACCATAGGGTCCTGCTCCATTTCACTAACACATGTGTTATCTTACTCTCTAGAAGCCCCTCTTGACCTCAAGGTTCCCTTCCCTTTCCCCTTTAGAACATGTATCAGGGGACTTTGCACAGTTATATGCCACCTTAGGTCAGCCCCAAGCTGCTGAGACCTTAAATCTGATAAGGGATTACACAATGGCAGTAACTTATTCTGCAGCTCATCTTCTTACCCCTGACAAGTAAAGTATTGGAAAAATCCTTAGGGAGTCAGCAGTCTTTGAGTGTCACATCAACTATGCCACCTATTAGCAGTTTGACTTTGGGGAAATTACTATACTTCATACAACTTCAGCTTTTTTTTTTTTTTTTTTGGCTGCTCTGGGTCTTTGTTGCTGCACGCAAGCTTTCTCTAGTTTCACTGAGTGGGGGCTTCTCTTTGTTGCGGTGCATGGGCTTCTCATTGTGGTGGTTTCTCTTGTTGTGGAGCACGGGCTCTAGGCATGTGGGCTTCAGTAGTTGTGGCTTACAGGCTCTAGAGCTCAGGCTCAGTACTTGTGGTGCATGGGCTTAGTTGCTCCGCAGCATGTGGGATTTTCCCGGACCAGGGCTCGAACCCGTGTCCCCTGCATTGGCAGGCAGATTCTTAACCACTGTGCCACAAGGGAAGTTTCAACTTCAGCCTTTTGAGTGTTTAATGAGAAAAATACTTCGCTCATTTGCTCATTCAGGAAGTATTGGGGTCTACTAAGGCCAGACATGATCTTCAAAGCTGGAGACACCTCTTGAAACCAGACCCCGCCTCTCACCTTGAGAAGTTTATGATTTAAAAGAGGATGCAGAGGACTTCCCTGGTGGTGCAGTGGTTAAGAATCCGCCTGCCAATACAGAGGACACAGGTTCAATCCCTGGTCTGGGAAGATCCCACATGCCGCAGAGCAACTAAGCCTGTTCACCACAACTACTGAGCCTGCACTCTAGAGCCCACAAGCCACAACTACTGAGCCTGCATGCCACAACTACTGAGCCCACGTGCCACAACTACTGAAGCCTGCACGCCCTAGAGCCTGCGCACCGCAACTACTGAGCCCACATACCACAGCTACTGAAGCCCACGTGCTCTAGGGCCCACGTGCTGCAACTACTGAGCCCGTGCTCTAGAGCCCATGTGCCACAGCTACTGAGCCCGCATGCCACAACTACTGAAGCCCACACGCCTAGAGCCCACGCTCCGCAACGAGAAGCCACTGCAATGAGAAGCCCGTGCACCACGACAAAGAGTAGCCCCCACTCGACATAACCAGAGAAAGCCCGTGCACAGCAACAAAAACCCAATGCAGCCAAAAGTAAGATAAAATAAAATAAAAATAAAAAATAAATATAACATTTTATATAATTTATAATAAATATTACTAGTAGAAATAATCAATATAAATATTCTATTCACGGTAAAATGTTTTATAGATTAAAAACTGACTAAAACGTATCTTATTGATAGAATATATAGCTACAAAAGCACAGCAAGTAACAACTGTACTTTATACAAATAAACAATAAAAAATTAAAGTTAACAGTAGTTAAGCCTCAGTATCTTTTCACTTAAAAATACTTATACGGCTTCTATAGTTCCAGGTACTACTCTGAGAGCTTTAAAAAAGCATAGTTTACAGGCACACCTCAGAGATATCGCGAGTTCAGTTCCAGACCACTGCAATAAAGTGAATATTGCAGTAAAGTGAGTCACACAAATTTTTTGGTTTCCCAGTACATATTATAAAAATTATGTTTACACTATACTGTAATCTATTAAGTATGCAACAGCATTATGTCTAAAAAATGTACATACCTTAATTTAAAAATACTTTAATGCTAAAAATGCCAAGACAATTATAATAGTAAGATCGAAGATTACTGATGACAGATCACCATAACAAATATAATAATGAAAACATATGAAATATTGCAAGAATTAGAAAATGTGACACAGAGACAGGAAGTGAGCAAATGCTGTTGGAAAAATGGTGCTGATAAACTTGATCAACACAGAGTTGCCACAAATCTTCTACTTGTAAAAAATGTATTATCTGCGAAGCGCAATAAAGCAAATGCAATAAAATGAGGTATGCATGTGTTAACTCTCATCATAGGATTAATCACAGACTTATCACGGGACATTGTAAAAACATCCTATGAGTTAGATGCTAAAATTATCCCCGTTTTTTAATAGATGAGAGGAGTAAAACAGAGAAAGTTAAGAAACTTATCCCAAGTAACACAGCTGGCAGTGGCAGAGGCAGTTTTGGAATCCATCAATCTAGTCCCTGAGTTTGCTCTATGTACTGCTCCCTTTCTAATAAAACTTTATTATTGATTAGAACATTAAAGAAGACTCACATCTTCGTATCAGAATTTATATCTGCAAATTTTGACACAAGCAAATTGAGCTTGTTAGAAATAATAGCCACAAAACTCACAATGCAAAAGCTAAAATCAGTGTGACATGATATGAACAAAACAACTATGAATTAATAATTTCTAGGAATTTACACAAAAAACAGTTGATTGTAAAAATAATTTTTGAAGAAAATAAAATGAACTTTTAAAATGACATAAGTATGCTATACAAAATAGTTATCTACGAGTGAAATAGGTTTTATGCAGTTAGCTTGTCTATATGAGTTGGGATGGACCAAGTAAAGCTATGGTAACAGATGACAAACACATTCCAATTACTTCAGTGGTTTGAAGCTGAAAAGTTTATTTTTCATTCATGCTATATGTCTATCACATTTTGGCAGGGGTTTCTGTACCCATTGTTCTCTCTTGGGACTCTCTGGAGTGTCAATGATTGAGGTGACAAGTATCATCTCTCTTATTTCTTTGGCCACAGCAAGTCATCTGGCCATGGCTACCTTCAAGCAGGTGGGGAAATACCATCAGAAACAGAGGGGAACTACTTATTAGTGAGAAGTTTTCAGTCAAGATTTATCAGCACACAGCTCCCAGATAAATACACAAAATCAGTGCTCAGATTAAAAGGAAGATAGAGAAGCAGGATGTGTCTACAGGTAGGCAGCCAACATTTTCTGCCACCATCAATGCTAGAAATAATAATAAACATGATAACAATAGCCAACATTCATTGAGAACTCACAAAATGCCAGTCACTGTGTTCTGTATGCATTTAGTCCCAAAATCCCACCAAGAAAGTGTTTGTCTATTTTCTAGAAAACAAAACTGAAGAACGGAGAAGTAAAATACCTTTCTAGACCTTAGAGCTGGTAACTTGTTGGAGCTAGGACAATAAACGAGACAATCTGATAAATACCCCCTCTTAGAACTGCTCCCCTAGACTACTTCCCCTATAGTGTTTCTCTTCTGAATTGCACAAGATTCAGAGTTTAGAGCATTTTATTTCTGGATACTGCAGGCTTTGCAACTATATTCATCAGTGGATCTTGACTGCAAAGTAGAAACTGACCCTGGTGGTTTAGCTATAACTGGAAAAGACAACTTCCACAAAATTTTCTCATAAAGCCTGTTGCCAAGATCGTTGAGAACAGCATGTGCTTTTCCAGATTACAGTGCTAAGAAGGTCGACGTTGCTGAGGGCTGCAAGTCCTAACGAAGCAGCACGTCTCCAGGAGAGGGATATTTCCGCTGGCCTCCACAAAAGCCTGTGCAATGGTTTCTTGGGGAGCAGCTGGCTAAGACTGTTGGGAAACCACACTTAAGAGATTCATGCTGTTGGAAGGGCCATCAACAGGAAATGGTCACTAGATTGCCTTAAATCCACTGAGCTCGCAGAGGGCTGCTGCTGCAACGGGCTGGACATTACCATGCTGTCCATTCACTTGAAGACTAAAGGACCCCTTCTGTTCTAAAGGCGGAGTAATTGAAGAAAAAATGAGCTTCTGCCTAAATAAATTGTATTCAAATTACTCACTTACCCACACCTGGGAATTTACACCAATCATACCAAGAAAAAAGTAACTATTACAGTGTCTGGTATCTGCTGAGCTGTAAATCTCTTCAATAGGTGCTTCTCATGGGTTGGCAGGTGCTGATGTTAAATGGCCTCTAGCAAACACATGCAAACACACACACACACACACACACACACACACACACACACACACACACACACACTCTCTCTCTCTGTCTCTCTCTCTCCCCATGTCTTCCTTTTATGCCCCAAGTTCTTTCAATTACATTGGATCTCTTTCTGCACCTCCACTGGGTCCTTTCTCTCACCCTTGGGGTACACAAAACTCTGAGGAGATCCTCAGAGCTATTAGATCAGGCACTTCATCAGGCCATGGCTGGTCTGCTACTCCAGCCCCAAGATTACCAAGGGGCTTCTAACAGTATTCCAGTCTCCCCTGGCTACACCTTGGAACCCTGGGACATGATGAAACAATTCCCTTCTGCTTGGGAGGTGGGAGTGAGGGAATACAGGGCAGGATTTGGGTCTCTCTCATTAACTCTTACATCATCATACATTCTTTGATTTTGGCATAATCTCCATGCCTTATTACCTCAGGACTTTGGATTCTGATATCCAAAGCCAAGCACTTGAACTTTAAAGCACCTTATCTGTCTCAAGCACTTGGCTTCCAAAAATTTCATCTCGGCTCTACGTTTCAAAATCCATTCATCAATTCAATTGATGTTCCCTTTCAAAGCTACACATGTCCTCCCTCTGTGGGTGGTGTACAAAGAAAATTATACTACGGAAAAAAGGTAATGGGTTCCACGCTGCCCTACAGAGGAACAGGAAAGCGGGGTCAAGAACTCTGACAAATGTATCTCAAAATATCATTTGCTGGATATGTGTTCTGGAATGCTGTTGTTTCTCCTATTTTGAGGTTACTCTAATAACTGTAATAGCTACATTTATGTAGCATTTACTATGCGTCAGCACCTTAGATGACTTTACCCTCTAATCCTCACAAAACATTATGAGTTGGAACTTTTATCTCCTTTCACAGATAAGGAAAGGGAGTCTTGGATATGCTTATTAATTTGGCTAAGTTCACACAGGTAGTAGATGGTGGAGCCAGGCACTATGTGAGTCCCTGGGTGTACAAAGATTAATGATACAAAGATGAATAATACAAAGATGAATGCACCAATAAGATGTAGACATCAGACACTTAAATGGACCCTGATAGCCCATGTGGCTAGGACTGTTACTGAGGTTTACACACATAGGCAGGGCATTTGACTAGGATTATGGCTGACTTCCTAAAGACATTAAGACCTGAGGTGATTCAAGAAGGCTAAGCAGGAAGTTTAGGCAAGTGAAAGAAATGAGAGAGGAAGAAAATAAAGGGTCTTTCAGGCCCAAGAAATTGAATCAACGAAAGCACATAGGCAAGCTTAAACAGAATGATTTGCTCCCTATTTAGGCCTATTTCTCCAGTTACCTTCTGCTGTGTAACAAGCCACCTGAAAACTTAGTGTCTTATAACAGCAGTTATTTTGCTTACGAACCTGCAATTTGGACAGGGCTTTGTGGGAACCGCTTATCTCTGCACTGCCTGGCTTCATCTGGGAGAGCTTAAAGGCTAGAGCTAGAATCAATGAAGGCTGTCTCATATGTGAGTTGATAATGGCAACAGCTGAGTCTGTGGCCTGATCAGCCTAGCCCTGGCCTGTCCCTCTGGCTTCAGCTTCTTCACAACATGGTGGCTGGGTTACAAGGGTGAGCATCCTGAGAGAGAGTAAACCAGGTAGAAGCCATATCACGTTTTTTGACTTAGCCTTGTAGTCATGCAGTGTCACTTCTACCACCTTCTCTTTGTCAAGACAGCCACAAAACACCATCCAGTTTCAAACAGAGCAAAGACCTCAACCCTTGAGGGTGTATGGCAAGGTTTTGGAGGAGCATGTGGCACTGGAAATATGGTTGTGATCATTTTTTCAATATACAATTGGACATAACTATAAACATGAAAGAACAATATACAATGCATATAGCCCTCTCCCATAACAATTTTGTCATTCCTGATCTAATCACACTATTAGCTGGATGAGATCACTGATTGACTCGTATCTTTCTTGGAGGAGGTTAACAGCATTAAACCAAGAAAAGAATTTAAGTCATTCACTATCCACACAATAAGCTGGGCACAGGGAGATCCTGTCATCTCTGCACAAAATCCAAATAACACATTCATGAACTGTCTGCAACAAGGACTCAGCTAAAAATTGTGTCCAAAGGCTTGAATTTGACTCTTCAATTAAAAGACCATTTGAACCTGTTTGTCCCAGACTGCCATGGGTGCCTCTCTTTCTCTAGGCAGTAATCTCTACGTCTTGACCAAGAATCCCTAATGATTCTGCAGTCATTTCAGGAAGGGTTTTATCGTTTGTGGAAATGTCTTCAGAACGGTTTGAACACTTTTAGCTTCATCTCACTTACGGAGTACAACAACAATCACAGCCCCACGCCATTTAGTCCTAAAGTTGTAAGACGCTGAGGTTTCTATGCCCTACAGGGCTCAGAGTACAAGTGGCTCGGTATTTCATGCCCTGTTAATAAAATGTAAAGTGGCTTTTCTCAGGCAACTTGGAATGAAGCTAAAAAGATAAGAGCCCTCTTATCTAGAAGAATTTCGCTCTGAATTTTCAGTTTCTTAACCATGTCCCCTCCCACTCCCATGGAATCATGAGAGACCCAGACTAGAGCACCAATGTTTTCACCACGGTCTCCCACGGTGATGAGATTAGAAATAATGGTGAGCAAACGAAGACAGGAACCCTGTTACCAAGGAATTTACATTCTAATAGGAGGGGCAGAGGTTTACCAAAGTCACACAAATATGGGGCGTAATTTAGAAGATAAATGCTACGAAGGAAAAGCACCATTAATGCTACGAAGAAAGGCTACGGTGGGGAAGGCTTCCCTGAGGCAAGTGACAGTTGGGCTGAAGCTGCAGAATGAGTATGCGTTAACCTGGAGTCCGCGGTAAGAAGGGGAAGAAAGGGACGGAAGGGCGTTCCAGACAGAACAAAATGAGCTGGGGCCTCGCAGGCCGGAGCCTGGTGAACCCCAGGACAGAAGGCACAGCACCCAGGACGCCTGGAACTGTGGGACTAGGGGAGCCTGGAGGGCCTCTGTCCTGAGGACAGTGAGAAGCCACTCACATGCTTTAAGCCGCTAGGCTTGTACATTCACTGCGTTCGGCACCACGTAATTCTCAACTAGAGAAAGCCAAGCGGGAACGGCGCGGGAGCTGGCGTTGAGCGTACACGTCTTCTGCCACAGCCCGCCACTTGGACACCACCGCTGCCGTCCGCTTTGTTTAACAGCACATGGCCTTCTTACCGTGAACTCCTCTGCCAGGGTCTTCAGTGGTCCACACCGCTGAGTAGGAACCCAGCCACCTCAGGACTGAGACGGCCGCGTCCGTCAGTTCGCTGTGGCGGGAAAGCGGACGCCGGCGGCGGAACCGGATGTTGAGGACACGCCCTCTGTGAGAGGAGCTCGGGCTCCCAGGGTGAACGCGGCGAGCGTTTGTGGCCTTCCGGAACGTGCTGCTCGTCTTCCCCTGTGGCTTCTCCATCATCTTGGTCCTTGGCGACACGTTTCGTGGCTTCTCTGCCTGAGGACAGGATGCCGGAGTGGTCGCCTGCGAAACTGAGAGGCTTGTGAAAGTCCGAAAGGCCAACGGCTCCACGTCTGCTTCGACCCCAGCAAGGTCCGCCTGCCTGCCGGACGGAGGGGAGGACCGACCGGTTGCTGCATGGGGCTCAAGAAAGGCCGCCTTCTCTACTCGCTGGCCGCCCTCTGCACTCTCCTCAGAGCACCTAGGTAAAGGAGCTGAAAGTCTGAAAGTTGTTTGGTTTGTTTTGTTTTGTTCTTTTTTTCCCTCGTGTTCTCAGATCTTTATTAGGTGACGTTTGGGCAAAAAAGAAAATCCCTGAAACTGTCGCGCACTTGGTTCAGGACAAGTGGAATAGAGGCGCCTTTGCTTGCAGACGTTTCTCTCACTGAGGTGAAAGCCTAGCTTTGATTTTTTTTTTTTTTTTTTCCTAAAGGGGAGCTGACTGGCTGAATACATCAGAGCACAAATTCAGATTATGTCAGAAATGGTCAAGCAGAGGAAGGCAAGTCTCTGGGGACGAGACAAGCAGAAGCCCCTGCTCTATAGGAAGACTGACAGGTGCCAGTTTTATGTTGGGCGCGGGGAAGCGGGGGAGGGGTTATCTCTGCTCTTTCCAGATCGAGATTTGGCGGGAAGGGAACATGAAAAATGGCGAAAGGACCGGGATAAAGTAATTACATGGGGAAGAAAACCCAAATCACGCAGCTCGACAAGTCGTGATCCTTCGTTGGTACCTGACCCCAGTACCCAAACAGTTCATCTTCCTACAGTGAAATGTTCATCACATCATTCTTCTGCTCAGAAACTTTTAGAGGCACATTCAGGAAGGAGAATAAATTCCTCCTCTTTGTTATTTCTGTTTCTATACAATCTGTCTCCTCCACAACCAACTCCCACTCTTCCCCAAAGGAATCTTCCCCTTCACCGGAAGTCAGTATTTGTTTCCACTTCCTTGCTTGTGCTCATGTCACTACTCCTCGTAGGAATCAGCTTGCTCTCTTCCTACCTTGGTCAGCTCTTACTCATCATTAGAACATCATCTTAGTCACACATCTGTGGAAACTTCCACAGCGACTCCAGTTTACATTTATTTCTCTCACATCTTACAGCTCCTGTTACCTCTACCCTTACTATTTGCAACCAGTCACGAATGAATGCACACTCCTTTGCTCCTCTGTAACTATTCACATAGGTGTGTCTTGTCTCTTCCAAGAAAAACACAAGATCCTTGTCAGGAGCCACATGTGTTTAATCTCTTGATGAACATTATAGAGTTCACCTGAGTGGGCAATTCCATTTCGTAAGCAACAGTGACATCTAGTGGTTGAAAGTTTGCATGGATTCTTCTGACTTTTTAATAGTTGCATTTATAAGGAGAACGATATAGATTAAGTAATGAACCCAAATGATTCCTATCAATTACGCTTGCTCATGAAGGGACTTCAAATGCAAATTTATGATCTCTGCCTTCCCAGTGCTTTCCCTGCTCTCCTGTGGTCCAGTGGCCCACAAACTGCTGGTAAGGGGTCCCTGCATGTGCTCCTTGCAAACCACAACTTCCCTTTCCCGTAGGAAGATCACTTGAAGCTTTCATGGTGATTATGCGATTTTTAATTCTGTGCTTCCTGTTGAGATAGACGTTTATGTGCATAAATATTTATTTTGGAAATAAAATATGTAATTGAGGAAGAAACTTGAGATGACAAATATGATAGCCAGAGTAGAAACTCATTTCAAAGCCAAATGGGAGAGGCACTGTGGTGTAGAGGAAAGCTTGTGGACTTTGGCTTCTGAGGGACTTGGGATCAAATGCCAGGTCTTTCCGTTAAAGTCATGTGGTAGTTATGACAACTAACATCTCTGGGACTCATCCCAAACAATGAAGATGACATATACCTTGCCAAGCTTCTTTGGAGAGGATTAAATAGAATCATGCACCAATAAATTCTGGTCCGGAGTAGGTAGTCAATAAATGATAGCTACTATTATTATTATTTACATTTTGCTAAGAATTATTATCATCATGTTTCCAATTTGACATCTTTTAAAAACAAAATCCTGGTTTTTAAATTTAGGAACATCAGTAACTGATTTCGATTCTGATTAAAATTACCTCATCTCTCTTGGTTTCAGAGGCTTCAGCTCTAAAAAAATGAGTCTGGGAAAACTACTTTAAATCTCTGAAAATAAAATAGAAATTTTAATCTACCATAGACATCAAAATTTGAATAGTAATGAAGGGTTTAGAAGAACTGAAGCAGACTGAAATTATCTTTATATAGAGAACTTGAAAAACAACCTCTTCAGCTCAAGTTATAAATTGTGAGACAACCTGGATTTCTGGAGGGAGAAAAAAGCACTAGGAATAAATATGTAAACAAGTTTATCACAAGAAAATATTAAGTACTTATATGGAATCTTAAAAAAAAAATGGTTCTGATGAACCTAGGCTCAGGATAGCAATAAAGACTCAGACGTAGAGAATGGACTTGAGGATACAGGGAGGGGGAAGTGTAAACTGGGATGAAGTGAGAGAGTGGCATGGAAATATATACACTACCAAATGTAAAATAGATGGCTAGTGGGAAGCAGCCGCATAGCACAGGGAGATCAGCTGGGTGCTTTGTGACCACCTGGATGGAGGGGTGGGAGGGAGGGAGACGCAAGAGGGAAGAAATATGGGAACATATGTATATGTATAGCTGATTCACTTTGTTATACAGCAGAAACTAACACAACATTGTAAAGCAATTATACGCCAATAAATAGGTAAAAAATAATAATATTAGAAACATTGGGGAAAAAAAATATTAAGTACTGACTTGTGTGGCCCCCCTGTGGGCGAAATGTGAATAACACCCTTTTTAAATGTATGTGTTTTTTTTTAGAAAATATCATTTGAGCTTTACCTGAACCCTAAGGTAAAGCAAGAACTTGTTTCAAAAGTTTACCCTTTTTACCTATTATATGGAACTTGGAAAACTTTTTTCCATATAAGGGATGTTATATATGGTGATTTATTTCGCTGTCAATCCCAGATTAATGCCACAGTTAAGCCTCAACTATACAGCCCCACAAATTGTATTAGCCCAAGTAGCAACAATGGACAGTGATGTTTCTTCAGGAGGGTCAAAGAACAATAGAATTTCTGGGTTTGAAGAAATTTGAGATCTCTATTCTAAATTCCAACTGAGCATACCAAAAACACACCTTCCCCCAGTTGCCGCCCTAGCAAAGGGAGCAAATAATCCCCTCTCCACCTAGATCAGACATAACTCTCTTCTCCTGCTGAGAATTATAACAGAAACGGCAAGTCATGGACAGAAGACCTGGGCTCAAATTCTCACTCTTTTTTCTGTTATAGGAGAAGGGAGTGGGGATTATCATCCCCAAATCCCATAAGGTTAAACAAAGGTCTCTTTTGTGCTCACATTAATGACCACTGCAGGGTGACTGCAACTGCATTCCAAGTCTTTTTCATTCTGTGAACTTGACTGAAATAGCAGCCACTGACAGGGACATGGTAGTCTGGTGACAGAAGGAAAAAATAAATTGACCAATGAAATGCCTGAAAATTTCTGCTTGGAAGTGGCATGGGCCTCTTGCACTCACACTCCTCAATCAAAGCAAGTTATAGGGCCAAGCCTGATGTCAATAGAACAGTAAGTATACTCCTCTCATGGGGTAGAGCTCCAGAGAAGGGCAAAGTAGGGAAGGTCAGCAAATATTTTGAACAAATACTGAAATATATTATGTGACTGTAAACAGATCACCTGTGGTCTCTTAGTCCTAAGACTTAACCCCAAAGTTGCCGGTAACAATCCTCTCCAGCCTAAGCTCAGGATTGTGGTAAAGATCAAGTAAGACTATGGATATATTTTTATGTGTGTGTCTGTTATTTTATCCTTTTCCAGAGATTCTGTAAGTAAGTCTCATGTGGAACTCTACTGTCTCTATTTTTTAAATGTTCCCGTGCATCTCAGAACCCAGAGAGCTTTTAGAAAATGCATAGTTCTGGGCCTCATATAAGCCAAAGATTCTGATTCACCAGGACTGGGATGGAGTTCCAGATATTGTTTCTTTTTTGTTTGTTTGTTTTTTGTGGTACGCGAGCCTCTCACTGTTGTGGCCTCTCCCGTTGCGGAGCACAGGCTCCGGACGTGCAGGTTCAGTGGCCATGGATCACGGGCCCAGCCGCTCTGTGGCATGTGGGATCTTCCCGGACCAGGGCACAAACCTGTGTCCCTTGCATCGGCAGGCGGACTCTCAACCACTGCGCCACCAGGGAAGCCCCAGATATTGTATTTTTAAAAGCTCCTGTGAGATTCTGAGTTAAGACCAGGCAGGAAAACCTGAGCTATAGATCCTTTTCAACAACAAAATTCTGCAACCTGTAGTCAATAACTTCCCCTTTTTTTTCAGGGAGCAGGGAATTTTTATTGATTGCTTATATAACTTTCTGTTAGAAACTTCATTTTTTGTATCTCAATCTAATACAGATTGAGTTGACTAATGTTAACCAGGGAAGAACAGGTATTGATTTGTTCATAAGAAAGTCGTAATGAAAGTTTGCTCAGCTGGGGAAAGAGATGGGTGACAAAAAGTAAAGAGGAAAAGTAAAGGGGAGAGATACTTAAAGTGACTATATAGCACTGAGTGCAGAAGTAACAGTAATGACAGCACCTATTTATTCTGTGATCACAGGCTCTGGCTTAACATGAAGCCTCAAGATAGCCTTATGAAGTAGGAAATATTACACCTATATTAATCTGGGTGCCAGAAAAGTTGAGTCACATAGAAGTGGTAAAGCATGATTCACATTCAAGTCTGTCTAACTTCAAAGCACAGGATCTCAGCCACAGCAGTACCCAGATGTCAGTGTCACATACGCCTTCCAGGAAATTCCATCAAAGAGGCCACAAAAGGTGGGGGAGCAAAGAGTAACAAAATCGTCAAGTAGTATTTGCCAGGTGGCAACATCTCAGTGATCTTCCCTCATTGCTGTGTCCCAGAGGCTTCCGCTCCACTTCCAGACTTCCCTTTCTGCCACTGTCACTGTGAAGGCAACACTCAGACTGATGACCACAAGTGTTGCCACACTTTGTCATTTACTGTGTGCTTTCACAACTGTCTCATTTACTGTCCTCAAAAACAGTATTCATCAAAATGCCAAGATTGAAGTGATTTATCTACATCAAGAAGCCAAGATTGAAGTGATTTATCTACATCAGTATTTCCAAACGTAAGTATTATTGGTCTGGATAATTTCTGTTGCAGGGCTGTGTCCTATGCATTGCCTAATGTTTAGCAGCAACCATGGATTCTACTAGATGAACTACCACCCCCAATTATAACAAAATGTTTTCAGATATTGCCAGATGTTCTCTGGAGGAGGAAGAGGGGGGAGCGGCACAAAATCACCCCCGGTTCAGAACCACTGGCCTAAAGTGATGTAACAAACAGGTAGAAATTACTGTCAAACCCACATCTTATGGCTATAAACTAATGTATATTCCATTGCATCCCTGAAGCCTCCCTAGAAACATAAAATTTTGGAGCCCAGAGTTTTTAGTAACATCCAGGAAACTCCTTTGTTTAGCTACTGAGCAAGCTAAAGCGTAGAGATATGAGGTGACTCTCACAATTTTATGGCTCAAAGTCATTTAAAAATAATTTTAAGCATTCCTAAGGTAGTTGTGAAAAGTCGTGTTACTGATGCCCATCATTTGATAAGGGCACATCTTGTCCTATGGCTACATCAGTTAGCCATCACATCCCTCACAGAAGAGTACATCTGACATGCCAGTCTCTGGATCATGACTCTCCTTCACCTTCCACCCCAAACTCCCCACAGGATCCAGCAGTGCTGATTGAGTTACCAAATTAGAATAGTGACTTAATGGCATTGATTCTTATGGGTGAGCTTCCTTAAACTAAGATTTTTTTTTTAATCAGCCAATCAACAACATCTGATAGCTAACAAAAAACTAGCTGGGGTATCTTTCTTTACAAAATCCAGGGACCTCTATGAGACTTATAGACACAGGGTGTTTTAACAGTGGAGAAATTGAGGTCATTCCCAGAGAGAGAAAGTTTCATTGGAACAGCAGACTTGTCCAAGAGATGTTATCCTGTTCCCCACTCAGAACATGCCTCCAGTGGGAGGTTATTTCCTCATTATCATTTTTGACCCTTTGCTGAGATCAAGAAGAATATTTATTCTTATCATTTTAACATCTAATATAGTCTTTACTAGCCTTGGAGCAACTTGAAGACAAAGGCTCTCCTTCGTTTATTACATACTACACCCTCAATAAGCAACACAAACTAGGTGGCCAATAAATATTTATTAGGCAGCTTAAAAAGAAAAATTAGGGCTTCCTGATTGACTTTCATGATCCCAGTATCCATCAGGAAGCATTTTTCTTCTCCAGATGAGATGGACCCAGAGATAGAAGAAGCTTATGAAAAGTTTTGTTTGGAATCAGAGCATAGGTGAAAACAGTAAAATTAAATTTCAGCACATCAATTTTATAAAGCAGTTTAAGTTATGGTGATTTAGCAGAACACAGGAAAGCAAGAAAATGTGTCACACATACCAAATTAAGGATGTTGAGTTATGTTACTAATGTATGCAACTGTAATTTTAACACTCTCTGCCAAAATAAACTTTATTCCCTATAACTTAAAAAAAAAAACAAAACCTTTCAGACTTCTGACTCTTTGTTACCACCCAGGAAAACCTACAGGTAAGATCATCCTAATCCAGTGAGCACCTTGGGGTTTCTAACACGAGTGCTTTGGCCCACCAGACTTTCATATCCACTCGTAGGGTGAGACTTGGGGAAAATAAACTAGACCCTAGTCCCAGCAAACCCAAAGACTTTGTTTTTTGCTTAAACTATTTGGCCCTGGATTTCTGTCACTTGTAACCTAGAGTCCTAACTAATATGTCAGGAATATTCAACTTTTAACACATAAAATTTGCAAAGTAAACCAGGTAGGTAACCTTGTTCAGACTACCAGTGCTAAAACAATTCATGCCATACCATTGTTGCCTTTGATGTTGAGGGCTTTCGGTCACCTACAGAAGTTCCTATGGTGCTAGAAGCCAGACTTCCAAGAAACATAAAATCTGTTGTAGGTGTTCCAGGAAGGTAAAAGGAAAACCACCTTTCTGACCAGATGAGGACGTTTGGAAAATGGAGGAATGCCGTGCTCAAAGAGCCTTTCTTCTAAGCTTCTCTGACTCTCCCCTCCTGTCCCTTTTGTCTACATTCTGATATACTCCACGCCTGAGCCCTTTACCAAGTCCCACTTTTCTCAAGAGATTCTTTAGATAGCATTAGCTCTGTGTGAGAAGGTATCCCGTTCATCAAGAAACTAACCCAATCTTAGCTCCTCCCCTCGCCTTCATGCCTGTAGTGGCAGCTGTTGAGACGTAGCCATTCCTTAGATTTACAAGTTTCTCAAGCAGGTCTTCTCCATCCTTAACTCATGATATTCAATTCTTTGCTGCTCCAATTATTACTTCTTTGGTCACACACAGAATTTCAGAACAGATGGACCTGGATGCCAAATGTTGCTGTAAAGTTTGACGTTTTTCTTGCTCTAAATTTAAAATGTCACTATAATACTCAGTCTGTGAAGAATTTAAAGCTATTGTTTTTAAAAAGTGCCCTATAACTCCTGGAGAAGTAGTAGTACATTAACACATTACCTAAGAATGGAGTTAGTATATAGAAAACCACCCACAGACATATGCTACAAGTACATCTAATATATGAATACAAGAATTTGTCTTGTTTTATAGCAGTAGCACAAGAACTTCTATGTTAGTCATGTATTTTTATTTTCTTTATTTTCTGATGCTTTGACACCTTGGGGCCTTATTGACCCTAGAGGGACTACCCGTCCTATGGTTAGCTAATTCCTAGAGATAGCAGACAATTCATCCTGGAGTACTCCTTTTATATGCAAGCCATATAAAATCCAGAGCCCATACCTTTAGCCATCTCCTTTATTAGGCTATCACATGCTGAGCAAGTCACTATCCTGCCCTAATCACCACAAGGAAGGTAAGGTGCCAAGACAACTAGAGACAGCCCCTACACCCCAGAGTCCACTGAAATTATTCACACTGGCCAATTCTAAGCCTGCTTATCCTGCTTTGCCTTGCCTTTTTCACAGAAACTACAGTAAAGGCTCTTGCACACAGTTTCCTCTGCTTCCTCTGCCTGCTTTCCAACTCTGGTGCTTTCTTGGGTGGCACTGATGGAGAAGTATGCTTCATGTTTCTAGGGATCTGTGGGTATGAACTTCTTCCTTCATGAAAGTCATTTCTGTGTCTATATGTCTTACCATATCTGATTAAAATAAATCCTGGGTACATTTAAAAATACATCCTAATCCTATTAACTATTCAGCAAAATAGCTTCTAGTAGTAAATGTATTATTAATCTAATATTTTCTACAATATTCAGAGGTTTCCTTGTGAAACATTTTAAGTAAGACTTCAAGAGAGGAAAATTCAACCCCACTGAGACTATTTTGGAATGAATCACTTCCATATTCTTTAGGAAAAACTCAGTAATAAAGTTTATTGAGTTGGATTAGTGGTCTAATAATCTCTATAATCTCTTTTTGATATGAATAAAATACTGTGAGTCACCTAAGGAAAAATAATTTTCCCTTTTGTAGATTAGAAGTGATTTCAGAAATTTTTACAAAACTCAAGGGGAAAGGCATTGCTTCTAACAACTTCCCTAATTGTTCATTCAGAACTGGTGGTTTATCTTGTAATTTATTTAGGAAGGAGCTATTAAGAAGCAAGTGACCCTCACATGTGACTAGCTAGTGTTTCCTCCCCTGGAGGAAATTAATCTTGCGACAAATTATGCATTTTCTTTTAGTTGATGTTTAAATGAGAATGGAGTTCATGGCCTGGATGTGGACAAAATATATTTATAAATGCCTGGCTGAGCTACACACAAGAGCTACATACAAGAGCTACATTAATGTAACCTTTCATAATTCTTATTATGAAATAAAAACATCATTGTCCCAGAGAAGTTATTTTTCCTCCATTTAGAAGAGGAACTTGAAAAAAGTTCTGTATATAAAAACAACCAGGGGTAGAGCCAGGTGGGCCCATTCCTTTATGCAATGGACCTCAAACTCTAATTTAAATAAAATCACTTGTAGAGCTTATTAAAAGTGTGTATTCATGGGCCATACTCTCCAGAGATTCTAATTCAAAAGTCTGAAGAGAGGGTCAAGAATCTGCATTTTTATCAAGAAGTCTGTATCCTGACACAGGTGTTCCAAGAATCACAATATAATAGTCACAGGGAAACCACTAGCCTGCTTTGCCTGCTTTGGAAGACTCGTTGTTGAGCCATGTATGCAGTCAGCTGCCAGCTTTTGGGTTCTAAAGTATCTCCTAGTAGCAGCTTCTCTCTAAACATCGGGTTGATAATATTAAGTTCATGTATATAGTATATATACATTTATAGGTAGGTAGATCTAGATACCTAGATATAGTTATGTTACTGATACCACCTCATCTGATCCAGGCATAAATGGGTAAAATTTCCAGCTCAGTCACTTACTGACTATCCAAGTCAGACCAAGTTAAACACTTTGAATCTGCTTCCTCATTTTTTAAATGGAATTATAATGCCACTTCACAAAATTGTGGTGAGGATTAAAGGAGCATTTGTATATAATGCATTTAACCCAGTACCCAGCAAAGAACAAGGATAGGAGTGGAGACAATACAACTGATTGATGTTTTATACATTTGTAAAGAAATTGTTGTATGGTTTCCAGAGCTCTTTCAAACACATCATTCAATTATATCCTCACAATGTGCATGTGAGGTAGAGGGTACAGATTATTGTTCCAGTTTTAAAATGAAGTTTAATCTTAGTCTACTGCCATGATCATTTGATCATAGGCTTAGTGGGAAAAAATGAGCCTCAAAGTGGTTGAGAGAGTAGGAGTTTCTTTTGCCTTTTGAAGCCAAGGAATTAGTGTGCCCCCGAATGCTTCTTAAAACTTCAGAGCTCAAGGTGAATTTCCAATCTGTAGAATGGCAGAGTAGTAGTGGTTAAGAGCATAGGTTTGGAGTAGACAAATTTGGCTCTGCCACTTTAATAGTTGTGTTAACTTGACAATGGTATTTAAGTCTTCTAAGCCTCGATAGCTTCTTATAAAAATGAGACTAATAAAGCAATGATTAAATAAGATAATTTTCACAATAGCAATAATAATATCTAATATTTATTGACGCCTCCATAAAATATTTTGTACAGTGTATAGCAGAGTAATGCTCAGAATAGAGCTAGTATATAAGAAACCAGCCGCCCACACATGCTACAGGTACTGCTAATGTATAGGAACGGTTATTACTGTTACTAACAAAGAGTAAAGCAATAAATTTTTTATTAATGTGAACAGATAGCTAATGGAAGAATTATTAGTCGGTATTATAACCACTTACTTTATTAGGAAACAGAGTAAACATGAGGAAACTATGTAGCTAGGCCCAGATCACAAAATGACTCCATGGCAGGGTCAGATTTCTGCCCTGTCCGAGACCTTGTCTCTTCTCCAGGGATCACTGCGATCCTTTCATTTTACTCAAAGACTTTCACTTGGAGAATTCCCTCGTAGAGTTCCATGGCTTTATACCAAATGTTTGGGATCTGGAAAATTACCTTATACTCTGATGTTTAATATTCTGAGTTTCTGTTAAACATGGAGTTTTTGCTGAGTTAAAGGCCCACACAGTTCTTACAGGTTCCAGTTTGGAACCAACCCTAAATCTTTTGTGGCTTTGAGTTAGTCTTGGCAAAACACTTCCAGAGTGGGAGGATTTTTTAATGGGTTTCTTTAAAGAGTCACTTTAAAGCATTCATTTAGGCTCAAACCAAAGTAAACTGACCAATCTATTCCCATGGATTTTAGAGGAACAAGGGTTAGAATTCAGAGGAAATGTGGTAAGCAAAGCCTACTGAGAATTTGGTTGATACTGCAGGCCATTAAGTGACCATGGTGTCACTAAAAGGAACTTTCTCACAAAGGAATTTTCTCACAAAAGTTCCTACTGTGTTATGCTCCCATAATATTAGAAGTGTTTTGAATATATATCTGTATATATACACACATAATATTTATAGTTTGTACCAATGCCAAAGGTTGTCATAAAGTTGATATTTTGCTGAATATCAAATATCAAACTTCCAGTATAAAAGAATAACTCTAAAAAATTTTTATTGACTATAGCAGTGAAAATTTAAAAGTCTAACATGACAGTGAAGAACCATAATTTTCCAAACACTGTAGCTGCTAACAGCTCCTACAGTTATTACAGAGCACATCTGCCTTACTGAGTAGATATTTTTCTAAGTAAAAGACAAAGATATTTTCCCACAATACTTTTTTTTCCCTCTTCTCCATAGTTTTTATATTCTTTGTTAGATCTGAAAATTGCATATGACTTTGGAGCTTTTTCACCCTCAGGAATATTTGAGATGGGAAGCTGATATTCTGCTCTTAATTCTTTCTCATAAGTTATGGAGAATGGGGCTTTTTTTTCCTGAAAGAACTCATGGCTCAAATATATTTTAAAAGTTAAAAAATATGTCTTATATTGGTGACATCGTTTAGTATTAGGATGAATGTTAGTATCCAATAATTCTATAAAGATTAAAAGAATAATACCATTTTATTTCTATTGTACTCTATCTTTAAAATAATGTAATAATTGTTTTTAATAGTTTTCCTAAATCTATCTAGCTAAAGTACCTTCTCTTCTTTTAACATTCAGTCAAATTTCTTACTTTGTTAACTCTTATCTTTTTTTAATTGAGATATCATTGACATACAGCATTGTGTAAGTTTAAGGTGTACAACATGTTGATTTGATACCTTTATATATTGCAATATGATTACCACTGTAGCATTAGCTAACACCTCTAGCACATGACATAATTATAATTTCATTTTGTGTGAGAACATTTAAGATCTAATCTCTTAGCAACTTTAAAGCATATAATACATGATTGTTGACTATTGTCACACTACTGTGCATTAGATCTTCAGAACTTATTTATCTTCTAACCACAAATTTGTACCCTTTGGCTATCACCTCCATCTCCCCATTTCTCCCACTTCCCAGCCCTTGTAATAGCCATACTACTCTGTTTCTATGAATTAGCTTTTTTAGATTTCACATACAGCATACCTCAGAGATATTGCAGGTTTGGTTCCAGACCACTGCAATAAAGCAAGTCACACAGATTTTTGGTTTCCCAAAAGATATGAAAGTTATGTCTACACGGTACTACAGTCTATTAAACGTGCTATGGTATTATGTCTTTAAAAACATGTACATACCTTAATTAAATAATCCTTTATTACTAAAAATGCTAACCATCATCTGGGCCTTCAGCAAGTTGTAATGTTTTTACAATACTATGATCAGATATAATTGATCATAGGTCACCATAACAAAATACAATAATAATGAAAAGGTTTGAAATATCACAAGAATTACCAAATGTGAAACAGAGACATGAAGTGAGCAAATGCTCTTGGAAAAAAATGGCACTGATAGACTTGCTCAACACAGGATTGCAACAAAACTTCAATTGGTAAAAAACTCAGTATCTGCAAAGTGCAATAAAGCTAAATGCAGTAAAACGAGGCATGCCTATATAAGTAAGATCATGCAGTATTTGTCTTTGTCTGAGTTATCTCACTTGGCATAATGGGTCCATCCATGTTGTTAAAAATAGCAAGATTTCCTCCTTTTCCATAATTTTCCAAACACTGTAGCTGCTAACAGCTCCTACGGTTATTACAGAGCACATCTGCCTTACTGAGTAGATATTTTTCTAAGTAAAAGACAAAGATATTTTCCCACAATACTTTTTTTCCCTCTTCTCCATAGTTTTTATATTCTTTGTTAGACCTGAAAATTGTATATGACTTTGGAGCTGTATTCCATTGTATTCCAATGTATTCCATTGTATACATATACCACATCTTGTTTATCCATTTATCCATTGATGGACACTTAAGTTGTTTCCATATTTTGGCTATTGTGAGTAATGCTCTAATAAACATGAGGTGCAGATATCTCTTCAATATGCTGTTTTTATTTCCTTTGTATATCTACCCAAAAGTGGGATTGCTGAATCATTATGGCAGTTCTACATTTAATATTTTGAGCAACCTCCATACTGGCTTTAGTATCAGGGTAATGCTGGTTTTGTAAAATGAGTTTGGGTGGGTTCCCTACTCTTCAAATTTTGGAAGAGTATGAGAAGGATTGGCATTAATTCTTCTCTAAGTGCTTGGTAAAATTTACAGGGAAACCATGTGTTTCTGGCCTTTTCTTTCTTGGGAGGTTTTTGATTACTGATTGAATATTCTTACTTATTATTGGTCTGTTCAGATCTTCTACTTCTTCATGATTCTTGATTGGTTGTCATGAATCTTGATAGATTGTATCTTTTTCTAGGAATTTATCCATTTGTTCTAGGTTATCTAGTTTGTTGGTATGTAATTTTTCATAGTAGACTCTTATGATCTTTTGTATTTTGTGTTATTGATTTTAATAACTCCTTTCATTTCTGATTTTATTTATCTGAGTCTTTCCTCTCTTTTTCTCAGTTAGTCTACCTAATGGTTTGTCAGTTTTGTTTATCTTTATTGTTTATTTATTTATTTCTTTGGCCACGCTGCGCGGCATGCGGGATCTTAGTTTCCCTGACCGGGGATCGAACCCACGCCCCCTGCAGTGGAACTGCAGAGTCTTAACCACTGGACCACCAGGGAAGTCCCAATTTTGTTTATCTTTTTAAAAAATCAGCCCTTAGTTTCTTTTTTTCTGTTGTTTTTCTAGTCTCAATGTCATTTATTTACATTCTGATCTTTCTTATTTCCTTCATTCTGCTAGCTTTAGGCATAGTTCTTTTTCTAATTCCTTGAAGTGTACAGTTAGGTTGTTTATTTGAGATTTTTCATTTTCTTAGTGTAGGCATTTATCATTATAATCTTCTCTCTTAGAACTACTTTTGCTGCATCCTATAAATTTTGGTATGTTGTGTTTCCATTTTCATTTCTTTCAAGACTTTTTAAATTTCCCTTTTGATTTCTTCTTTGATTCAATGTTTGTTTAGGGGTATGTTGTCTTAATTTCCACATATTTGTGAATTTTCAAGTTTTCTTCTGTTATTGATTTCTAGTTTCATACTATTATGGTCCAAAAAGATACTTGGTATTTCAATCTTCTTAAATTTGCTAAGACTTGTTTTGTGAGCTAACATATGATATATCCTGGAGAATGTTCCGTGCATGCTTGAGAAGAATGTGTATTCTGCTGCTGTCAGATGGAATGTTCTGTATATGTCTGATAGGTTCATTTGGTCTAAAGTAAAATTCTAGTCCAATATCTCCGTATTAATTTTCTGTCTGGATTATCTATCCACTGTTGAAAGTGAAATACTGAAGTTCCCTACTATTATTATATTGTTCTCTGTTTCTCCCTTTAGATCTGTTAGTATTTGCTTAATATGTTTAGGTGCTCCAGTGTTAGGTGTATACATATTTACAATTGTTATATCCTCTTGATGAATTGACCTCTTTATCATTATATAATGATTACCTTCTTTGTCTCTTGTTACAATTTTTACTTAAAGTCCATTTTGTCTGATATAAATGTGGCTAACCCTGTTCTCTTTTGATTTCCATTTGCATGGAATATCTTTTCCATTCCTTCACTTTGCACCTATGTGTGTCCTTAAAGGTGAAGTGAATCTCTTGTAGGCATATACTTGGGTCTTGCGTTTTTTTTTTTATTCTGTCAGCTACTTTATGCCTTTTGATTGGAGAATTTAATCTGTTTACATTTTAGTAATTATTGATAGGTGAGGACTTACTAATGCCATCTTATTGTTTTCTGGCTATTTTGTACTTCCATTGCTTCTTTCTTCCTCTCTTGCTAGCTTCCATTGTGAATTCATGATTATCATAGTGGTATGCTTTAATTCCCTTCTCTTTATCTATTGTGTATCTACTGTAGGTTTTTACTCTCTCGTTACCATGAGGGTTATTTAAAACATCTTTTGCCAGTTATTTTAAGCTGATAACAACCTAACTTTGATCACATCTAGAAACTCTACCCTTTTATTCCTTCCCCCCATTTTATGTTTTAATGTAATAATTTAACTCTTTTTATTGCATATCCATTAACTAATTATTGTAGCTATGGTTATTTTAGTACTTTTGTCCTTTAACCTCTATACTTAGAGTTAAGTAGTGCCACCATATTACAGTGTTGGACTATTCTGAATTTGACTATATACTTAACTTTACCTGTGGTTTTTATATTTTTATATATTTACATGTTACTAATTAATGTCCTTTTATTTCAACTTTAAGAACTCCTGTCAGCATAGGCAGGTCTTGTGGTGATGAATTCCCTCAGCTTTTGTTTGTCTGGGAAAGTCTTTATCTCTCCTTCATTTATGAATGACAGGTTTGCCAAGGTATTCTTGGTTGGCAGTTTTCTTCTTTCAGTGCTTTGAATATATCATCCCACTTTCTCCTGGCCTGCAAGGTTTCTGCTGAAAAATCTGCTGTTAGCCTTATGAGAGGGTTCCCTTATACATGAGGAATTTCTTTTGTCTTGCTGCTTTTAAAATTCTCTGTCTTTGATTTTAGACAATTTTATCATAATATGTCTTGGAGAAGATCATTTTGAGTTGAAATTGCTTGTAAACTTATATGCCTCATGAACTAGAATGTCCAGTCTCTCCCCAGATTTGGGAGGTTCACAGTCATTATTTCTTAAAATAAGCTTTCTACCCCTTTCTCCCTCTCTTCTCCTTCTATGACTCTAATAACACATAGATTATTTCTCTTGATAGTATCCTATAGTTCATGTAAGCCTTCTTCACCTTCTTCACTCTTTTTCATTTATCATTTTATTTTCAATTTTTCTTTGTTATCCTCTGGCTGGTAATTTCAAATGACCTGTATTCTACTTCATAGATTCTTCCTTCTGCTTCATTGATAGGCTGTTGACAGTTTCTATTTCATTTTTTCCATTCATTGCATTCTTCATCTCCAGAATTAGTTTAGTTCTCTTTTTATGATTTTTGTTTCTTTTATACTTCTCATTTGTTGATGTATTGTATCCCTGATTTTGTTGAATTGTCTTTCTGTTTTCTAGTAGCTCACTGAGCTTCCTTAAAACAGTTACTTTGAATTCTTTATCAGGCAAATCTCAGACCTCCATTTCTTTGGGATCACTTACTGGAAAATTAGCCTTGGTAATTAGCCTTTGGTAGTGTCCAGTTTCCTTGATTTTTTTATATTTCTTTAAGTCTTACATTGCTGTCTTTGCATTTGAAGAAGCAGCCACCTCTTCTAGTCTTTACTGACTGACTTCAGGAGAGAAATGTACTCCATCAGCCCTGTTAGGGATTCTGAGGTTTTCTTAGAGCTTTTCTGTGGGTATGTCTACTCCACACTTCTTACTCCCTCTGGGAGGGAAATTCTTAAGACTGTATGCCTTCTCTTGATCCTGCAAAGCCAGACCAGGTTCTGACAGCTTCTCATTTTCTTTATTTTCCTAGGGCACTTCTCAGTTTTGTGTGCTTTTTCCCAGTCCTGTAAACTTGGGTCAGCTTTCTACACATGTGCATACATGCTCCCGAGCTATTTGCAAAGCCTTGCTTCCACCATCCTCAGGCGTGTACACGGGGAGCCAGCCACAGGGTTGGGAGGTAGTAGAGTGTGGGTGAAGCATGCAGAATGTTGGGGGTACCCACGGGCCAACTGGGGAGATCTGTAGGCAAGGTATCTGAAGCAGCCTAAGAGCTGTCTTCTTGATGGAGTCTGCCATATGGCTAGTAGGATCTGCATCCCTTCGATATGTTCCATTCTGAGCTCTGACTGCTATCATCCCAGCTACTCCCTGTCCCTTAGTCATGCAGCACACCTCACTGTTCTAGATGGGGCAAGAAAGGAATTGATATCTTTAACGGCCTCCTGCATAGCTGAGAAAGTAAAACTATTCCTCTTACCCCCTTCAATCCATTCAACCTCAGATTTTTGCTCCAACAGTGAAAGGAACTTTTCCGCTGGACTACCCCCAGACATCTCCAAAGGCACTCTTGTCTGTGAGTGATTGTCTAAATCAGTGTTTTTTGGATGGAAGATGGTAGAAAGCTCCTACTTCACCATTTTGATATCTAACTCTGCCTTCACCTCTTTTTTTTAAATCATGATGTTACACTGACATCTTGTGGTAATTGATATGGCTTGTTTGTCCTAAACTGACAAAATTAAGCAAGTAGTGACATAATTCAAAAAGGAAGAGAGATATTATTGAGTTGTAGACATTGTGCTTAGTGCTGTAGTAAGAATTAAATAGCTTGCCCAAAGTTATATGTGTGGGGAATCCAGAATTTGACTTTAGGTAGTTTGACTCTAGCAATGTGCTTTCCAACATGAGAGTGACTAGCCATGTGTGGCTTTTTAATTTAAATTAATTAAATTATATAAAACTAGAAATTCAGTTCCCTTAACAGCCACATTACAAGTGCTCAATAGCTACACATGCCTAGTGAGTACCATCCTGGACAAGGTAGAGAATATCTCCATTTTTGCAGAAACCTTTATTGGACAGCACTGCCCTAGAAGCAAAACTCGACATCTCTACTACACCACTTCACCTGTGCTTTTATATAATATTGTCAGAGTATTAAAGCAAGTTTATTCTCAAAATTTTAATTATTCCTTCTCTGCAGATGACTATTACAAGTATATATCTAGCTTGGCAATTTTCCTAATTATCAGTGCCACATTTCCATCTGTATGGCAGATTTGTTCACTTGGACACTCTAATATAAACCCAAACTTTAATTTTTAAACAGAATGTCACTTTTTCCCCCAAACCAGCTTCCTCTCCTCACTTCCCCATTTCCATCTTTCCTACTCTTTTATTCCCAGTCTCTGAAGTTTAGTCATTGAACTTTTATTTTTGATTCCTTCTTTCTTGTCCTCTGAATCTGTATCTTGTCAACCTTTCCTTAAAAATATCTCTCAAATATGACTTTCTTACTGCTATCAAACTAGACCATAATGGGTCTGCCTAAATCTTGTCTTTTCCCAAGTCCTTACAGTCAACCCTTGACATCAGATGAAATATATCAAATATCAATGGCCCTGTCACTCTCATTCTCAGAAAATTATAATAATTGCCTGAAAAATTGGGCAGTGCCTTCTACAATCTTATCTACCTTATCTCTTTCTTGATTTTGGCATGAACTGTTCATTCTAACCAGACCGATCTCATGCCTCTTGTGAAATAATTCACCTTTGCATTCCTGAAATTATGTTCTTGTTCCTCCTCCACAAATCTCCATTTATTGACATCTTAACCACCCTCCAAAGACTAACCTCAGGGCCCTTCTCATCTGTGGTAAAGCCATTTAGGTCATAATGTTCTTTGTAGATGCTGGAATAGTCACTCTATGTACTATTCATCACATAACTTCTGTCTTGCTGGGTGTGATAGTCAGGATTCTCCAGAAAAACGTATTTTTGTCTATATCTATATCTATCTGTATCTGTCTATCTAGAGAGACAGAGATTGGAAATGGGGAGCACTGATTTTTAAAAATTGGCTCACATGAATGTGGTGGCTGGCAAGCCCAAAATCCTCAGGGCAAGCTAGGAGGCTAGAAATTCTAGCAAGAAGTTGAAGTTTTGAGTCTGAAGACAGTCCTTGAAGTAGAATTATTTCCTTTTTAGAGGACCTCAGTCTTCTCTCTTAGGGCTTTAACAGATTAGATGATGCCCACCCACGTTATGAAGGGTAATCTGCTATACTCAAAATCTACCAACTTAAATATCAATCACAACTAAAAAAATTCCTTCACAACACCCTTTAGATTGGTGTTTAATCAAAAAACTGGGTGTCGTTGCCTAGCCAAACTGACACATAAAATAAACCATCACATCAGATATATATAACTTTGGAGCTCTTATATATAATTCTCAACTCTGCAATCTAGGTAGACATGTGGAGGGAAGAAGATAACAGCATTTGAGGAAATGCAGTAAGACAAAATATAAATATTAGAGGATATGTAAACAATTGGAGCTTGTTTTTTTTTTAATTTTATTGGAGTATAGTTGCTTTACAATGTTGTGTTAGTTTCTACTGCAGCAAAGTGAATCAGCTATACGTATACATGTATCCCCTCTTTTTTGGACTTCCTTCCCATTTAGGTCACTACAGAGCATCGAGTACAGTTCCCTGTGTTATACAGTAGGTTCTCATTAGTTACCTATTTTATACATAGTATCAATAGTGTATATATGTCAATCCCAATCTCCCAATTCCTTGCACCCCCCCCTTTCCCCCTTGATATCCATATATTTGTTCTCTCCGCCTGTATCTCTACTTCTGCTTTGCAAATAAGATCATCTATACCATTTTTCAAGATTCCACATATATGCATTAATATATGATATTTGCTTTTCTCTTTCTGACTTACTTCACTCTGTAATGACAGTCTCTAGATCCATCCACGTCTCTACAAATGACCCAATTTCGGCTTTTTATGGCTGAGTAATATTCGATTGTATATATCTACCACATCTTCTTTATCCATTGCTCTGTCGATGGACGTTTAGGTTGCTTCCATGTCCTGGCTATTGTAAAAAGTGCTTCAATGAACATTGGAGTGCATGTATTTTTTTGAATTATGGTTTTCTCTGGATACATGCCCAGGCAAGGGATTGCTGGACCATATGGTAGCTCTATTTTTAGTTTTTTAAGAAACCACCATACTGTCCTCCATAGTGGCTGTACCAATTTATATTTCCACCAACAGTGAAGGAGGGTTTCTTTTTCTCCATAACCTCTCCAGCATTTATTATTTGTAGACTTTTTAATGGTGGCTATTCTGACTGGTGTGAGGTGATGCCTCATTGTAGTGTTCATTTGCATTTCTCTAATAATTAGCAATATTGAGCATCTTTTTATGTGCATATTGGCCATCTGTATGTCTTCTTTGGAGAAATGTCTTTTTATGTCTCCTGCCCATTTTTTGATTGCGTTGTTTGTTTTTTTATGTTAAGCTGTATGAACTGTATGTTTGTATATTTTGGAAATTAATCCGTTGCCAGTAGCATTGTTTGCAAATATTTTTCTCCCAGACCACAGGTTGTCTGTTTTGTTTATGGTTTCCTTTGCTGTGCGAAAGCTTTTCCATTTAATTTGGTCTCATTTGTTTATTTTTGTTTTTATTTCCATTATTTTAGGAGAGGGATCCAAAAAAAATATTGCTGAAATTTATGTCAAAGAGTGTTCTGCCTATGTTTTCCTCTAGGAGTGTTAGAGTATCTAGTCATAACATTTAGGTCTTCAATCCATTTTGAGTTTATTTTTGTATGTGGTGTTAGAGAATGTTCTAATTTCATTCCTTTACATGTAGCTGCCAGTTTTCCCAGCACCACTTATTGAACATACTGTCTTTTCTCCATTGTATATTCTTGCCTCCTTTGTCATAGATTAATTGACCATAAGTGTGTGGGTTTATTTCTGGGCTTTCTATAAGCATGCCCATTCTGGCCACTTTTATTCAACATACATTTGGAAGTCCTAGCCACAGCAATCAGAGAAGAAAAAGAGATAAAAGGAATCAAAAATTGGAAAAGAAGTAAAACTGTCCCTGTTCACAGATGATATGACACCATACATAGAAAATCCTAAAATACTACCAGAAAACTATTGATACTACAGTCATCAACGAATTTGGTAAAGTTTCAGGATACAAAATTAATACACAGAAATCTGTTGCATTTTTATACACAAACAACAAAGATCAGAAAGAAAAATTAACTATATCACATCTTATACACTGGAATATTACTCAGCCATAAAAAAGAGAATGAAATAATGCAATTTGCAGCAACATGGATGGACCCAGGGGTTATCATAGTAAGTGAAGTAAGTCAGACAGAGAAATATATAATTAATATGTGGAATCTTAAAATAAATGATACAATTGAACTTATATACAAAACAGAAATAGACCCACAGACAGAAAACAAACTTATGGTTACCAAAGGGAAAGGGTGGGGGAGGGATAAATTAGGAGTTGGGGATTAACATATACACACTACTATATATAAAATAGTTAACCAACAAGGACCTACTGTATAACGCAGGGAACTCTACTCAATATTCTGTAATAACCTACAAGGGAAAAGAGTCTAATATATACATATGTGTAACTGAGTCACTTTGCTGTACATCTGAAACTAACACAGCATTGTAAATCAACTATACTTCAATTTAAAAAAAGAAAGAAATTAAGAAAACAATCCAATTTGCCACCACATAAAAAAAAAAAAAACCTAGGAATAAACCTACCTAAGGAAGCAAAAGACCTGAAAACTATAGATGCTGATGAAAGAAATCAAAGATGACACAAACAGATGGAAGGATATTCCGTATTCTTGGATTAGAAGAATCAACATTGTTAAAATGACCGTACTGCTGAAAGCAATCTACAGATGCAATGCAACCCCTATCAAATTACCAATGGCATTTTTCACAGTATCAGAAAAAAAGTTCTTTTAATTTCTATGGAAACACAAAAGACCTTGAAGAGCCAAAATAATCTTGAGAAGGAAGAGTGGAGCCAGAGGAATCATGCTCCCTGACTTCAGACTATACTACAAAGCTACAGCAATCAAAACATTATGGTACTGGCATAAAAACAGATATTTAAATCAATGGAACAGGATTTACCACAATTTTCTTTTTAATTTAAATTATACAAGGGGGCTTCCCTGGTGGCGCAGTGGTTGGGGGTCCACCTGCTGATGCAGGGGACGCAGGTTCGTGCCCCGGTCCGGGAGAATCCCACATGCTGCGGAGCGGCTGGGCCCGTGAGCCATGGCCGCTGGGCCTGCATGTCTGGAGCCTGTGCTCCGCAACAGGAGAAGCCACAGCAGTGAGAGGCCTGCATACCGCAAAATAAATAAATAAATAAATGAGTGAATAAATTATACAAGGTCCCAGGTGTTGCTGATTCTGCTGGTCTTGGGACCACACTGAGTAGTGAGGCTGCAGTACAGAGAAAAACTGTGTGTGAGTTCCTTAGGAGATGGGAAAATATCTTTTTATTTTTATAAACTAGCAGCCACATCATATAAGCTCAAAATTTGTTTCAATGAATTCATGAAGGAATAGGTAAATAAATATAATCTAATAGGGTAACTATGAATTGTAATACAAGTCAGAATGCTTCAATGAACATAATACAGCTTTGAGCAAAGTTCAGAAGGAAATCAGAGAAGGAGGTGATTATTTACAGGTAACGACAGTGAGATAATTAAATGAATGCTTTTCATATAGGATTAGTCAATGAATATTTGTTGTGCAAATGTGCCATTGACATTGAAAAGATTTATTTTACTTATTATAATTACTAACTCAGCTAACTAAAAAATATTATGGGGCTAAACAATAGAAAACTGGGTATATAGACACTACCCATCTTTAAAAAGAGTGTTTTTTTAGATTTCATATATGTGCATTAGCACATGGTATTTGTTTTTCTCTTTCTGACTTACTTCACTCTGTATGACAGATTCTAAGTCCATCCACCTCATTACAAATAACTCAATTTCACTCCTTTTTATGGCTGAGTAATATTCCATTGTATATATGTGCCACATCTTCTTTATCCATTCATCTCTCGATGGACACTTAGGTCACTTCCATGTCCTGGCAATTGTAAATAGTGCTGCAATGAACATAGTGGTACATGAATCTTTTTGAACTATGGTTTTCTCAGGCTATATGCCCAGTAGTGGGATTGCTGGGTCATATGGTAGCTGTATTTTTAGTTTTTTAAGGAACCTCCATATTGTTCTCCAAGGTGGCTATATCAATTTACATTCCCACCAACAGTGCAGGAGGGTTCCCTTTTCTCCACACCTTCTCCAACATTTATTGTTTATAGATTTTTTAATGATGGCCATTCTGACCAGTGTGAGGTGATATCTCATTGTGGTTTTGATTTGCATTTCTCTAATGATTATTGATGTTGAGCATCTTTTCATGTGTTTGTTGGCAATCTGTATGTCTTCTTTGGAGAAATGTCTATTTAGGTCTTCCGCCCATTTTTGGATTGGGTTGTTTGTTTTTTTGATATTGAGCTGTGTGAGCTGCTTGTATATTTTGCAGATTAATCCTTTGTCAGTTGCTTCATTTGCAAATATTTTCTCCCATTCTGAGGGTTGTCTTTTGGTCTTGTTTATGGTTTCCTCTGCTGTGCAAAAGCTTTTAAGTTTCATTAGGTCCCATTTGTTTATTTTTTATTTTATTTCCATTACTCTAGGAGGTAGGTCAAAAGATCTAAAAAAAACAGTACTGATGAACCTAGTGGCAGGGCAGGAAAAAAGACACAGACGTAGAGAACGGGCTTGAGGACAAGGGGAAGGAGAAGCTGGGACAACGTGAGAGAGTAGCATTGACATATATACACTACCAAATGTAAAATGGTTGGCTAGTGGGAAGCTGCTGCATAGCACAGAGAGATCAGCTAGATGCTTTGTGACGACCTAAAAGGGTGGGATAGGGAGGATGGGAGGGAGGCTCAAGAGGGAGGGGATATAGGGATATATGTATACTTATAGCTTATTCACTTTGTTGTACCACAGAAACTAACAACATTGTAAAGCAATTATACTCCAATAAAGATATAAAAAATAACGATAAAAAAATTTTTAAAAAGAAAAGCCATCTGAGAACTAAAAATAAATAAATAAATCTAAATTGTAGCGAACTAAAAAAAAATTTTTAATTCTAAAAAAAAGTGTTATTTGGCTCAATGAATTTTCTTTGCTCACTTTGTTACCCAAGTACAGTATGACAAGAACACAGTGTGCTTTACCTGGAAATTCACCATTGTTGTAATCAGATATTAAGGCGTGATCAGAAAATAAGCTTAGCAAAACACGGTTCTGAAAGAGCAGTTAGTTATTTGTTGAGGGGGGAAATTACACATAATTTTGGTGTAAATGAAGAGATCATGCACTTACCAAGGTAGGCCTAAATTGTTTTGGTTCCTTTTTATGAATTTATGAGTTTTATTATATAACTGTTAATTTCTATAAAGTGTAATGATTGATAGAGTTTAATTACTTACATATACGTTAAATAACTGGAGATGGTATAACATCAGTACAGCAATTATGAAGATTTCTTGTATGAAGTTATGACCATTGGTTTCCAAAACAGGAAGCATATGCCAATGTATATGTATCATGTCTTCCTTCTCAAGTGCTAAAACCATTTCTGACTCATTGTGATCATTTCTTCATGGACAAACATACTATTTGAAAGTGTATTTTACAGGTTTTTACAGAGGCTTAGGAAGTATTTAATTAATTACTAATTTCACTCTAGAGTTTAAATTTGTATTTGTTATAATCATCCTAATATAGGTAATATGTTACATGGTCTAACAAATCAGATTGAGGCAAAAACATCTCTGCATATTTGCAATGAAATGATAGTTTATATTGATAATTGCAACTTAAGACAAGCTAAGATCCTAAAGTATCATCTAAAGGAATAATACATTATGTTTAATATAATTTTAATAATGAGGTTTTTTACTATTCTAATTTTTAAGAGCGGTTAATTCATATATGATAGAAGCTCTAACTGCCTTATATTTGGTGAACTAAAAACCTTAGTCCTTCAAGCTGCTGGCTAACAGAAACTACTGCATCAGTTTTTTTACAGAGAAAACTAAGCAATAGTTAATTTAAAGATTTTCATCAGTAACAATAAAATCAGGGTCAGAGTAGGAATAAAATCTAACATTCTGGGAAAACATGCATTGTTCATGGAGTCTGGATTTCCTCCTTTTATTCCATTTCTAGAATTTTATTAGCTCCAAATCTAAGCCCAGAGTTAAGCAAAGAAGTTATAAATTCATAAAAAACTCTGAGTTGGTGAGTTAGGTAACCAGAAACTTTATTTGGAGTTGGGGGTGGTGGGGGCAGGGTGAAATTCAGAAGCATGCTTTTTTAGAAGCTGTTAGGGATGTAAAGAATGCTTTATATCGACTAAGTGATAAAAATTCACATCATCATGATATACTTGTTAATATTTTATTTCAGAAGAGTTACATTGTAAATAAGATGGCAAATTCTGAAAGAGTTGAAGAAATGCAAGAAAATTATCAGAGAAATAGGTAAGCTTTGCCTAAATTCTACAAAAACTGTTCTGCAACTTCAAATACACCTTACCCTTTTCTCAACTGTAGCAAAAATGTTTATAGTTTTTTTCCAAAAATAGCAGGGCTGTTTGCATTTTGCTGGACTTCAACATAATCAGTGTTATAAGTGGTTTAATAGTAAATTTAGGAAGTGTAATAGCTACAGGATTTACTGATTTAGTATTTACTTCAGATATTTATTCTTCTGAATTTCTTATAGTTTACCAGCATATAGAGAGAAAATACTTGAATATTTATATTTTAATTCTCCATGAATCCTTCATTCCATGTGGTACATAACAAAATATTGGATTCTGATTATTTTTTCCGTAAATAGGTGTCTATGTGTGTGTTCGTATGTGTGTTATAAAATTTCCTCCACCTATAATTCATTAATTTAGAGATTTAAAATGGAAATGATTTAAAATCTTTAATTTCCACTTTTACCATAATAATTGTGTTACATTTTGATGTATAAACTGTAAAACGGTAGTGAACCCCTCTAGATCACTAGTTATTTAATATTCCTGAAACAAAATTTATCAAAACAAGATAACTTACTAGGTCTTAAGCTTTAAAATCCACATCTGGGTAGGGAGAAAGGGTTGTAGCCTTTATAATCTTGCAGGAATATTTTTTTGTCATCTATGAATCATCTCAGAGAAAGCTGGCCCAATACATAAGTAAATTATTAACTTCAGATGGAATAAAATTAAGTGACTTGTCATTTATCAAAGCCACCAGAACAATATGTTATAAAGCTGAAGAAAAGACTTGGAAGTTCATCCTTCTGTGACGTCTCTCTTGGAAAATTTAATCTGATCCCCTCCACCCTTCTTTTAAAGTTTCATAATCTTATGTGTGTGTGTGTGTGTGTGTGTGTGTGTAATTGACAGATTACAGATTTCTCTGAAATCAATGGACAAAAATTTACATTCTTCATCTGGAACTCCTTGAAATGTGAGCTAAGAAATGAAATTTTCAATGGGGGACAAAATTCTCAGTACATTTGTTTAATGTGTGTTTAATAGAACTTCTTTCATTTAAACCTCTCAGTTGCTCTTGAGTAATTTGTTACAAAGGGTTTGAAAATTCTAATCTACCACCTCATACCCATTAGGAAGGCTACTATTAAAAAAATAGTAATAAAATAAAACAGAAAATACGAAGTGTTGTTGAGGATATAGAGAAATTGGAACACTTGTGCAGGGTTGGTGGGAATGTAAAATGATGCAGCTACTATGGAAAACAGTACGGTGATTCCTCAAGAAATTAAAAATAGAATTACCACATGATCCAGCTTTTCTACTCTTGGATACAAAAGAATTGAAAACAAGGACTTAGAGAGATATTTGTATACCCATATTCATAGCAGTGTTATTCACAATAGCCAAAAAGTAGAAGAAACCTAAGTGTTCATTGCTGGTGAATGAATGAAAAAAGTGTGGGATATATATATACACACACACAATGGAATAGTATTCAGCCTTAAAAAGGAGGAAAATTCTGACATGTGCTACAACATGGATAAAACTTGAAGACATTATGCTAAGCAAGATAAGCCCTTCAGGAAAAAAACAAAATACTGTATGATTCCACTAAAATGAAGTACCTATAGAAGTCAGATTCCTAGAGACAGAAAGTACAATGGTGATTGCCAATGGCTATGGGGGAGGAGTTATTTAATGGGTATAGAGTTTCAGTTTGGCAAGATGAGAGTTCTATGGGTGGGTGATGGTGAAGGTAGCACAACGGTGCGATTGTACTTAATACCACTGAACTACACACTTAAAAATAGTTAAGATGGTAAGTTCTATGTTATGTGTCTTTTATCACAATAAAAAAAAAATTCTACTCCAGATGTGTGTCTTGTTACCTAAATAATGTAGAGACAACCAGTGATGACTTAAACTTTCCCAGTGATTATACTAAAAATCTTTGTAGTCTGTCATTAAGTTTGCTTTTAAAATGTCAGTGTTGATATAAACTGGTTATCAATGAGTGAAATTTGACACTTCAACACAATTTTAATTAAAACTTTTTGCAAATTATATTCACATGGTAATCCTTCCATTGTAAACATTTGTTTTCCAGAAAACTGCAAGAACTGCCCAAAGTAAGACAGCAAGTTGTTGGACCTATTGAGAAAGTAAGTGAAATTAGTTAGAAAATATGTCTATGTATCAGAAAATTTTAGAGAATTGTCAGGAGTGCATAGAATGATTGTTTTTGTTTGATAATTTACATCTATTTGGGGAAAAGGGGAATTTTAAGAAAAGAATTCATTAAACTATTATTTCCAATAGGAAAAATATCAATATATATAAATAACCCATAAGTTGCACAATAAGAGATAATAAAAATAACATAATATCCATACAATGATCCAATTTTGCCCAAAAAAGCATGTATATGTGTGTATGTGTGTGCAGGCAAGTGTGTGTGTGTGTGTGTGTGCTGCATAAATGTTATCAGAGGTTATTTCTCAGTAGTGGGGAATTATGAGTGACTCTTGCTATTGTATGTTTACATTTCAGTACTTTCCAATGATAATACATTGAAATGAGTTGCTTTTATTATTTTTAAAATGTTATAAATCCTTTTAAAATAAAAAAAATTACATAAATATTTTATAAATCCTATGCATCAAAAAGTGTGGCAGCACAATTCTTTGGGACTATGTTCAAGGAACATTTTCAGACGTGTTCCTAAAACATCACCTCCACTGACCCTAATCTCTATGTCAGCCTGGTTGTCATTGTCATTAGAAATACATAGGCAGCAGTGCCTGTTTTTTCAAAAGTCAAAAATTTAAAAACTTGGAAAGTAGCAGAGCATGACAAGCTTTATTAAGGAGATAACACACTATTCTAGGGGAAGGTGGAGGAGCAGATACCTTTTTATGGTCTGTAGTACTGAGTACAATGCTATGGCAGTTACTCCATAAATATTTATTAGCTATTGCATGAGTGAATGGAAAAACATGAAATTTTCTCAATATCCGTTCATAAAATATGTACTAAGTTCCTTTTGCTGCTATTCAAATCTAATTTTATTTCAATACCTTATATGTTTTATCTTGACCTCTCTCAGTAAGATAAGTAATCCACTTTTTCAAGTTTTGTTCATGTTTTGGTTTTGGAATAGTGCTGTAGGGACCCATTATAGCATAGAATACAAAGCGTTTACTATTTGACTTTCAGGCATTCCTTTCTCATTCCAAACAACCTTAAAATTATCATAGACCCTTACTTACAGGATAGATGTTGTCCTGGATACAAAAAATTTGAGGAATTTAAAATAAGGATGAAAAATATGATTCATTACATTTGGTGAACTAATTTTTACTAGATAGTTACTGTTCTCTGCACTTAGTTGTGTCATTGATGTTACGTTGATACACCTAGGGCACTGAAAATTTGAAGATCAACTTTCATAAGGCAAGATATTTCATTAAGCCAAGATATTGTCATTACAGACTTTTCAAATATCATAATTTATTTCAGAATCAACCAAATGGAAGGAAGTTTCTGATTTATATGCACAACTGACCTGACTTGTGTCACAGATCTACAATTTGTACTGATTTTTCTACCTTATTTGTCAATAGTTTCTCCAGAGTACATTGTAAATCCTAAAGATCAGGGGCTTTTTTTTACTTAATATATAAATACTTATCCATGATCTTATACATTTATTTAGCCTCTTAATTTGTAAAATAACATTTACTTGATGGCAAAAACTGTAGGTTGGTTTTTGGTGTTTGTTTTTAACAGCTGTCATGCTACGATGTTTTATTTGTTTTCCTCAGTTTCGCTTTGCTGATGGACTGGACATCACACTCATGATCCTAGGATTACTAGCATCACTAGTAAATGGGGCCTGTCTTCCTGTAATGTCACTGATTTTAGGAGAAATGACTGACAGCCTTATCAGTGGATGTCTAGTCAAAACCAACACAAGTGAGTACAATATTTACTTTTCTATATTGCTAGGGACTCAAAAGCATTAAATAAAACAAACATTAAACTCATAATACAGATTATTTTCTTGTCAAACAATATCTATATAACATTTAAGTCATTTATTCTTCTGTATTGCCAGGGACCAAAGAACCAAAATCTGTATTTGTCAAAATTCTTCAAAGAAACAGAACCAATACAATGTGTGTGTGTGTGTCTGTGTGTGTGTTTATGTAGAGAGAGAGGGAGAGAGAGACAGATTTTAAGAAATTGGTTCACACAATTATGGAAGCTGGCAAGTCCAAAATCTGTAAGGTGAGTTGGCAGGCTGGAGACCATCTGTGCCCTATTTGACTTTTTTTTTTTTTTTGCGGTACGCGGGCCTCTCACTGTTATGACCTCTCCCACTGCAGAGCGCAGGCTCAGCGGCCATGGCTTACGGGCCCAGCAGCTCCGCGGCATGTGGGATCTTCCCGGACCCGGGCATGAACCCGTGTCCCCTGCATCTCAACCACTGGTGGACTCTCAACCACTGCGCCACCAGGGAAGCCCCCTATTTGACTTTAAATACTAATTCATACCCTCTTATTTCCCACCCAAAGCCTAATTTTTCAAATGCCCTAGTCTTGTTTACGTGAATAAATCCATAGCTTCCATCTTCCATGTGTCTTCCTGTCTACACAGTTATTAATTTTTTGATATTTTAATGACAGAAGGTAACGATGCCACTTTGTTAAACAAATGGAACTGCCAATTCATTGAGCAGATATTTATTGATTGCCAAATATGTCTCTCCCTCTCTCTCTCTCTCTCTCTCTCTCTCTCTCTCTGTGAATGAGTGAGTGAAGAAAGGGAAGGAGGGAGGGAGGGAAGGAGGGCAGGAGGGAGAAAGAATAAACCTAGCAACCTAAGGCAGTCTGTTTAGGAGTACTCCTTTGGTTAGGTTTGCTCTATAATTAATTACTTTGTCAGTTTTAGATAGAATAGTCAATACATACCTGACTGATATTACTGAATTTTAATTTTGTTTTTGTTTAAGCCTTCTCCATGTTTCTCGAGTTTCATTGTGTGTTTTTTCAAATGTAATGAACACATAAAGAGGTTGATAAAGATTTAGATAAATGTATGGATATTACTGGTATAACATATTATTAAAGAGAAGTGGAGATATTAAGGCATATGTCGTCAACCTTCTAGCATTTGTTTTCTAAAGAATAATAGAGGAAGATTTTTTTGCTCCTACCATTGAAAATATGAATAGTAACTATCATATTGATCACAGGCCCATTTTTATGCCAGCACCGAACTTTCGCACATTCTACGTCTATTAATATAATCTCCAAAATGACATTATGTCATTTTAGTGTGACTGTAGGAACTACTTTTAGAAACAATATGTATTCTCTTTATTAACTCAGTTAAATTTCATTAAAACTTTCTACTGAGTTTTATATGTCAATTCTATGTCAATACTTCTATGTCAATTCTGATATTTGTAATAAGCTGCTTTAAAAGTGCTTCCTGCCACAATTCCAAAAATGGAATAAAGGAAAAATGATTGTTTGCACATAAATAAAGATCATAGACATCATCATATGTGATGATACTGTGGTTATGTAAGATACGAAGAACATGTTGTCTGCAATTTATTACAAATGTTTATTATGGCTATTTAAGAAAGAAAATTATGATAGTTGATATCAACCACTGTTTTGTGCTTCTGGTAAAATTACAACCTTGGTATACTAATTAATGTATGAAGTAGATTTTGCTAGAATATATATAGAAAAGTTTACATGGCAAACTGGTAAACCAAGGATTATTTAAATACCATTTTATGATGTTGCTATCCTTGTTATACCCAACAAATTTCGATGAGCTTCTTTTAAATTTTTCTTGTGACTCCTACCTCTACAACTTTCATTTGTGTTCTTGCTTTTCTTGGACTTTCTAAATTACTCCCTGGAGTATCTCAAACTGAATTCTAAATGCATAATTTTGACAGGAAAGGAAAATTCTATTACTATTACTTACGTGCCTGTTACCTGAAATCAGAGATGTCCTAAAGAATTCTTTCCACCTATGAGCTACATGGTTAATATTTCCTTATAATTTTTCATGTTGCATGTGTGCTTCTTGAGACCAGAGAGAACAATTTCAAATTTTAGGTTAAAGAATAGAAAATAAGATGATCATTAACCAGTGTGTAGTCATTAAGTCCATTTTCTTGAGAAGGGACCATATTTGGTTTGGAGGGCTATGTATAAAAGACATCATGGCCAATTATAAGTTTATTAATTTCCTTTATAATTAAAAAAACTTTTTTACAGCAAATTATCGGAACTGTACTCAGTCTCAAGAGAAGGTGAATGAAGATATGATTGTGTAAGTCCAAATGAAATGTTAATATCATATTCATTGCATGCTGCTTTATTCAATATTTATAAGGAAGAAAACTGAAATGTTTGTCTGATCATTAATATTGCATATAAATGAGTAAAGCAAACATGTCCTCTTCTTTTGTTTGGTATAGAAAATATAATTACACAATTATAATTGTGTAACTATAATTTTTTCTCCTACTTGAAAGGTATATAAGTTCATATGCTTTCAGTTTTGACAAAATTGACATCAATAGAAATGTTGTCTTGGGATTTGCATTTTTATATAAATTTTGTTTCCTAGGACTGAAGGTACATAACCTAGAGGTTAAATTACTACTTTTTCCTTTTTAAATTTTTTTTCTTACAAAACTTACAGAAAAAATGCCACTTCTGTAAACTTTAAAAGCCAGGAAGATGTGTGCAACAAATAGTAAAATAAAAAAATAAATAAAAAGAGTAAAGTTTTACTCAGGCTAATTTTGGAGACTAATTATTCAGACTATTATAGTAAAGTTGTATTCAGACTACTAATTGTAAAGTCTGAAACAGATAATTTATAGGGACATTTTGTTTTTGTAGGCTTGTATGTTAAGCAATATGCTTTCCTCTGTCACATGTGTTGAGTTTGTGCAAACTTACTGAGTATATTCGCTGGATTTCAGTAGTGTCTCACTGAAACTAACAGAGTCTTATCAGACCTAAGTGATCTCTTAATCTTTTCCCCAAAAAATGAAGCCTCCATCCTACGCAACCCCAAGAGACATCCATCACATTGTAGTGACACCCTCTGGGCCATAATTCTTGACCTTCCACACTGTTAGCCACAGCCTCATGTGACTACTTAATCTTCAATTAATTAAAATTAGATAAAATTTAAAATTCAGTTTCTCATTCTCAGTCACTTGCCAAGTGCTCAAGTCACATATGGCTGGCTGCCATATTGTACAGCACAAATATGGAACATTTTCTTCATCACAGAACATTCTATTGGACAGTGCTGCTCTGGACTACAGTGTGAATAATGCTGCCTCAAGTTGTGCTTTGCTGTAGTCTCAACTTTCTTTGAGGGAAATTTTCTATTTTTTAGCACTTTTTACATAAAGTGTATTTATGTTGCATCTTTTAAAAATTCCTGATTAGGATCCAGGAACTTTCTTCTACTGAATTCTAGTCTTACAATATTAAAGCAGGGTTCTGATGTTACAATCATTAAGTATGAGTTTCTTACAAAAATGTTTGGAACTTTTAAAAATAGGGGCATCTATCTTAAAAACAGATAATAAAAGGGAGAATAAGATATGTCTATGTAATCTATGTATGGTTATTAAGAGATTACTAAACTTATAAGGAAACATTCTTAACATTTATAATGTTGTATTTGTTATGCTGTTGTTTCTCAAACCAGTGTACTGTTTTGGAAATATTTGAGGTATATGGTGAAGGAGGGTTCCATAGTCAAAATGGTTCAGAAAACACTGTATATGACAGCCTCTTTGGATACACTTAGGACAGATAAGCATACTTAAGGCTAAATTTAATCAAAGCTTTCCAAACCTGTTTGACTATGGAAACTAAACATCCTGCTGAGCTAATGTTTTGATGAACACATTTCTGGGAAACCTTGTTTTATATAACTTTTTTGGTGGGGATAAGATAATACCTCTTATGTCTATAATAATCAAGAACTGAAAAATTTTATTTTACCTATTTTCCAAATACAATGACTTATGGTTTTCTGTAATTTTAATGTTTTAATGTTGTCTGTGCCTTTGTCTTACTTATCAAACAATTATTCTGAAAATAAGATTCCTCCTTTGCAATCAATCCCCATTTCCACCCCAGACCCAAGCAACTTCTTATCTGCTATCTTTAAAGCTTTGCATTTTTTAGACATTACGTGTGCTTGGAAACATACATGTAGGGTTTTGCACCTGGCTTCTTTTATTAAATGTAATGATTTCGAGGTTCATCCATGTTATGATGTAAATCAGTAGTTTATTCCTTTTTATTGCTTAATAGTAATCCATTGCAAGGATATATCATATTTTGTTTATCTGTTCAGCAGATGATGGATTTCTGGAGTGTTTCCATTTCTTTGCTATTTAAAAATAATGAATCTATGAACATTGATATATAAATCTTTGTGTGGACATATGTTTTTATTTCTTTTGGTTAGATACCTAGGAGTAGAATTGCTGGGTCACATGGTAAGTTTATGTTTACCTTTTAAGAAACTGCCAAACTGTTTTCCAAAGTGGATATATCATTTTACTTTCCCACCACAATGTGTAAGTGTTCCAGTTTCTCCACATCTTCACCAACACTTGTTATTGTCTTTTTTATTATAGCTATTGTGTAGGTATGACGTGGTATCGTATTGTGACTTTAATTTGCATTTCCCTAATGAGCATTTTTTTATTTACTTTTTAAGCATTCATATATTTCTTTGGTGAAGCGCATATTCAGATATTTTGCCTATTTTATTGTGTTGTTTGTCTTAATGTTGAATTTTGAAAGTTCTTTGTAAATTCTAGATACAAGTTCTTTGTAAGATATATGATTGGCATATATTTTCTCCTAATGTGTGGCTAGTCTTTTCAGTTTCTTAAAGATTTCTTTTGAAACAGAAAAGTTTTAAATTTTGATTAGGTACAGTTTACCAGGTGTTTATTTTATGGATTTTCCTTTTGGATTTAAGAATTCTTTGCATAGGATCGTGAAGATTCTCGTCTACATTTTCTTCTAGAATTTCAACATTTTAGCTCAGACACTTAGGTCTATGATCCATTTTGAGTTCATTTTTGTGACTGTTGTGAGGTAAGGACCTCACTTCTTCTTTGCACTTCTTTTTTTCATTTTTCCCAAGACTGTTTCTTGAAAAAACTATTTTTTCTACATTGAATTGCCTTGGCACCTTTGCTAAAAATCACATGCCCATAAATGTAAGGGCTAGCTTCTGTTCTCTCATTTTTGTTGCATTTATTGACAGTCTATCCTTATGCTGGTATCACACTGCCTTGATTACTATAGTTTTAGAGTTTAAATAAATAAATAAATAAATTTTTAAAAATCAGGAAATGAAAGTCCCCCAACTTCAATCTTCTTTTTAGACATTTCATTTCCACATATATTTCTACACATATTTTGGGATTACTCTTCAAATTCTGCAAAATAGCCTGCTGGGATTTTGACAGGGATTAATTGAATCTATAGATTAATTTGGGCAGATTGTCATCTTAACAACATTGAGTCTTCCAATTCATTTATTCAGATCTTCCTTAATTTCTGCCAACAATATTTTGTAGTTTTCGGTGTACAAGTCTTTATTTTCTCCTTTGCATTTGATCTTTAACCCAGTTTTCTCTTACAATATTGCAAACATTTTCCCCACAACATTAAAAAAAGTTCAGTAAGATTTCTATTAAACCTATAGTGTTCTATGCTGTCCTTGAACAGTCCCTCTTATTAGAAAACAGTCAATTATTGTTATTGTAATAATTATGTTCTATTAAAGTCATCATGAACACTGAATAAGCAGATACTGAACCATTGCTTCCTGGTTTCTGTGAACCTCCAGTCACAACATTTTCATCAATCGATTATCATTGAACTCACGGTCAACAGCACTATAACTCATGTCTGAACGACGCTTAACTAACACATGTATTTTCATGTGCCATAGGGCACATCACTGCTTCCTTGGACTTAGGAACACTAGACAGCATTTCAGCATGCTTCTTGAGAGTCGTTTTAAACAGTGAAAACATCAACAAAAGGCACAAAAATTAGAAAAACTTGCCACTACCTAGATGACAAAAATGACACTTGTTTACAGTATGAGGGCACAAACAAAAAAGCAGAGTGTTGCCTTGTTCAGCCTGAGCTGGGAGTACCTGTGTTGGGTAACTCAAAATTTTTGCCACTCTACACATGTCCATAAATAACAATGAAAACAAAAAAAAATTGATTTTTGATTACAAATAAATTTCATTGAGCAGGCACATTTGCCAACACAGAATCTGGGAATAATGAGACTCAAGTGTATGGTCCTCTGTGCTTTTCTTGGTACTTTACTCTCCTGGATTTCCAACTACCTCATTGGCCACTTCTCAGCTTTCTTTACTGGCTCTTTGCCTTCATCTTAAACTCTACCATGTTTGGAGAGTCCCTGAGCTCAGTCCTTTGTCCTCTTTTTTATCTATACTTTATTCTGTGTCTCTGTGGATGATCTCAGCCAATACTTTGTTTTAATTGCCACCTGTAAGCTGGTGACTTTCAAATTTCCATCTCCAGCCTATACCCCTCTCCAGCACTTCAGTCTCTCATTTTCAACTTCTTACTTGATAACCGCTTTGATGTTTAATATGCATGTCAGACTTATGTCTAAATCAAAACACTTGATATCTCCTGCAAATCTGTCCCTGTCTCAGTCTCCCACATCTGTAAATGGCACCCCATTCACTTAGTTGCTGAAAACAAAATCTAAGGAGTTATCCTTACTTTCTTCCCTTCCTGCATTCCTCACATCCATTACATTAGCAATTCTTGTTTGTTGTTGTATTTCCAAAATATATCTAGAATCTGTCTGCTTCTTGGCAATCAGCTTCTACCATCTACATCCAAGCCTCCATCCTTCTCACCTTGACCACTGCAGTAACCTCCTAAGTAAACTGTCTGTTTTGCTTTGTTGTAACCTCCATCCATTCTCCACAGAGGACCCAGACTAATATTTTTAAAAGTTGAATAGATAAGAACATTCTACGCTTAAATGGTCTTCTGTTTCTCTTGGAAGAAAACCTGTACAACGCACCATAGCTAAGAGCCCTATGATATGCCAAATTCTCCAGCCTCATAATTTCATAACTCTTTGGACTTTTTTTCTTCTGGGAACAAGCTAAGCTCTTTCCTGCCTCTGACCTTATTACTTGCTGTTCTCTGTCCCTGGAATGCTCTTCTTGCGTTTTTATGGCTGGCTCCATTTCTCCTTTTGGATCCCAGCCATAATATCATTTCCTCAAGGAAATTTTTCTTAATCACTCTTTTTATCTTCACTAGCTCTCCCAACTCACCTTTACCCACCAGTTATTCCATGACTTATCACCCTGTTTACTTTCCACATAAAACAACCTAAAATTCTTTTTCTTTGTGTGTTGTCTGTCTCCTCACACAGGAATGTAAACTCTTCATGAATAGGGACTTCTTATCTTGCTCTTGACTGTATTTATTTCTAGAACTTCATACTAGTGGACACCCAGTATAGGTTTATTAAATGATTACATTTCTTTTTAACTGAAGTAACATTGGTTTATAACGTTATATAAGTTTCATTATAATTATAATGGAACATTATAATTCAACTTCTGTATATACTACAGCATACTCACCACCAAAAGTTTAGTTTCCGTTCATCACCACACAGTTGACCCCCTTCACCCATTTCACCCTCTTCCCATTCCCTTCCCCTCTGGTAATCACTACTCTGTTCTCTGTATCTATGTGTTAGTTTTATTTTTGCTTTGTTTGTTCATTTATTTTGCTTTTTAAAAATATTCCATATATGAGTGAAATCATGCAGTATTTGTCTATCCCCATCTGACTTGTTTCACTTAGCATAATATCCTCAAGGTCCATCCATGTTGCCGCAGATGGAAAGATTTTTTTCTTTTTTATGGCTGAGTAGTATTCCACTGTGTGTGTGTGTGTGTGTGTGTGTGTGTGTGTGTGTGTGTGTGTGTGTGTGTGTGTATACCACATCTTCTTTAGCCATTCATCCATCGGTGGGCACTTAGATTGTTTTCATATCTTGGCTTTATATATTTTTGGATGTAAATAATGCTGTAATGAATGTAGAGGTGCATATATCTTTTCAAATTAGTGGTTTTGACTTCTTCAGATAAATACCCAGATTGGAATAGCTGGATCATATGATAGTTCTATTCTTAATTTTTTGAGGAATCTCCATACTGTTTTCCATAGTGGTTTCACCAATTTAAATTCCCACCAGCAGTGCACAAGGGTTCCCTTTTCTCCACATCCTCGCCAACACTTGTTATTTCTTGTCTTTGTATAATAGCCATTCTGATGGAAGTGAGGTGATATCTCATTGTGGGTTTTTTTTTTTTTTTTTTTTTGGCGGTACGCGGGCCTCTCACTGTTGTGGCCTCTCCCGTTGCGGAGCACAGTCTCTGGACGCGCAGGCTCAGTGGCCATGGCTCACAGGCCCAGCCACTCCGCGGCATGTGGGATCTTCCCGGACCAGGGCACGAACCCGTGTCCCCTGCATCGGCAGGCAGACTCTCAACCACTGCGCCACCAGGGAAGCCCTCATTGTGGTTTTGATTTACATTTCCCTGATGATTAGTGATGTTGAACATCTTTTCATGTGTCTCTTGGCCATCTGTATGCATTCTCTGGAAAAATGTCTACTCAGATCCTCTGCCTATTTTTTAGTTGGGTTGTTTGTTTTTTTTGTTGTTGATTTTTATGAATTCTTTATATATTTTGGATGTTAACCCTTTATTGGATATATGACTTGCAGATATCTTCCTCCGTTCAATAGGTCATCTTTTCATTTTGTTGATAATTTCCTTTGTTATGCAAAACTTTTTAGTTTGGTGTAGTCCCATTTGTTTATTTGAAAGCTTGCCTGATTCTAAGAATTTATCCATTTCTTCTAGGTTGTCCAATTTGTTGGCAAATAGCTGTTCATTATATTCTCTTATAATCCTTTGTATTTCTGTGGTATCTTGTGATTTCTCCTCTTTTGTTTCTGATTTTGTTTATCTGAGCCTTCTCTTTTTTCTTAGTGAGCCTAGCTAAAGGTCTGTCCATTTCGTTTATCTTTTCAAAGAACCAGCTCTTAGTTTTTCATTGATCTTTTCCATTGTCTTTTTAGTCTTTATTTCATTTATTTCTGCTCTGATTTTTATTATTTCCTTCCTTCTACAGACTTTGGGCTTCATTTGTTTTCTTTTTCTAGTTCCTTTAGGTGTTAAGCTAGATTGTTTATTTGAGATTTTTCTTGTTTATAGGCCTACTTCCCCTTAGTACCCCTTAGTATCGCATTTGCTGCATTCCATAGATTTTGGTATGAAATGACTACATTTCTTATCTGGTCTCCTACTGGTAGCTATTTAGAATGTTTTCAATTTTATATATTATAATTAATGCTATAATGAACAGTCATTTAGATTAATCTTTGTACATATTTCCTTAGGGTAAATTCCTTAAGTTGAATTTTGGATTTTAAGTATATGTATTTAAAGAGTTTTATAAAATGCTTTTGACTACTATCATTTCTTTACCCTCCTTTTCCACATACAGCTATCATAATTACATCAATGTAACATTTTCAAATGAAAGTATTAAAAATATGGACAGAAGCTATAAGTAGCAAATATGTTTTGAAATGCTAATCTTTGCTAATAGTATAAGAGAGACATACTCTAAACATCTTACAAGGGTAACCTAGATTCCTACATCAGCATACTTCAGTCTTTCTCATGGTGGTTTATTTTTAGTTATCTTATAGGCTTTAGCCCAAATACTCTTAATCAAATATTATGACAGATTTCATTTTTTTGGTAACAAGGGAAAAAAGTTGTGCTTCAGTCTCACTAAAATTTCCAATAATCTTTTTTTCAGGTTGATCCTGTATTATGTTGGAATAGGAGTTACTGCCTTGGTTTTTGGCTACATACAGATTTCCTTTGGGGTTATGACTGCAGCTCGACAGACCAAGAGAATTCAAAAACAGTTTTTTCATTCAATTTTGTCTCAGGACACCAGCTGGTTTGACAGTTGTGGCATCGGTGAACTTAATACTCGCATGACTGAGTAAGAGGATGGATATGCATTTTATCAACTTTGTTCTCATATATGATGTATAAATGACTTAACTGCATTTATTTTCTTGTTTCAGTGACATCAACAAAATCAATGATGGTTATTGGAGACAAGATTGCTCTGTTGTTTCAAAACATGTCTACTTTTTCGGCTGGCCTGGAGATTGGTTTGGTGAAGGGCTGGAAACTCACCCTGGTGACTCTGTCCACATCACCTCTTATAATTGCTTCAGCAGCCATGTTTTCTAGGGTAGGCAAGATGACTAATGTAGTGTTAACTGGAAGCAGGAATGTGAACTAGATATTTTACTGAGTTTGTATAAAAAAGAAGGCATTTCTATTTTTTTTTCCTGTGTCCCAAAGTAGGAAGGAATATTAACTACCTTTCTATCTTCAAGTTATTTGGCTACAGTGAGGTTTGGTTTTAATACCTTACTAACATTTTAAAACATTCCACTTCATTTAGAACCTAATGCAGTTTCAAATAATAGCATGGATAAAGCTTTATGCTGTTATACATTGAATGCTGGGAAGGCCTTGTGTTGTCTAAATTCCCAGATAAATGTGTTTCAATTCATTTCACTAGAACAGAATGAGACAATCCTAAAACAGTAAACACCTGAGCTATTATGTGACTATTTTATGTCAGCCATTTCAAGTTTATATTTTTATAAAGCTCTGAATTAACATTTAAAATGTCTGCTAATGTATATTTTTATGTAGTATGTAAATCTGTTTCAATTTTTTAAAACAAACTTTGTATTTACATTTAAATTATATTTTTAGCACTGCTATACTGTATTAATTTTAATCTCTTTACAAGATATTAATCTATTTACAGCCTGGTTTTGAAACCAATGCTCTTTGTGCAAGGCAAAATATATATATCTCTGCCAATATAGTTCTACCAATGTGTATACCCATTTCCTAGATTGGAGGCACAGTGTATTCTTAAGAGATGGAGTTTTGTTTTGTTTTGGGGTTTTTTTGGAGTTAAAAAATTTTCAAAACCAGTCGTTCTTTATGGAAGTCAAAGCCATAAAATTCGCTGAGTTTATTTGCTAGCAACATACAAATTCAACCAAATAAGAATTTTCAGCAACAAAAATATTCTGTGTTTGAATAATTCCTTCACAATAGACTTGGGTGTATAGACAGCAGATCTTTATTTAGTGTGACTTCTAGTGTTGACCTTGTAACCCTTGTCAAAATCTTCATCCCCAGCTTATTTGAAATGAGGACCCCTCAGTAGGAAGATTACCCACAATATGTTACTAAAATCAGAGCCTTAACTGCCCAAGAAGTGAAGTGGACAATGAAATTTAAAAGGACAGCAGTGGGGAAACTAAAGTCTGCTATTGTTGTTAACTAATTGCAAGTAGGAAGCAAGTAAAGTCAAAATTATCTAAATGACTCAAGAAGCCAGGCTGGATGGTTTCTAGCATCCTTCAGTTCAATTTAATTGGGCAAACACATATTGAATACTGGCTATGTACAAGGTTTTGTGCTATGTGCAGCTTCCCCTCCAGTGATAGCTGTCTTTATTAAGTGAAATCAGTAAATAATGAGTATTACTCAGTTTATACTACCTTCTGCTTTAACAAACATCTGTGCATGTCTTACATAAAATTAGTTCCAATTACGTGGACTGTATTTTGAAAATGGATAGATTTGTTATATGAGCAAGCTGTAGTTACAGACTCACAACTCTGAAGACAATTTCCTTTCTTCCTTTCATTGAATTCTTATGCTAATTACTAAATTAAATCCTTTACCAATTAAAGGAATAGTAAGTGGGGTGTATAATAAAGAAAAAAGGCACATTCTGTATTAAAATTTTTGATAAATCCGGTAAACCTGACTAATATCACCAAGAATGATAGTCTCCTCTCTCTCTCTCTCTCTCTCTCTCTCTAAAATCTCACATTTTACTATGTGGCAATACAGTGTTTACTAGGCAGGCTGCATTATATAGTATTAGTTTCAGGAGTCATATTCCTCTTCGTGCCACAACTCTGTGACTCATACTCTCTGGAAGTCTTGTTTTTTACATAATAACAAATCAAATCAAGTCACATCAGGCACACTGATTTCCAGGGTGCACATAAGAAGAACTGTGGCCCTAATATCCTTCTCCAAATCAAATTTTTCTAAATTGTATTAATATAGATACTCATTTTCTAAGCTTTTAAAAGCACAGAGAAAAAACAGTGAAGCTCTATTAGAAGGAAAAATAGAGATTTAGACTCTAGGTTACGTTAAGCTAAGCTTGTTCACTGTGGTGAGGCTTTAAAAAGTCAATACCCGTGACCATTGGTTTCCTCATTTGCAAACTGATGGTGTTAGAATAAGTGATAAGTACCTTTTCAATAGTAAAATTTTGTTATTCTAGATTCTACCTGAATTGAATTCTCTGCACCTTGTTACTACCCCAGGTTATTCTTTTTTTTTTTTTTTCTGATAATCAATCACACTTTAATTTTTTACTGGGGTATAATTTACAATGTTGTGTTAGTTTCAGGTGTAAAGCAACATGAATCTGTTATACATATATCCACTCTTTTTTAGGTTCTTTTCCCATATAGGCCATTACAGAGTATTGAGTAGTATTCCCTGTGCTATACAGCAGGTCCTCATTAGTTATCTATTTTATATATAGTAGTGTGTATGTGTCATTCCCAATCTTCCAATTTATCCCTCCCTTCCCCTTCCCCCTTGGTAACCATAAGTTTATTTTTTATCTGTAACTCTACTTCTGTTTTGTAGATAAGTTCATTTGTTGCCTTTTTTTAGATTCCACATATATGTGATATCATATGATATTTGTCCATCCCAGGTTATTCTTTGGTTAACTGTGGTCTTTGTTTATTACAGATAGTTATCTCATTGTCCAGTAAGGAATTAAATGCTTATTCCAAAGCTGGGGCTGTAGCAGAAGTCTTGTTATCAATCTGAACAGTCATAGCCTTTGGGGCCCAGGAAAAAGAAATTCAAAGGTCTGTTCCTTTAATTATGATAATATCTGCTTGGTTTTATTTTCCCCCAAGGCTATTATATTGTGTTTTGTCTTTTTAAGGTATACTCAGAATCTAAAAGATGCAAAGAATGTTGGCATGAAAAAAGCTATAGCTTCAAAACTCTCTCTTGGTGCTGTGTACTTCTTTATGAATGGAACCTACGGACTTGCTTTTTGGTATGGAACCTCCTTGATTCTTAGTGGAGAACCTGATTATACCATCGGAACTCTCCTTGCTGTAAGTCTTATTTGAGAACAAAGGTAACTGGCCTGGATAATATTTTCTTACCTAGAATTTATTAAAAATTTCTCTCTGAATGACTGAATGTTTGAAGATGAGTGTTTTTAATAAACAAATATTTGTTTCCTTCAAATGATTTGTATACACCTTTAAATTATAGTTATACATTGGCAGGATTTACTCATCCTGCATGCTTAGTGTCTTCTAAAAGCATGATGTTTTTAAAAGAATCATAATTGAATTCTCCACTGGGAGATAGAGTTGTCTTAATCCAGAAGTCAAAAAGACCAGCCTGTAGTGAGACTGCTTCCTTTCCATCTTGCTGAAATAAGAGAGCGCTCTACATTCACCTTGCTAAATGTTTTCTTCTGGAAATATTCTGTAGATTGGAATTTCCTGCTCTTCCTCTGTCCTTTCAGCATACAGTAATGTTAAAAACAGACTATACACAGCTCTGTCCAACATCAATTTAGAGTTTTTTAAACTCTTAATGGTTATACGTTAAATTGTAATTTTTTCAGTTATGCTCCCAAGTTTCAATAATAAGCAGATTGGCTCAGGATTAAGAACCATTTGTCTTGCTGAACTAAATTGATCTGGTCTGTATACTTTAGTTCTCATTTGGCCTTCCCATTGTATGTAGATTTCTTTTCTGTCAACTAAAGTCATCTTTTGAACTTGAGACTTTCATTTTTAAGTCTTTAAGCTTATTCATTTATTTCTGATAAATGAAACTTGAGCATGAGGAATTTTTAGCACATTTTTCCTCCTCAATTTATGTGTGACTATAGGTGTATGACTTGCTAAGCTTTAGCTTCCTCATCTATAAGACAGGGAAAATAGCACTTAGCCTGTGGGGTTCTTTGCTTATTTGACTTTTGGCAGAGATGTGTCTGTCTGAAAATGAACAGGTGTCCACTAATATATGAATTCAGAAAAGTTTGGGAAAAAATAGTACAGCATCTCTAAGACAATGAAATCTATAATATCCTTTTCTTTAAAGTTAAGGAGTTAACCAGCATGCAGGGAAGTACAGCTCACCTCCTTACCCACCCAGGTTCATGTATGTTCAGCACTCCTCAGTAAGCAGATTTTTCTGCTCAGCTTCCCAACAGGTAATAACGACAAGATTAGGGGACAATTAGAAGTCGTTCAACATTAGGAAAAGGCCAGCTGCACTTGGATTCACTAATATTTCCTTTATATTTGGCAGCATCTTCCATTCTTTCCTACCTAATTTCTCTGATATACCTGAGTCTCAACCAAGTATACACTTCATTCTGTTGTCCCTCTTATATAACTGTGACGGATAAATATTATTTTTTTTCCTGTAGGTTTTTATTAGTGTAATCCATAGTAGTTATTGCATTGGAGCAGCAGCCCCTAGCTTTGAAACCTTCACTATAGCCAGAGGAGCCGCCTTTAATATTTTCCACATTATTGTTAAGGTAAGACTCCTAACTGCCTTGAAAGATAACTATCATTACTGCAAGAAGGAAACCAAAAAACAGGCACTTTCATTACACTTAAAAAGATGGGCAAAATCCATGTTGCCCAGTTGGCTATGGAAAGACAGATTATTTTAACTCTTCAACAAGGAGATTGTGTTTTATTGAAACCTTCATATCTAACTCAATGCACTTCTAAAGCAGAAAGGAGAACACTGTAAAAGAAAACCCATCTTTAAACTACTTTTAGAATATAGAGCATGTCAGCCTAGTTTCTCTAAGATTTATAATGTCCTCTTTGTTTTTCCAAGAAAACTGCTATAGATAAGTTTTCAACAACAGGCTATAAATTGGAATGCATAGTAGGAAATGTGGAATTTAAAAATGTTTCTTTCAGTTATCCATCAAGACCATCTATCAAAGTAAGTAAAATTTAATTATGGAAATGTACAGTTTTCTAATTACCTTCCACTGGCTAGGATCTCCTCATATGAGATTGTTTAGGATCACTTTGACCAAGATTTGGCTACTTTGTTTAGAGACTTGAGGGGAGAGAGAGAGAGAGACAGAGAGAGACAGAGACAGAGATAGAGAGGGAGGGAGGAAGAGAGAGAGGAAGGAAAGACGGAAGGATAGATTCGTAATGGACAAATAACTCTAGGAGAGCTAGTTACATTTTGCAGCCTCCTCTCTATATTGAAATGACTAAAGCATTTTTGACTTCCTGGAATTCCTTCACTCTGGATTTGGGAGCACAGCAAAAGTGTCTTGGATTGATGTTGCCACCTACTGGTGGTCCCTGGATGTTTTCCCACTCAGCATAGATAACTTATTTGAACTTTCTAAAGTTTCTAACCTGGGGGAATTGTGCATATATTGTGTCTTTCCATTATCCCTTTCCTAGGACTTTTACTACACCAGCATTTTTGCCTCAGTTTCTTTCTCTCTCACTTTTACACAGGCACACACACACTCAGCATAAAGTGCATCCTTCTCCCTCTATCATTCAGCCTTTGACAAATTCTTGTAAAAATGTGTCTGTCTCTTCTATTGTCTTCATCCTTTCATCTTATTAGTGTATTTATCTAAAAAGGTAGTTACTGTTAAAGATTGCAAAGAGTACTTCCTAATAAAACACCTGCTTTATAGAAAAAGGATGACATGATTTTAAGTGAAATTGGTAAAATTACTGATGCCATCAACCTTCAATGTCTTTTAAAGTGTCCAAATATCTCCTGCATAATTTGCATCAAAAAAATATATACCTACTCCTACTTCCTTATTTTTCTGTAAGTCTTTGATTGAAATTCTTTTTTTCAAAGCTCTTTATTTTTAAAAATTTTTGTTACTTAATTACCATTATTGGAATAGTGTTGTCTTCTATCATTTTTCTTAACATAAATAGAGCATTTTAATTCCATTTTGCAACTACATTTGGGTTGGCTTCCTGAAGACTTAAGCACCGACTCTGTCGTTACATTGTATGGGTTTTAAACAAGTATTTTTTAAATGAACATTTGAAACATACGCTTTTTTGTTAAATTGAAAAATAAATAATTACCCCCCCCCGAAAGTCCACCCACTTTAAATAAACAAAACACAGATTCTTCCAAAGAAAGAACAGATGCGAATTCTAGAGTAAAAGTGCAGGTGGGAGAGGAGGTACTCTCACTGGGGGTCCCTGATTTGTCACCTCCTTTAGAGAATTTTTCTTTGCTTGGCCCTTTGAAGGTTTTACATTTGGTTTGTTTACGGAGTCTCTTTCTTTACAAATGAGGAGATCAAAGTGAAAGAATCCAAGGGGATAGTCCCATGTTTTGGGAAAATGTAAGCAAAGATAGGTGAGAGTTTCTCAACAGGATTACTGTTGTCATTTTGGGAAGGTAATTTTTGTGAGGTTTCTCTCATATTGCAGGTCCCTGGGACACTAAATGCTGGTAACAACCCTCAGTTATTGAGAAAATTGTAGAAGTAGTCCCCCTAAGTTGAAATGTCCCTGTGAGATCCACCGCTAGAAAAAGAGGCTTTCTAGCGGTGAAATCCTATTCGTGGGAGTCGCTAAGAAGTCTGCCAATTGTTTTAGTTTGGAGTCTGTTTTGCAACAATGTTACATATATTCTAAGAAAGAACTTCCTTAAATAGCTCACAGGGATATCTGGCAAGATTTCATTCAATTGTTGCAAGTTAGAAGATACAACTTTCACTAACTTCGTAGTCATGAAATTCACATAAATTATTTTGGTTGAAAATATGAAAAAACGATTCCTGTGGCTAGTTAATAATCTTTAAGTACTCAATTTAGATCTCCTCTTTATATAGAGAGATGATTAGTGTTTTTCTCCAAAATTTTGTAGGTTATTATACACATACATGAAAAAAACGTAATAAGATCTAAATTTGTTTTTAAGTGCCAGAGAATTTTTTCCTGTTTATAATTATACATTACATTTCTGAAGATAGGTAAATCATATTCTTATCCTAGTTTTATGGAATTTTTTCCCCATACTTTCCAAATAGATTCTGAAATGTCTGAATCTCAGAATTAAGTCTGGAGAGACAGTAGCCTTGGTTGGCCTCAACGGCAATGGGAAGAATACAGCAGTCCAACTTTTGCAGAGGTTATGTGATCCTGATGACAACTTTGTAAGTGCACCTAGCAAGATCACACACAGTCCACACGACAAGATTTGGAAATTCCACCTATTACAGAGAGCTTACACCTGTGTCAACTTTTAATTTTTAACAGTGGAACTGGGAGAGAAACCATATTGTTTTCTTTACTGCATATTCATCCATTCAACAAATATTTACTGAGCACCTACAAAGTGCCAGACATTCTTCTAGGTGCTGGGAATACATTGGTGAACAAAGCATAAAAACCTCTCTTCCCTCATCAAGTTTACATTCTAATAAGTAGAGACAGACAATAAATAAAATAAGTAAATTATATAATATGTTAGAAGATAATAAATGCTATAGAGAAAAATAAAATAGTAATTTGTAGTACGCAGAACTTATCAAGAATTTCAGTTTCTCAAAACATCCCAAAAGAATAATATCTGTAGAAAATATACTGTCTCATTTTTTTCTGTCATCCATATGTTGCACTTAACTTTCTCACCCTTGTAAACAGCATAGAGTACAAGACTATCATAGTCACAGAAGCATAACTCTTAATGCTTCTATTCAGTTTTTCAACTGTAATTTTTAAAAGAAAATCTACTCTTCTAAAACTTAAATTTGATTTCTTAAGTCTTCATTTGGAGTTTACTAGACTCATGTATCCATGATAATATTGAATAAATAAATTACTGGATTAGCATTCCTTACATAAAGCAGTTGCATAGAATATCCATGCCCAGACAGAATACCAGTTGGTGTGAAATACCAGAGTTATAATTATCAAACCTTGGCTTCTGTCATTGGAGTATGTTGGGATAATAGGTAATGGTACTATCTATGGAGAAGACAATGTTCATTTAATATTACATATAGCAGTGAATAGAATGCACTTTTACCTCTTGCAGAGGAGTGGGCTGTTGAAGGGAAGAAAGGATGTTTCCTGGAAAAAAAGTGCAAAGGTCACATCAGTCTTAAAATAACAAAACTGCAGTTTTTTACATGTGTTTACATGATAATATTTGTGGCTCCTAGAGTATATATCCTCATAATACCTAATTTGTGGATCGTAGAGTAAAGATATTCAGGTAGTTTGGCCAAATTTTAAGTCATTTTTTTTAGGTTTTATTAATTCCCAACTACCAGAAAAAGTCTATTGGCATTATACATGCTATAAATATTTTATCAAAATATAGTCAGTCATTGTTTCCTGAAATAACCTGCTTCTCAGCTTATGTTCTGCAGTAGTAAAAAGGACTCTAACCCAATGCAGTGAAAGGCATCACAACGTGATTCATTCCTTTGGATTCACAGATCACGGTGGATGGTAACGACATCAGAACTTTAAATGTGCAGCATTATCGAGAACATTTTGGAGTGGTCAGCCAAGAGCCTGTTTTTTGGGGGACAACCATTAATAACAATATTAGATATGGGCGAGATGGCGTGACTGATGAAGACATTGAGAAAGCAGCAAAGGAAGCAAATGCTTATGATTTTATAATGCAGTTCCCCATGGTAAGTACACTATGTAGCCTATATCCTTAGGTTAAGTGTAAGGCACTGAAATATTCCAAAATAAGTTAAATAACAATAACATCTACAGAGTAGGGGGAGTGTGATTAATTTTTGCATTGTCCTAGGTGACACATCTGAAAATGAGAGAGCATGGTAACAACCAAAAGAAGAAATACATCCTTGAAAGGTCCAATTTTTAATCTGTTTAGTTCTTACTGGTTCTCACTGCAAATGGAAAAGAAAAAAATAAGGGATATGTTAAAATATAACAAAGAAATATGAAACAAAATCATCAGTGCAAGCTGAGGGAGATCATGTATCTGCAAAAATGTTGGTTTGCAACGCCATCTTGTGGCTAAGTGTGGGAATGTCACACACAGTGCTCAGATCGGTTCTGTGATAAGGCAAAGGAAAAATACCATTGACTTTAGAAGTACATGGAGCTAATATTGGACAAGACATGTGAAATGATAGTTGGAAAGAGATACAGTAAACTATAATTTTGGGTATTAGGACATATAGGATCCTAATGGCTATTTAAAATTGATAGAGAGCTCTAAAAATATTTCTATTTCTCAAAGTATTTGTTCATCGGCATCCTCTGAAATTGTTGTGGGGAGAACCTCGTGAAATATGAAAGGATGAGATTTGAAATTAAAAACACAAATAAAATTCCAACATGCCAGAAGGCAACCATAACAAAAAAAGTTTGTTTTAATGGATATATTTTACAAACTACACTCCATAGGTCATAATAATTTTGTTCTCTTTTGTTTATTTCATAAAAACTTATGTTTGCCATTCATTACCACCTATCCCCATTATTTAGGGTCATAATTAGGACAGAAAACATTAAAGGCTTGAGGTCATTCTTTGCCGTGTGGTTTGGGAAAACAAAGACTTCCTTTCTTTGACCTTTTGACATTTTCAGTGACTTCCTTTCCTCAAAACACCAATGATCTTCAGTTTCCCACCTGGAATTAGAAAGTTTTCTGGTGCCTCTTAAGTCATTCCCTATAAGTTATGACTTGCTTTTACTAAAAGTCCAATATTTACACAAAGATGTCACTTGCTATAAATCTAATAGTAAATCCTAAAGATATAATCCAAAGAACAAATTAAAGATGCTGGGTTATTATGATAGAAACTAAATTCCACAGCCATGGTTAACCAGGGAAATAAGAATGAGCATAATAATAAATAAAAGTTACAGAAGTGGTTAATTCGTATAGGTGAAAATTTAGGGAAAACTATACTCAGAAATAAATACCATTACTCCTTCTATGATATACACATATTTTTGAATTAATATATTAGGATTAACTGATACTTGCTAGCCTTTTCCCATAAACACCCATAAAACTGGCCAAAATATATGAGACATAGGACAATTGTTTCCAAGCACTGGATAAGAGATATCACAAAACTGTGATTCCTGAGAGAAAGGAAACTCATTAAGAAAGTCCATGAATTTTCAGCATGCTTCCTGGGAACAAATTTCTGACCATATTTCTGTAAAATGGAAACCAGAGAGAACATGGCAGTCCCACTGAGCTAAAAGGCAGAGGTAGAATTTCAGGGCAGCTTAAATAACTGGAGAGGCAAAATGAGAGAGCTGTGGACATGAGGTAGGGGGCAGAAGTCCATGTAGACATCCCTTGGGAATCCTTCTCTGAGGATAAGATTACCCGTGGCTTACCACAGAGCAGCTGCTACAAAGCCGAGAGTAGAGCCGAGATAGAAGTCAAGCAGTATAGTGGAGATGTTGAAAACACAACCCAGCCAGAGTGGAGAGGTCACATTAACACCATTTTTAATACCTCAGGCATATAGCTGAGACACCAAAAAAAGTCACACCTTAGGAGTAAAGACCACACCTTAGAGTAAGGCTGACTCTAGACCTGCTCTAACAAATCCTAAAACCAAGCCATGACAAGATCCCTAAAGGAGATAGAACTTGGATGTTGGGTCCTGCCAAGTTTTGAGACTTTCTATAGATTAACCCCAACAAAGCATAAAACCAAGATTACATAGTTCAAGATGATCAGTCAATATTTGAATTGCCTATGAGGATAAAAGTCAACATTTTCTTAAGAAAACAGAATTCAGAGTCTCTTCAACATTCATGCACAGAATTCAGTACATCTTCTACAATACCTAGATGTGCAAAGAAACAGGAAACTATGATCCATAGGCAAAAAAAAAAACAACAACTAAATGTTGATGCACTTAAGAAAAACTTCAAAATGCAAGAAGAAAAACTGGTACATCTGAAAGGAGAAAGAGACAAATCCACATTTTTAGCTGAAGGCTTTAGTACTTGATAGAACAAGCAGGCAAAAAATCACTAAGGATATAGATGACCTGAACAATATTATCAACCAACTAGATCTAACTGATATTTATAGAACACTCCACCCAATAACAGCAGAAAACATTTCTCTCAAGTGCACATGGACTGTTCACTGAGCTAAACAATATTCTTTTTTTGTTTTTAACATCTTTATTGGAGTATAATTGCTTTACAATGGTGTGTTAGTTTCTGCTTTATAACAAACTGAATCAAGTGTACATATACATATATCCCCATATCTCCTCCCTCTTGAGTCTCCTTCCCACCCGTCTAGGTGGACACAAAGCACGGAGCTGATCTCCCTGTGCTATGTGGCTGCTTCCCATTAGCTATCGATTTTACCATTGGAAGAAAAAACTTATAATTTCAAAGGAAACATGTAAAGTATGTTCTTGGGCCATAACAGAATTAAAATGTAGAAATCGATAACAGAAATATATCTGGAAAATCCACAAATATTTGAAAATTAAAGAACCTACTTCTACATAACCTATGGCAGAAAGAGGAAGTTTCAATGAAAATAAAAAACTATTTTGAAGTAAATGCAAATGCAAGATATCAGTATTTGTGGAATACAGTTGATCCTTGAACAACATGACTTTGAACTGTATGTGTTCACTTATACGTGGATTCCTTTTTCAATAAATACATACTGTAGTACTACACGACCCACAGCTGGTTGAATTCAAGGATGTGGACACAGAGGACTGACTGTAAAGTTATACTTGGTTTTTAACTGCATGGGGGTTGGTGCCCCTAACACCTACATTGTTCAAGCGTCAACGTACAGTTAAAGCACTGCTTTAAGAGAAACTTACAGCATTATGTGCTTACTTTAGAAAAGAAAAAGATCTAAAATCTGTAAACTAAGTTTCCACCTTGAGAAACTAGAGTAAGAAGAGCAAATTAAACCCAAAGCAAGTACAAGAGAAATAATAAAGACTAGAGCAGAAATCAGTGAAATCAAAACCAGAAAAACATTAGAAACAGTCATTGAAACCAAAAGCTGTTTCCTTAAAAGATCAATAAAATCAGTAAAACTGTAGGAAGCCTGATGAAGAAACGAAAAAGAGAAGAGAAATTACCAATATCAGGGATCAAAGAAGGTACATCACTATTAATCCCAAAGACATTAAAAGGTTAATACAGGAATACTAATGAACAAAAATATGCCTATAAATTTGCTAACTTAGATGAAGTTCTTTTCCTTGAAAGACACAAACTACCAAGACTCACTCAAAGAGAAGTAGATAGATAACTTTAGTAAGACCTATAACTATGAAAAAAATAAACTAGATCTCTAAATAGTAGCAACAACTACCAATAAAATTAAAAATGGCATTCACAATAGCAACAAAAAATATAAAGTAGAATAATGAAAGATCTGTAAATCTTCTATGTAAAAAAGGTAGAACATTGCTGAGAGAAATTAAATACCTAAATAGAGAGGAGCTTCAAGATGCCAGAAGAGTAAGACGCGGAGAGCACCTTCCTCTCCACAAATACATCAGAAATACATCTACATGTGGAACAGCTCCTACAGAACACCTACTGAATGTTGGCAGAAGACCTCAGACTTCCCAAAAGGCAAGAAACTCCCCAAATACCTAGGTAGGGCAAAAGAAAAAAGAAAAAACAGACAAAAGAATAGGGACAGGACCTGCACGAGTGGGAGGGAGCTGAGAAGGAGGAAAGGTTTCCACACACTAGGAAGCCCCTTCATGGGCGGAGACTCCAGGTGGCGGAGGGGGGAAGCTTCGGAGCCACAGAGGAGAGCACAGCAACAGAGGTGCGGAGGGCAAAGCGGAAAGATTCCTGCACAGAGGACCAGTGCCGACCAGCACTCACCAGCCTGAGAGGCTTGTCTGCTCACCCGCAGGGGCGGGCGAGGGCTGGGAGCTGAGGCTCGGGCTTCGGTTGGATCCCAGGGAGAGGACTGGCAGCGTGAACACAGCCTGAAGGGGCTAGTGCAACACGGCTAGCCGGGGGGGGGGAGTCTGGGAGAAAGTCTGAAGCTGCAGAAGAGGCAAGAGACTTGTTCTTGCCTCTTTGTTTCCTGGTGCTCGAGGGGAGGGGATTCAGAGCGCCGCTTAAAGGAGCTCCAGAGACGGGCGCGAGCCGCAGCTATCAGCGCAGACCCTAGAGACGGGCATCAGACGCTAAGGCTGCTGCTGCCGCCACCAAGAAACCTGTGTGCGAGCACAGGTCACTATCCACACCTCACCTCCCGGGAGCCTGTGCAGCCCGCCACTGCCAGGGTCCCGGGATCCAGGGACAACTTCCCTGGGAGAATGCACGGCGCGCCTCAGGCTGGTGCAACGTCACGCTGGCCTCTGCGGGCCGCAGGCTTGCCCCGCCACCGTGCCCCTCCCTTCCCCCCCACCCCCCACCCCCCACCCCCCGTCCTGAGTTAGCCAGAGCCGCGGAATCAGCTGCTCCTTTAACCCCGTCCTGTCTGAGCTGGAACAGACACCCTCGGGCGACCTACACGCAGAGGTGGGGCCAAATCCAAAGCTGAGCCCCGGGGAGCTGTGCGAACAAAGAAGAGAAAGGGAAATCTCTCCCAGCAGCCTCAGGAGCAGCAGATTAAATCTCCACAATCAACTTGATGTACCCTGCATCTGTGGAATACCTGAAGAGACAACGAATCATCCCAAATTGAGGAGGTGGACTTTGGGACAAAGATATATATTTTTCCCCCCTTTTTCTCCTTTTGTGAGTGTGTATGTGTATGCTTCTGTGTGTGATTTTGTCTGTACAGCTTTGCTTTTACCATTGGTCCTAGGGTTCTGTCTGTTCTTTGGGGGCTTTTTTACTTTTTAAAATTTTTTTCTTAACAATTATTTTTTCTGTTTTACTTTAATAACTTTATTTTATTGTACTTTATTTTATTTTATCTTCTTTCCTTCTTTCTACTTTTTCTCCTTTTATTCTGAGCTGTGTGGATGAAAGGCTCTTGGTGCTCCAGCCAGGCATCAGGGCTATGCCTCTGAGGTGGAGAGCCAAGTTCAGGACACTGGTCCACAAGAGACCTCCCAGCTCCAAGTAATATCAAGTGGCGAAAATCTCCCAGAGATCTCCATCTCAACGCCAAGACCCAGCTTCACTCAACGACCAGCAAGATACAGTGCAGGACATCCTATGCCAAACAACTAGCAAGACAGGAACACACCCCATCCATTAGTAGAGAGGCTGCCTAAAATCATAATAAGGCCGCAGACACCCCAAAACACACCACCAGACGTGGACCTGTCTATCAGAAAGACAAGATCCAGCCTCATCCACCAGAACACAAGCACTAGTCCCTTCCACCAGGAAGCCTACACAGCCCACTGAACCAACCTTAGCCACTGGGGACAGACACCAAAAACAACGGGAACTATGAACCTGCAGCCTGTGAAAAGGAGACCCCAAACACAGTAAGTTAAGCAAAATGAGAAGACAGAAAAACCCACCGCAGATGAAGGAGCAAGACAAAAACCCACCAGACCTAACAAATGAAGAGGAAATACGCAGTCTCCCTGAAAAAGAATTCAGAATAATGATAGTAAAGATGATCCAAAATCTTGGAAATCGAATAGAGAAAATACAAGAAACGTTTAACAAGAACCTAGAAGAACCAAAGAGCAAACAAACAATGATGAACAAGACAATAAATGAAATTAAAAATTCTCTAGAAGGGATCAATAGCAGAATAACTGAGGCAGAAAAACGGATAAGTGACCTGGAAGATAAAATAGTGGAAATAACTACTGCAGAGCAGAATAAAGAGAAAAGAATGAAAAGAACTGAGGACAGTCTCAGAGACCTCTGGGACAACATTAAATGCACCAACATTCGAATTATAGGGATCCCAGAAGAGGAAGAGAAAAAGAAAGGGACTGAGAAAATATTTGAAGAGATTATAGTTGAAAACTTCCCTAATATGGGAAAGGAAATAGTCAAGTCCAGGAAGCACAGAGAGTCCCATACAAGATAAATCAAAGGGGAAACACACCAAAATACATATTAATCAAACTATCAAAAATTAAATACAAAGAAAAAATATTAAAAGCTGCCAGGGAAGAGCAACAAATAACATACTAGAGAATCCCCATAAGGTTAACGGCTGATCTTTCAGCAGAAACTCTGAAAGCCAGAAGGAACTGGCAGGACATATTTAAAGTGATGAAAGGGAAAAACCTACAACCAAGATTACTGTAGCCAGCAAGGATCTCATTCAGATTCAATGGAGAAATTAAAACCTTTACAGACAAGCAAAAGCTAAGAGAAATCAGCACCACAAAACCAGCTTTACAACAAATGCTAAAGGAACTTCTCTAGGCAGGAAACACAAGAGAAGGAAAAGACCTACAATAACAAACCCAAAACAATTAAGAAAATGGTCATAGGAACATACATATTGATAATTACGTTAAATGTAAATGGATTAAATGCTCCAACCAAAAGACATAGACTGGCTGAATGGATACACAAACAAGACCTGTATAGATGCTGTCTACAAGAGACCCACTTCAGACCTAGGGACACAAACAGACTGAAAGTGAGGGGATGGAAAAAATATTCCATGCAAATGGAAATCAAAAGAAAGCTGGAGTAGCAATTCTCACATCAGAAAAAATACACTTTAAAATAAAGACTATTACAAGAGACAAAGAAGGACACTACATAATGATCAAGGGATTGATCCAAGAAGAAGATATAATAATTGTAAATATTTATGCACCCAACATAGGAGCCCCTCAATACATAAGGCAAATGTTAACAGCCATAAAAGGGGAAATGGACAGTAACACAATCATAGTAGGGGACTTTAACACCCCACGTTCACCAATGGACAGATCATCCAAAATGAAAATAAGTAAGGAAACACAAGCTTTAAATGATACATTAAACAAGATGTACTTAATTGATATTTGTAGGACATTCCATCCAAAAACAACAGGATACACTTTCTTCTCAAGTGCTCATGGAACATTCTCCAGGATAGATCATAACTTGGGTCACAAATCAAGCCTTGGTAAATTTAAGAAAATTGAAAGCATATCAAGTATCTTTTCCGACCACAATGCTATGAGACTAGATATCAATTACAGGAAAAAATCTGTAAAAAATACAAACACATGGAGGCTAAACAATACACTACTTAATAACCAAGAGATCACTGAAGAAATCAAAGAGGAAATCAAAAAATACCTAGAAACAAATGACAGTGAAAACACGGTGACCCAAAACCTATGGGATGCAGCAGAGCAGTTCTAAGAGGGAAGTTTATAGCAATACAATCCTACCTCAAGAAACAAGAAACATCTCAAATAAACAAACTAACCTTACACCTAAAGCAATTAGAGAAAGAAGAACAAAAAACCCCCGAAGTTAGGAGAAGGAAAGAAATCATAAAGATCAGGTCAGAAAAAAATGAAAAAGAAATGAAGGAAACATTAGCAAAGATCAATAAAACTAAAAGCTCGTTCTTTGAGAAGATAAAGAAAATTGATAAACCATTAACCAGATGCATCAAGAAGAAAAGGGAGAAGGGAGAAAAATCTACAAACAATAAATGCTGGAGGCGGTGTGGAGAAAAGGGAACCCTCTCTCACTGTTGGTGGGAATGTAAATTGGTACAGCCACTATGGAGAACAGTATGGACGGTCCTTAAAAAACTACAAATAGAACTACCATACGACCCAGCAATCCCACTGCTGGGCATATACCCTGAGAAAACCACAATTCAAGAAGAGACATGTACCAAAATGTTCATTGCAGCTCTATTTACAATAGCTAGGACATGGAAGCAACCTAAGTGTCCATCGACAGATGAATGGAGAAAGAAGATGTGGCACATATATACAGTGGAATATTACTCAGCCATAAAAAGAAACGAAATTGAGTTATTTATAGTGAGGTGGATGGACCTAGAGTCTGTCATACAGAGTGAAGTAAGTCAGAAAGAGAAAAACAAATACTATATGCTAAAACATATATATGGAATCTAAAAAAAAAAGAAAGAAAAAAAAAGGTCATGAAGAAACTAGGGGTAAGATGAGAAGACACAGACCTACTAGAGAATGGACTTGAGGATATGGGGAGGGGGAAGGGTAAGCTGTGATAAAGTGAGAGAGTGGCATGGACATATATACACTACCAAACGTAAAATACATAGCTAGTGGGAAGCAGCTGCGTAGCACAGGGAGATCAGCTGGGTGCTTTGTGACCACCTAGAGGGGTGGGATTGGGAGGGAGGGAGATGCAAGAGGGAAGAGATATGGGAGCATATGTATATGTATAACTGATTCACTTTGTTATAAAGCAGAAACTAACACACCATTGTAAAGCAGTTATACTCCAATAAAGATGTTTAAAAAAATAAAAAATAAAGAATACCTAAATAAATAGGATGTACCTTATTCGTTGATTTAGAGATTGAATATTTTTAAAGGCATGGAGTCTCCCCAAATTGATCTATAAGTTTAATGCTATTTCAATCAAAATCCCAGCAGTCTTTTTGCATGTGCAGAAATCAACATGCTGATTACAAAATTTATTTGGAAATTTAAAGGACCAAAAATAGACAAAACAATTTTGATAAAAGAACAACAAAGCTGGAAGACCTACAATAGCTAATTTTAAGACAGCAATTAAGACAGTGGTAATGACATAACAATGGACTTTTAGGTCAGTGGAACACAATAGAGAGTCTAGAAATAGACCCACACATACCTAGTCAATTGATTTTTGACAAGGTCAATGTAATTCAATGGGAGAAAGGAAAGTCTTTTCAACAAATGGTGCTGGAAAAATTGGATATCCATATGGGAAAAAAAAAAAAAGAAATGTGGCCCTTACCTCACACTATATACACGTATAATTTGCCATGAATCTTAGGCCAATTGTAAAAACTTAAGCCATAAAACTTCAGAAATAAAAACTTAGGAGAAAATCTTTGTGACCTTAAGGTAGGCAAAAAATTCTGGGAAAAGCACTTACTAGTTAAAAAAATGATAAACTGGGCTTTATTGAAATTAAAACCTTTTGAAAGATACCATTTAGAAAATAAAAAGGCAAGACACAGAGTGAAAGATAATATTCAATACACAGACCTGACAAAGGATGTGCACCCAGAATATATAAAGAACTTTGCAAAATGGTAATTAGACCAAAAAATAAAATAAAATAAAAACTGGACAAAAACTTGAACAGACATTTCACCAAAAAATAATCAAATGAGAAAATATACATGAAAAATATTCAACATTATTAGTCATCAGGGAAATCCTAAGTAAAACCACAATGAGATACCATTTCACATTCAATAGAATGGCCAGAATTAAAAGGAATAACAATGGTAACTTCTGGTTAGGATATAAAGCAGTTGGATCTCTCTTTCATTCTGAATAAAGTGAAATTGGTACAATCATTTTAGAAAGAAATTTGACAGTTTACTATAATGTTAAACATAACACTTATGACTCAGCATTCTATTCCTACATATTTTTCCAAAAGAAATGAAAATATGACTACAAGAATATCATGTACATGAATGTTCATAACAGCTTTGTTCATAATATTCAAAAAGTGGAAATAACCCAAATGTTCATCAGCAGCTGAATGTATAAACAAATTGTGATTTATATAGGGTTGCCAGATGAAATACAGAATTTTCAGTAAAATTTGAATCTCAGATAAATAATAATTTTTAGTATGAGTATATCCCAAGTATTGTATGAAATATACTAAAAAGTATTCCATTATTTACCTGAAAATAAAAATTAAATGAGCTCCATGGTTCTTGGTGTGTTTTTGTTTTTGCTAAATCTGGCAACCCAAGATAGATGCACATTGTGAATAAATAGGAGTGAATTACTCATACACACAACATGGATGAATCTCAAAAATATTATGCTAGATAAAAGAAAACAGACCAAAAAGTACAGAATGCAATTATATCAAGGCTGCAGTATACAAGATTAATATACAAAAGTCACTTTTCTATATACCAACAATGAACAAGTAGAATTGGACATTAAAAACACAATACCATTTATATTAGGATTCTAAGAAATGAAATACTTAGGTATAAATCGAACAAGATACATACAAGATTTATATAAAGAAAACTACAAAACTCTGACAAATAAAATCAAAGAATTAAATAAATGGAGAGATAGTCCATATTCATGGAAAGGAAGACTCAATATTGTCAAAACGTCAGTTCTTCCAACTTGATCTATAGAGTCTACGCAATCTGAATCGAAATCCCAGCAAGTTATTTTGTGAATATCAACAAATTGATTCCAAGTTTATGTGGAAAGGCAAAAGACCAAGAATAGCCAACACGATGTTGAAGAAGAACAAAGTTAAAAGACTACACTATCCAACTTTCCAAGACTTATTATAAAGCTACAGTAATCAAGGCAGTACAGTATTGGTGAAAGAAAAACAAATAGATCAATTCAACAGAGTCCAGATAGTGTTTCTTTTAAAGATACCAGTGCATTCAAAAAATGTCTTTAAAACTTTGAAAATCGGTTCAGATTATTATTAATCTTCCTTAAAATCCTTGATTATCCTATGTTCTCATGTCTTTTAGTCCTAGCCAAATTTTTCTTAGGGCTTCTTTTCACTACACTCTTTTAAAATAGTTGTTTGTTTTTACAAAGAACAAATCATAAGTCAATACCAGCCAGGCTGAAGTAGAGATTAAGCTGGCATTAAAACACAACTGTGATTGCCATTTCCTATTCTAATCATCTAACCATGCTGCCTTCTGTTTCTGTTTTCTTTCCTATTTTTCATTAGAAATTTAATACCTTGGTAGGGGAAAAAGGAGCTCAAATGAGTGGAGGACAGAAACAGAGAATCGCGATTGCTCGAGCTTTAGTTCGAAACCCGAAGATTCTGATCTTAGATGAGGCTACTTCTGCCCTAGATACAGAAAGCGAATCAATGGTTCAAGCCACACTGGAGAAGGTAAGTGAGAAGATTCATTTATTATTTTCATATTCTTCTTTCAGCATTATTTTTAAATACAAGAAAGTATGGCTCCATAGCGGATTATTTATTAATTTCAGAGCCCTCCTTAAGGTATGGATGCAGTGATTTGGAAGAAAGAACAAGATGCTATACTTAGTGTTAAAAATATATATGAGGCTCATATCCAAGCAAACATCCCATATATACCTCCATTCCAACAGGTCTGCACTTCCCACCTCCCCAGAGTAATTCCACACCTCTACCACTATCAGAATTATAATCGCATCCACCCTTTGTCTCTTCCATATACACCCGTGGGATTTTCTTCTCTGGCCATTTTTTCCTCTTTGGGCAACCCTAGAGTACTCATTTTAACTTAATTTCACTTCAAGTGGAGAAGCATACAGTGTGGTTTGCCTTGACCTTGAACCATCCTCCTTCAACAGCCCTGGGGCCCTCGCACTGACTTCCTGCTCATTGCAAGCTATTACACATGCTTCATGGCCACAATGCAGAATTGGCCCTTTACCATATTGCACTGCATCAGGGAGGGTAGTATCACCCTCCCTGGTGATACTACCCTCCCTGATGCAGTGCAATATGGTAAAGGGCCAATTCTTTGGCCCTTTGGTGATATGAAAAGCCACAGAATAGTTTTTTCAGTGGCCGAACACTCTTTTAAATCATAACCTTCAAACTCTTCAGAAGGCTTAATGGAACTTTTTACTTTGTGCTTGTCTGAAAATGGGTTGTGTTTTTCTCTGTAAGAAAATTACAGGCTCTTCTTTTTAAACACTGATTTTGTGTGACCAGAAATGGATACTGGCAGCCAGACTGCCCACTGCTTATTGAAAAATCTATTAGTTACTATTATCAACTTACAGATCAGATTTTATAAGTTTTTACCGTTGTTTCCATCTCAAATGATGAGAGTGCCACATGTTGCTCATGATATTTCTTATTTTCATAAAATAAGCAAGTGATATGAAAATCCATTTTCATTGTGGACACTTTGCCAATTTGGTTCATTTTGGTGGAGAAGAAACGATGATTCCCTCAAAAGCATGTCTCATACTTTATTCATTTTTTTATACTTAGTAACTAGGACAGGGCTCTATTTATAGAATACACTCAAATTGTGTTTATTAACGGTGATGTTTAGTTACTTAGGGCTTGAACGTACTGAAAAATGATTACACTTAACCATCTCAAATTACAGTTTTTCTAGTTTTATTGAGATATAATTGATATACATATATAAAATTTTTTAAAAATACTGTAATAGGCTGTGAAGTTGTTTAGAGGTTAAATGTTGTACCCATTGTCTTTTCATCCAATATGTTAATCACTTCAGGCAATCAAAACTTGTTCAGACTTTTAAAATAAACAGTTGCTTAGTGACATGATAAACTAATAAATATTTTTTTCCTACTGGTAGAAATGAAATCTATATCATAAGTGAAAAGAAAAGAATACAAAATGTTTGTAAGCTATTATTCCAAGTATATATTTTTAAAATTCAATTATGTTATTGTTTTCCAGTTTTTAAAGGGTGTAATTAAATTAACATTGTAGAGCTGTATGGGTGTGAAACTGCTTTAAATAGACTTTGCTGATCTTTTATGGAGTGAGGGTAAATGGTAGCAAATGAGGTGACAAGTAGTGCAGTAAACTCATGAAATACATATGCTTCAGTATATAATTGACTTGTGGTGAAGAGGAGAGTTAAAACACAGGCAAGGAAATGAACACTCTAGTGCCATGACAGTCCCGTACACCCACTACACAGATGGTGGTTGCAGAACTGAGTCTAAGAAGGGTAGGGCATTCAACATGTCTTGTTTCTGCTCATCTGTCTAAAAACTCTCAGACGCTGTGGCATGACATGGCCTAACCCACAGCAGTTGACAGATTGTTTTATAGCTCAAAATACCATGTAAACCACTAACCAACAAAGAGGGAACAATAAAATGTATTATTTCTTACTGGTGAATGCTGCATCCACCTCCCTCCAGAGCCAGCCTTCAGATATCCTCCCAGCCCCTCCTCTCCATTACCTCATTGTCTTCCTTTTATATGAAACTCCAAAACCAGTAGAACTAATCTATAGTGATAAAAAAAATCAGATCAATAGTTTACTGGGGCAGGGGGTGGGTTTTGATTGAAAAGGGGCATGAGGGAAATATCACTCTTGTTCTCACTTGGATTATTGCAATAGCTGTCTCTCATGCCCACTTCAATCTGTTCTCAACACCACAGCCAGACGATGTTATTAAAATGTAAATTTGATCATGTCGTGCTTCTGCTTCAAATCCTTCAATGCCTCCTTATCTCACTTCTTACGCTAAGTAAAAACCAAATTCCTTACAGTAGCTACAAGGTTCTATGGAGTTGGGTACCAAGCTCCTCCTGGAACCTGACACCCTACCACTCTACCCCACATTGGCTGCCCCTTAAACATACCTTAACACTTTTCATCAGCTAACATACTATATATGTATTTGTTTATTTTGTTATCTCCCTTCCTCCACTGGAATATCTACTCTTTGTTGTCAAAGGCATTAATTGGTTAACTGCAGCATACCCAGCGTTAGAACAATGCCTGGCCACTATTAGACAGCCAATAAATATTTGTTGAATAGTATCTGGATGAGTGTGATACAGAATAGTTCCAAGGCCTGAAGTGCTCTTTTCTGGACTTCTTAGTTTAGGCTTGCTGCAATCTAGTTTTGCTTCACTAATCTTGTTCAAGAGGAGGACTTAGGACTAGTGGATAAAGATCTATACTGCAAGCTATGGAGTTCCACTCTGCTACTTGTTTAGACCCAGCATGCCAATGCAGCAGGCTTCCAGGTTACCCTACCATGAGGAGTCGTGGCAGTGAACACCTGCAGGCCCCTGGGGAAGCAGAGGAAGCCCACACTGATTTTAGGATAAAGCCTGTAAAATCTCTTTGAAATGTTAAAAGTAGTATGCAAATCTAAGGAATAATTATTATTAAGGGAGATTCAGCTACACCACATTAATGGAGTACCTTTAAAAAGACCCTTTGCTAATTATGAAAGATGGGTTTCCATCACAGCTTTATGCTTTGAAGAGACTGAGCTGCTTTTTTGCAGCCCTCATAGGCTTTTCTTTATCATCACTTCTCTTTCTCATGTGGTGCATTGTTTGTCTTCCTCTGAGGCGCCTTACATTATGTTTATACTACTTGGAGAATTAATAAGTAAATTGGTATATTACATTAGGCTGTGGGTTACCTTATTATATTAAGCCCAAGAAGTGGTTTTCCAAAGCTGAAGTTAGGTTAATTATTATACATACACACACACACACTCACACATGTTTTGGTGTGTCTGTCAGATATCTTACTTTCTCTTTACATATGGAATTGGGAATTTTTTAGATTTTTTCTTTTTTACCATTTGTAGCAATACTATAATAGTTGGGAACAGACAAGGGATTGCTGCAAGGGGATTTCCTTGGCTGGAATTTAGCCAGGAGAACAAAGGCAACACAGAGAATACCTCATCCCAAAGCATCATGGGACATTTTACAAGCTTGCTTAATCAAGCTCACATTTATAAGGCTTGGTGTTAAATTATAGGCCACTAACTTCTTTTAGGATAGCACTTCTCCCCCTTTGATAGATCAGGGTCCCATTGAGAATCTGACTAAGAAAGGGAAAAATAAACCACTGTAACTCTTCCGAAAAATCTAAAAGTGCACTTGTACAGAAAGATTTATATATAATATTGAGGGGTTCACAGACCCCCTGAAGCCATTCATAAGTCGTTATTTTAGGTGTAATAAAGGAACAAATGAACAATAATAACTAATCCTTACAAGAACCCAATGCGATTCGTACATGTATTCTCCTATTTTACAGATGTGCAAACTGAAGCACGGAGATTGAGTAGTAGATAGGAAGCAATGAAGTCAGAACCTAGACCCAGACAGTCAGCCCTCTAGCTCATTCATATAACCACCATGGTATATTGCCTCAAGATTATACACCTGCTAGGGTTTGAAGCTAAATTTGAAACCAGATCGCTCTTAAACTAGCCTCTTATAGACTTACTTATATGATCCAGCAACTCCACTTCTGGACATGTAATCAAAAAAACTGAAAGGACAGACTCAAACAGATACGTGTGTATACCAAGGTTCACAGTAGCATCATTCACAATAGCTGAAAGGTAGAAACAACGCAAATGTCCATTGACAGATGAACGGATGAACAAAATGTGGTATGTACATACAATGGAATAGTACTCAGTCTTAAAACAGAAGGAAGTTCTGACGCATGCTACAACATGGATGACCCTAGAAGACATATGCTAACTGAAATAAGACAGACACAAAAAGACAAATATTGTATGCTTACACTTATATGAGATACCTAGAATAGTAAAATTCATACACAGAAAGTAGAATAGAGGTTACCAGGGGCTAAGGGAAGGGAGAATCAGCAGTTATGGTTTAAAGGGTACAGAGTTTCAGTATAGGATGAAGAAAAAGTTCTGGAGATTGAGAGTGGTGATGGTTACACAACAATGTGAATATACATGAAACCACTAAAGTACACTTAAAAATGTTAAAATTACTTTAAAATTTTATGTTATGTTATTTTACCACACAAAAAAAGAATGATCTAAGCCTGAGCATAAAAGGATAGTGACACAGAAGGAATTGACCTCTCAGATCCAGGAGGACCCTACCCTTAAAAATGGTTAGAATGACAGCACAGCAAATATAGCCAATATTTTATAATAGCTTTATATGGAGTATAATCTATAAAAATATTGAATCACTATGTTGTACAACTGAAACTAATATAATATTGTAAGTCAGGTATATGTCAATAAAAAATAGTTTTAATGGTTAGAATGGTAAATTTCATGTTATCTGTACTTTACCAGCATTAAAAAAAGAACAACTATTTTCTATACAAAACCACACTGCCTTCTTAGAAAAGAAACTCAAACTGTACCCCAAATTGAAGCTGCTATGTAGGACTGTAATAGACTTGTTTTTGTCCCCTTAAGCTGCTTATTTTGACCCTATTGTATATATAGCTAGTAAATTTTTCTTCCACAAATGAATTTAAATCATTATTACTTAGCAGGACATTTCAAAGTCTTTAAAAAACATAGGAAAAAAACTTAAAAATATACAGCAAGGTATTTTCCCATGATACGGATACTTATCTTAGTGATTTCTGTGAATTTAAATTATTCCTAAGCTTTGTCCTCCCCCACAAATAAGGAAAACTCCTATATAAAATATTGATTATCCTAACTCTTACCAAATAAGGCATCTTTAATGTATTGTTTATTGGTCAGCACTCTGAGCTAGGTAAGACAGTATTGCATCCTAGAAGAAAGATGAGCTAATTATTGTAGTGTTTTTTTATTCACTGTTTACTTCATCATTTGCTTTTTGTTGTAAACTTCTTCACAAATAGTAGCTTTTTAATAAATTTAAGAGAAGGAAAATGGTATTAAGTGACTATAAATAATTTTATTATCTTCAGTTGTTTGTTAAGTTTTTTAGAAGTGAGAATGAACAGATTCCAGGCTATAAAAAGAAAACATTGTACTATAGTGTACTATTCCAAGTTCCTAATTAGGTAGTACACATGGCTTCAACTCAGCAAAGAGTTTAGATTTTGAATGTGTTTTCTTTTCTAAAGGGTCTTAACCTAAGCATGCATACATATTCACATGCAAGTTGAAAGGAAGAGATTGGTGAGGAAGTGAGTCCCTTATTAAATATAGCTTCTAAGTGCCTGAAATTTTTCTTTTTGTCACCATGTTTTACAAAAGAGAAAGCATTCTCAGACAGGCATAGTGATGTGACAGTAATTCCATATTGTTCAGCTACGGTACCAATATTGACCCAGAAGAATGCCAGGCCAATTGGCTTTCAACATCATAATGATGTAGTTAAGACACCAAAAACCCTGTATTCCCCATATAACTACCATAGAGACTTTCTTGTAGTAGATGATCAGTTAAAATTTGGTAGCTAAAAGATGTGGAAATTTGTTAAAGAGTAGTGAGAGATTTGTCAGACTGTATTTTTGAAGTATTGGGTACTAGGGTTTTCCAGGAGCCTCTTGAGGTATGAAAGAAGGTGGGGAGGTGAGGTAGATGAGCAGGTAGGGCTGCACCTCCCCCCACCCCCGCCATCAACAATTCATATAGAGGAGTTACTCATTAACCTGTATGGTTTATTTACATATATCAAGTTTCCACATGTGCTTTCATTTGATGAAAGGATTTTTCATCTTAAAAAAAAAGAGTTTGAAGACCATAGGACTGCATCATGGAGCAAATGTTATCAGTGGGCCCCAAGTCCACCTGAGGCAATTTTCTAGGAGGCAGTCAGTGGGAACTTGTGGTCCCATAGGTTTCCCACCTTATGCTTTCTGTGAGACACTAGAACTCTGTGTTTCCAGGCTTCTCCAGAGAGTATATTACTCCTGTTAACTGACCCAGCAGTCAAATGCAGGCCCTCTCAAATGCTCACAGCTTTGCATTGTTCTCCTTTCTTTTCCTGTTGCCCACACTTATTCAAGGCCCATGGCCACCAATGGTGAGAAGCTAGCTGGTCTCCTCAGGCCCTTATCTCTGCCCTAGCAATTCTGGGAGGAATGTTTTAAAGCACCCTCTATTTCAAAATCCAAGCTAATTACCTGATGATTTATGGTTATGCATGGAATTGTGAAGTAATCTGAAAATGCCAGCAGTGTCAAGTACAGATCTTCCTGTTGACCTTTCTTTGGTCATATAACTAATTGTGTGGCTTTTAGCTTTGTATAAACTGTGAAGGAGGAGAGGAGATGCTAGGAAATCCTTTCAAATTGGTACTTTCTAGAAGAAATAATAGCAACAAAGACATATTGAAAATCTATCACACCTAGGCATCTGAGGAAAACAGTGGAATGGATTGCACTACCTTCCTTATCTTTACAGTAATTCTTGCTAAAAGACAAAGCATATGCTCTCATTTCTTTGATCAGTTTTCTAAGAGGCCTTGGCTTCCAAAATCTCTTCTCTGTTTTAAGTCTGAAATGATTAGTTTGGAAATTGTTTTCTCCCCTATGGCTATTATATCAAGTTTTAGGTCACACATATGATGTAGTGAAGTTGTATTCTTGTAGTATACTTTATAGTACCTTAAGTGTGTATGGTACTTGTAGGCTCATTTGATAGGCCTTTGGAGCAGTTTTTCCCTTTTAAAGTATTAGGTATTTCTGTAATTTATTTCATATACTCAGACACTAATTCATGATATAACAAATTAACTTGTAACATAACATAGACTTTATTCAAATGTTTGTAGTTTAGGCCAGGAGCCTGGCAGCATAAAGATGATACAAATGGGTAAGCTCAGGCCGTTCCCATCTGGGGAACATCAATGCACGCTAAGGCACAAATGTAGAAATGGTCATCACTTATTGTCTGTTTTCAGGTGTCAGACAACAGTATGAACTTTCGCAAAATAAGTAAACCTGCACCATGTGTAATGCCTAATAAGTGAAGAAATATGAGAATATATGTGTATAAAAATGCCTGTGAGCCCCTCTTTGAAGACGAGAAGGGCTGGAATAGTACAAACCTGCACCAGGAAACCTTGTGATTCTGATTCTGTCACAAGAGGCTGCACACCATTCTTGACCTTTTCTAGTTGCAATCTCCTAATTGTTTCATTTTACAGCATTCTCTCTCCCCACATTCTCCTTTGAGTATGATGTGTTATATGTGCCCTTTTATAGTTTTAAATTAAACTTCATATGCATTAATTTGTTTTAAGAAATGTTTGCTAGTACTGTGAAAACCATTGAGCTAATTGGTAACATAGTTTCATCAATAAGGTTTGAGCTCTGTTTGCTTTTAGGAAATAATATTTGTAACCTCAAGGAAATGTAATTGAATCAATGGGAGAGATATGGGCCGGGAGCCTGGGTATCTGGGTGTTTTCACTTTTGCAGTGATAATTCTTCTAATGCATTCACACTCAACAACAGTGTTCTTAACATTATCTTTTAAGGCACTGTAATTAAGTCCTAGGGTCTCCAAGACCCAAAATAGAATTCAAACTTCAAGTTTGAATGAGAGAAAGGGAATCAGTATAGGCTGAATGTCTTACCCCTAAAAACTAGGCACATCAGACAAACCCAAACTGAGGGACCTTCTATCAGGTATGTGACAGGTATTCCTCAAAACTGTCTAGTACCTCAAAAATAAGAGCTATCTGAAAAATTGTCCCAGCCAAGAGGAGCCTAAGGAGACATAATGACTAAATGCAATGTGGTATTCTGGAGAGGATTCTGGAACAGAAAAAGGATAATAGATAAAAATTAAGGATACCTGAATAAAGTTTGGAGTCTAGTTAATAATTAGTTTTATATTATTTTGTTAGTTGTGACAAAAGCACTATAGAAATCTCAGATGTTGACCCTGGAGTATACTATGTGCAGGGTACATGGATATTGTACTACCTTTGCAAATTTTTTATAAGTCTAAAATTATTCTAAAATAAAAATTTTATTTAAAAAAACTAAAACGAAAAAGCTAACTACATTTTTTACTAATTTTTCATACCATTCATAAGAATGTTTTTATATAAGCAAGGCTTAGAATTACCACATAAAAGTAAATAAGAGACTGAGGAAAACAAAAAGCAAATAAAAAATCATTCCCCAAGTATTATCCACTCATCAGTTTAATAAAATGTCTGTGTTTGGCAATATGAAAAATAAAGGAAGCACTAAGCATTGCAGTACTTAGACCTCTCTTCTACCGCAGAGTATATTACACATAAATATCATCTATAGAAACCACATATGTCCATTATCAGACCTTGCTGAAGTTAAGAAAAAGAAATCTTCCTACCTACAATGCAGTTAATTGCTCCTCAATCCGCTTTTTCATTATATTTACATAACATTCATTAAAATGTCTCAGTCTCATTGGGGATTCTTGCAGAACTTCAAGCATGGCCAGCTGGGTTGCTGTGTACTGATGTTTCTTTTGTTTGACTTTCTCTTTCTTAACAGCTTTTTTGAGGTTTAATTGACTTACAATAAACTGCACATACTGAAGTATACAATTGGAAAAGTTTGGGCATATATGTATACCTGTGAAGCCATCACCACAGTCAAGCTTGTCAACCAATCACTCCCAAAAATTTTTACATGCTTTTTGTAATCACTGCATCCCAACCTTCCCAATGCTTCTTCCCTGACTCTTAACAGCCACTGATTTGTTTACTGCCACTATAGACTAGTGTGTATTTTCTAGAGCTTTATGTAAATGAAATCGGACAGTATGTATCCTGTTCTGTCTGGCTCCTTTCACTAAGCATAATTGTTTTGAGACTCGTGCATGTTGTGGAATGTATTAGTAGTTCCTTCCTTTTTTGTTGATGAATGGTATTCCATTATATGGATATACCACAGTTTGAGCTATTGGTATTGATGCCCACTTGAGTTATTTGGTTTGTTTGCAGGTTTTAAATATTATAGGTAAGGCTGCTCTGAACATTCACGTGTAAGTCTTTCTGTGGACATGAGCTTTTATTTCTCTTGGGTAAATACCTAGGATTTGAATGGGTGAATCTTATGATAGGAGTATGTTTAACTTTTTAATTAAGTGCAAAACTATTTTCCTTTTACATTCCTATAATATATGAGAATTCCAGCTACTCCACATACTTGTCAATACTTGATATATCCGGAAATTTTGATTTTAGAAATATGTAGTGGTGTCTTATTTTTCTTTTAATCTGAGTTATCCCGATGACTAATGATGTTGAGCATTTTTATGTGCTTGTTGACCATCCATATCTCTTCTTTGTTAAAGTGTCTGTTCACATGTTATCCTCATACCATTTTTTGAGTGGTCTTTTGTTTTCTTGTCTTTGAGTTTTGAGAGTTCTTTATATATTCTTTACATTCTGCATATAAGGATTTTATCAGATAACTGATTGGAAAATATTTCTTCTCATCTGGGACTTGTCTTTCCATCCTCTTACAAGGATCTTCCAAAGAACAGAAGACTTTGATTTTGAAGAAGTTCAATTTATCTTTTTTTTCTTTTGTAAATCAAGCTTTTAGTGTTCTGCTTGAGAAATCTTTGCCAAATCCAAAATCACAAATATTTTCCCCTATGTTTTCTTCTAGCAGTATTATAGTTTTAGTTTTACATTTAGGTTTATGATAAATTTTGTGTTAATTTCTGTTCATGGTGTTTTGTATGGTGAGAAGTTTGTTTTGTTGTTGTTTTGTTTTATTTTGTTTGCACATTGCAGTTGTTCCAGCAATATTTGTTGAAAGGACTGTTTTTCTGCACGGAACTGCCTTTACACATTTGTAGAAAATCAGTTTGTCCACATATGTATGGGTCTATCTTTGGACTCTCTGTTATACTGATGTCTCTATGGCTTATTTTCCTTCTTTATATATAATTGATTTCTGCTTGGATCTTTATTATTTCCTTTGTTCTGCTTACTTTAAATTTAACTTGCTCTTCCCTCTTTGTTTTCTTAGGTTGAATCTGAGGTAATTTACTTGAGAAGTGTTATTTGGTTTCCAAGCATTTTGGGATTTTCAGAGATGTTTCTATATTGAATTCTAATTTAACAATTTTGTGGTCAGAGAACATACTTTGTATGACTTGAATTTTTAAAAATTTATTAAGACTTGCTTTATGACACAGAATATGGTCTATCTTGGTAAATATTCTATGTAGACTTGGAAATGATGTGCATTTGCTGTTGTTGGGCGAAGTGTTCTATGAATATCAATTATGTGAAGTCAGTTAATAGTGTTATTCAAGTCTTCCTTATCCTTATAGATTCTCTGTGTACTTGTTCTATAAATTATTGAGAGAGGGGTATTGAATTCTCCAACTATTATTGTAGATTGGATTTGTCCTTGCAGTTGTATCCATTTTGGTGTCATGTATTTTGGATCTCTGTTATGATGGGCATAAACATTCAGGATTGTCAGGTCCTCTTGATAAATTGATCCCTCTATCATTATGAAGTAAACTTCTCTACTCTGGTTATGTCCTTTGCTCCTCAGTCTTCTTTTTCTGATACTCATATAGCCCACCCCAGCTCTCTTTTACTTAGAGTTATGATGGTATGTCTTTTTCCATCCTTTTAATGTAGACCTATTTGTGTCTTTATTTAAAAAATGTGTTTCTTGTAGGTGGCATACAGTTGGTTCTTGGCTTTGTATTCAGTCTGACAATCCTTGACTTAATTGGAGTATTTAGACCATTTACATTTAATGTGATTATTGATATGAATTAATTTAAATAGATCATCTTTGCTATTTTTCTGCCGTTGCTCCTGTTTTCCTCATGTTCTCCCTTCACTTGGATTACCTGAGTACTTTTTATGATTCCTTTTCATCTCTTTTGTAAGTTTATTAGCTATAACTCTTTGTTATTTCAGTGATGGGTTTAGGGTTTATAGTATATACCTTTAACTTATCACCATCTACCTTCAAATGATATTACATCACCTCTCATAGAGTAAAAAGGACTTACATTAGTATACTTCCATTCCTCCATTTATGGCCTTCAAGCTATTATTATTATAATTATCTAATTATCTAATAGTAATATACATGTGTTATAAAGTTATACATGTATTATAAACCCAATGCTACATTGTTTTCACTGTTGTTGTTTTCTTTTACTTAAATCATTTATTTTTAAAGAGATTTAAATAATAAGGAAAAAATTATATAATTTCCCATGTATTTACCATTTCCAGTGCTATTTATTTCTTTAATGTCCTTGTCTGCTAAATTTTACATCTGTGTTAGTTCTGGAGCAGGCTCCATTAATTGATTTTTCTCCTTGTTATTAGTTGTATTTTCTAGCTTTTTTGCATGCCTGGCCATTTTTTATTGGGTGTCAAAAATTGCGAATTGGGCTTCCCTGGTGGCACAGTGGTTTAGAGTCCGCCTGCCGATGCAGGGGACACGGGTTCGTGCCCCAGTCCGGGAGGATCCCACATGCCGTGGGGCGGCTGGGCCCATGAGCCATGGCCGCTGAGCCTGCGCGTCCGGAGCCTGTGCTCCACAACGGGAGAGACCACAACAGTGAGAGGCCCGCGTACCGCAAAAAAAAAAAAAAAAAAAAAAAAAAATTGTGAATTTTACCTTGTAGGATTCTGGTTATTTTTATATTCTTAGAAATATTCTTGACTTTTGCTGAGAGATGCAGCTTTTACTTAGAAACAAGTTGACATTTTTTCTTTACTTTTAATTTTTGTTAGGCTAGACCAGAGCTATTTTTAGTCTAAAGCAAAGTATTCTCCACTATGGAGGCAGGACTCTTTTGAGTACTCTACCCAATGCCCCCGTGAATTATAAAGTTTCGCAGTCATGCTGGTTGGAACAGGTATGATACCCTCTAATCCTTTCAGGTGCCTCCTTCTCTAGCCTTGAGTAGTTTCCACATTCTTCTACAGTCAGTTCTCCATTGAATACATGAGAGGGATCCTCTAAAGATTTCCCAAGTTCTCTCTGCATTTTTTTCCTCTCTAGCACTGTTCTCTGTGAACTCTTGCTGTCATGGTCTTCCCAGACCCTTAACCCCACCTCCTTAACTCAGCAAGTCAACCAACTCCACTTGCATTCCTCCTCCACACACTGCACCCTGAAAATTCTTTCAAGGAAATAAACTGGGGCAATTGTAGTACTCACCTTCTGTGTTTCAAGGGGTCACTGTGCTTCATTGCCTAATAAATATTCAGTGTTTTGAAAACCATTTTTCCAGTTGTTTTGTTGGTTTCAGGTGGGAGAATAAATCTTATCCATGATACTCCATCTTGGTTCAAAGGAAAATTCTGTCTTTTATTTTATACAGTTGACTGTTCATTTTTTGAGGCACTGCCTTGGTATTCTCCTTTCCCAATATATTTACTTCTTATATTTCACAAAATTCAGAAATCACCCATTTTTAAAACCATACAGTATAAACTATTAGAGAGTAGAGTTTATAAATATTATTTAAATGAAGTATATATTATAGAATTGAAAATAGCTCTTTGGTATGCATGCTCAGTATTGTAAGATCACTATTAAGGATCAGTAATTTTCATCATTACCTGCATTTCAACACAAGGAGTTTAAATAGTTCTACTTTGTTCATGTGTAAAACTGTTTACAGAAGTGTACAAAAAGAGTAGGCCGAATGAAAAGCCTACACTTAGTGCTGGTGTAAGGTACAGGAAAAGAAAACTTGTAGGGTATAAGAAGCAGTCAATGCAAAGGGCTTTAGTCACATTAACAGGAAGACATCTCACAGAGATGCAGCGGGGTTTGTGGACTTAAAGCATTCAAACGACCTGAGTGTGCGTTTCAGCATTACCAACTGCCTGCTATGTGGACTGACATCCATTACATAACTTCCTGAGCCTCAGTTTCTCTATCTCTTAGAGGAAAATAAGCATACTTTCCAAATCAGCTCATGGGACAGTGTGAGCAAAACCCAACAGAGAACTGTTAGTTATAGAACCTTTTAAACTCTAACATTCTTTAAAATGTAAGATATTTTCAAAAGTAATAATTATTTTTGCCATCAGTAGTTAATAATTAATCATATATATATATAAATTAAGTTGTCTTAAGGAGTAAAAAGAGAAAAAAAGCAATAAAGACAGTTCAAACTATTATGTCTGTAGCTATTTACCACAGCATCAACATTTTTACCTTGATTATTTTATAACCACTCAAATCTCAAAAACATGATAAAATAACTTGTATGGAAAAAATAGAATCTAAGGGTTTAGAAAGACCTTAAAAGTCCTGAAACCATATGTAAATACAGAGTGATGGATAATTTGTAAAGAACAAATTTCATTTATATACACCTTTCCCCTGTTCAGAAACTTCCCGTAAATTCTGTTCCGTACAGAAGAAACACTCTTTAAAATTGCTTTACGTTAACTAGCCTTAAATTCTATTCCTAGCTCCATGACCTTCCATTCTTCAAACAACTCTGCTACATGTGAACCTCAATATTCTTCACAAATCCATGCCCTTTTTTTTAATTGAAGTATAGTTAATTTACAATGTTGTGTTAGTTTCTGGTGTACAGCAAAGTGATTCAGATATATGTATATGTGTGTGTGTGTGTGTGTGTATATATATATATATATATATATATATATATATATATATATATATATTCTTTTTCAGATTATTTTCCATTATAGTTTATTACAAGATGTTGAATATTGTTTCCTGTGCTATACAGTAGGATCTGGTTGTTTATCTATTTTATATATAATAGTTTGTATCTGCTAATCCCAAACTCCTAATTTATCCCTTCCCCCCCCTTTACCCTTTGGTAACCATAAGTTTGTTTTCTATTTCTGTGAGTCTGTTTCTGTTTTGTAAATAAGTTCATTTGTATCAGGTTTTAGATTCCACATGTAAGTGATATCATATGATATTTATCTTTCTCTGTCTGGCTTATTTCACGTAGTTTGATAATCTTTAGATCCATCCATGTTGCTGCAAATAGCATTATTTCATTCTTTTTTATGGCCGAGTAATATTCCATTGTATATGTGCACCTATCCATTCACCTGTTGAATGCATGCCCTTTTAAGCCCAACTGCCTGATTTGCTATAGCCTCTATCATAATTACCCCTCATCTTTTCCTCCCTGGCAAACTTCTATTCTTTCATTAAGACCCTACTCAAAATCATCTATTTGACAATCTTCATTCAACTAGACAGTTAATCACTTCTGCTCTCCTGTGGTATTTTTATATAACTTCAATTACAGATTTATTACTTTACATTGTAATTATTTTTCTGCCTCCCTTATTAGCTCTCTCAAAGTTAAAGACCTTGACTTATCTTTGGGCTTGCTCTCAGTAAATAGTCAAGGGTCTTCAGCCTGAAGACAGTTAATAGTATGAAAGCTATTATTTACTGCAAACTTTCCATGTTTGAGGCATGGTACCAAGGATATTAATCTGTGCAATAACCCTAAAATATAGGTAGCATAATTTTCCCCATTTAACAAATGAGGAAACTAAGACTCAGGGAAGTTAAGCAACTAGTCTAAGATTGCAGACCCCCAAAAATGGCAGAAACAAGACTCAAACCTAGAAACTGTGACTCCAGAGAACAGAAGTGATGAAAAAATTATTGAAAATTAAGATTTCCTCTATAAACATGGTACTCTTTATGGTCTATATATGAGATTGCTTACCATTTGTACTTAATTAGCATGTAATACAATAACAGTTATGTCCATCATTATATATGTCAGAGTTACTGTATTGTGAGTTTTACTTGAAACAGTGGACTCCATTCCTAGTCTGTTGTTTGCTTAGCTATTCATGCAGTGTGATGATCTGCTTTCAGACTAAAAAAATCAAGGGGAATTTGGTGCCAGTCATATTGTCTCATTATCCTGTATTTTTAAAAAAGAGGTCTGAAACACAGGTAGGGCTGCTGAGGGCAGAAGTAACTATCTATTCTATCTACTCTATGTGACAGGAGATGTAGGTTAACTGTAATACAAATTTAGATGCTTTGAATAATAATTACAGTCTGATTATTAGAATGTTATTGAGGTCGTGACAAAAAGGAATCCTACCTTGGATAGATGTTAAATTTTCTTTTTTTTTCTTTTTATCTACCTGTTTAAAGAGCTCTCTTAATATCTATGCTTGAGACAAACCAGCTAGGTACACCCACATGGAAACCTTTTTACCTTTAACAATGATCAGGGCCAGCTACATGATTGTAGGGCCCTAGTGAAAATGAAAATATGGGCCCTCCTGCTCAAAAATTATTAAGAATTACAAGATGGAACAGCAGAGCATTAAACCAAGAGTGGGACCCTTCTAAGCATGGGGCCCTGAGCAACTGCATAGTTCACACACCCATGAAGCTGGTTCTGCCAGTGATCTCTTTACTGCCACCACAACTAGGAGGAACTTTAGATGACTGTGATACAGTGACCTAGCCCCTCCTATGAACTTTAGGCATCATTCCTCATTACTAACCCAAATTATAACATTCTTGGTTGTTGGTTGGCTGAGTACAAAATGCACATGCATGTTGGTTGGCTTGAGTACAAAATGTGCATGCAAAATGCGCATGCATACACATCAAGTATGTATATGTCTATACATATATTGAATATGTTTATATATGTGCATGTATTCCTGACATAAATATATGTGTGCATACATATATATGATATTTACAGATAAGTCTGTTTCAAGAGCCAAACTTAGTAACAATATTTGCTTAATGCAGAAACCTAGGTTTGATAAGTTATAGTGTCTTCATTCCCAGTCCTATTTCCCTGGGTATTTTTTAAAATTAATGCCCAGGTAGAATATTCGATATACGTAGTAAGCATTTCTCTACTGCTATTTGGAACCTGAGTGGTATATATGATTTCTCTTTAACTTTCCTGACCCTAGACCATAAATTCAAATGATTTTAAGTTATAATTACATCTCCCAGTTGTCCTGAAAAATTTCCAGTTTGCCCCTTTTGTCCCACTCAAGAATGTCCTTCTTTTGATGATACTTTAGATGATCACCTTAATATTAGCCAAATATATCAGAATATAACTTTCATCCTTTTTTTATTTTAAATAAGGTGCTGTAAATATAATAGTTAAAAAGGCCTTTAATCAAAACAGTGTATTTTCAGTTTTTCATAATAGCACCTACTTTTTGCTCATGAGCATATAGATATTACTCATAAAAACAAAAGCTATTAAAAATGGAATATATTTTTCCAAATTGTTTTAGTTTTCTTTTAAACAAAAATGAAATACATATACATTAAATAAAATTGAGAAAATTGAAACAAGAAGAATACAACACATAGGCCCAATAGTTAAATATAGGCACTCTTAGTATTTTGCTACATTACTATATAGGTGTCTTTTTCTATGGATAGTTTTTTTTTTTTAACTTAGTTATAACATGATGCAACTTTTTTTCCTGTATTTTTTCCATATAACATTATATCATAAATCTGTTTCCACAGTGTTATTTAATCTTAATAACTATTGTTTTCAAGTTTCCTTCTCTTATAGATTTGGAATAGAGGAGTTTGAAAGAAATACTTATCTCCTTCATCAACTACTGCAATGGAGAGACCCTTTTTAGAGAATAGAGAACATCATACCAGATTCTAGTATACCAGTCTTTCCCATGACTGGCTGAAGCCTTGAGCAAGCTTCTAAAGTTTTCTGAGCTCCAATTTCCTTCTCTGTAATAGATAAGGATAAAATATGAGAATGATAAAAATAAATAGCAGTAATAATAATTGTAATAATATTAACTGTCAGTCCTTGAATATCCAGAAATTTTTAGTGTGCCTGTAGTATGCCAAACGTATCGGTTATTGTGCTAAGCATTTACAAAAAATATATTACCTTAGGAATAGTTAAGACAATCTTGTAGAGTAGCAATAAAGCTAGAAGACTTAGATTAGTATATATAAAGACCTATAGACAAACTGAATAGTAGAACAATATACAGAATACAGAAACAGACCCAAAATAATGGTCACCTGATTTAATAACAAAAACTTCTCTGTAGTGCAATAGAGAAAGGATTTTTTTTTCCAAAAAATTCTGCTGGGACAATTGGTTAACTACATAGGGAAATGTCCATTGACTCCTACTTGACACCACACACAAAAGTCAATTCCAGATGAATTATAGATCTACATATGAAAGGCAAAATGATAAAGACTGTAAAAGATAGAAAAACATTCATGTGACGTTGGAGTAGATAAAGATTTCTTAAACATGACACAATATAAATTATTAGAGAAAGGTTGATAAATTGGACTTCATTAAAATTTTAAATTTTATTCATCAAAAGACACCATTGAGAGCGAAAACAACAGTATAGAGGGGGAAAAATAATTGTAATACATAGTATCTGACAAAGTCCTCATATATAGAATATATAAACAACTTCTGAAAATTGACAAGAAAAAGATAGTTCCAATAGAAAAACAAACAAAAACATACAGTTCACAGGAGAGAATATCCAAATTGCCACTAACGATATGAAAAGTTTTTCAATTTTATCAGTCACCAGGAAAGTGCAAATAAAAGCCACAATATGATAGTATTCACCTGCCAGACAAAGAAAATACCAAGTGTTGGTGAGAATATAGAGTAAACGTAACTCTCTTTCACTGTTGGAAAACATTTATAAACTGGGACAACCACTTTGAAAAGCTGTTTGGCAGAATCTAAAATAGCTGAGCATATGACTCAATAATTCCCCTCCTAGGTATACATCTACTAGAATTGGGGACATATGTTCACCAAGTAAATATGTGTAGGAATCTATTCATAATAGGAAAACCCTGAAACTACCCAAATGTCAATGACCAGTAGAATGGAAAATAAATTGTGGTATCTTCACACAATGCAATACTATTCAGCAATAAGAATGATCTCCAATGATATAAAACAAAATGGATGAATCTCAAAAACATAATGTTAAACAAAAATGCCTGGACATAGAAGGGTATGTACTGTATAATTCCATTTATATAAAAGAAAATAACTAAACAAAATAAATCTAAGCTGTTAGAAGTTAGGAGGGTAGTTACCGTTGGTGTAGGTGAGTGGTAACAGTGATTAGAAGAGAGCTTGAAGAGGGTTTCAGGGTGCTGGTAATGATCTGTTTTGTAATCGGGGTACTATGCATCTGGATGTAATTGGTTTGTGAAAGTGCATTATCTGTACACTTATGTGTACTTTTCCGTATGTATTGATATATAATATTTGTTAAAAAGTCAAAAACATATTATCTTGAATCTGTACCCCATTTTAGAGATGAAAAAATAAGAAATACTAAGTTTAAGTTACTTAAAGTTAGTTATTTTTAGTTACTAATAGCCAGGCGGTTGTTAGGTGGCTCAGATTAAATGGTCTTTAGTTTCCTTTCTAGTTCTAAGATACTATGGTTTTATAAATCCACCAGTTTGGAACCTAACTTCCTGCCTTTTTATTTTAATTTCTATTGGCCTCCCTAATCAAAGTTTTCAAACTTCTATATCCAGAGGTAAGATTCTTTGATACTCAAATAATACTATAAGAAGTTTTCTTGAATATTCAGAGTTTGTTATTTCTGCTAATTTATATTTATTTTCTTTGCTTATTGTTTTATAGGCAAGTGAAGGTCGGACTACAATTGTGGTAGCTTACCGGCTTTCCACTATTCGAAGTGTAGATATGATTGTGACTATAAAAGATGGGATGGTGGTGGAAATGGCAAAACAGGGTCTATATTATTCACTTGCAATGTCACAGGTAATGTTTACATGACATAATGTATGTTTGCAGATTTTTTTTGACTTTTCAGAAATCACGCCATGCTAGAAAATAGAAGTCTTGAATTATAATCTTAGGTTTCACAAGGCAACCAAGGTTTATTTATAGTTCCTTAGTGAAGAAATTCAGTGAGTCTAATATCCTCAGCATTGTGCTAGACAATGATGAAAGTTAAAGAACTAATTGTTACATAGTACCTAATATTTGCCAGGCACACTACAAATAGGCTTCAAATCTTGTATGTGGCAGATCCAGAGCAATCTAACTCTAGAAGATTAGAGATGAGAAGCCCATGCACCGTAACAAAGAGTAGCCCCCACTCGCCACAACTAGAGAAAGCCCGTGCGCAGCAATGAAGACCCAATGCAGCCAAAAACAGATAAATAAAATTTTAAAAATTATAAAGGTAAGAGGTGGAAAAGGAGGAGAAATCTAGGTAATGTGGAAGTAATAAGGAACTTGGTTTGTAGCTAAACAGAAAGGAGACCAGCCTGCCATGAGTAATGAGTGTTGGGGGAATAATTGAAAATTTGGATAATGAAGGTCAGATTATGAAAAGGCTGAGACTTCCTGTGTCGGAAGCACCTACCCCAGTGCTTGGCACACTCAAAATCTATCTGCTGAATGAAAGGATGCACACATATATCCATACCGTGTATACATCAAATTCTCACAGGGAGACCAGAAAGCTCATATTAGGCAATGAAGAGGAGGCACGATAATCCCGGAGGCACACTGACAAACTCCTGTTTTTGAGGATCCACATGTTTGCATGCATATGACCCAGCCTACTGAATTTCACATGGTTCTTCCATTAGGGTGCATTAACGTAAGTGATAGTGATTAGGCTCTAGCTCTCTTCTTCATTCTGCCTTCATCTCTTGGTCTGGAAGGCAGCCTTCTTTCCAAGGGGTCTTCTGCAGACAACTAATATCAACCTTTTTTGGTTTATTTTACTTCTTCAACTTTCTGATTATATTTTTGATATCAATATTATTATTTCACAAATTAGGAAATTTAGAAAGTTATGAGTCTCCATCTCATCAAACTTAGAATTTCAAACCCCAGCTTTCTCCACAATTCTAGAATGAAGGATTTTTAAACACATCCTCTAAAGCAATGATAATAAAAAAAAATTAAAAGTTTGAAAATGTAATCTTATATTGATTTAAAAACGCTTGATTCCGATTTTATTTTATATTAGGCTATATTTTTCTTTAAAAATAAAATGTACATGTTATTTGCCAGTTGAATTTTCATGATTTTCATTCCACAGTAGAATTAATAATTTATGAAGTTATTAAGTTCAGTATCTTCAAACTAATAGTTGTAACAATAAAAGGAAATAACTGTGGTCAAATTAACACTACTTTGAGATTTTAAAAAACTACTACACTCAGATCTTTCTTTGAAGCAACACTTCTTTATTTTTCATTATAACTAAATTAAAACTCCATTTTTAGGTGTTAGGTGAAAGAGTTCCACAACATAAGGAAAACAAAAATGGAGTGTTTGTGGTATAAGTGTATAAAAATTTAAAATACCATATTCAAAATGGATTAGTACTCTCTGATTACCTAAAATAATTTTCATTCTGATATAATAATACAATTTTAAATATTGATACTCAATGAACAGCTCTAATATTCTGGGAAATATATAGTAAACATAACATACGTGATATCTACATAAACAGTACCACATTTCTGAAACTCTGGATGCATTTATTTGCCACTATTGCCTATAGTGTCCAAATGAATTAATTTATGACAATTCATGATTTTCATAAGTATTACAAAGTTAATGCTGCTAAGAAAATCAATCCCAAAAAGCAGCATAGGAAAATGGTTACAGTCACAAGCTCTGGAGACACAGCAAGTTGAAATCCTTACTCTGCCATTTAATAGTTTTAGGACTGTGGGTAAGTTGTTGAAATTCTCTGTGCCTCAGTTTTCTAAACTGTAAAGTGAGGAAAATAATAACATATTAATTAATTACATTGAGTAGTAAATGAGTTCAATTATGTAAAGTACCTAGAATTATTGTTAGCATAATAAATTTTATTATATTACCATTCTTAGCATTAGCGTTTGTTATCCAATCAAACTTTTAAAGAAAGTTCAAACCATGGTTATTGCTGCAATCAGGTACAGATTCAATGCTGTAATTATTTATCTAGGATGTACATAATTATTTACAGACATAGTGAGTCTGTGAGCTTCCTTTAGTGAGTTTTCATACAAAAGTGAAATAAAAACTGGTAGAGACACATACATACCAAAACTTCTTGTCATTCTTATTTTGTCTAGCAGCCTTCTCAGGAAAAGGAATTGTCTTTGATCTGTTAAAGCACCTCTTTAGAAAATTTTATTATGAGAAGTAAAAATTTTATTTTAAACTTGGCACAAAGTAAATAGCTCCTGAAAAAATGCCAAATAAAAAATTTCTTTCTCGGTAGAGAAATTTACTGAAAAAAAGAAAGTGATAGCATAAAGGAATATCTGATTAAAGATATTAGGATAGCTGGTTAAAGTTCATGTTAGTTTGAAATGCCTGATTAACAGTTGTTACTCTTGTTAAAGAATCACAGTGTCCCTGGGAAACCTTCCATGTACATACTCTCCCTTGCACCCAAAATTATCTAAGTCTTTCCATCTCTACTCCCCACCATGGTCAGGGCCACCATCACCCCAACTGGCCTCTTCATTTCTGTCTTCTCCCCTCCTCCCATCTCTTCACGAGGAAGTCACAAATTTACTCGCACCACATTCAGATAAGCAGAGAATACGTAACTCCTTTATTTCACTGAAACTGGTCTTATTTCTTGGAGTAACAAGGAAAAAAAAAACTAGACTTAGAGCAATCTGGTTTAGAACTTTATCCTATTCTATGATTTAAGCAGCTTTAAGGTTAACTTGATGGCTTCGGAATTTCTCATTTCTTTTGGAGGTGGACCCACCAATTTTGCTTTTTGGTCAGATTGGAATGGGCAGCAGTGGCAAGCCTGGAAAATGTTATTGTCTCCTGAGATCTATCTCAGGCCCAGGACCAACCTCACATTTAACTGCCTTGCTATATGTTATCAATTTGTAAGCTCCACAGAAGGCTGGGAAGAAGGGATCAGAGAGAGGGTATATTTGAGTCATCTCCCTCACAAATTCCTTTTACTAAGATCCGTCCTTGCTAGTGGAATAATTGTTTTGAATTAAGACATTGTTTTCTCTAGTTAATTGTACAGGTCTTTGGGGGAAAAGGCACAATAAAAGCTATTGTTACTCACTAACATTTTAGTATGAGTTGGACTTACTGTCTCTGTATCGAGTCCGAAAACGTTAGCAAGAACTGCTCAGGAATACACCACTTTCAATAACAGAAGCAGTACAATTTTAGAGGGATGCTTAATAAAGTTGCTTTGAATTTTTAAGGCATTCTTCTAGTGGTAACATGTATATTCTTCATTTAGGATATTAAAAATGCTGATGAACAGATGAACTCAATGGCATACTCTACTGAAAAAGATATCAGCTCAATTCCTCTGTGCTCTATGAAGAGCATCAAGTCAGACTTTACTGACAAGTCTGAGGAATCCATCCAAAATAAAGAGGTAATGGTTCAACTATCACAAGTTACCAACATGTTGGTAACTTGTTACCAACTATCATGTTACCAACTATCTAACTAACTAACCTCAGACACCATGAAATCTCTCATCCAGCCCCTGAATATTAGCTTCTGTCTTCCTAACCACCAGTTTCCACATCATCCCACTCCTCTCTTTGGTCTGCTATTTCCTCCCAAACTGGAATTCCCTTCTTCTCCTTGAGTCTGACAGATACTTGAGGTTGACCGCCCATTAACTATTCCCACCATCTTCCTACCCACTCTTCTCGGTCTCATCTGCCAATTATCAGCCTGAAGCCCTAGGATTATCTGCCCCAAACCTCCTCCTCTGCCCTTCTCCGGCATTGCCAGTCTACTGCTTTTAATTCTAGATTCAGTACTTTCCATTTAGGTACGTGGTCATACATAGCATTCACACACACTTATATATATATAACATATATATATATATATATATACACACATATATATAATTTTTTTTTGGCGGTACGCAGGCCTCTCACTGTTGTGGCCTCTCCCGTTGCGGAGCACAGGCTCCGGACGCGCAGGCTCAGCGGCCATGGCTCACGGGCCCAGCCGCTCCGTGGCATGTGGGATCTTCCCGGACCGGGGCACGAACCCGTGTCCCCCACATTGGCAGGTGGACTCTCAACCACTGTGCCACCAGGGAAGCCCCTATATTTTTTCTTATCTATTAATTTTCTTTAAAATATACACTACCAAACGTAAGGTAGATAGCTAGTGGGAAGCAGCTACATAGCACAGGGAGATCAGCTTGGTGCTTTGTGACCGCCTGGAGGGGTGGGATAGGGAGGGTGGGAGGGAGGGAGACGCAAGAGGGAAGAGATATGGGAACATATGTATATGTATAACTGATTCACTTTGTTATAAAGCAGAAACTAACACACCATTGTAAAGCAATTATACTCTAGTAAAGATGTAAAAAAAAAACCTAAGTATAAAAAAATAAATAAATAAAATGCATTTGAAAGCCAAAAACTAATAATAATAATAATCATTTACATAAACATGCAAAGAAAAATATTAAGTAAATAATAGCATAGATAATTTGCCATATGGCAAAAGGCCTGAGTATAAGAATACAGTAAAAGGGTTTGTACCATATTGTAAAAACACTGTGTGAAAACATCTATTAATAGCTGTTGGACCTGCCACCGTAATTGCTGCAAACAAAGTGAAAATCTACCTCAAAGTCTGCAAATTCACTAGGTCTATAAAGTGGATTTTCAAAACCTAAGAAAGATGAAATTCATAAAATTAAAAAGCAATTTCCATACTTTGGAGAAAATGGTAGGGTAAATTTACACTCTGATACAACTGCTCTGCTCCATACACACAGGAATGATACATAAAACATAAAAAGAGAAAAGCCAATTAGATATACCCAGGCTCCAAAACAAGATCTCTACCAACCAGAAATAGAGCAAAAGTACAAAGTGGTGAGCTGTGCTACAGTCATGGACCTACTCTTAACAGGAGGCTACAAACTTGGTTACCAGTGCCTGGAGCTATACCGAGTACAAAGCTGAGAGCCTGGAAAGATAGTATTAACAACCAAGAACTGAAACAAGCCAAGCACCAGCTCCATGGCCATATTTGTAAAGGGTTCTTTCAGCCTGTGGTATTGCAGTGAAAAGTGAACAAGGAAATGAAAGGACTATAAAAATGAATAACGAGGGCTTCCCTGGTGGCACAGCGGTTGAGAGTCCGCCTGCCGATGCAGGGGACGCGGGTTCGTGCCCCGGTCCGGGAAGATCCCACATGCCGCGGAGCGGTTAGGCCCGTGAGCCATGGCCGCTGAGCCTGCGCGTCCGGAGCCTGTGCTCTGCAACGGGAGAGGCCACAACAGTGAGAGGCCCTAGTACCGCAAAAAAAAAAAAGTTTTAAAAGTGAATAACGAAATGAAAAATGTGAAACAGGATTTTAGAATAGTTAATGGGAGGTTATATTAGTCTGGGTTGAGTCAGAAGACAGAAACCACACAATGATTTGAACAGAGAAAGTTTAGTGTAATGAATCAGTAGGGAATTGGAGTAATAGGAATTGGCTAGTGGAAATTAAGAGAACTCTAAAGAATTCAGAGGTCATAATAAAAAGTACCAACTACCACCCCTGGGGTGAAAAGAGACCCAAGGAAGAGCATTCATTATTGCCCAAAACTGAAGTGGAGATACAGGCCTTACTGCAAAGGGCACAGCTTTGGCTCACTGGATAGCAGAGAAGATGCCCAGGTACCTCACTGGTGGAGCTTGCTTGAAATCTGTCCTCCAAGGTGCCAAGGGAAACCTTCCACAGGGAGGTTCTGAGCTTCAAAACCCACTAGGTGCCAGGAGAAGCTACTGGGCACTGCTGAAACCAGGGGCTGGAGAGGTTGCCTTCTGCAGGAGTCAAGTGCAGTTCTGTGTATAAGAGGTGCAGACATCAGCGACCTGGCTGAAACATAAGCCTGTGCTGTCTGGGCCCCATGGCTACACTTCTAATGGGTAAGCCAAGAGCTGGAGAAAGCGCTTGATGGCCAAACACAGAAGAAAATTGCACTCTACAGGCACCCAACTCTGAAAAAACTGTTCAGGCAAAACAGCGGAGAAAAAAGTTCATCTTGCAGGAGCTTTCCCAGTAAGCTACCGGTAAGAGCAGGAAGAATAATCCCCTCCTACAATGTCTTTCCAGCAGCCTCTACTGATGGAGCTTGACATCTTACCAAGTGGTAAAAGAGAAAAGTTTATCAGACAAAAGGATGAATTTGGACCTGAGAAGCAAAAAATCAGTAACCAGGACAGAGCTGGTATTATTTTGAACAGGGGAATCAGCAAACATAAGGGCCTGGAATTGGGAGCCACAGTGACTAAGGAGGAGAGAGGTGAGCAGAGAAGTGTATGAGATACTCAGGGACCAGATCATGTAGCACCTTGTAGGACATAAAAACAATTTTGGATTCTATTCTTACTCTAACAGAATGTCATTGGGGGTTTTTAACCAGTGGTTCATGACTCACAGGAATTAACCTGAATGGGCAAAAAAAAATCACAACTATTTTTTCTACCTGTACTTGATAGAAATTTAATTTACTTTAATTATGAATATAAATAACAGACTACATTAGTATTACCAGGGCCTGCGATGTCGCCAATGAAAATCACAGAAATATTTATATCACATTATAGTTATTACAGATATCTTAGAATATCTTTTTTTATTTTTTTTTTTGGCCATGCCATGCAGTATGCGGGATCTAAGTTCCCCAACCAGGAATCTAACCCATCCTCCCTGAAGTGGAAGCACAGAGCCCTAATCCACCAGGGAATTCCCCAGAATATCTTTATATTCATCACTATTAGATCTTGTTATTTAATGTGCCAATAATGAAGCACATAACTGTATCAGAGCTTTGAATTTTTTGTTAAACATTTTAAATATTATATCTCAATATAATTGGCTTTCTTTGAGATGTGTTATTTGGTACATTGTTATAAATTCTTCTAGGAAGGATTCCATAGACTTCATCAGTTTTCTGAAGGGGTCCATGACACAAACAGGTTAAGAACTCTAATGACCCACATGGGAAAGGAATCTAAAAAAGAGTAGATATAGGTATATGTAGAACTGATTCACTTTGCTATACACCTGAAACTAACACAACATTGTAAATCAACTATACTCAAATTAAAAAAAAATGTTTAATCTACTTAAAAAAAAAAAACCTGTTGCATGAGAGGGTCTTATTCAGAAGAGTGCATGAACTGAGTTGCTTGATGTGGCTGCTGTGTGGAGAATGGCACTTGGGAGCCAAAGTGGGATCAGGGAGAGCAGAGCAGAGAAGAGATGATAGTGGTGAAAACAAATGGACTGATATGCCTGACTAAAGCAGTCTAAGGAGAAAGAATAGATGGAGGAGCAACTAGGACAGGAGATTGAGACCCAGGATACTGCAAAATTTAAATTCAGGTAGAAAAGCAGTAGCCAGAACAGGACACCTAAAGAATGGCTGGAAAATAAAAAGAAAGCTAAGATTGTGTGGCATCATAGAAGCCAACTAAGAAAAGTACTACAAAAAGAGGAATAGATCATTTACGTCAATTGCTGTGGAAACCAGATGAAATTAGAGATTTCTACTTCCAGCCAAGATAGGTTAACAGGGACAAGATTTACCTTCCCGCTTGACACACCTAATAAACTAGAAAAAAGTATGTGAAACAGTCTTCTAACATTGGACATCAGGCATAACAAGACAGTGATCCCTGAGGAAAGGGAAACAAATGAAATGAATCTTATCATTGACCCAGGTTACTGTCAAGTTATAAGCCTAAGAGCTGGAACGGGAACCTAGGCAGAGCCCAAGAGGCCAAAGTAGGCAGTCTTCAGAGCAAAGAAGTAGAGGGAAGAGAGCAGCTCAGAAAGAGAGTTCCACAAATATGCAGAGGTTCTCCCTTGACTCTTCATCTGAGTACTAATTAGTGCATTTACTGAGAAAACTGACAAAGGCAAAGGAAAGTATAAGAAGGAAAAATTCTTGGAGCTCACAAAGGGCCAGGAATAGTTCTTATTAAACCAACCAAAGTGAGGAATCTCTAAATTCATGGGGAATTTAGTTGAATCTTAAGAAAAGTATTAACTCAGCGTAGGAAAATTATTCCCAGACTAAACTCAGCTCTGAGCCCAGCAAACAAGACCCAACAGCAAATTTCAAAAGTATCAAACTGTTTCCAAGTAATTTAAATGTGTTCCAGAACAAGGTTCAATAATATGTATAAGAATTCAAAAATAACCAATGAGTAAAATTTACAATGTCTGGCATCTAATCAAAAATCTCCAGGCAAGAAAAACAGCAGGAAAATAGTACCCAAAATGAAGAAAAAAAATCAATCAATAGAAATAGACCCAGAAATGACACACTTGATAGAAATAGTAGGAACATTAAACAATTATTATAACTATATTTTATATGTTCCCAAAGGAGAAAGGGAACCAAAAATCATTTGAACAAATAATGAAAAAAATTTTCCAAATTTGATGAAAACTGAAAACCCACAGATCTAAGAAGCTCAATAGATTCCAAGCGCAAGAAACACAAGGAACGCTACGCCAAGGCACACCATAGTCAAATTGCTTAAAAACAGTGATAAGGAGAAAAATTATAAAGCATCCAGAGAAAATCATCACAATTTGTATAAAGGAAAAAACAAGAAATATCACAGAGTTCTCATTAGAAACAATGCAAACCATAAGACAATAGAGCAATATCTTTAAAGTAATGAAAGGAAAAAAACTCAAATTAGAATACTACCTGCAGAAAAATACCTTTCAAAAATGAAGGCAACATGCAGAATTTTTAGGTAAAAGAAGGCTAAAACAATTCATCACCTGTAGATGTAGTGCAGACTACAAGAAATGTTAAAGGAAGTCCTTCAGGCAAAAGAAAATGGTACCAGGTGGAAATCTGAATCTATACAAAGGAATGAAGAGTATCAAAATGTTCTATGTAGGGGCTTCCCTGGTGGCGCAGTGGTTGAGGGTCAGCCTGCTGATGCGGGAGACACGGGTTCGTGCCCCGGTCTGGGAGGATACCACATGCCGCAGAGCGGCTGGGCCTGTGTGCCATGGCCACTGAGCCTGCGCATCCGGAGCCTGTGCTCCACAGCGGGAGAGGCCGCAGCGGTGAGAGGCCTGCGTACCGCAAAAAAAAAAAAAAATGTTCTACCTATACAAAGGAATGAAGAGTATCAATAATGTTTTTTAAATAATCTACTTTAAAGAAAAAAAGCATTATAGTGTGGGGTAAAGGTAAAAATGTATAAAAACAATAGCCAAAAGACTGGAAATGGAAGTATTCTATTCAAGGTTCTTAAATGGTATATACTATTATATTACTTGAAGGTAGACTGTGATGTTAGTGGCAGTCAAAGTATATTCCAGAGCAAAAAAGTTACCCGGGATAAAGAAGGTTATTTGAAAATTATAAAAGGATCCACCTATCAAGAACTGAAAACAGAAACAGACAAATTCACAATTATATTCACAGATTTTAATACCCTCTCTTAAATATTGATAGAATAGGTAGATAAAAATTCAACTGGGATATAGATGACTTTAATAGCACTGTCAACTAACTTGACAACAACCAAGCTGACAACCAACTAACAGACATTTATGCAAGAATCCACCTATCAACAGAAAAATACACATTCTTTTCAAATGTACCTGAAACATTTACCAAGATAGATCATAACACAAGTCTCAACAAACTTTAAAAATTTCAAGTAATGCAAAGTATATTACCTGACCAAAATAGAATTAAATCAGAAATCAAGAATAAAAGTGGCCTGGGAAATCTTGAAATATTTGGAAGCTAAATAACTCACTTGTCAATAATACACAATCAAAGAAGATATCAAAAGAGAAATTCAAAAGTATTTTGAACTGAATGAAAATAAAAACCAAACATAATCAAAACATGTGGTATGAAGATTAAAGTGGTACTGAGGAAGAAATTTATACTACTAAACACCTATATTATATTAAAAAGAAAGATCTCAAATGAATAAACTTCCCCTTTAAGAAACTAGAAGGGTGCTTCCCTGGTGGCGCAGTGGTTGAGAGTCCGCCTGCTGATGCAGGGGACACAGGTTCGTGTCCCGGTTCGGGAAGATCCCACATGCCGCGGAGCGGCTGGGCCCGTGAGCCATGGCCGCTGAGCCTGCATGTCCAGAGCCTGTGCTCCGCAACGGGAGAGGCCACAACAGTGAGAGGCCCGCATACCGCAAGAAAAAAAAACGAAACTAAAAGGAAGAAAATAATTATAAAGAAGAAACATCAATGAAATCCAAACCTGCTTCTTTGAGAACATCAATAAACTGAAAAGCTCTGGACTGACTGAGCAAATGAAAAGAGAGAAGACACAAATTACCAATATTAAAAATGAGAGTGGTGATATCACTATAGATTCTATAGCTATTAAAAGAATAATAAAGTAATCTTATGGAAACTAATCCTACAACTCCAATGAAATGGACAAATTCTTTGAAGGACACAAACTACCAAAGCCTACTCAAGAATAAAATAATAGCTTGAATAATCTTATATCAATTAAAAAGAAATTGAATTTGAAGTTAAAACCTTTTTCATAAAGAAAACTGAAGGCCCAGGTGGCTTTACTTGTGAATTCTATGAAGTAGAAAATTGAAGAGGAAGAAGATTCCATTCTGAGCACAACATTACTCTGATATCAAAATTAGAGCTATTACAAGAAAAGAAAATTATAGACAAATATCCTTTATGAACATAGATGGAAAAATTGTTAACAAAATTTTAGCAAATCTAACCAACAATGTATGAAAAGAATAATACATCATCACCAAGTAGGGTTTATCCAAGGAATGCAAGCTTGGTTTAAAGTTCAGAAATTAATGTAATTTCCCTTACTAAAAATATAAAAGAAAAAACTATCCAATCATCTCAATCAAAGCAAAAAGCTCATTTGGCAAAATGCACCATCCATTCCTGATAACTCTCAGGAAACTAGGAATTTAAAGAAATTCTCTCAACCTGATAGAGGGAATCAACCAAAAATCTACAGCTGACAATATACTAAATGGTGAAAGATCAGGAATGAGGCAAGTATGTACACTTTCACCACTTCTACTCAACTGAAAGTTCCAGCCTGTGCAATAGGACCAGAAAATAAAAGGCATCCATATAGAAAAGAAAGATATAAAACTGTCTTTATTCACAAACAACATAATTACAGCATGATTATCATTCTATGGAATCCACAAGAAAAGGTACTATGGTGTCACACCAAAAAAAGGTACTACAACTGACAACTGAGTTTGGCTGACAACTGATCAGAATATGTGATCAATATATAAAAATCAACTCTAATTCTATAATCTAAAAACAAAAAGTAGGAAAATGAAATTCAAAACAGTGTCATGTACAGTAGTATCAAAAATATTAAATACTTGGGTATAAATTTGATAAAGATTATAAGACCCCCACACTGAAATATATAAAATATTACTAAGAAAAATGGAAGCAGACCTAAATAGAGAGAAATACCATGTATGTGAATAAAAAAATTCAATATTATTAAGATGTCAGTTCTCCCCAAATTGGTCTATATGTTCAAGGCAATCCCAGTAAACATCTTAGCAGGCTTTTTTGTAAAATTTGACAATCTGATTCTAGATGGAAATTCAAAAGGATAAAATGGATAAAACAACTTTTAAAAAGAACAAAGTTGTAGGATTTATAATTCCTAATTCCAATTTTTAATACAAAGCTATAGTAATCAAAATAATGTGCTATTGGAACAAAAATAGACAAATAGATCAATAGAGCAGAATAGAGTGTCAAGAAATAGACCCACACACATATGGTCAACTGTTTAGACGAAAGTGGCAAAGGCAGTTCAACAGAGAATGTATAGTCCTTTTAAGAAATGATGCTGAAAGAATTACATATCTATTCAAAAGACTCATCCTCAATCCATACCTCAAAGCACAGATGAAAATTAACTATAAATGGAATACAGACCTTACTGAAGAACCTAAAGTTAGAAACTTTTCATAAGAAAATACAGTAGAAAATCTTTATTACTTTGAATTAAGCAAAGATTTCCTTGCTATAAACACCGAAAACACAATTCATAAAAGAAAAAAATTGATAAATTAGACTTCACCAAAGTCCATAAAATTGCTATTTGTAAAACTTCCTTTTTTTGGCTGCACCACATGGATCTTAGTTCCCTGACCAGGGATCGAACCTGGACTCCAGCTGTGAAAGAGCTGAGTCCTAACAACTGGACCGCCAGGGAATTCCCTGTAAAACTTTTTAAGAAATGAAAACATAGGCCATAAACTGGAAGAAAATATTTGTGTCACATATGTGATAAAGGACTGTGTCCAGAATATACAAAGAACTCCCAAAGCACAGTTATAAAAATACCAATAACCCAATTGAAAAATGGGCAGAAGATTTTAATAGACATTTTGCCAAAGAAGATATGCATATGGGAAATGAGCACACAAAAAGATGCCTAAAATCATTAGGCATTAGAGAAATGCAAATTAAATCATAACCGAGATGTCATGATACATCTGTTAGAATGGTTATATCTAAAAAGACTGTACCAAGTATTGGTGATGATGTGGAGCATCTAGAACTCCACATTTTGTTGGTGGGAATAAAAAATTAGTAATCCCACTTCAGAAAATCATTTAGCAGTTTCTTAAAAAGTTAAACATATACCTACTATGATCCAGCCACTCCTTTTCTAGGTTTTTACCCAAGAGAAATGAAAGCATATGTTCACACAAAGTCTTGTATGTGGGTATTTATAGTAGCTTTATTTGTAATAGCCCCAAACTTGGAATGACCCAAACTTATGTCAACAGATAAATTTTGGTATATCCATACAATGGAATACTACTCAGCAATGAAAATGAATGAAATATTAATTCATGCAACAGAATGAGTAAATCTCAAAGTAATTATGTTGAGCAAAAGAATCCAGACGAAAAGAGCACATACTATGTGATTCCATTTATTAAAAGAAAACTCTAGAAATTGCAAAACAATCTATAGTGACAGAAAACGCATGAGTGGTTTTAGTGGAAGAGCACTGGCAGCTGAGAGGTATAGAAGAAACGGAATACAAAAGCAGGAGAAAACTTACAGGGGTAATGGATATGTTCACTATGTTGACTGTGGTGAAGGTTTCATGGGTGTGTAGTTATGTCTAAACTTTTCAAATTGTACATTTTAAATATGTGCAGCTTATTGCATGAAAATTATAACGCAATAAAGCTCTAAAATATATCAGATTAAATTTTTAAATCTTTAAGAGATTTGTTTAGCTTTTTTAAATGTTTTCATATCTCTTTACAAAATGCCTCTAATTTCATATATTTTTATATCAAATTCTGTTAAAACATGCTATAACCTGTAACACAGTTAGGTAGCACAGAGTCCTTCATGATTTTACTAAAAATTTTCATTTTGTTTTGATCCTATTTCATTTTATTCTTTTCTATCTTATAACTTTATTTAAGTAATACCCATTTTTTTCCATCTGTTTTATATTTTTAGAGGCAAAAGGGTAGATTATTCTGTAGGAGCAAGACAGCCCTCCTACATTTACTGGCTCTGTAATTTACTGGTATTGTTCCTAGGACATGCTAAGCCTTAGTTTCCTTACAAAATGAGGTAATTTTATAAAGAATTTGACAAAAAAGAAAATCTGTATTTAGTGCTCCACAAAGAGTTGGAATGGAACTTTTAAAATTTCTGTATATTCTGTTGGACAGTGACCTAACTGAAAAATAAGGCTCTTTATGATGTTAATCTTCAGAAAACTTCAGAAAGAAAGATAATAGGTAATCAAATTATTAAGTAACCCCAGGTTTAGCCAATCCTGAAAATAGACTTTAAAGGCTTTAGAATTTTAAAAGTTCTTTTGTTCAAACAATGGAATTTCTATTATAGTTGCCAGACTAAAATTAAAGCAAGAATTATAAACTATTTTATAGTCTTTCCTGACATGTTTCTCTGGTTATTAGGTTCATAAACGCCATTACTTCAAGAGTGAATACCATGAGGAAGTTTTAACATATGAAATGCCTAGTAGTTCGCTGTCTACTTTCCTATTCAAAATAATTACTCACTACAAAATTATTCATAGATTTTTTAAGTTTCTGAAATAAATCCTCTACATATTCCAGACAAGAGTAAGGGGAATTCACCATTGTGTTATTTATCCTCTGATTATTGTGACCACTACCTCCCCATAGCACCCTCCATGGATCCCAGGAAAGACTGGCAGACACCAGAGCTACTTGCAGTGTTCTTTCTCTGTATAAGATCTGGGATTTTGCATAATATTATCCTTCCTTTTATAATAACATCAGCAACAGCTAACATTTATTGGGTACATACTGTTTTCAAATACTGAGTTAAGCTTAATTCTAAAAACAATCCTCAGGCTTCCCTAGTGGCTCAGTGGTTAAGAATCCACCTGCCAATGCAGGGGACACGGGTTCAAACCCTGGTCAGGGAAGATCCCACATGCTGTAGAGCAACTAAGCCCGTGCACCACAACTACTGAGCCTGTGCTCTAGAGCCCACGAGCCACAATCACTGAAGCCCACGCACCTAGAGCCGTTGCTCTGCAATGAGAGAAGCCACAGCAATGAGAAGCCCACGCACCGCAATGAAGAGTAGCCCCCACTCACCACAACTAGAGAAAGCCCACGCGCAGCAACGAAGACCCAATGCAGCCAAAAATAAATAAATAAATTTAATAAAATAAAATAAAAAAATAAAAACAATCCTCTACTCAGCCGTAAAAAGGAATGAAATAATGCCATTTGCAGCAACATGGATGTACCTAGAGATTATTTTACTAAGTGAAGTAAATCAGACAGAGAAAGACAAATATCATATGATATCACTTATATGTGGAATCTAAAAGAATGATACAAATGAACTTATTTACAAAATAGAAACAGACTCACAAACTTACAGTTACCAAAGGGGAAAGGTGGGCGGTGAGGGATAAATTAGGAGTTTGGGATCATATACTCACTGCTATACATAAAATAGATAATCAACAAGGACCTACTGTATAGCACAGGGAACTCTACTCAATATTCTGTAATAACCTATATGGGAAAAGAATCTGAAAAAGAATGGTTATATGCATAACTGAATCACTTTGCTGTACACCTGAAACTAAAACAACATTGTAAATCAACTATCCTCCAATATAAAATAAAATTTTTATTTTAAATCCTGTAAGTTAGGAACTGATACCTTCCTCAAAAAGATAAGGAAACTGAGGCTTAGTGATTGTAAATAATATGTTCAGATATTGCAACACATAACTTATAAATAGGAACCCCAAAACAAGCTTTTAACCAAGATATTAGAAAAATATTTCCATAAATAAGTCACAAAGCTACAAAATTTTCAAGCTTAAAATGCTAGAAAAACTTTTATCTTTGTCTCTGCTTAGTTCCTATCTAGATTTTGTCCTATGCTAGAGCATGATGTGCAATCCAGTTTAACAGGTGTAAAGGAAAATATGCCTGTTATTTCTTTCGTGAGTCTTAGGTCTCAGAACATGTGGGTTAATTTGTACTTTTTTAATGATAGTGGCTGAGTGAAATGCCAAAAGGTGATAAGTTGCACAAATAGTCACTTTTGTGTAAAATTTATTTTGTTTTGAGATCTTTATCAGTAATATGGGCAGTAAAATTTTTCTAAGAAAAATTCTACTTTCTACTCTGTTACCTATTATATTTGACATTTTACATTATAGATTTATTCAAGATTGGCTAACTTCTCTAGGTTCCATTATGCTCTCAAACTGGGGTTATAACCAAGGTATTTTATTTATAGACAAGTCTTCCTGAAGTTTCTCTTTAAAAAATTTTTAAATTAAACAAGTCTGAATGGCCTTCTGTGGTTCTGGGGATATTGGCTTCTGTTCTAAATGGAACTGTTCATCCAGTATTTTCCATCATCTTTGCAAAAATTGTAACTGTAAGTAAAATTTATTTGCTAATATTTTTAACAATTTTAAACAATGTGTAACCTGAGAGAACAGACTTGGTATACTTTGACCCAGGAAGGGGAAAATTGGGACGTGTAGTAGGTCACCCCTAGTGTGGGATCCATGATAGAAAGGTTAACTAATGTTCTCAGGGGATAAGCCAGCCTCTATTGTGAAGTGTTTGGCTGGACCTTGTTGACTGGGCAATCAGTAAAGAAATTGCTTTGTTTTCTAATTCTGACTCCAGTGCTGTATCAGCATTCCAAAGCACTGAAGTAATAAAAGAGACAAATACGACCACTCTTTCTTTCAACTGGTCTGAACAATGGCCATTTTTTATTACCAGCCAGCTCAGAGAGAGGAAATAATGAGAGTTTGGGATTGTGCTGGGGAACCCAGGAGAGCTGATGAATTCATGGATCTTATTAGAGCCACCTTAAGTCTTCAGTCTCCTGGACTGTTGCTACACTGTGTCAACATAGATGCCAGTATATGTATAACTACTAATTTTAGGAACAATTTCTGGAGAAATTTATAAAGGTCTCATATTGCAGGTAGTACTCTGAATAGAGGAATATCAAGAAACCTGAGTTATGAGAAGTTATTAGAAATAATAACTCAATCAGAAAACTAATTTCAATAGTTTCTTTGAAAATATGTGGTGATATTAATAGCAGATAGAGGACTCATTTGTCTGATCCTGTATTTACATAGCTTAAGTGAGAGAATTAAGAGTGAATTATTTTTTTTATTGAAGTAGTGAATTTTTTTTTATGTAATGAATGTAAAGGATAGAATAATGGTGCATTTTTTCCCCCAGAAATATGTGGAAATTACTGTGTTGAAATTCACTTTTAAAATCCTGATGAATAGACATTTTAGTTTTTTCTCCTTCTTTTATAATATATTCTCCTCCAATCACCTGATTAAAAAAATCTATTCCTTTTCAGATGTTTGAAAATGATGATAAAACCACATTAAAGCATGATGCAGAAATTTATTCCATGATATTTGTAACTTGGGGTATTATTTGCTTTGTCAGTTATTTCATTCAGGTAAACTTTTAATGAATTAAACAAATATGTACGTGATTACTGTTTTATGTCATCCTATTTGAGTTAAAAATAGTAACTAAATATAATAACTAAATAAAATACAAATATGTAAATATAGTAACTAAATGTTCCAAAGAAATAAATAAGACAGTTAAAAATAAATGTAGATTTTTGTTTGTTTGTTTCTTTTCCAGGGATTATTTTATGGCAGAGCAGGGGACATTTTAACCATGAGATTAAGACACTTGGCATTTAAAGCCATGTTATGTCAGGTCAGTGTTTAGTTGGGCTTTTTTCTTATTTTATTTTAAATGTGTTTTAAAATATTCTAGCTTTTAGTTTTTCTTCACATCAATTTCTTGACATAAGCTTTCCTTTGATCATTTAAAAGCATCCTTTTTTGTGTACCAAGCAGCAACTGTATTAGAATTATTGTACTGTATTTTCTAACAGAAGCAAGTCCAAAATTGTTATGTTCAAAACTGCAGTTTATAGAAAACAAGGTTTAGAGTCCACTCCCTGTTCCTTGCATTTATCTTGACAACTCTCTTTTAATGTATAATGTAGTTGTTCTAGAATCAGAATGGAGGCTAAATTAAAACTGAAAAGGAGTGTTAAGAACTACAGTATCTGGGGAAACATGTTTAAAAAGGAGTTAATTTCTATAGTTCTCATCCATCTGCACAGTTTAAGTTTTTTCATTGCTGACTTCTGAAGGCAGCCATTCTCTGAATTCAGATAACATCAGTCTAGCTGGCAGGTTGGCTTGCCACAGCTGATCATTCACACCTGTGAAATAACTAAAACTAGGTGTATCAAATAGTAATCCTGAAAAGTGAGTCTTGGGGGCAAATGACAGGAATGTCTCAGACTGGCACCTCTAAAATTCTTTCAGAAGGCCAAGGTATATTGGGTTACCCTGAAAGCCAGTAATCATTTGAAGCCCTTTGCCACACTTTCTGTCACCAGAGCTCACCGTGTAGGGGCAAATAGCTTCCTGCCAGGGTCATTTCTTTTCAAAAGTAGAGTTACTGTCACTCCAGCCGAGTTGTCAAAACCAGTTTTTACATCTTGTGACTTTTAGCAGTAGTGCTCAAAGGACTGCTGAGTAACAAAACTCCTCCACCTTTATGTGCTCTTAGAGGACAACAAGATATAAAATGAAGCGAGTGGGACGTTTCCCATAGCAACTTAATGCTCTGAAGCAGTTGGTGCCTAACTTCTTCTCTCAAAAAGGTCCTGTCAGAGACAACTGCAGACACTCCTTAATCCAGAAAAACAAAAATCTACTTGAAGGGTCATAAAATGATTTAATGACTGCACATCTTGTCTCGCTCACATTAAGCTTGTACTTTTGGGGTTTTTTTTTATGAACAATTTATGTCTACCTCAAATCTTTGATGAAATTAGGTGGGATTTTAATTAACTAATACTATGTTTCACACGACAATTTTGGTCATTTTTGGTTTTTGTGTATTTATGTTTTTATACATTCAAGGACATTTATTTTCAATTTTCAGGAACTTTTGAAAATGTTTTCTGAATGTCTTAAAGAGTATAAACTTTAACTTTTCCGATCATTACTTTGAACTTTCTTTCTAGAGGATTACAGGATGCTTTTGGTGGAGGAGTCCCAAGACCACAAGCCAGTTAAACCAGTGAATATTGTTAATCAAATATCCTGATGGCTGATACTGGATCTTACTCCATTGCCTAGCATTAGCCACGTGAACAGTAGGACAGTAACATTCTTGGATTAAGTAGCTTCTGCCCATAAGAATACAGCAATCTGTAAACCATAAACTCTTCTTCAAAACACATAGAAAGACAAACAGACAGAAACTCTGTGCTATTCAGCAGATGTTATTAAATTCTCCCATAAATTCACCTGAGCCCCTTTCAGCTTACCATTTGTTTTACCTCTTCATTCTTTAGCACTCTTTTTGCTTATTTGCTTTCTTAAATTGGAAGAAAAGAGTAATGTATTTGGCCTTTTCTCAATAAATGTCTTAACGAATTTCACTTTTCTCTGTAGTAAGGGAAGTTCCTAATGTACAGTTTCGCCCTAACTCCTATTACCTGTTTGTTTTTTTCTCCCCTAAGATAAGATATTTTAAGTCTTAGAAATCATGCTGAAACTTGCAGTGCTTTTTATAACCATTTTGAAACCTCAGTTGAAATAGAGGTATTTATGGAATCAGGTGTGGTCTTTTTGTACGTATAAAATCTCTATTTTATTTGATGACTTGAGATCCCTCCAGTTGAAAAGAATGTTCTAATTGTCGCTGACTTCAGTGGTTATAAATAATCCATTGCTTATTGTGTTTAAAGCTAAATTTATATTTCTTAATGATAAATATTGACCTATAAATCTATTAGGTTTTTTAAAAGATATGAAGGTTTTTTTTTGCCTATTTCTCTCTAAATTGGATTGGCTAGGGCTTCTGTGGAGGGTCACTAAATCATAAGTTGATGGCATTAGTGGAGATCACTAAGGAATCTCAAAAAGCTACTTCCAAAAGGATTTGAGGTAACAAATCCTGAAGCAGGAAAAACATGTCAGGAAACTCAGCTGTAACGTTTCAGTTAGATGGGAGGCAGAACAGGATAGTTGATTAAAAACTCTGGCATCTGATTGCCTAGGTTTAAATCCTGGCCTCAGTTCTTTCCAGCTATGTGGCCTTGGGCAAGTTACTTAATCTCTCAGTACCTCTGTTTCCTCATATATAAAATATGGATAGTCAGTATCCGTCTCATAGAGTTGTGATGATTAAATGAGAAAAGACATACCACGCACTTATGATAGTGCTACTGTAATTTTTTATTTCTAATAGAATTATTGGCAGGAAAAAAATGGATTTACTAGTATCAGAAAACCTGCTAGCCTAGCTTATAATCATTTTACCATCAGGAAGAGAAGAAGCAAGCTAATTTTTACTCAATACCAGCTGTGCTCCAGAAACTCTGCTAAGTGTTTTAGCATATAATGCCTATGATGGAAAACAATCTCTAGAGTGCATAATTGCTGACTTGTTGAAAAGCAGTTTTGGATATCTTGCTGACTGAACATCAGAGAAAGACTAAGACTAGTCATATATGTATCCTTTGCCTTGCGTATTATAGCAATTACTATACTATAGAATCAGGAATGTAATAGTAAGTGATAAATTCTTTTTCTATATTTTTACTTTATATTGTTTCTAGAAATTCTTTGTGTATTCCATGTCATGTTGAAATATAGAAAGAATTATGCAATGTAAAATATATATATATATATTTTAGTATACAATAAAAAAACAGGTAATGTCTTCTAGATCAAGAGTGCTGTAGTTACTGTCATTGCTGATGTGTGTTCATGGTATGTTAGGCTCTTGACTCGGGTTGTATTCTCAAAGTGGCTACTGTGTAGTGCGTATCATGATCTCTATAAGATGCCCTTTGGGTGTCTAGGACCCTAAACTCTTTGGGACACCTTCCCAATCCAGGGGTTTAAAGAGTAGTGATGTCATGCCAGGATTGTAATCCCCCTGGCCGCTGCCGTATTCCTCCACGGGGGCTTTCTTCTCACACAACAGCATGATTAATGCACAGCCTTCTATCTCTCTTGCTTTTGTTTCCTTAGTTGGCAAAAATGTGTAACGTGGGCATCAGGGCCCTGGCTGGGTTGTAGTAAGCCAACAGTTCTTTTGCTCTTCACGCACTAAAAATCAGTCATTTTTTTGGAGACAGTCTGCATGTAGTTTAATCCACAAGAGATATAACTGGTTTGAGTACATGGGAGGAAACAGTCAATAACTAATAAAAGGAAATCAGCATTCCTCAAGTTGAGAGGTGCTAAGAAGTGCTATCTCTATTTGCTGTTGAAAATGAAATTGGTTATAACATTAGGCTTTTATTCCTTGTTTTTTGTTTTTTGTGGTATGCGGGCCTCTCACTGTCGTGGCCTCTCCCGTTGCAGAGCACAGGCTCCGGACGCGCAGGCTCAGCGGCCATGGCTCACGGGCCCAGCCACTCCGCGGCATGTGGGATCCTCCCGGACCGGGACACGAACCCGTGTCCCCTGCATCGGCAGGCGGATTCTCAACCACTGCGCCACCAGGGAAGCCCTATTGCTTGTATTTTTGACCTGTCTCCTTCAAATTGCATGCTTTTTGGCTGCAGGGTTTTTACAGCAGCCTTTCTGCATCTTTAGCTTCCCACAAGGCCCAGTACTTATAAGATCTAAGGGGCAATATGAAGTGTCAGGGAAAATCTCACCTATCTGGGTCCTGTAGAGAAGGAGACAGACTTATTTTTTATCATTTATATGTTTAGACAGAAAGGTTTGGAAATATTTCTAAACTGTGTTGTGCATTACTTTACTTTTTAGGTAAAATCTGCTCTCCACAAATTACTTGTGGAGTAAAATTACAAATTATTTTGTGGTTCGAAATGGCCATTTTAAACATTGATTATTATACAATATTGCAGCATGGTAATGAGTCCAAGCTGTTGGGCTTAAGTTCTTCAGTTTGTATCTAAATATAGATCTTTGTGAAGTAAGAAACAAAAGTTATTTGATCCATAGTTTTTACAAGAATTAAGCGCCTGTGAGTAAGGAGGCAGGCAAATGGCTTCTAAGTTAATGTAGCAAAATCGCAAGTCAGAAAAGGATCTTTTTGATGACCATATGTTAATTCCCTTTTTTCTCTAGGATATCTCCTGGTTTGATGATAAGGAAAACAGCACAGGAGCCTTGACAACAATATTAGCCATAGATACAGCACAAATTCAAGGAGTATGTATATTGCTTTTATCTTTAATTTATTTATTTATTTTTTTTTTGGCTGCGTTGGGTCTTCGTTGCTGTGCGCGGGGCTACTCTTCATTGGGGTGCGTGGGCTTCTAATTTCGGTGCCTTCTCTTATTGCGGAGCATGGGCTTTAGGCTCGCGGGCTTCAGTAGCTGTGGGGGGCGGGCTCCAGAGCGCAGGCTCAGTAGTCGTGGCCCAGGGGCTTAGTTGCTCCACAGCATGTGGGATCTTCCCGGATCAGGGTTCGAACCCATGTCCCCTGAATTGGCCGGCAGATTCTTAACCACTGTGCCACCAGGAAAGTCCCTGCTTTTATTTTTAAATGGTGTATGTATATGGTATGCATGCATGCGTGTACACACATGTGTTTGTGCATATATGTGAGCTATGCTGAGATGACCCACATCATTAAGGAGATCAGATATGTCTCAGGGCTAACAGGGAGCTCGCAGTGAAAGATATAAAGAAGCCTTTCTGTTCTGGACATTTTTAACCAAAAATAAAGAAGATTTAGGACATGTAATAGGATAACCAGAGGACTAAAGAAGATACCAAGAATGAGTTAGAGAAAAGAGCTCAGAATTAAATAGTAAGATAAGAAAAAGTAACAAAATGAAAACACACACACGTAACTTAGAAGTTTTAATAAAAGAATGAAGTTTAGTTGTTCCTTCCCCCCAGAAAATAAAATCTTATTTAGCATAATATGTAACATGTTAAATTCATATGCATCTGGAAATGGTTCTGTGCTAGTTGTTATACAGATCAAGTTAAAGAGATATGTGTGATCATGACTGGTCACAATACGTATAAATAAAATTCATTTTTATGAACCATATTCAAAATCAATGACAGAATGACCAGCATAATGTACGTACGTCAAAGTGACACTTAAATATTTATGGGGAGTAGAGTAGTGTGGAAGAGATGAAGAGTAATTTATTAGTTTTCTTCCAATTATTTTAATAAAATTAACCTGTATATTACAAGCAGGATTTCAACTATAATTGAGAAAAGGAATGCAAAAAAATTTCCCACTTTTAAGTGAGGTAAAGTTTTTGATCTCTGTTAAAATAAGAACTCTACGAGAATTATAGACTTTCCTTTTTCCTTATCGTTCATGTGGGAGAAAAGGAAAGTCAATGATGCACCTCTGAATGACAGAAAAATCTTAAAAGTATTTTTTTTGTTGGTTAGAAATACTGAAATGTTGATTACAGCATTGCTACCAGAGCAACAAATTGTCAACTGAAACAGCTCTTCAAAATTGTATTTTCTTTTGGAAGCTATTTCCACAGGACATGGCCACTATTCTAATTTTTGTAACTTTTGCAAGACTTCTTTGTTCAATATATACATATAAGGATAGATTTATATTACTAGAGAATAGAACAAGTTGGTTACAATTATGAATATTCACATGCTTCTGTATTGGTTTGGAAAACTAATTTTATGATGTAGAAAGAGCTCAAGAGGAAAGGGGGCATCATCTTCATCTCTTCCTGAAACTTTTTTTGATAATTTTGAAAACAAGACTCCAAATTTCACTAGATAGTATTTAAATTTTAAAGTAAGGCTGAGGAGCTGGATTGTACTTGTATAAGTGGGAAGAAAATGATGGATAAAATTTCACTTAATAGGTAACTAATGAGCATAGCATTAATCTTCCATAGCACAATAGAATCAGATAAATAACAACATCTGTGTTTAGAAATTCAATGGTTCACTACTTTTGGCAGAAGTATCAATCCCTATAATTCCCTTTGAATCCCCATTCTACAAAATTTGTTTTTTTTTCCTTTGCTGTGTGCACGTTTTTCTCTTACTACCTATCATCATTCAGATCTTTTAAGACTCCAGTGAAATAGGTATTCTTACTATAAGCTATACTTGATACGTGAGACATCTCTTTTAGTATTTACTTAAATGAAAAGAACAAATTAGTGCTAAAGACGAACATTACCCTCCAAATACCCATTAGTTGTTTCTAATACATAATGTTGTCTCTCATCAAGAAGAATTAATGGGAATATTTGTCAGTGTGATTCCTTATAAGCCTTTGACTAATACTATTTGAATCATTTGAAAATTTCCTGTTTCAGTTAGTAAATGTTGGTCTCATGATAACTTCTGGGCAAGTCAAATCATTTTCATTAAATAAGAAGTAGTAGCTAAACACTAGATGGGTGGAATACTGATGGCACATTTAAAGTTGAAGAATTTGGAAAGCATAGCAACCAAAGAAGGATTCCAAGAATAAGACTGTGTCTACTGGCATATAATTCACATAAACCCTTGCTTTGCCATATATAGGTAGGTTCATATCTAACTTGAATGGATTCTCTTTCTATCGAAGGAAGATTATTTACTAATCCTATTTGTCCACTATTTCTTTTATCACAAAGACACACCACACTAGAGATGAATCAGTAAACAATAATTTGGGGTCATATATCCTATCATATCAACTTAAGATATTTCCATCTCAGTTTCTTCATCATGTAATTTCAGTTACATGTTATTTTATCAAATGTATTAGGATGAATGTTTATAAACTAACCCTTTAATAACAGTAAATTTTATTCTGAAGCCCTTACTAATTACCAAAAATATAAACTCCTGGCTATTTTTAGATGTTCTGATACTTTGAGAGTCATGAGAAAAACATGTTAGTGAAATAAGGTTATAGGACAAAATGATTCCTGAAATAGTTGATTGAATACAACCAATTTAACTGGTATTATTTCAGCCCAAGGCAATGGCTTACTGCCAGTACATCTGTCAACAGACTATTTTCTGTGTAGTATGTAGTTTTATTAAAGGTATAAAGCCATTTTAAATTCTTTGGGAGACTGAATTTCACAAAGTTACAAAGTATTATTTCTGTATATTTTAGCAACCCCTTTTCATCAACCAGAAGTCTTACCTCACTTTTGTCCACATGAAAGTGTGTGACTGATGCCACAGTGTACACTTGATATACCAACAGACACAATGTTAGTTCCGAGAATTCTCATCAGAACTACAGTTACATTGCCCCAAGAAATAAAAATTTCCTTTATTAATTCCTAGAGCCCAGTGAATTGATTAGGTAGAGCTAGGGTATCATTACATGGACAATGGTGACCTCACCTTTTGGTTTAACTTTTTGACATGGAAAGTGTATAAAACAGCTTAACATTACTTATAATTCAAACAATGTGAGTAGTCTTTGAAATCACTTTACCACAGTATAAGGTTGGCATATAATTGCTGTTTTGCATTACAATTTTAGGTTGAATTAATTGAGACATTATCAAGTCTACAGCAAAAGCTAATATCCAAAACCATAGTGGTTAAAGGTGGTCCTTCCTATAAAAAAAAAATTTCAATCTCAGCCCTGAACTCAAAACTTTGCAGTGAAACTTTACCACTGCTAAGCCCTCAAACTGTTGTCTGGGAAGACAAGTCAAGAAATTCAGCTTCCACTTTTGACAAAAAAAGAAATAAAGATAGTAAGGTCTACAGGAGCAAATGAACTTCGCCACTGGTCCAATAATGTGTGATAAATTCATTTATTTTCCACAACATACTTGCTAATGAATAATAGGGTGAATAACAATAGGCCTTAAACACCTTACATTTTCACAAACTTTGTAATTTGTCCAACTAAACCTTTTTGTTTTTTCTGCTCTACAAATATTTTTGCCACCATCAGTTATAATACATCTTAGCAGATTACACTTCAGGTTATACTCATCTAGTTTATCTCTCAACTTCTTTGAAAATATTCTCACCTTCAGTTGTTCCACACAGACTATTCATAGCAGCTAATTTTAAAGTCACTTCAAACTCAGTATCTACTCCTCAAAAAAGCCAACAGTTGAGCAGTATCAGTAACATATGTCAACCCATCAAGAGCCAGGGAAAACTACTCAAAATGACCTATGTTGGTTTTCAGTTGATAATTGATATTGCTGTCGTTTTTCTCAGCTTTTTGAGCAGTTCTTCTCATCAAAACGCTAGTCATCTGATATTAGTTTATGCTTTCTGAACAGATTTCTTCCACTGTTGCAGTCAAACATGATTTAATTAACTCACTATCTGTGAGTGACTTTCTTTGCTTAGCTAATAAATGAGCCACTCAGAAACTTACTTTAGATTCAGCCTTGTTTTCACTTTTTAGTTTTATGAAGAAATTCTGCTGTTATTCCATTCTGTGTTATTTCCATTCCATTTGTTTCCCATTTCTAATTTTTATAAATGTTACTTTCCTGTGAAATAGGAATTTTGTGATGCGTGCTTAGTCTGCTAATGTCGACCTGTTTTGTATATTTTTAAGACTGTATAGTCTCATGGCATAATAAACACAGCACTGTGACATCTAATTAGAACACAAAGTGATCCACAGTCCATTGTGCCTTCCTTAAAAGCAGGACATCCAAAGTCCACTTTTCTCTTCCTTTCTTGTCTTTAGATGATGGGCATACAATGGTAATTTTTAAAACTAGGATGAAATATCACAGTACAGCAACACACAGGGCACTCAACATGCTGCCAAATTATATACAATGTCATCACAGTGAGCAGCAGTACAAAGCAAGGAGAGCGGCACATATGGTTTCTCTAGCAACCCCTCAACTCCATCATTATAGTCCTAAGACAGCTATAGTCAATAGGTAAACAAAGAGGCATGGCTGTGTTACAATAAAACTTTTTTTATGGATACTGACATTTGAATTTGTAGAATTTTTATGTGGGTCGTTTTCATTTATTTTCATTATCTCTTAACTTTTTGAATGTATGTTATACAATGATAATAACTTTTAATGTCATTGTCTGTCTGGGTGAGTTTCAACTGATTGATTTTTATGCTCATTATGGGTCGTTTTTGGTGCTTTTTGTCATACCTAGTAATTTTTGTGTAGCTGCCACACATTGTGAATTTAGCATTTTGGGGTGCTGAATATTTTTGTATTTCTAGAAATATTCTTGTTTTGTTCTGGGATGCAGTTAAGTTACTTGGGAACAGTTTGATCTTGCGGGGGGTCTCGATTTTAAGATTTATTAAGCAGGACTGGAGCCAACAACTGAGGCAAGACCCTTCAATATACTCTACCCTATGACCAGTGAATCATGAGGTTATTCAGTCAGGCTGGTATGACCAAGCGTATGGTCTTGGTATGACTAGCCCTCACACATGCATTGTTCAGTTGAATACTCAAGGAGGACCCTCTGCAGATATCCAGATTTCTCTTTTTGTATACCTCTCTCTTCTTCAGTGTTCTGTGCTGCAAACTCTAGCTTCCTTGGCCTCTCCAGACTCAGCTTTGTCTACTCCACTTATGGAGTCTGTTAGGCTCTATCTCAGTTTACCTTTCCTATCCTGAAGCCTGGAAGCTCTTTTAAGGGGTAAACCGTGGCAAACATAGGGCTCACCTCGTTTGTTTCCCATTTCACCCTTGGTTGCCTTAGGTCTAGTATCTTGAAAACTATTGGTTCATATATTTTGTCTATTTTTTATTTGTTTCAGATGGGAGGACAAATCCATTCCCTCTCTTCATGTTAGCCAGAAGCAGAAATCCTGCTATATAGAATTTTATTTCTACAATTGCTTACTGAGTATCTTTCCATTTATTTCCTTATGGCAGCCATTCCTCTGGAACTTTCTTATCAAAGTTGTATGACCCACATTTAGCATAGTATTTGGACATAGTAGATACTCCATAAATAATTGTTATCTGTAGAACTATTTAATTATGACTTTCTGCTCTTGATTTCCAAGGAAAAATTCTATCTTCATGCACGTTGATAAAGAATCTAAAGAAGTTTAATTAAATTTCCTCTGATTGCAGTTCTAAATTCTTTCCAGAGCTACACTATTTCTCTAGGTCTTTAAGGCAATTTTAAATTGTCTTTTAGTTCTTGTAGTATTTTTCAAGGCCAGATGTCTGTTGTTTTCTGTTAATTCTTCCTGGAACAGGAAAGATATATTCAGATCCTTCTTATCCTACTACCATCACCAAAAGGCAGGGTTTGTGGCCTGTCCATGGCTGCGTTGACTGAATATTTCAGTAAGTTTCTGGTAGCTTAAACTAAAATGCCATTTAGAAAGGTATATGATCTTACTTTCAAGAAGCAGATTAGTACAAGAGTGAATAAATCAAGCTTATTGAATAAGCAAGTTTATGCAAGTGCAAGTCACTTTATAGAAAGTTCTTATGTCCCAAACAAAAAGCTCAAATACAAGACCGTTCCATTAAAAATTTGGCAAGTTTACACTTGTATGTTTTTAGACATGAGGTTGGTTTGCATACTCCTTAGACTAATTTTAAGGGACTCTCAAATGTTCATCTGATGTGCCTCTGATAATTCCCTCTACCTCTTTTTCCAACACGCCGCATAATTTTATACTCAAAAACTACAATCCTCAGCATGCTTTCTGTCTTTACTTTTCCTATTTTTCACCTTTTGACTTCATTTTCTTTTGATTTCCTGTAAAGAGCTGTAATCTTAAAGTAAATAGGATAAAAACAGAGGAAGGTGGTGAAAAAAGGAACTATATTATGGCCACCTAATAGGAAATACCCAAACAGAAAAGAATAACTGTTCCCTGGATATGTTTTCCACTTTTGTTAATATAGATATCGTGCCAAAAACTGAGATCTGAAAAAGGAAAAGTCATTGACCTCAAAATAAGAAAGTACAAAGTGGAAATTAATGAATGTATAAAGGCCTAAAAACATAGCTATCAAGTAATTGATGGCAAGTAATTTCTTAGTAATATTTAGATAAATTTTACATTAAAAGAACAGTGACTATCTTATTCTTAACAAAACTTGATTGTAATTTTTAAAAATACTTCTATTTTACAGCAAAAAATATATATGTTTATGTGGCTGTAGGAGCATTCCATAGTTAATCTGATGTGGGGTGGGACCTTCAACAGTACAAGTACTTAAGTTCCACAGCCTCTTCATCCAGCTATCTGACCTATATAACTTTGAAACTCATGGTGAGGGTGGGAGGAGAGGAGCAAGTACAGTATATTGGTTTGTAAGGGCTGCCATAACGAAGTACCACAGACTGAGTGGCTTAAACAACAGAAATTTATTTCTTCATGGTTCTAGAGCTTAGAAGACCAAGATCAAGGTGTTGGCATGGTTGGTTTCATTCTGAGTCCTCTCACCTTGACTTATAGTTTTCTTCGTGTTGTGTACTCACATTGTTTTTCTCTATGCAAGCATGTCTGCAACCAAATTTCCTTTTCTTATAAGGACACCAGTCATATTGGAGTAGGGCTCACCCTCAAAACCTCATTTTAATCTAATTACCTCTTTAAAGACCTTATCTCCAAATACAGTCACATTCTGAGGAACTGGGATTCAGGACCTCAACATATGAATTTGGGTGGGGGGTGTAGAACCATTCAGTCCATAATATACAGCATCATTTATCTCTGCATCATCCTTAAACTCTCAAGAGGCAGAGTGTAAGCAAGCATTAGTACCAAATGACATTTTTATTTCAGCCTCATAGCTTAGAGTTAGTGTATAACGCCCTAAAGCATGTAAAATGGGTTACCTGTCTGAGTTTTCAGTATTTAGTGGTTTGTTTGGTGTTTGTTATTGTTATTTGTTTTTACTTTTTTGGGGTTTTCTTTGATAGTTCAGTGAAAAAAATGGGAAAATAGTGGATCATTATCAGATGCAGTCTTGAAACTAAAACCACAAAAGTTTTTTAGGAATAAGTCAGAGCCCTGTGGAGAAAGAGGGCTTTTTATTGTTATTTTAATGATGATACTAATTTGGGGGATACTTCAGTGAATATTGATATCACCTTGTAGAGAAGCAATTTGACAATATCTATGAAGAATGTAAGAGTATATACCCTTTAACATATAACTCCAGGCTAGGAATTTAACATTAGGAAATAAAAGATGAGCACAAATATTTTGCACAAAGATGTTCATTACATCTTTGCTTTCAACAGTGAAAAATTGGAAGCAATCTACTAGATATTTTTTGAAGACTATTTAGTGACCCAGGAAAAAGCTTGCTGTATAATGTAAAGAGATAAAAGCAGGATACAAAGCTGAATACACACAATAATCCTAATCTGAATGTGTGTATGTATTCATGTCTGGAAGGATGTAATTTTTAACATTATTTAGACCTTTTCCAATGGCCATGTTTTCATGATCAGAGCAAAACATATATTTGAAAATGTGAATTGATATCTTGGTTGATTATAGCTGTGTTTCTAGGTAAATAGGTGTTTCATATTTTCATCACAGCATAAAGGAATTTAACATTTCAGTTTATTACTTAACATGTGTCCCACTGAAAGTTAATTCATAAGACATGCAGTTCTCGTAAAGCAGTTACGAAGATATTTCTACTTAATTTAAGATTTTTTTCCAAATTTCTTTTAAGTTACCTCATACCATGATGTTTCCAACTCCTTTTCTGTCTTGATATTGCCTCTTTAGACCTTTGCTGAGTGAAACCAAGTTATGAAGTGCAGAAAAGGGACCGCAAGATATCATATCCAAAGTATATACTTCAATGAATATCCTCAGTCATTCCATTCATCACTACTACAGTGTAGTGACTAAAAAGTACCGGCCCTTTTTCAGTGTAAGGGGAAGGGGCAGGGTTGGTTTTGGAGCCCACATATGGTAAGTTGGGCATCCATGTGAGGCAGCAGCCTCATGTGGGAAAGCCAAGCCAGAGAAGAGTGAGGAGGGTATGCATGCAGGGGAGAGACAGGGGTCATGATAGCAGATTGGTCACGATCTGCATGATAGCAGAGAGATTGATCAAGGAACTCTGTTAAAGAAAATGGGAGCCAGGTTTCTCACTGTTGAAGAAGGGGATAACAAATATTAGAAGGGAGAAAGCTGGAAATAACCTTGTGTTTTTGGATTGGAACTGGAGGTATTGGTATGAACTCACGGATTTCAAGAAATATAAATAGAGAAATAAATATAGATTTCAATATGTGCTTGCATCTATGCACACACACATACACACACACACACACACACACTCCCCAGTTCTATCTACTAACATTCCACTGATAATGAGTACAACTAGCACCATATATTGATTTTTTTAATTAAAAAAATTTTTTTCTTCATATAGTAAGTCCTAAATAACATTCTCCACTAACAGGAACTGGAACTCCTTGGAGAAATGACAGATTTCAGGTGTAGGGCCTGGAAAATCTTTTTGTGCCAGAAAGTAAGAACATATTCAAAAATAATAGGAACATGTCAAAGGACAATATCAGACATAATATAGACAAATAAAACATAATGACTCCTTAGTAGTGGACATTTTTAAAGTATAACTATTATTTAATCTCTAAGTATAAATTCAAAATAAAAATCTATGTATAAATCCTAAAAAAGAAAGCTTATCTTATTTTGCAAGAAACTATAATAGCAATTCTTGTAAATTTAAAATTAGCTGACTTTTTTCCAAAATATGTCTGATTATAGGCAACGGGTTCAAGGGTTGGTGTCTTAACACAAAATGTAACTAACATGGGACTTTCAGTTATCATTTCCTTCATATATGGATGGGAGATGACACTCTTGATTCTGAGTATTGCTCCGGTACTTGCTCTGACAGGAATGATTGAAATGGCAGCAATGACTGGATTTGCCAACAAGGATAAGCAAGAACTTAAGCATGCTGGAAAGGTAAAATAAAGACTGTTGTTCCCATCATAACCTTTTAAGAGAAAATCACTAAGAGCTCCTATCCTTACAATACATAACTTCCTTTCTTAGGAATCTGTAAAGTGATGTATATGTATTGAAATTCATACAGATCAGTTTAAGATGGGGTTTAGATAATGTCATAGCAATAGGGTGCATAATTTAGAGCATAGGCTCTGGAGTCAAACTGGCTGAATTAGAATCCAGATTCTACTACTAACAAATGTGTGATCTGAGCAAGTTACATCAACCTTTCTGGACTTCAGTTTCTTCCTCTGTAAAGTGGAAATAAAATAGTATCCCCTTAGAGATATTTATGACTATTACAGAAAACACTTAGTCTTATTAGTATATGCAATAGTATCTGGAAAACAGTAAGCACTCAGTAATGTCAGCCATTATTACTGTTACCAAATCGTGGGGGAATTTGTTAACATTGTGATTCTACATTCTCTGATTATTGAATAATTGAATGTCTTGAATAATTCTGGGTATTTTATTTTTCAAAATAAAGAGGAAATATAATAGTTACTAAATTCAAGGCAAGGTACTGATATTGGTAGTGCCTAAAACAAAGCTTTAGAGACAAGGACCATTTTTAAAATGATCAAAATGAACAATGTATTTACTTGGAAAATTTTTTGACATATATAAGTTTCTCAGAATCAATCATATTCATAAAGATAATCATTGTAGTAGTGATTTAGAGAAACATTAGTAATGTAGTACCATAATATCTAAAAGTTGAAAGAGATGTCATTTGATCCAGCCACTCACCCAAAGTAGAAATCTCTTGTACAACATCCCTGTTGAGCATATATCCATCTTTTATCCACCCTTTTCTCCAGTGGCAGGCAGTGCATTACTTTCCCAGGCTGCTGCCTACACCTTAGATGGTAGGGAGTTCTTTTTTTTTTTTTTTTTTTTGGTGGCCTTCTATCCTTCTCTTCTTGCCTTTCATCTTGATTGAGGTCCAAAACCTGCTTCTCGTGACGCTATGAAGCCGCATCATGTAAATGCCAAGTCTTCTCTTGGTCACCCAGCCCCAACTTCTCTCATGATATAGTTTCAAAGATCTATATCACATTGGTGAAAGGCCTGAATATAAAGATGATTTTAGTATCATTATGGTCTGTATCACAGTGATTGTATCATATTATAAATAGCATGAATATTCATGAATAGGGATCCAACCAAGCACAGGACTCATAGAAATCTGGTTTTCATGACCCTTGGACTTTTCCACCTTTCTTGCACTAGATAAGGACCCTTGGAATGTCTGCTTGAGCAGTACAGACTGAACTACATAGCATATATTTGCTTCAGAAACACAGAAAACTTGTTCAGCCCTCCGTGTGAGCAAATTATCACAATTTCCAAGTTAATCTGGCCATAATTAATTATATTTTATTCATCTTAATTTTTATGTCATGAGCTTTAGTTGCTTATGTGCCATTTGATTTTTTTCCTTTTTGTATTATTAAAGTAACCTCAGAGTATACAATCAATAACTGCAATCAAATAAGCAATGTGTCCTTTCCCACTAGCTTTTCAATCAGTCACTTTACCAAACACCAAAACTTAGAATATGGACCAATAAAACATATTGGTCCTTCTTTGGTTGCATGTGTAGATTTGGAAAAATCATCAAGTGTTTTATTTTTCAGGTTTTAAATGACCATATTAGTAAAAAATAAATAAAATGACCATATTAGTTTTTAAAAAAGGACTATTTTCTAAGGTTCTGCTTTCAGTCCTTTCTTTATTGTGAAAAATGATCACAAGACTTTTTCATTCATTTCTTTTTGTTTTCCTCAAGATTTCAGCATTCTCATCGATTTTCCTCATGCACTACAAAATGTTACAGATGGAGATTTCTTTGAGTTCATTTTGAAATTATGAGAATTTAGAGCAGAATCCAGGTGTCCTGACCATGGTCTACATATCAGTTCTCTCCCGTAACCCAAGTTCTCCTTCAAACAACCTTGGGTATCCACCTAGGTCTTCATCTGTCCCACAGTCCACTCTGCCAGCCTGGAAAGAGAATGTGGAAGCAAAAAGTTTCTCTTTCAAGTCAACATGTGTTCTCATGTCCAAGAAGTTATTCTGCGCCAAAAGTCTCCTCCATTTTTGATCCCCCTTCTTTTTGAAAACTATATAACTATGAAGAAGCATTACATTTGACCTAAATATCTTTTTAAGTTCACAGACATCAACATGAAAAACAGCTATACAATATCTTATACAGAATTCAAAAGCCACACTCCATGTTACTTTACAGCAGTGTTCCTGAGAACTTTGGTTGCTATTTGCATTTCTGTGCTAGAATAAAATAATTATTTACTTGATTCTCTCTTCTGTCTTCTTCTTAAATCAGCTCATAATTCATAGGACAGCTCCTTTGCATAATTACATACGGACATAATGCTCACTAATGTTTGATCTCTCTGCTTATGGAACTAGTTTAAATAGAAACTCAATGAAGACTTAAAGAGGGCTAAATTTAGACCAGTGGACGAAATCTTTTCAAAAGGAATTTTCCTTGAGCTTATTATCCTAATATATTATTTTCCTGTCTTATTTTGGGGAAGGAAAAACAAGAAGCTAAGAAAACTCATCAGAAAAACTTATTGACTTAATGTACTTACTATGTCCCCATTGTGACTGTAACTCACAACCAGAAGTTCAGCCATTACTAATTTTATTTCTCGATTTTATTATCTTGTTTTATAACATAGCAACCGAAACTGTGGAGAATATACGCACTACAGTGTCATTAACAAGAGAAAAAGCCTTCGGGCAAATGTATGAGGAGACGCTTCAGACTCAGCACAGGTGATTGTAGATTCATACTGACTGTGTTAACTATAGTTTGTTCCTATAAAGGCAGCACTCCTGGGTGACTCCAGTGGTTTGCCTGCCAACTCATTTGCTCTGGAATCTTTCCTAGTAATGGCATAGCGTAATTCCTTATATGACTCCACCAAGAGGAAACTAGAAAGAGGATTGAGAGCAAGCACATTTAGAATATATGTTTTAGGTCCTCCCACATTGCCATGAACTATAACAAAGTGTGCATATTTTTCTTATTTCCATGAAACATGATTGAGGAAATAACATATTTAAGAAAGAAAATAATATTGCTTAGCCCTTTATATTGAATCTCTATAAAGAGTTCACATTTTAAAATGAATATATGCACAACAAATGTGATCAATTCTTTTAATTTTAAACTAGTCCTCCTTACCACATTTACTTAGTGATACTCTTTGTATTACTTTATCAGAAAGATAGCTTTGTACTCTTTTACACTCACGCTTGTGGTTGGTACCGCCATTTAATTCCCACTATTCTATTAGTGCAACATTAGGATAGAAAATATTTTTAAACCAAATCTCTTTAACTCTTTCAGTAACTATCCTTTCACAGACCTTGTCCATTCATTTGAAAATACATAGAGGCAGCTTTGTTACATTGAACTATAAAGCATATACCTATAGAGAAAATCATTACATTTATTGTTTTCTCTATAATAATTCTCAGTAGTTAAAAAGTCATTTTCTCGGGGCTTCCCTGGTGGTGCAGTGGTTGAGAGTCTGCCTGCCGATGCAGAGGACACGGGTTCGTGCCCCGGTCCCGGAAGATCCCACATGCCGCGGGAGCGGCTGGGCCCGTGAGCCATGGCCGCTGAGCCTGCGCGTCCGGAGCCTGTGCTCCGCAACGGGAGAGGCCACAACAGTGAGAGGCCCGCGTACCGCAAAAAAAAAAAAAAAAGTAAAAAAGAAAAAAAAAGTCATTTTCTCTTTAATAATTAGAAAAAGTGTATACCCCCTAAATGATAACATGTTTTACCTTCTGTACTCATTACTCTACGTTTATTTAAAGGACCTTACTATACCTCATGCCCCATTATCTAGTAAATTTTGTGCATTTCAGAAATACCTTGAAGAAAGCACAGATCATTGGAATCTGTTACGCATTCAGCCATGCCTTTGTATATTTTGCCTATGCAGCGTGTTTTCGATTTGGAACTTATTTAATTCAAGCAGGACGAATGACCCCAGAGGGCATGTTCAGGTAAGTTGGACAAATATATAAACCCTGTAAATGGGTTATGTACTTAAATTAACCAGAAAGATGTCTAGTTTAGAGTGTATTATCATTTAAATCATATATGTGCAAAAGACATGTTGGGGAAATTTTAAAATTTTTTGTTATTTAATATCTATTGATATAAGTGCAGTCAAGCTGGTAAAATACTGATATAACACAGGTACTCTGAGTTAAACTCCCAGATGAATTGCTTCCTACTTCAGTTTACTAGACCTGGGAATGTAGGGGTAAAATATGCCATCTTGGGCTTCCCTGGTGGTGCAGTGGTTGAGAGTCCGCCTGCCGATGCAGGGGACACGGGTTTGTGCCCTGGTCCGGGAAGATCCCACATGCCGCGGAGCGGCTGGGCCTGTGAGCCATGGCCGCTGAGCCTGCGCGTCCGGAGCCTGTACTCCGCAACGGGAGAGGCCGCAGCAGTGAGAGGCCCGCGTCCCGCACAAAAAAAAAAACAAAAAAAAGCCTTCTTGTTATCCATTGTCTTCCAAGGTGGAGATGGCTTTATCAAGTGTGACTGTAAATCAGTGAGGTAAGTTCCTTGCTAAGCAAATACTCCAGGAGAAACACATGTAAATGAGTATTTCTCTTCAGAAAAGTCACATTGAGAATTGATCATGGCATCCCAATGAGGCTGCCTCTTCCCAAAGCATTTGTTGGTGCTTCTATTTGGAACTCTGTTCACATAGTTATGAATTTCTTTACTTCACAGAAACACCTAAATTCAAATTCTGAAATTAGAAAAATTTATCTTGGGTATTAATTCTGAGCTTCTTAAGTCTCCCTAAAATGTCAGATTGTTACTAATCTGTATCATAAATGTCACTGCTAAATGTTTAGAGCTAGAGAAATCCATACAATATTTGACTCCAAAAAGTAACGTTATTTTCTTTTTAAGAAGCCCACCAAAACATACACATCAAAGCAAGGATCAGCCTCTTCAATATAATGACTTGGGAGGTTACACCTGTTTCAAGGATACTTCCATTTGGCAAAAAATGTCGGGAACTCCTCTTTGGGATTTACCTCTCAACACTCAGACACATTCTTTTGAATATCCTTATTGGTGGCACATATTTGTACTTTGAGGATATATTCAATTTGAAGAAATGGCCAAAAGTCATTTGAAGCCAAATAATTTCAGAATAACTTGGAATAATTTTCAGTTCCTCTTCATGTGTTTGTTTGTTTGTTTGTTTGTTTATCTATCAAACATTAACTGAGTTCCCAGGAAGTTTCTTTGCTAGGCACTCAGAAGGAAAGCATCCACAGTTCACCAACCTAATATTTTTGAATCTGTGGGGCCACTTAGAGGTTTCATGAAGCAGATTTTCTTATAAAATGGAATATCTGTATGTAAAATGTCAACAGGAATTTTAGGCTCCCTGTTCTACCATGTTTTCCTACCCTCTAAAACAGTGTGCAGTACTGTCCGTGTGAACATATAAATCACAATTATGACATTTAGCCTTGGACTTCATTCTGATTACACAGACTAGTTTACAGAGATAAATTAGCAAGAAACCAAATGTAGAATCACCTAAATTACTTTATTCAGTTCACCAGCCTGCACTAAATTAGCAAGTTGTTTCTTTGGTTCTTATGAAATGCAGGCAATCACAAGCTTAAAATTTGATTGTATTCCAAAAGTTTGCTTGCAAGCCAATCGTTTGAAACTCAGAACATGTCTTCCTTACGTTGCTCTAAACTTTCTGCAGGCATCTTTAAATCCCCAGTGTCCCATTCCTTCATATAACTGTTCCTTGGTATTAGTAGAGAGCAAGCCAATTAAATATATTTATACTAATGTAGGATGTCTGATGATTTTATCAATTCTCACAGAAGAATTTTCATTTATAAAAGCAATTATAATCCCAGTTACTTTCTAATGGATTTAGCTGAAGATAGTGTAACAAAGCAATCAAGAGAGAATCACCTATTTTCCCATCACCAAACTCACTAGGGTACCACTGACTCACCATGCCTGCCATCTCCATGCAAGAACTAAGGTCCTCGTCTGCAATAGGTTCCTGCAATCATCTCTTCACATCAGTTTCTGTCACTACTGTTTCTTTGCTTTATAATCACCTGTCATAAGAAAAAGAAAGAAATCTCTCCCATGACCTTAAGTCCCCTTCTGCCTACTTTCAATGTCTCTGTTCTCCTTTGCAGCAAAACAAATTCTAGAGTAGCCTATTCTTGTTATCTACACCTTTTCATCTCCAACCTCTCCTAAACTCATTCCAGTCAAGCCTTGATTCCCACCATTCCACTAGAAAGACTCATTGTCAAGGTCACCACTGACCTCCATCTTGCCCACCCATGACCCATCCAGTGTCCGGTTTTCCCATTTCATTTAACTTGACCTCTCAGCAGTATTTTATACTCTCCTTCCTGAAACATTTTCTTCTCTAGGCTTTTTCTCCTTTGTTATTGGCCCCTCCTCCTCTATTTCCTTTACGGGCTCCTGATTTTCTGCTGGGCCTCCACGTGTTGGGGGGCTTTAGAGTTCTCAGTGCTTTTCATCCACACACTCTAATTGGTAATTTCATCCAATCTAATGGTTTTTTAAATATTACCTGTATCTTGATGACTCCCTTCTGTGTATTTCCAACTCTGACCCCACTCCTAAATACCACATGCTTATCCAACTACCTACTGGACATCTCCACTTAGGCATCTAATCATATCTTAATGTGTCCAGAACAGAATTTGAAGTTTTTCCTTCCCAAAGTGTCTCTTCTCCAAGACTTCTCCATCTTAATAAACAGCACCACCATCTATGCAGTTGCTCGGCCCAAAAATCTAAGAGTCATCCCTTATTTCTTCTCTTGCCTTCACCCACCACATACAGCACCAAGTCTTAACAGCTGTAACTCCAAAATACTTCTTACCATCTCTACCCATGTTACCTTCCATTTTATCTCTTTGCCTGTCTTGACTGGACCACTGCAACTACCTGCTCACTGATGTCCCAGTACTCACTCTCTTGCTTCCCTGTAATCCATTCTCCACACAGTAGCTAGGCTAATCTTTTAAAACACAAATCCAATTCCATCAATTTACTAAAATACTGTAATGAATTCCCATTGAAATTTGAATAAAACCAAATTCCTTACTCTGACCTGAAAGCTCTACACATTTGGGCCTCTGCCTTCCTTTCTAACCTCATCTACCATTGTCTTTTTTTGTGATCTGCACATCAGACCCCTACTTGCATTTCTGTCCCTGGAACTCTCAGTGTTTTTGCACTTGCTCTTTCCTCTGTCTGGAATAATCATTCAGTTCTTTACTGGGCTGCCTCTTTCTCACCATCCAAGCCTCTGCTCCCAAGTCCACTCCTCAGAGGGACTTTTGCTGATGGCTCAAAGTAGTCCTCTTAGCCCTTCTCGTCATCACTCTCTATCCCATTACCATGGTTTAGTTTGTGTATAGCACTTACCACTATGTGAAATTATCTTTTTTGTTTCCAGATTTATTGAGTGCATAGACTGTAAGCTCAGTCAGAGCAGAGCTTAGCCTGTTTTGGTCACTGATGTTTCCCTAGAGCCAAAAACAAGAGCTTGGAACATCATAGGCATGCAATAAATATTCACTGAATAAAAGACTGAACCAAAAATAAAGGGAGAGACTTGGAGTGGTGCATAATTAAGCAGTCCAGTCATTCCTGGAAATGTATTCCCAGATTCAACTTTTCCACATCACTCCTGTTTTTTACAGATTCTTCTCTTTTTCTTCCCTTCTACATCCAAGTGCTTTGGCATAAGGACTGGATGTAAGTCAAAGACAGCCATTTATAGAAAAGTAGAATGTTTGTAGCTGGGAGTCTACTTCTCCATACTGAGATTTGTTTAGATTAAAACTAAGCAAAGAATTTTCTTAGTTAAAGAATGATACAACTTCAAAATCATGCAATCACTATCATGCCTGCAAATGACATCAGGCAGGACATTTCTTGAATGGGGCCTCTCAAGGCTGCCAACAATTCTGTTTCATATGATAATCACTATAACACCAAACTTGATTGAGTCCTTACTTAGTATTAAGGATTTTTAATACATTTTCTGCTTAATCTTCTCCACTACCCTGTGAAATACTATGATTCCCATTGTACAGATGGGGAAAATTAACACTCAAGGAAGTTACCTAACTTGCCCAAAGTCAGTTAATCAGCAAGTGGCAGAGCACAGATTCAAGTTCATGACTCAAGATGCTAGGGGCTTTGCTTAGTTGACATTTATTTTTATTAATTATTATTACTAATTCTGTGACAAACTTTCATAGAACCTTTCTATAAAATTATTGTTTTTTTAAAAATTCTTGTATAGTTTTCCAAACATTTAAATATCCAGAGCTGGGCTGATTCTTACCATAAATGGAACAAGTAACTTGCTTAATATTAGTTTATGACCCTAAAATATAGGAGAATCAAAAGGCCCCCATACAAAAATTCCTCCTCCTGCTGGACTACCATATATCCTGAATTTTTTTTTCATTAAGTTCATTGAAAAGGGTCATTTCTGGAGACGTAAGAATTTTAGCTGTCAGAACATATGTAGGACTGTTAACATGAGAGCAACGATTAATGAACAGTAATCACACTGGTATTTCCTAGTGCCCTGAGGGAAGGAAGAAACAAGGAGCTATCTGAGCTTGGACCACGAGTATCATTTTTGATTTGAGTTTCATTCAACCAGACTACAAACAAAGTAAGGATACCCATACTTTTATAGTATGGACAAAGAAGAGAGGCTCTGGGAAATATGGGTATGGGGCTGTGCAAAATGTGAACAGATGAGATTTGTCTTCAATAGCAAAATCTTCAGTTTTCTTAGAGACCCAAAGTGGTCCCCAGCTACCATAAACATATCACAAGTGTCCCTTTAGACACACTAAACTACACCTGGCCTAAAGGACTCTGTGCCTTCCAGAATCTAAGGACAGAGACAGCTTTCTATATAATCAGCTAATTGAATGGAAGATTTTACAAAGAAAACTCTCTCCTACTAGAACCCTCCTTACATGAAAAGAACTTTGTGCCATTCTCTAAATCAATGGTTTCCCAACTCATCAATCGAGGAGCTGGTTAAACATGCAGATACCTGGAGCTCACCCTACAGATCTAACCCAGAGATCTGTAGATCTGGTGTAGGGCCAGGAAACTACGTTTTACCAAACATCCCAGACTGTTCTGAGGCACAGGATCTGAAGATCACTCTTTAAGAAATATGAGCATAGGGACTGAATTCCAGGCTGCTCTCCACAGCTACTTGAAACCTCAGGGTTTTCTTTTGGCCATTACCAGAAACTTTTCTAGAATTATATAAGAACTGGGGAAGTCATATTTTCGTTTATTGTATAAAATAAAGATGCTTTATTCACTGTATAAAATGTGAATGTATTTTCATGATTTATAGCTACCAGGATGGATAAGCTGTCTCTCTTTCAGAAATGACAGTGTGCCTTATAGAAGGAGATGCACAACGGGAGTTTTAACAGCAGAATCCCTTGATGTGCTCATAAAGTTACGTTATCAGCAAAGCTGCTTAACCAAAACCTTAGCTTTTTCTTCTAAAAAAATAGGCAACATACATTTCTTATGGTAGAAACTGTCTCCATCCATCTCTATTATTGTAGAAGTTTCTCTGAAATGAGCATTTTTTAAAAGGTGGTGACATTTTCCCTCTGCTGCCTTGCAGCCAATGCATAGGCATTCAGAAAATCTCTTTCTTACGTTCTCATACACATACGTGTAGTAAAAATCTCCCCTTCTGCTTCTGTTAGCCGTAGCAACACTTTGGATTTACTTCAGTCTAAATGTACAGACTTTGAGAAATACAACATAAATTTATTTTCTCCCATCTGAATTTTAGTGCCTTTAGGTTAGTTTCTAGCTAACTTGCCTTTTGCAGTATAGTCCAGAAACCATTAGTGTTCCAGCAGAGGTTTCTGTTATTCTCCATACTCCCACGTCAGAACTTTCCTCTCTCTGTTTCTTCCTTCTTTGCTACGCATATTAGCAGGAAGCTAAGTAGAGCAGATGGGTAAGAAAGAATCAAGTCATGACAGCCTTCAGTACAGTAACTATAAAAGCCACAGCTTTGAAAACTGCCTGATAAGCAGAGAGCCAAGCAGCTTATGTGTTGTGGCCTAGTCCTCCAAAAATCCAAATGCAGTTCTTGACAGGAAATCATATTGAACTTTGAATATTTAATGTGGTTATTGGCCAAAAGAACAATAGGTGGGTTTTCAGTGAATATTAATAGTAAGTTAACAGCTTGGAATAAAAAGGGATAGAAAGCAAGCTAGGTCTCCACCATCATCTTTGCTCTGGTAGGCCAGGCAGCCATGGAACTGTGTTAACATAATTAGGAAAACAACCTTAGTTAGCCAAAACAAGGAAAACAGGAAAGTCTTCTTTGTGTTCGTTGCCATGGCAGCCACCCAGCTTCTGCCAGGCTCCTCCCCAGAGATTATGCAGAGGTTAGGAGGAAAAGATAAGGAGACCAGATAGAGGGATCAACCATTGAAGGGATCTAAAGGAGACAAATCAAGGGGGATTTGCTATCTAGGGTCCTCTGAAGATTCTAAAATGGGAAACAAGTGGTAACAAACCCCAACATGCAGGGAGAGACAGTTCAGGTCAGCTTTCCACTAGAAGGAGCACTGTGTAAGGGAAAACAGTTAACAAGGAGGTTCAAGTTCCAGTCCTACAGTTTCATAGCTATGTGATTCTGGGCAAATTACTTATTTCTCTGAGATAAAGAGTCTCCTTATTTATTAAAAAGTGATGTGTGTGCCTTACTCCTAGGTGATCAAATGGTAACATGTATACAAAAACATTCTGTAAAACCCAAAGTACCAAATAAATATAAGTTGTATATTTTCTCTCTCCCTTCTGTTGAGAAAGAGATTTATGGTGAAAAGAAAAGGATCTTTGTACTGTTATATGGATGTTAGGGGAAAAGAGTATGAGTATAGGAATAATTGTAATAGCCACCCCTGTGAGGAAAGATACTCTATCTTCCGATCAAAAAAAAGAAACTTACTGAGTGGGGACTTCAGAAGTTGTGGTGTGACCTGCTATGCTAATCTACATCCATAGAAATGTGAGAACTTACTTTCCAACAGAAAGTGTCCCATTAACTTTCAGTTCTATGAGAGGAATAACAATAACTTAAACACTTAATGAGCACTATACTAAACACTTCATATTATTAATGTATTTAATTCGCACAACAACCCCATAAGATGTAGATGGTCTTGTTATCTCCAATTGTCAGTAAGGAAGCAGAAGCACAAAGAACATGCACAGGGTCACAGAACTAGCAAATAAATGATGGAGTTTGGATGTAGTCCCAGTGATCTGGCTTCAGAGTCCAGTCTCTGAACTGCCCAGTATATTTCCTCTTAGAATAAGTCACCAAAGGTATACAAGCTGGATATGGGAGCAGAGTTAAGGGGAGACAAATAGACCTGAACCAGTAACTATGCTGGGTATTTCTATTTGGATCAATTGTATTAAAATTAGGATTATTCATTTCTATGCTTTTTTACGTTGTTCCCAGCCAAAAGATCCTTTAAAAGTTCTAATTCGGGCTTCTCTGGTGGCGTGGTGGTTAAGAATCCGCCTGCCAATGCAGGAGACACGGGTTCGAGCCCTGGTCCGGGAAGATCCCACATGCCGCGGAGGAACTAAGCCCGTGTACCGCAACTACTGAGCCTGTGCTCTAGAGCCTGCGAGCCACGACTAATGAAGCCCGCACGCCTAGAGCCCATGCTCCGCAACAAGAGAAGCCACAGCAATGAGAAGACCGCATACCACAATGAAGAGTAGTAGCCCCTGCTCGCTGCAACTAGAGAAAGCCCACGCGCAGCAGTGAAGACCCAATGCAGCCAAAAATAAATAAATAAAATAAATACATTTATTTAAAAAAAAATTCTAATTCTATTTCAGCAGCAATGATGGGCAAGGGGATTTCCCCACTGCTTGAAAATGCTTGGAAGGATCATTGTAGCAATGGTGCAGTGACAACGGCCCCATGAACCCATGAAGAATCCATAAAACTAGGAAAGAAGAAGCCTAGCACGTGAAAACCCTCTCCAGACCTCTTCCTGCTCAATATTCTCTTTCCTCAACCCCAGCCAACCTGGAGGTTTTTGCTATAAATTCAGTAAAGCAGTATAAACTCAGTGTAAATCCATATAAGGATAAACTATAGATAAGATTTCTTCTTCCATGGACAATTTAAATTAAGAAAGTTGTAGAAGTTAAATTTTAGGTTTTTGAATTCCTGCTTTACATATTTATGGTTCAAGAATTGTTTCAACGTGAAAATCATTTCTGAACGGTGGAATGTTTCTTGTAATCTTATTTGGGCATGAAGGGGCTATATAAGCATTTATGATAGGTTAATACTTTGACAAATGTGTTGTTAGTGACTTTAAAACATTCATCATTATAGCAAATCATTCCTCTTTGTATATCCCAAATGGGTGAAATTCCCAAGACCAACATTGGCATGGGAAGTCGGCCTGAATATTTCTCTGGAGTAAGCTCTTGGCTCAGATGCCTCCAGGAGGTTGGACCAATTTGAAGGATCTGGTTTAACTCTCTCATGGAGTTAGAGCACTGGTTATTGTGCAATAAATACTTTCTAAGTGGAAGTGGAATGCAACTTAGTTCACTCTAGCTAATTGGGCCAGACTAGGTTAGGACAGATTCTATAGCAGACCAGCTTTGGCCTCTTTATAAAGAACGCACCTGGGGAAAAAGTATAAAGGAGATTAATGTCCCTGACTCAACCCCCAGATAGTCCCATCACCACAAAGTTAGGTTCCTCAATGTAATCCTCATCAACGTCAACCCCCATCCCACTTAGCCTCCCCTCAACATATACACAATAAAGACAGCATCAGGGCTTTTAGGTGGTACTCTCCCTTCTCTACTAAAACTTTTCTTCTTGCTCTATTGTGCATCCTTTGGATCATTTACCTCTCACAGAAACAAGTTCTCCCTTCTACCCTTCTCAGTAAATTTCATTTTATGGGAGACCTAACAAAGACATCAGCCTTTGTACATTTATGCCAAATGATTAAATTGACTTTTAATGACACAAATTTTACGACAGGTAGATATTTTGGCACATCTCAAATCAGAGGAAAATGGTATTTTCTTAGTTGTTCTGAGAAGCCTCCATCCCTGTGGGACTAGAATCCAGGTCTCCTGACTCATAATCCAATTCTCTTCCCATCTTACCCGCTGACTCTTGGATCAGACTGAGGCTGGAGTCTGATTCAGCCTGTTTTTTTTTCCTTGCATTAAAAAAAAAAAAACCTCTGATGTGTAACCTAAATTCAATAACCACTTCTGATATTTATAGCTGAGTATTAAGTATTTTGAATGGCATTTTGAGCTCTAAATAATTTTACTAAATATTAGTACTAAAACTGCCTTGACATCACAGAACTAGTGGCTACAAAATTTTAGCGTCTCACATCCCAGTAAGCTGGTTTTATATTTTATACTGTGTTTGACATTTGTAAAGACAACAAGATTCAAGATCTGAGGTCTGTGTCACTGAAGAGATTGCATCAAAATCCAGCGCTTAGTAGGTCCCATCTCTGAAGAAATTCACAAGGAGACCAGTGTGTTTACCTTGCTGTGATCCAGCAGAGCAAACAAACAACTGGGTTCTGTGATGTCTTTTTACTGCCTAATGTTTAAATATTGCCAGTGAAACGGAATTATACCTTTAGCTCTGCCACTGAGATGCATTATTTTTCATTCTAGTAATATGTTTTCATGGCTAAAATGAAAAAGGAAATGAGAGGAAAATATTTAACCATGGCCACATGATATGCCACATTTCTGTGAACAATCTGTGTGCTTCCAAACATCATTTGCACACTTACCATTTTATAATTAACATATTTTAAGACTGAGATCATAATCTATAGCAGACCAAAGATCAAAGCTCTTCTTCCAGCCTGGCTAAGGTATATTTTAGTCAGATATTGTTTTGAGGACCTTAACAAAGTACAATCTCCATGCTTTGCTCTCTTTAAATCATGTAGCACTTCAGACAGATAACCAATCATCTGACATCAGTTATCTGTTCTAACTACATTATATGCAAAAAAAGAAAAAAAAACATTCATATCTACTGTGTAAATTCAGATCTCACTACTGGTGACACATTCTTCCTATTGTTAGTTGAATTCTCTGTTAAATCTCCAAGCAAATGAGCCTTATATCAAGGAGGCTAAGAAGTTTTATATTCATTAGTTAGAGCCTTTGAGCTATCTTTCTAATTGGAAAAGAAATTTTTAAGATTACCTGGGCTCCAAAGGTTATTTTGGTGTACAAGGTAAGGGATGATCACTATGTGGTAGAAAATTACAAAAGAGATATCATTGTTAGGCCTTCAGCATTGATGGTATTGTCTGGGCCAAAAGATTATATTCCAGTGCCTGATTTTTCCTTTGCTTTTACAGCTCTTGTTTGAAAACAGACCTAATTGAGATTCAAATGCTTTATATTTTGATAGAGTTTTTACTGCAGTTGCATATGGAGCTATGGCCATTGGAGAAACACTTGTTTTGGCACCTGAATATTCGAGAGCCAAATCTGGGGCTGCACATCTGTTTGCTTTGTTGGAAAAGAAACCAACTATAGACAGCTATAGTCAAGAATGGAAAAAACCCGTAAGCACAACTCTGATTTTAAATGTCCACTTATTATTAATTGTCTATATGCATGCTCTCTAAATAGAGACTTAAATGAAGGCATTATCTGATAACTGCAAAAGAGAGTGCTATAAAGAATTAAAAGCTTGTATAAATAATTGTTACGGCTACAAAGGGAGAAAGGGGGTCTTAATCAAATTTTCACCTCTGTTACTAAAATGTACAGACTTTATATTTAAAAATATGTGCTTCTAGTTTATTTATTTGCCTGATGCCGTGAGAATATTCTGGAACAAATGATTGATTTATATATTTCATTTTACTTAGACTGCAAAAGTTTTAGTCTGGGATAAAGATTTGCATTAGGATTTATTCATTTTTTGCCTCTGGTAACATATGCAAAGTAAATAGTGCCCTGCAACTTCAGATGCCATTTTTCATGGGAAATATATCTGCAAACGAAAGAGAGAAAAAGGGAACTATATTTATTAAATTATTAAATATTAAAACACATGCACATATTTAGTCACAAACTCTAAAAGACTGTGAATATTAAAAGGGAAGCAATAGGAAGATTGTATAATTTCAAAATAAGCCTCTCAGTAGTAGTCTTATACATTAAACATATATTCAATTTTTCTAGACATTTTAAATTTAAAAGAATAGCTATTAGGTATATACTTAAAAGAAAATTTTCATTTAAAAGTATTTCCCTCTAGAATTTTAACAGTAGATTTATATGTACGATAGCTTAAAATAGTACATTATCACTAGAACTTCATAATTATTAAAAGGAATCCTGGTTGTTAGAAACAAAAAGATCATGAAATTCTCAAAATAGAATATTCTAAGATACATTATTGTCAAAATAAGATTTTATACTTGTCTTTTGGAAAGTAAAGTATGTAGGAAACTTTTTTAATCTTAGAATTTAGATATTTAATAATATTACTACTCATTTCTTTCTAAACATTACAATAGAGGGATTGAGCATCTCATTGATAAATGTCCTCATAGAACTGTATACAAGACATAGAATGTGGAAATGTTCCTTATAAAGCCTACAAAATTGTTATTTAATCTTTATTTTATTTAATATATGAATACTTATAAATATCAGTCCCTATGCTTTAAAAAAGTTAAAGTCTGATAAAACAAAATTGGCAAATATTGATAGTTATTGAAGCTGGGAGATAGGCATATAGCAGTCTGTTACATATTATTCTCTCTACTTTTATAGAAGTTTGAAATATTCCATAACAAAATGTTTAAAATAGTAGGAATAAATTTTTAAACGTATTAAGTCTAGAAATTTAGAACATCTCTCTATGCCTTTCCAAAAGGCACCAGAGCATACACAGAAATAATTGCACTCTCATTATTCTGCAGTATCCTGAGGTTATTTTAAAAACTTTTTTTTCACAAATAATATTCATGTGTTGTAGTGGGCAAAACAAAAAGCATTGAATAAGCTTAAAATAAGCTACTACTATAACTTAATATTTTGGCATATATCCTTCTAGGATATATTTTTTCTAATTCTAGACCTCTTAACCATATGTTAACATTTCTTTCCTTTGACAACAGAATAATTTCATTGTCAAACAGTTTTTGGTACTCCTCCCCTCCACCTACCCCCGCCTCCTACCTATATACTGGGCTTGGAATATGCTGAGTATGACTATTAAACCTGACTACTTAAAATGCAGTTGATTGAGGGCAAACATGAAGTTCAAAAGAAGCTAAAATCTTATGAACCAAATATATAAATGGAAAGTTAATCATCATTTACTGATCATTCTGGAAAGTCTTTTATAAACATCCCTGGTGTACATAAGTATTGGTTTACAAATTACCAACCACTAAAGAGAAAGAAGCATAGAGAGAAAGATAAACTTTTAGGCAAGTGTCACTGCCAAAAAATGATCAATTAACATAAATCTGAATTCAAAATATAATGTATATTAACTGTAAAACATGGTCCAACCTACAAAAATAACATTTATAGGGGCTTCCCTGGTGGCGCAGTGGTTGAGAGTCCGCCTGCCGATGCAGGGGGCACGGGTTCATGCCCCGGTCCGGGAAGATCCCACATGCCGCAGAGTGGCTAGGCCCGTGAGCCATGGCCGCTGAGCCTGCACGTCCGGAGCCTGTGCCTCGCAACGGGAGAGGCCACAACAGTGAGAGGCCCGCATACCGCAAAAAAAAAAAACAAAAAGAAAAACATTTATATGTACAGTTGATGAGGACCCCAGCTATGCTGAATTAAGCAATAAATGTCTATAAAGCACAAACTAATTTTTAAAAAATGTATTTATTTAGAGCAGCTGGTCAAACAGCTAATTTACAGATTGCACTGTGACTGGGTACTGAAGCCAAAGGAAACTAGTGATTTTAGGAACTTGGTGAAGTCCCGTAGTGAAGACAAGAACTACAGATATAAAAATCTCAACAGAAGTGACAGAAACAAATATGCAGTCAGCAACTCTATAGAAAGGAATACGATGTTTAAAATTAAAATGGTTGGACTTCCCTGGTGGCGCAGTGGTTAAGAATCCTCCTGCCAACGCAGGAGACACGGGTTCGAGCCCTGGTCCGGGAAGATCCCAGATGCCGCGGAGCAACTAAGCCCGTGCGCAGCAACTACTGAGCCTCTGCTCTAGACCCCCTCGAGCCACAACTACTGAGTCCATGTACCACAACTACTGAAGCCCGCTCACTCTAGGGCCCGCAACAAGAAACGCCACCACAATGAGAAGCCTGCACACCGCAACTAAGAGCAGCCCCACCTCGCCGCAACTAGAGAAAGCCCGTGCGCAGCAACAAAGACCCAATGCATCCAAAAATAAATAAATTTATTTAAAAAATAATAAAATTAAAATGGTTGTGGAAACATGCACAATTTTCAGAAAGCACTCAGCCAATGTGCTATAATTTGTTACAGCCTTTCTAAGTCATCCTCTAAACACTGCCAACTTTCTTTCACAGGACACATGTGAAGGGAATATAGAGTTCCGAAAAGTCTCTTTCTTCTATCCATGCCGCCCAGATGTTCTAATCCTTCACAGTTTATCCCTCAGCATTGAGAAAGGGAAGACTGTAGCATTTGTTGGGAGCAGTGGCTGTGGGAAAAGCACTTCTGTCCAACTTCTACAGAGATTTTATGACCCAGTGAAAGGACAGGTGGTAAGACTGAATTCAAATACAACTTATCTGGGGGTTAGTGGGGCTATTCTTAAACATTCCCTTGGGCTTAAGCATCCTCGCTGATTTGGGGAGGGCAAACAGTGCAGTAGTTAAAAAAAAAAAAAAAAAACTATATGCCTTAACTAAGAGGATAAGCAAACCAATAAAAGAAATGATGGCTAGGACTTTGAGGCTAAGATCAAAGCTCCAAAGATTCTTCAGCCATTATAGAGCAGAAATTTTGATCTTATAAGCCATGGAATTCTCTTAGAATACAGGTGTTGGAAGATGGGTGTAATATCAACATCTGGGCTCTTTTGTCACTCTGTTCTGCCTCCCTGGTTCAGGCTTCCGACTATTCACTCTGGCCATCTCCACCTCCCAACTCTCAAAACCTTAGACATGATTAGAGCTTCTTTGAATCAGCTCCGTTAAGTTCTGCATCCTGATCTCAAAAAAATGCAACCTCTCCCTCCTTTGAACTCCAAGGACTGTTTTTCTCACCTGGCACTTTTCTTACTTTAACTTGTATTCAGATTTTCAATTATTCTCTCCCCACAACCACCACCAAATTACACACACACAAAGACAATTTCCTGTTCTGCCTTCTCCTACCGCCACAAAAAACCATAAGTCCATAAAAGTCAAAAATTGTCATGTTAGTCATCCTTCTGCTGCAATTTACAGTCTTTTCCCCATCACAGAGTCTCAAAGACTCTTTGAAAAATGGAACAGTCCAAAATGGCTGCCTTGTTACAAGAGAAAACAATGAGTATGAAAATCAGGCGACATTCACCTATTTGCACATAGCATAGCACGCTCCCTCCTTTAAACTTTCCAATGAGTTCCCACCACAGTTACAATAAACCAGAGTCCATACCATCAAATCAAGGTCGTTCATGATCTGGCCCCTGCCTCTCTCTCCAAAGTCCTCTCCTATCCCTCCTAGCTTGTTATGCACTGTGTGTCAGTCTCACTGGCTTCTTTATGTCCTTTAAACACACTGTGGACCTTTGTTCTTGCTATTCCCCTGCTTCGAATGTTCTTCCTCTAACTTCTTTGCCAATGTCTTCTCATCATTCATGTCTCATTCTAAATGCTACTTCCTTAGATAGAATATAATGCATCCCGTCGCCCCCTTCCCAAATCCTCACCACATCCTTAGTCACCCTCTATCCCATTATCTTGTCTTCATGACACTTTCTTTTTCTGATGTTATTGAGTTGTTTGTGTGCTTATTGCCTGCCTCTCTCCACCAGAATATAAGCTACAGGAGGGTAAGAGCTTTGTCTTGTTTATTACTGTTTCCCCAGTGTCTGAAGAGTCCCCATCACATAATAGGTATGCTCATCAAATGTCACTTGAATTTTGTTATACGTCCATGTGAATAAACATGGCTTTGTACAAAATGACTTATTTCTGCATGTGGACTACTGTATCATTCTGCACCTACTCTCTCACCAGGCTTTAATAAAGTGGGGTCCTGTTGCAGTGGAGGTTGGTATTTTTTCATCTGACTTCAGTACAGAGCACCAGACGTTTATCCTAGACTCTGAGCAGGTCTCTAGAATATATAGCCATTCCTAGAAATGTCAAGTAAGTTTAGGAGTCGGTACTTTAGTCAGTTACATGCTGTCTGCTTCTATACAACATATGATTTATGAACCTTCCTTGGGTAACATTATACTATGAAACAGCTTGAATTCCTAACCTTCTTGTTATGATTTGTATATGTTTGAATACAGTGAACCGTAACATGATACAGTTGTTGGATCTTCACATACCATTTTCCGTTCAGCTCTTTGATGGTGTGGATGCAAAGGAATTGAACGTACAGTGGCTCCGTTCCCAAATAGCAATCGTTTCTCAAGAGCCTGTGCTATTCAACTGTAGCGTTGCTGAGAACATTGCCTATGGTGATAACAGCCGTGTTGTGCCATTGAATGAGATAAAAGAAGTAGCAAATGCAGCGAATATCCACTCTTTTATTGAGAGTCTCCCTGAGGTAAGAAAATGTCTGAAATCTTGAACTACAAAGCTGTCAAGTAAGCCCAAGTATTTTATTGGGCCTAAGTGGTTATTTTTATGTGCTCCATGGATTATACAATTTAGTTATTGCTAGCATCTAATGTAAAGTTAGATATAAAAAGCAAAATTTGAGATTTTTGTGTGACTATTTTTTCCAAGACCAAACTGTATTAATATTCACGGAATTAATTTTCATATTTTGATTCTACACCTTCTATTCATTTATACTCTGCCATGTCTACATCGCCATCATCCCCCTCTGGACAACCTTAGTAGCCTCTTAATCTATTTTCCTGCTTCCAGTCTTGCCCCTTTCTAATTCTTCCTCACAGCAACTGGAAGGATCTTTTAAAAACATAAAGTAAATCATACCCCTCCCTGCTTAAAACCTCCTAATGGCATCCCTTTGCACGAAGAATGAAGTCAAAACTCCTTATGTGGCTGGCAAGGCCTTCGATGATCTGGCCCTGCTTGCCTCTCCAGCGCCTTGCACATCATGTGCTCCCTCTGCTCCAGCAACACTGGCTTCTTTCTGTCTCATCAGTTGGCCAAGTTCTTCCCTACCACAGGACATTTACATTTGCCATTTCTTCAGCTGGGGCCTCCCTTCCTCTGGCTCTTTGAAGAGGCAGCTCCTTAACTTTCAAGATCTTTCAGATGTCACTCTTGCAGAGGCCTTCCTTGGCCACCTTATTTGAAAGAGTCCCCACCAGCCCTTACAGCCTATCACATAGTCTTCAGGGCACTCATCGCAGTCTAAAATTACCCTGGTGCTTATTGACTTGTTTAGGGCCTCCTTTTCCCACTCAAATGTTAAGTAAATGCCTGCCATTTTTGGGACCTCTCTGTATTGGCTGTGACGGCTGACACAAAATCTCAGAAAAGTTAAAAATCTTGGCTAACTGTAGAGAAGCCTTTAGCATAGCAAGCATTGATACAAATCCAGAAGTAGTGCATAGAGACACTGTAACTGCAGCTTAAAATTCTTGCAATATCTGTTTAAACCTACATATACACATAGATAAAATAAAAATATAGATACCTACTTTTGATTGGAAACAACTTTTATAATGTGATTTTCTAGCTCACTTTAAAAGGAAATGCCAAAGTTTAGTAAGCATTATATCAAACAACTAATCTAGTGCCCTGTTCTTTGGGGGAGGATACTGGTCACCATACTTTCTTTTATACTACCAGATCTTCCCTCACCATCTCCTGTCCACACTAATTGATGCCTCTAACTATAAATGGGCCTTTAATACAATTTCCCTAACTCCAGTAAGGTTCTTCATTACTACCTATAATAGGAGTAACATATTTTTATCAATATTGTGACCCTATGTCTTTCCCTTTTTTTACTAAGGCATTCATTGCGTTATTGAGTCAGGGGCAGATTATTATCCACATACTCCTGATAGGTTTTTTTCTTTAATTTATACATGGTAAAATGCTATCCATTTTATATTTGTACCATTTGACTTTTGTCCTTAAATTGCTTATTATCTTTCATTCTTTTCGTTGTACTATTTCTCAGATTTACCCAAAACTACATACTGCAGAGATTCAGTGTCCTTTTTACAATAAACTTTGAGAATCAAGATGATGTTATTTCCAAAAGAAAGAATAGCTTGTTTCTCAGTGTTTTTAACTTTAGTTTACCTTCATATCACTGTTACCCCTAAAATATATACAACCATAGAGAAATCTGGTGCCAAAATATCATTCTGGAATAGGACAGTAGAACTACTAGTCTAGCAGCAATGAAAATGACCATTTGGAGTGAAGAGAAGATAGGGAATTTGGGAGATCACTTAGGAGCTACTTCCAGGGTTAAGTTATGAAGGCCTGAATTAATAATTATAAAGTGAAGTAAAACAAGGAAAAGGATGTAAAAGATGTCATAAAAGTGGATTGTCAGGACTTGCCTTAAGGTTGTCTGTAGAAAGTGAGCAAGAAAGTACATAATACACTGGGCAGCTTGCTGGAATGAAAACACACAGAGCATATGGTGAGAGTACAGAAGAAGGAATGACAAAGTCTCCTTTTTTTTTTTTTTTTTAACCATGCAAAAAAACCTTTATTAACATTTTGAACAGGTTCAGCTATTACTAAAACTGATAACTTCTAATCTTAAATTGGGGCAAATGGCTAGAGTGCAGAGTGATGCCATCATTGGGCATTATGAATGCAAGACTGAATAATTAACAGCCACCCCTCAGACGGAGGACCAGGTGCAGGGTCGACTCTTTCTGGATGCTGTAATCAGAAGGAGTGCGGCCATCTTCCAGCTGTTTGCCTGCAAAGATGAGCCTCTGCTGATCAGGGGGGATGCCTTCTTTATCCTCGATCTTGGCCTTCATGTTCTCGATGGTGTCACTGGAGCTCAGAGAAAACCACACAGAGGATGTTGCTTTCAACTGGGTTTTGAAGAATGAGTAGTTCACTAGGCAGAGAGAGGACAACACCATTCTTAGGAGGCAGAATAAGCTCATGAAGAAACACGTATATGTGAAAGGGTTTTAGGTATTTTGGGGAAAATAAATTTAAAATTCTGAGCATAAAGCATAAACTGGGGAATTGAGAAGAAGAAGCCAAACAAAATATGCACATGGACTAAATGCGAAGGTTCTGATTTACCAGGCTACGTTTGGAAATGGGAAACCGCTAGACATTTTTAGGCCGAGAACTGACATGATCAAATTTTTAAAGAAAATAATTGCATTTGCAGCTCAGCCTTTTGTTTGCTCATTCAAGAGGCTCTGTGGTCTCTGTGGCAATGGCATACACTGCATGAAAGGGGCAAGTCCTGGTACATTACAACAGTCTAGATGAGAGAAATTCAGGTCCGCATTTTCTTTCCCCCAGCTCCAATTTCCAAAAGTTCTTAAACTCCATGCCCTCCTCTCCCCTCCACGCACAAAGACCATGTGTTTGATATCAATTTGTTGGGTGGCCAAAATGATGTGAGGCTTTATGAAATCTTTATTAGTCCTACTTAGAATGAATTGTCAAATATTTCTACAGAAATATTCATATATTTGATTACTGGTTGCTACCCAGCCCTTTCTGGGGGTGTTAAATAATATATATCACATATTAAATATAAATAATATATAGTATGTACAATTTACAGTATATTTTCTTCTAAAGTAAAAAAAAAAAAAATAGACTTCTTAAACAAATATAGCCCTGTGGGTTTCAGATAAAGGATTAGGGACCTATCTGGCAGATCAAGGCAGGAGGGTGAATAGCAGAGCATCGACTCAGAGCATGCTAAGGGTAACACATCTATGGTATGTGCCATGGAGATAACCTGCAGGCATTTGGAAATATCAGCCTGGAAGACGAGTTGGCATAACACTGACTTGGTCTTGAGTATCCTCGGAGAAACACAGCAGGTGTAGATGTCCCCTAGCGGCCACAATTTCACAGGGTGGCAGCTCTCAGTCAAGCCACATGATGTCTCCCGCTGGAACCACACTGAAACTCCTTTCCAGGGCCTGCAGGGATCTCCAGAATGCAGTTGGTTTAGGACTAGACTCTTTCTGATGTTCCCTCCAGGATCCAACTGGTATTTAGACCCAGGTTCACATTGAACAGCCATTGCCCCTTCAGTGTCTCATAAAACAGGTGATTTCAGGGCACTCACTATCCCAGTGTTTGCCAGAAAATTTAGCTTTTCACTTTAAACAGGAAGGAATGAAATCCTATAGTTCTTCATTAAAAACAAACAAAAGCCTTCAGTTTAAGTGTCTGAAAATGTTTTGGGGTTGCTATTGAGACAACGTGTATAGTCACATTTATAATCTGTTCTGCTTAATGATGGGCAAAAACATCTGAACTGTATTTTCAACCAATTCATTCTTGAGACTTACATCTCCCTGCAAGCCAGAGAAGGCCAAGAGATGCAAAGTGATTTCTAAGCTAGTATTGTATCTTCTTCAGCTATAATAGAGGAATCCACATACAATTTAAGCTGGACTGGCAGAAAGAGCTACAAGCCCATTATCATTCCCACCCAATCCTCTCTCAATTTTTGGCTTAAGATTGAATTCCCTAATGAGATGGGAACTTTGCAGTGTGTGGAAATGAACTACAGAGTTTTATCTGATTATCTGTTGCCCTATGATTCCAATTTTAATAAAATGCATTTTAGGAGGAAGAGACCCAGCGTGCTAGCAGTCCCAGATAAAAATCACAGAGGAGCTAGCTAAAGTCTGTTTTCTTCGTAGAGCATTCACTTCAGAAAGGATACTTTTACTGGGCGTTAGTAATTCAGATACCCATTGTTTGATATAAAGTAAGCAACTGAGCATTTTAAGTTGAAAAATGAACTTTGACATGAAGCAGACACATTTGTTATAAAGTTATATCATAGACTCTCTGGAAACCCACTCTGCTGGAAAGGCACCTCCTAAAGGCAGTCAGGTATGGAGGGAAAGCAATTGAATCAGGCCAGGGCACTAAGATAAATAGCACATCAGTCATGTGCTGCATCTTCTCTATAATGCTGCTACCTTTAAAGGATCCACCTTTAGAAGGCTGTACACTTGGACTCACTTTCCCAGTGGAGCTCATCCATCCACACATCCTTGTCGGGGTACCAATGGCATGTATTTCTCAGACAACTGGCAAGGGCTACTAGAAAGCAGTGTGAAACCTTGGAGGGAAGCAGAGTTAACAGGACAACCTAGAAAGCAAGTGGGAGCCTGCTTGCTGATCCATTGTGATTTAGGATGGCTTCAGGATAAGTGAAAAACTTCCTTTACCCTTCCATGGAGGGTAATACTGAAAAAGGGGTCATTAGTATGTAGGAGAGTGTAGAAACATTGTGAAGTGCTAAATGTCACTATCATGGCCTGAAAAGGTGAATGGACTGTCTCAAGATGTCAGCCTAACTTACTGCTAGGATGATACCTGGACCTCTGAGAAGGGCATCATGGCATCTGGAGAGATGTGCCCATAGAGGGTTGGTGAAAGTCAAAGTTACAGAACCCAATGATTTCCTTTAAAATGATACTTTAAATCATTTTGATCTGAAAACAGAAGACAATTTAACTTAATGGGGAAAGATTTGTGCTTACTGGGAACTTTTTTTCCCTAATAATTTTTTTTCTTATGCTTTAATTTGAACAATTCCTTTGTAGAAGCACAATGGCAAAGGTCTACTGTTTGTGATCAGATTAGATATGTAAATGAGATGGTAGTGTTTACTGCTGGTTTAGCATTTATTAGCAACAAAGCCCAAGAATAGATTTTAGTACTTGTTGGGACACAAATTTTAGAGAGTAGCAAAATTTGAAATATTTAGATGGCTCTCGCCCACAGTCGCCATGTTAATTTAAATAACCAAGCCTTGCTTTCTTAATTACACGTTCCTGTAATAGAAATACAACACACAAGTTGGACTGAAAGGAACACAGCTTTCTGGTGGCCAGAAACAAAGACTAGCTATTGCAAGGGCTCTTCTCCGAAAACCAAAAATTTTGTTGTTGGATGAGGCCACTTCAGCCCTTGATAATGAGAGTGAAAAGGTAACAGCCTCTTCTTTCATCTCAGGATGTAATATGAAGTATGAGAGTGGAGTATTGTGGAAGAAATGAAGCTCAGTTTGGGGAAGAAAGGCCTGGAGAGAATTGTAGTCATAGGGTCACCAGTTGTAATTAAAGTTTTGGCCTTTATTAAAAGGTTAGAGGCTGGTGGGGAGGTGAGAGAGAGTTGGGACACAGGGCATCTCATGTTTTAGAAAGGTTTTCTCATTTGAATTGGTCTCATTATCAAAAGGGACCCAATTCTTGAAATGTTTCTCCACTCAAGGAAAAAGCCCAATGAAAATTACTTTCCTGTTTTATTATTATTTTAATGATACCAAACAAAATAATAAGGCAATCTACATATATAAAAGAGTGATCTACCCTGCAATGTTGGAGCCTGCTACTCTACCTTCTATAGACTATTAGCTCTGTTTGAGAAGGAAACAAGGGGGCGAACAGACATGTAACAATAAACCTACACTGCAAGGTGCTTCAGATGTTTAATTTTACTATGTCCTTGTCCCCTAATAGTTCTTGCATATAGCATGTTCTTATTTGTTAAATGAATGTTGGTTGAATGAATTATAATCTTTCATATTTATCAAGTGCTTATTATATACTACTATCTCAATCCTCACAACAACTTGATGAATTAGCTTATTTTATGCTCATTTTACAGATCAGCACACTAAGGCTTAGAAAAGTTAAGAAACTTCCCTAAATTTTAATAGATGGTGTCTGACCTAAGATCCCATGTGATTAATCACCACACAATTGCTATGTGTAGATGATTATCATTCTTTATTTCCAAGGAAACAGTGTGTTATGAAAGAAAAAAATGGGACTTTTGGAACCAGACATATTTGGGCTGTAATCCTGGATTCATCAGTTACTAGCAGTGTGGCCTAGGTCCAGGGACCTGGACTTTTCAAATCTTGGTTTACTCATCAGGGAAATGAAAATTATCCTCACAGAGTTACTGAAAGAATTTAAATGAAATATCCATCATTGGAATATTTTATATACTCAGCAAATATTGGTTTTCACCCTCCACTTTCATTTCCTTTTTGTCGTCGTTTGTTTTTTGGCCGTGCTTCATGGCATGCAGGATCTTAGTTCCCCAACCAGGGACTGAACCCATGCCCCCTGCAGTGGAAGTGCAGAGTCCTAACCACTGGACCACCAGGGAATTCCCTCATTTCTTCTTATATAGCATTATAACCTCATTGTAGCTGAGATGCTGTTTTAGCCAGGACAGTTTTACAACTAAATATTAAAAAAAAAGGAAAAAAAAACCAACACAAACAAATAAAAAAATAAAACTGTGAGAAGAAACGAAGTAAGTAAATTAGACAATTCCACTTGGGTATGGAAATACTACTTTCCAGCTTTGACTTTGGAACCACTTACTTACACACAAATAACCACCTAATTTTTATTCATTGTCATGAAAGCTCTTCAAATTAAAAGTATTACTTAATGTGTCTATAATTACTTTTTCTAGATTTCTATTGAGTAGGGTATTTCACAAAGTAGGGTAGTTTCCTTGGAGATAAGCAAATACACAATGAATGTTATTATATTACCTTAATTAATTTGACTTGTGCAAGTTTATTAGCATTTAACCCAAGGTAGCAATCACAGGTCCTTCTCTCTTCCAGGTGGTTCAGCATGCCCTTGATAAGGCCAGTAAGGGGAGGACATGCCTAGTTGTGGCTCACAGACTCTCCACGATACAGAATGCAGATCTGATAGTGGTTCTGCACAGTGGAAAAATAAAGGAACAAGGAACTCATCAAGAGCTCCTGAGAAATCGAGACATACATTTTAAATTAGTAAATGCACAATCAGTGCAGTGATGCTGTTGGAGTTAACCCATATTTTGATCTTTGTGTAATGCAAAGAATAATTAGTAGGAATTAGGAATTACTTAATAATTATTTGGCATGCTTTGATCTCCTTTACTGCATGTATCAATAGAATCATGCTATTCAAGTACAGACATGTTCTGTTTACACACCATCTTCCCTTCAGATTTTTTTTTTTTTTTTTTTTGCGGTACGCGGGCCTCTCAATGTTGTGGCCTCTCCCGCTGCGGAGCACAGTCTCCGGACGCGCAGGCCCCGCGGCCATGGCTCACGGACCCAGCCGTTCCGCGGCATGTGGGATCCTCCCGGACCGGGGCACGAACCGGTGTCCCTTGCCTCGGCAGGCGGACTCGCAACAACTGCGCCACCAGGGAAGCCCCCCTTCAGATTTTTAAAAGGAAACAAAAATTACTAAATTCATTTAAGTGAGATAATCCCTGTATCCTTCACTTTATAAAAAGCACATTTGCTTATAAAGCAATTTGCTGCAAAGTGAATATTTTCCTTTAAACTTCCACTATGAAATTGGGAATATATTCCCAGAGGGAAAAATTACCCAGTTAACTAAATTAAAAGATTTTAGCAAAGAGAGAGTAAGATGTAGTTGGGCCTGTGGCATTGCAGGGAGAATGATTTTAATTTGGAACTTCCCAAATTTTGTAGCAAATTAGAGTACTTTGAGGTAGTCCTTCACTCCAGACCATAGGACGTTCTCATAATATCTCTCAATGCTTCTTTCAGTGAATATCCACTGTTTCCCAAAATTCCATTATATTCCTTTGTCAGGGGGATAGGATTACAGTGTAAAATTTCTGGCAGAATTAAGTAGTTATCTTCCACTTCAGTAAGTGAAATGCCTTACATGATCCATTCTGAAGATTCCATTATTCCAAGCTTTCGGTTAGGCAGAATAAGTCACAAGCTTACCCGTGTATGAACACTTAGTTACTTAAAATAAGAGCTACGTTTATTACGGGTGAAAATTTTTAAATGCCTTTCTCTATTATTATTCAATCAAGTAATTTGTTTAAACTTTATATGTATTTTATGTAATATATGTATGATTTAAAAATTCTGTGTAAATAACAATATTGGTAAACTGAATCATGTTTTCCATTTACTTAAATATGTCATTTCATCTAATGATTTATCTCCATCCTTAATTGTATTTTCTTCCATTTACAGTGATACTTACAGCCAGCCTCTCTAAAGTACCCTCTGCCAGTAATCTGAAATCTTGTGAAAAAAATTAAAACCATTTTTGTCTTATGCCACTTTTTAGAAAATGCAAAATAAAAATAGGCTTAGGGGATTGAGAACCAGATTATTGTTTAAAAGCATTGGCACTGAAAGCCTGTGGCCCCTTTGCTATGTGTGGATATAGAGCCCTTGGTGTTTTCTCTTTCCAGAGTAGGATGGGAAGGAGGGAAAGGGCAATATGATATGGATATGCTTAATTCCTCAGAACAGGAGCAGCCCAGGCCCAAGTCTGTAATGCCTCCTAGATTAGCAAATACCTGCAATGCCTACTTTCCCCTTGAGCCTGTCCATAGCAATCCTACCGTCATGCCTACAGATGTCAGAGAAACACTTTCCTTTCTAATTAATAGCCCTGTCTAATTTTTTATTTGCATTTTTATTTCAAAAGATTTTAAAGGATGCTCCACATCAGCATTCTCTTAAAGTCACTGCCTTCATGGGAACAAGCAACCATGCTGAGAATTAGGGTCCCAGAGAGTCTACAAGGATCTGTGGGGTTATCAGCTGATGAAGGCAGAAAATAAGTAGAGACCAGCTGCTTTTAGGGACTGCCGCAGTTTAAAAGTTTAAAGTTGCTGTACTGTTCTTAAAATGGTTTTAAAATATATCATTTTATTTAAAACACTAGTTTTAATAGAACCAAGGCACCCCATCCCCAAAATTATTCCAGCCAGCTATGGAATTACTTCAGTGAGGTCAGGATTTTAGGAATACTTGTAGAAATTTTTTCAAAATGAACTACCATTTGCACATACCTTATCAGTTTTGTAAGTCTGACTTTTTAATCCGTATACTTTTTCTTAAATCGGGGTATTCTATAACTGGAAAAGAAGCTAAGTTAGGAACTGAGATTTTTATCTTAAAAAAAATGAAATGAAAAGGTACTTTAGCAGATTTAAGTCTAGGTTTTAAATTTTAAATCACTCCTTAAAGCTCTTATAAATTAATTATTAAATAATAATATGTTTAGGTTTATAGTTCCCAACTTGATATTTACGTAAGGGCTGTAAGTAATGAATGCTGCATTATTCAGGGCACCAAATCAGCACATTTAGCTGATTCAGCATTATCTTCTTATAGTGCCTTAGATATTGTAGATATTAAGTAAATACTAGGTGACTCAGCTCAGAAGGACGTCTCTCATAGCAGGTATGCTTTATTGATACAGAAATGAGGCTTACATTTTACTGAAAGGATGAGCTGGTGAGCTGCAAATGGTTTTTGCTTCAACAGTCACATATTGCCATCCCTTTGTCACGGGTATTATCCATCACTGGTGACCCATTGGATGGTTAGCTTTTATTCTAGGCTAGCCTAAGTCCATAAAAATGTTTTCTTTCCACTCACACGCAATTTTAATTTTACTTTAACTAACTTCAATTTTAATTTAATTAATTATGGTCTTTTATCATAGTGATTGAGTTGGTTTAATTTATTTAATTTTGAAATAATTTGGCACTTGAGTGTACCTTGCCAAATCCCTTTTAGATCCTTGTGGGCCTAACTTCCCACAAGACTTCTATCTATCTTACTAGGCATTCACTAGTCTTGAGGACTTCCTGGTCTCAGGAAAACACTGACTTCTGCCGTCATGATTCATAGCCTAATACTCATTTAGGCTGACCTCAGTCCAAACTTGTCCAAGCACTCTTGCCCTCTGCTTCTACTTGACCTTTGGGCTTGGATATGTTACAGGAGACAAAAAGGAAGTACCAGTGGAGGGGGGGTGGTGTGAGCAGGGGAAGGTGGGCAGTGGGGTGGGTACAGGAGAACCTCTAAATACCTGGCCTGGAAAGCCCTAAATATAGTGAAGGCAGCAGACCAGGGAGGTCAGGATCCATCGGAGTCATCCTTTAAATGTTAGTATGTTGTAGTAGCTCTCAGCCATCGCCACATCTTGTCCTTTGCACCACCTTTCCTTCCTGGAAAGGAGGGCTGTTCACTGAGTCTTAAAATAATTGAAACACCAATGAGGGTACCAGTGAAACTGAACCAATGTAGCAAGGATAAGGCACAGATATTAACAAAAAGAAATAAGCCACTATGTCACACTTTTATAACTAGCCCAACCAACCTACCTTATATCTTATTATTCCTTAAAACAAGCTGTGGTGTGTTTTTATGTTAAGTCAACTTAGGTCATAGCTAATAACCTGGTTTTTAGCCTACTCAATGTGTCAGTTTCATCGTATGTATAGCGTGCTTTGCATATGACCTATTATATGAAAATATTTCCTGTTAGTGTCCACCTGTGTATTCATTGTTCTAATTTGAGCTCTTATTCCCAGAGGGCTACTGAAGTGGAATCATAGGTTGACTGGAAAGTTCACTTATAAGAACTGGTGAAGGGAAGAAACTGGGAAAATTGGAAGTAATAAAACAGAAATTAAAAAGCTCATTTAAAAGCCATAATTATTAAAAAAAAATGCATGGATCATCAAATATCTACATAGTACCTCAAGTAACACAGCTTGCCACCTTTTAGCAAAACCACACTGATAAAGCCTGTATTACTTTTCTATTGCTGCTATAACAAATTACCACAAACTTAGTGGATTAAAACAACACACATTTATTATCCTACAGTTCTAGAGGACAAAAGTCTAAAATCAGTCTCTGAGGGCTCTAGAGAACAATCTATTCCTTGTTCTTTTCCCACGTTCCTCAGCGTGCATCCTGAGGATATCTGATTCCTTCATCATACCTCCATCCATCTCTCTCTGCTTTTGTCCTTCCTCTCTTACTCTTATAAGGACCCATGCGATTACATTGGGCCCACGTAGGGAATCCAGGATAATTTTCCCATCTCAAGATTCTTAATCACATCTGCAAAGACCCTTTTGACATGTGGCTATCTTTGGGAGGCCCAGCTTACTACAAAGCATTCAAACTTTTATTCCATTGAAAAGAAAAGACAATTTTTCTTAGATTTCCACTGAATAAAAGCTAAAAAAGAACCCTGAAAACATCCAATCGAACATCATCGTTATATGTTGATGAGAGAGCAAAAACTCACAAATCTTGCCTCCAAGCCCTGTGCTATTTCCACTGCAACATGCTACCCATCCTCATTGCTAGGCAAGGATTTGTAATGTGTTTTTCTTTCTCCCTTCACTTTTGCTACTGGATTCTGCTGTTGCTGGTATTCGCTTTTATCCTGAGACTAGATTTATTAAATAGAAGTTTATACTAAGTTCTACTTTCTTAACCTTTTTCTCTTTCCACTAAAATGCTTTATGCATTAGCAAGTAAAAATAGCATCCTTAATACTGTAAATATATGCGCTTTCACACACTTCTGACTCAGTATACTTTTGAATTTTCCTAAAACCATTTTAAACTACTGCTTCTAATCAGAGCTAATTTTTTTGTGTGAAATTTTTCACATAGGCATGGGATAAGCACTTTATGTACATTGTCTCTTTAGTCCTTATATCAACCCTATAATGACAAATATTAACATTATCTTTCTTTAAAGAGAAGAAAACTGAAGCTTAAGGGAATTAAGTAATTTGCTGAGGCCTGGGCTTTGGTATTCACAGCGTTATCTAACTCCAGAGCCCACAGTCTCCATCATAGCACCAAGTACTTCTGTCCACAATTTATTCAGGAAGATGGCTAGCCAAACTGAGAGTATAGTCATTGCTCACAGGAGTATATCAATGTGAGGATCAAAGTAAAGTTTTGCCAGCAGTTACGTAGTCTAATAAAATTAACAAGCCACACCCTAAAAATATCCACACTGCTGAAACAAGATTGAATTCAGCCCAAGTTACGAGATATGTTTTTCCTTTTGTGCTTACTTACATGTATAAGTGTTGTGGATTTGGACACGTTTTACCCTGGTAAAATTGTAGAAATATGAGAATTCCAAGCTAAAAAATTTTTGAAAGAGTCACACTTCTTAGACAAAAGCATGGTATCTGTGATTATAATGTCTATGGAAATATGCTGAAAAGCATCACCAATGTAATTGAGTTTGTTAGGCATGTTTTCTTAATGATTTATACGTAATTATCAAGGTCCAATTTAATCCTTCTAAAATGTTTTACTTTTTAAACTGCTTGAGGATCTGTTTATTGAGATTTCAGAAAAGCAAAAGTTAGACAATTAGGTGTGAAATTCTGTAAATGAATGCAATCACTGCTGCATTATTAAACTGAGGGAAAGAATGGTCTTGTAAACTGATCTGTGTTTTTGTAGATGTAGTAAATGATGGAATGCTATTCTTTATAAGCCAAGTAAAATTTGCTATTGAATGGAGGTATTTTGTTTGATCATCAACTTTACTACAATCCAGTAATGTAATACATGGCTAAAATATTTTCTTCCCAGTTGAAAGTCAAGAAGAGATTCTAGGAAAAGAGTTGAAGTTGTTAAATTGCCAGAACATTCTGGACAATTGTAAAGCAAAAAAGAGAGAGAGCAAGAGAAAGAATGAACTAGAGAAAGAAGAAAAACCTATTTGAAAATACTCAAACAATAAAGAATGAAATACACTCAAGCAATCCCCTTAGGATTGGAAGGAAAAAATATTCTACCATCAAATCCTCAGAAAACCTAAAAAAGGTGTACAAATTTAAATGTAAAATTCTTACTTCCATGGCCCCAGGTAAAGCAGAATTACACCTTTGCCTACATTAGTTTCATAAATTCCTTTAGTCCCCAGTTTCCTAGGGCTAAATCCCTTGAGAAGAGATAGGTTAAGAGCAACATATAAGCCAAAAAGCCTGGCTCTCACAGGATGGTATGTACAGGACACCAAAGGAAAACAGGAGCAAGAGGGGGTCACCAAATAAGAGCAAGGTCGACAGGGCTCCCACGGAGGGAGACAGGGAAAAAAAAACCTCCAAAGTAACAGAGAATGCTTTCTATTATAAAATGAAATGTTCCTGTCAGTAGTAGTAGCAATAATAAGATCAATAATATAAAATAAGCTAGATTCATAAGTTCTAGTTTTTATATCCAATATATAGTTTTTATATAGAACTTATAAAATTAAGTTCACACTGAGCACTCATCTATCAGGCACTACAATTGAGCCTTATAGGCATTAACTTACTGACGGTAAGATTCATTCTTTTAGTCAAATTTTACCAAATGGGGAAACTGAGGCACAGAGTAATTAAGGAATCTTCCCAAGGTCAAACACCAAGGAAGTGACAGAATGAGGATTCAGCTCAGAAAATCTGACTCTATAACCCACACTCAACTAACCCATTAGCCCTCTAAGATGGAACCGGAGGTGGTAAAGTAGAACTTTTGAATTATTTACATAGAAAACAACTTGCACTGTGCCTCCCCCTTACACTGCAGACATACAAAGGTGCACGGTTCCTCTTTGGTTAACATTCTGATGTGAAGCTGGATTTTATTTTCTGCCCACCCACACTGAAAAAAATTCTCGTACACAACCCGATTACAATTCGGAAGGGTTAGAAATATAGCTGCTCTGGCAATAGCACATTTTCCCCACAAGTGTTCAGTTTTCTCTACCTTCAGACACACACACTCACAAGTGTAGAGGAAGATTAGACCCTGAGATCTACATAGATTGTTTCTCTCACTGTTGAATCACCCCTGCTATCTTATTTTCAGGGTGTTTATCATAACTCTTTTGTTCCATTTGCAGCCCACTTGCTGATGCATCATTCCTCTCTTTGCGTAAGATAAAAAAGATCTTGATAGCTATGTTATACAAAAACTAAGACAGATTTACAAATGTTGCAACTAAAAAAAAAAAAACGTAGTAACATATGCATTGGGTAATGTATTGGCTAAGGTGGAGCCATCAAAAGTGGTTCAGGTTTGCTCCACTATACTGAGGCTCCTGTTCATAAGAACAACTTTCCAAATACTGTACAATAAATACTGCTTCAGTAATAAAATTATTTTAAAAGGGATATTTAATGATGGACTATAAAAACTATAAAATTCCATATATTTCCATACTGATGGAAGGTCTATGACATTAACCTAGACAAAACATTCGGAACCCAGCATACACAGAATAAGCAAGAGAAGTACAAAACATCACAAAATGTTAATCATTAACTTCTGAAATGTGAAGGACAACAATCCCGTGGTTCTTCGCTGATGTTTTGTATTTCAAGTTGCTCCTTAAGTGAATATTGGAATCTTCAGAGAAACTCCAGTCTCGTCAGAAAAGAGTTAACCTTTCTCCTTTCTCCGCATTCATTTTTACCAAGGTAGATTACAAAGCCAAAGATAAAAGACACTTTCTTTGATTTACTCAGGTAAAATTCTTCTAAAATGTGTAACATTTTAGTAGAGCATACAAACTAAGGACTCAAAAGTACACCTCTAGCTCTAAATCTTAAGTCTATTTATAGGTGTCAGAGAGGTGTTGATTTGAGATTAACATATTCTTAAATTAAGGTCTATAGCCTGCATCAAATTCTCAAAGGGGTTTATTAACAACAACAAAATTGAGAACCATTGTTCTAGACCAGAATTAAAAAACAAAAACAAAAAAACTATCTCCAAAACCAGCCACTTTAAATATAGGATTCATAAATAAAAGTTGTAAACCTGAGCATGGATAGAATAATTAATGAAGTCCAATAAGTGTTCACCTATTTTCTTTGCTGTAGTATAGTTTTTAAAAGGCATAGGCTCTTGTATCCTTTTTTTTTTTTTTTTTTGGTGTATTCAGAATTTCCTATATATAGTTAAAAGAAGAAAGAGCAGTTACTTTTACAAAAGTCTATTTAGCAACATCAGTGAGCTCTATTAGTTTGTTATACGCAATAGAATATTTAAATTTACTTAATAATCAAGTAACTTTATTTGGAGGACAAACTAAATTAACCTCTGTCCCCTTGTAACAATTTTAGATCAAAATAGATTGGGCTTAATTCCAAGTAAATACATATAGACTCACAGACCAAGGTTTAAGTTATTTTAACACAGTTTGAGCATTTTAAAATTATAATGCGTACATATTATTAAATTTTTAAATAGAGTCATAAGGTCAGAATGATGGGGTGATTTTTTATTTTTTTCAAATGATCATTTTTTCCTTAAAGAAAGGACACAAGAAATATTTTACTTCTGTTTTACAATTTTAAGTAAGTTCTCCAATTATGACTGTGATTCACGATCATGCTTAAGGGTTATTTTTAACCCAAAGTACTGAACACAAAGTAGGCTGTTGACTTGTTTTTAAAATTTTTTGAACAGCAGCAAATGTATCATTTAAAATATCACTATGGGGCTTCCCTGGTGGCGCAGTGGTTGAGAGTCCGCCTGCCGATGCAGGGGACACGGGTTCGTGCCCCGGTCTGGGAACATCCCACATGCCGCGGAGCGGCTGGGCCCGTGAGCCATGGCCGCTGAGCCTGCGCGTCCGGAGCCTGTGTTCCGCAACGGCAGAGGCCACAGCAGTGAGGCCCGCGTACCGCAAAAAAAAAAAAAAATCACTATGAGATACAGTTTACTCTACTACAAGCTGAGGCTATATTAGAGATACGGTATATGTCCAATCTACTTACCCCCTTCTTCCTTCTCTTTTCCCAACAATTCAAGAGTGACAGCCTCTTTAGTGGCTGCATTTAAGCATTCCTTTCAAGGGCTAATGAATATGTCATGCAGGTATTACTTCAAGCTTGTTAAAGAATAACTTATGTAGAATTATGAAAACCTTTTTAAGAAACTTAGAATTAATTAGTGATTAAGTAGACGTAACTTTACTCTTGGACGTTACTTCTCCAACAGTCATAAAATATCAACATTTTAAAACAGATCTTTTTGTCCCGCTAAGATAGCTGATTCAAATCAGACTCATTATGTATGGTGGCCATGAATGAATTACCTCTCTTTAAAGGTCAATTCTGTGGCTTCGTGCAGCCAGGGGCCAAAACATCTGGCTAATTCAGTTAAAAAAGTAAACTATAAAAATCATATCATTTTGGGGGGGTATCCTATAGACTCATTGATTGAAATCTTTTTTTTTTTAACTTTTCAACCAGTTACAGCTAACATGTTCAAGTGAATCTATATTTAGTACCATGTGACAGTGGTGTCCACTCTCAGTTGGGAAATACAACAGATTGTTTCCCAAAATTCTTTTGTAAAATGATAACACATATTATGTTCCATTTTGCCCACTTACTGTAATTAATCTGGTACTAACAAATGGAAACTGATCTGCAGGTTTCAGTTTACTGGAACTGTATGGTGCAAAGCCTTAAAAGGAGTTTCTGCTTCCAGAGCCAGCACTCTCTTTCCCCACAATGTTCTCCATTGGCCCAGATCATCTGCTTGATTTTGCAACCAAGTGGACCCTCATTCAAAAGGTCATAACCATGGAAGGACAATTCACAAAAGAGGGAATAAAAATAGCAAATAAAGATGTGGAAGAAAAGGTTAGGAATCTAAAATATACAACTTAAAGCAATAATGAGATTCATTTCTTCCTTATTAAGTGAACAAAGAATTCAGTGCACTTAAGGCTGGTTCTTTCAACAGCTGTTTCCTGAAGTATAAACTGCTACAGGGACAGTAATCTGGTCATCCCTATCTAGAGCCTGTAAAATGTTCTTATCCCTCAAGAATTCCCTCCTCTTTTAGTATCCTAAGGAAATAATCAGAAATTAGAACAAAAAGTCATGCAAAAGGATGTTCAATCATTTGGAAACAGCTAAATGCCCCATATTGGGGAAGTAGTAAAATTTTGATATATGAGGTCCATACCATTTAAAATTGTGTTTGCAGATAATTTTTAATAGTGGGGGGAATTTATTTTAATATTAATGGGAAAAAAGTAGGTTATACTCTTGTACATACATGTAAGAAAAAAGTCACTTGGAACAAAGATTATAAGACATAATTTTTGTTTCTCAGAAGTAGCTTTAAGGTAATTTGTTTTCTCTGCTTCTTCACAATTCCTTGTACTTTCTAGGGTATCTTCAGTGAGCATCTAAGAGTCTCCAAAAAAATGAAGTTGAAAACTTCTGTTGAAATGGAAAATCTTTGGATTAGGATGGAGGTATTATGAGTTGACAAATTTGCATTTGTATGTGAAGGCCTCCCTCAAAATTCACAGAGGTAATTACATTTTAAAAAATATTTATTAATCCAAATGAATATCTAATTAGTTTTATAAAACAAAGTAAAGTGGGGAAAAAAAGTAGGGCAGTTTGTGGAAACTTGCTTACAATTTAATTTTCAGGGAGTGCTACCATCAAGGCAGCCTCCAAAGTAAATTTTCCTACACTTCCCACTTACCCATTTCTTCTGGACACTTACAGTAATAGGTGTATTGCCTGGTAAAAGCAGCTACCTTTAAAGCCTGGGTTTTTGATAAATTCCCTGTTTATGGATAAAAGACTGCCTGTATTGTTCTTAATGATCTACCTGATTGGCATACATGGCCTGTAAATATTGTTTTTACTTACCCTTTGAGCTGTGTGAAAGCAAGATGGATAAACCTCAGATGCCAGGTTCATTCTCCCCCTCACTTTTTATTAGCCTGTATCGTGTCTAAGCTACACAGAATTTTACTCATTATTTCTGGGGATAATCACAAACAATAATTATCAAAAGATAGGAAATTGTTCGAAAAATTAAATTAATAGTATAAATGAATCGCAAGAAAGAAAACTCTTACATTAGGTTAATGGATTGCTTCTTGAGAAAATGTCATGAATAAATAAGTGGCTATGGGCTTCCCTGGTGGTGCAGTGGTTGAGAATCTGCCTGCCAATGCAGGGGACACGGGTTCAAGCCCTGGTCTGGCAGGATCCCACATGCCGCGGAGCAACTAGCCCCGTGAGCCACAACTACTGAGCCTGCGTGTCTGGAGCCTGTGCTCCTCAACAAGAGAAGCCGCGATAGTGAAGAGGCCCGCGCACCGCGATGAAGAGTGGCCCCGCTTGCCGCAACTGGAGAAAGCCCTCGCACAGAAACGAAGACCCAACACAGCCAAAAATAAATAAATAAAATAAAGAATTATTCTGCCTTCCTCACTGAACTACTTATTAAAAAAAAAAAGACCAAAACTTTAATATTAAAAAAAAAACCCTATAAAAAAAATAATAAGTGGCTATTACCTTTATGTCCTAAAAAGCACTACTTGCACAGAAGGAAAAACAAACTCTCCTGGTACAGAGAACTTTAACTTCTGGTTATTTAGTTGTAATCGATGGAATACCTGGCAACTGAATTTCATATGCAGTACTGCTACTACAACTTATACATGACTTCTGGAAATATAGGAATCCACATTTATGCAGTTTAAGTAAGAGCAATTAAACCGGGGGTAGTGTAAAGTATCTACGGAATCGAATTTGCAAAAGCAAAACTTCAGTATAGGGTCCTAACTGCATGAAACTAATGAATTAGGGTGATTTTTTAGATACCTCCTTTTTTATAGCATTAATATTAAAAAGAAGAGTGCACACATCAGTATAATATTACTTTCTTGAAAGCTAGATGAATGTAGTTTCTTAGTATGGCAAGGTAGTACTAGCATTCTAAAAGTGTAAAGCCCAGATGGAAGCCAAACAAGCTGAAAAATAAGAAACAGAAAAGAGTGATAGGAAAATCAATTTTATATTTTCACCCTACAGGTAACAAGTAACTTTTAACTTCATTATGTCTTGCATTTCCCTTTTAAATAGTACAGCACGCTATCCTTAGCATGTTCATGAACAGGCATGAGTTACTTTGTTTGTATATTGTCTTCTATTTTTAGATTTGTCCTTATAGATACATGAATTTCATTCAAAAATGAAAAAAAAATGAAAAATCAGGACGTCCAGTTAAATCTGAATTTTTAAAAAAAACATCAAATCACGTTTAGTATAATTACATCCCAAATATTGCATGGGGCATACTCATGCTAAAAAAAATTATTTGTTGTTTATCTAAAATTCAAATATAACTGCGTTTCCTGTGTTTTATCCAACAACTCTATGTAGAGCAAAAATACATTTTAAATAAAGGATACTTTCCTTTTTTCTGAAACTCCTTATAATCTCACTTAAACAAGACAAAGACCCATGCAAGTGTATTGCTCCATGGAGTGTAGAGACACATTTATTTGTGCTTAAAAAAAAAAAAAAAAAAAAGACTCAACCATTAAGTTTTAAAGCTTTCTATATTCTGACAAACTCAGTTCCTTAGTAAAAATGATCCTAAAATTTAACTTCAAAAATATGGAGGAAATAAATAGAAACATTAGATTATTCATATTTTGTAGTACAGTAATGAGTAAATAAGCCATTTTAAATTGTAGAACAAAAAATAGGTCTAGGCTACAAGTAGAACATTGCTAAGAATAAATTTTTGATAATTTTAAGTGAAACTGTCAACCATTCAAAATTTAATCTGATGCTTCCATACATAAAATAAAAAATGAAAACTGAACTAGATATATTTTCTTAGATTTTAATTAACTATGAAAGAAATAAAAAACTTTTTATTCTAAGACACTATATTTTAAAAACCTTCCTGAGGAATAGCTTTCTACATAACTTGCTAATGTAGTACATAGCCTCTGCATAGGCAAGTTGGCTATATAAGAAGTTGAGCAAAAAGAAGTCAGCGTTTTCCTAAGCTGCAGTCTACCACTGACTGATGTGCAGTGCAACACTTGTTGCCTTTAATTCTTTATTTTAAAAAATTATATACCAATATAGATTTCCTGGGTTTGACAAATATACCATCATAATGTAAGATGTTAATAACAGAGAAAACTACTAGAGCTCACTATACTATTTTTACAACTTTTCTGTAAATCTAAAATTATTCCAAAATCAAAACTTTACTTTAAAACAATGAAGTAAAATTGCTACTTCTTTTGGAGTATAAAGTAATAAGTCATTCTAAACCACTTTACAGACATAAATGCCATTCCTCTACAACAGGGATCACTATTATACCCCTCTTTTGAAACTAAAATTTTCTCTACAAAACAACAGGTGAATTTTAAGAATGGAACACTTCACTGATTCTGATTTTCCTGGGTATACATATTAAAACATTCAAATGAACATGTCACTAAGCAAAGTATGTTCAAATTTAATCATTACACCATATACTAAATAAATTATATGCTTTCTACAAAGTGTATGCAACTGAAGAATATATAATGTTCTGTTGCCAAAATATTTACAAGGTGGTTTTACTGCTTCCTATTCATTACAATTATAACATTCAATTGTGATAATAAACTAAAATATGTCACTATTGAGGGTATAGGAAATATATGTGTACAGTCCTCTACTTAACCACTACAGGTTTTTTTTTTTTTTTACTGGGAGAAAGAGCAAATACTTACTGGGAGAAAGAGCAAAACTTAGTTTGCCTCATAGTACAAAGGCTATTGAATTGTCACCTACAAGAACCTTATTTTCTTAAAGTTTGGGAGAAATAGAATTTAATGTTATAAAAATGATTATTTTCTCTTACATTGAGACTTCATATATCTATAGTCAAATTCTGTTAGAGTATGTATAACTTGATAATATTCATTCACTAAATCAATGTGAATAACTTAAATTCATTTCTACCTACTAGGTTCCCCCTCCCTTACAAAGGCCATTGTTTGTTTAATTGAAAGGGGAAAGTGCTTATAAAAACAACAAAACAAACCAAAAAATAAGGGACAGGTATGTAAGAGAGAAACGAAGCATTGAAGAAGAATGAGCACAAAACTTCCTGAAATGATGGGAAACCTGATGATAGGGTACCTGAATAATTAGGGACATTAAATTGGGTGCAAAATTGGGCAGTACAAATCCCTTATTTTCAGTTGAACTAGACAATCACCTGAACTCTGGGGGAGGCGGAGGGCACGACATCTACTTTCTTTCTTCTATTTCAGTGCTTAAAATGGAGTGGCTAAAAAACTTAAAGCTGGAAGGATCGGTCGCCTCAAAGCTGTAAAGATAACCCTAGATAAAGTATTGAGGGTTTTTTCCAACATTCACATGGAGTACAGGGTGAAATGAGCATAATGTAAATCAACTCATTGTTTGGGCCCTTTCAAATTAGTTGCCAAGAGAGGAGTGAAAACTTGATAAGCAGGCTCCAGTTTCTATGTGTTGATTTAGAAATCTTAAAACTTGTGGGAGCTCAATTCATTTAAAGGAAGAAATTTAAAGGGAAGAAAAGTAAACAAGGAAAATGCTAAGCAATGAAACACTGATGTATAAAGGATTTTCTTTAAAGAAGAAAACCATAAAGAGTTCCCCTGTGCTTTTAAATTACAAATTTAGATTTCTTTGATTTAAGCTAAGAGTCTGATTTTAAAATGTCTGTCAAAATGTCGTGATCCATTTAAATATTCAAACTGTTGATGCTGTTTCTTATCTATCTTAGGGGGAAAGTAACTATAAATCAAAATCTTAAAGAAGCCCACAGTCTCAAATAGGTAGATGGCTATTTTGAATGAAGCAGCAATGCATTATGGTTTTTAGCCTCCCCCTCCCCCACAGAAAGTACATTTCTGAACTGCAAACCAGGTGGGTTCAGAACACTGATTGTAGCAGTTCCAGGTCTTGACCCTTTTTCTCAGAAAGCAAGCAAAAAAGCACTAATTCACTAAAATAAGTGAAGAGAGATAGCAAGACTAAGTCCAGGTATTTGGTGGCAAATCCCAGGTGTCTTGTCTGCCTTTTTCCAGGAAAATGCGGCCTCTGCTTTCATCAATGTGTACTTTGTCTTGATAGGAATGCATATTTAATCATCAAAGCAAAAATTTTTTACACTCAGACATAAGATCCTTTAGTAGAGATTTTTAAAGTACTTTTAAGCCACGAATAGAACTTAAATTTAAAAAGTGACACCAAACTGCTTTGCAGGGGCAAGAAAGGCGAGGGCAGGGAAGGATCAAAATCTATCCACTCATAGATTTTGAAAGACGCTTGTAGCTTACTTGTGAAGCTTCATTTACCATTGAGGTACAGGGGAAATGCTGTTCCTGGTGACAGCGCAGTGGGAATTCCCACTCCAACAACCCATGAAATGTTACTGCATAATTATTCACCTTCTGAGGCCCATTAGAACTTATCAGCAGAGAAAGAAATTTAATTTAAACTCACCCCTCTGTGCTAAAGAATGACCGGGACATGAGATCAAAGCCCGAAGCTCTGTCCTCCAGTGGTTTGCAACACCTAGGCACAATAGGGTGAGAGAACGCGACATTCCAGCGCTTCCCGGCTTTCCGGACCCTGGAGAGAGGGGTGGAGGTGGGGGTCTCGTCACCGGCTGGTTTGAGGGGGGAGGGTGACGGAGGCTCCGGAGGTGGATGTGTCAAATATATCCTGCAGCTCCAGGAGGCCAGACTGCTTCTACTGGGAGGCTCCAGGGGCTTGGCGCGCGAGGCCCTCACTGCAGACCAGATAGGCCATTCCCCTCCCTTCCCTGCTACTGGGATTGGGGTCAATGGAGCCCGTGGATTTAACCACAGGCGGGAATGGCTGGAGCCATATCACACTCAGGTGTGCAGCTCTGAGAACTTTTGAGTATTAAGGAAGATGCTTATACTGCAGCGCATCACAGGGTGCCTTAAACGCGTATAGAAGGTGCATGCATAACCAAAAATACATGCCAAGTTGAATCCCTGGCATATCTAGAGAGTACAAAGTGGAACCCATAGATCCAAACCTGCATGATGAGCTTTCAAGACCAGAGGGCCCAAGTCCTAGAGGCACCTAAGAGAGTCAGGGGCAGGGAGAGGCTTCCTGGGAGAGGGCTCTGTTCCTCAGCCCCCCGCCCCCAGGGAGCGGCAGGTACGTTTTCAAAGTAAAGATCTTTAAAGGGAGTACGGTACTCTTTCCTAGAGATTGATCCATCCTCCCCTTCCTTCAGATGTCACCAAAATACGGAGCCTGGAGAATGTGGCTAGCGCTCCCCAAATATCCAGCTGCCCGAAGGGTGGAGGGGCAAGAAGGGAGGGGCAAGAAGAAAGCCCAAGAGAGGTTGTTGGGATTTAGGTACAACTTGGTAAAGACAAGTTGAGTTCTGTTCAACAGGTACAGTGATTATATGTCTATATCTACCTATCGGTAAGATTCTCCCCTAGATAGTCCCTTAAGTGGCTAAACTGTTCTTTTGATTCCTGAAATCAAAAATCACAGCCAATCAGACTTGACTCTGCTTCCCTTAAGATAACAGTGTGAGAAAAGGTGCACAAGTTCCTGGCAAACCCATAATAAAATGACAAGAAGAACACTTCCTGCCGACGGAGGACGCTGCAGTTTGTTGATCTGCCACGGGGGAGGAAAGGGGGAGGAGGCGGGTGAGAGTGAACAAAGTAGTTTGGCCAAGAAAAGAGAACAGTCGTTGCTAAAGCCAGGAGAGAAATATCCAACAAGTTCGGGACGAACACCCTCAGCCCGTCCACGCCGCGGCAGGCCCGGGTGGCACCGGCAAGACGCAGAACTTGGCCTATCAGCCCCGGATAGGGTGGGACAGAGGCCCCAGTGTCCAGGCGCTCGGATGGCCAAGGACAGAGGAAGGATGCTTGGGGATTCGGAGAGAAAAAGAAGGGAAGGGAATCCCCCCATCCCTATCCGGCCCGAGTATCTTTTTTTTTTTTTTTTTTTGCCGTACGCGGGCCTCTCACTGTTGCGGCCTCTCCCGTTGCGGAGCACAGGCTCCGGACGTGCAGGCTCAGCGGCCATGGCTCACGGACCCAGCCGCTCCGCGGCATGTGGGACCGGGGCACGAACCCGTATCCGCTGCATCGACAGGCGGACTCTCAACCACTGCGCCACCAGGAAAGCCCCTCGAGTGTCTTTTGAGCTGGGAGGTGAGCGCGGGGGAGGCTCACCGCGGCGATTCCCACGGTGGGTTTTGGTGGAGCCAGAGAGGCTCCGGGAAGCGCGGGCTGCCCGGGTTGGTGTCGCCTGCGGCGGGCGCGCTGCAGCGCGGTCGCGGGGCACGTGGTGGCGCTCGCAGTCCGCGCAGCGGGCGGAGGCGGCCGCGAGGCCTTTGTGTGCGCTGGCACCGCGCAGGGCGGCTTGTCCAGCAGCACAGGGGGGACTGCGGGAGGGGACCGGGGCTCGCGGGTAGACCCGACTGCCGCCCCACCCTTCACTGCAACCCTCGGGCGGACGACGCGCCTCGCCGCCTCCGAACTCTTCCCGGGGGCCTCGGAGGGTCATTTTGAGAGCAGCCGGCACGTCCAGAAGTGAGAGGAAAGAGGAGGTAGCGTTTAGAAAGGCTGGGAAATTCTCCTGGGCTCAAAACCTACCCTTGAACTCAATGGAACAGAGAATGAGGGGAACTTTGGGCAGCCCAGACCTCCGCCTCGAACCCCGCAAGGGATGCAGAGGGCGCCTCCACCCTTCCCTCCTGCGCAGCAAGAAATGCTTGTCTGAGGAGTAAAGTTAGGGAGTGGGCTTAAAAGAAGCCCCAATAAGATGGACTTGAAAGAACACCATGAAAAGCGGCAGTTTTGAGCGGGCGCTTTATTTCTTGTTCCCAGTCACTCCCCACGCCCCACCAGCTCTCCTCGCTGTCTCTAGCGCTCTAGAAGCCCCGACTGTCATTAGGAACCAAAGTAATAAGGCTGCTTCCTCACCGCCAGGAGACTCCGCAGAAAATTAAATTAAATTAAACACGCGCCCAGGGACGAAAAGAAATAGATTCCACCACCCCACCCCACCCCGCCCCCAAGCAAATCAACACTTCTGCGCGCAGGGAATACAGCGAACCTAAAGAGATGGCCACTGACGCGCATCCCCTTAAACCTCAGCCGCTGGAGCCCAGGACAGCAAGGAATTATCGGCTTTCCTTTAATCCGGAAGCAGGGAATAAATAGGGCGAAAGCAAATTCTGAATCTTACTTTTTAAACAACAGCAACAATTGTATATCGAGCAAAGTCTTCAAAGGATGCCACCCAGAACTACAGTCCTAACTTAAAAATGAGTACACTTCACTCCTGTTGATCCCTTAATACGATTTTCTTTAAAGACAGCGATAGAATTAATCTGCTGGGGCATTTTTTAAAGAAAGGGGGGAAAAAAGCAAACAACTATAGAAACCATATTTTTAAAAGAGAGAGGAGACTTGATCATACCTGAGTTTTTCTTAGGGGTGTAGGAAGAAATAATAATTCCTGCCTGTTTGGACAGAAGCAGCAAAAGCCAGCAGGAAATTAAAAGCCCCAGTTTATTCAAAATACCTGCATCAAATTAACCCCTCTTTGAGGCTATTTGTATGAAAAATTGAGCAAAATGTAGAACTTCTTTCATAATAATATTCATCTTTACCATTTTAGGCCACCAGAGAATAATCAAATCTACTTTTTTTCTGTAAAGTTCCTACCTTAATTTACCAGCCTAAAAGATCATCTGACCTTTGAGCTAATCCTCTAAAATAAAATATTTGTTTAAAAAATTCCTCCAGTGGCCTTCTGTAACATTCCATTCAATAATCAAACCAAAAGATCCACGGGGAGATGAAAATGTTGATGGCAGGATTATCGATCTGTCCGCCCAGGAGTCCAGTCTCATCACGTGCTTGTCTTTTTTAATTTCAGCATTCTGTCCCCACGGGAACCTCAGTTGAGAAGTTATACCAAGATTGGAGTTAAGAGGACAGTGGAAGGAGGGCAAACCCATCCAGGAACTTTTTCTAATATCAGTTGTTATAGGAGAGGGATGAGAAAAACTCATCACATTTGTTTAAATTAAGTTTTAGCCTAAAATATTTTTGTTGATAGCCCAACCTTAACAAATCACAGTCACGTCCCTAAGCAAAAGACATCATCCAAAAAGAAGTTGGACCAGAACAGGAAAAAGCAGGATAAGGAAGAAACACTCATGTTTGGGGAAGAAATGAGACAGGTTAACAGAAAAGCTGGACTGAGCTGCAGTCCTATTCTAGTCTCCAGAGGGTGGACTGATATATGCTGGCCTGACCTCTGGGTCAACAACTAGTTTAACTCTACCTTGATCTGTAAGACTGGAAGCTGGTCCCTTGGTTCAAAGTGAGACCAAGACTTTGGCTTCATTTGAGTGAGCCTGCAGGCACTGTTAAGAGGTGCTTTAGCACAGATAAAGCAGGAAGAAACCACAATTTTGCACTTCATCCTCTATCCTCCAAAAAGATGTTCATCCCCAAAAGGGAACCCTGCCCACCCTGCAGAAAATGAATCTAGAAATATTGCTCAATAACCAACAATACAAAATAAACCAAAGGTAGAACAGAGAGGAGGAGCCAAAGGAAGAAAGTGAAAGTTTGAACATCTATGCTACAGCAAAATCTGTCCCCGTTCATCCACCCCAAAGAAGTCTTCTTCCAGACAATATCTCTCCTTGTCATCACCCACTTCGTAAATCAAATGTGATTCTGTGTATAATACAACTGATATTATAAATGTACCAAGCTGCTTTCTGCTTACCTGCCACTACATTTAACTCATTCAGAACTGTTTTCTCCGAATCCCTCAGCTCTGCAACTTTCAATAAAAAAGAAGCAACACTTAAATTGTGTTCTGTGTGTGATTCCTAGGAAGAAAGTGACGAAGGGGACTATTTTACTTTTTAAAAACATTATTTAGAGCTATAGTACAGCAAAGAATCAGAGCTAACTTGCTTGCCTAAAACCATAGGATTGGAAGTCTCAAACATCAGCATAGGCAACAGGATTAAGGCACTCTGCTACTTGGGCACAAACTGCATTATTCTAAAATATTTTATCCCTAATTGTTTTTTTTCTTCTGAATTTACAGTATTTATAGCATTCTATTTTCACTTCCGTTTCTATGGATCATAAAGACTATATAAATTTCACTGGAAAATTTTTAGTTCAAGATGCACACCGAGACTGAACTTAGGGTGGGGGAATGCAAACAGAAAGAAAGAAGCTAAACTTATGAGAATCTGAACACTCTAACTTTTTATTCAGTTTGTTTCAAAATAATAATATTAATCTAATAGTGAAATAGTTTGATAAAACAGCAATCAACATTTAAAGTATTTTATGTTTCAAAGTATGGCTCAAGGAACACCCATTGCTTAAATGCACTTAGACATAACAAGACAATATTTTTTTATTGGCATCATTGACACCTATGGACAGTAGCCTAGTAGATAGATTAAGGTTTAACCTTCCTTTTCTTTGGTGGCTGTTTAGAGACTTTAAAAGAACAGATAACTCATTTCAACAGGAATCTACTACTGATATTTACCTCTACATAATCTTTAGCTAAGACATGGAATGCCAAAAACCAGCTTTTGTTAGCCTGACCTCCTCCACCCCCTAACAACAAAAGTTATCCCCAAACCCATGTTTTTATTTTAGATGTATTGATCTTCTTGTGTAAGATGTGGCCTTTTAAATACCAAATGCAATCAATGGCCAACAACCTGAATCCTTCTGGAGAGTGAGAAGAAGCAGAACAGAGAAATTTCTTTAGATTGTTTGGTGACTTTGTACAAATTTTAAGAGGTCAGTAAATCCTGATGCTTGGAGCTAAATCTACTGGTAAATAATTAATTACATTTCTTAGACACTACAGTCTTTATCTTGATAAATAGAGAAAACACAGCTTTGCCAAATATAGCATTCCATCTAAGTAATATCTTAAAGGAAATTATTTAAATATTACCACAAACAGGATTATATTTTGTTTAAATTAGACATTTAACTGAAGATAAATGCAAATGTCCGTAGTTTAAAAAGGAAAAAAAATACAAATTAACTGACCTAGTCTTTTATCTGAGTTTATTAATACCATTTAAAATATTACAAATAAATCAATTACATTTCATGCATTTAAAATGCAAGTCTAAAATGTTCCAGAGAAAGGCTTTTCATTTCAATGTGAAATATCCAAATTATTTCAACATTACAATGAGCAATTAGTTTGCAGAATCTGCAAACATTTAAATGTAGTGTCAGGAGTGTTTATTAACAGTTAACAATATTACCTTTAGGAAATACACAAAGGCCAAAATTAGTTGAGATTCACTTGGACAATTTATTTAACACATGGGTTTTGGCAGACCCAGTTATTATGAAATATAGGTGAACTCTCACTTTAACTATGCCTGAACTGCCAGCAAATGCAAATAAGTACATGCTCCATTAAATTAAGTGTCATCCCACATTTATCAAATATTGTCTTAGTTACAGTTTGATACCTATCTAAATTCATACTCGAGCAAAACTAGGCCCGGAAAGTGCGTTTGTGGCTCTGCACCTCCAGAAGTGAGTTCAATAAACCTGCAGCTCATCAGAACTGCAAGAATAACTCTTAATATTTTCTTGTGACCAAAAAAAAAAAAAAAAATCAAGTTTACTTCAATATATTTTCAAATATTTACTGGAAGTAATGTACAAGAAAAATACTATACAAAATCGTCTCCTGGACAACTGCACCTCGCACCCATACATTGGTGGAGTTATAGTTAATTGATACCTAATCTAGAACGATTCTCCAGTTGTACAAACCATTAGGTTCAGATATATCTTACAATTTTTTTTTCTATTTTCCCTTTTGGCATTTAAACTACAGCCTCGTCTGAAATAAACGACAGCTTCTTCACTTCTTTATAAGTTTGAATCACACACACAAAAAAAGTTTAACCCTAAGAATCTTCAACGAATTGCAAAAATTTACAGAAATGGGTACTATACAAATTGACGGCTAGACTAGCAAAAAAAAAAAAAAAAAAAGGAGATTATGCTCGGGAGTGGTGAAAACGAGGTAGAAAAGGACAAACACGGAGATAGTTAATCTGGTCTCACCGGAAAGGGGTATTTTTGCATAAGAAAAAGACACCTACCCTCACCCCCACCCCCAACCCCAACCCATAAGTTAAGTTAATGCGATCAAAATAACTTTGGGATCAATATTAGCAAAGTTTCGAGAGAAAGACTTGCTCACTGCTAGAGGAAAAGCTATCTAGAAGGGAAACCAAATGGAAGGATGCTGTTTTTCTTATTTTCTTTAGTTTTTTTTTTATTTTTCATTAAAAAAAAAAAAGTTATAAAGATAAAGGAAGGCTGCTGCAGCGATTCACCAAGACTGCCCTTAGCTGAAACTTGCTTCGGTTCCACCCCAGGGAACAAAGAAAAAGAGGCAGAGCTGACGTCGGAGAGCTAAACTAGGAAACTCTGGTCTCGGTGCCGCCAGATGGGCTCCCGACGGCTCAGCGCAGGACAGGCAGCGGCGCGCAGCGGCAGGGCAGGGCGCTCCGCAGCCTAGACGCCCAAGACTGAGGTTCTGGTACCAAGTCGCTAGCCCGGGGGGGGGGGGCGGGGGGAGGCCATGGGTGGGCCTACTGCCTCGCCCTCCCCACGGCGCTGCTCAACCTTGCTCAGCCTAGTTGTTACCGCACGTGCGGAGGCCCCCGGTCTCCCAGGCACTGGATCGGTCCAGCTCTACCTCCAGTGGCCGCTTTCCTCTAAAAGATGTGCCCGTCAAAGCTGGGGATGACGGAGGGAGGACGAGGAGGAGAGGACCAAAATTAAAGGCCCGGCAAGGCGCTGGCTTGGGCTGTACTGGGCTCCGACAGTGTCACCCGGTGGAGAGAGACAGCCAGGGCCCAGGAGAGCAACGCGTGTTACTTACATGTCCACATTCCCTTTACAAAGTTGTCACAGAGGGAGTTAAAAGAGAGAGGGACACGGGCAGAAAGAGACAGAGAGAGTGAGCAGGGTGCAGTGTAGAGAGGCTGGAACTGAGGCCAGGACCCACAGGGCCCAAGCGGACCAAGGTGGGAGGGGGAAGGCGAGAGGGGCAGGGGCGGGGTGCGCGTCACTCCAGGCCGTTGCGGTGCCCAGGCTCGGGGGGCTGCAGCAGCTCCGGGGAGTGGCAAGGCGGGCTGCCCGCGGCGCTGTGCTCGCTGTCGGTGTCGCTGCCCTTCTTGCCGCCGCTGCCTGACCCCGCCGAGCCACCGCCGCCGCCGCTGTGCGTCTTCACGTGCTTGCTGAGGTGGTCGCTGCGCATGAAGCGCTTGTTGCAGACAGGGCAGGCGAAGCGCTTCTCGCCGGTGTGGGTCCGCAGGTGCCGCTGCAGCTCGTCGGAGCGCGTGAAGCGCTTGCCGCAGAAGAGCCAGTTGCACACGAAGGGCCGCTCGCCCGTGTGCCAGCGCAGGTGCGCCTTGAGGTGCGACGTCTTGCCGTACACCTTGCCGCAGCCCGGGATGTGGCAGCTGTGCAGGCCCTTGCGCCGCAGGCTCGCCCCGGCCGGACCCAGCCGCTCCGCCTCCTGGCAGTTGGGGCAGTCGCAGGTGGCGCGGCCGGAGTAGCGGCGGGCGGAAGAACGCGGGGAGCCCCCCAGCGGCGCAGACGGCCCTGCGCTCAGCATGGAGCCCCCAGCTCCGGCCAGCGGCGATGGGGCCGAGTCCGGGTAGGAGCCGGGCAGCACCGGCTTGAAGCCATCCATGAGGTGCTGCCCGGCGGGGCTGAGCAGGTGTGAAGAGGCGCCGCTGCTGAAGGCTGAGTGGCTCAGGCCTGAGTAATCCGAGTTGTAGCCTCCGAGCGGCGAGTGCAGCGAGGTTTGGAGCCCCCCGGCGGCTGGGTGCAGCGAGCCGGGCAGCGCCGCCGCGCCGTTCGGGTTCTGCACGTCGATCCAGCCCGCGCCCACGTCCCACCAGCTGGAGGCGCCGGCCGAGCCCACGTCGCCGGCGGCGCCCAGGCCGGGGTGCGAGGGCTTGAACCACGACTCGTATGGGTGCGCCATGCCCACGCGCGGGTAGATGCCCTGCAGCCCGTCCACAGAGGTGTGCACCTTGGAGATGAACACTGGCTGGTGGGAGCCGTCCTGCGAGTGCGCGGAGGAGCCGCCGCCGCCGCCGCCCCCGCCGCCGCCGCCGCCCCCCGATACGCCAGGGGCCTGGAACACCGAGTAGTCGTTTGCGAAGGGAGAGCTCGAGGCGGCGGCGGCGGCTGCCGCGGCAGCGGCGGCAGCGCTGCTGGAGGTTAGGGAGAAGGCGCTAGAGCCCGGCGAGCCGCCGCAACTGAACGAGTCGGTCACCAGGGCCGCAGCCGCAGCCGCCGCCGCCGCGGCAGCCGCCGCGGCCGAGGACGAGCCGCCGTTCCTGGAGGGGCCCGACACGCCGAAGCTCGAGAGACTGGAGCCCACTACGTTGCAGCTGCCGGAGGAGGAGGACGAGGAACGTTTCCAGGGGTGGAAGCCTTTGCCGAAGGAAGATGAGCTGTCCGAGAGGGAGGAGGGAGACGGGCTGGGGCTGCCGATCTTATTACAGGTAGCAGCAAGCATGGCCAAAGGAGTCGATCCCAACCTCGGTTCTTCCTGAGAGAAGGAGGAGAGGAGACGGGGTGGGGGAGGGAAGGTGGGCAAAGGGCCAGTGGGGGAGGGAGGAAGGAAATGTGCATTAGTCCTCCGGTAGCCTCCAAAACGCCCCACTGCACCCCATTTCTCGCTGCGGCGCGGCGCCACCAACTCACCTGGCTCCCCCAACAGCCCCGGCGCCCGGCTGCTTTCTACTCTACGGGAGGGGACAAGTTTGGCTGCCGGCGTCTGATTCGGGAGCAAAGCGCCATGCTAAAGAAGAGTTTGACAAGTATTCTCAGCTAAAACAACACTCTTGCGCACACAAGGCCCCAGGCACTTCGAAACAAACAAGCAAGCAAAAAGTCCAGATTGGGGAGGAAGGAAGATTCCTTTGCGGAGAAGCCTGGGGAAAAACCATTGGATTGCTTTTAAGAGCGCTACCCCTGTAATCCACAGAAGAGCTTTGAAAATCCTGTTCCGGTCCCCACAAACCCATCCTGGGTTGTTTCTCCCAGGCCAAAAGACGTCAAACTATAGGGCTGGCTCGCTCTTCCTGATTTTCTTTAAAAGAAAAAAAAAAAGTCTACAATAGTAAAAAAGAGAAAGAGAGACGGGTTCAACGTACCTGCAAGACAAGGCGGGCTGCGGAATTTTCTAAGGGGAAGAGGGAAAATCTGCAGTTTGCCCAGGAGGAAAAACTTGCTCTCTTTACCCTCGAAATCGTCGCACGTAAAATGGGCTGGGCGCACGTCTCCCGGGCGGGGAGAGGCCGGGCGCTGCGAGGTGGCTTGTCTAAATGCCCTTCGAACCTTTTCCTACTCTGAAAAAAGTGACTCTGCCCCCCTCTCCCCCTCTTTCTTTTCTCCAAACTCACTTGTATTTAAAGGGGGGAAAAAAAGCTCTCAATAGAGACTGATAGCCCGTGGCCTGGCCGGGGCGACTTTAACCCCCTCCGATCGGCAATAAAAGGAAACTAATTAAACCAGCAAGAGAAAATCCTGAGACTCACCCCTAGAAGTGAAGTTGCCATCACACAAAAGTGCCCTCCTCCTCTCAGAGGATCTTTTTTATATTGATAAATCAGAGGCAGTGTTTTTTTTAGAGGTGTGCAATACAATGATCAGTTCCGCCCATTCCACCACAATTGTAGCTCCCTCTCCGGCTTTGAAGTGCCGCGGAGGCGCGGCCAGCCAATCTGCGGCCTCGCCTGGCCGCGCCGCGCGCGCGCCGTGAGGTCATCGGCGCCGCCGCCGGCCGCCTCGGGGGGGTGTGGGGGGGTGGTGTTTGGAGCGGGAGCGGCGCGGGTTACTGTGTGTGTGTTGCAGAGCGGTTGTGTGTGTGTATAACAGTGTAACTGTGTACAAGTGTGACCAAGCTGAGAAGAAGACACTGCAGACTGAGGGATGGGATGGGGGGAGGTTGGGGGCAAGAGTATAGCAGTGTAACAGTGACGGGGGGAGGGGAGGGACAGTGCAGAGAGGGAGAGGGGGTTGTGAGTGACAGTTTAGCTGCATGTGTGACAAAGGGGGGTAAGAGGGACGGACCAGTAAAGTGTTGAGGGGAAGGGTGTGAGTGTAATGTAACTGTGAGTGACAAACCTCGGGAGAGAAGAGGGACAGTGCAGTAAAGTGTGCGTGGACGGGGGAGGTGGTGTCTCAGTGTGTTTGGTGCTGTGGGAGAGGAAGGAGTGTGAATATTAGTGTGTGAAAAGAGGGGGAGGGTGGATGAGTGTGTGTCCGCTTGATGTGGGAGAGACGAAGGCTGTGTGAATGTTTGTGTGAGAGAGAAGGGGGGAATCGTGTGTGCTTGTGTGTGTCTGTGCCACAGAACTGGGGGTGGAGAACAGGAACAGTGCAGTGAAGTGCACATACGTAAAAGAGAGACATGGTGATTTGAAGAGTGAAACTGCGAAGTTGAGTGAGGCTGAATAAATAAATATTCACAAACGCTATCACTGTCGCCAACTTCCTCTGGTTTCCTGTAGCTCAAATCTTGAGTGATTTTCCCCCCCTTAATTTCATGGATACTATCACTACATTTTAAAAGAAAATCGTATTAATACCTTCCTCTCCTTTCCTGGCTCTACAGCCGAAGGGTAGAAATTTAGGGAGGCTGAGGGGTATTTTTTTAAGAGAGTTAGGGCTTGTGTGCGCCTGCGTCAAAGAGTTGTTACTTTGCTGCGGTAGCTTTTTGTTTTTTCTTCTGAGGTGGGATTCGGCTTTGGAAGTGCAAGTCTCACTCTAGGGGAGAGGGTGTGTTTGTCCCGTGGCGATGAGTAAATTTCAATACAAAAGGATTAGATAGAGAAGGGGGTGGGAGAGTATTGTTTTTTCTGGGGGTGAGAAATTGAGCGTTTTATGGTATTTAGGAGTTTTCGCAGGAAATCCCGCCGCCTCTTTCTGAGAAAAAAAATCAGGATTTTGACTGAAATCTTTGAGTTTTATTTATCTGAGAATAGAAACAAGTTGTTGACAAATCGTGGACCACATGTATGGAGGCGTCTGTGTCTAATGGCGTTTGGGCCGGATATCTATGAGTGTGTATGCATGTCAATAGACAGTTCAAATTTGGTGGGTTTTAGAACTTGCTTGCCATTTGTGTTATTAGTTGCCTTCAGAAATGTAATTACAATTTCACTGCCACCACAAGGGAACATCATAAACTACAGAAAGCACCATACCAGTGTAACAAAAAGTCCACAGCCCTTGGAGCCCTATTGAATATTCATATGTTTAAAAAAAGTAATTCACATTTTGAAGCAGTTGCAAATGCTCCCAGAAATCTAATTTTAAGTCGGAGTTGATTAAAATGATACTAGCTGAGAGAAGTGTTTTGTTTTGACTGGAGAAACATGTTAATTTTATTATTGTTTTTGAACCTTCCTCAAGTACGTCACAGCTTCTGGAGATGTCAAAAAAAAAAAAAAAAATCCTCCTGGGGTTTACTGAACTCCAAAGTCAGGTTGTAGCATTTGTTTCATGGAGCAGAGTTGAGGCTGATGTTTGTGGTATGAGAGTGTGTTTCTGACCCCTTTTTAACAGTGTTGGGATATTGACTGTATATCATATATATCTATTGATTAAGGGGGTAAGGTACACTCTTATACTTTGAAGTAAGTGTGAAGTAAATTAATGAACTGCTTTCTTTCTCTGAAGGCTGACGCTTACCATAAATGTCGTGTTTCTCCCTGCAAGCCACTCTGAATGATTTTAGCGTGTTGAGAAGGCGTGACAGGCCAGCCCAGAAGGAGGAAGGGGTGGGGGAAAGGAGGGAACTCTGTTTAACAAATAAAAGAGAATTAACTTCATTGCTTTGGTCTCCTTCTATAATGATATTCATTTTAAGAACCTAATATACAGTTGTTCAAATTTGGGGTTTAATTCTAATCAATACCATCATCCTCAAAGGTGGAGAAAAAAAGGTTTGAGGGAAGACTCTCTTCTATGAATAGTTATTTATTTTATCTTTTTATCCTCCTATCTCTGGTAGGAAGTGTGGCAGGACTATTGAAAAGTTAAATACTGATTCTGAGAGTAAACAGAGGCATTAACCACTGTTTCCTTAAAAATGCTAGGAATTAGAAAAACAGCATCATGTGATTACAATTTTGAGTATCTACCTCTAAGATTTCATTTATATAAATTCACTTTAGAATCATGTAATTCTGCCTATAACAATGGATCACAGTATTGGTATGGATTTAATGAACACACTGGATTTCTCAGTTTGCGTAAGGTTGGCTCGCAGCAGATTTTCACAAAGGTTTGCACGTGCATCTTTCTTCATTATGGAAAAATATATTTATGTTTTCATGTATATGTGTATTCCATTTTTTCCCATTTTTAAGTTAGGTGTTTATTTTATAGTAGTAGTGTCAAAGGTTTTTTCTCATCCTACCCCCCCACCCCAAAAGAAGTGGTTAGTGTTTGTCATAAGGCATAAGACAGCAGAATTTAAAAGGAAAGACAAAGAGAATTATATAATTGACCAAAAATTAAAACAACAATAATCTTGCTTCTGGTTTCAGTGAAACTGGTCTTAATAGCAGCTCTTTCTCCACTTTGCAGAAGTGACTCTATTATTTTTGAATCGCCCACAGGAGGGAACATCTGTAATCCATTGTAGATAGAGCCTGTCCAGCAAAGCATTTCATGGCACATCCAGTTCAGTTTACTTTTGGTGATATTGATCACTGCTCTTGAGTATTATACCATAATAATATGGAGGTTTGGAAGGGGAAGAAAGACAGGAAGTGCAGCCTTTCTAACATTAATTAAAAGTTTCCCCACCGCATATGAAGTTTAAGTGCTGGCAGGGAGAGGGGTAGATGGATATTCTGCTGTTTCTTGCAAACCTGTGAGATCCACTTTCAATAAAGCTAAAATCTATTAGCATTCTGTATGCATCTGCAGCATAAATTTCATTTGAATTTCAAATTTAATAAACCAGGAGGTTTTTAATCATCCCTGGTTTTATTTGTTTGATATTAACATGCTTATTGACCGGGTCTGGTGACCAGTTTGATCATTACAGGACAGCAAAAAGTTAATTAAAACGACCACAGCCCCTTAATCATATCATCTGTCTCATCCATGTCGCTCTCTTTATTACCGGTGATGATGGATAGTCTCCCAGATTAATTTCTCTGTTTCTTCGATTTGGACAACAGCTTTTGGGACCTAATTTACATCCTGGGGACAACTTGCTCAAGTATATCTAACACCTTGCAGCTACAATATACATCAACATCTCCTTAGATGGAGTGGAGAAGGGGAGCTTTTTTGCAGCCGGGTTTGAAGACTAATCAATGCTGCAATCTGGAGCTCTTACGCTTTCACAACCAAAGAAATGGAAGGTCCAAAAAAAATTAGAGGCCTCGATCCCTGCTTTTCCTTTTCGGGGAGTGGGGAATGAAATATGCCTCTGCTGTTTGGTTAAATAGATTAAAATGTGTAGATAGAACGACAAGTAAATAAAACCATTTGTAACCATTAAGTACAAGTGGGGATTTATAGTTGAAAACATCAAAGTTATCCAGGCTTTCAAGTGTCCGGCCACACATCTACACCAAATAAGGTTTTGAACGTATTAAGTGTGGTCTGGTAAATACACAGCGCTGAAAAAGCCTAATAGAAAAAAAAAAGGACACATGAACTATATAGGCGCCTGTCTCTGCTGGGTACGTTTAAACCGGGCTCTTCGCATTCGGCTTTCCTGAGCGTTGGCAGGGACGCGCAAGCTCTGGAAGCTGACCGGCCAGTGCCCGCTGAAGACCCAGGTGCCCTGGTGGGTGCCTCTCCCCAAATAGGGAGACAGCCCCCAATCCCTGGACACTGTGCGGGGACCTCGTGCGCGGACTCGTTGGCTATTAAATAAAGCCTGAAGTAGGGTGGGGAGAGAGCCGAGCGCCGCCGGCGGCTGCGGGGAGGAGCGGTCTGGGCCAGGTTGGGGGTGTCTCCTCGCCCGGAGCTCTCTAGTCAAAGTTTCTTTCCTGCTGAAAAGAAAATCTGGCCAGGCATGGACCTGTGGATTCCTGAGGAGTGCCCTTTTGCTGTCCATTCCTGCTTTCGGGCAGCTTTACTAGGAAGTTGCCTAACATTTCCTGGGAAGGGAGGTAATAAAAGCCCCTCGCTGGTGGCAGATTGTTGAGCTGTAGGTGGGAAGGGATCAGTCAGCCAGAGCCCAGAGAGGGCTGTATTTTCCTGATAGGAAAATGGGAACTTCCATACTGAACAATAGCCCCTATTAGTGAGGCTATTCGGTTTCAAACTATCCGGCCACGTTTACAGCCGAGTCCTTACTTTCCTGGTACTGCTTAATTGGATGCATTTGTTGACCACAGCGAAGCAGTAGTGACTCTTGATCTACTTGCATAGGATCTCCGGCTGGATGCAAAGCCTTGCCTTGGTGACTCTTTTTAAATAAATAGGACTGCTTGAGAAAGCACATTATTTCTTAATTGACTCGATCCCCCCCCACCATCACACTGCTTAATATTTATTCTTTTTCTCTGACGCTTCGAAACATTCAAAAGTTAGGGACGTTTTAATTGAAAGAGACTCATCTAACTTAGGATATTACATCCTTTGATTCCCTTTAGCTAGGGCATTCAAATTGTCTATATTCAGAAAGACAAGGGAGAGTTTTCCAGTATATCAATCATATGAATGTATTGGTAAATTCATAGATAGGAAAAATATGAAGATATTTAGCCAAATTGGTATTTCTTCCTATAGTAAAGGAAGAAAAATCATAATTCCTTATTTGTTGTATGCATGCATAATGTTCATATCATCATAGTATGTTGATATGATCGTGTGCTAGGTCTACAGGCAGACGTGTACTCTATGGTATATGTCGTATTCATCTCCCTGACAGCCCACAGATGAAATTGATAATTAATTCTACAGCACTTCATATTTCTCTTTCATCACGTAAATGAAGGAAACACATGTAGGGAAAAGAGAGTTTGCTCATTTGGGGGTGGTGTGTGTGTGTGTGTGTGTGTGTGTGTGTATTCTTGTTGTGCAAGGCAGGAGAGAGAAAGAGAGAGGCTTAGACATTCAGACAAGTTTGTCCCTGATTTTTTCCTAGAGTGGATTTGTTTCGGCTGTTTTCTCTTTTGGTATTATATATCACTTTCTCACAGCTAACACGCAGACTTAAAAACTACTAAATTCTTATCCTCAACAATATTGATTTCTTTTCATTCTGTTCTATTACTAGAGGAGGTAATGCTCCCAGATTACCCCGTCGTCTCCACCAGACGGGTGACAATTGCAATCGCAGTTTCGGGAAGATAAATGTTACTCTGGGAATTGTGTTTAATTACAAATAATCTAGGAGCTGCACCGGGTCTCTAGGTTTAACTGCACATGTGTTCACATCATTGTACAAGGTTTACAAATGGGTGATATTTGTGAAAGGGGATACATTTCGCTTTTCTAAAATCAGGGGACAAACTAGGATGCCCCCACTTGGGGTTTGTCTCAGAGATAACACAGACCAAAAAACACCAATAACAAAAAGTTGGGGCCTCAGAGTACTTGAAAGCGTAAGAAAATTTTTTTCCATTGACGTTTACCTTCAGATCAATTTTATGAAAATGAAAACCTGAAAATAAACCAGTCTTTGTTGAGTTCTTAAAATCTCTTAATGTAAAACCATTTTTGTAGAGAGCATTTCTAAACTCACAGATTCAATTTTCTTTTCTTTCTTTCTTTCTTTTTTTTTCCTCGCAGCCCTGTAGATTTTCACTGAAATAGCCCAATGGTTATTTTTTACAGTTCCTCTTGTAACTCAGCTGCTACCTTTGTGTGTCTGATTCTTTGCTTCTACGGCAGCTCAATTAGTGTTGTTTGTGTGTGTGCTCGCTTTTTTTTCTAATAGTCTTATTAACAAAAAAAAAAAAAAAAGGTGGCGAACAGGTTATTCTCTTAACCTGACCTGGCTGTAAGAGTAAGATGAGCAGCACTGAACAGATGTCCCCATTTAAGCCGTTCTTTTCCCACATGCCTGCTGGATATTGCAGGCGCGCAGGAAGCTCGCTTCAAACCTGGCCCATTTCAGGCCATAATGGCCACGTTATTTCGGCCCAGTGAACACGAACAAAATCGCGTGCTTTAGAATCATTCGACTCTGAGTCCAGGAAAAGCAGGGGGTGTGGTGGCAGTGGGGGTGGCTAGGGAGGGGTGTGTATGAGGGGGAGCTGGGGTGGGGAGCCGATTTCATCTCGGATCGCAGGAACAGAACTTGCTCAAAAGAATTTTTCCCCAGCAAATATGGTATAATTTACAGCGCAACTTAATAATCCGAGGGGCAATGCAAAAGCCCTTTGCGTTGTAAACCGCTTCTAATTACCTGCCAGAGCAATTAGCTGACTATCACGAAGAAATTAGATCGCTCAATGTAGCATAAATAATGCGAATAATTTTGTAAGAAGAATGGAAAGCGAGACCTGGTGTTTCTTTATAAGGAAATAACACCTCGTACTGTACGAGCTCTCCATGAACACATATTAATGTCCAGGCATGCATGGCAATGAGTCCGAGCAGGAGCCCTCTGGCTGCGGTTCAGCACTTTTTCCGTTTACGTATGCGGGGTGAAAGTCGGCTTCCAGGCGTTCGATCTCCAGTCTTCCAGCTCACAGTAATTAACACATAGCGACTTCAATGGGAAAACCTGTTTTCCAGATGATTTTTACAATGCAGCTTTATGTCTCATTTGGCAGTTTAAATAGCTGGAGTTGTTTTCTGGCTTCATCTCTACTATCATCTGTTGAGCATATTTTGCTTAGTATATTGAATCCCACCCAAAACTTGGGTACAGGCTTTCTCTAACTTTTTTTTTTTTTTTTTGAAGAAGTGGGGATATCAGAAGTCACTCTGAGGACACTAGGGCAAAGAATGCTTGTGGGGACGTGAAAGATATCTGCTTTTCTGAATGAGGTTGTACAGTATATTGGAATATTTTTTGTGTGCCTCACTTTAACTTTTTATTTAAAAATCTACCTCAGTCATTTTATATATGTAACTCATTTCTCTTGACTGAGTGATTCCTATAGGGGGATTCATATGGTGAGTTCACACATTTCTAAAAGATTTTTGAAGAGTAAACAGAAAACCCAATTTTGGAGGAAAGCTGACCGTGCATTTAGGTGTCTGATAACACCATCAAGCTCTTTGGAATTTACTGGGTTTGTAAGTCACAAAGGAGAAAACAGATTCAAAGATGTTTGGAAATCGAATATGTGCGCCAACACCTACACACACACACACACACACACACACACACACACACACACACAAGCTGTTGCTCACAGCTCTACGCGTTCCAGTGCCGTCAAAGTGAAGGGAGTCACGGGTCCCTCTTTCCCTTGTGAAAGAGATGGGTTATGCGTTTGGGTCAAGTTGAATCGGCCTGCAGAGCTTCCATGGTAATCGAACTGGACGTCTGCATTGGTCACTGCAAAGGGTGTCTTGTGAACCCTGGAGTAGCTTGGTCCCGCACAGCCGTCGGGGTGAGTCCCGCCCCCGCAGACCCTAGTGGATTGGGGTTAGCGCCGCCACACCCCCATACCCCGCTCCTCCCTACGCATCGCCCAGGTCATGTGTGAGCATCTTTCATGCCTGTTTTCAGTGAATTTTTGCAGGACTTCCCAGTGGTCTTGGCCCAAACAGCCTCACATGCCCAGTGTCCTCCTTCTGAGAAGACAGAGACGGTTTGGCTTGTGACTGGAGAGTTCTAGATGGAAACGGAAGGAACCTCAGTGATTAATTTCGTCAACGCAGCCTACAAATTGGGTTACTGCTGCTTACGGCATCACGTCTATGCAGTCCTCCTCCCTCTTCAGACAGGCGCTAGCCACCTCAGGCTCATTTCCAGGAGCTCAGGGCTGCAGGGTTAGCGGGAAGGATGGATACAAGCCTACAGAGAGGGGGACCCACTTAGCAGATACCGCCCCCACTCTAGAAGGTGTTGGAAATAAAATATCTACAGCAATTCTAGGAAATTCGTGACATGATGCGCTAAACACTTGAGTTCAAGGGCGTCTACCTTACCCGCGCGGTCCCCCTTCCAAATCCAGACAGAAACGCCCATCTCGACTAAAGGAGGTGGCACGTTTTCATTGAAGGCTTGACAAGTAACGACTTCTGTACTCAGCAGAGGTTACTTTTCAAGAGGAAATAAAACCTTGATTCTTGCTTATGGATTCTGGAAAAGTAATAGTTTGCTCAGATACTGAGAACGCAATTTTCCACAATCGCCTCACCGGAACGTAACCGACTCACGGAATTGCATTTTGCAGCTCGGTTTCTCCCTAACACTTAGCACCACCCCTCCCCCAACGTCGCTGTGAAGATTCTCTCTCTTAAATAACAAGGACCCTGCTGGCCACCAAGGAAGGCTGCTGCCCCATTTTAATTCAAAACAAGACCAGGACTGCAGGGTTTAGAGAGTGGGAGAGTGAGGTTCCAACTTTTTCCTCTTGAAATGTCTGCACTTAACCCGCAATAGGCAATATAGTCCTTTTTTCCTTCCCCGTTGTCTTTATTTAAAGGTTTCTTTCTCAAATTTTTTGCAGTTTCTTAAGGTGAGATAAATAAGCTGAACTAATTATTGTCATGTCTGTAATTGCTCTAAAAACATTTTCCAAAGGGGCCTCATAACGCAAACACATAGCTCTTTGATCAACACTGAAGAAAGCAAACATTGGAAGGACCAAAGCCCACTACTTTGGAGTCTACACTCTACATTTACAGCCCTGAAATGGAATGGCCATTACCTTCAAAAGGGCAGCTATTAACGGCAGAACGTTCTCATTTTTCTGTAGGTGGTACTTCAAGTAGTTTTTTCAAGATGACACCTATCCTAACAGAGGCATAACCCCCGCCTCACCTCAGCCTCACCACCGTGAAGCTGGAAAAAACAGTTGCTGCAAATTGAAACGATTTGACTAGTACTGTCCAAGGTCAGTTTATTTGAAGCTTTCTGTATAAAAATGTTGGAAGAACTAAGGAATCCACTTCAAAACTTTTTCTGCTCTGGTTCAAGAAGAAGCTTCAGAGAACAAAAGGAAGACAAAACTGATTTCTGCAATTCTGGCATACTTATCAATTGGAACTCTTGTAGCAAACTAATAAAAGCCAAAGTCAAAGCAAAAGAAGCATTGTTTGTTGTTGCTAAAAGACACCCGCACTATCGATTTTATTGACTGACTGGTATCATGGCATTAAAAAGAGTGTTTTGCTCAATTTCAGTGTTTCAACAGATTTTAGCAGATTGAACTGAAAATAGGCCAATTGATATACGTAAAGTTTCAAAATAAACCTTAGACAGATATGCACAACTTGTTTTATTAGGCGATTTGCTGTTGATTGACCAGCTGAGTATTGACCAAAACTGTTCTTTCTCGTAAGCTTCGGTGATTCGAATTTCCTTCCCCTTAGGTACCTAAGATTTAAGAACAGAAATTCCAGAACGGTCAGAAATAAGTAGGAAAATTGTAGGTTTAGAAATCTGCGGGAGGAAATTAAAGTCAACTTTAATTGTTGACTTTAAAAAGGCCTGATCTGTGCAAGTTCATAACTCAGCTGGAGGGGAGAACCTCGCGGATATCACGTAATGCGTCGCCAGCCACCACGCTTTGCGCAGGGGCAAGACTCGCGGAGACCGCCGTAGCCACAGGAAGCCGCGAAGATCCCTGCGTTCCCGCGATTAATTGTCCGGGCAACCGCAGAGGTGCTCCCGCTCTCGGCTTGCACGTATCCCCGGGGTGTTTTGCCCTCCAGAGGGTACTTTTGGTTTCATGTCCCTTCTCTGTGCTGTGGCTATCTAAGAGTTCGGGAGACAGGCAAGGAAAAACCCAAGACTGTAGCCGAGGGGTGGGGTAGGGGGATTAGAAGGAAGAGGAGACGCTCCCCCTCACATCCGCCTGCAAAGGTGGCAACCGCCCAGCGTTTTTCCGCAGCTGAAGCTCCCCAAGAAGTCAGCTTAGTATCCCGTCCTTGGGGACTCTAGGATAAAAGGTGAGTAGTGGACAACTTTCCCCACCCGTCGCAGTGGGGAAGAAATGAGCGACGGTTGTCTGGGAGGCGGTCAGGAAGACCTTGCAAACGAGGGGTCGTCGGCCTTCCCGGCAGTCTTCCGGAGCCTGGAGCCGGAATCTCTGACAGACCGGCACCCAGCAGTCACAGAATCTGCACTCCCCCTTCTTTTCTCCCCTCGCCCCCGCCCCCACCGCGTTTGCCGGCCGTCCCGGGACCCGCGCGCCAGCCACTGCCGGCCTAGCGCGCAGGCCCGCGCCGCCTCGCACCTTCTGGCCCCGGGCGCAGGCCGCCCGCCGGGGGGCACACGCGTCCCCGCCCGCCCGCGCGGTGCGGGCTGCGGCGGCAGCCGGAGCGGGAGGCGGAGGCGCGGGCACAGGGCTTCGCCGCGGCCCGGCCCAGCCCCGCCCCGCCCCACCCTCCGGCCCTCCCCTCCGCTTAGCCGCGCTCTCCCGCCGAGCGCCGCCGCCGGCTCCGCGCTTGGCCCGGCTCGGACGCCGCCGGCCTCCGCGGCTTCCCGGCCTGGAAGGCTGTGTCGGCTCCCGCCAAGGGGGAGGCACCATCCCGCCCCGCGGCGGTCATTTCGCGGGGACTCCCGGGCCGTCCACAGAAGCCTCTTTCCGCGGGCCGGACGGGACGGGAGTCGGGTGTGAGGCGGCGGCTCCTTACCCTGGCACTCAGCCGCCCGCCCCGCTCCTCCTCTTTCCCTCCCCGGTCCCTCCTCCTCTCCCACCCCCCGAGGGTTCGCACACCCCGCGGGCGGGAAGGTGCCGCCCTCGGGGCGGACAAAGGGGCAGGCCGGGCGGAAGGGGGTTGCGGCCGGCACGCGCGGCCGCGGGAGGGGCCCGCCGCGCCCTGGCCGTCGACCTGACTCCTGCTGGGCGGCCGGCGCGGCCTAGGGGCGGAGAAAGGTGGGCGGTGAGGCCGGGGCGGGGTGCCCACCCCCCGCCGCTGGGGCCGCAGGGGTGCGGGAGGGGGTCGCGGACAGGTCAGGGGGCCTGGGACCCATCCCACCCGGGCGGTGGTTGAACCTCCTGCTCCCCTCGTCTCCCCCTCCAGGTTTTGACCCGACTGGATGTAAAAGCTCCTTTGGAAAATTTATATTCTCGTTTCTCTGTCAGCGATAATACATCAGAATCACCCAAAGGGCTAGTTAAACGCAGATTGCTGGGCCCCATCGCCAGAGCTTCTGCTTAAGTAGGTCTGGGGTGGGGACGGCTAATTTGCATTTCCAAGTAGTTCCCACGTGATGCTGAGCTGCAGATTCGGGTACCGCACTTGAGAATCACTGCTACACCATTCCTTCCTCACCACTCTTCCCGTAGAAGTGGGGAGAGGATCTTCCACAGGGATTCCCAAATGCACTGCTTGTGTTCTCACTGCCAAGGCAGTCTTACCTCCTGAAGGTAAGCTGTATATCGAGTATGAATGGGATTTTCTTGCCAGAAGCTCTAAATTCGAGACTGACCAAATGCTGCAGTGTAATCCTAGCGCCAGTGGTGCTTGAGAAAGTGAGGCTGCATAGATGTGAACGCCATAGTTCAGCTGGTCATTTCCCCACACTGAAAGCCTGAACCAGAGAGATAGGTCCTGCCTCTCCAGCACAAATTCAAAAGGGAATCAAGTAATTCCCTTTTGGTATAAAGACAATCTCCTGTCTGCTTTTCTTTCTAAATTTTTGATTTTTTTCCGTCCTATATTCTCCATATTTTTGTTTTATATTTTACTGAGGGACCTGAAAGTGTTAAAACAGGGCACAAGAACTAGGTAAGCAGAAAAGATATTGGAAAGAAACTTTTTTAAAAAGCCACATTACTGTTGAAAATTTCTCTGTTGTTTTTTAAAAGCATATCTATGTATTTAAAGGGAACATAATTAATCTTATCATTTTAAATGCACCCCCTGCACTCTCAAATCTGGTTCCGCCAAAAAATTTATTTGAAAATCTAGTGTGAAATGTATTTTGACATTCCAATCCAGTGAGCGTTAGTTGAGGAAAACTCCCGAAAAAGAGACATGCTAAAGTTTTCTTATCCCCAGTGGGCGGTGTTAATCATCTGGTTTGAGCCTTGTAGGTTTCATTGTCAAATACTTGGGTTCTCTCAAAGGGAAGAAAGTTGGGGACTTGCATTCACTGTTTTTAAAGAGGAGATTAAACACAAAATCGATTTAATGGAGCATCTGTAATCTTAAATACAAGAAGTCAAGAGCTAAAGCTATAATAGAAAGGTTAGCTTTCCTCCATTGTTCACACACTCTAACTCATATTTTTGGAACTTAATTATCAATGAAAGCCACTACATCAGTGCAATACAGTATAGGCAAATTACAAGAACCTTTTACTTCTCCCAACTGAGTTTAAATTGCAAATCTTAACAGTGAACAGTGTGCTTTTGGCACTGAATATTCAATACAGTGAAATGTGTTTTAAGTGAACCACCCAAGGGCCCAGGAACATTTGCTTAATAATGATACTTTGCAATTCTATAGGGCCTTTCAGGCAAAGATCTCAAGTGGAATGCTCTTTAACTATACCCTGCATGGGAAACCTTGGGAATATTTTAAAGTGCTCACTTAAGGTCTATTGGAAAGAATCTTTAGTATAGATTTCACAGTATGGTTTTAAGAAATGAGGTACTGCCGAATGTTCGATCTCAGGGTATCATATTCGTGGGGGTTTGATGGGTACTGAATATTTATTAGTTATTTAATGTGAAGCTTAAAGTGTATATTTCCCCAAACTTTTTATTTTGAAAAATTTCAGACCTACAGAAAAGTTGAAATAATAGTACAATGAAACATTTCAGTGAACACCCATATTCCTTTCATCTAGGTTAACATTGTTAACATTTTGTGACAATTGCTTAGGTTCTCTCCCTCTCTCTCTCCCTTTAGATAGATAGATAGAAAGAGAGAGAGATAGATAGATAGGTGTCAACATACTGTACCTAAATAGGTAGATATGGAATAAAATTGTTTTCTTGTTTGTATATTCATGTACATGCACATAGTTCTGTCTCTACCCATTTAAATTATGAACATCATTGCACTTCACTCTTAAATGCTTCAGCACACTTCTGGTAAAGGACATTCTTTTGTCTACCTATAATGCCTATATAGAATATATTCTTATTGTTGATTTTTAAAAAGCTTTCTATTGACTTTATTTTTGAGTTCAGAATGTCCATAAATTTTATCAGTGTTGTCTGTGAACTTAGGAAATGAGATTTAAGCCAATGCTGGCATAAATAATCTAAAATACTATTGTATTACCTAGGTGTCTTGGGAATTTAAGAACCTGATTAAAGAATTATTATAGAAACAATATATACTAAGTATTTTGAAATCAGATTTCAAAAACAATTCAAGAAACAGAAGACCTTTTTGACATGCTATGGAACACGAGACGAACATTTATATTCCAATCCAAGCCCCTCTCCCCCGCAAATTTAATCTGCTTTTACCTTAATTAATGTTTGATCTAAATTTGCAGAATAATTGTGTTAATTATCCACTTCATTTTGCTAGCTAGTGTAGACTTGACCAAACTGAAAATAGCATTGGCAGTTATGTACTTTGAGAAGTGTATGCAGACAATTTACATAATTTAGCCAAAATGGCCAATTAATTGGTGTAATTATGAATGTCTAGACTTGGCCTTTATGGATAAGCAGAAGAAGTAAACCCACTCCTCTTTCCAATGGTTGCCCTCCCCTAGCTTTAAAGATCCATATTTTTCTTGTATTGAATATTTTTACATTCCTAATTTAAAATATTCTTATATCTTTTATAATATAGGCATGTTAATTAAAAGTAATTATCCAAAGGCTATCAAGTACATCTTCTTGCCTCTTACAAGTGCTTGAATTATGGTATAACTTAATGTGTGATTTATCCCACTTTTGGAAATGTATATAATTACATATTTACCTCTGTAGTGTTAGTGCCTTATACTTAATATTCACTCATTAGCATCATTCTCTCTTCTATGGAAAGTCAACTTCTAACTGCGTGGACCTTAAAGCCATCTTACAAATAAATGTTGATGAATTTTTGCAGTTTTTCAGATGTGAAATTCATACAGCTTTATGTAAGAATTAGCGGGAACTTTAAATTTTATACATACCATTACCTCCTTGGGTTAGAATCACTGTTACTTTAACTATTTAAATGTAATTTAATGTTTTCTTTTATTCTTATGTAAATAGCTCACATTTTTAAACATGTCTCTCTACTATATTTCAATAAAGTCTTTATCTTCTAAAGCTATTTGTCAAGGCAAAGCAAAAGTGCTGATGGTTGTGTTAATCCTATTAAGCCAAGAACTGCAGAATGAATAATTTTAATCAGAATTTAAGCTTCAGAAATGTACGACCTAAATTATAAAACATGTTTTTTGACAACTAGTAATGGTTATTGTCTCTGTCCCTGGGAAATTTCTTAGTACTAGTTAACGTAAAGAAATTGAGAATAAAAGTACTTTTACAATTGATATACTTGTCCATACATTGGAGAAGCTATATGTATAATGAATACTGACTTATAAATTGGGAAAACTGGTTTCTATTTCCAGTTTCCCCACTGATTCTCTGTATTAGGTTAGATGACATATCACTTAACCTGCTTGAGCCTCAGGTTTTTCATTTCTAAAATAGGGCTATTACTTGCCCTGCCAACTCCACAAGATGGCTCTGAGGCTCCAATGAGATAAGGTATCTGAAATAGCCCTTTTTACGGAGCACCTACTGTAGGGAAAAAAATCCCCCCAAACAAAAAAAATAATCAATAGACACCTGATTTCAAGATATTTACTGTCACTGAGTAGGAGAGGAAAAGTGCAGGAAGTCACCAGCACAACATATGGTAGAGAATTGAATATGTGTTTAATGAGTTGTACAAATCATTACTTTGGGTCAGTAGGGAGTTTCAAGAAGACAAAACCTAAGGGTCTTTGGTGGATTATAAGAAGATACATGTAACAGATGTGGAACATTCTGAAGATTAAAATTTTCATTTTTCAGATTTTTTTTGGGTAAACCTAAGACACATCTAGAGCTGCCCTTATTATTTGACACATGTGATAAAGCTATAGATGGAGCTGTAGCATATAATATATACATATGTGTATATATACACACACACATATAATTAAAAGGTAATAATGAGTTAGGGAAAAACTAATTGTTGGTGTTTTGCTTGGATTATCGGGTAAAATGGTGTTCTGAGACTTAATCTGTAAATACTACCTTGTACCAGTATCTTGTATACATAAAAAAGACAGCTGGCTTAAATTTTTTTTTTCATTGAAGTAAATGGGGCTCCAAGACTGTCATTCTGTTTTGTTTGTCAGGGGTGAGGTCCTGCCCACTTTGGGACACTGCTCTACATCTGTCATTCCATTCACCAGTGAGTCTCAAAGTCAGGACACTACAGCTGTCCTGTTCTTTTCAACCTTTTCTGTGATGGAAGAGATGAGATGACTGGCTGGCTGGTCAAGGGTTTATCGCATATTCAGTACTTCTGTACAAGTACTATCCTGTAATTGTATTGTTCTCCCCTTTATTTGTAGAGCAGAACTTTTCAGTCTGAAAGGTCATTGGAATGTTTATTTTACTATGTGTCCCTATTTAATTATTTTGCTTTGAGTTGTGTTTGTTAATAAAACAATGATGTCAAACTGTTAGCCATAATTTATGTTCTACCATGCACATTCGTGTATTTGCATAGCCAGGAATAGTTAGTGAATGGAAGAGGAAAGGACAAGGTTCAGGTTAGGTTTCCTTCCAAATAAGGACTAATCTGTTGACGTCCCACATAAGACATGTGGACATAAGCAAAGAGTCTTTTGTGTTTGGAAGTAGCAAATTCTACTAATTCGGAATTAATGGCTTGGATTTGTCAGAGGAACTTGAATATAGAGAATCAAATGATTTTTCTATCGGTTGGTGACTGGGCTCGTTCTGGCTAAACTCTGCAGCTTTGAGTTGAATGGAATTGGTGGAGACAAAATCAAAGTTCATTTGCACTTTCTTTTTCCTTGGCTGGTGTGTGGTTGTGTGTTTGAATTAGTTTTTAATCATCCCAAAATTTTTGATGGTAAAGTAGTAATTCTAATTTCTTGCCCCAGAAATTTAGATCACTCTACAGGTGGGTTTGGGGCAGTTCCAATGACACAGACTTTAGAGCCAACAAACAGCACACCAAGTTCCTAGGAAGACTCTAAATACAAATTGTGGGAGAAATACATGAATTCTGAAGATATTTTCCATTTAGAAATTCAAAATTATTTTCTAGACCTAAGAGTATTTTGCCAAAGAATACCATGCCCAGCTACTTACCTTCCAGAGACTTAGTGACATAAATAACCAAGAATATGAGATTTCTACACACACGAATACATACCCAGAGATTTGAGCAGAGTAACTAGAATTAAAACTAAATAAAACACTAAATAAGAAAAAGAAAAGAACTTTATTACTTCTTTTTAATTGTTGAGAAAAAATGAGAAGACTTTTTGTTATTTGGAAGATCAGTCTGTCAGCTATTACAACTGTACTGTAGATTTTAGCAAGATGGGAGTCATTTAACCTAAAGCTAGCTGTGACTGCATCCGGACTTCAGCTTCAAGTAACTCTTAGGTTTGCCTGTTCTTTTTCTTTCAGCTTCGTTTCTATTCTAAACTGTTAAATGTTCAACAGCAGAGAAATCAGAAAATTGCCTTAATTACTCTATTATGTTCTACCCAAATCCCCAGGAAGCATTGTAATAAGGCATCTGCGAGGGTGCTATCTGATAGTCCTTGCTCAATTGCTATGAACTTGAATGCATAATCTTGAAGCATGGCCATCACATCCTTTGTGTTCTCCCTTGAGTCTCAGTTGTTTTTAACCTTGGCTGTACTGTCATACTCTCTTGAGAAGGTGTCAGAAATCTTGATGTCTGGGCCTGACACTCAGAGGTTGATTTAATTCGTCTGGAATGTGGCCTGGGGATTGGAATTTTGAAAACTCCTCCAAAGAGTTTTGACAGATGATTCTAATTTACAGCTGAGGTAGGAAACCATGGACTCAAGGGTGGACTGTTTGGAGTATGCTCAAGAGCTTACTTGAGGAGTTTGGCAGCTCCTCTCCAGGTCTTTCCTGCAGGTCTTCAGTTAGAGCTGACAATCCCAAATATCTACAGGAGAGAAGCAGGTAGGGTAAGTTACATAAATTCAGAATGGGGCCAAAGTAAACAGGATTCAGAGCCCTGTAGTTTAGACACTTTTCTCATTTAATGACCTTAATATCCTGCACTAAATGACTCCATTTGTGTTAAAACTGTTGCCTTAGAGTTTAAACTCTTTTTTTTTTTAAACGGAAGTGTGACTGGCCTACAATAATATGTTAGTTGCAGGTGTACAACATGTTGGTTCTTTATTTCTGTACATTACAGAATGATCACCATGATAGGTCTAATTATCATCCGTCACCATAAAAAAGCTATTACTGGGCTTCCCTGGTGGCGCAGTGATTGAGAGTCTGCCTGCCGATGCAGGGGACACGGGTTCGTGCCCCGGTCCTGGAAGATCCCACATGCCGTGGAGGGGCTGGGCCCGTGAGCCATGGCCGCTGAGCCTGCCTGTCCGGAGCCTGTGCTCCGCAACGGGAGAGGCCGCAACAGTGAGAGGCCCGCTTACCGCAAAAAAAAAAAAACAAACAAAAAGCTATTACTATATTATTGACTATATTCCCCATGCTATACAGTTCATCCCCATAACTCATTTAGTTTTCAACTGGAAGTTTGTACTTCTTAATTTCCTTCACCTCTTTCACTTATCTCCCATCCCTCTCCCTTCTGGCAATTACCTGTTTGTTCTCTATATCTATGAATCTGTTTCTGTTTTCTTATGTTTGTTCGTTTTTTCAGATTCTACATGTAAGTGAAATCATACTGTATTTGTCTTCGTCTTATTTCACTTAGTATGATACACTCTAGGTCCATTCATATTGTCACAAATGGCAAGATTTCATTCTTTTTTATGGCTGAGTAATATTCCATTGTGTATAAATATACCACATCTTCTTCATCCCTTCACCTATTGATGGACACTTTAGGTTGCTTCCATATCTTGGCTATTTTAAATATACTGCAGTGAACATAGGGGTACACATATCTTTTCGTATTAGTGTTTTTGTTTTCTTTGGGAAAATACCCAGAAGTGGAATTTCTGGATCCTATGGTAGTTCTATTTTTATTTTTTTTTAGGAAATTCCACACTCTTTTCTATAGTGGCTGCACCAATTTATAATCCCACCAACAGTGCACAAGCGTTCCCTTATCTCACCAACCCTTGTTATTTGTCGTCTTTTTGATGATAGCCATTTTGACAGGTGTGATATCTCATTGTGGTTTTGATTTGCATTTCCCTGATGATTAGTGATGTTGAGCATCTTTTCCTGTGTGTATTGGCCATCTGTATGTCTTCTTTGAAAAAATGTCTATTTGGGTCCTTTGCCCATTTTTAAAATTTGTTTCTTTTTTGATGTTGAGTTATATGAGTTCTTTGTATGTTTTGGATATCAACCCCTTATCAAATATATTATTTGTAGGGATCTTCTACCATTCAATAGGCCATCTTTTCATTTTCTTGATAGTATCCTTCACTGTGCAAAGCTTTTTAGTTTGATGTAGTCCTATTTGTTTATTTTTGCATTTGTTTTCCTTCCCTGAGGAGACAGATGTAAAAAAAATATTGCTAAGACTAATGTCAAAGAGCATACTGCCTGTGTTTTCTGCTAGGAGTTTTATGGTTTCATGTCTTACATTTAAGTCTTTAATCTGTTTTGAGTTCTTTTTGTGTGGTATGAGAAAATAGTTTAGTTTGATTCTTTTGTGTGTAGCTGTCCAGGTTTCCCAGCACCATTTATTGAAGGGGCTGTCTTTTCCCCACTGTATATTCTTGCTCCCTTTGTTGTAGATTAAATGACCATAGAAGTGTGGGTTTGTTTCTGGGCTCTCTATTCTGTTCTCTCAATCTATGTCTGTTTTTGTGCCAGTATTATATGGTTTTGGTTACTGTAGCTTTGTACTATAGTTTGAAATCAGGGAGCAAATTCTTCTTTCTCAAGATTATTTTGGCTATTCAGGGTCTTTTTTGTTTCCATACAAATTTTAGAATTTGTTCTAGTTCTGTGAAAAATGCCATTGGTATTTTGATAGGGACAGCATTGAATCTGTAGATTACTTTTGGTGGTATGGCCATTTGAACAATATTAGTTCTTCCAATCTATGAATATGGTGTATCTTTCCATTTGTTTGTATCATCTTAGGTATTAGCATAGGTTGTTTATTTGACATTTTTCTGATTTCCAGAGGTAGGCTTGTATCACTTATAAACTTTCCTCTTAGAACTGCTTTTGCTCTGTCCCATAAATTTCGGATTATTGTGTTCCCATTTTCATTTGTCTCCAGGTTTTTTTTTTTTTTTGATTTCTTTAGTGATCCATTCATTGTTTAGAAGCATATTGTTTAGTCTCCATGTGTTGTGTTTTTTGCAGTTTTTTTCTTGTAGTTGATTTCTAGTCTCAAACTGTTGTGTTCAGAAAAGATGCTTGATATGATTTCGGTCTTCTTAAATTTACTGAGAGTTATTTTATGGCCTATCATGTGATCTATATTGGAGAATGTTCTGTGTGCACTTGAAAAGAATGTGTATTCTGCTCCTTTTAGATGTAATGTTCTAGGGCTTCCCTGGTGGCGCAGTGGTTGAGAGTCTGCCTGCTGATGCAGGGGACATGGGTCCGTGCCTTGGTCCGGGAAGATCCTACATGCTGCGGAGCGGCTGGGCCCGTGAGCCATGGCCACTGAGCCTGCACATCCGGAGCCTGTGCCCCTCAATGGGAGAGGCCACAACAGTGAGAAGCCCGCGTACCACAAAAAAAAAAAAAAAAAAAAAAAAAAAAAAAGATGTAATGTTCTCTCTATATATCTATTAATTTTATCTGTTCTAATGTGTTGTTTTAGATTTTAAACTCTTAAAAGGCATTGTTCTTTCCTTATATAATACCATGTACCTGGAAGCACGTTGTAGATATGTTTAAATAATAGTTATTTCAGCTCTCTTTCATCATACCCCTCCCCTGACACATGTACAATAAATTCAGCCTAATGTTGTTATTATTGTATTAGGGAAAAAAATCGAAGTTGAATATTTCTCCATTGATAGTTACAGGGAAAGGAATCCTCTCTCAGAACTTTATCTGTAGAAACCTACTCTTGTACTCTTGATCTTTATCTTTTAAAAAAATTCTTATAAATTCTTTATAATAATTCTTAAAAACTCCTTTATAAATTCTTATTATAATTTTCCAGTTAATCCTCTGAGGTGTTTTTGGGCAGTCTACTGGTAATCCTAATTTTGTCTCTCCTTTAATCATAGTTTACAATTTCTTATTTGCATTTAATTTTGAAAGTGGAAAGTTTGTAAGTTTGGCACTAAAACCTTACTTGAATGGATGTGAGGCTGTTTTGGTTTTTTGTTTCCACTTTGTGTCACTGTTTATACAATTTAATGTAGAAATATTGTTGATTACAGACTGCTGCATCAGTTTCTGTTATTATGTAGTATGTAGAAAATTAACTTTTCTAAAATGTGAAAAATTTTAAATTCTGGAATATATCTAACCCCAGAGTCAAAGAATGTGGACTGTATTTATTCCTTTACCTTGATGTGTTTAGTTTTTTACCTCTTTACATTCCTATTTACTGTCTAAATCCCTACTTAATAATTTTTATTGAAAATCTAATCTAAAATTATAACTATTTTGTGCATGCATTTGGCACTAAGTTCTTTTCTAGTCATGAAGAGGTTGATTTTTCTACTTTTCATGATGGTGAAGTTGATTCTGCCATATTTCTTCAGCAGAGGAAACAGCCACCAATTGTGACAAAAGCTTTATGTATTGAAGGAGAAAAATTGTACTCAAAAGAATAAAGTTGACTAGAGTTTGCCTTTATCCAAATATGTTTAAATCCCTCATATAGACTCTGAAAAGTAGCATGAAATACTTTTATCCTCCCTTCACCTAACTAAAGGCCACTGGGAAGCTATACAGCTGTATAGCAGGTAGTCATAACAATCAAATTATATACTTAATCTAGTCAGTTAACTACTGGTGATGATGATTATTTTAAATTGCACCTATACTCATCATGTTGGTTTCTTTTTAATGAATAAAGACAACAAATCTAATTCCATTATCAAAAGCTACCTCGATGTGAATAGTTTCTGAAGTAAATGAGATTTAGGGACTTCTAGTTAAATATAGCACATTGAACATGTATTATTTCTTGTCTTCTCTTCAGAAACCTATCAAAATAATAATGGAAGAACATGAGAGAGCAAAGTAGAACCAGAAAGTAAACCGAGAAAAAAATAGTCATGGAATCCAGGAAACAATCCAACCAAAGAAAATAGGTGAAGGAAAGAGTGACAAATGGGTAATTAGGTTTAGAGAGAGCCACCAATCTGTATTGAAACAGGAAGCTATGGGAGGGAGGATTTCAAGAAAAAATACAGAAGTAATGGGTTATTTGATGTGCATAAACCTTTAGAAAAATTGATGAACATTTGACAAATGTTATAGCCTTTGGGGAAAAAATAGCCATAAGCACATAGAAAACTAAATCAATGTGAAATCAATGAAATTAATACCTACAGGAAAAACAAAAAAGCTTAATGAGAGAGGAAACATAATAAGAAAATACCACTTGGCTCAATAGTAAATGATATTTATGTAGTTGTAATAGAGTAAATATCAATTATTGATCTAAATAAAATTTTTGAGGTAATTATATTGGGTGGATGGGGGAGATAAATGTGTATTTTTTTGGAAGGGAGGTGAGGTGGTATAAGAGATCTCAATCATCATTCATATCATCCATGTTAGAAAATCAATAGGTGATACGAAAAAATTTTATATACTTACAATTTGAAAATAGGTACTTAATTACTAAAAGTGGTTTCTTTGGGCTGTAGCATTTTGTTGGGGGGATGGTGGACAGAAGTGGGAATGGGATAGGGAAGGCTTTTTAATAGTATTTGATTTGTACACCATGTACATGTATTACATAGAGAAAAATTAAAATTAATTTCAAGAAATACCTTTAAAAAAACCCCAAACATGTGGCTTGAAGAAACACCCTCAAACTAATCTTTCACTTCCAAAGCAGTTAACATGTATATGTGTGATTTTGTTTTTAAGCCTTCCCAACTCAAAATATTCTTTTCAGGTTGTTATTTTTGGGAATGCAAAGTTAAAGGCCTCAGAAACTCAGTTCAATGGGCTCAGAGTTCTAATCAAACAATTAAAAAAAGAAACAGGTTATAACAATGAAGGAGGTAATTTACTTGCAGTTTTTATTGCACCTCTTTGATTTCTTAGTGATGAAGTACAATGGAGTCAACGTTCCTGGGTTGATTATGTGATCTGATTATGTGATCTCGGGCTAGTAGTTTTACTTCTCTAAGCATCAGTTTCTTCTCTAAAAATCGGATGATAAGAGTATCTATCTCATAGGGCAGTTGTGAGGATTAAATGAAAGGAAGTATATTACTTAGCAAAGTGTTTGGAACATCACAGGCATTACTTACTCCTAACTGCTTTTACTCTTCCTTTCCTTTCCCTTTTTCTTTCTTCCTAGAAAACAGAATATTCTCTAACAGCTCTATTAATATGCATTGTCTTCTACCACTGGGTAACTAGATGCTTTTTAACTTGGCCTGTTAGATAGTTGTCTCTTTATCTCTAGCTACATCTTTTTTTTTTTTTTTTTTTTTTTTTGCTGTACGCGGGCTTCTCACCGCTGCGGCCCCTCCCGCTGCGGAGCACAGGCTCTGGACGCGCAGGCCCAGCGGCCATGGCCCATGGGCCCAGCCGCTCCGCATCCTGTGGGATCCTCCCGGACCGGGGCATGAACCCGCGTCCCCTGCACCGGCAGGAGGACCCCCAACCACTGCGCCACCAGGGAAGCTCTACATCTATTTTTATAAGCACATGAATTATGGACCACTGTATGATGTACAACTGAATTAATTTCTTACTGTGTCTTAATTATATGTTATGCAAGAACAGGTAACTAGTTTCTGATGTTCTGAGGGAGTAAATTTAATATTAATTATAATTATCTATGACTTTCATTTGTCAAGCTTAAATTGCTATATGCATAAAATGCAATTAAACCTTTGAGTAATTTATTATCCCCATTTGACAGATGAGAAAACTGAGGTTTGAAGAGGGTATATAATTTTTATAGGCTATATAGTTTATATCTTTAAAAAGGCACTTTGTTCTGTTATAGTATAATACTTTATATGCCTTAATTCATTTTGATTTCATCATTTTCGCACTATCATAAGTGCTGCTGAATAGCTAATAAAACAATGTTTCAAAACTTGAATATGCAGTTAGTGATAACTTTGTGCCACAAATTGGATAACATTTTTGAATCCTAAAGAGCTGTAGGGCTACCCTTGGTTGCTGCAGGGTCAGTAAGGCTTTTCCCCATTGATTACTTTGATTGGTTTATTTGTACATTTATTCATTCAATAATTATGGAGTGCTCACTGTATGATAGACACTGCTTGGGGCTGGGCATCCACAGTGGAAAAGGTATGGTTCTTACCCTCAAGCAGTCCAGTAGGGAGATCTGTCTGTATGCATTTGCAGCACAATGCTGTCAAGGACATAATGCAAATGTGAACAAGTTTCCCAGAATACTAGCACCTAGGTGTATCCAGAGAAAGTCAGACCTGGTTTAGGCCAGTCCCTCCTAGACTTTCTGGGAGCACAGGACCGCTCCTCTGGAACTTGTCCTCCTCTCTCTGAGAAGTGACCCCAGGCACATTGCATTGGCATTACCCTTTAAAAAAACTTTTCTCAGGGAAAGGGCCATGACATTTCCCGCTCCTTTCTGGCAATAGCCCTTTTGACTACCTGCCCCCCTGCCCCAAGCCCCCCAGTTTCTCTCGGATCCTCTACTATGAGGGTCAATATTCTAATCTCAATCTTAATCTTAATGAATGGGCCTCTAGTTTGTAAGGCTCTTGGCTTGTTGGCTTTGGATACCAATTTTCAAGTGAATAGCAGACTGGGTTTAGTTTTCTGGGGTCCAGCTCATGGAGGCACTTGACAAACATGACTACAAATTCTATGCTCCATCGCTACATTATACTACCTCTGACTCCACATTTTCAGTGTCTCTATAAATAGGAGGAATATGGGATTTCCATAATGATCCCCTAATGACTTGCATTAGCTTGTTTGTGTTGCCCTGGTCTGTCCATTGTCCTTGTGACTTCCTGATATTGGAATGTTACAGATAGGTGTAGTGTGACCACAATGGCTGATATATCATCCAAAAATTTAAGGTGGAGTGTACTGGCTAAGAGTACAGTGATGTGAATGTTGGCTCTTGTTCACGGTCATCTTGGGTGAATTACTTAACTCCCTATGTGCAGTTCCCTTATCTGTGAAAGGAGAGCATAGTAGTATTAATTTCATACAGTTGTGAAGAATAAACCATTCTAAGTACCTAAAGCAGACTGTTTGGCTTTACTGTTTGCTCTATCCTTGCTGGGCATGAATTTTTGCAGAGAATACAAGTAGGCAGAGGTTGCTAGCACTTCTTCTGTATCTTCCCTCTATTGTGGTTGATCAGAGGATTGTGCCCTTTCTCCAGCACGTCTCACTTTGGTATTTGCCTCATTTCCAGAGACTGGATCTACAGATGGAGACCTTCCTACTGTCCTTCCGTCCCTGAAATTGCAGTTACTGTGAGATTTTATAAGTAAGTCTCGGGGATATATTAATTGGGATATTGGGAACTTGTTGAATTTCACTTGTCTGGTGGTTATTTCCCAGGAGTCCTTTCATATTTTTATTTGAACTTGCATCCACAAGTGTATCATAGCACCAAGCGAAAATTTATACAGAGCCTCAAAAATTGTGAATAGGTTAGTAACATCATTCCCAAAAGTGTGTGTTTAAATGTTATTTTATATAGTATGGAGTACCTAATAATTAAGAGTATGACAAATATTGCTTTTTCTCTATTATATCAACAAAAGTAATGGATTGTTGTGACTCTGAAAATACAAAAGTAATTTTTTTGCAAGTAAGAATAGTGTGGAATATTTTTATTGAATCATATGTATATTTTAACCATACATTCCATAAAAATCCCAACTTTTTTTTTTTTTTTGCTGTACGCGGGCTTCTCACTGTTGTGGCCTCTCCCGTTGCGGAGCACAGGCTCCAGACGCGCAGGCTCAGCGGCCATGGCTCACAGGCCCAGCTGCTCTGCGGCATGTGGGATCTTCCCGGACTGGGGCACGAACCCGTGTCCCCTGCATTGGCAGGCGGACTCTCAACCACTGCGCCACCAGGGAAGCCCCCCAAATCCCAACATTTTAATGCTAAAATTTCAGCTACAAAAATGATCATTTGCTTACTTATATTTTGATAATAGATATTTTACATCTCTTTAAGAATTTTTTCTCTTTAACAGTTTTTACTAATTATATAATTTTTTTAAAGCTTTAATCAGCAAGCATAATTTTCTAAATACTGCTTAGTGTTTTTTCCAGTTTTATTGAGAAATAATTGCGTATATCACTGTATAAGTTTAAGGTGTACAACATGATGGTTTGATTTACATATATTGTGAAATGATTACCACAATAGGTCTAGTTAACATCCATCATCTCACATAGATTAAAAAAAAAAATCTCCCTGTGATGACAATGCTTAGGACCTACTCTTAACAACTTTCCCATATATCATACCCCTTTGTTAACTGCCGTCACCATGTTGCACATTATATCCCTAGTATTTATTTATCTTGTAAGTGGACGTTTATACCTTTTGACGACCTTTCTCCAATTCTCCATCCCTCCACCCCCACTTTTGGTAACCACAAATCTAATCTCTTTTCCTATGAGTTTGGTGTTTGGTTTTTTGTTTTATAGGTTCCACATATAAATGAGATCACACAGTATTTGTCTTTCTCTGTCTGACTTATTTCATTTTGCATAATGCCTTCAAGATTCATCTATGTTGTTGCAAATGGTAGAACTTCCTTGTTTTTTATGGCTGAGTAATATCAATATCACAACTTCTTTATCCATTCATCCATTGATGAATCCGTAGGTTGTTTCTGTGTCTTGGTTATTGTAAATAATGCTTCTATGAACATGGGGACACAGTTATCTTTTTGAGTTAGTGCTTTTATTTCCTTTGGATATATTCCCAGAAGTGGAATTGCTGGATCATATGGTAGTTCTATTTTTAATTTTTTGAGGAACCTCCATACTGTTTTCCATAGTGGATGTATAAGTTAATAATCCCACAATAGTGCACAAGGGTTTCCTTTCCTGCATATCCATACCAGCATTTGTTATCTCTTGCCTTTTTAATGATGGCCATTCTAACAGGCATGAGTTAATATCTCATTGTGGTTTTAAGCTTTACGAATTTTTGAAAACAGAATTTTTCATGGACAACTCTTTGACCTTTATTTTTTTTGGCCATACCTTGTGGCACACGGGACCTTACTTCCCAGACCAGGGATTGAACCTATGCCCCCTGCAGTGGACGCACCGAGTCTTAACCACTAGACTGCCAGGGAAGTCCCTTCATGAGACAACTCTTAAAGAAAGAATATTTGATGCAAAATTTGAAATACTTGTTCCCCTTGAAAGTAGATCTGGAATCAACTTGAGGTCTAAATGACACATATAAGTACGAGAGTCAAAGATGGTGTTTGCTGAGTTACTAAGAGGCTAAAATTAGTCATCTCCTAGAACTTTGTATGTATGTCTCCCTCATTGGTTTGAAAGTTCTTTGAGAGCAATGACAGTATCTTAGGCTTCTTTATTTCCCTCCCAGCATATGTTATCTTGCCTTGCACGTAGAAAATCCTAAATGAATACTCAAATGAATTAAATGAACATCAAACATGATGAAATTGAGGTCTGAAATTTTTGGAATGAACTCTAATGTAATTTTTTATCTGGGTCTAATAATTCTTATTCATATTATTTTTAACCTCTATCACTTTTGGTTAGGTTGTAGAAGATCAAGCAACATTAGACAGGGTTCATCATGTTGTTTTGGAAAAAAAACAATTAAAACACTGGGTTTGTGGACAAGATATGCTCAGTGAAATATTTTGATGAACATATATCTCTTCAACATTATCATTGTAAAATAATGGTTTAGATGAACATATGGAATCATTTGTGTAAGGTAGACTGCTTCTAAGTCTGTTTTTTTTTGAACACTAAATATTAGACATAAAATGGAATGAAATTAATATTCAAAATACATAGTGTCTTTGGTTCTTTTAAAATCTTGACTTCTTTTTTTCTTCCTTTTTTTCTTAAATGGCTACCGTAGCACTTGGAAAATCATATACACTTCAGTCCCAGAAATAGTGATATTTTCAAAGCAAAACATCTTCTATTTACATATAAATATCCTCATTCAGCATGACTGAATACCTTTCTCATTTATAATGAAGTGACAACAACCACAACAATCAAATTCCAAGACATAGATACTAAATTAAAGTGACTGAGCATATCTCAGGATCAAAAAACCATCTTTCAGAAAATTCAGCCTGGTCCCACTGTATAGTCCTTCTTAAATTACTGCCAGATCCCTGGGTATGATTTTGCAATCCCAGCCAAATAATTCATAAGACCTTTGGAGGAGAATATCGCAGCTTCCTGCCTCATGCAGTGACACAGAGGGAGTGTTGATCTATTTTCACTATACCATCTACCTCTTGCTGAGAGACCAATATTTTGAATTTATAAAGTGACCTATAGAAGTCAGTGAACATTGTGGTTTCACATTAACCACAATATTGTTATTTCAAATGTAATGTACTAGTTCATCACAGTCCATCTTAACCCTTTTATGTCTGCAAGGCAGCAGGAAGCCAGTTTATGTGGTCAGTTGACTTTGACTTACATATTTTGGGTCATGCTCTTATCACTGAACTTGAAATATCTTTAAAAAACAAATCAGGACACAAAAAACTGAGCCCAATTTATTCTGCAATTTTTAATTTTTAAATTTAAAATAGTCCATTTATTAATTTGTTATTTAATCTTGGAATAAATATCATTTATCTATCACTCTCACTACCAATTTAGCATGATCTTATAAATCATTTCTCTCCTCTTAAATGCATTTTTGTACCTTCCATTTTTGACTCTTTATCCCCCCATTGATGCAGCATGATTCCATAAAACTGTTAAAGGACTAAAAGTATCTCAACTAGAATGAGCAAGAAGAAAGATCGGTACAGGTGATTTTCATAAAGTTTACAGTACTTCAGCTCCTGCATTCAATGAATTATTTATTTTTTAAAGAGATTCCATAAATCTTTGACTTCAATACATGATGATTTCTATAGAAGGAATGATAAATAATGTGATTGGGGTATGACTGGAAAAATAATTATTTTGCATATTTGAATTAAGTTCATTTTTACAGAGTATAAGAAAAATTAATAAGTTGAATTAAAGAATCTTCCTAGATTATCCATTTAATATTAATACTTGTAATTATTGGTTTTGTATTAATATTCAATCACTGTTACATTTTAAGAATCTAAACTATATGAGGTTAGTTATTGGTTAAACATCTACCATCTGATCCAGTGGTGTAGCTGCTAAGAAGGTGCTCAGATATAGGGTCTAAACTAGGCATCCCCAACTTTACCAAAATAAATAGGGAAATGGTTTTGCTTAAGCGAGGGTAGGATCTTTTGGGGAGTGCAAGTGGAATTAGTACCAACAAGTTTACCAAAGAATCAGAGATGAAGGCCTCAGAACCTTAGGTAACTCAATTTCATTGCCCTGATGATGTTGAAGAACGCTCTTGGAAAACATGGCTGCTGCAGAATTGAGGTCAGTATATGCCATCACTATCTGAACAGTACAATGGGGTGTAAGCAGAGGCGGTGATCCTAGACCACTGCTCCAGCGTGATATTAGAGCTGCCTCAGCCTGCCTTTATAGGTTTCCAGCATCCTTTCTATGCCAATTTGTGCCCCATGCCAAATGTCTCTCTGGTAATGAGCTTTTATGGGACCCTTATAAAGCCTATGATCTGAATGGCAAAGTATTGGAGTTAAGTTTTTCCATCTCTGATTCCTCTACTCTGGAGCTAGACAGATGGCAGAAATGGAATTCCTTTTAAATGGAATTATGGGTACATGAAAATGAGGAGTATATGAAGCAGAGCATGGATCCACTTATTGTGTTCTCTTTTTGAACTGTTGGATATGGGGTAGAAGGAAAGGCCTTGGCAACCTGGATGAGACTGAGAGGGGTAGAATATGGACAGGGTATATACGCACAGAAGAGGGTGGTTGAGGTCACTGGACCATTGGTAACCTATGTTGCCTTGTATTGGAACATACCAACAACCCCAAGCCCTTGGCCTATGCTCTTCACTTGTTGGAATGCTTCACTTCCTCTCTTGCTTAGTGGAATCCTGCGTATCCCTTAAGGCCCTACTTGTTGACACCCTCCTCACCTTGCTTCTTCCTTCTCCCATCCTGCCCCTTCATTGTCTGAAGACTGCCAGCCCTATCTCCTGGGTTCTTGCACTGAATTTCTCTTATGGCATGTAGAGTTAGTTCATGATTACTTTCTTTTCTAAATTGAGATATCTTTATGGAAGAGACCTTATGTTTATAATCTTAGAGCATAACACAGTGGGTGACATATAATCTATACATGATCAATGTTCTTATAGTGAATTGATACTCAAAATAGCTGTTTAAATGACTCCAGAGAAAACAGAAAGGCCTGGATTGCAGTAAGTTTTTTCCTAAAAAGCTGCATGTAAACATGAACTATATTCTTTTGTGATATACATAGACTTGTTTGGTTGATACCTGGGAGAAAGAATTGGCCAATGCCAAAACCATCAGACTCCACTGTCAAATACCAAAGAACCCACTGAAAGTCAACAGAGAACTTGCAATTAAAAATCATTCCACCAAGGAAACTAACTCCCTGGGATTTAGAAGCTGTCAGAGAGAGGTCAGAGAAAACCAGATTTACAAGAGTTTGTAAAATAAAGGAAAACAAATCGGGCATTTCTTCAGAAAAGAGCTCTCTTACAGGATGGTAGAAAAGCAAGCAAGCAAGAAAGGAAGGAAGGATGGAAGGAAGGAAGAAAGGAAGGGAGAAATGGATTGTTTCTACTATTTTCCAGGACTTTCCTAATCAACTCTTTTTTTTAAAAATATATATAACAGCTTTACTGAGCTGTAGCTCACATACCATAATATTCACCTATTTAAAGTGTACAATTCAATGTTTTTTAGTATATTCATAGGGTTGTGCAACGATCACCACAGTAAATTTTAGAACATTTTTATTACCCCCAAAAGAAAACTCATGCCCTTTAGCTGTCACTTCCCAAACTTCCCATCTCTTCCTCACCCCAGCCCATCACAGTTACTACTTTCTGTCTCTATAGATTTGCCTGTTTTGGACATTTTATATTAATGGAATCATATGACATGTAGCCTTTGTGACTGGCTTCTTTCACTTAGCATAATGTTTCCAAGGTTTATCTCTATTGTAGCGTGTACCAGTACTTCATTCATCTTTATGAATGAATAATATTCCATTGTATGGATATATGATATTTTGTTTGTCAACACAGCAGTCGGTGGACATTTGGGTTGTTCCCACCTTTTGGCTAATGTGAATAATGCTGCTCTGAACATTCAAGTACAAGTTTTTGTGAGGACATATGTTTCCATTTCTTTTGGGTATATCCCTAGGGCTTTTTTCCCAATGCTCAGAAGGCAAAGAGCCTCCACACATACAGCCAAGGCCCTTCTGTAAGGGTGGTGGTGGTTTGGTTTTGTTTAAATATGACCCCTGAGCCCCTGACTCCAAACCTGACAGGGTAAACCAAAATTTACTCAACCTTCAAGGCCTACTTCATGCATTTATGCATTCAATATTTATTTAATCCCTACTGTGTGCCAGGAACTGTGCTGTGTGCTGGGAATGCAATAGGAAACAACAAAACCAAAGTTATTATCAGACCTTATTTATATTTTGGACAAATAAAATTCTGACAACTTGTTGAAATGAAAGAGGATGGACTAGGATTAGAAAATTTAGGTTCAAATCCTATGCCCTTAGTCTGCTAATTTCTTGTTCTGTAATGTTGGGCAAGTGATGGAATTCTTTAATGTTTCCTAATCTGTGAAACAGATATAATATCTTCTACCTCATGGAGCTGTGAGGATTCAGTTTAATAATATACATTCTGTAGTATATAACAACATGTTACTAATTACTGTTCTTTTTAGTCTTCTAGCCCCAACGAGACAGAGGAGGGTTGTAGTCAGAGGGGCCAGACTGTCTCAGCTGGATCTTAGCTCTGCCACTTACTTGCAAGATTGTTGTGAGGAAAAATGAGTTAATACATGTAAAATATTTAGAATAGTGCCTCACACATAATAAGCACTCAGTAAATATTAGTTATTATTTATGAGGTAGACTGACATGGTAGAATCTTTTGCTTTTAAATTTCTATTAATTTTTTAATGCAAAAGCCCCTCTCTGCTTAAAAAATTCATAGCATTTCCCTTTCCCCAGTAACTAGAAGCAGATTTCACAAGCAAGTAAACATTTCACGAGTAAATGTAAACATTTCTAGGGGATGAGTGGTCTCAAAGACTTGCTATGTCACAAAATCAGGGTTGTCATTTGCAGGGTTGCAGAGCCAGCAATAAATGAATGAGGCTGAAAATTACCTCAATAAGTACATGAATGTCAGACGTAAGATATAAAGTATGCTTTACATTTTCCCAGACTACTTTCTGGATAAACAAGGAGCTCGTTGTAAACATCCCAAGATTGAATATTTAACTCTGGCAACACTTATCAGATGTTAAGTTTCAGACAAGGTCCAAATCTTTTTGTGTGTGAAACGCTGATGGCTTTTTATTCCCTTTGCTTCCTAGTTTCCTTTAATAAACTGTGTGTTTAATTGCTTAAGACCAAAATTCATTTATTAATATTACTAATATTTGTAAGGATTCTTGGACGGTTAACTTAATTGGTTAGCATTGATCATAATTGGATACCAGTGTGGATGTGTGAACTTTGCCCCATTTAACAGTTATGGCCTGTATCCTCTATCCATTACCTGTGTCCTCACAAATATATGACATTCATTATCATGAGAAAAATCTGAGTCTTCAAGGGAAATATATTAGCTAAAGTCAAGCTGTTATAACAAACAGATGCTAAATACAATGGCTTAAAGAACATAGAAGTTTATTTTTCTCTCTTGTATATAACAAGGAGAACAGTTCGGGGCAGCTTGGCTCCATAAGATCATTCAGGGACCCAAGTACCTTTCTTCAGCTTGCACAAGCATCCCTTAGGGCATTATTGCCATCTGCTTGATCAAAGTGGGATTGCCTCCTAACCAGTTCCCTTCAACTGGAAAGGGAAAAGAAGACATGAGGAAACATGCCCAGTGTCCTAAGGCTCAGGCCAAGTGGCATTTATCTTTCTCCTCACATTGTGAGGCTACACCTAACCACAAGGGATGCTGGGAAATGTCTAGCTCCATAGTCATATGCCCAGAAATAGAAGGAAAACAGATTTTGGTAGATTGCTAGCAGTTTCCCCAAATATATTATTTTGTTGATTTGCAGAATTATATCTCCAAGATAAATAATTTGTTATTTCAATAAACTTTTTCTTTCACTCATTCGTAGCAACTCAAACCTGCTTTCATAGTCCATTGGTTTGCTATTTTATCATGCTATGTGGAGAACAAAACTCATGCTTGGGAGTAAAGTACTCACTGATGTGGGCCGAGTTTTCTCAAGCAAAGCCAGATAGCCCAGGAATCTTTTTTTTTTTTTTTTTTGCGGTACGTGGGCCTCTCACTGTTGTGGCCTCTCCCACTGCGGAGCACAGGCTCCGGACGCACAGGCTCAGCGGCCATGGCCTACAGGCCCAGCTGCTCCGCGGCATGTGGGATCCTCCCGGACCGGGGCACGAACCCGCGTCCCCTGCATCGGCAGGCGGACTCCCAACCACTGCGCCACCAGGGAAGCCCGCCCAGGAATGTTCTGGATGAAGAATACATTTTTCCTCAGGGGCCAAAGATAAATACTTACTACTTGGGGATATCAATAAACTATAATGAATATAAAAGCACTTTGGAAAGTGTGAAGCCTAGTACCAATGCAAGATTGTTATTATTATAGTATTATTATCACACAAGTGAAAGTGTTATATTCTTTATAGGATATTATGTGAATTGGCTTAAGAAAGAGTTGAACTCCATATACAGACATTTTGTTCTTGACCTTTCCAGTTCACTTTTCCAGTCTATCCTGGAGAGTTCCATGTGCTCTGCAAAGGTGACTAAAATATGATGATAAATATAACAGACTTTGTCACAGAAATGAATAATATAGCTAAACCCTTTGCTTTCATTATCATAATCTATATATTTATGCAGTTTTACCTTCCTGTACTGAACTCATAAAATTTCCTATATTGTTAATACACTAGTTTCCCAAAATTATGTTTATTTCTTACAATTTGGTCTTACTCTTTCAGAAAAATCTTCTTTAAAATTTACTTTTGTTTACTGTGGTACTGTCTTTTTCATCCAAGATTCTCATAATTGTTTAGAATGTTCTTTGGAGAAGAAACCCTTTGGAGAAGAAACAATTCCATAGACAGATCTCCCAACAAAAGGAGCTTGTTTGTCCTGTGGCTGTGTGCCTGTTCTAGTGAGTGAGAAGAAACCTGTAAACATTTTGCCTCTTCTTGGGAAAAGGAAAAAAAAGCCATTTATTTTTAAAATAACCAATTCATTTTTTTCTTATAATATGCTCTATTATCATTGTTGAATGATGTGATTGTTGTCGAACAATAATTACTTCTTATAATTGCCTGTGATTTTCATTTTTGCACTCTTTATGTGGAATTTTCTCTCAATCTCTAGGAAAAACGAATGGAAGAGGAACTTTACAGTAACAATCATACCTTTAGAGTGTCCAAGAATATAAGAGAGTATTAAGAGAGTGAATAACTTAAGTTTTTGTTAATTAGGTAATCCCTGCATATTAGAAGACTTGAAGCATGAAGAAACACTTGCTTCCAAAAACTCACATTCTAATCTTAGAAAAGTTGGACCAAGCTGAACAGATGAGTAGATAAAGTTATGGAAAAATGTGTTGCTTTTAGAAAGTACCTCTCCTTAGTCACGGAAACAGTAGCCTAGATCTTACTTGGGTTAATTTTATACACCACTCCTATTGTTTTAAGAATGTTTGTCCTCTACAAATGTCTCTTCTTTCAAAAGTAAGCCCATTTGGGGATTATGGTAATCTTTGTTCCTGATTAAAATTTCTCTATCCTGTTTCTTTGTATTTTACCTTTCACAGTAGCTTAATCCAAATTCTGTGGTTTTGTGATTAACTCTGAATATGGAATCTTGGTGTAGGTTTCATGAGGCTCATCTGAACATGGAGCATGTCTCTTTGTTTCATTTAAACTTTCTGCAGTAGCACTGATTTACCTTACCTTTAGTTTTGTTCACTAAGCGAAGAATTTTCTTTTGAGTTTTTTTTTTCCCATTTCTTAATTGGTCTGCTCTGGTGGGTGATTTTGGGGATTTGTTTTTGTTGTCATTCAAAGCACCGATCAATGATTCATAAAACTGATTTTCTTTATTTCTTACAATTAAAATAAGCTGTGACATTTAGCCATCTACAAACCCTACCCGTACTGTCCTTAGTGTTAAGAAAACTGATTAGTTCCGCAGCCCTGCCAACACCTCCCAGCATTCACCTATAATGGGTCATAAACTTGAAAGCCTCCCAGGCCTCTTTCCCTGTCCCTGGGTGAGGCTTGCAGGGTGGAGGAGGGGCACCAAGCCCAGCAGAGAATGAGTGAGAAACACTGACAGAATAACAGGGGGAATGGAAAAAAAGAACTTAAGAGGATTATAACAAGAAAGGAAGCATTTGGAGTCCTGGGAGGTGATGCCAGTCAGGATCTCTGAATTACTAAGAAAAGAGAAAATTTTCCTGTCTACTTATAGGCCTTGGTCAAGGAATTTCTTTTTCCCTCTCATATCCCTTTCTATCTTTCTTCCTGAGAAGTGATGGTCCTGCACATCAGGAGGGAAGGGACCGGGCCAACCTCTCCCAAGAAGGACATTTCCTTGAAAAGTGGCTTTGATTTGACATTTTCATGGTGTAGGAAGGGGCAATCAGGAGAGGCATGAGTTTTAGCCAGATAAACTGATGACATCTGAAAAAGGCAGGCCAACCTGACTCCTAGTGGAAGGTAGAAAATTGCCATTCAATTGTGGCTATTCAATTTGGGGCGTTCTAAGAAAGGCTTTTCCACAAAAAGCCTTGAACTTTCATGAAGGAAGGTCAGGCAACATGGATCATTTAAATGAAGATTTTAATCTTGAAGTGTATTTTGATTATATTAGATTGTATAGGTCTTTTTATTTCCATGAACATGTAGCAAATATTCAGTGCTAGAGATTACTGTAGTTTTGAATTTTAAAAAATATTATTAGACTCGTTACTAATCACGTAATTTTCTCTCATGAGCCTATTTCTAGTGCTTATAATTTAGATCGCAGATTGGCAGAAATATTCAAAATTATAAATATGTATAATTGCTGATTGTAGAGGTGAGAACGCTATTTTTTTTTTAAACAACAGGAGAAATTTGCTTAAAGAATAGTGCCAAATACTTTAATGGAAGCCAATTCATAAATACTTATGATATTTTAATGTCCTACAAAAGCATTGAGACAGCAGCAAAGAGGTAACTCTTAAACACAATCCTTCAGTAACAGTGGAGCTTTGGGGCAGAGATGGGAGGAATTCCACTAATAGCTGACAACTGTAGGAATCCACAGAAAATTTCTTTATTTGGGACCATAATACCAATGGACATGTGTGTCTATATAACATTACTGTTTTTCCTAGATTTTTTAAAGAATTAAGACTTTATTTTTTAGAACTTTTTTTTAAGGTTCACAGCAAAATTGAGAGGAAGGTACAGAGACTTCTCGTATACCTCCTGCTCACCACATTCATAGCCTCCTTCATTATCAATCCCCCACCAAAGTGGCATGTTTGTTACAACTGATGAACTTACATTAACACATTGTAATTACCCAAAGTCCATAGTTTATGTTACAATCCACTCTTGGCATTGTACAATCTATGGGTTTGGACAAATTTTAATGATATGTATACATCATTATGGTATCATATGGAATATTTTCACTGCTTAAAAATCCTCTGTGTTCCAACTATTCATCTCCCTCTCCCTTCCAACTCCTGGAAATCACTGAACTTTTTACTGTCTCCATAGTTTTGCCTTTTCAAGAATGTCATATAGTTGGAATCAGACAGTATGTAGCCTTTTCAGACTGGTTTCTTTCACTTCGTAATATGCATTTAAGATTTTTCCATGACTTTTCATGGTTTGATAGCTCATTTTTTTCAGTGCTGAATAATATTCCATTATCTAGATGTACCATAGTTTATGCATCCGTTCACCTATTAAAGGATATCTGAGTTGCTTCCAAGTTTTGGCAATTATGAATAAAGATGCTATAAACATTCATGTGTAGGTTTTTGTGAGGACATGAGTTTTCAATTTATTTGGGTAAATACCAAGGAGCACAATTGCTGGATTATATCATAAGAGTACGTCTAGTCTTATAAACAAGTACCAAACAGTCTTCCAAAGTAGCTATACCATTTTGTATTTCCACCAGCAATGAATGAGAGTTCCTGTTGCTCCACATCCTCACCAACATTTGGTGTTGTTAGTTTTCTGGATTTGGCCATTTTAATAAGAATGTAGTAGTATCTTACTGTTGTTTTAATTTGTATTTCCCTGATGACATATCATGTGGAACATTTTTTCATATGCTTATTTGCCACCTGTATATCTTCTTTGGTTAGGTGTTTGCCAAGGTCTTTGGCCATTTTTTAACTGGGTTGTTTGTTTTCTTATTGTGGAGTTTTAAAAGTTCTATATATATTTGGGTAACTGTCCTTTATCAGTTGTTTTTTTGCAAAAGTTTTCTCCCACTCTGTGACTTATCTTTTCATTCTCTGGACATTAACTTCCACAGGAGAAGTTTTTAATTTTAATGAGGTCAGCTTATTAATTGTTTCTTTCATGGATCATACTTTTGGTATTGTATCCAAACAGTCATCTAGGTTTTCTCCTGTGTTACCTTCTAAGAGTTTTATAGTTTTATATCTATTTGTAGTATAGGAGTTTATATTTTTAGGTCTGTGATCCATGTTGAGTTAATTATTGTGAAGGGTATAAGGTCTGTCCAGATTAAATATTTTGCATGTGGATATATACATAAGCACACATAATCAAGTACGTTGTTGGTATTGTTTTTGTGAACATATTGTTATCTGTTAGATCAATAAAGAATAAGAAAAGTTTTAATTTTACCTTTACTTGTTCTTTCTTTGATGCTCTCCCTTTCTTTATGTAGATGCAAGTTTTTGACATATTATTTTCCTTCTCTCTAAAGAACTTCTTTTAACATTTCTTGAAAGGCAGGTCTGTTGGCAACAAATTACTTCAATTTTTTTTTTGTCTGAGAAAATCTTTATTTCGTTTCACTTTTGAAGGTAATTTTACAGGGTGCAGAATTCTGGGTTGGTGATTTTTTCTTTTAACACATCAAGTATTTCACTCCACTTACTTCTTCCTTACATGGTTTCTGAGAAGTTGGATGTAATTCTTATCTTTGTTCCTCTACTGATAAGAGTCTGGCTTCTTTCATGACTTTATCTTTGATTTTCTGTAGTTTGAAAATGATATGACTAGGTGTAGTTTTTTTGGGAACTTATCCTGCTTGGTGTTCTCTGAGCTTCTTGGAGCTGTGGTATGGTATCTGACGTTAATTTGGGGAAATTCTCAGTTATATTCTCAAATATTTCTTTGTTCTTTTTCTCTCTTCTGATAATCCCATTTCACATACGTTACACCTTTTGTAGTTGTCCCACAGTCCTTGGATATTCTGTTCTTTTTTTCTTTCAGTTTTTGTTCTCTTTGCTTCAGTTTTTGAGGACTCTATTGATATATCCTCTAGCTCAGAGATTTCTTCCTCAGCCATTCAGCCATATCCAGTCTACTAATAAGCCCATCAAAGGTATTCTTCACTTCTGTTACACAGTTTGTTTTTTTTTTCTCTAGGATCTTTCTTAAGATTAAGAAAGATAGGATCTTTCTTAAGATTTCCCTTTTTCTGCTTCCTTTGCCTGTCCTTGCATGCTGTCTTCTTTACCCATTAGAGTCCTTAGTTTATTAATCACAGTTGTTTTAAATTCCCAGTCTGATATCCCTGCCGTGTCTGGTTAGGGTGCTTGCTGTGTCTCTTCAAATTGTGTTTTTTGCCTTTTGGTATGCCATGTAATTTTTTCTTGATAGCCAGACATATGTATCAGGTAAAAGGAACTGCAATAAATAAGTATTTAGTAATGTGGTGATGAGGTATTGGGGGAGAGGAAGGATTCTATAATCCTGTGATTAGGTCTTAGTCTTTTTGGTTTTTTTTTAGGTCTTAGTCTTTTAGTGAGCTTGTGCCTCTGTACTGTGAACTTTACAAGAGTTTCTCAGTTGTTTTTTTTTTTTTTTTTTCTGTCCCCTTAAGTGGGACAGTATAGCTAGAGCGGGCTGGAGTTGTGTATTTTTCTTCCCCCAGGTCAGTAAGGCTCTGATAATACTCCAACACTTTAGGGGCTGGTTAACTAGTTTTTCCTGAGCGCAGGCACGTATTTAAAAATGGTTGCTTTTCCCCTTCTCCTGTCAGAAGCATGAGGGGACTTTTCTCCGTTATTTACTTTGGAAACCTGGTGGAGCTCGTGAAGGTAAGTCACAATGTTGTGGGAATTCTGCTTCTGAGTGCCCCCTGAAGTTTTAAAATCTCAGACTTTTCCATACTGAGCTTCCAGCAGTTCATTAATTAACAGTTCAGGCTTTCCTCCCCCAGCACTGCTTCCCACCGCGGTTTCTGCTTGTGAGTCTCCGCTCCAGGACGCCGTGACTGTATTTGCCAGTCTGTGTCTCCAGTCTTGGGGGTGGCAGTTTGACCTGTGTCCTCCTCTCTCTAATGGATCCAAGAAGAATTGTTGAATTTTCAGTCTCTTCAGCTTTTTACATGTTGTTAGCACCAAGTGGTAACTTCCAAATTCCTTTTATGTGGAACCAGAACTCTCCGCGATTTTTTAGCCAATTAGAAGAGTAGGTATTTGAGAAACACCTCTATGGTTGTGATAGTCTTGTGACTACATTAAGCAGTGAAGGCGGTCAAGGAAGACATAGTTCTTTCTTTCTAGTCTGCTTTTGTGCTGTCCCCGGGAAGCCTGGTCAAAAAACCACCACCAGAGAACTCTCGAAGTGGTGCATCAGGTAGTTCTGTGTCCCTGTGTCTCCCTGGAATGAATACCTTGAGAGGGGATTAACGTGACAACATGATGCCAGCACATCTGCTGTCCACAGCTGGTGAGTTTCATACCCTTCAATCACAGTGGGAGAAGTTCCCAGCAAAAGCTAAGTCTTAAGGTAAAGTTTCTTAAGAGCAGCATTCAGAGTATATTCTTATTGAATCCCGGTTCTGGATAGATGGTTAGGATGGAGGCAAATTTTGAAGTAGAGCCCCTGTAATTATGAAATGGGACAGGCTCCAGTGGGTGAACATAGAGGGAACATGATCGACACCAGTGCCTGGCAAATCTCGAGCGGTCTTGTAGCAAACCTGTGTCGACTCACCCTCAATGGTCTGCACTATCTTTTTATACTGAGTAGCTTAAGGGTAATAGGGCATGAGGGTCTTGGTTCAGGTGGCTCTTGACTACAAATTAATCAACTTGGTTGTGATAATTGTCAGAAGCTACAGGACATTATTATCAGTGGGTTGCACTTGATCAGCAGCTAGGCTGAGTGTTGCAGCTGAGGTTTGAGATGGAGCTAGGAGCACTTCCAGCCCTTCTGCTGGTAAGATCTGGTATCAGCCTCCTACCTTTCTCATTTCATCTTGTATGATTTCGTCTCGGCTCACTCTGCTCCAGCCTAACCACCTTCTTTCTATTTCTTAAATGGAGCAAGATTGTGCCTGCTGCAGCTACTTTGCATCAGCTGTTTGCATTTCTCCCAGATTTTCCCCTGCGGAACTCACTCCATCCCATCAGTAACTCATCCCATCAGTAGCTCATCCCATCTCAACTCGAATCATCTTCTCAGAAAGGTCTTTTGCATGGCAGTCCTCCCATCTCTCACCCCCAGTTATGATCAAGTTACTCTGTTTTATTTTCTTCATAGCATTTGTCACTCTGGAAATTTTCTCTGTTATCTTTTTTTTTTTCTTTGATGGCATTCCCTACTAGAATGTAAGCTCCATGGAAGCTGGACCTTACTTACTTAACACTGTATCCCTAGTACCCAAACCAGTACGTGGCACTTAGTAGGAACCTGATAAATAAGTATTTAATAAATGAATAAAACAAATTCTTATCCAGTGCCCCATTCTTGCTTTTCTCAGCTGTCACATTTGATTTGCTCAAGCTCTCCATTTTCCAGACCAATGTAAACTAAAAGAGGTATAAAGTAAACAGCCTCAGATCCCCCTTCAGGTCAAGGTGGGGCCCAGGGTGTGGGTGTGTAGTGTTGGTGGTGCAGTGGTCACCAGCCCAGCACAGGGTTCTGCAGACCCCTCTCCTGATCAGGACGGAGAGTCTTATAGGCTGCTCTTAGATCTGGAACTCTGTGTCCCCAAATGACCTTAAGACCTTGCAGTGGGCACAGTTACGCCCTCCTCCATTGGTTGTAATTTTCAGGACTATCCTGCTGCTTGTTTTCTAACACCCCCTTGTCTCTTGGCAAGGATCTCCCTCCACATGGACAAAATGCCTAGATGATAACCATCTGCCATCCACTGGCTCACTTTCCTTCCTAGCAACCTCTGCCTATTCCCCCACCCCCACTCAAGTTAATTACTGCCTGACAGTCCAGAAAGTGCCTGTAGGCTGGGGAAAGCAATGCCATTACTCAACCTTGCTGAGAGTTGCTTGCTTTTGGAGAAAAGAAAAAGTTGATAGTAAATAGCTTCAGTGAAGCTTGCAGTTCTTGCTTTGCTTTTGGAGTAAGCATTTCTTATGTCACTTATACTTTATTTTAAATGCAGTGAATACATGCAGCATTGATGTAATCCGAAGAGTCTAACAAATTGATTGGAATTTCTGATTTCTCCTTTCTTTCTGCCTCTTGCTTGCTTTTATTTATGTTTGTACCTTAAGAACCTAAATGTAGGAATTCTGATACCTTTTCTAAAATCCAACTTGTCTTGATACCATGCCCTTTATGGACTACATGAACTAGCTTCTTTGGCCTCTAGTGACAGCAGGTAGGAGGGAAGAAAGTGAAGTTAAGGTATGTATTCTCCTAACTCCCGCCCTGCTGGGTTGACAGGCAGGCCGCAGCTCCTGCTGTGGGGACTTTCTGAGCTACAGCTGCTCCTTCTGGGTCCTAGTACCTGCTTTCCCTCTTGCCTCATTAGGACTAGGGGTGGTAACAGTGTCCCACTGTTGCTACTTTCTGGGTGCTTCACCCTTGTTGATTTTTCTTTTCTCCTTCTATACCCATAAATGATCACTTTATTAAACTTTTTTCCAATTATCTGTTCAAGTGTATCATTTGTTTCTGCTGAGACCCTAAGTACATGGGATATGAATTTGGATAAGTGTTAGTACGTAGGGTATGGTATATGTGTAAGCATTTAGAAGAAAACGTAGGAGAAAATCTTTAGGACCTAGCACTAGGTGAAGTGTTCTTAGACACGGCATCAAAAGCACAACTCATATAAGAAAAAAATTAATAAATTGGGCTTCCTCAAAATCTTTTGCTCAAGGAATGATCCTTTTAAGAGGATGAACAGGCAAGCTACAGGCTGAAAGGAAACATTTGTAAACCATATATCTCATAAAGAACTCTCAAAACTCAACAGTAAAAAAAAGGAAACAATCCAGTCGGAATCATAATGGCTAAAATAAAAAAAAATTGATAACACCAAATACTGGGAAGGATGCTGATAAACTGAATCACTCATGCATTGCCAGTGGGAATGAAACGCAGTTCAGTCACCCTGGGATATGTTTTGGCAGTTACTTAGAAATGTAAACATTCTCTTACCATGCAACCCAGAAATGACACTCCTGGGCATATATCCCAGAGAAAAGAAAACTTATGTCCGTATTAAAATATCTATGTGACTGTTCCTAGCAACAGTAATAGCCAAAAACTGGAAATGACCCATATATCTTTCTATGGATGAATGACTGATTAAACAAACTGTGAGGGGTGGGATAGGGAGGGTGGGAGGGGGACACAAGAGGGAGGGGGTATGGGGATATATATACACATATAGTTGATTCACTTTGTTATGCAGCTGAAACCAACAGAACAGTGTAAAGCAATTATACTCCAGTAAAGATGTTAAACAAAACAAAACAAAACTGTGTTGCATCCATACCATGGAAAATTACTCAGTAACAAAAAGAAATCAACTATTGAAATACATGCATAACTTGGGGGGGGGCTTCATGATAATTATGTTGAATGAAAAAATTTACAAACAAAAGGTTATGTACTGAAGTAATTATTTATATAATATTATCAAAATAACAAAATTATAGAGATGGAAAATAGATTTAGTTGTTGTTAGGGGTTAGGGACAGTGCCTGGGAGGGAGAAACATGGGTGTGATTATAAAAGGTACCACTTGGGATCCTTGTGGTGATGAAACAGTTCTGTACCTTGACTGTGTGGTAGTTATGTAAATCTGCATGTGGTACAATGGTATAAAATCTCACACACGTGAGACTGCATATCAAAACTGGTAAAATCTGAACAAGGTTGTTTATTGTACCAGTGTCAGTTTTCTGGTTTTGATATTTATCATAGTTATGTAGGATGTTACCTTTGAGGGAAAATGGGTCAACAGTACATGGAACCTGGCTATATTATATTTGTAACTTCCTGTGGTTCTATAATTATTGAAAAATAAAAAGTGAAAAAAAATCAGTCCCATATTGGGACCATTAGCTTGGGAAACATGTTATCTTGCTCTTTAGTGGGAGGGAGGCGAGGAGATGAGGGTAACACCATAAGCACTTCGCTCTTAGCTGTATGTCATTGCTAAGCTGTATCAATAATTGTTAAGTTGGCAAAAGGACTAAAATCAAGATCCCAATATTCCCAATGGGAAGATTTTATTTTCAATTGTTATTTAACTTAAAAACTTAAACTTGAAAAAATGGGTCTTCCGTACATTATCTCTTTGTGGAAGCATTTCCAAGAAAGAATATAAAATCCATAGAAAATTCCTCTTGAAAAATGTAAATTTTCTACTCTAAAATGCTAGTAATTTGCTCCTACAGAATATTCAAACTTTTACAGAGTTTTTACCCATCTTCAAGGAGCACTAAGCACACTTCCAGAGACTTTCTAAAAAGATGTCACCGTTCAGTTAAACACTCCCCTGCACAATGAAATCAGGGTTCTCTAGACACTGAGAAGCTAACTCTCTCCACCCAGCTCTAACCTTCTCCTAGGTCATGAATGTTGTAGTTGCCAGCTCTAATATTTCTCTATGATGATCAAAACCACAGCTACAAAATGCTGTGAAGAGAACACAGGAGTGGTAGATAGAGCTACTGAGCAGTGTGGGGTTTGAGAGAGGCTGTATCTGGTGGCAGTTTGATCTCATCCAGGGAGACAGGTTTCTCTCTTTGGTCACAGACCCAGGGAGCTTGGCTTTCAAGGCAGGTCACTGACCCAGGGTTTGGACACGGTAGAAGGTAGACAACATTTCAAACACCTCGTTAATTCAAATATCGATAAAAAGGAGAGGCATCAGTCTGTTTTCATTAAACCTTACACTTATACACCATGCTTTCCAAAAGGCTAACATAATATATCCATATAGATCTGTGTCCAAAAATAGATAAGAAAATATGTGATAGCATTTCAGGCACTTGTATATGTTATTGTTATCTTGTAAGTAATTCCTTGACAATTTTTAGAGAGACCTCAAAAAATTCCCTAAGAAGTGTTCCCAAAGCCCGTGGTGCAGTTTTGCTGGTACTGCCACATTTAGGGGTGCTTCTGCAGCACTTGATACTAATGTAATTTCCAAAGAACATTACATATTTCCCTTGTAATCTTTGTCTTCTAGAGACACATAAATCCTCTTTTTATATACCCATGTTTTGGTCCATCCAACTTATAAATAACATATTTTCTGAATGGATAAATGAAATCCAAAACTTGAGTTGCTATATTCTCATTTTATGGATTAAAAACATTTTATTACTTGGTGAAAGAATACCTGGATTTGGATAGAAGCATCTTTATCATCTGTGGGCCTTTAGGTAAGTCACAAAATCAGTGAATCTTGGTTTTCTTCCTAGTAACACTTACTATGTCACAGATTTTTTGGAAGGATGAATGAGATCTTAACTGTTGAAATGATTTGAAATGTAAAGTACTTACATTAGGGCTGGAGTCAGTGGAGTAACTCAAAGATCGAAGTTAGTGGTATTAAAAGATTGGGGATTTAGGTCTTCACAAATGGGCTTCCATGTTTAATGTTGTCGCTCATCTTTCAACATTTTCTAAAGCTGGTCTGAGGACAGTGAGTATAGTTTTCTACAACATGACACAGAGAATACCAGAGCAAGATTATATCTGTCACAGATGAAAATACTCTATGTGTCATAGTAATCTATTCGTTGGTTTATGGACCCAGAATTCTCCAGGGGGACTCACAAATTCTCATAATGTTTCTAGGTGCCAGATTTTTCATCTGGAGCTCTTATTTAGTTGACAGATGTGTAAAAATCACGTGTAGCCAAATGACTCTTCAGTCCTATCAAGCTGGTTATTCTAGCTAAGAGTCACTGGAACCTCTACCCCGACTAGGCTTTTCAAATCTTGTACTAGAGTTTAATGTTATTCTATGCTAATGCCAGTGCTTTGTGCTGTATCTTTAAAATACAATGCCTCTTTCTAATACAAACACTAACTTACAGAGAGAGCTCTCTTTGAGGACATCAGAAGAGATCAGTAACTGCATTCAGTTCCTCAAAGGTGTCAATGAAACCTGTGGTTTGGAGATTCACACACAAGTCAGACTGGGAGAAAGTTTCTATTTAGAACAATAAATTATAAAATCTTAAAACATAAGAATTAGTTGGACGTTAAATATTGAGTCCCTAGCTGTGCCCTGCCACTAATAAAGAAGATCCGTGGAGGTAAATTGATTTGCCAGGTCTTGCCGACAGTAACTGGTAGAGCTGAGATTTGAATCCGGGTCTTCTGATTACTCCAATTTGAGTGCTTTTTCTGCTATTACTATCCTTTAGATTAAAAAGTTAATTTTATGTTAGAAAGACAATTCTGGTAAGCACAGAAGTCATATTAATGCCAGTAGGGGTGATATTAAATATTAAGTTGTATTAGGGTTTTCCAGAGAAAGAGAACCAAAGGAGATCATATGCATATATGTTTGTATGTATATATATGTATGTATATACACACACACACCTAAAATTATAAGGAATAGGCTCACACAGTTATGGAGGCTGAGAAGTTCCAGGATCTGCCCCAGGATCTGTAGTCAGCAAGCTGGAGGCCCAGGAGAGCGGATGGTATAATTCCAGTCTGAGTCCAAAGGCCTGAGAACCAGGAGAGCCAGTGGTGTAAGTTCTAGTCCAAGTCTGAGTCTGAAGGCATGGGGAGAAAACTCCAATGTCCCAATTTGAAGATAATCAGGCAGAGAGAGCAAATTCTCTCTTAATCCACCTTTTGTTCTGTTCAGGACTTAAATGGATTGGATTAGGAAGGGCAATCTGCTTTACTCAGTCTACCAAATTAAATTCTTATCTCATCCAAAGACGCTCTCACAGACACCTCCAAATAATGTTTAACCAAATATTTGGGCACCCAGATATTTAAGTTAACTATCACAGAAGTGGACAAATTCCTGGGTTATTTTTTTAGATTTTATAACGATAATGACCTGTAAGTAGGTTGGTTGTTTTATAGAAAAAACTCCACATATGTTGCATTTCTCTCTTTTTGCCCTTTGCATAATTTCAGGGTATTTTTTTCCCCTTTCATCTCTTCAACTGGAAAAAAATGATACTACATAAAAAGGGGTTATTAGCTTGATTTTTTCCCTAAAAAGTCTATTACTCTAAATAAGTGAAATTAGCTATTTTTTTTTGTGACAAGAACAAAGAAAAAGTTTCAATTTGTACTACATGTATTGTATATTAAATATGTATTAGGATGTATATCAGAAAAGTCTGGTCTTAAATAGAGTAGATCTTTTATATTCAAAAGTCTTTACAAATGACATCTTCTAGTCACTTTAAAATCCCTGAATTTTTAAAAACCACTATGGGGGTAAAAAACTAAATTACTTCCAAAGGTCAGGTAGATAATGTAAATGAAGGAAGCATTCTAGAGTAAGTTCATAGGGAGCAGTAGGGACAATGGCAAGCTGGAATGCACATGCCCTATCTGTAGGGGGTGGGCTATAATCAGCTCCAGTCTTGTGTTGCCATGCAGAAATGTGAGTCCAGTATTGCAAGTTCTCATGATGTTTTAAAAAATTTTTGAAGTGCTATGTTTTTATTTTTTAATGTAAAGTTGCCACTAATTCTAGTTCTAAAAAAAAGTTTAGACCAAACTAAATACATGTCGTTGTATCTGGCCTATGGGTCTTTAGTTTTTGACATCTGACTTGAAGCATATAATTTCTTCCTAGAAAATTCATTCATGACAAGTAGAGGACAACAAATCCTAACTGAGAGCAGATTCTGGACAATCAGCCAGGCTCAGTCTTTTTTTTTTTTTTAAGTTGAGGTAACGTTGCTGTATAAGTTTTATGTATACAACATTATAGTTCAACTTCTGTATGTACTACAGCGTGCTCACCACCGAAGTCTAGTTTCCATCCGTCACAACAGTTGACCTCCTTTATCTATTTCGCCCTCTGTCAGCCCCTCTTTCCTTTGATGACTACCAATCTGTTCTCTGTATATTTGTGTTTGTTTTTATTTTGTTTTGTTTGTTCATTTATTATTTTTAAACATTCCACATATGAGTGAAATCATGGGTATTTGTCTTTCTTTCTCTGACTTATTTCACTTAGCATAGTACCCCCAAGGTCTATCCATATCATTGCAAATGGCAATATTTCATCTTTTTATGGCTGAGTAATATTCCATTGTATTGTATATCATGTCTTCACTTAGGTTGTTTCCATAACTTGGCTATTGTAAATAATGCTGCAGTGAACATAGGGGTGCACAAATCTTTTTTAATTAGTGTTTTTATATTCTTCAGATAAATACACAGAAGTGGAATAGCTGGATCGTATGGTAGTTCTATTCTTAATTTTTTGAGGAATCTCCATATTGTTTTCCATCGTAGTTGTACCAATTTACGTTTCTACCAACAGTGTATGACGGTCCCCTTTTTCTCCACATTCTCTCCAATTCTTGTTATTTCTTGTCTTTTTGATAATACAGGCTCAATCTTTAATACTCCTTTATATAATTATGTGATTCAAATTCACGATTTAGGAAAACGACACATCTCTACAAGCCATGGGTCTTAAGATCTCTAATGGAAACTTTGAATGAAATCTTTGAAACCAAGTATCTCCTGTACTTGGAAACTGGGTTAACCCTTGGTGATTTGGAGGACCATCTCTGTTGCTTTCTGTTCTTATCCAGTGCCAGCATGGCCTCCCTCTGAAAAAACCACCAGTGAGTTTAACCCTCTCATGGTAGAATTTCAGCTGCTATTTGGCCATAAATGGTAGGGTTTTGCACTGAGGACAGCTGACAGATTTACCAATACATATGGCTGGTTTGGTTAAGGTAAAACAATGGCATTGAAATAGTTTGTTTTTTCTTTCATTAATAAATTTTAGTCTATTTATTTACAATTTATTTGTTTGCAAGGATAAGACCAATGTCTTAGGAAAGAATGGTTAAAAAACTAATTATTACCATATAATTTAGCATCATGGAAAAGAAGAATATTTTATATTACGTATATATATTTTTGATATATATTTTGATATATATATACGTGTATATATTTTTTGATATAGGGTTTTTACTCTTATCAGTAACGGTTAGTTTGATGCAAAAGTTATGTAACAACTTATTATGAATGCTGAAAACTGCTCTTACTTTAAATCTAACAGTCTCGGCTAGATTTATCACCTTATAAGAGCTGCTCTCAAATTTTAACTGTGAGATCATCTGTGTAAGAGCTTGTCTCCAGTGGTGGCCACCAACAGTTCTTCCTATCTCTATACATGCATACTGCTCCTTCCATCAAAAGGTGGAGTCTTGGGGCTTCCCTGGTGGCACAGTGGTTGAGAGTCCGCCGGCCGATGCAGGGGACATGGGTTCGTGCCCTGCTCCGGGAAGATCCCACATGCCGTGGAGCAGCTGGGCCCGTGAGCCATGGCTGCTGAGCCTGCGTGTCTGGAGCCTGTGCTTCACAATGGGAGAGGCCACAGCAGTGACAGGCCCGCGTACCGCAAAAAAAAAAAAAAAAAGGTGGAATCTTCTTGCCCTTCCACCTGAATCTGGGCAGGCCATGTGACTTGCATTGACTAATAGAATGCAGCAGAAGAGTCTAAGTTCTGGAGCAAGCCCTTAAGAGATTTGTGCTTCCATGGTCTTAGAAACCAGCTACCATGTCAGGAAGCTCAGGCTAGCCTAGTGAATGATGAGGGACCATGGGAAAGAGAGATACCATGAGGGACCATGGGAAAGAGGAGGACTGGGGTGCCCCATCCTTGGTCAGCACCATACTGCATGAGACCTCTGAGGATAATTCAGGCTGGTACAGTTCCCAGATGAATGCAGTTGTATAAATGAAATCTGATACCATGTGGATCACAAGTCCTGCCAATCCACAGAACTGTAAGAAAAAAATAATTATTTTAAGCCACTATGTTTTGGGATGACTGGTTATACAGCAACAAGTAACTAAAACAACCTGCTTGTTACTAATGCTAATACATAACTTGGCATTTTCCACAGAGTTTCTGACCTAGTAGGTTTGGATGAGGCCTAGAGATTTGCTATTTTGACAAGATCCTGGAATAATTCAAATTGCAGGTAGTACTTTCAGAGTCACTGCTTGGAACCATTACTCTGAAGAACACCCAGGGGTTGCTCAAGAAAGTTACTTATTTCTAAGTATGCAGAAAATTTTAGAATTTTTCTTTATATATTTCCCTAGTCTACAAAATTATAAAGAAATTAAGCTTAACTATACCCTGTATATTGGGTAGTCGTGATTCAGAGGGCATGCTTTTCTTCGAATACAGGGGAACTTCTAATGCAGGGAGAAGTTGCTGTTGTCTTTCAGTTTTCTCGGAATATTGCCGTTTGTGTGTCCCTCCTAAGCAGATATATGGATTATAGTGTACTATCCTAAATAATAGAATCCTCATAATGTTTAGTACTGAGGTGCGAAGTGACCATGGGCATCTCTTATGCCTTACAGAAGTTCAGTGGTTATTTTGAGATAAAACACGTGGAGGAGCTGTCAAATTTAAAGATGAATAGTGCATATTTCTTTTACAAAATACAAGGTTCCAAGTTTGCTAACCTTTCTGTGATAAGTAACTATGAGTAGACTCCGACCTAATAGAAAATTAACATATACCCACTTAACACATTTACTCTGTACCAACAAAACAGAGACAGTTTTCATAATTAGTGAGAAAATTCCTTTCTTTTCTTAAAAAGGAGTTGGGTTTTTTTTTTTGGCCATGCTGTGAGGCACGTGGGCTCTTAGTTGCCTGACCAGGGATTGAACCCGAACCCCCTGCAGTGGAAATGCGGAGCCTTAACCACTGGACTGCCAGGGAAGGCCTCAAAAAGGAGTATTTTAAAACAAAATAGTGGGAAATGTTTCTACTGTCATATGGTATTGCATAAAATGATGTGTTCGGTACCTAAAAAATGATTATTTTGGCATGTAAGAACTTAGAAAATTTTTAAAAATCCATTTAAAAATCTTCCAACTTAGGTTTTGTGTGTTTGAATACATTTGTGATTAGTTTGCAACAACTGGAAATTTATTAGCTGAATTTCACCAAAAACCGTAAAATTTTTGGGTGGCATTGCAAAATGAGCATCATGATTTAGTAAGAGCAACCAAATGTTGGCACTTCATCCATTTGGGAAATACATATATTTATGAGAAATCTTTTTCACTTATAAAAACCACGTTTTAAAGGAAACAGCTGATAAACCTACCTAAGGAGACAAAAGACCTGTATGCAGAAAATTATAAGACACTGATGAAAGAAATTAAAGATGATACAAATAGATGGAGAGATATACCATGTTCTTGGATTGGAAGAATCAACACTGTGAAAATGACTCCACTACCCAAAGCAATCTACAGATTCAATGTAATCCTTATCAAACTACCACTGGCATTTTTCACAGAACTAGAACAAAAAAATTCACAATTTGTATGGAAACACAGAAGACCCCAAATAGCCAAAGCAATCTTGAGAAAGAAAAACAGATCTGGAGGAATCAGGCTCCCTGACTTCAGACTATACTACAAACCTACAGTAATCAAGACAGTATGGTACTGGCACAAAAACAGAAATATAGGTCAATGGAACAGGATAGAAAGCCCAGAGAAACACCTATGCACATATGGTCACCTTATCATTGTAAAGGAGGCAAGACTATACAATGGAGAAAAGACAGCCTCTTCAATAAGTGGTGCTGGGAAAACTGGACAGCTACATGTAAAGGAATGAAATTAGAACACTCCCTAACACCGTACACAAAAATAAACTCAAATTGGATTAAAGACCTAAATGTAAGGCCAGACACTATCAAACTCTTAGAGGAAAACATAGGCAGAACACTCTATGACATAAATCACCGCAAGATCCGTTTTGACCCACCACCTAGAGAAATGGAAATAAAAACACAAATAAACAAATGGGACCTAATGAAACTTGAAAGCTTTTGCACAGCAAAGGAAACCATAAACAAGATGAAAAGACAACCCTCAGAATGGGAGAAAAGATTTGCAAATGAAGCAACTGACAAAGGATTAATCTCCAAAATTTGCAAGCAGCTCATGCAGCCCAGTATCAAAAAAACCAAACAACCCAATCCAAAAATGGGCAGAAGACCTAAATAGACATTTCTCCAAAGAAGATATACAGACTGCCAACAAACACATGAAAGAATACTCAACATCATTAATCATCAGAGACATGGAAATGAAAACTACAATGAGGTATCACTTCACACTGGTCAGAATGGCCGTCATCAAAAAATCTACAAACAATAAATGCTGGAGAAAGTGTGGGGAAAAGGGAACCCTCTTGCACTGCTGGTGGGAAAGTAAATTGATACAGCCCCTATGGAGAACAGTATGGAAGTTCCTTAAAAAACTAAAAATGGAACTACCATACGACCCAGCAATCCCACTACTGGGCATATACCCTGAGAAAACTATAATTCAAAAAGAGACATGTACCAAAATGTTCATTGCAGCTCTATTTACAATAGCCAGGACATAGAAGCAACCTAACTGTCCATCAACAGATGAATGGATAAAGAAGATGTGGCACATATATACAATGGACTATTATTCAGCCATAAAAAGAAACGAAATTGAGTTATTTGTAGTGAGGTGGATGGACCTAGAGCCTGTCATACAGTGTGAAGTAAGTCAGAAAGAGAAAAACAAATACCGTATGCTAACACATATATATGGAATCTAAGGGAAAAAAAGGTCATGAAGAACCTAGGGGTGAGATGGGAATAAAGTCACAGACGTACTAGAGAATGGACTTGAGGATATGGGGAGGGGGAAGGGTAAGCTGTCACAAAGTGAGAGAGTGGCATGGACATATATACACTACCAAACGTAAAATAGATAGCTAGTGGGAAGCAGCCGCGTAGCACAGGGAGGTCAGCTCGGTGCTTTGTGACCACCTAGAGGGGTGGGATGGGGACAGTGGGAGGGAGGGAGACGCAAGAGGGAAGAGAAATGGGGCCATATGTATATGTATAACTGATTCACTTTGTTACAAAGCAGAAACTAACACATCATTGTAAAGCAATTATACTCCAATAAAGATGTTTAAAAAAAAAAATTACAGAGAGAAAAGACCGGAAGGAAATGCATCAAATGTTAACAGTGTTATCTATAATAAATATTTATAAGAATTAAAAATAAATAAATAAAAGAAACAACTTAGAAGCAGGCTTTAACATCCTGTCATCAGGTGTTAAACTAAAATTTGTGAAACAATTGAAGTGTATTATTATATTAATAACTTAATATTATGTTTTTAGTGAGAATCATATTTTATAGAAATACAAATGACCAATAAAATACTTTAAAATACTGTGTGCTTCATTATCTTTTTACAAAAATTTTTCAATTTTTGTGTTTTAGATGTATATTTAGATAATATAGAACATATATATAATTTAAAAACAAGTAAATATTGACTATTTGAGTTTCATGCTTGAACATTTCTTACTGTTGCACTGTGCTATCCAAATAGTTTGAGAACCAACATTCTAGAACCTTAAGGATATTCTGTAGTATCTTCCATGCATATTATTGTGTGGAAAATAATGTATTTCATTTTTTTTAACACCTTTATTAGAGTATAATTGCTTTACAATTGTGTGTTAGTTTCTGCTTTATAACAAAGTGAATCAGTTATACATATACATATGTTCCCATATCTCTTCCCTCTTGCGTCTCTCTCCCTCCCACCCTCCCTATCCCACCCCTCTAGGTGGTCACAAAGCACCGAGCTGATCTCCCTGTACTATGTGGCTGTTTCCCACTAGCTATCTGTTTTACATTTGGTAGTGTATATATGTCCATGCCACTCTCTCACTTTGTCCCAGCTTACCCTTTCCCCTCCTCATGTCCTCAAGTCCATTCTCGATGTCTGCATCTTTATTCCTGTCCTGCCCCTAGGTTCTTCAGAACCATTTTTTTTCCTGTAGATTCCATATATATGTGTTAGCATATGGTATTTGTTTTTTTCTTTCTGATTTACTTCACTCTGTATGATAGGCTCTAGGTCCATCCACCTCACTACAAATAACTGAATTTCATTTCTTTTTATGGCTGAATAATAGTCCATTGTATATATGTGCCACATCTTCTTTATCCATTCATCTGTTGATGGACAGTTAGGTTGCTTCCTTGTCTTGGCTCTTGTAAATAGAGCTGCAGTGAACATTGTGGGACATGACTCTTTTTGAATTATAGTTTTCTCAGGGTATATGCCCGGTAGTGGGATTGCTGAGTCATATGGTAGTTCAATCTTTAGTTTTTTAAGGGACCTCCATACTGTTCTCCATAGGGGCTGTATCAATTTACATTCCCACCAACAGTGCAAGAGGGTTGACTTTTCGCCACACTCTCTCTAGCATTTATTGTTTGCAGATTTTTTGATGATGGCCATTCTGACCAGTGTGAAGTGATACCTCATTGTAGTTTTCATTTCCATGTCTCTGATGATTAGTGATGTTGAGCATCTTTTCATGTGTTTGTTGGCAGTCTGTATATCTTCTTTGGAGAAATGTCTATTTAGGTCTTCTGCCCACTTTTGGATTGGGTTGTTTGTTTCTTTGATATTGAGCTGCATGTAAATTTTGGAGATTAATCCTTTGTCAGTTGCTTCATTTGCAAATCTTTTCTCCCATTCTGAGGGTTGTCTTTTCGTCTTGTTTATGGTTTCCTTTGCTGTGCAAAAGCTTTCAAGTTTCATTAGGTCCCATTTGTTTATTTGTGTTTTTATTTCCATTTCTCTAGGTGGTGGGTCAAAACGGATCTTGCGGTGATTTATGTCATAGAGTGTTCTGCCTATGTTTTCCTCTAAGAGTTTGATAGTGTCTGGCCTTACATTTAGGTCTTTAATCCAATTTGAGTTTATTTTTGTGTACGGTGTTAGGGAGTGTTCTAATTTCATTCCTTTACATGTAGCTGTCCAGTTTTCCCAGCACCACTTATTGAAGAGGCTGTCTTTTCTCCATTGTATAGTCTTGCCTCCTTTATCAAAGATAAGGTGACCATATGTGTGTGGATTTATCTCTGGGCTTTCTATCCTGTTCCATTGATCCATATTTCTGTTATTGTGCTAGTACCATACTGACTTGATTACTGTAGCTTTGTAGAATACTCTGAAGTTTGGAAGCCTGATTCCTCTAGCTCCATTTTTCTTTCTCAAGATTGCTTTGACTATTCGGGGTCTTTTGTGGTTCCATACAAATTGTGAAATTTTTTGTTCAAGTTCTGTGAAAAGTGCCAGTGGTAGTTTGATAGGGATTGCGTTGAATCTGTAGATTGCTTTGTGTAGTAGGGTCATTTTCACAGTGTTGATTCTTCCAATCCAAGAACATGGTATATCTCTCCATCTATTTGTATCATCTTTAATTTCTTTCATCGGTGTCTTATAATTTTCTGCATACAAGTCTTTTGTCTCCTTAGGTAGGTTTATTCGTAGATATTTTATTCTTTTTATTGCAGTGGTAAATGGGAGTGTTTCCTTAATTTCTCTTTCAGGTTTTTCATCATTTGTGTATAGGAATGCCAGAGGTTTCTGTGCATTAACTTTGTATCCTGCTACTTTACCAAATTTATTGATTAGCTCTGGTAGTTTTATGGTAGTATCTTTAGATTCTCTATGTATAATATCATCTTATTTGCAAACAGTGACAGCTTTACTTCTTCTTTTCTGATTTGGATTCCTTTTATTTGTTTTTCTTCTCTGATTTCTGTGGCTAAAACTTCTAAAACTATGTTGAATAATAGTGGTGAGAGTGGACAACCTTGTCTTGTTCCTGATCTTAGAGGAAATGGTTTGTTTTTTCATCATAGAGAAGAATGTTGGCTGTGGGTTTGTCATATATGGCCTTTATTATGTTGAGGTAAGTTCCCTCTATGCCTATTATCTATAGGGTTTTTATCATAAATGGGTGTTGAATTCTGTCAAAAGCTTTTCTGCATCTATTGAGCTGATCATATGATTTTTCTCCTTCTCTTTGTTAATATGGTGTGTAACATTGATTGATTTGTGTATATTGAAGAATCTTTGCATTCTTGGGATAAACCCCACTTGATCATGCTGTATGATCCTTTTAATGTGCTGTTGGACTCTGTTGAGGGTTTTTGCATCTGTGTTCATCAGTGATATTGGCCTGTGGTTTTCTGTCGTTTTGACATCTTTGTTTGGTTTTGGTATCAGGGTGATGGTGGCCTCGTAGAATGAGTTTGGGAGTGTTCCTCCCTCTGCTATATTTTGGAAGAGTTTGAGAAGGATAGGTGTTAACTCTTCTCTAAATATATGATAGAATTCATCTGTGAAGCCATCTGGTCCTGGGCTTTTGTTTGTTGGAAGATTTTTAATCACAGTTTGAATTCCAGTGCTTGTGATTGGTCTGTTTATATTTTCTATTTCTTCCTGTTTCAGTGTTGGAATGTTGTGCTTTTCTAAGAATTTGTCCATTTCTTCAGGTTGTCCATTTTATTGGCATAATGTTGCTTGTAGTAATCTCTCATGATGCTTTGTATTTCTGCAGTGTCAGTTGTTGCTTCTCCTTTTTTGTGTCTAATTCTATTGATTTGAGCCTTCTCCCTTTTTTTTTTTTTTTTTGCAGTATGCTGGCCTCTCACTGCTGTGGCCCCTCCCGTTGTGGAGCACAGGCTCTGGACACGCAGGCTCAGCGGCCATGGCTCACGGGCCCAGCCACTCCGTGGCATGTGGGATCCTCCCGGACCGGGGCAGGAACCCATGTCCCCTGCATCGGCAGGTGGACTCTCAACCACTGTGCCACCAGGGAAGCCCTCTCCCTTTTTTTTTTTGATGAGTCTAGTTAATTGTTTATCAATTTCATTTATCTTCTCAAAGAACCACCTTTTAGTTTTATTGATATTTGCTATCGTTTCCTTCATTACTTTTTCATTTATTTCTGATTTGATCTTTATGATTTCTTTCCTTCTTCTAACTTTGGCAGTTTTTTGATCTTCTTTCTCTAATTGCTTTTGGTGTAAGTTTAGGTTTTTTATTTGAGATATTTCTTGTTTCTTGAGGTAGGATTGTATTGCTATAAATTTCCCTCTTCGAATGGCTTTTGCTGCATCCCATAGGTTTTGGGTCGTCGTGTTTTCACTTTCATTTCTTTCCAGGTATTTTTTTTGATTTCTTCAATGATCTCTTGGTTATTAAGTAGTGTATTGTTTAACCTCCATGTATTTTTATTTTTTACAGATTTTTTCCTGTAATTGTTATCTAGTCTCATAGCATTGTGGTTGGAAAAGATACTGGATATGATTTCAATTTTCTTAAATTTACCACGGCTTGATATGTGACCCAAGATATGATCTATCCTGGAGAATGTGCCATGAGTACTTGAGAAGAAAGTGTATTCTGTTGTTTTTGGATGAAATGTCCTATATATTTTTTTTTTTTTTTTGCGGTATGCGGGCCTCTCACTGTTGTGGCCTCTCCCATTGCGCAGCGCAGGCTCAGCGGCCATGGCTCACGGGCCCAGCCGCTCCACGGCATGTGGGATCTTCCCGGACCAGGGCACGAACCCGTGTCCCCTGCATCGGCAGGCGGACTCTCAACCACTGTGCCACCAGGGAAGCCCAGAATGTGCTATAAATATCAATTAAGTCCATCTTGTTTAATGTATCATTTAAAGCTTTTGTTTCCTTATTTATTTTCATTTTGGATGATCTGTCCATTGGTGAAAGTGGGGTGTTAAAGTCCCCTGCTATGGTTGTGTTACTGTCGATTTCCCCTTTTATGGCTGTTAGCATTTGCCTCATGTATTGAGGTGCTCCTATGTTGGGTGCATAAATATTTACAATGGTTACATCTTCTTCTTGGATTGATCCCTTGATCATTATGTAGTGTCCTTCTTTGTTTTTTGTAATAGTCTTTATTTTAAAGTCTATTTTGTCTGATATGAGAATTGCTACTCCAGCTTTCTTGTGATCTCCATTTGCATGGAATATCTTTTTCCATCCTCTCACTTTCAGTTTGTATGTGTCCCTAGGTCTGAAGTGGATCTCTTGTAGACAGCATATATACATGTCTTGTTTTTGTATCCATTCAGCCAGTCTATGTTTTTTGGTGGGAGCATTTAATCCATTTACATTTAAGTAGTTATTGATATGTATGTTCCTATTACCATTTTCTTCAGTGTTTTGGGTTTGTTATTGTAGGTCTTTTCCTTCTCTTGTGTTTCCTGCCTAGAGAAGTTCCTTTAGCATTTGTTGTAAAGCTGGTTTGGTGGTGCTGAATTCTCTTAGCTTTTGCTTGTCTGTAAAGTTTTTAATTTTTCCATGAATCTGAATGAGATCCTTGCTGGCTAGAGTAATCTTGGTTGTAGATTTTTCCCTTTCATTACTTTAAATATGTCCCACCACTCCCTTCTGGCTTGCAGAGTTTCTGTTGAAAGATCAGCTGTTAACCTTATGGGGATTCCCTGGTATGTTTTTTGTTGTTTTTCCCTTGCTGCTTTTAATATTTTTTCTTTGTATTTAATTTTTGAAAGTTTGATTAATATGTGTCTTGGCGTGTTTCTCCTTGGATTTATCCTGTATGAGAGTCTCTGCGCTTCCTGGACTTGATTATTTCCTTTCCCATATTAGGGAAGTTTTTAACTATAATGTCTTCAAATATTTTCTCAGTCCCTTTCTTTCTCTGTTCTTCTTCTGGGACCCCTATAATTTGAATATTCGTTTGTTTAATGTTGTCTCAGAGGTCTCTGAGACTATCCTCAATTCTTTTCATTCTTTTTTCTTTATTCTGCTCTGGGGTAGTTACTTCCACTGTTTTATCCTCTAGGTAACTTATTGGTTTTTCTGCCTCAGTAATTGTGCTATTGATTCCTTTAGAGAATTTTAAATTTCATTTATTGTGTTGTTCATCATTCTTTGTTTGCTCTTTAGTTCTTGTAGGTCCTTGTTACACATTTCTTGTGTTTTCTCTATTCCATTTCCAACATTTTAGATCATCTTTACTATCATTACCCTGAATTCTTTTTCACGTAGATTGCCTATATCCTCTTCATTTGCTTGGTCTGGTGTATTTTTACCTTGCTCCTTCATCTTCTGTTTGTTTCTCTGTCTTCTCATTTTGCTTAACTTACTGTGTTTGTGGGTCTCCTTTTCGCAGGCTGCAAGTTCGTAGTTTCCTTTATTTTTGGTGTCTAGTCCCAGTGGATAAGGTTGGTTGAATGGGTTGTGCAGGCTTCCTTGTGGATAGGACTGGTGCCTGTGTTCTGGTGGATGAGGCTGGATCTTGTCTTTCTGGTGGGCAGAAATGCGTCTGGTGGTGTGTTTTGGGGTGTCTGGGACCTTATTATGATGTTAGGCAGCATCTCTGCTAATGGGTGGGGTTGTGTTCCTGTCTTGCTAGTTGTTTGGCACAGGGTATCCAGCACTATAGCTTTTTGCTCATTGAGTGGAGCTGGATGTTAGCGTTGAGTTGGAGATCTCTGGGAGAGCTTTTGCCGTTTGATATTACGTGGAATCGGGAGGTCTGTGGTGGATGAATGTCCTGAACTGGGCTCTCCCAGTTCAGAGGCACAGGCCTTACACCTGGCTGGAGCACCAAGATTCTGTCAGCCCGAAGGCTCAGAAGAAAAGAGAGAAAAAAAGAAGGACGGAAAGAAAAAATAAAATCATTAAAATAAAAAAAAATTATTAAGAAGTTAAAAAAGTTGAAAAGTAATGAAAAAAAGAAAAAGAAAGAAAGAAAGGAAGAAGAGAGCAACCAAACCAGAAAAAACAAATTCACCAATGATAACAAGCACTAAAAACTATACTAAAAAAAAAAAAAACGGACAGACAGAATCCTTGGACAAATGGTAAAAGCGAAGCTATACAGGCAAAATCTCACAAAGAAGCATATGCATACACACTCACAAAAAGAGAAAAAGGAAAAAAAACTATATATTAAAAAAAGAAAAATGGAAGAGAGCAACCAAATCAATAAACAAATCTACCAATGGTAATAAACTCTAAATATGAAACTAAGAGAAACATAAAACCAGAAACAAATTAGATGCAGAAAGCAAACCGCAAGTGCACAGTTGCTCCCAAAGTGTATTGCCTCAATTTTGGGATGATTTGTTGTCTATTTAGGTATTCCAGAGATACAGTGTACATCAAGTTGAATGTGGAGATTTAATCTGCTGCTCCTGAGGCTGCTGGGCGAGCTTTCCTTTACTTTGTTTGCACAGCTCCCGTGGTTCAGCTTTGGATTTGGCCCTGTCTCTGCATGTAGGTCACCTGAGGGCGCCTCTTCCCCCCGCTAGACAGGACGGGGTTAAAGGAGCAGCTGATTAGGTAGCTCTGGCTCACTCAGGCTGGGGGGAGGGAGGGGTACGGAATGCTGGGTGAGCCTGCGGCTGCAGAGGCCAGTGTGACGTTGCACCACCCTGAGGCATGCCATGCGTTCTCCTGGGGAAGCTGTCCCTGGATCACGGGTCCCTGGCAGTGGCGGGTTGCACAGGCTCCCAGGAAGGGACGTGTGGATAGTGACCTGCACTTGCACACAGCCTTCTTGGTGGCTGCAGTCGCAGCCTTAGCGTCTCATATCAGTCTCTGGGGTCCACGCTGATAGCCGCGGCTCACACCCGTCTCTGGAGCTCGTTTAGGCGGTGGTCTGAATCCCCTCTTCTTGTGCACCCCATAACAATGGTCTCTTGCCTCTTTGACAGTTCCAGACTTTTTCCTGGACTCCCTCCTGGCTAGCTGTGGCACACTAGCCCCCTTCAGGGTGTGTTCACGCAGCCAACCCCAGTTCTCTCCCTGGGATCTGACCTCCGAAGCCCGAGCCTCAGCTCCCAGACCCCACTCACCCTGGCGGGTGAGCAGACAAGCCTTTCAGGCTGGTGAGTGCTGGTCAGTATTGATCGTCTGTTTGGGAATCTTTCCTCTTTGCCCTCCACACCCCTGTGGCTGCGTTCTCCTCTGTGTCTCCGAAGCTTCCCCCCTCTGCCACCTGCAGTCTCTGCCCAGAAGGGGCCCTGTAGTGTGTGGAAACTTTTCTTCCTTCACAGCTCCCTCTCCAAGATGCAGGTCCCGTCCCTATTCTTTTTACTCTGCTTTTTCTTTTGCCCTACCCAGGTACGTGGTGAGTTTCTTGTGTTTTGCGAAGTCTGAGTTCTTCTGCCAGCATTCAGTAGGTGTTCTGTAGGAGCTTTTCCACATGTAGATGTATTTCTGATGTATTTGTGGGGAGGAAGGTGATCTCCACGTGTTACTCCTCCGCCATCCTGAAGGTCTCCCAGTAATGTATTTCTGATTGTCGGTTGACGAAAAATCTACAGAGCAGGAACATATTTTTAGGCCTTTCATATATAAAAGACTGGGGTTCTGGGTTAGATTTATCTTTTGGCAGATCACTTGGATTTGATAATTTTAGCATCTATTCTAAGATAACATAGATATGCATGTATGGCACCTTAGGAGAATTGTATTTAGCATATACTACAAGGGATAACACATTTCCAAATGGGTCAGCTACTACCTCTATAGTCTAGAATTGATGTTTTCTTTTCTATCTTGAAAATAGACCACGTGATGATGAAAACCTGACAAAATGGACTTTTTAATTCTTTTTTTTTTTTCTCTTTTCTTTTAGCCTGATGCTGAGTAGGGGTTTGCGGGGGGAAGGAAGCATTATCAGGGAGAAGCTAAACTTCATCCTGAAGAGTTTTCTGGTCATTTTAACCCTTGGGAAGGGAACCCAGTTTTATTTCCCATTCTTGTACTCTGGGAGAGGAGAAAGGGAGCATTTCAGTATAAGTACTTTTCACCCATGCGGTGCATGACAAGTATATCACTTAATACTGCACATGCTTGTAGGTAAAAGTATACTTCAGTAATTGTAATGAAACCTTGCTGAACTGTGCTGAAGCAATTTAGACCATTTACTCCACTTCACTATTGAAGAATTTCACTATAAGCAACTTTACAAAGAGGGAGAATATAGAAAAACACAGTCTGTGGCACGCATTTTAGATGGTTTATATAATGTCAAAATGCAAGTCTTCTTTCAATTTATCAGGAGTTTTCCCTTGATATTATAGATGTTATTAAATTGAAAACCACAAATGCCAAACTAATTTGGGTAAAATATATGTTATCTTCGTAGCAGAAGGTGTAATATAAATTTTAAAAATACCCTTAGAAAATACTTCCCATTCATACTTTATTACTTCTATGTTTTTCTGTAATGTATGTATTTATTTAGTTATTTATTATTTTTTATAAATTTATTTATTTATTTATTTATTTTTGGCTGCGTTGGGTCTTCGTTGCTGTGTGCGGGCTTTCTCTAGTTGCGGCAAGTGGGGCTACTCTCTGTTGCAGTGCACGGGCTTCTCATTTCAGTGGCCTCTCTTTGTTGTGGAGCACGGGGTCTAGGTGTGTGGGCTTCAGTAGTTGTGGCACGTGGGCTCAGTAGTTGTGGCTCATGGGCTCTAGAACACAGGCTCAGTAGTTGTGGTGCACGGTCTTAGCTGTTCCGCGGCATGTGGGATCTTCTGGGACCTGGACTCGAACCCATTTCCCCTGCATTGGCAGGCGGATTCTTAATCACTGCGCCACCAGGGAAGTCCTGTGATGTATTTAAACAGCTGTTGCAGTTTACCCTATACATTTTTTAAAATGTAGTCACACATTGTTATTTTATCAACTAGATGGTTTAGATTAGTATTAGTTATTTACAACCACTTCCTACCTCGTGCTTTTTTAGGCTAAGAAGGAAAGAGTATCCCAGGAACATGTTTATTATTTGTTTTGTGGAGGGGCTAATGGGTGAAGATATAAATTGGATAAATGTCTTTAAATAAGAAAAGGACAGAGACACTAAAGGGAGATTGGAGTTTGAGGAGAAAAAGGAAGGAGTTTCAGGTGATAGGAAAAGGGAGGATAATCTGAGGGATTTCAAAGAAAGATAAAAGGGATCAGGGGTAGGAGGGAAAGAGTTTTAAACTTTTGTTGTGTCATCTATTATGTAACTCCTTTCTCAGCCACCCCAGAAAACCTCTAGTAAAATTCAGTTGTTGGCCCATGCTTTTGGAGTGTTTATGTTTGTTTACGATTTTGGATGTATGTGTGAGGCTGGCTTTAAAGTGTCAGTGGCTATGAAAAGAGTGGGAACCTTTTAGAGTTTTGGGTAAAATAAGCAGTGGTATACTAAGAAGTAGAATACAGTTTGCTTGGGTAGGAAGGAATATTTTATCATTTATTTAGAATCATTTAGAATTTTCTGTGCCGGGTGATAATAAAAAGCAGATTTTTTTTTCACTTTTATTTTTTTTTTGAATTTGCTACGAATGTGTCTCCTGATTACAGGCATCCAGGCAGACTGCTCCTCCCACCCTCCTACCGTGGTCTGTCATTAGAAATAAGCAAAAACTCTAAAGTAAGGTAGGGCTTTCCTGGTGGCGCAGTGGTTGAGAGTCCGCCTGCCAGTGCAGGGGACACAGGTTCGCGCCCCGGTCTGGGAAGATCCCACATACCGCGGAGCAGCTGGGCTCGTGAGCCATGGCCGCTGAGCCTGCACGTCCAGAGCCTGTGCTCTGCAACGGGAGAGGCCACAAGAGTGAGAGGCCTGCGTACCGCAAAAAAAAAAAAAAAAAAAAAAAAAAAATAAGGCAAATGTTGTAGGAATTTCAGTCAGAAGCTTATCACTCTTTTTTTTTTTCAGATGTTCTGTACCAACTCACAGGATGTCTCAGGAACCTAAGTGACCAATATGCTTCAAAGTCCCTGGTGAGTTTGGTCCTAATTTGTAGCCATTCTATTGTACTTGTAGATCGGAGGCAGTTCCCAAAATAGGGAATGTGGAGAACAATGTTCTTGTCCTCCTGATAGCTGGAATTCCTTTCTATGTCGATTTCTTAGCACATGTAAAGAGGTCAGAATAGGTTCCTGGGTTTGTTTTTTAGTTTTTGTCCTTTCTTTCTCATTTCCCTCCTGTTTTTCTTTCTCTTATTTTATTCTACCTGTTCTTTCTTTCTGGCTCTGTTTTCCATACGTAAAATAGTGGATCATCAGTTACTAGTGAAGTTATGAAGGGATATAGTTAGAGCACCCACTGGTAACTTTTCTGGTTTCTTCATCAGTGGTCAAACTCAAGTTTAATGAGTTTCAATTACCAGTTTTCTTTTGTTGGGGCAGTCAAAAGGAAGAGCCAGGGAAAAAGAACATGAGGGAAAATGAGTAAGCAAAGATACTACCATGGAAATAATGAGGGTAAGGCCATAAAAGTTATATTAGGCATTTGTTTCCAAAGCACTGTCCTCTCTTTCACCATGTCTGTACTTGTAGAATATTTATAATTTATTATAAATTATAATTTATAAATGTATTTATTTATTATAAATTTATAATTTATTATAATATTTAGAAATCTTAGTTGCTTGCTTTTTTTTGATGTAAACTTAGATTTTCTCTCACAGTAAATAACTGTGTTGAATTGCTAAAGTTGGAGTTTTGTTGCTAGTTGTGTTGCTTCAGCTATATTGTAAGGAGGTGAAAAAAGCTGTGACAGCAAACACAGATTCCTCTCAGGGTCTCTTAGGTCACTTGTGCCTTGTTTCCTTTTCTCCTTCTAATTTCACTTACTGCTGAAGGGTCCTGGTCATTTGTGGTGTACCCTTGCTCTTCTAATAGGATCTCACTGAACTCCACCTATGGGTGGTGTCCTGTGGGTGTGGATGGTAGCCTGAAGCTTGTGCCTGGGCTGCCAAGACATGGAACAGTCACCTTCCTTCTTAATGCCAAACTTTGTCGGCGCTATTTTTGACCATGTGTAAACAACTGAACTATAGCTAAAACAGGGGTCATCAAACTTTTTCTGTAGAGGGCCAGATAGTGAATATTTTAGGCTTGCAGTTATCTAGTGGAAAAAAAGAAGTGCAACCTAAAAGTTGAGAATTATGTTTTATTCAGTGGACATACTGAGGACTTAAGCCTGGGAGACAGCCTCTCAGCTAACTCTGAGGGACTGTTCCCAAGAGGTAAGGGAGGAGCCAGGATATACAGGAGTTTTTGCAAAAACAAAACAAAACAAGACAAAACAGGTAGTCAGAACAGCAAAAGATTACTGTTAATCTTTTGAAGAAGATTTGAAGAAAAACAGATACCACAAGATAGTGAATTTAGCATTTTTTTATGCCTGGGAAGATGCAAGAGTCTGGGCTCATTGAAATCCTTCCTTTGATATGCACGTTAACTATTTAGGACCGGGTATCCTCCTTTTATTTACCCTGAATCCTCTCAGGGTGCACCGTTGGGGGTGGCTGCAGTGGCTGAGGGCTTGATGGCTGCAGCATCCTTTGTTTACTGATATGGCAGGTGACATTCTTCCTCAACACGGGCAATATAGTCTCTGTCTATTTAACTTTGCTGTTGCAGTGCAAAAGAAGCCAGAGATAATGATAAACAAATGGGTGTGGCTGCATTCCAATAAAATTTAATTATGGACACTAAAGTGTGAGTTTCCCAAACTGTTACATGTCTTGAAATATATTCTTCTTTTGATTTTATCAACCATTTACAAATGTAAAAACCATTCGTAATTTGTAGGCTGTACCAAAACAGGGAGCAGGCTAGACTTGGCCTGCAGACTGTAATTTGCTGGATGTGAACTAGAACATTATTCTTTGCCATGTTATTCTGCACCACAAGTTTAGTGGTTTAAAACAAAAACTGTTTATTTATTTAGCTTGCCATTTGTTGGCCGGCAATTTGGATGGGCTCCACTGCGCGGTTCTTGTCTAGTTTCATGTATGTGTCTGTGGTCAGCTGTTGGTCATATAGTTGGCTCTGTTTCTAGGGGTTACTGGCTATTGGCTGGGGTAATCAAGGCAATTGAAGGTCATGTATCTTTCATCAGCTAGCAGGCTAGTCTATGCTTGTTCACATGGTGGTTCTAAGAGAAGCCAAAATAGGCAAGCCCCTATGTCTGAGTACTTTTCGAGGCTCTGTGCTGTCCATTTTGCTACTGTCTCATTGGCTGATACAAGTCACTTGGCCAAGTCCAGTGTGTGGGAGAGGACTAACTAACTAAGGTATGGATACAGGCAAGTGTGAACAGTTAGAGTCTTACTGCCATAACCTACCATAGAAGGCCCCTGTCATGATGATTTATATCCCTTCCATAGGCAAAATACATTTCCTCCCTCCTAAAACCCCCTAAATTTCATCTAGTCACAACATGAGGCTCAAAGTCCAGGATCTCTTGATATATAATGATGTCTGAAGTAAGTTTTTGGATGCAGCTCTTCTTTATCTCATTACACTAAAAAGATAAGTTACAACATACAGTGTTAGGACAAGAATATGATAACTACACTAGAGAGAACCATTTGAAAGGGGAAGAATGGTGGACATATAGCAGTCACTGGTCCATAGAAATTCTGAAATCCTGCCAGGCGTGTGCTACCAGATCCCCTGTACTCCAGGATCAGGAGATTTTCCTTGATTAGGCTGAGACTCAGCTTCCTGGGAGTGTTTCTCTAGTCTGTTGTTTTGTTTACAGCTCTCGGGGAGTGGTACCCTAGTCCATTGTTCTTCACAGTTCTTTACTCTGACCTCTGAGATGTCATACCTTATTTATAAAAATTGGATTGTGTGGGACTTCCCTGGTGGCGCAGTGGTTAGGAATCCACCTATCAATGCAGGGGACATGGGTTCGAACTCTGGTCCAGGAAGATCCCACATGCTGTGGAGCAACTAAGCCCATGCACCACAACTACTGAGCCTGCACTCTAGAGCCCGCGAGCCACAACTACTGAGCCCACGTGCCACAACTACTGAAGCCCGCGCACCTAGAGCCCGTGCTCCGCAACAAGAGAAGCCACCGCGATGAGAAGCACGCACACTGCAATGAAGAGTAGCCCCCGCTCGCCACAACTAGAGAAAGCTCGTGCACAACAACGAAGACCCAACACAGCCAAAAATAAATAAATTTATTAAAAAAAAAAAAAGGATTGTGTATGCAGCTGAATATCGTCCTCAGCCTTCTTCATTCTTATGGAGTTTTAGGGGCCCAGAGGCTCTTTTTAGTTTGAGCTGACGTGGTCTCTTTCAACCCAGGATTGCTGTGCTTTGATCAGTGTAATTGACTTCAACATTTTGAGAGTTTCCTATGAATCTGATTCAGGTCTAGAAGCCACATTCACAATTCTTACAGAGACAGTTTTCTTTTTTACTTGGGTGTGTCAGGCTGCTGGGGAAGCACCCTGAAGAATTTTGAAAGTCATTGTTTTTTTTTTTTGGTCTGAGAGTATCTACTATAAATGTCCTTAAAAATTTTAGAGTTCTTAACAAAGGACTTACAGTCACACTTTGATTTGATCTTTATCCTGAAGCTATTTATTACTCTGACAATTTTTTACTGACTGGGGAGATTGAAGATAAAGAACAGTTAACTCTTTGCCCAGCATGTCTTGGCCCCTCTATATTCCCCCTAAGTTCTGCTTCCAAAAAGAATTTTCTTGAGCTCATCCCTCCTTTCCAGTACCTTACCATAGGCAGCTAAAAGAAGCCAGTTGACAAGTTTAGCTTTTTGTGAGGTGATCTCCCTAGCCAAATCCAGAAGTTTATGAGCTACTACGGGCAAAGTTTTTATTAATTATTTCACAACTACGTAATTTAGGTCACTATTTTTCTAGCCTGCTATAGCGGTTTCCTTACCACTTTCATAGCCTCTGCTAACTGTGCTCACCACTTTTCCAGTTGGCATAGTTTCTTTGCAGCTTTTCTAGCCTCCACTAGCCACCTATTCCAAAGCTAATGCCACAGTTTTGGGCTTTTGTTACAGAAGCACCGTACTTCTTTGTACTAATTTCTTTATCAGTTCTTGTTGCAGCAAAACAAAGCATTCCAAAACTTAGTGGCTTAAAACAATCATTTGTGTCACTCATGTGCTCACTCACTTAGTGGCTTAAAACCATCATTTGTGACACATGTGTACTGGAAAATCTGAGCTGGGCTCAGCAGGGCAGAACTTGGCTGGTCTTGGCTGGACTCACTCATACATCCGCAGTCTTTGACAGTTAGAGAAGAGGCTTGACTGCAAGTGTTGGCTGGCTGCGGAGGGGCAACAGGGAGACTGGGCCACGTGTCTCTCATTATCAAGCTGGCTAGCCTGGGCTTGTTCAAGCAGTGGTGATGGCAGGGATTCCAAGATCAGCCAGAGAGGGCCAGCCCCAATGTGCAAGCACTTTTTAAGTCTCTGCTGTGTCACATTTACTGTTGTCACATTGGTTAAAGCAAATCACATGGCCAAGTCCAGACCAAAGTGAGTGTGGAATTACCCGAGGGCTTACACTGAAGGAAGGGATGAGTACAGAAAGGTGTGAACAAATTCGGGGCTATTATGGCAACAATCTGCTTGCTAGTCTTATGCTAAATAGAACAGACTACAATCTGACGCATAGAAAGCCTGCCAAGTTTCTATGCTAGCAAAAGAGCTGCCAACGTGCTAAAAGGTCACTAAGTTTGCTGAAATTGCAAGTTTTGGGTGACTGGTTACGCAGCTCGTTGATACAGCCGTGGAAACTTCAAGTTATGGCTCCAAGTTTGGTAAATGATACTTGCTGAATATCAGGACTATATAGATTTCTCTGCTTTTGGAGCTTGAGCTATCAAAAATGCAAGGGGATAGAAAGAAAAATGCTTCTGAGGGTAGACAGCGTGAAAAATAACAAAAATTAATACTATCTAACATTTACAGGGTGTTGGTCATGTGCCAGATACCGTGCTAGTAGCTTTCATGGATTATGTCATTATCTCTTTTAACAACAGAAAAATTAACATTGAGAATTTGAAAAGCACTTTTTTTTTTTTTTTTTTTAGATCTAGGGAGCATGACCTCCTCTCAGTATAATGAGAAAGCTTTTACATTATGGTGCTAAGGATTAGGGGATCTCTTTTCAAACATCACTGGTTGGAGGTTGGAGTTTATAGAAAAGTGTAGGGGACTACACTTTACTTTGGCGTCTACTGGTCATTTGTTCCATTTCCTAACTGCATGAGTATTACTGTTTGGGGCAGTTTCCATCTTTATAATGAATCCAGCTGAAACTGAAGTCCTTTCCTTTTGCCTTTATCAAGTAAAACATTCTAGTATAATAATTGGCTCTTGGGAAGAGAGCATATTGCGATTCTCTTTGCATATTTCTCATCCATTCTTTATTGACCCCAAAATGCAAAAGAAGAAAATAACAGAGATTTTTCCGGAATGAAATATTTGCTTTTCATGATTAACGTAATTTATAAGGATTCACAGAAAAGTTAGCAAAGAAGTGACAAGGAGTTAGACTTGAGTAGAAGAGTAAAGAAGTAGAATTATTAAAGGTGTTTTTCTTCAGAAACTTAGGTCAAAGTGAAGATTAGGATGGAGGAAGCAGACCAGGAATATATCAACGGATCAAGAATATAGCAATATATCAACGGCTTCCCTTTAAATAGATAGAAACTGACATACACACACGCAATTGGAATTGAGAGATGCATGGGTGGGGGTAAAAGAAGATTCTGTAAAGACATAAAACTGATAACCAAACTTTAGTTTTGTATTTAAGCAGCAGTACTTTCTCCATGAGAGAAAAAGGTTTTTTTAAAAAAGTTAAGCTGAGTTGTAAGCAAGAAAAAAAATTTGAAAAGTGTCTCCAGTGTTCAAGTTTGTGACTCTAAAGTACAATTTTTAACTGGCTAACTATGGCAAAAGTAAATGAGAAACTTCAGCAGTTAAGAAGGTACCTTACTTTAGACTGATAGACATATATACCAGACTGAACAAATGGAAAATTCTTAAACGCTTACAGAAAAACAAGCACATTGACAATATAGTTCAATGTTGAAGGAAGGTAATAAGTCCACTAGATTGTGGAATGCTTAATTTTTTAAACCTTGATTTCCTCCTTTTTTTCCCCCAAGAATATTGATGCTTTTGTCATTGTGATATGACTTGCAGAAATTCTTATTTTACTTTTTAATTTTGAAAAATTTCAAACATTCAGAAAAATTATAGAAACTTTACTGAATTCTAGAACACCCGTGTACATTTCACCTAGATTTATCAGTGTTTTCTCACATTTTTATCTCTTTATGAATATGCATAATTATCATCTATCTATCTCTATCTACCTAATCATGCTGAATTATTTGAGAGTAAGTTGAAGATGTCATGACTCTTCACCCCTAAATACTTGAAGCATATATGTCCTTACAGCCTCATGTATTAATTTCATTTAATACAGCTTAATTATAAAATTCAGGAAATTTAATATTAATACAACACAAATTACCTAATATACAGTCCATATTCAGATTTTTCCAATAGTTCTAATAATGTTCTTTAGAGAAAAACAAAAAACTAGAACAAAATACCCTTTTTCCTATCTCAGCATCAATCCAGAATTACATATTGTGCTTAGTTATTGCGTCTCTTTAGTCTCTTTTAATCAGGACCAGCCCATCAATCCTTTTGTTTTTTTCATGACATTTTGAAAATAACAGGCCAGTTGTTTTGTATAACATCCCTGAATTTGTGTTTGATTGTTTCCTCATGATTAGATTCAGGTTGTGCATTTCTGTCAGGAGTACTGTCTACATGGTGTTGTCCTTCTCAAACATATGACCCCATGTAACACAATGCCAGTTTATCTCATTATTGGTGATGCTAACTTTACTACTTTCCTAAGGAGGTGTCTGCAACTGTCTCTACTTAAAGATGCCATTCCCTTTGCTAACTAGTATGTAAACCAAGAGGACATACTTAGGTCCTATTCCCCAACTAACTTTTGCCCAGAGGCTGTAACATTTACTGATAATTTTTGCCTAAATCAGTTATTACTATGTTGGTTACCAAATATTTTATTTTTACCAATTTTGATCAAGCAGAAATTTTTACCAGTGATTTTTTTTTTTAAAAAAGAGTGTAAAACAGGTTATCATAGGGATTAATACATCTGTAGACAACAAGAAGGGCACAGTATTACTACAGGTAATTAATCTGGAAAGGCAAAAAAAAAGAATAACTCCATTGAAGAACGAAGCTATTGCAACAAATGCTCTGAATTTTTCATCAAGCAGCAGAATGGTAATAAGTTAGGTCTATGAAGTGTAATGCGTGCATCAGCCATTTCCCCCTGCATAATCTTAAACTGCTTTGCATTTATTCACAATCATGCACAGTAATAATCAGGAAAATGTTTGGACTGTACAAAAAAAAGAGCTTGGCACCAAGTACAATAGAACAGAAATATGAAAACAAGGGAACCAAGTAAGGCATTTAAGATTGGAAGATGTTTACATAAAATTTCTAAAGCAATTGATAAATGATACTACTTATATTACTAGTTATTCTTTCTCTATTTCTGGCTAATTTTATTAATAAACTGTAGCTTTAGATTAGTCTCAGTTGCATCTAGTGAATTCAAAAAAGAATGACTCTGCAATAAAGTATCTATCATGTCTTGCTGAATAAAATGTGTATTTTGTGCAACCTGAGATTGAAGGCTTTCTCAGCTTCTTGGAGTTTTAAATTAGACAGCCCCCACTTCTCGCAGACACAGTTGCTTATTTGTCAGTTTGAGTTTGATTTATCTCAAGCAGGAGCTAAAACTGTATTAAAATCTTCTGTTAAGCATGTAAAATTCCACCTATATACAGTCAGTAAGCTAAACATCTCTAATAAAAGACAGCTGTGTTTCATTGGAAGCAACAATAAGATAGTATGAGATTTGTTTCTGTGAAGGAGGATATGAAAAGTATTAGAAACCAAGTGTCTTCTCTTTATAAAATGGTGCTGATATAGAAGGCAATAAAAATATTTTTCATGATTTTTTTAAAGTACACATAAAATAACCAGTGAATCTGTGTATTCAGCTGTTGATCAGTTTAGTGATGGGCTGAAAGATTAGTGAATTAATGAGTGTCCTCTGCTTTATTCATTATTTCACTATATTTTTTCCTTTCTGATTGCACTTCTGTGAGAATAAACCCAGAATATAAAGTTATATAACCTTGATGGTTTTATAATTATTGTTTTCATATAATTTCAGAGATCATTTTTGGCTTCTTGACATTTTTGTTTTGCTCATTTATTTGTACATGTTAAATTTTAAAAATTCTATTAGATAAATTAAAAATGTTATGAGTATGGATTTTTAGCCTTAAAAATATGTAACCAAAGAGAATGGTCCATTTACCCTAGAGTTGGTTAGCTATCTGATTAACTATTTTGTAATTTTTTGTCCATATGTATACCATAATGTACATGAAAGGAAACAAAAGTTAAAAGTGATGACTTCATGTTAAGAAACTTAAGCCGAAATTAAGGCAATGTGGTTTGATTACAGCTTAGTCTTTAGAATTCTGTTTTGGTTCACCTGATTATGGTGGTGCACTGAAATTCTAGGATTCATTCATTTATTCATCTTGAACATTTATTTAGTGCTGACACATAGAAATTGTTTAATAAACAGTCATTATAATGCTTTTAATGCATTATACACATCGCACACATCCACATGTGCATTTTGCTGACATGGCTTCCTCACAGATTGCATATTATAAAAACAAACTTTAAATTTCAATATGGTTTTATGTTTATTTCATACATTTAATAAATATTTGAGGGCCGTCCATCAGCCAGGCACTGTACTAGTCTCCAGAAATACATCTCTGGGTAAGATATATGGACCCTCAGCCTTCAGGGAGCTTATATTTTTGTAAGAAAGACAGAAAAGAAATAAGTACACAGGTAAACAACATAATTAAATATTTTCATGAACCATGAAGGAAAACTGCCCAGAGTAACTGGTCTTGGCAATTAAGTGTGTGCCTGTGTATGTGTGCATACCCCTGTGTGTTTGTGTGTATGTATATGTATGGATGTGTTCTGTGTCTGCATGTGTATGTACAGTTGACCCCTGAACAATGAGGAGGTTAGGGGCACTGACCTCTGCCACAGTCAGAAATCTGCATATAACTTTTGACTCCCCCAGATCTTAACTACTAATGGCCTACTGTTGACCAGAAGCCTTACCTGTAACACAAACTGTTAACACACATTTTGTATGTTACATGTATTATATACTGTATTCTTATAATAAAGTATGCTAGAGAAAATAAAATGTTATTACAAAAATCATAAAAAAATGCATTTATAGTACTGTACTGTATTTATTGATACTATAAATTTACATCGTCTGTTTAAGAAGATGAGTGTTCTGTCATTACCTATGTCAATGCTGTCTTATAAGATAAAAAACACTGTAGATGTTATACATATTACTAATACTAGACATCAAAAAATGATAATGTAAAAAAGAAATTCATACTTATTTACAGGTATAACGTTATTCACGCATTGATAACGAAGAAGCAGCAGTATGATTGCTAGTATAATCGATACAACTTCTTCACAGTAGCCTAGCCTATACATTAATGAATGAATTGAATAAGTTTTTATGGGATACATGATTACCATGTTCATAGTACATTTTTGGAAACATTGTTACATTTTTCAAAAAACCACTTACCTGTGATGATAGGCTGACATGTGGTTTCTCTAATTATAAGACAGAGAGGCATACTGTATGGTAATGTAATTCTTTGAAAGTTATGAAACAGTGTTAGAAAACTAACATGTTAATTTTATATTAAACGTCACTCACCTTATGCCTATGGCAGGATAGGCTATCCACTTCAATACAGGTCTTGCACATGATGTTTTACATGATGAATACTTAGGCAGTGATGATGATGGCACAACAATGTCTCATACAATTCTTGCTGTAGAGTTACTAGATTTTCACATGAAGACACACACGTACCCAACAGATACATTTATTAACTGTATGGCATGATAATTATTTACTCTTTATGAAGTGGAAGTGGATCATTTTAAATGTTTTCATCCTCATCATCTTCATGTTGAGTTGGCGGAGGGGGAGGAGGGGGAGGAGGGGCTGGTCTTGCTGTCTCAGGGGTGGCAGAGGCAGAAGAGGTGGAGGAGGTCGAAGGGGAGGAAGGAGAGGCAGGTACACTTGGTGTAACTTTATGGAGATACACAGTAATTTCTGCCTGACTTTTCTGCTTTTTCGTTTCTCTAAAAATGTTTCTATATGGTACCAGTCCTTCTTCTACCATTTGCTTTAGTTTCAGTGCCTGTATCATGGAAGGGTCCATGTCATAAAAAGAAGTCAAAAGCAGTCTTGGATAATTGGAACTCTTCCAGTTGTTGTCTAATGTCAGTCTTTTTCTGGCACTGCTTCTTCTATGACTTCTTCTTCCTCCTCTGGCATTGGTTCAGAAGCACTCATCTCCATCAAATCATCTTCTGTTAATTCTTCTGGTGTGGTGTCTGTAAGCTGTTGAATTTCTTCAAGATCCATATCTTGAAATCCTTGAAACAGGTTATGGCCACCTGTTTTGCCATAACCACAATCTCTTTCATGATTTCCTTGATAGGCTCTGTTGTAAATCCTGTGCAGTCATGCATAACCTCTGAACACAGTTTTCTCCAGCAGGAATTTATTATTTTGGGCTTGATGGCTTTCTTAGCTCTTTCTATTAACAAAGATGGCATCTTCAATGGTGTAATCCTTCCAGACTTTTATGATGTTCTCCCTGTCAGGGTTTTCTTCCACAGCATTGAAAAGCCTTTCCCTAGAATACCATATGTAATGAGTCTTAAAACTACTTATGACCCCCTGATCTACAGGCTGAATTAAAGATGTGTTTGGGGTCAAGCAGACCACTTTGATGCCTTTGGTATTGAACTCATGGGGTTCTGGGTGACCCAGGGCGTTGTCCAATATCAAAAGAACTTGAAAAGGCAATCCCTTACTGGTAAGATAGTTCCTGTCTTTAGGGACAAAGCATCAATGCAACCAATCCAGAAAAGGGTTCACACTGTCCAGGCCTTCTTGTTGTACAGCCAGAAGTCTGGCAGCTCGTGTTTATCTTTTCCCTTCAAGGCTCGGATATTAGGAGCTTTACAGATAAGGGTAGACCTGATCACAAACGTGACTGCATTTACACAAAATAGTAGAGTTAGCCTATCCCTTCTGCTGTAAATCCTGGCGCTTGCTTCTCTTCGTTACTAATAAATGTCCTTTGTGGCATTTTTTTCCAGAATAGGGCACTTTGGTCTGCATTAAAAAACTGTTCAGGCAGATAGCCTTTCTCCTCAGTGATTTTCTTAATGGCCTCTGGAAACTCGTCTACTGCCTCTTGGTCTGCAGAAGCTGCTTATCCTGTTATCTTGACATTTTTTAAGCCAAACCTCTTTATAAAATTATCAAACCATCCTTTGTTGGTATTAAATTCTCCAGCTTTAGATTCTTCACCTTCATTTTGCTTTAAGTCGTCATATAATGATTTTGCTTTTCTAGAATCGTATGTGTGTATATAGGTATGCCTTTCTTATAGCAATCCTGCACCTGCATGTCTACATTTTCAATGCAAGATTAAAAGGTATTTTTGCCAAAAGGGCAAGGTTTTCATGGCTGCTGGCATAGCTGTGGTGATGGCTTCACAAGTTTCCTTTTTTTTAAAAAAGAAAATAAAAAAGGGCTTCCCTGGTCTCTCAGTGGTTAAGAATCCACCTGCCAATGCAGGGGACGCGGGTTTGAGCCCTGGTCCGGGAAGATCCCACATGCCACGGAGCAACTAAACCTGTGTGCCACAACTCCTGAGCCTGTGCTCCAGAGCCCATGAGCCACAGCTCCTGAAGCCCGGGTGCCTAGAGCCTGTGCTCTGTAACAAGAGAAGCCACTGCAGTGAGAAGCCTGCTCACCACAACTAGAGAAAGCCCGCGCACAGCAACAAAGACCCAATGAAGCCAAAAATAATAAAATAAATAAATTTTTTAAAAACACCAAAAAAACCAGTGGTCCTTACACTGGATTCATTTATCTTGAAATGGCAGGCAACGGCAGCTGCAGCGCTCACTCTACAGTACATATCAAGCAATTCAACTCTTTCTTGTAACATCATGACTTTTCTCTGCTTCTTGGGAGTACTTCCAGCATCACTAGTGGTGTGTCATATGGGTCCCATGGTGTTATCCAGGGCTTATGGTATTGGACTAAATAAAAAACAAGCAAGAACCATGAGAGATCACTTTTTACTGTGATCACTTTTTACTTTTTACTGTGATAGGCAATTTACTGGAGAGACAAACTGCTCATGTGGAGAGGATTAGTGTCACATGGCATTTTAAGCGGATTTTTAATAATGATTTTAATAATGCCTATGTTTGTTTACATTTCTCTCAACTGCAAATGGCGCCATGTACGGTCTGTAAGTGTTTGTGTGCGTAAGTTTGATAAATTTTAACTTTTTATAATAGATTTTTATATGTTATGTTAGTAAATGATAGACTAGTATCTATATATTTTATACATTCATGACATACCTTTTTCTTAATTTTTTGATATTTCTAGGCCATGTGCTTTGTCTGTGAGTTTTTTCAAATTGTCACAAATCTTCAAACATTTTTCTAATATATTTATTAAAAAAATTTGTGTGTAAGTAGATTCGTGAAATTCAAACCTGTGTTGTTCAGGGGTCATCTGTATTTATGTATGTGATACTGTGGATCGTGTAGTCAGAGAAGTCCTCTCTGGAGGGCATCATATAGCCCTGAAGAATGAGAAGAAGTCAGTCACGTAAAAGGGTGCGGAATGTTGTTCCAGAGGCAATCTTTAGGATTTAATATGATTTTATGATAGTTTTATGATTTTTAAGTTTGTAAATAACCAGATAACTCATCTAGTCCTCCTGAGGCCCCAGAAGTTCAAGTTACTTACCCAAAGTTGCACTAGCCAAGACTGGAATGCAGAGGTGGCTGCTGCTCTGTAAAACAGTCAATTAAATACATAAAGACATGAAGGCAGAAAATTATCATGTGCGGTATTAAGGGAATGGAGTCGGAAGCTGAGAAAAAGCAGATCTCTTGCATCTTCACATTTTCCATTTCATCTAAACTCAGTGAAGAGTTTAAAATTGAATATAGGTAAGTTGGCTAAAAAACTATAATTCTGAGTCATCAGCAGCATATCTGAAAGGAACAACACAGCCAAGCCTGGCAGCTCCTATTTTTCAGATTAGAAATTAACTGCTATGCTGTCAGGATGAAATGGTATGTTTTATTATTGAAAAGGCAGCTCTATTAGTTTCTTTGGGCCACAAGGGCCCATTTATTTAATTACTTCTTCCAGGACACTAAGTGGATCCCTAGTGACCAGGCCAAATTATAGCACCTGAAAAGGTGAGCAACACATTCACTTTGATGGATAGTAGGTTTTCTTTACTTTCCTTCCATTTATTCATTTTTTTTCACTAAATATATAAATAATGGAGGAATCCAGTTTCTTTTCACCTCTGTTGAAAATAGCTTAGGGCCAGAGCATTTTTGATTCACTGTTAATAAAATAATATGATATAGAAATGAAAAGTAAGACAAATCTTCTAAATGAGGAACACAAGACTTGTTTTAGATTCCTTTAAAAAAATTCTTCAACAGACTTTATTTTTTTTAAATAAATTTATTTATTTATTTATTTATTTTTGGCTGCGTTGGGTCTTCGTTGCTACACACAGGCTTTGTCTAGTTGCAGCGAGTGGGGGCCACTCTTCATTGCGGTGCACAGACTTATTGTAATGGCTTCTCTTGTTGTGGAGCACGGGCTGTAGGTGTGCGGGCTTCAGTAGTTGCGGCACATGGGCTCAGTAGTTGTGGCTCGCAGGCTCTAGAGCACAGGCTCAGTAGTTGTGGCACATTGGCTTAGTTGCTCCCTGGCATATGGGATCTTCCTGGACCAGGGCTTGAACCCATGTCCCCTGTGTTGGCAGGCGGACTCCCAACCACTGTGCCACCAGGGAAGTCCCCCAGACTATTGTATAGAGCAGTTTTAGGTTCATGGCAAAATTGAGAAGAAGGTGCAGCGATTTCCCATATACTCCCTCCACAACCTCCCCCCAGCCTCTCCTACTATGAACACCCACCCCCCACCACCAACTCCAGAATAGTCCATTTGTTGAAATTGATGAATCAACACTGACACATCATTATTACTCTAAGTCCATACTTTACATTAGGGTTCATTCTTGGTATTGTACATTCTACGGGTTTTGGCAAATGTATAATGGCATGTACCCACCATTATCATATACTGAATAGTTTCTTGCACTGCCCTAAAAATCCTCTGCGCTCTGCCTGTTCATCCCTCCCTCCTCCATAATCTTTGACAGCTACTGATCTTTTTACTGTCTCCATGATTTTACTTTATCCAGAATGTCATATAGTTGGAATTGTACAGTAGGTAGTCTTTTCAGATTGGCTTTTTTTACTTAGCAATATACATTTAAGGTTCCTCCATCCCTTTTCATGGCTTTGATAGATCATTTCTTTTTAGTGCTGAATTATATTCCATTGTCTTGGTGTAAGATTCCTTTTTTAGAGCGCTAAAGTTAACAGAGATTTTGAATGAGAAAATTTTAAATCAGGGCTTCCCTGGTGGCGCAGTGGTTGAGAGTCTGCCTGCCGATGCAGGGGACATGGGTTCGTGCCCTGGTCCAGGAAGATCCCACATGCCGTGGAGCAGCTGGGCCCGTGAGCCATGGCCGTTGAGCCTGAGCGTCCAGAGCCTGTGCTCCACAACGGGAGAGGCCACAACAGCGAGAGGCCCACATACTGCCAAAAAAAAAAGAAAAATTCAGAGAAGGAAAAATAAGTTATAATTATATTTAAAAATTATTTTACAACAAAGCATGAAAACATAGATGGATTCTTATAATTAAGCATGCAAGAACATAAATATAAGTATTGTTTTGTAGGATGTCTTCCCTTTGTTAACAAAGTTGAGATTTTAATGCTAAAATCTCAATAGAGTCAATAGGGAAAAATAAAAATTAAGGCATCTAATAATGTAAATGTAGGTCATGGGTAAATTTCATAGTAGAACAAAATCTGTATCTTAAAGATATTTAATTGGACCAGCAGATAGCCAGCCTTTCAAGCAAATTTTCTTTCAGATTGTTTGAGTGTGGTTGATATTTAAGCTTTGCTAGCCTAGCATTGAACATCTCTTACTAATGGGTTATGACTTTCATCCTTTAATTTTTAATTCTTAGTTTCACATGCTCTAAAGGGACAATTCTCACCCTTTTAAATGAATTTTCATTGGTACTCAATTTAGTTGTTTGGGATAAAAATATACAATATCTCACAGCTTCTTTCTCAAGAGAAATTAAATCTTTTCAAACATTACTAATTTTCAGAACCTTTCTATATGGTAGGTGGGAGATATTTATCACAATTCCTATTGGATGAATTGAAAAGCATATGCACAAGCTGAGAGTCAAGCTCTTCGAGATTAATTTATAAATCAGTAGGGATAAGTGAGAACAGAAATTCTGTGTTTTCTGTGTGTGTTTTTAAAATTTTTATTGGAGTATAGTTGATTTACAATGTTGTGTTGGTTTCTGCTGTACAGCAAAGTGACTTAGTTATACATATATCCAAGAAATTCTATGTTTTGATTCTTGGGATCTGGTGTTTTGCCTTCTAAACTTTGCCTTGTTGATGTTATGTGGCAAATTGGCATGATTTGTATTTCACTAAATCAAACATATGACAACCTAGGAAGCCTTTTAAATTCTATTTGGTTTTCTTTCTACTAGCACTGCTCCCCAGTGGTGGAATGGAGGTGATTCAGTATATTACTGCTTATGATGGAGAGGTCTGATTTTAGAGACAGGAGCTCAGGCTGAAATCATGGCTCTGAAACTTTTTAAGAGTGTGCTCTTGGGAAAGTATTTAAACTGTCTGAAGATGTAAAAAACAAAGTGAGAAAGAGAGATATATCTACATCATATAATACCTACATCATAGAGTTCTTACAGAGATAAAATCAAATATTGATTATAAAGTACCTGTAGAGTACAGTGCCTAACACACTGTAAATGCCCACTGAAGATCAATTTTTATTAAAACCAGAAGGTAGAAAATTCTTGTTGTTATTTTATAGATCATAGGTTCCTCCAGCAATAGTGATTTAAATTTTAACTTAAATTATTTAAATAAATATAGTTTTGTTATTTTAGGACTCAAATAAAAAAATTCCTTATCTTGCTTTCTCTGTAGCGCAGATTTGTGAGGTTTCATCTTTGTGGAGAAGAAAAAAACCCTTCCACAAACCCCTCTGTGCTTCTAATACTATATCCAAGGAATCTAAGCTTTTGTATTGGAAAAAGTGTCTTTGTTTTCTCACTATCATGGTACAATTAACATTTTAACTATTAAGTATTTGTATAAACATTAAAATTTTTTAAAATAAATTCATTTGTTTATTTTTAGCTGCATTGGGTCTTCGTTGCTGCGTGCAGGCTTTCTCTAGTTGTGGTGAATGGGGGCTGCTCTTCATTGTGGTGCGTGGGCTTCTCATTGTGGTGGCTTCTCTTCTTGGGAGCACCGGCTCTAGGCACGCGGGCTTCAGTAATTGCGGCACACGAATTCAGTAGCTGTGGCTCACAGGCTCTACAGTGCAGGTTCAGTAGCTGTGGTGCACGAATTTAGTTGCTCTGCAACATGTGGGAATCTTCCTGGACCAGGGCTTGAACCTGTGCCCCTGCATTGGCGGGATGATTCTTAACCACTTCACCACCAGGGAAATCCCCTAAACATCCAAATTTTAGAACATTATATGTTATGACTTGATGCTTATTTGGCCTCAAACAAAAATCAAAATTATGATTCAAGAAACATGGGCTGCAACTTATATTATTTTAAATTTATTTATTTACTTATTTATTTATGGCTTTGTTGGGTGTTCATTGCTGCACACTGGCTTTCTCTAGTGGCCAGTGGGGGCTACTGTTTGTTGTGGTGCGTGGGCTTCTCATTGAAGTGGCTTCTCTTGTTGTAGAACACAGGCTCTAGTCACGCGGGCTTCAGTAGTTGTGGCATGTGGGCTCAGTAGTTGTGGCACAGGGGCTCTAGAGCACAGGCTCAGTAGTTGTGGTGCACAGGCTTAGTCGCTCTGCGGCATGTGGGATCTTCCCAGACTAGGGTTCGAACCCGTGTCCCCTGCATTGGCAGGAGGATTCTTAACCACTGCGCCACCAGGGAAGTACCTTTATTTTTTTTAAATATTGGAGTCAAGCAGAAAGCCCTCATCTAAGTGATAAAATGAACACATTAATTTTAACACCATATTGGTGGGATTTTTTTTATTGTTGGGAGAAAAAGCACATCCATCTCTGTGCCCCCAAACATGTTTATGTCCTACTTATAATATATTAACCTAAAGTCAGGATTTATTCACACCTTCCACTGACTATCATTTACTACAAACTCAGTGAATATTTGTTGAGTTGGTTTAATACCATTCTTTTGTAAATGGATGACCTTATTTTATGGATATTAGTCTTTACTTCCCTGTTCAAATCATTGTATGGGCTCTAAGAAGACCCTTCACTCTTTGTTCCTTTAAAAACAGCTTATTTGTTTATGCTTATTTCACTTAGCATAATGTCCCTAGATGCATCCATGATGTCACAAATGACAAGATTTCACTTTTCTTAAGGCTGAGTAATATTCCATTATTTATACATATATATATACACACCACATCTCTATCCATTCACCTGTCAGTGGACACTTACATTGCTTCCATATCCTGGCTATTTTAAATAATGCTGCTATGAATATTGGCATGCATATATCTTTTTGAATTAGTGCTTTTGTTTTCTTTGGGTAAATATTTAGAAGTGAAATTGCTGGATTATATGGCAGTTTTATTTTTAATTTTTTGAGGAACCTCCATACTGTTTCCCATAGTGACTGTACCAATTTACAATCCCACCAACAGTGCACAAAGGTTCTTTTTTCTCCACATCCTTTCCAACACTTGTTATTTGTTGTCTTTTTGATGATAGCCATTCTGACAGGTGTGAGGTGATATCTCTTTGTGGTTTTGATTTGCATTTCCAGGATGAGTAGTGATGTTGAGCATCTTTTCATGTGTCTATTGGCCATGTGTATGTCTTCTTTGAAAAAAGTCTATTCAGGTTCTCTGCCCATTTTTTTTAATCGTGTTGTTTGTTTTATTGATGTTGAGTTGTATGAGTTATTTGTATTTTTTGGATATTAACCCCTTATCAGATATATTGTTTGTGAATATCTTCTGCCATTCTGTAGGCAGCCTTTTCATTTTGTTGATAGTTTTCTTCATCAGGCAAAGCTTTTTAGTTTGATGTAGTCCCATTTGTTTATGTTTGCTTCTGTTTCCCTTCCCTGAGGAGACAGATGTAAAAAAATATTGCTAAGGCTGATGTGAAAGAGCATACTGCCCATGTTTTTTTTCTAGGAGTTTTATGTTTTCAGGTCTTATGTGTAAGTCTTTTAATCCATTTTGCGTTTATTTTTGTATATAGTGTGAGAAGGTAGTCCAGTTTGATTGTTTTGCATGTAGCTATCCAGTTTTCCCAAAGCCACTTATTAAAGAGGCTGTCTTTTCCCCATTGTATATTATTGCTTTCTTTGTCATAGATTAAATGACCATATAAGTGGGGTTAATTTCTGGGCTCTCTATTCTGTTCCATTGATCTATGTGTCTGTTTTTGTGCCAGTCCCATACTGTTTTGATTACTGTAGCTTTGTAGTATAGTTGGAAATCAGGGCACATGATATCTCTAGCTTTGTTCTTCTTTCTCAAGATTATTTGGACTATTCAGGGTCTTTGTGTTTCCATACAAATTTTAAAATTATATGTTATATTTATGTGAAAAATGCATTTGGTAGTTTGATAGGGATTGCTTTGAATCTGTAGATTGCCTTCAATAATATGGCCATTTAAACAATATTATTTCCTCCAGTTCATGAGCATGGTATATTTGTGTCACCTTCAATCTTTCATCAATGTCTTATAGTTTTCAGAGTACAAGGCTTTTACTTCTTTGGTTGGATTTATTCCTAGGTATTTTATTCTTTTTGATCCAAGTGTAAATAGGATTGTTTTCTTAATTTTTCTTTCTGACAATTTGTTATTAGTGTATAGAAATGAATCAGATTTCTATATATTAATTTTGTATCCTGCAACTTTAATGAATTCATTTATTAGTTCTAATCATTTTTTGGTAGCATCTTTAGGATTTTCTATATATAGTATCATGTCATCTGCAAATAATGGCAGTTTTACTTCTTCCTTTCCAACTTGGATTCCTTTTATTTCTTTTCCTTGTCTGATTGCTGTGGCTAGGACTTCCAGTACTACATTGAATAAAAGTGGCAAGAATAGGCATTTTTGTCTTGTTCATAGAGGAAATGCTTTAAGCTTTTCACCATTAGTATGAATGTTGGCTGTGGGTTTGTCATATATGGCCCTTATTATGTTGAGGTATGGTCCCTCTATACCTACTTTATTGAGAATTTTTAATTATAAATGAATGTTGAATTTTGTCAAAAGCTTTTTCTGCATCTATTGAGATGAGCATATGGTTTTTATTCTTCAGTTTCTTAATGCGATGTATCACACTGATTGATTTGTGGATACTGAACTGTCTTTGCATCCCTGAGGTAAATCCCACTTGATCATGGTACATGATCCTTTTAATATATTGTTGAACTTGATTTGCTAACATTTTGTTGAGGATTTTGCCATCTATGCTCATCAGTGATATTGACCTGTAATATTCTTTTCTTTTTTTGTGTGTGATGTCTTTGCTGGTTTTGGTATCAAGATGTTGCTGGCCTCATAGAATGAGTTCAGAAGCATTATTTCCTCTTCAATTTTTGGATGGTTTGAGAAGGATAGGTGTTAACTCTTCTTTAAATGTTTGTAGAATTCACCTACCAAAGCTATCTGGTCCTGGACTTTTTTTGTTGGGAATTTTTTTAAAAAAATTACTGATTCAATTTCATTACTAGTAATTGGTCTGTTTATATTTTCTATTTCTTTCTGATTCAGTCTTGGGAGATTTTATGCTTCTAGGAATTTACCCCTTTCTTCTACATTGCCCAAATTGTTGGCGTGTAATGTTTCATAGTAATCTCTTGTGATTTTTTGTATTTGTATTGTGTTGACTGTAACTTCTCCCTTTTCACATCAGATTTCATTTATTTGGGCCCTCTCTCTTTTTGTCTTGATGACTCTGGCTAAAGCTTTATCAATTTTGTTTATCTTTTCAAAGAACCAGCTCTTAGTTTCATTGATTTATTCTATTATTCTTTTAGTCTCTATTTCATTTTTTTGAAAATTTATTTATTTATTTATTATTTATTTTTGGCTGTGTTGGGTCTTTGTTGCTGTGCACAGGCTTTCTCTAGTTGCAGCGAGAGGGGGCTACTCTTCGTTGTGGTGCATGGGTTTCTCATTGCGGTGGCTTCTCTTGTTGCGGAGCACAGGCTCTAGGCATGTGGGCTCGATAGTTGTGGCTCACAGGCTCTAGAGCACAGGCTCAGTAGCTGTGGCTCACAGGCTTAGTTGCTCTGTGGCATGTGGGATCTTCCCAGACCAGGGCTTGAACCCGTGTCCCCTGCATTGGCAGGCAGATTCTTAACCACTGTACCACCAGGGAAGTCCCATTTATTATTTTTTTATAATCTTTATTATTGTTTACTTCTACTAACTTTGCATTTTGTTTATTCTTCTTTTCCTAGTTTAGGTGTAAGGTTAGGTTGTTTATTTGAAATTTTTCTTGTTTCCTGAGATAGGCTTGTATTGCTATTAAATTCCCTCTTAGAACTGCTTTTATTGCATCCCATAGATTTTGGATTGCTGTGTTTCCATTTTCATTTGTTTCCCACTTTTTAAAAATTTCTTTTTAATTTCTTCAGTGACCCATTGGTTGTTTAGTAACATATTGTTTAGACTCCAGTTGTTTGGGATTTTGCAGGTTTTTTTTTTTTTTTTTCCAGTTGATTTCTGGTCTCATAGCATTGTGGTCAGGAAAGATGCTTGATATGATTTCAATCTTCTTAAATTTATTGAGTCTCATTTTGTGGCCTAGCGTATGATCTGTGCTGGAGACCATTCCATGTGCCTGAAGTGCCCTAATTTTTAATCCAAACCTTTTCCACTGTGGCTTACTGATCCCCAAAAAACCAAATTCTTATATCAACATTACAAAAGGAAAAAACTTGTTAAACACAAAGCCAACGTGATTCCTAAGGTTATGTCTAATCTGGGGTACCTTATTGAAAATGTCTCTTGAACACATGCAGTGTAATTTGTAGACACTGATGCCAGTTTTCAGATTTTTGAAAATAGTATTCACATCACACTGATGGTCAGGAGTATTTTCTCATAAAATAGAGGATTGTATATGTGTGTGACCCCATCTGTACCTTTACTGTGCCTCCCTGCTCCCCATCCTGTTCACTCTTATACCTCTTGGCTCATTAATTTTCTCCTTTTGTTCAGAGGGAAAGAAATTCTGCTATGATGAATCTTGGCCCCTTACTCTTAATCTCACCCTCTACTGGCATCAGAGATGTTATGAACTCTCAAAATAAAATCTCACATCTGAAAACTCCACATAATCTAACGTCAAGTGAATTGACTTGGTGGAAGTGTCTTAGCATTATGTATGGATCATCATGTGTAAAGAACATCACCTCATAATATTCTTCATCCAGCTCTTGTCTTTAAAATTTAGGAAATTGACCAGCCATCAGATATATTTAGCAAACAAATACATTTAAGTTATAGGAAGGAAATTAAAATGATGGTTTTGTTTTATTTAGCAATGCATTCTTAGTTGAATTTAGTCATAGTATGTGACTATTACATGTGCAGTTTTTTTCATTGCTTGAATATTTATTTATTTAAATTAAAGTATAGTTGATTTACAATATTAGTTTCAGGTGTACAATATAGTGATTCAGTATTTTTATAGATTATATTCCATATAAAGTTATTATAAAATAATGGTTATATTTCCCTGTGCTATACAATATATCCTTGTTGCTTATCTATTTTATGCATAGTAGTTTGTATCTCTTAATACCATACCCCTATCTTGCCCCTCACCACTACGTGTGAAGTTTTAAAGAAGGGAAGGCATCACTCACTTCCTAATTGGACCTGGTGGGAAGATCTTCCCATTTGTACCCAAGTACCTGGAGGGTGTATCTTGGGACATACAATAGACAGTTGGGGAGATTTGCTTGAAAGTTAACTTCAACTTTGAATTTCTTTCTTTTGTTGTTTCTGTCCAGGGCAAGGGTTATTTGAAAGAAGTAAAGCAAATACACCAATAAACATGCACATGAATATGTTATTAATTAATATTATATAGTATAGCATGGCAAGTCTAAACTTCAGATTAGTGCAAGTCTTTACACATCTCAGCATGTTTAGCATATTTTATGCAAATAGTTGTTAAGAATAAAAATTCTAATTTCAAATGAAGAAAATTCATGACATGCACCTTGTGTTGCGGTTTAATCACTGTATACCCAGGAAGGTATCGACAGTTGTCCCGTTGAAGCTATTAAAGTTGCTGTCCAAGGTTAAATGAAATTGCAGTTTATCAGAACAGCATTGAGAAAATAAGGGAATCTGTTCATGGCTCTTGATTAATGCCAAGCGTGATCAACACAAGGGGGTTCATTAAGCCATACATCATGTGGGTAATTTAACATGTCATTGTGCCGGCTGTCTGCTTTGACGATGCACAGCCCTGAGTTTCAAAGTTGTATCTCTGGCTCACTGAGTTCTACACAGAAGCATCCCTCATACTTCTTTTGCTGCACATTTTCTATTATGCATACTTAATTTTTTAGACATGTTAAACATTTCATATAAATTATTTAATATGTTTTGGGACAAAAATATATTTTGTTTTTGTAATGGGCTCCCCTCACACTATATATGGTAAAACTTATTAGGAAATTCTTCACCTTTTGAGTTTTTCTTTTCCCTTAATCATATATATGTCTTAAAATCTGATGTGACTTGGAAAAAGCTATTGAAATTATTAACTCAATCCATGTTAATTTTTAGTACTCTTATTTGTGTGCTAGAGTTAATACCACTTTCACAGTACAAATTTACAAGAAATGTTTTCTCATCATTCTCTTCTCAGTGGTTTTCTCATTATTCTTTGCTTATTATATAGCACCCATTTTTAAAATTTGATTAGGTTTGGGCAAATATTACTGCCAAACTATGACATGAGGTACATTATTAGTAATTTTGTTGTGTATTAGAATGTTATTTAAAACATAATTGTCGGAGTTCCCTGGTGGCTCAGTGGTTAAGAATCCGCCTGCCAATGCAGGGGACATGGGTTCGAGCCCTGGTCCGGGAAGATCCCACATGCTGCTGAGCAACTAAGCCCGTGCGCCACAACTGCCAAGCCTGCACTCTGGAGCTAGCGAGCCACAACTATTTGAGCTCACGTGCCACAACTATTGAAGCCTGTGCACCTAGAGCCCGTGCTCACAACAGGAGAGGCCACCTCAATGAGAAGCCCGCACACCACAACGAAGAGTAGTCCCTGCTCAACAATGAAGACCCAATGCAGTCAAAAATAAATAAATTTAAAAACAAAAACCATAATTGTCATTGCACATATTTCCATGTCATTTTAGGAAATATACCAAGCATGGTAAATGATAGAATGCTTTGTAAAGTTTATATGTTTCAGAGATTTTTTCAATGATCTTAATTTTTCTAGGCATGATGAGTCCTTTATTTAAAAGTATGAGCTATAATTTTGCCTTCTGGTTATATTTAATTTTTTTCAAAATTAAATTTGCTAATTTTATTAGTACTGAATATAATTTGATAGCTTATAAAAGGAGTAAAGTATTTCCATGTAAAAGACAAAAAACCCTGTGATTTATCATTTCACGTTATTTATTTGTTATCTAATACGTAGAATTCAATACAATCATGCTTCATCACTCTCACTTCAAAGTAGACTCTCCTGGTCACCAAAGATTTATGGGATACAGTGAATTAGAGGCCAAGATCTCAGCCATAACATTAGTGTCTGTTGCAGGGAAGGACATGGCAAGGGAAATATGACCATGGTTGGAAGCAATCTTAATATTAAAATTTTTGGCTACTGGAATTTAGTGAATGGGTTCCACGTTGTACTTCTTTTAGAATCCTGTGAGTGCACATGCAAATTAGTAATCTGGACAGAGACCTAAAAGTTCCTAAAATATCCCAGTATGACAGTTGTATACTGATGACCATGGTTTGGAATTTCCCTATATTTCGATTTGTATGTCTAATATCTTATAAATTGGAAGCTTTATGGGTTCTTTAAAAAATGATCTCCCATATGATATTGTAATGCTTTTAAGGATCCAAAAACAAACAAACAAAAAACAGGTAAATTATTTATAAGATCTAAATATACATATGAAAGAAACTGTCATCACTGATGTGCAAAATATTGAGCTATGTTTGTGCGGGGTGATAACCTTGCTGACATCTACCATTCTTGGAAGGAGATTAGAATGCCATTTAAGAGCTGATGAGACCAGAGGCCAGCTTTTAAAGGCACACCTGAATAATGGAATGCTATTTCCATTTCAGTCTCTCTTTCTTTCTCTCTGTCTCTTTTTTTTTTTTTCCCTGTTGGGCTGTGAATGCACTATCTATAATACCCTCAAAATAAACTATTTGATTATTTATAATTGGGTGTTTGAAAATGTATTTTAATTAGGTCCAAGACCAAATTAGAATGGTGACTAGTGAATACCAAACATTTTCAAAGGCAACAGAACATAAAGTGTTTTCTTTCCTGATATGTAAAGTGGGGGGGATGATTTCACTTGTCAGCTCTCAGTCACAACTCCCAGCCATTTATTGTAACTATATGATGGGTTCCTCCTGAAAAATGCTGCAAAAGTCATTCACATACTCAAGGTCTTCTCCTTGAATACTTTTTTAAAAAAAGGTACTGTAGTGTTTTCTGCCACCATTAATTACCAAGGGTTTATTTACAAGACAATAATTAATTATACCTCTGGGAAGCTCAAGAGTCAACATGAATCAAAGCAGGCTTGGTAAGGAACATGGAAGTCTCACATAATTAAGCAGGGCACTGGAGACCAATTGTTTATCGAATGATTTTGCTAGAGCTAATTGACACTAATTATTTAATCTGATTTTCTTCTTCCTAGTTATTCTTCTGCAGAGTCACTGCTTTCTGCTAATGATGCACAGGGAAATATCAAGGTGCGCTATGCCTGCATTCAGTGTAGCCTCCCGTGTAGGAAATCGATAATGCTTAGATCATTTCCTAACGTGCTACAGAGCATTATATAAAACAAATCACAGAAGAAATCAACAAATCATCAATGCAGAAATACATACCAGGCAATCACTTGTATGGATGGCTGTTACCTTTTTCTCATATAAGACTGATCCAGTTTTCACTCAGGTTTAAGTTTAAATCATTTAAAATTTCAAAATAGGTATAAGCAATGAACTCATAGTTTCCACACAAGTTTTTTAATGTGTAAGATGAGGTGAGGACTGTGGTGTGATTGAAAAGAAAAACAAAGTTTATATAGCTGTTTAAGTAAAAAGAAATGTTCCAGTTGAGCGTATAGTGAAACTTAGGTAACAAATCATCTGCAAACATGCCACATTTTATGCAGGATCTATGCTGATGGGTAAATGAAAACTGGATGCCTACAGTAGCGACTAAAAAGCATACAATGTGAGTTGTGTTTTATGGTACTAGTGTCTCTGTGGTTTCTGCTTATGGATTGCTCCCTCCTCTGAATATCAGTGTTTGATGACAGTGTTCATAGTTAAGATAATCAAGGATGGGGATTAATTTACTGGTTGCATATTTTGATTCATTCACTTCTTAACCCTTAACATTACAAGGCTGTTGTATTTTGTATAAGATTCAGGTTCTAAGTAACCTTCTGGCTAAAAAATTAGGAAAAATGGAATCTCTAACACCTTTGTAGTACTGTGAAGAATAATAGGTTTATCTTTGGATCCCTGTCACCCACTTCATCCTGTGTATCTCCCTTCTCACCTTTCTGGTGATGTCCTAAGCTAGTCTGTACTATTCTCTTTGCCAGATCATTCTGTTCTCCCCCTTTATTTTCTTTCTCTGCCATTAAAAGTTACATGTTCTGTAACTTATCCCTCAGTCTCTCATTCTTTGTTTTCCAGAGTGACAGTCAGCTAAGGAGTCCATGATCACTTTTAAAGTGCTCATTTCCCCACATCATTGCCTGTTCTGGATTTTATCAATATTTTGTTCACCGTAGAGTGCCCTGGAGAACTTAGTGTTGTGGGAGGATTTAGATGTGAAAAGACATATTCTGGGATATTGTAAGAAATGTAAATGTCAGATTGCAAAGTTCAAAGTATGAGGACGTTTACCCAACCTGGGGATCAGTTAAAGCATCCTAGAAAGAGTAGTTAGTCTCATTGGTTACATCAGAGAATTCAGTAAGCATGACTGAAATCCATCCCTGAGTTAAGTACCTCACTAAGCCAAAGAGACTTTAAAGGCAGTTCTCTTTTAGAAGATACTGTGAGATATAATAGTCATCCTTATTTAATGCTGGGCTCTCTTCTAAATGCTTTACATGCCTAAATCAATTAATCTTCCCAACAGTCATACGAGGAACACAACTTTATGTATTTAGTTATCCTCATCTTACAGATAAGAAAGCTGAGGCATTGAGGTTATATAACTTGTACAAGATCATATAACTGTTCAACAGCAGAGCTGGAATTCAAGCTGAAGTGGTCTGGCCCCAAAGCTGAGCTCTTAACCGTGGTGTCTGAAGAGGACTGGCTGATATTTTTATGCCCATGTCTTTGGTCAGTATGGTTCTCAATCCTGGATTTTCATTAGAATCACTTGATATGGGAGGGGGACAGAGGTTGGATTTTAAAAGAAAACATTAATGTCTGAGGGGTGGGGTCCAGGCAAGGACACTTTTCAAAGTGTCCCCACCTCTCCCACCCCGCTACCCGCCCTCAGTGATTCTAACGTGCAGCCAAGGTTAAGAAGTCCTGCTCCAGGCCCTGGGGTGGGAGCTGTTCTCCACCTGCCTCCTGTCTGTGCCCATCACCCACAGTTTCTAAAGGTTGTAAAAGCGTGTCACTAATCCTCTGGCAGGAAGCAGTGCCTCAGGTGCCGATTCTCAGTGTCCATGAGTCGAACTCTACAGACCCCAGGTCTCTGTATTTGTGAATAGATCAAAATTGTGGTAACAGTTGGCCTAGGACAGACCCAGACAGAAGGCTTCCTGGATGTCCAGCCTGATTCACCACTGGTGTAATTTTAACAACCTAGTGACCCTGGGATCCCTGGGCCCTACTCCCTTTCATACGCAGTCATTCTCCAATATATCCCAACCATTCAATATACTTTGCACATGTCTATGAAGAAACCTTAGGGCAAGACCTTTCCAGGTGGGTAAATTTAAGTAAACCCTCATAACTCGATTTATTAATTTTAGAGGACTCTTTAAAAAACAAAACCACAAGTTATTATCACAACCAACATAATTTTAAAGATTCCTTATTAATATGATTATCAAATTGTATCAAAAATGTCTTTTTAGAGCTAGTTTGCTAGAATCAGGTTCCAAATAAGGTCTTTGCATTACATTTGGTCTAAGTGACTCTGATATATAGTAGCCTTCTCCCCCTTATCAGGCTATTTATCTGTTGAAAACCTTGGGGGCCATTTCTCCTATAGAATAACCTATGATTTAAACTTGGCTGATTGTATTCTGCTGTCGTTTAGCATGCTTTCTATTCACTGTGCTTCCTGTAAATTGTTGATAAGATCTAGACCCTTGATTGCATGTGGATTCTGATTTTTTGCAAGCATACTTCATAAATATGTTTATTTCCTGCTGCAGCACAGCAGGATGCGCATAATACCTGGTTGTCCTGCTTTTAGTGGATGATGAGATTGATCAGTGAGTTCAAATGTTGCCAGTCTGAAACCTCCATTATAAAGTTCCCCATCAACCTTTTGCCTAATGGCTTTTAGCCACTGAAGGTGGTTGCAATATCAGTTATTTCATCAGGGGTTGAAAATGGCGATATTCCAGTTAAACCATTCCTTCTTCATTTATTAGCCACGTTTCTTCTTTATGTAAAGGAGAACTTTTGCTCATCAGCTCTTTAATTAATCTGAAATCAATTTGTACAAAATATGCAGTAAAATTTTTGATTTTTTTGCCCATCAGTTTTCAGATTAGTGAATTTGGTGTCCTGGCAACTTTTAAAAGAAACTCAGGGCTTTGTTTTGTTTTGTTTTTTGGCGCCCTTATAAACTTAACAGCTTTCAATGCATTGCAGTCATATTCTTCTTGGTACTTACATTATCCCATTTCCGAATGGAAGAACCACTTGAAGTTGATTGTTATGCCCATTTGATGTGACTCTAGTAAACTTTGATAGCATACTTGCTATTAGGTATCCTAGGTACATTCTGTTTAGTTTCTCCTGTACCTCTGGAATTAGCAATGGTTTCTTTTTAGTGAGAAATGGTATTAAAGGTCATATTCTGGGCCCTAGGAGTGCTCGTTGCTACTGGGTTGTCAATGGTTTTAAATTTTTTTATTTGGCAGTTATGATATGTTTTTAAGAAAGAGAAATAAATTATGAAGGTGTACTGATATTTCCAATTCAAATATAAAATTGCAGCTTATTTTACTTAATCCTTTTGACTCTATATTTGCTTCTCTTTTCTCTTAACTGAGTATCTGGTTTTCTAATTAACATTAACATAATCTATAATCATTTTATTTGCTTTATCCTTCTCTCTCCACCTGTATGTGTATTTATATGTGTGTGTGTGTATATAAATACACACACACACACACATATACATATATATCTACATATATAGTAATGTTACTAACAGCTCTTAGTAAGGAACTCTTAAACTGAATGCAGTTTAATATTTCATTGTGGTTCTTTTTGCCTTTTTGATCTCTATTACCAGACTGTACAAATACTTCGTTTTAAAGTGATTTTTTTGTAATGAAGTTTTTTTTTTTTTTGATGTGGACCATTTTTAAAGTCTTTATTTATTACAATATTGCTTCTGTTTTATGTTTTGGGTTTTTGGCCCCGAGGCATGTGGCCTCTTAGCTCCCAGACCAGGGATTGAACCTGCACTCCCTGCATTAGAAGGCGAAGTCTTTTTTTTAACATCTTTATTGGAGTATAATTGCTTTACAATGGTGTGTTAGTTTCTGCTTTATAACAAAGTGAATCAGTTATACATATACATATGTTCCCATGTCTCTTCCCTCTTGTGTCTCCCTCCCTCCCACCCTCCCTATCCCACCCCTCTAGGTGGTCACAAAGCACTGAGCTGATCTCGCTGTGCTATGCGACTGCTTCCCACTAGCTATCTGTTTTACATTTGGTAGTGTATATATGTCCATGCCACTCTCTCACTTTATCACAGCTTACCCTTCCCCCTCCCCATATCCTCAAGTCCATTCTCTAGTAGGTCTGTGTCTTTATTCCCATCTTACCCCTAAGTTCTTCATAACATTTTTTTTTCTTAGATTCCATATATATATATTAGCATACGGTATTTGTCTTTCTTTTTCTGACTTACTTCACTCTGTATGACAGACTCTAGGTCCATGCACCTCACTACAAATAACTCAATTTCGTTTCTTTTTATGGCTGAGTAATATTCTATTGTATATAAGTGCCACATCTTCTTTATCCATTCATCTGTTGATGAACACTTAGGTTGCTTCCATGTCCTGGCTATTGTAAATAGAGCTGCAGTGAACATTTTGGTACACGTCTCTTTTTGAATTGTGGTTTTCTCAGGGTATATGCCCAGTAGTGGGATTGCTGGGTCATATGGTAGTTCTATTTGTAGTTTTTTAAGGAACCTCCATACTGTTCTCCATAGTGGCTGTACCAATTCACATTCCCACCACCAGTGCAAGAGTGTTCCCTTTTCTCCACACCCTCTCCAGCATTTATTGTTTCTAGATTTTTTGATGATGGCCATTCTGACTGGTGTGAGATGATATCTCATTGTAGTTTTGATTTGCATTTCTCTCATGATTAATGATGTTGAGCATTCTTTCATGTATTTGTTGGCCATCTGTATATCTTCTTTGGAGAAATGTCTATTTAGGTCTTCTGCCCATTTTTGGATTGGGTTGTTTGTTTTTTTGTTATTGAGCTGCATGAGATGCTTGTAAATTTTGGAGATTAATCCTTTGTCAGTTGCTTCATTTGCAAATCTGTTCTCCCATTCTGAGGGTTTTGGTCTTGTTTATGGTTTCCTTTGCCGTGCAAAAGTTTTTAAGTTTCATTAGGTCCCATTTGTTTATATTTCCACTTCTCTAGGTGGTGGGTCAAAAGGGATCTTGCTGTGATTTATGTCATAGAGTGTTCCGCCTATGTTTTCCTCTAAGAGTTTGATAGTGTCTGGCCTTACATTTAGGTCTTTAATCCATTTTGAGTTTATTTTTGTGTACAGTGTTAGGCAGTGTTCTAATTTCATTCTTTTACATGTAGCTGTCCAGTTTTCCCAGCACCACTTATTGAAGAGGCTGTCCTTTCTCCACTGTACATTCCTGCCTCCTTTATCAAAGATAAGGTGACCATATGTGCGTGGGTTTATCTCTGGGCTTTCTATCCTATTCCATTGATCTATCTTTCTGTTTTTGTGCCAGTACCATACTGTCTTGATTACTGTAGCTTTGTAGTATAGTCTGAAGTCAGGGAGCCTGATTCCTCCAGCTCCATTTTTCGTTCTCAAGATTGCTTTGGCTATTTGGGGTCTTTTGTGTTTCCATACAAATTGTGAAATTTTTTGTTCTAGTTCTGTGAAAAATGCCAGTGGTAGTTTGATAGGGATTGCGTTGAATCTGTAGATTGCTTTGTGTAGTAGAGTCATTTTCACAGTGTTGATTCTTCCAATCCAAGAACATGGTATATCTCTCCATCTATTTGTATCATCTTTAATTTCTTTCATCAGTGTCTTATAATTTTCTGCATACAGGTCTTTTGTCTCTTTAGGTAGGTTTATTCCTAGATATTTTATTCTTTTTGTTGCAATGGTTAATGGGAGTGTTTTCTTAATTTCACTTTCAGATTTTTCATCATTAGTGTATAGGAATGCCAGAGATTTCTGTGCATTAATTTTGCATCCTACTACTTTACCAAATTCATTGATTAGCTCTGGTAGTTTTCTGGTAGCATCTTTAGGATTCTCTATGTATAGTATCATGTTATCTGCAAACAGTGACAGCTTTACTTCTTCTTTTCCGATTTGGATTCCTTTTATTTCCTTTTCTTCTCTGATGGCTGTGGCTAAAACTTCCAAAACTATGTTGAATAAGAGTGGTGAGAGTGGGCAACCTTGTATTGTTCCTCATCTTAGTGGAAATGGTTTCAGTTTTTCACCATTGAGAACAATGTTAGCTGTGGGTTTGTCATATATGGCCTTTATTATGTTGAGGAAAGTTCCCTCTATGCCTACTTTCTGCAGAGTTTTTATCATAAATGGGTGTTGAGTTTTGTTGACAGCTTTCTCTACATCTATTGAGATGATCATATGGTTTTTCTCCTTCAATTTGTTAATATGGTGTATCACGTTGATTGATTTGCAAATACTGAAGAATCCTTGCATTCCTGGAATAAACCCCACTGGATCATGGTTTATGATCCTTTTAATGTGCTGCTGGATTCTGTTTGCTAGTATTTTGTTGAGGATTTTTGCATCTATGTTCATCAGTGATATTGGCCTGTAGTTTTCTTTCTTTGTGACATCATTGTCTGGTTTTGGTATCAGGGTGATGGTGGCCTCGTAGAATGAGTTTGGGAGTGTTCCTCCCTCTGCTATATTTCGGAAGAGTTTGAGAAGAATAGGTGTTAGCTCTTCTCTAAATGTTTGATAGAATTTGCCTGTGAAGCCATCTGGTCCTGGGCTTTTGTTTGTTGGAAGATTTTTAATCACAGTTTCCATTTCAGTGCTTGTGATTGGTCTGTTCGTATTTTCTACTTCTTCCTGATTTCAGTCTTGGCAGGTTGTGCATTTCTCAGAATTTGTCCATTTCTTCCAGGTTGTCCATTTTATTGGCATAGAGTTGCTTGTAGTAATCTCTCATGATCTTTTGTATTTCTGCAGTGTCAGTTGTTACTTCTCCTTTTCCATTTCTCATTCTGTTGATTTGAGTCTTCTCCCTTTTTTTCTTTTTTCTTTTTTGTTTTTTGGTACGTGGCCCTCTCACCATTGTGGCCTCTCCCATCGCGGAGCACAGGCTCCGGACGCGCGGGCTCAGTGGCCATGGCTCATGGGCCCAGCTGCTCCGCGGCATGTGGGATGCTCCCAGACCGGGGCATGAACCTGTGTCTGCTGCATCAGCAGGCAGACTCTCAACCACTGCATCACCAGGAAAGCCCTCCCTTTTTTTCTTGATGAGTCTGGCTAATGGTTTATCAATTTTGTTTATCTTCTCAAAGAACCCCAGCTTTTAGTTTTATTGATCTTTGCTATCGTTTCCTTCATTTCTTTTTCATTTATTTCTGATCTGATATTTATGATTTCTTTCCTTTTGCTAACTTTGGGGATTTTTTGTTCTTCTTTCTCTAAGTGCTTTAGGTGCAAGGTTAGGTTGTTTATTCGAGATGTTTCCTGTTTCTTAAGGTAGGATTGTATTGCTATAAACTTCCCTCTTAGAACTGCTTTTGCTGCATCCCATAGATATTGGGTCGTCATGTCTCCATTGTCATTTGTTTCTAGGTACTTTTTGATTTCCTCTTTGATTTCTTCGGTGATCACTTTGTTATTAAGTAGTGTATTGTTTAGCCTCCATGTGTTTCTATTTTTTACAGGTCTTTTCCTGTAATTGATATGTAGTCTTATAGCGTTGTGGTCGGAAAAGGTACTTGATACAATTTCAATTTTCTTAAATTTACCAAGGCTTGATTTGTGACCCAAGATATGATCTATCCTGGAGAATGTGCCATGAGCACTTGAACAAAATGTGTATTCTGTTGTTTTGGGATGGAATGTCCTATAAATATCAATTAAGTCCATCTTGTTAAATGTGTCATTTAAAGCTTGTGTTTCTTTATTTATTTTCATTTTGGATGATCTGTCCATTGGTGAAAGTGGGGTGTTAAAGTCCCCTACTATGGTTGTGTTACTGTCGATTTCCCCTTTTATGGCTGTTAGTATTTGCCTTATGTATTGAGGGGCTCCTATGTTGGGTGCATAAATATTTACAATTGTTATATCTTCTTCTTGGATCGATCCCTTGATCATTATGTAGTGTCCTTCTTTGTCTCTTCTAACAGTCTTTATTTTAAAGTCTATTTTGTCGGATATGAGACTTGCTATTCCAGCTTTCTTTTCGTTTCCATTTGCATGGAATATCTTTTTCCATCCCCTCACTTTCAGTCTGTATGTGTCCCTAGGTCTGAAGTGGGTCTCTTGTAGACAGCATATATACATGTCTTGTTTTTGTATCCATTCAGCCAGTGTGTGTCTTATGGTTGGAGCATTTAATCCATTTACATTTAAGGTAATTATCAATATGTATGTTCCTATTACCACTTTCTTAATTGTTTTGGGTTTGTTATTGTAGGTCTTTTCCTTCTTGTGTTTCTTGCCTAGAGAAGTTCCTTTAGCATTTGTTGTAAAGCTGGTTTGGTGGTGCTGAAGTCTCTCAGCTTTTGCTTGTCTGTAAAGGTTTTAATTTCTCCATCAAATCTGAATGAGATCCTTGCTGGGTAGAGTAATCTTGGTTGTAGGTTTTTCTCCTTCATCACTTTAAGTATGTCCTCCCACTCCTTCCCGGCTTGCCGTGGTGCACTAACCCCTTCAGGCTGTGTTCACGCTGCCAACCCCAGTCCTCTGCCTGTGCTCTGACCGAAGCCCGAGCCTCAGCTCCCAGCCCCCGCCCGTTCCGGCGGGTAAGCAGTTAAGCCTCTCGGACTGGTGAGTGCCAGTTGGCACCGATCCTCTGTGTGGAATCTCTCCGCTTTGCTCTCCACACCCCTGTTTCTGCGCTCTCCTCTGCAGCTTCAAAGCTCCCCGCCCTCCGCCACCCGCAGTCTCCACCCGCGAAGGGGCTTCCTAGTGTGTGGAAACCTTTCCTCCTTCACAGCTCCCTCCCACTGGTGCAGGTCCCGTCCCTATTCTTTTGTCTCTGTTTTTTCTTTTGCCCTACCCAGGTACGTGGGGAGTTTCTTGCCTTTTGGGAGGTCTGAGGTCTTCTGCCAGCATTCAGTAGGTGTTCTGTAGGAGTTGTTCCACGTGTAGATGTATTTCTGATGTATCTGTGGGGAGGAACGTGATCTCCACGTCTTACTCTTCCGCCATCTTCCCCCTCTCCCCTGGAAGGCGAAGTCTTAACCACTGGACTGCCAGGGAAGTCCTAAAGTGATCTTAAGTAATTAATATGGCTATTCCACCATATTAATAAATGGCTAGATTCACTTTCAGTTTGTTTTCAATTTTAAAGGATTCCCTTTTTAAAAAATTTTATTTTAATTACGTAAAACAGTTACACAGTTCCTGAATCAAAACCATACGATAATTCAGAGAGATTTAACTCCTGTCTTTGTTCCCTTCTTTCACTTCCCATGTAGGTAACTTTTAAATTTGTATTTTGGGTTATCCTTTCACCATTTCTTTAGTAAATACACACATACATATGTGTGCAAACACACACGCACACAACACACACACAACACAGAATGCCCCTTTCTCCATCTTACATAAAGATAGCCTGTAATACACATATCCTTGTGTCTCTTGCTTATTCCACCTAAGGATGCATCCCTGGGCTCACTCATTCCTCTGCAGTGTTTACAGGTCTTCCTCATTACGTTTCATAGATGTGTGGTATGGGTGGCTACATCAGGCTAAGTCTCCTAGTTTTTTTGGTTCCAGCATGATCTCTCACATTCAGTTCTTTTAGCCTCTGAAGAAGCCCAGTCTTTCTGGTTCACCTCCCCATTTCTTGTCCAAATTGCCTTCCACCACAATATACAAAGCTTCAACATTTGACCTTTCTTGGAGCAGGGATTCCATAAATGTTGAGTGCAACAGTGAAGTTTCTTTCATTTCACTCAGAGGGTCCATGAAGTAAAGACTCACCTTTCCTTCCTTGAGCTGCCCCTTATTTGAAAGCCTGGATGACCTTACAATAATCTTATCTTTTCCTGCTCTCAATCTTGCCTCTTTCTGAGTCCAGCTTCTCTGTGAGCTCCCTTTCTCAACAGGCTAATGGATCTGATCCCACTTCCCCCTACTCCTGGGTGGTAACAGATTTCAGAATATGGAGATTTTTCTATCTTGAATATTTCCCTAGAATCACCCCTCTCAGGAACTCATCCCTTCTCAGTTACAACATGAGGCCATTTTTAAAAAAATTGTTATTTATTTATACTCTAGTTCATTTCAGAGGAGATTCTAGGCACTTAACTGTGAACTATATTAAAGTTATTTAGTGACTGGCCAGAATATTGTATGAGGGTTTTAAATTATGGACACACAAACTCACACATATACACCAGACAAATTTATCAGAAGCACTTTGATATTGAAATAGTTGCTAAAATACTAGGTGTGTAATAAGTAAATTAAAAAGTCATGTTCAATAGTATAGATAATTGCAGGTATAGCTTCTAAACTTTTACATATATCTTTAGAGGAATGTTGATTCCTAAGGTTAATCAGAAGCTCCTGCAGTCTGTGTTCACCTTATCGTAGTTACTCGTCCATCTGAGTTTGGGAATTTGAATTATCTCAAAAGCTAAACTTTAACTAAATTCTTCAGTGGACTTATAAAAGACATTCTTGAGGGTAATTTAAATTTATTTTTTCAAAGGAACCTGCTTTTATGGTGGATATGGAGACATGAAAGTTGACAGTACATTTGCTTTATTTTCCTGTGAGTAAGGAAATTTAGCAAGACACCGATATAAGAGTAATTGCTCACATTTTCTCCGTCCCAATTTCTTATTCTGAATGTAATACAGGTTCAGATTATAAAATATAGAGTATACATACATGTAGTAAGAAGAAAATAAAATCTTTATTTTCCTAAACAACTGTGATTAGTGCTATTAATATTTTGATATATATCTTTCCAGGATTTTTCTAAATATACAACAGAAATTTATATAATTTAAAATGTAGTTGAAATTGTATTATGTTAGTCTTTTATATCCTGCTTTTCTTCACTTGTCATTATACTTAAACATGTTTAAGTCATATCATGAAAAATTCTTTATAATATAATTTTAATACTTTCATAGCATTCCATCATACAGAAATTGCAAAATTTGTGCAACAGTTCCTCTGTTGTCTAACAATTATGCTCTTTACAATTTTAAAAAGTATAAACCACTGTTTATATTTTGGATAATTTTCTCAGGCTCTACTTCCGAAAGTGAAATTACTAAGGACCAATTGGCTCAGTGTTTGGTCTGTTACCCCCACTCTTATCAAGGTGGTCAAGCCAATCAGGAAATGTAGGAGATATAACTTTTGTCTTAATTTCAATCATGACACATAGGATGCCCGTCAAGAACAGTTGTCATTAGTTAATAAGAACATCTCTCAGCACGAGTAGATATGTGTCCTGGCAGGTCTCAGGTGGTTCAGCACAGAGTAATGCAAGGACGCTGAATAGAAGACAGGATTCCTGGGTTCTAGTCTCAGCTTTTCCATCATCATCTTGTATGACATCAGCAACATTAACATCTCTGTGCCTTAGTTTCCTAGCCTATAAAGTGAGGGAATCTATAAAATTATATTTATTAAGTTTCCTTCTGATCCCCAAATTCTCTGTTTTAATATTTGGAAGATTTTATGTTTGGAAATTGGACAAAGGCTACTGTCTAAAGATGGGGCTGATTGGATTTCTGCTATCAGCATCCCATCAAAACCATCCTTTATTTGCAAGTGAGGAGAGCACAGCTTTACTTGTTCTTAGGCTCAGTTCTAGTTGTTCTAGTTCATACAGCTTGTACTTGAGGAAGTACTGAGTTACCTGACAGTTTTGTTTAAGTCCACTTCCCATCCTCTGGCAAACTCTTCCAGCTCTATGTATCACAGTCTTCAAGAAAAGTTCCAGAGAAAATTATCTGGAAGCTTCTGTGCATTAATAACCCAAACCTTCCATCTGCCCATACAGGGAAACATGCAGCTTTCCACTAAGGCCCACTCATCAGTCACTTGTCCATTCTGTGACAAATGATATCTAATAGATAAAGACAAAACTGATCAAGAAGTTCCAAATGTCTCTGGGAGCATGAGGTAGAGGAATATAGAATTAATTTGCCATTGATCTTCAGCCTAAAGTAAAGATTTACAGAGTGGCAATTGTAGCCAAGTTATCATGTAGCTATGACATTAGAGAACTGCTAACGACATCTCTTCTAAGAACAAGAGCAGTACTTACCAGCCATCTACTCTCACCCTCTAATGGAAAGGGACAACCCTCTGAGAAAGATCTCAGAGCAAAGTTTGTTTTACCACAGTGGTTCTCAAATTTTAGCATGTATCAGAACATGTGTGTTTGTGTTTTAATTTTATTGAAGTATACTTGATTTACAATGTTGTGTTAATTTCTTCTGTACAGCAAAGTGATTCAGTTATATATATATATATATATATATATATATATATATATATATATATATATATATATATATATATATACGCACAGAACCATGTGTTAAAAGGCAGATTACTGGACCCTCTCCCCAGTGTTTCTGATTCAGTGGGTCTAAGATGGAGCACAAGAATTTGCATTTCTTTCAGTTCCCAGATATGCTGAGAACGCTGGTCCAAAGACCAGACTTTGAGAATCACTGGCCTACTGGATTTGAAGCACTCTTCACTGTAATCACACTGATGCCTTCCATTTGAATGAAAGGTGAGCTAGCAACAGGATGTTAAGTAGCTTTTATAAGGAGAGGTGAAGGGTGGTGATTACAGGTAGGGCTGGCAATAGATATTCTACAGAGACTAACCCAGGGAGCGGCAAAGTAACGCAATAGAGCATGTGGAAGTTAAAGGTAATAGCTGAAGGTGGTCCTTGTGGAAATTGGCTGTCAGAGATGTAGTAGCTAAGCTTAGAGAAGAAGCCACCCGGGTAAGAGGCTAAATCGGCAGCAGCAATAGGCTCTTTACAGGATAATAATCTGGAGGTGAGTTATTACATTAAACTAGTCAAATATCAGCTTTTATCAATTTACACCTTTCTCAACTAGTAATGCTCCCTCTAGCTTTCTCTAATAGGAATAACAGTGATAGATTACTAATAGAATGGGCTATTGTAGAATATTGGCTGGCAGGAAACATCTCCTTTTCTTGCATTTTTTTCCACATAAGAGTTTTTCGCATTTAAATGATCTGCATCTTGAAGTACCTGCCAATTAGAAAAGAAGTTCAATATCCCTCAGCATGCAAGAATATGAACAGGAGGAACTCTGCTTTATAGTTTTTGTCTTCTAAAAGCCCTCCCCTCTGTTCAAGTTTCAGCCAGAGAATCAATGGGGAGCAAACCAGAATCAATTTTAATTGATTGTTCAGGTTTTTAATAATCGGCATTCTTCCCTAATGCTTGACAGAATAACAACTAGAGTCTGATGCCCTGTAATTTTAACTCCCATTCTAAATGCATATTACTGTCCAGCAACTATTGCACCTACAAACAGCCCACTGCCCGATGGTATGTCAGAGGAAATAGGGGCTCAGAATAGAGGAGAAATGGAAAATTGTGCTTAGATGTGTTTATTTACATGCATGCACACAAACATGTGAGCTCCAGCTGCCATGGTTGTGGCCAAGTGGTCCATTTTTGGTAATAAAATGGCGTGTAGGGAATAAACTTTGGCAAATATTAAATTGATATGCTTTGATTTCCTCCTTATTTCATGTTTGCAAACTTCTACCTCCAAGATTATGTCATGAGGTTAATTGTTCCAAACAGGAGAGAACAGGATTAGCAATAATCTTGAAACCAGTTTTGGATACTAAAGGACATTGGAAATCTCTTTAGCAAATGTGACCGACAGCATTGTTGCTTATCCAATAGCTATCTCCCCACCCCCCATTTCTAATCTTCCTAACAGAATCCAACCTTTGTGCCCAGCTTCAAGGGATGAATTTTGAGTGTTTAAGTAAATTACAGTTATCCAAAATGACTGAAAAGTGCCCAAAAGAGACTCTATAAACCAATGGTTCTCCATCTTGCTGATATGCAGAAGCCTGGGATCTACCCCCATAAATGCTGATTTAATTGGTGAAGCATGAGACAGAGCATTGGTGTTTATAATAGCTCAACAGCAGCTATGGACGAGAATCACTAGCTTAAATTTTTGGAATCACCAAAGTTTAAAACAAATTGGACTGTGTATTTAGTTCCCCATCGCACTTCCTATTATGAGTATTTAAAGATTAAATAATGAAACCTGTACCTCTGAGTTATAATATGAGAAAACAGTGGGTGGACCTTCCTAAATAATACCCATTTTGAGCCCTGTCATGGATATTTTCCGTATGCTTTCATTAAATTCTTACGATACTACAGCAAAGCGTAATTAATATCCCCAGTTTTATAGATGAGAATATTGAGGCTAGGCAGGGATGTAGCTAGTGGAGTCAAACTCAGATTTCTTGGGCTCCAAAGTTTATAATCTTTCATCTCTACTGAACTGCTTTTCAAAAGCTTTCTCCTTTCATTCGCTTCCCAATACCTGATTCTTACTCCCTGTTGATACAGAGCAAAGCCAAGGCAGTAACTTTGGATTTCTGTCTCTCCAGTCTAAAGCTCCAGCTCCTAAATTTAAGACTCAATCCAGTCATGACCCAGCCTTACTGGTCTACTTTTTGGAATCAAGACTGTGTCAATCAGCCTAAGTCCTCAAACCCTGTTGTACTGAAGGTACAATAATATAGTACCTTCAGCTCCTAGGAGCATTCCAGTGCCTCCAGCCCTAGAGGAACAACAGAGATTCCCATGACCTTCTTGATAAGCATTTTCAGATGCTGCTTTTTGCTTCTGGAAACATTTGTTGTGAATCAACAGGAATTAAATTCAATAGCACATTTTGTCTCAGTCCACTTTGGGATATTAATGATCCGGATTGGCCATCTACATTCAGCAGTCTGACTGGATAAAAATCAGATTTCAATTTTAATGAACTGTAATTGTTAATGCATCTTGCAAGAGACCCCGTGTTGTTCCAGGGCAAATTTGGTTCAGTGTCTGAATTTCTTCTCTTACCACCAGTGGCCAAAAACCAGTAAGCCATTTGTTGCTAGTGTTTTGCTTAGCTGTCAACCAAATATTTTTTACCCATGATAAGTGTATACTTCTTGGGAAAAAAATTCAAGCCAATATTAACTGACATGATTTATTTTGTTTCTGATATTTCTCTTACTTCACTCATGTTTCAGTCCATTGCTTCTAAGCTGTTGAATTCTATTAAGAAGGCCTATTTTCCAAATCATCAGAGTAGTTGTGAGAAATATTAGTTAACTTCCTGAATAGTACAGTACCTCAATTCATGTTGGTTTGCACTCACTGAACATGCCGTTTTTTTATTGTGTAAATATGACAGGTATATTGATCTCTTCTCTTAAGTGCTTAATCAAACTCTGTTAATACTGCTAGCCATAAACTATCTATGAGAAAGTCATAGCTTTGAAATGTTTCCATCTATGAATTAAATGAAATAATTTATCATGAGACTTTTTTCTGGGCCTACTGAGAGTTGATCCTAGATTCTTCGTGCTGTGTTATTAACTTCCATGTTGGCTTTGTCTAATTCTATGTAAAGTATGCTGATTTATTAGAAGGCTCACTTTACTGTGAACTATAATTAGATACTCTTGAAAGAATGAGTTTCATTGATTTAGTCAATGACCACAAATATTACTGAAGTAAGCCTCTTAACAGTGTAGGGGTGTATTTTGGCCATGATCAATGTTTCTGAATCTTCCCTTGTATTTTTTTGTTTTGTTTTGTTTTGCTTTATTTAGTGCTATCTGCATTGATTTAAATCTACAGCAATGTTAAGTGCAAAATTTATCTTGACACAAAGTTTCATTACTTTCCTGGAGATGCAAACTTTTCTTTGTTTATTATAGATTAAAAATATTCCCTGACAGTCTTTGAAAATAAATAAAAATAAAAAAAAATAAAAATTTGTACTTATGTCAATATGTGTCAGCAATAGACAGTAAGTAAAGTGAAAAATTAAAGACATTGCCCTTAAAATAATTGAATTAAGTTTCTTCTTTTTTAAAACCATTGCAATTATCTACCTTTGTGCCTTGTAAAGGAATTTTGAACTTTCTGAAAACAAAAGGTAAAGTTCAACGGGTTTGAATCTTTTCTGTATACCTGTGAGTGAGTAGACATTGACAAGTGATGTGCTGAAGGATGAATAATGAGTGTGACCTTGACTCAGAGTCCCTAAGAACCAGCTTTTATCAAAAAGTGTGCTGGCTCTGCAAGCAACTTTCTATTCTACTTAACAACGTTAAGCCCAAGGAAAAAAATCAGGAACTAGACCTAAAGTACATGTGGGTTGTGTATCAGTCTTCTGAATTATACATCATGGAAGAATGTAAAATATAAAGCTTAGTAGCATTTTATTAGAATTATAAGACAAAGAGGGAAAAAAATCCCCACAGCATATGTATGCATGGTATACCTTCTGGTTAGAGTAGAAGTTACTTGACAGTGTTTGATTTTTATATCCCTCATTTTATTTATTTATTTATTGAGTTTTTTTAAATTGAAGTACAGTTGATTGATTTACAGTGTTATGCCAATCTCTGCTGTACAGTAAAGTGACTCAGACACATACAGACAGTTTTTTTTTTTTTTTTAATTTATTTATTTATTTTTGGCTGCGTTGGGTCTTCGTTGCTGTGCGCGGGCTTTCTCTAGTTGCAGGGAGCGGGGGCTACTCTTTGTTGCGGTGCGCGGGCTTCTCATTGCGGTGGCTTTTCGTTGTGGAGCACAGGCTCTCGGCACACGGGCTCAGTAGTTGTGGCTCGCGGGCTCTAGAGCGCAGGCTCAGTAGTTGTGGTGCAGGAGCTTAGTTGCTCCAAGGCATGTGGGATCTTCCCGGACCAGGGCTCGAACCCATGTCCCCTGCATTGGCAGGCAGACTCTTGACCACTGCGCCACCAGGGAAGCCCCATACAGACAGTTTTTAAAAAATAAATTTATTTATTTATTTTTGGCTGTGTTGGGTCTTCATAGCTGCATGCGGGCTTTCTCTAGTTGCGGCAAGTGGGGGCTAGTCTTCGTTGCGGTGTGTGGGCTTCTTATTGTGGTGGCTTTTCTTGTTCCGAAGCACAGGCTCTAGGCACGAGGGCTTCAATAGTTGTGCCACACGGGCTCAGTAGTTGTGGCTCGTGGGCTCTAGAGCGCAGGCTCAGTAGTTGTGGCCTGTGGGCTCAGTAGTTGTAGCTCACGGGCTCTAGAGTACAGGCTCAGTAGTTGTGACGCCCGAGCTTAGTTGCTCCACGCATGTGGGATCTTCCCGGATCAGGGCTCGAACCCGTGTCCCCTGCATTGGCAGGCGGATTCTTAACCACTGCACCACCAGGGAGTCCTATTTGGTTTTCTTTCAAAAAATAATGTAAGCAGGCTCTACATGCACATAGTATAAAATTCAAAAGGTAGCAAAGAGATTTGTGGTAAAAGTAAGCCTCCCCTCTACCATCTAGTAGCTAAGCTACCTGATCCCTCCCTGCAGGCCACTAGTTACCTGTTGTTTGTATATACCACCGGAGGCACTTTCAATGAACCATAAGTGTGTATCTGTATGTGTGGAGTGTTTTCTACCTTTTTTCCTTTAACGATGCATTTTAGAGAGTTTTCCATATCATTACACCCAGAGTTGCCTCGTACTTTACAAAACTGCATAATAATCCATTCTATGGGTATACCACAATTTATTTAACCAGACCTCTGTTGATGGACATTTAGGTCATTTCCAATCCCTTGCTATATTGAATAATATTATAATGACTCTCCTTTTACATGCATTATTTCTTACATGTGCAAGTATATCTGTAGGTTATACTCATGAGTGGAATTGCTGGGTCAAAGGGCATATTTAACTAAAATTTTGGGAAGCATTGCCAGGGTGATATTTGAATGTTTAACAATTTACTACAGCACGGGCTCCAATCAATCAGGATGGATGCCAGCCATAGGCAACCGGTAAAGGCTGGATATCAGATGTGAACACTGTCAAATTGCCCTCCAAAGACATACTAATTGATTGGTCTGCTTTAAATCATCTTTATGAGAATAGATACCATGCTCTTCCATTATTATTTCCATTTACAGAATTTGCTAAATCTCAATGGTTTTTGTATGAACATTATTGCCAATAAAACGTTACCTGGAGACACTGGTGGATTGGAGTGGTACAGGTGCTATATTCAGACTGCATATTAAATGTAGTATATAACAAAGCCAAGTTCAGAATTGTCTATCAATGTTTACACCATGCAGAGCTGCCCATGTGACTGAGTAGGTGACTAGAGCAGAGGGCTTATCTGCCTCTCTCATTAGAAGGTAAGCTTCATTGGAGCAGGAAGTTGTTTTTATTTCCCACAACAATATCTTCAACACCTAGAAAAATGCCTGGTGGTAGTTGGAGCTCAAATCCAACTGATCCCTACTGATTAAATAAATTAATATTGAACTGAGTATCAGGAAGATAGAGAATCTTCCCTACAAGGACAGTGAAAAGTTGTGAATATTCACATAGTAACAGTTATTTTTCTCATTATACCTATTTTCTGATTCCTAAGGTTTGGAGATTGGTCACTTATTAAAGGTGTATCCTGAAGTCAAAATTATTGAAGGTACCTAGGTTTTACCTTCAAAATTATTGAAGGTAAAACCTAGATTTCACCAGTAGGTCTTTTAATTCAGCTCCTTGAGGAAGAGTGTCTGTGTCTGAATATTCTTAGACCATGATTATTGCTAAAGTTTGCACATTTTATAATGTGGTAATTGTATTTTGCTAGCTGATGTCTTTTGTTTTGGAGGGCTGGGGTGTAGATACTTGAGAATGTAGAATTTAACACCTGAAGTAGTAATTATGTGTACTTAGAAATTACAGGGTAGGAATTGGCAATTGGAATGGAAAAGGCAGGTTATAGAAAATAATATGCAATATATATAGATTTATGTGTTGAGTGCTGTGGGGACACATAGCAAAAAATGCTTGTGATACCTTAAAACAAAGTTGCTAACTTTCTTAATTCTCTCCCACCTCCCTTCCACATCCAATTCATGAGGAACAATGAGGCAAAGTCATGTGACGAGATGATGATTCCAAAACACTACAATATTAGCATGGAATTCAATGCTGTCTCATAAATTTAGGTTGTCTTGGAAAAGCATGATTAGAAATATGGTGTCACATGTAATACAATGTCTTCCCAACAAACTGAATTATTTGGACTTCTTCAGCTTTTCTCCCATGTAAATATAATACACAGGGACTTGAGAAGACTTAGAAAAAAAAGCCCAGAATTTCAGATGAGCAAGAACTAGCTAAATGTAGTAGTGAGAGTATATAGATACCTTTAAAGAGCATGAATACTATGCAGTTTTCTGGAAAGGGTCTCACGTAAGCTCCGTGAGGACTGGGTTTATTTGGTTCACCATCAGATTTCAGCACCTAGCACCTGGCGCACGGTAGGTACTCAACAAATATTTGTTAAATGAATAGGAAGAATATTCTTTGTGAGGCTTAAAGAGGGGATTCTCAGCAAAAGCAGCAAGTGGTCAGCATTTGTTAAAGTGTTAAACTTCACGAAGCAAAGGGGTTGAGTGTTGTGTTATTAAATAATGCCCATGATATCAAGCCTGGATCCCATTAAGCCCCAGGCTAAGGGGTGAACAGTTAATTTCATAGCTGTACTAAATAGTTATATCACATATCAGCCAAGGTGATATATTCCTCTAAATCCCTTGGAAAGCACCCAAGGGCAGAGGCCAGAAATCATTATAAGCTTGATTTGGAAAACTGCTAATAAAGTGGGTCATGGAACTTTTTTTCAATGCCAAGAAAATAATGTAATAATGGGACTGTGTCTTTCCCCTTTTCCTTTGAAAGTGCTTTTAGTATTAGGATCTGTTCAATCAAAAGATTTAGGAATATTCTAACCATGAATGTTTCTGTGTTTTACATTTAATAGTTATTAAAGTGGATACCTGATGAGTTGTATTATCAGATTAAAATCTCTGTGAATCAAAGGGGAGAGAGAGGAGTTGATTGGGATGTGTAAAGATCTTTATATTAGGAAAACTCACAATTACTAAAGCTTTATTTGAGGGAAGTAAATGGGAGGGTTTTCTGTGTGAGAGTTGAACGCAGATATATAATGGAAAAACGTTTAATAGATAAGGTTTTAGAATTTTACAAAGAGCTTTCTGTTATAATACGCAATTAAGCATATTTGAAAAGCTATTGAAAATAAAGCATAGTCCTACATTGTTAAAAATGAGGCCTGGAAGCAGTATTCACAATTAACATCAGGTTAGTTCATCATCCCTTGATTTACAGTGATTTAACAATGTAGCGTGGCACACATTTTTCAAAAATCCAACTCCTAATCTATTTAAGGTCGAAATGAATTGGAACAGTATTAGAACTTCATTTTGGTGTTCTGACCTAAAATGGAAATGCATGTACGAGTGCTCTCAAGTTTGCATTACTTCTGGGTATTACATCATGTTTCTCAGACTGTTTTTCATCATGGCTGTGCCGCATTGCTTTATGCCCTTTTATTCCTGGAAAAGGGAATTCCACCTTGAATCAGGGAATCAGATTTTCACCTCTTTAGCAGGAGGGATGTCAGTCAAAGGTGATTTAGCAGTTTCCAAGGATTCTCAGACTTTTGCAGAATGTGTTGAGGAAAGTATTGCATTCCCCACACACAGTTTTCCTGGGGATCATGTAGTGAAGTTGCAGCCTTGTTAACTGGTGAGTGAAGCTGATTGACTGGGATCTCCTTGGAGTACTGCATCCAAATTTGACTCCATAGCCCCAACCTAAGGTTACTGGTTTGTGTGATGTTAAATTGTGACAAGAAAAGGAATAAAGACTTAACAGCTGGCCCCCAAATGCCTTCTTAGATATTTTTTTGATGGCATCCATACATGTTCCTTTGATAAGCAGAAAGAAGTATGTAAGCACATCTTATCGATTTCTCCTCACAGCTGCTGTGCAGATGTAACCTGCTTTAAGACAATCCAGTTTATGAAAATCCAAATTTAACCTGCCCTTTACAAAGGAATAATCCCTTGAGAGTCTGTGAGGAATTTAATAATCTGAAGAACCTATATCCATTTGCTTAGTTCCGAAGGGTTTTCTACATTTTAAAATGTCTAGGCGTACTCTGAAGCGCATGGAGTGAGGTATGTTTCAGTTCGTTTAAGTTGAGTGCTTGCAACCACAAGCAAATGTGTGGCTTTTCCACACAACTATGGAAATCCAGCACTTCTTGTCAGATGGTGTTGGTAATTTTGGGGGTGGGGGAGGGGAATGGCAGTTGTGCAGATTTGAAAATGAGCTAGAAACAGATTCCCTGGTTTGGGTCATGAACCAGAAGGGATTCCACAGCCCTTTCTGCTATGTAACAAGACAAATAGTAGTACTTGCTAAGTGGGATAAGACAATTCTTAAGGGGCCTGGAAGCTGAAAAGGCAACTTCTCTGTGGGTCATTTTACTTTTCGTTTCATGGGAATCCGTGAAGCAGGTTCATGAAACTCAGAGGCAAGAACACCAAGCATGGAGGTAAATGATTAAAGAGCTGCAACTTCATGAGAGAGAGCAAGGGCAAGGTTAGGGCCCCAAGAGTCCATAGGCCTTGAAAGTAGAGCCAAGTCAGCTTGCCCAGCCTTTTCCTGGAAACACAGCAAGACCCAAAGGTGGAAACTTCAAACTTTTCAGAGGCAGGAGTGGATCATGGTTTTGTGGGGACTGAAGCTTATATTGACACAATTTTAGAAATACAAAGTGAGATGTAACATAGGGCCTCTGAAGTGGTCTTTGCTAAAGAAAGGCCCTGAAGCTTATGGTATGATTTATAACATAATGATTCATCCATCTTTGTATAAAACAAAGTACACATCACTCTTGAGAAATAATAATAATATATTGAGCTCTTGCTATGTGCCAAACATTATGTTAAAACCTTATTATATTAGTTTCCTAGGACTGCTGTGACCAAGTACCACAACTGGATGGCTTAAAACGACAATTTTTTTTTTTTTTTTTTTTTTTTTTTTTTTTACAGTTTAGAGACTAGAAGTCCAAAATCAAGTTACTGCCAGGGCCTAGTTCCCTCCAAAGCCAGCTTCTAGTAGCTCCAGGCATTTTAGTGTGTGGCAACATCACTCCAGTCTCTGCTTCTGTCTTTACACAGCTGTCTTCCCTCTGTGTCTTTTCTTCTTATAAGGACACCAGTCAAATTGGATTAAAACCCACCCTAATTCAGTATGACCTCATCTTAAAATTTTATTGTATTTGTAATGACCCTGTTTTTCTAAATTAGGTCACATTTACAGGTTTTAGGAGTTAGAACATCAACCTGTTTTGGGGGGAAACAAAGTCCAACCCCATAGCACTTACAAATGACCCCTTTAATGCTCACAGTGATCCCGGGAAGAAGTTACTATTATCATCCCCATTTTACAGTGGAAGAAATTGAGACTCAGAGAAGTGGTATTACTTGCCTGAGGTCACTGAGCTAATCTAGCACTGGGTTTCCATAATTCCAGCCAAAGCCAACTCCTTCTGTTGCCACACAGTTAATTCTGATGGAAGTGAGTTAATCCATCTTCTTCTGCCTGTAGCTATAATTATAGCTAGAGCTTTATTTAATAGGAATCAAGACAGGGGACTTCCATCACCCATTTCTTAATTCTCCTTCAAGATGTTCTTGAACTGCTTTAAGGACATCATCCCTTAAACTTTATTTGGTAATGAGTGACACTTAGTGGGTCCATTCTAGAGTGTTGGGCGGGGGGATTCACATTCTGGTGGTTCTAATCGTCTTTTTAATTCCCTGTTTAAAACTGCCAAAAATTTCCTGGTTCAGAGTTCTTTCACACACACTTTTATATATATATATATATATATATATATATATATATATATATATATATATATATATAAATAAAACTGGAATCAAAGCAACACAACTAGAATGTTTTTAGATGTTCAATGATCATGTGGTGCTACCATGTATTTTTGAAAGTAGTGAAGGAATTGCTTTTTTTTCTCTCATGATTTACCCAGGTCATGGAAAATAGAGATGGCTTGATGAGTTCAAAGAGAATTAAAATATTATTCATAGTCAGAAATTTTCCAGCTGTTTGGAGAATCCCGCAGCTTTATTTCCTGGGCAGTAGAAGAACTACTGGCCAGAGAAATGGTCAAGTATATGGTGAAAGGGAGAATTGAGCTCCCAAATATCACAACTTATTTAACCTTGCTACACCCCAGTTTCTCATTCATAAAATGTAGAAATGAGTAAAGATTCTTAAAAATGTTTCCAGGTCAAATTATTACTCTAAAAAGCTTTCATACAGTGTTGAAATATTTTAAAATGTGGGCTACAATTAGCCATAAAATCAAATAAACAATTTAGACTAAACACCCACCATTATTCTGTTTTGCTAATTGTTCATTTTTGGTGGTAGAAATTTTTGCTTAATAATATGTGTTAAATGTTAATCAGTGTTGAATGGATATGTAGTTTCTATGGCTATGTGTTCTTTTTTTGCTTTGAAATACATAGTACAGATTATCTGTTGAAGTATCTCAGATCTAGAAACTCTAATGTAACTGGGATGGGGGTTCCCTAACAGCTGGTCCCACCTAGTACCTGGGGTGTAGGCTGAAATGCCACACTACCCCAACTTCTCCTGTAGGGTACTTGCTAATTGTATTCTGGGCAGTTAGGATGGGCTCAGCAAAGTCTCAGGGGAGGGATGCAAGTCCTTCTGTTAGACAATGCTGATGTAGGTGGGCAGCTGGAAAAGCAGGCTCTCAGCCCACAGTGGTGAAAACTTCTAAAGAGGACAACTACCACTCCCCAATTATGGCCTGAAGAAATGCAGGCATCTACGTGACACTGAGAGTGCTTATCTGTGCCTCTATAGTAATAGTACTTAGTCCAGTGTAGCTCTCCCAGGTAAGCTGTCTCTTAGTAATATCCCTTCTCCTCCAATCCCCCAAAATTATGCTCTACCTTCCAGTTTCTCTCCAGGTCAGGCTGGAGAAGCATAACTTATTAATAACAAACACACAATCAAAACTACAAAATAAGAGCCCATTAAGGTAGTGCTCTGGACCACACAATTCATATGTTGAAACCCTAATCCCCAATGTGATGGTATTTGCAGATGGGGCTATGGGAGGTGATTAGGTCTCTTGAGGGTGAAACCCTCATGATGGGATTAGTGCTCTTACCAAAGAGATGTGAGAGAGTTTACTACCTCTCTCTGCTTTTCACTACGTGTGTTTACAGGGAGAAGGTGGCAATTCAGGAAGAGGGTCCTCACCAAGCATCAAATTTGTCAGAATCTTCATCTTGGACTTCCTAGCCTCCAGAACTATGAGAAATTAATTAGTTTATTGTTTAAGCCACCCAGTCTATTGTATTTTGTAATGGACTAAGACAGATGGGTATTATCTCCCTTATACTGTATAAGTAAGTGAACAGATGTAAAACTCAATCTTTTAACCTCTGCAAACTGACGTCAGTAATTTATACTTTAATTGACTCTTTCCTGCTGCATAGGCCCTAAGAGGTACTGAAGTGAGATATAAAGGATCTTGTTATTTTGTTTATTTTATTTTTTAAAAATCTTTTCATAAAATTAATTAATTAATTAATTTTAATTTTGGCCGTGTCAGGTCTTAGTTATGGCATGTGGGATCTTTTGTTGTGGCACACAGGCTCTTTGTTGTGGTGCATAGGCTTTTATCTAGTTGTGGCGTGTGGGTTTCTCTCTAGTTGGCGCGCAGGCTCCAGAGTACGTGGGCTCTGCAGTTGCGGTACGTGGGCTCTCTCGTTGTGGTGTGGGCTCAGTAGTTGCAGCACACGGGCTTAGTTGCCCCATGGCATGTGGGATCTTATTTCCCCGACCAGGGATTGAACCTGTGTCCCCTGCATTGAAAGGCAGATTCTTAACCACATGGACCACCAGGGAAGTCCCTGTTTACTTTTATAATTGATATTTTATTGGTTATTTTGAGAATCAGTACATAGACATTTCAATTTACACACAATTTTAGACATATACACTGAAAATCTAAAAAGCTCTGTAGTTTTGATTCTTTGCTAAACTGTTATTCCAGTGACTTCCCAGCTCAAAATTGGGAGGCAAATTTTCCTTAAGAGGATACCAAGTATCAATATCTTCCTGTATTGATAAGCTGTTTCATTATAAGTCCCACTGACTCAAAATATAATATCATCTACACTACACCCCCCAAATTTCAGTCTTTCATCACACATTAGCAAAGTAATTAGGCAAACTGGACTACTACTACTACCGTTATGTGACAGAAGTCACATAATTCTGATAAGGAAAGCCAAGGTCAAGGAGTGGTTTTCTTTAGTGGACAATTCTACTACATGGGAATAGAATTAATTTAAAATGTTCAGGACATATTAAACATACAACTGTGACTACAAATTGCCAGTTGGTATGCTTTGTATTATAGGGTATAAAATTCCCCCCTTCCTTCTATGTAATGTTAGGCTGACACTGAAGACCGTCAAAGCTTCGCATAATTCAATACTTCACTATTCTCTGGTTGTACCAAGAAATAAACAATGAGCAAATTATTTCACTTCTTAAAAAAAGCATTTACACTTAAAAATGGGATGAGGTGGGATTCTCTCTTTTTTAAAAGTGTGTCTGTTAAAAAACTCCCACTTAGAAAATAGCTGACTAAAAATATTTCTCTGGGTTTTACAAAAAGGGAAATAGGAACCACAGGTAAGATCTGGCATATGATATCAATCGTACTTAGCTTCTTTCTCTTCGTCATCAGAGGCTGGACTCTCCTCATTTTTAATTTCTCCATTTTCTGCAGGTTAATCTTTAGTTTCTTGTTTACATACTTTAGCCTGTTTTCCCTTTTCCCTCCTCTTCCCTTTTGTTTTTGTCTGAAGACTTAACCTTTCCTGTTGCCATTTTAGGTTTTGTATCCACTCTTGCAGAAGTAGGTTTAGCTGATCTAAACCTTGTGATCTTCTCTTGGGCTCCTCCTTCACCTCCCCTTGGCTGAACTGGCCTTCCTATTGGGCACCCCCCCCCCATTGTTTGATGATGCCCATTCATTCATTCATTTGTCTAGGCAACAAATATTTTTTGATGTGAATCACAATTCTAGGTAAACAATGAGGAGGAGCAAACCATTTCTTGCCCTCATGGGGCTTACAGTCTTGTTTGTTAAAAACAAAGCAATTTGTCAATGTATACTGAAAGTAGAATTATAATTCACATTTTCCAGTATTTATTTGTACATTTAGCATTCACTAGGTTTTAAAGGTATATCGTATATTTTTTTGCTCTCTATTTCATCGTCTGTATTTGTGACACTGGTATTTGTTTTAGATTATTGGATCCTCGAGAATAGGGATTTTTCTTTTTCTGTCTCTGGTGGAGGCCTGCTTATAACAAATGTATCTTAATCAGCACTTGTTAATGATTTTGTCATTTAGACTCACACAATTTTAGCCTTGGAAGATGCCTTAGAGATCATATAATTTAATCTTCCTATTGTATAGGTGAGACAAGGGAGGCTTAAGGTGATAGAATTTTTAAAAATAAAGTACTGGAAAGAGCTGTGATCATTAATATTCTTGCCAGGTTCACATAGCTTATTTGTTCAAAACTAGAACTAGTATCTAGTTTTTCTGGATTTGAATTTAAGATCTGTTATTTCCTAGCTGCACAATTTTCTCCAATTTCTTAATTTCTCTGAGCCTCAGTTTTGTCACAGGTGAATTGGAGATAAAAATAATGCATTCCTCTGAGGATTTTTATGAGGATTTAGTAAAATATGATATGTAAAGTTCTTGGCATATAATAATTCAAAACAGGCAGCCTCTGATTATATAGATGACCTTTTTTTGTTGTTGTTGTTGTTTTGTTTTGGGTGGTTTTGCGGTACGTGGGCCTCTCACTGTTGTGGCCTCTCCCATTGCGGAGCACAGGCTCCGGAGGCGCAGGCTCAGCAGCCATGGCTCATAGGCCCAGCCGCTCCGTGGCATCTGGGATCGTCCCGGACCGGGGCACGATCCTGTGTCTCCTGCATCGGCAGGCGGACCCTCAACCACTGCGCCACCAGGGAAGCCCAGATGACCTGTTTTTAATATGGCTGCCAAATATTGGCGACAGAAGACTTGGGGAGGTGAACAAGGATCTGAGACAGGCTCAGCATATTCTCCAGCTCTCTCTAAGAGACAGTTGGAAATAGTCTTCCATCTTCAAACTAAGCAAGTTCACCTGATTGTTGTGAGCCACAGGGAGGTGGCAGAGTCTAACCCGGATACTACAAGAACTCAAGTGACTAGTTTGAATACTAAAAAGAAATATATTGCTTTTTTTTTGTTCCCCAAGAAGGTGAGTTGGATCACACTGATTACAGGATGATTTCTCCTTAACCCTACCATCAGTGGTTCATTCTAGCATGTTTCACCACATGGCAGAGATCATATTCCTATCCTCTAGCAGGTCAAAAATAAGTGTCAGAAATATCATTTTAAACTATGAAAAGATAATATTATCAATTCTTTCTTTTCACTGAGAGTTTTCACTACCTTATACCTTAATCTCTGCAATTATTTGCTTTCTTTGAAGTAAACAGTATCTAGGGAAGAGAAACACAGAAGCCTTTATGTTTAATAGTACTTGATTACCCAGGCCTTTACTTTGTAGAGGGGATTTGGCTGTGAGGAATAAGAGAGTAGAATATACTTGTCAAATGAAATAATAGTTTTTATTCCATTATCTTTTTCTATACTGAGTACCTAATCAATGGCTATTTCTGAGAAGGGAAATATTTTAAAAATATATATGAGGTGAAATATGACTGAATAATAGGGTATATTCATTCAATGGAATCAAAAATTACCTGAGACTTACCTGCAATGGAATACTAAACAACCTATTAACATGCAAACATTTTTAAATTAAAATTTTGAGTGAAAATTTTTAATTGGATTGTTATTAATATAAAATAATAAAATGCTGCTATACGCTAATTTAGGAAAAATATATTTAAAAAATGTGTGGGAAAAAAAACCCCAAAAACGTGTGGAAGAGATGCTCATCAACTTCAGGATAGTGGTTCCCCCTGGGGATGAAGGGAATTGCGTTGAGGAAAGAAACAAAGGATGCTTCAACATACTTTTTTTTACTTAAAAAAAAAAACAAAAAACAATAAAAAGTGCCTTAAAATACAGTTGGAAGTAATACCCTTGGAATAAAAAAAATGGAGGTGCTTAGACTAGGCTAATGGTCATTTTCTATGTTATTCAGATAAGTCTTGTCTTATAGAACTTCCTGCAATGATGGAAATGTTCTATCTGTATGATGTATAATCAGGTAGCCACTAACCACATACGGCTACTGAGAATTTGAAATGTGACTAGTGTGACTGAGAAGCAGAATTTTAAGTTTTGTATAATTTTAATTAATCTCAATCTTAAATTAATTTAAATTTTAATGGGGCCAGTAGCTACCATTTTAGGCAGCACAGATTTAGACCACAAACCTTCCATTTAACTTAATTTTGTGAAGACCATATCTCATTGTTCTTTTAATACGAATGTGAGTGTGAATATTTGAAGAAAACTCAATAATCTTTTGTTAATAGCAAGTATGGCAAAGGGCAACTGGAAGTTATTGGGGTATTGGGGGAAGTTAGAAAAAGAAACCTTCCTGACTGTTTACATTTGTAAAGTGGAATGAGGAGAAAGGTCAGTTTAAGGTTCCATTGGGTGTCTATAGAAAAGAAAGAATCAAAGCCCTCCAGGTACTCATGGGGGGTACTTCAGATTTGGTAACAGATTTGATAACTGAAGACTTAATTTCCCTAGTGACTCAACTGATACAGGTTTTATCTTTTTCAGAAAATTAAAAGTAAATTGGCTGGCTCAATAGACTTACTGACTCCAGTTAGATAAGTATTTGCCGTGTTTATTAAGTTGTTTATGTAGTGTAATAATACAAGTGATTTAATAAAGATAAGACTTCAGATAAATGTCAGCACACTTCCCACTCTGCAGCTGGTCCATTTCAGGCAGTTAAAATAAATTAAAAGATAAAATGCCACTCACAAAAAATTGATCATTGTCCAAGGGAAACATTTAAAATTGAAAGAAATCTTCCACTTTCAGTGCACAAAGAAATATGCATATGTGTAGGAAATGAACCTCTCAAAATCTAGAGATTCTTCACCCCGAAGGAAAGAGACAGGAAGCTATGTTTTGTAGTTGTTTGCCATAATGAGATATAATTAAAATGTACTTACAGTTTGTAGACAAGTATTAATGACTAGTGTTATTTATAGCACAAATAATGGAGATCTTTGAATTAGATAAAATAAATGCAATTAATTCTGTTATTTATCTATCTTTATATACATCAAGGTGAAAGTTTACTAGGGTATAAAATGTAGATGCTGTCACTGGAATTTAAATAACATAAAGGGGACGTGAATTTTACCCAACTTTCACTGTTGACATTGCTTTGAAAAAAAATTTATGCTTTTAACTGTAGTTTCTCTAGGAGATAATCTGATATTTGAAAAATATAGTAAAAAGGGTGATAACAAAGAAAGAGGATATATCTTTTATAGTGGTCAAATCATTATTTCTGTTGTCTTCCAGGTAAGGATGGATGAGATTCCTTTCCTCTGTTCTCTCAAAGTACCCAGGACAAATCTCTCCCATTTCTGTATGCCCTTACCTATATTTTCCATCCAAGGCCTATATCACAATTCTGTGCATATAGTACCGGTTCAAAAGAGTATTTAAAGCACGGTTTAGTTTAGAAATGGTCGCCCAGTAGGCCCATGGTGAGCACTTGCTGAGTTCTGAGTCAGTGACCTTTCTTACAAGGTACCACGGTGGCTGTCACACAACAGGAAATGTTGGATTACAGCATGAAACATGAGGCTGATGACATCAGTTCCTGGTTTGATCAGGAAAAAAGTATTTACCAAAGTTCTAGATGACTCCTTCTTTCTTCTTCAAAATTGTATGGAATGTTTACTATTTCTAGTATTGCACTCAGTGTTTTTCAAATGCTTGACACACGGAGACATCAGACATTTGCCATTTCAAATACCTGGGATGCGATGTCCACCTGCCCTATGAGCTGAGAAGCTGGCCTTTGTAACCAGATGTGGTAGATTGCTTAATGGCCACAAATACCTCCAGTTTCTGTACCAGGCCCCTTTTCAATATGACTTTGCTGTTCCTTCCATCCAGAAATGGAGTCTTTCTCTATACCTTGAATCTGGGCTGATCATGAGATTTGTTTGACCAATAGAAGGTACCAGAAACAACATGTGTGAATTCTAGGGGCTAGGACTCTAGAGGATTTGCGTTTCTGCCTTTGCATTCCTGGAATGCCACCCTGAGACCTCCATATGAAGCAACTTTTGCTTGCTGGAGGACGAGAAGCCATTTGGTGAACTGAGGCTTCCGGTGACATATAGAACCAAGTATCAGACATGCGAGTACAGTCACCTTGGATCTTCCAGCCTCTCTCATCTTTCACCTGGTGCAGCCACATGGGTAAGCACAGCCAGCAGAGGAATTGTTGTTTTAATCCATTAAGTCTTGTGGTAGTTAGTTGTGCAGCGAAGGGTAACTGAGACAATGAAGAAACAGCTTCTCAAGTGAGATTGTTGAGATAGCATATAAAAAAGATAAAGAACAGGGCTGCATTATTAATTTCCAGGTCCTTTAGGGAAAGGATCTGAATTCCCTGGTATAGAGAGTGACATGAGTCACTTAGTAGTGGATGACAGCAATTTTCATTAGTACGGTACATAAATGTAAAAAGAAAATTACAAGATTAATGTCCATTCCTTATTACTAACTTGTCCATTTTGTTCATGCAAATATATTTTGTCCAGCATCTTTTTTAGTGGTAGAAATTAAAATTATTTTCTTTGGCAGTTATGAAAATTAAATCACTTGATGACTGACAATAATAGTGATTGGTATTTCCAGAGATTCTATACATAGGAATGACCCATCTCAATTTCCCGACTTATACATGTGCTGCTCACTTGTGTATTTGTTAACTATAGGAAAGTAAGTGTGCTTGAAACGCTTGAAATACATTGATACCTACCCACACTTCTTGTCATTTTTCTGTAGTTGTTTTGTTCTAGTGATGGTGGTTTCAGATTGCTTTGGGTCTCTAAATGTAAGAATTTAAGTTTTTTAAAAGCAAAAAACATTTTTAAAAAGTTTTTTAAGTAGAAAAGATTTTTTTTTAAGTGGAGGAAAGAAGAGGAAGTAGTAGCAAAAACTACTCCTTAGTGCATCTGGCTATGGGAGTGCAACCTAAAGAAAGGCTGAAAGTTGACTGGTGAAGCTTAAGTAAACAGTTTTAAAATATACTCATATTAATCAATATTTCTTCAAACACCATAACAGTACAAAATTTCAACAACAAGAGTAAGTATCTTTTCACCAAGTTATAGGCAACTGAAAATGCTTCTTGATAAAACATTTTCCAGTCTCAGCTCAGAGAAATAATAATCTTATAAAAATATAGTGTTTGGAAGGTTGGAAGAAAGAGCAGAAGATTGCAAAACTCGGCAGAAGAAGTCTAGAAGCTGTTAGAAAGTTCAAAAAGTCAATAAATGAAGCTAAATGGTAGTCTTCTAAAATCATGTTTCAGTTAAGATAAATAAGATCCTTTTCACCTTAAATTCTCATTTGACAGTGTCCCAGCACATGTCTTAGCTATTAATATACTTGGGTAGCCTCAGGGAGACTTTCAAAAAGTGGTTCTTAATATACTGATATTCTTGTCTCCAGACTCATGAGTCATTTGGACACAAGCATTGAATTTAAGAGGTATTCACTTCCTCACCATTGAGGAGCCGATAGAAAAAACATAATTATTATATTGAAGATTCAATAAACATTCTTTCCTTTTCAAGGTAGAGTCTCACAACACCATTCTAAAAACTTTTGTGCCTAGATCTTCTGTGAGGAAGGGGAATAACCTGTCTTCAATTTGTCCCTAGACCTGTGGCTCTGGCCATCCCTCCTCAAATAAAAAGGCTGTGTGGTAAAATATGGAACAACCAGAGGTGCTCCGCCTTCGGAAGAGATAAGAAATTCTATTCACTAGGAGATGGGCTTTGTTAATCTTTTTTCCCAGTCAAGATTTCTGTGGCATTGGGCCTATTTTAATGGGTATTCGTTGCTTGGAGAATTCTGCACTCACTCTTTAAAAGATGGACGTGGGGGAGTTGAATTTTTACAAATTGCTGAGATATTCCTCAGTCTTGGTTTAGTTTTCAAAGATTAGCTGAGATTGGGGCAGGAAATTGAAGGATATCTTATTTCTCTTCAAAAGAGGCACACTGGTGTGTGTCTGCATGTGCGTGCAGCTGTACACATACTCATGTGCGTGTACATGGTGAGCTTTAGAGAACTGGTTCTTCTGTAGTAAGCATCAAATGATTTTTTAAGCTTATACGCATTGCATGTCCACTGTGTGTAAGGCATTGTGCTGAGAGTGGCCAAGGAAGCACAGTCTTAGCCCTCAAGGATCTCACAGTGTAGCACATTTATGTTGTCTGCTCTTGCCTTTTACATTAAGCTAGCTGTATCCTAAAAATAGTACTCCTTATCTGGATGTACATATAGGTTTGAACAGTCACTAACTATAGAGGTGGCTTGGTAACATGGAAATGCCATCTCTGTGACCAGTTCATAGACAGTTGATACATAACTTCCTTCAGCACAAAAGAATAAGTTAGTGTACAAACCAATATTTAATGAGTGAACAAAGAGAATAAAATATCCTATTAAACTAGCATGTAATTTCTGCCAGATATGTATAAATGATTTTTCATTTATGTGAGAGTAGGTAAGAGGAAAGTTTTTTTAATCTTTCGAAGCAAAGTTATGTTAGGTCTCTAATATTGCCATTAGGGAAGAAAAATTGGCACACAACTGTGGCATTTTAATTAGTTTTTTACTTCCTATTGTAGTGACTCCTGTTATGTGTCCATGGATTTTATGCTGGGTGGTTAAGTGATTCAAGAAACAGTTTTGTGGTGGTATAATAGTTTTGTTTAAACTATAGTATATATAATATACTATTTTGCCTGGGCAGTGCCGGGCAATGTCCAGTTTAATGAAATATACTTTATGGGTGAAAGAATTCATGTAATATCCTAAGGTGCCTTAGTCAAATTTATGATAGCCAATTCATAGGCAGGCACAATATTACCCAATTAGCAACCTTGGCTTTATGAATCAATTGTATTATGTATTTTAAATTTCAGCGTCTCTTGTGGTCAGTCATCTTTCAACATTGAGTACTCAAAGGCAGTTTCAAAATGAAGGAGCCAGAATCATTGAACAGTATAGCTACTTGGCCAGTTGTTTTATGATGCTGGTTATTGCGTATGTTAATATGTCTCTGTTGATGGCAGTCATGTATTTCTAACAATGCTTTCATCAAATTAAATATTATAGAAACTAGCTGATTTGTGTGAAATATTTTTAGGCAATAATTATCAGATATGTAAAGCAAAGAAAAGTAAAATACTTCAATTGTTTTATTAATATCTCCTTGTGGGGTTTCTCAAGTATCTATTGTATTTGGTGAAGAAAATAACACTTTTATTCAATAGAAAGTGAGCCAGGACCACATGTCATTCAGCTCACGTTAATTGTACAAATTCATTAAAAAAAAAATAAACTAAGATAAAAGTTCACGTAGAAAGAAGATGCAACAGAGACCTAGAACAGCTGTCATTTCATGAACAGCCATATTATCCACAATGAGTTTACCTTTTGATCAATTTATCTATTGAACAAGTTATTTTAGAACTCAATTCCTTATTGAGTGGCTTTGTAATTGAGTGTTCTCTCTTTCTCTTTCTTCTCTTCATCTTTATAGCTTTCTTAGAATTAAAACCAAATAAATACAACCTAACTTGACTTAGGTGATTCTGCTTCACTTTATGACTTTTATAATAGAACTGTTTTGTATAATCATGGGCATCTTATTTTTAAAAATATCTACTATACTTTTGAATGTAAGAGGCTTTTAAAGTCTAAAGACCCTTCTGTTAAAGTTTAATTTTTACGGGGTCTACTTAAGGTGGGCTGAATATTCAGATAAATTTTCTCAGTACAGAACTTTTAAGAATGCTTGGATAAAGTTTTTAAAATAATAATTTAAACACGTTACTGAATTGAATGGAAAGTAAGGAGAATTCTTGGAGGCCAGAAACCAGAAAGTGAGAATGGGGAGAGTTAAGCAAACATTGAAACCCTAAAGCTTAGACTACATCTGCAGGTAGACAGGAAGCAAAGTCTGAGGCTGGAATAGTGTGGGAGTTTGTATGGGGATTGATGAAGAAGGGGCACCAAAAAGATGCTCAGAGATTGACCTGGAACTGCTTCCCTGCAGAGGGAGAGAGCATGCAGGTACTTGCCCATATTGACACTGGCTCTGGGTAAAGAGTTTAAAAAGAAAGTCTCCTCTGAGGATTGGTTCTCAAAGCCTATTCTCCCAAGAGTTTGGTCCAGGATTCATTCTACCATACTGTTACGTGGAAAAAAGAAAAACAAAAACTCAGACTGATACTGTACATTATAGGTATCCAGGCTGAGATGGTCTGTGGTTCCTGGAAGAGGCGAATACAAACACACTTTGGAGCAGCACAGTTGAAATGTAGAGGCTGAAGTGATAAGCTTTGAAGATGGAAGAAGGGAACATGAGTCAAGGAATGCAGGCAGCCTTTAGATGGAAAAGTTAAGGAAATGAATTCTCTCCTGGAGCCTCCAGAAAGAAATGTAGCACAACTAACCCCTTGAGTTTAGCCCTCTAAAACTCATTTCAGGCTTTAAATTTCCGGAACTGTAAGCTGTTTACAGTAAAGATTACAAGTTATTGTTGTTATTGTTATTGCTAAAAGTTATTGTTAAGATAAACAACTTGTTTTGTTTGAAGCCACTAGGTTTTTGGTAATTTGTTGCAACATCGATAGGAAACTACTACATGGTGATTAGATGAACTGGCTTCAGGAGAAAGTGTTTTAAGTAAAGATCTGATACCAGTTAGAACCACCAGAAGACCAGGAAGGGAATTTGTAGTTGGATTGAGAGACTGAAATATCTGTTTAGAACATCACATTTATAAGGTACCACTGATTTCTCTAACTCATTTGGAGGCCAAATGTTTAAAATTTTGTACATACAAAACACAAAGCTTGAATTTTAGGACTCTGCCCATGTATATACACATTTAGGCTGACAAACCCAGACTTACAACCTAGAATTTGCTGCCTAATAACTATGTGGTATTTTTTCTGAAAATCAAAGTGTTCTAAATTGTTGACCAGAACTTTGATCTTAATACTTCAGTGTTTAAAAGAACTTCCCAAAGCAAGTATAGGAAGGGCTAATTGAGGAAACTGAGCCCCAAATTATGGTTTTCTATCTGATTTCTAAAGTACATACCAAGAGACAGACAAAACAAAATGCAAAAATTAATAAAAGGGAAAGAGTTGAAATATAAGGACTCACATTTCAGTCTCTGACCCGAGATACTGTAACGCAGTTATTTGTAGTGTGTTTGTACCCTTAATCCGCCACTTTGCTGTAAGATATAAGACCTCGGGCAATACCAAGACATTTCGCTGGCAATTTTTTACACATCAGTGCCAAAACGTATGTGAGGCTGTTTCGACTATCCGTTGTTCAGGTGAAAGTCACAATTCATGAGCCTGTCTGCTGGCTACACACATCCTAAATTAAGATTCTCAGTGGTGAAGGGTGGTGAGTAAAAGTAAATATCTCTCCCAATCAATGCAATCCCATAATATGATCTTGTGTGAAAAGAATTTCCACTTATCAGAAGACCATGTAGCATCAGTTGCTCATAGTGTTTTCTAAGTATTTATTATTTGCGTAGGTTTTGATATTGGAATATATGAAATTCCCTGTGTGTTAGGGAGTTGAAGCTATCTCAAGACAAAAATATTCTGTAGAAAATTTGGGTGAAAATAAAAGGCTAGTTTCGAAAATCATTGTTTCAAATCCCAGACTTTGGATTTTCCTATAGAGTCTCTTTCTGGTTTATCTTTAGATCCCCAGAGAGTGTTTAAAACAATGTCTGAACCTTAGTAAGCATTCAGTATTTCCTCTATATATGCAGTCACTATGCCCACAGTCACTTGTTTTAATTCTGATTCTTCTTTAATATTCATGAGTAACTAACTTTTGGGGGTTGCCAGGATGTTTCCTTAAGAACTCCCAGGAAAACAAGAGTGGGAATATAAATGTGAGAAGAGCAGGACATTTCTCACTTCTTGGCCTCTTCACACTCGATTGTTCTGTGTCACACTGGGGATGGGTAGCGGGGGGAGGTTCCTTGGACCATCTAATGAGTATGCATGAGACCACTGCAAGAACAGTGCTTATATGACATAATAGCGGAACAGGTATGAGCTGAAGTACTAATGCAGCTACAGTTTGAGAAATATGGACAATCATTTCATCCAAGACTATAAACAATTCTCAAATACTACAAAAGAACTTTTAATGTGAGGTAGTATGTTCTCACTAAAACTTCTTAGGGTTCTAGCAAGCAGTGTCGAGCGCCATCAGCATTTTAATCTTCTGTACCAAAGTAACATTCTTTCTCATCCTAAAAATATAATCCAGACCACAGAGCCTACCTTTCCTTTTATGGGTGTCTTAATATTCAGATGAGCATAATATTAATGTGTAAAAAGTAAGGCAATTTCAGGAAAGAGTGAAAAGTGAAATTGAAGCTGAATGTGCTATTATTATCTTCTTAATATTAAAAAAAAACTCCTTACAAGGGACTTGTAATGAAAAAAGCTTAACCACATCATAACAGACCACCTTCTAGCTACCCAATTCAATGTGATATGCGTATCCATGAAACTAAAACTAACCATAAGAAAATAGCCAGAAACTTAGTCAAATTAATGAGTATTGTTTTTCTACATCCAATAACAAAAATGTGCCTGCCACATATCATTATTTATCACACACAATCTCCTTAATCATCAACAAATTGCAAGATGATCGAGAATGTAGTTAGACTGTTAGCTCTTATGCAGTTCTACAATGGCTGTGTGCCTGAGCTAGGAACAGGAGTGGGGAATGTGTGTATATGTAGGTGTTGATGGGAGAGGGATATGGTTTGCTTTTATATTAGTGATGTGTGTTTATTGAGAAATAGCTGTATAATATAGTACAACTTTTTCCAGCTTCCCCTTGTTGCACTAGACTCTGGGCATTTTATAAGAAAATGTTCATTTAACATGTAGATATGTGAGTCTTATAGTCTGTATAAATCTGTATAATTATAATATAGTTGGACATGACTATGAGAGATCCCCTAACCTTCATACGAATGATTAACTCATAAAGATTACCTTTAAAAATTTTTTAATTAAAAAAATTAAGAAATGGACACCTGGCAATCTTTGTGTTAGGGTAACACTTATTCCATTGTTTTATTGTCCTAGTGGCGAAGTAAGAGTTTCCTTATGTCTAGCAGAAATGACTATAAGGTTCATTTCAGACTGATATTTTTTCTCATTTGAACTGGCCAGAATTATCCTCAAAAACTGTAGATACTTAAAAATAGACTTCAAGTCACCCTGGAGCCTCTTTTTGAATCTGTTTTCATCTTTCCTTGTCAGGCTCCTTTTCCGTCCCTTTAGCTAGTCAGCTTTCTCTTTGAATACAGTTGGGTTGTGTACAGTTTTTTTTAGTGTGCTGTTCAAAACAGGATACTTTTCTCACTCTGACTAATGGGGAGGAGAGAAGAAGAATTATGTTTCAGCCTTGCCTACTCTACTCCTATTGATTTGTGCTGGTATCATATTGACTTTTAACACAATAGCACTGAATTGGTGATTCATATTCGGCTTCTGGCCATCCACCCACTCTCTTTCTGTTTTATTTGTTCTTATTTGCTTTTCCCCATCATGTCTTTGTGGTGCCTGATAGTTTTTCCAGGCTATATTACTCTGTTCTTGCCCTATTAAATATTTTTTAGCTGTTCTTAATAGTCAAGTGTTAATTTCTTCTGACAGCAAAATAGGGTCATGCTTTATAAAACACTGATCTGAACACATGGCTAATTTTGCTTAGCTTTTTTTTTTCAAAACCACATAATGTCTGTTCACCTGTGTATGCAAAATATCACCTTTCATAGTATGTTATGTATAGTAGATGCTGAATAAATATTTATTGATAGTTAATGTCCACAGACCATTGTACACAGTAACCATTTCAAGAGTTTGCAAGAAACACTGATTTTTTAAAAAGCATGCTTTGGCCTGTTTTTCTTTCCTGTTTACATTTAAACAATAAGGATGAAAAATTACAAACCAGAGGGCTTCTGTTGTTCTCAGTGAATAACTGAGATGGTGTTTAGTAGCATGCTCACAAGGTTTGTAGAAATTAACTTCACACCAGGAACTCTGTATTGAAATAGATTGTTTAAGAATAATTCTTCTCTTTGAGAAGGGTGAGAGATTAATCTGCAGAAATGTTCATGCTAGAGCTGTGCCTGTGTTGAAATTTGTCAGGGGGAAGATAAATGGGCCCTCCTTGAAAAGTAAATCGCACCATGGCTAATCCCTTGGGAAAGCTGGAGAATTGTTATGGTAGCAAAAGCAACCTCGAAAAAGGAGGCACCATCCCTGTTTACTTAGGAAGGAGGAAGATGGGGAGAAGACATGGGTGTAAAATGAGATGAAAGTGTGCTTGACTTTAAAAATATATTTATTCGAATATATACACGGGATGTAATTGTATCTGTATTTTGATTCTTTGGGGAAGCATTTGTATACTTTAAATTGAGAGTCGTACTTAGGGCTGATATTAAAAACATTTAATAGCAGTGCATCTAGGCACTGACCATTCAGAATGGATGTCAGGGGAGGTACCTGAGCCAGGTCTTGGTGACCCTGTACAGTTGCCAGGTGTTAACCCTTTAGTTGCTGACTCAGAAGAAATTTGGGGGAGGTTGGAAGACCACTTAGGAGGCTCAGAGTAGTGCCCATTTTCTAACATGTCTGGAAGATACGAATATTTTAGTAAACAGTATGGCCCTTCTGTGTACACGATCTAAAATATCAGCCCTTATTCTAATAGAAAGTTAACTAGTAATTTTACTGAAAAAAGAATGTAAATTTTCTCAAAAAGATGGCATATATTAAAGGAAAACTCATGAAATTTCTGTGAAATTTGAAATGTGCATGAAATTTGAATATCAGATAAACAACAAATTTTTTAATGTAAGTATATCCCAAGAGATATTTGGGACAAACTTATACTAAAACATTATTTAGTGTTTATCTGATATTCAAATTTAACTAAGAGCCTTGTATTTTATCTGGCAACCCTAAACAGAATGCATTTAGCTGCAAATGTATCAGTATCCTATTGAAAATGTAAATGAAAGAGAACAGAAAGGAGCCCAGCACATTGAGATCACCTGAACATACTTGACAAAGAGCTGCTCTGGAATTCCCGTGATATGGCAAGAAATATATTAAATGCAGAATTATAGAACTACAGATACAAAGGTTGCACATAATAAAATGCTTTTGAAATTATACTGAGGTTAGGTGGTACTTGCATTTAAAAGAGTTGTCTTTCCCAACTAAGAAAAGCTAATTCAGTCATCATCAAATAGCATTAATCAAGTGCCTGTCTGCATGGGACCCTGCAAGGTGTTTTACAAAGTGAGAAAACAGATATGGCGGATAGCCTTTGTCAGCCTGTAGTCTAGACATCTACACTGAAATGCAATCATAAAGGAGATAACTGAAGAAATATTGATAAAGGATCCAGAACCTCCACTCTAAATGGGGAGGAGAAAAACGTGTCCAATTTGTAGGAAAGAGTTTTGTAAATCATTTAAAAATGCAGTTTTATTACTGCCAAACCTTGGTATATACAATTACTGTATATAGTAGATTCAGAAATATAGGCTGTTGTGCAGGGCAGGGTTTCTCAACCTTGGCAATATTGATGTTTTGTACTGGATAATTCTTTGTTGTGAGGAGCTATCCTGTGCATTGTGGGATGTTTAGCAGCATCCCTGGCTTCTTCCCACTAGATGCCAGTTCCATGCCCTCTCCCAGTCCTGCCAATCAAAACTGCATGCTCACATTGCCAAATGTACCCTGGGAGACAAAGTTGCCTTGAGTTGAGAACTACCATTGTAGCAAAGTACGGAAGGGAGATCCCCAGCAATGAGGGGTGCAGGTGGGAGAGGGAGGAGGTCTCTTCACCCACAAATGTGTCCATAAAAGAGTTAGTTTTAAACATCTGCAATGTCCAGAAAGCTCTCATATTCAGTCACTACCTCAGGTATTAAAAATACTGATACCTGGCCTCACCCCAGAGATTCTGGTCTTATTGGTCTGGAGGAAGGCCTGGACGGCCTGACATTTTAAAAATGTCCCAGGTGATTCTAGGTTTAGAATGACTCTTTGGAGTAGTGGTCCTTCAACCTTAGTGAGCAGCAGAATCACCTGGAAGGCTTGTAGACACAGCTTTTTGGGCCCCAGTATTCCTGATTCAGTAGGTCAAGAGTGAGGCCTGAGAATCTGCATTTCTCACAAGTTCTCGGACGCCACTGATGTTGCTGGTCCTCGGAGCACACTTGGAGAACTACTAGTTTAGAGATGCACTCCTGGCCGCTCTTCACTTTCGCTTGCCGAGGGAAGGAAGTGTGGCAGAGCAGCGCACGTGGGATGGGTGGGTTGTAGAGGAGGAGCAGGCCTGTGTGGCTCCATCCCTGCTGAGCCCTATTTTTGTGTCTCCCTCCTGCAGGTGGAATATACACCCAGCTGTTCTCTGCGGTGCGGTAGAGCAGTCAGCTCCTATGCCAGGACCTAGGGGTAAGCCTAACTGAATTCTAGATTGCAATTTGGAATACAGTTGTGCTCACACATCTAAGCATATTCTCCAGGGCTTGATCAGTCATGAAGCTGACAATTTGGTCCTCCTCTGCCAGACTGACTTATCTGTCTCTTAATTGGTTCTGACCACGGATGGGGAAAGAGAATAATTCATTGGACCCTTTCCCTTACCATGCATACCCTAATTCAGACCCTTAGACTTTTGTCTTGTTCCCCAGCATTGGAGAGAGAAGGTAGGACCAGAGGGCATACATATAATCCCTTCCTGAGGTCTGCCCACATAACTGTTTTTTTTTTTTAACATCTTTATCGGAGTATAAGTGCTTTACAATGGTGTGTTAGTTTCTGCTGTATAACAAAGTGAATCAGCTATACATATACACATATCCCCATATCCCCTCCCTCTTGCGTCTCCCTCCCACCCTCCCTATCCCACCTCTCTAGGTGGTCACAAAGCACTGAGCCGATCTCCCTGTGCTATCCCTGTGCTATGCGGCTGCTTACATCTTGGTAGTGTATATATGTCCATGCCACTCTCTCATTTCGTCCCAGCTTACCCTTCCCCCTCCCCATGTCCTCAAGTTCATTCTCTACGTCTGCGTCTTTATGCCTGTCCTGCCCCTAGGTTCTTCAGAACCATTTTTTTTTTAAGATTCCATATATACATGTTAGCATACAGTATTTGTTTTTCTCTTTCTGACTTACTTCACTCTGTATGATAGTCTCTAGGTCCATCCACCTCACTACAAATAACTCAATTTCGTTTCCTTTTATGGCTGAGTAATATTCCATTGTATATATGTGCCATATCTTCTTTATCCATTCCTCTGTCGATGGACACTTAGGTTGCTTCCATGTCCTGGCTACTGTAAATAGAGCTGCAATGAATATTGTGCCCACGTAACTCTTGATAAAACGTAATTGTTGGAAACAGTCTAAAAATACAAAAAATGTTGGGAAGCATATATTTAGCCTTTTGGGGTTGTGGCAACATTAAGTTTGTAAGTGTTCATTAAGATAGAAAATGAAAACAAAGAAGTCCTGAGAATTTCCTGGAATAACCCATCAGTGTCAAGGCCGAGTTCGCTGTCCCTCCCTTCTCTATCCTCCCCTCTGCTGAACTGGGTCTGCAAACCTCACTCTCTTAGTTACAGCAGTTGGCATTCTGGCACACACTCGTGTTTCTAACTCACTGTCTTAGTAATCTGACTTAAATTTTGTTTCCCCACTATCGCTTGCCTGGTGATATTATAATTCCAATTAATCAGGTTAAAAATTGGCCTAGAAGAGGGTCATGAGACCCCACTGATATTTGTTCACAGACCACTGCAGCAGTCTTTAAGGGAATTGCCTGCTAAAGTGCTATACGTATTAGAGCTACACATAAATATTCATATATTCATTGATGATGGATTGCATGAATAGAATAATGGACAAAGGTGGTTAGGAGAGCTAGTCTATTAGAAAAATTTAAAATACAACCCTACTGTCCTACAAGTAGAACTTGAAAATTGCTCCGCCACAGATATTTCTCATCTTCAGCCTTGTCATTCTATGCAAATTCTGGAAGACCCAAGGGGAATGCTAACCCTGCCTCTGCACAAGGAACACTAATTCAGTATAAGTTTGATTGTCTGTTAAGTGTAAGGTGTCTTTGTCTGATGTTGTGAGGGATGCCAAGATCAGTTAGTCATTTTCATCCCTGGAAACGGACTCTCCAGTTATAATCCTGGGCTGGAGTTTGGAGAAGCTCCCTAGGACTGAATACGGTCCCTTGTCATAGCCCATATAGTCCAGAATCTTTTGAGAGGACTGGCAACACTTAAGCCACCCAGTGGGTGTCCTCCTGCTCAGCCAAGTCTGGGAGCTGTGCAGACAGTGAAAATAGCACAGACTTTGGAGTTGGGACTGGGAATGAATTAGAGAACTTTTACTTGCCCGAAGTAAGTTATTTACCTGTCTAAGAGTCACTTTTCTCATCTGTGAAAGTGAGGTAATAAATATTAACCATGTGAGATGACACTAAGTGAGATAATTATGTAAAATGTCTGGCACTGAGTAGGTATTCAATAAAGGGTAGCTGCAGTATCACTATTGTTATCATCAATAGCACCCAAATTGGATCCTAGGTCCAGATCTGAAACATGCAGTACTCTTGGGGCCATATGGAATGAAAGGGGAATCCTCAGGCTTGCAGAGGTTTGAAAGCAGACTAGTGGGCTCCCTCTGTGGCTGGCAGGAGCAAGGAGCAAGGACTGTTTCTCTCTCTGTGTTCACAACTTCACCTTTGGTGGCAGGTTGTGTGAACAGGGATGTGCCTCTTCAGGGCTGGAAAGCGATCCTTCCTGCCTCTGAGCTGGTCCAGTTGTCATCACATGCTGTGGTCAGTGTTAGTCTCCACATGTTAAGAAGATTGTGGAGATATTTGAGAGGTTCAGAGAGGACCATGCTAGTTTGAGGGTTGCAGTGTGCATTGTGTCATCTTGACTGGGTTATGGGGTGTCCAGATATTTGGTTAAACTTTATTTCTGGATGTGTCTATGATGGTGTTTCTGGATGAGATTTACACTTGAATCCATAGAGTGAGTAAAGTAGATTGTCTTCCCCAATGTAAGTGGACTACGTTCAATCCATTGGAGGCCTGAATAGAATAAAATGTTGAGTAAGAAAGAATTCTTTCTCTCTGCTTGACTATCTTTGAGTTAGGATATTAGTCTGCTTCTGCCTTTGGACTCAGACTCGGACTAGAATTACACCATTGGCTCTCCTGGGACTCTAGCTTGTGGACTATAGATCTTGGTACTCTCAGCCTCCTTAATTGTATGAGCCAGTTTCTTACAGTAAATCTCTCTCTCTTCTATTGGTTCTGTTTCTCTGGAGAACTCAGACTAATACAGTCATCTATGAAAGATGTTAGATTACATATTACAGGAAACAAACAACAGGCGGGCTTGCCATTCAGACACAGAAGGGGAAGGGGTACACATTGGAAGGTGCTGAGCAGTTAAATGCCATGTGGCAGAAAAAATGGGTTGAAATGCCACAGGCTAACCAGAAGAAAGAGACTTGACAACAAGGCTGATTAAGTACTGCAACCAGATAAGATAACAAGGGTAATTGTAGGACCCAGTTCTGCAGAACCTGGAGAACAGGCTGAACATCCATGTTTCTTGAAACCTTGGGAGAAGGTCTTGTCTGGAGATAGAATTTGTGCTGAATCATTCCATGAATTTCCTTCTGAGACTGAGATAGGTTTATTTTGACCACTTGGAAGTCCAGGGGAACTTCTGGAAATTAGACTTTGATGGGATTTAATATAAGCAAAATTTTATTTATTTTTATAAATAAAAATCTAGGACTTGGACAATTGCTATTTTGCACTTAATATTTGCAACTAATATTAAGTGATGTGGGGTAATTATGACTTTTGCCTCTATTAGAAGTGAAGGTCACATTGACTGAGTGAGGACTTAGGGCGTTTATTCTTCGCTGTTTCTTCAACCCTTTTGGGCACTGACTTGTTTGAAAATTGATACTGAGCTCAAGAAGGGGGAGGCGTCTTATGAGGTTTGAGTTTAGGATCTCAACATTGGAATTATTTTCCTTCCTTTGCCCATTCTTAATGCAATCAGTAAACTTTTCTAATACACCAACTTTGTGCTAGCTACTATACTGGACATGGAGGATAAAAAATGAAGATACTAACTATGCCATCAAAGACATAATCTTTATTTTTCCATTATCTGGCACAGTGGGTTATTTAGTTAGTGAGTTACTTCTTTTTTTTTTTTTTTTTTTTTTTTTTTGGTACACGGGCCTCTCACTGTTGTGGCCTCTCCCATTGCGGAGCACAGGCTCCGGACGCACAGGCTCAGCGGCCATGGCTCACGGGCCCAGCTGCTCCGCGGCATGTGGGATCTTCCCGGACCGGGACACAAACCCGTGTCCCCTGCATCGGCAGGCAGACTCTCAACCACTGCGCCACCAGGGAAGCCCAGTGAGTTACTTCTTAAATGGAGCACTTGAGCACTTGATTCTAAGTGTTATGAGTTGAATTGTGTGCCCTCAAAAAGATAGGTTGAAGTCCTAACCCCCAGTACCTCAGAATGTGACTTTATTTGGAAATAGAGTCTTTGCAAATTTATCTCGATTATAATGAGATAATTAGGGTGATCCCTAATCCAATATGGCTTGTGTCCTTTTAAAAAGGAGAAATTTAGGGCTTCCCTGGTGGCGCAGTGGTTGAGAGTCCACCTGCCGATGCAGGGGACTCGGGTTCGTGCCCCGGTCCGGGAAGATCCCACATGCCGCGAAGCGGCTGGGCGCGTGAGCCATGGCCGCTGAGCCTGCGCGTCCGGAGCCTGTGCTCTGCGGTGGGAGAGGCCACAGCGGTGAGAGGCCCGCGTACCACAAAAAAAAAAAAAAAAAAAAGGAGAAATTTGGACACAGAGACAGGGAGAATGCCATGTGAAGACGGAGGATTCGAGTAATGCATCCAAGAAGCCAAGGGATGCCAGTAATTACCAGCAAACCACCAGAAGCCAGGAAGAGGCAAGGGGGCATTCCCCTACAGGGTTTAGAGGGAGCATAGCTCTGCTGATACCTCAATTTCAGACTTGTAGTCTCCAGAACTGTGAGACAATAAATCTCTATTTTATGCCACACAGTTTTTGGTACTTTGTTATGGCAGCCCAAGGAAACTAATGCATTAGGTTAGGAGACAGATATAACTAAGGAAAATACAATGATGTGTGTGCACTGATAAAGATGTAAAGGGATAGAAAGTTGCCCTCAAAGGGGGCGTTGGAAGGATCCAGTGCATAAGGAGAGAAAAGAACTTAAATGTGAGATGACATATAGGCTTGGTCTTCTAGTGGCCTTTGTGTTAATCGTATCATGATGATCCTGATTTATTACTTCATCTCTGATTTAGGGTCCCCAAGATAGTCCAGCCTGGAAGAGTGTGGTGACATACACAGTGAAAATCAGAAGTGACACTTGAGCCATTTAAAAACACTTAAAGCATAAATACATTTCCACTTACCTTACACACATTTATGATTTTTAATTGTTGGACATTCTCTGTTTATCAGGCCCTGAATTGGTCTAAGTTTGGTTAGCATATTTGAATATTCATATTTTCTGGTATTTATATACCAGGATACAAAGGAGATCCACGTGAAATCCCTGGGCTCATGTACCCACCCAATGAGCAATCTGGAAAGGTCAAGGGTGGCTTTCTCTCTGCAGGCTTCAGTGGCTTTGATTTCTGAGTTTTTACAGACAGGATAAGACCCATTCTACACTCACTTCTTACATGACTTTTAAGCTTTCACATCTTCCTTTTCTGTAAGATTCCAGTGCAGTATCTACATCCATACAAGTGCAGCTACACAAGCTGATCTAGTACAAAAAGTCAGGGACACAGGGACATAGGTTTCAGGGTAGATGAGTTTTCCAACAAAAACTACAATACGTACAGAAAGTTATAGACTGTGACAAATATCTTCCGCCTTTAGGATTAAAAATCAATTTGATTAACCATGACATATAACAAGAATGTTCACAACAGTGCAAAAATAGAAAGTCACTTTGGGGTGGGAATATTTATCATATTTATATTCAATTTAGCATATTTTTTGATAGAGATGATGGGCTTTATTTTTAAACACATTCTATTTTCTCCTATATTTTTCTTTGATTCCTTAGAAGATAGTTACTATACAAATTCTAGTTATTTTTATTGACTCCTATGTTCAGTGGAGCTAGATGAATAGAGTTTAAAGTCAAGAGTTGCTAGATATTTCCAGGCCACTTGGCACCTCAAACAGGTAAGCACTTTCTCTCAAAGAGAAGTGTCCTATGTGTTGATCTTACTCTGCTCCAGCATTTGGTGATTATCTGAAGTTTTAAGTATCTCTTTAGAATTCCCAGCTTTTTCAGGGCCAATTTCTATTCAAGGTTCTTATAGCTATTCTCTTATGACATTTATCATTCCAAGCATTTGAACATCCATATTAACACTCACAGGTGTCTTTGCCATGCATTTTTTTCATTTACCTGTCCAAGCTCGTTCTTCAGATGGTAAATTTCCTAAGGTCAGTGAGTGTGTGTATATGTGATTCTCTTATATAACTGGGTTTTGTCCACAGGGCATGTTCAACTCATGTTGCTATGGTGAAAATAAAGCCCAGAACCAACCATGCAGCTCTCTCTGCCAAGGAGGAGTGGTCTTCCCGTCTCCCTCTTCTTGCCCCACACTGATGCAAAGATTCTAGATCTCCATTCTCATGGATCTATGAAATGCTTACTTCCTGTTTTACCCTCTCTCCTCTCCTAAGGAGTATGTGTGTTTTCATCACTTTCATCCTTTATCACAGAAGTAGAGAAGTGCTTGACTCTTTGTGGAGTCACAGCCAACCCACCACACCTAGTCATCTTACCTCATTAGCATGTGTGCACAGGACACTAAGAAGAGGCGGGAAGAAGTTAAAGGGACATTCTGCCCAGTGTTCTGAATTTTCAGATATTATCTCCCAAGGAAATAGACTATGAGACAGAACAGAGTTCTCACCTAGATATGCCATTTCCTCACTGGTGACCCTGAGTTAGTTACTTCATATCTGGGAGTTTTGATTTCCTCATCTGTAAAATGGGAATAATACACCCTGCTTGCCTTGTGGGTGTATTCATACAAATGCAAGATAGAACTATTTGGGGGCCAGTTACAGTGATCATGAACCAGTCTTAAGATGGTCAACATATTTTGTGTGTTCAGACCATCCTTTTTTGTTGACTGCCTCACACTTCAGACCAGGGTGCACATCCCTCGCTCCTTGTTGATACTTCTAGGACTGTGATGGGGCCAGTTGCTTCTGCGAGAAGAAGGGCTGTGGTGAATTGAACAGATATCCAGTCGAATAGCAAAACACTTGCCCACCAAGTCTGTGCTGCATGAAATGACTTGGTAGACTATACTGAAACTAATAAATATTGTATTATGAAGTTTTACCAAATTTAGGAAATAGTTCCTGGGGAGCATTTCTCTAGCATGTTCCTGAAGGAGTCTATGTTGTGGAGCTTTCTTTGAGGAAAGAGCCTATATGCAGCAATTATTTGGTTGAACCACATGAAATTGCAATATTCAACCATTTTTGACCTGCAAAAGGACAATTATATGGAATTCAACCCGATACCTCTTGTTACACCCCCGCATTCTGCTGGGGATTATGGAGTCACAGCCTGGTCCTGGGGCCCTGTAGTCATGATGACAATAAAATTCTGCTGAAGAGAACTCCTAGCTGTTACAAAAAAATGTTTTCCCCAAATTTTGCCAGTCTGCCGTATGTCTTTCTTTAATTAAAAACAAAGACATGAAGTGTAGCTGCTATGTGTCTGGCAGAAGTCTGTTTACGCCTGGAATTAGTAAATTTCAAGATGCTTCTTTACAGTGACTGGCAAAAGCTGCAAAAGTAAAATATGTAAACAGAAAAGAACTCCATGGCTAGGCGGGTGCATACTCCAAAGAGTATTAACTTGCATAATAAATAGTTCAATATTCAGGAGATTATAAAATAGCAATTACTGTTGAGTTGCTATATTAGGGATTGCTAACAAACAAAGACACTTAAAATGCAATAGTTTGCTTTTACAAAGAAGTTCTCCTAAAATCTTTATTTTGAAACAAGATTCTATTTATTTTTTAAAGAGTTTTGACATCCTTTGCACATTTCTTTGAAAGAGAAGCAGAAATATTCTAGCTAAAAACAAAACCAAAAAAATACTAATAAACAATCTATCGCAAAAAAAATAATGAGCCATTAATTTTTTTTTTATCTGTTAAAAAAAAAAGAGTACCAGGCTTCCCTGGTGGCGCAGTGGTTGAGAGTCCGCCAGCCGATGCAGGGGACATGGGTTCGTGCCCGGGTCCGGGAAGATCCCACATGCTGCGGAGCAGCTAGGCCCCATGAGCCATGGCCGCCGAGCCTGTGCGTCCGGAGCCTGTGCTCCGCAACGGGAGAGGCCACAACAGTGAGAGGCCGGCGTACCGCAAAAAAAAAAAAAAAAAAAGTACCTGCTTCGTAGAGTGTTTTCGTCATGTGAGAAGAATACAGGGAGACCAGCGGGGAAGTGTGGAGTCAGACGATGCAGTAGTAGGCGGTATACTCAGGCAGCGGGTAGAAACAGAAGTCATTACATGTGAAAAAATCCACAGCCTACTTATGCTAATAGAAGGGTCAATCCTTCTAAAACACGGTCAGTGTTTTTAAAAATGACTCAAATGTTCCAGGCATTGTATATCCAAGTGCAGTTTCTACTTGCTTGACATACTGTAAGCATTTAATATTGGAAAAGAAATATAGCTTTTTAAGTTGGTGTATTTTTTCAGTAAATGTTGTAGTTTTAATGCCCTTACATAGAACTTAATTTTTCAGTAACATTGGTTTTAGAGTTTTATATGTGTATATATTACATTAAGCCATTTGATTAAAAGTATATCTACACATATAAACCTATTCTTATAAATCTTTGTTTCCTGCTACAAAGAGAACATGGTGACATCAAGGAAGTTTCTATTTACACTGGTTTGTCTGAGGAGATCCTTGTTAAAACGATGCTCTTGGAGCTGGGATGGCTTCATTTGTTAGGCTAGTGGTTGCCCCAGCATGGTTGAGAGCTGAAAGGATGAGAAAGGAGAAGACCAAGAAAATGAACATTCATTGATTACCTGTTGGGTGCTGGGAGCTGTGCTGAACAGTGGAAGGCTCTGTTAAGTTTATATTACACCCCAAAGTTTATTACACAGTTATATTACAAAGTTATTATATTATATTACAAAGTTATATTACACAGTGTTAGGTTTATATTATACCCCAAAGTTAGCCACATCATCACAATGTTCCCAACAGCTCCAGGGTTTAAAAACTCCCAGGATGCCAAACAAAGGGACAGTTTATCTTTTGGTGTGCAGAAGCCATCTCTAATTAAGACACTATAATTATGCCCCTGCCTCATTAGGAGATGCATTTCCAATAAAATTTTACTTCTTATATTTAATGATCTTTATCAAACATTTTTGAAATATTTATATTGTTTTGTGAAACTGTGTACTACTAATGCTTAAAAAAAAAACCCTCTGGGCTTCCCTGGTGGCGCAGTGGTTGAGAGTCCGCCTGCCGATGCAGGGGACACGGGTTCGTGCCCCGGTCCGGGAAGATCCCACATGCCGCGGAGCGGCTGGGTCCGTGAGCCATGGCCGCTGAGCCTGCGCGTCCGGAGCCTGTGCTCTGCAACGGGAGAGGCCACAATGATGACAGGCCAGCGTACCGCAAAAAAAAAAAAAAAAAAAAAAAACCCTCTGTGCAGAATAATGTTTTTTTAATACTTAAGACCTCATGATAACAGGGTATTTTTTAAATTAAAAAAATTCAGTTTATATACTTTTTTGCTGCAGAGAAGTATGATAGCATAATCAATAAAGGACTTTCAAATATTAAACACTTATTATAGTAAGATAAAACCGTATGAGAAAAGAGAAATGGAAACACAATTTCAGTGGGAAAAAAGAATCATGTAAAATTTGCAACTATTTAAGCAAACTTGGTTGAATCTATTTTTCAGTGGATGTTGATGAGTGTCAAATCACTGTGGCATTTATGTCCCATTGAATTCATTGAAAAAGGTAATGTAAAGTTGTATTTTAAAATGTCAGTATTATATCCTTTACAACTATTTTCACTTATGATTAATTTAAGATGTCAACTTGAAATGTATGAGGGACACGTAGTTTTTCAAATTTATGGGCATTTTCTCCTGCCTCCTTATGTGTGTAGCCTCAAAGAAGACGCTCCTTGAAGGCTGAGCCTTTAAAGAAGTTTAGACTTCAGTTTATCTTCTTTTGACTATTTAAAAAAACCTTCAATTTTTGGTACACTGCAAGGTAGAATATAGACAAACATGATTTCTTCACTCATTTCCACCACCAATCCCTGTCCTTGTTCTGTATTTGCTTATTGCCCTCCCATAGCACGTGAAGTCAAAGACAGTGTGTTGCTCAGTGGTGGCACTTTTGGAGTGTTTAATAGCTATATTTGAAAATATGGCTCAAATATTCATTTCTTTATGGCCTGAAAAAATTTTTTTCTATGATAATTTACTTACTTAGAAGCTCAGTTCATGTGATCAAATATTTCTTTTAGATGTAGATGAATGACAGTCCAGGCTTGTGCATTGTGCAAACTGTGTGTCATGTTCTTCTGCCATCATGCCTCCTGGCTTTTTCCTCTTGGTGACTAGGTGTCTCCTTTTCTCTACTAGGATGGGCATTTCCTCCATTTGTCACACGTGGGAAAAAAATTTAGAAAAGTCACTGCTTTTGTTACAGCTTCTTTGTCCTTCCAGGTGCTCTTAAAATCTTAGCCACTGTCTCTTGAATCATCTTTAAGTGATCACATTTACTCCATATTAGACGATAACTAGGGACTTCCCTGGTGGTGCAGTGGTTAAGAATCTGCCTGCCAATGCAGGGGACACGGGTTCTATCCCTGGTCTGGGAAGATCCCACATGCTGCGGAGCCACTAGGCCCGTGCGCCGCAACTACTGAGCCTGTGCTCTAGAGCCCGCAAGCCACAACTACTGAGCCTGCACTCTAGAGCCCGCAAGCCACAACTACTGAAGCCCGTGTGCCTAGAGCCAGTGCTCTGCAACAAGAGAAGCCACTGCAATGAGAAGCTCGTGCACAGCAACAAAGAGCAGCCCCCGCTTGCCGCGACTAGAGAAAGCCCGCATGCAGCAACAAAGACCCAACGCAGCCGAAAATGAATTAATAAATTAATTAATTAAAAAAAGAGAAGATAACTAACATTTGGTCTTTGTATCCCTCTGACGTCTTGATACTTCCAAATCTTCATTCTATATCCCGTTTGCTAATATTTCACATTTTGTCCTTTAAAATTACTATAAGTACTAAACTGATACATGCTAAGTATAAATGCAAAGTTGTCAAATCCATAAATGTTGTTGCTAGGTCTGGTCTAACTTAGTCATGATTGCAATTCTGCTTTATTGCAAAAGAGAAGTCTAGGATGCCATCATAAAAGTCTTCTGAGCTCCCATACAACGTTTCTGCAGAGGTTATTTTGGGACTTGCCGGTATTCAATGCTACTTACTTTTCATAAACATGCCATATCAGGGTGGCCTGCCCTTGGAAATGTAGCAGAAGTTGAATATAAATGCCCAGGGGCTGTTCCTGGTGCAATAGCTTGTTTAGTTAATGCAACAATTCTTTCCATAAATATATTTGTAAGCCTGGTCTGTCAACATCAGTATAGTCTCAATGATATGTCAGTTTTTAGAGAAAATCAAAACGTAACTAAAAATTTTGCAGGCCCTGACTATGAAATATGTTGCAACTTTCATAACCAAACCTTCTACTTTTTGTTTGCTTCACCTGAATTCTTGTGGCAATCAAATCACAAAAATAGTCTCCATAATTTAAAAAAAAATGCAGTAGTATTAAATATATATTCAAGATATCTTATCATCTGAATCAAAATGTGTTCTCTTGACTTTTTTTTTTTTTTTTTTTTTTTTGTGGTACGCGGGCCTCTCACTGCTCTGGCCTCTCCCGTTGTGGAGCACAGGCTCCGGACGCGCAGGCTCAGCGGCCATGGCTCACGGGCCCAGCTGCTCTGTGGCATGTGGGATCTTCCCGGACCGGGGCACGAACCCGTGTCCCCTGCATTGGCAGGCGGACTCTCAACCACTGCACCACCAGGGAAGCCCTATCTTGACATTTTTCCATGAGAAATCAGCTAACATTACCCTAGAAGGTGTTGTCTAAGAATGTTAAATAAACTTTTCTTTCTGGATGCCTTTTTGGCAACTGAGAAAGATCAATAAATTATATGAAAACTCTGGCTGAAAGGAAAATATCTCAATATGAAGTAAAGCTTGTGGCATGTTCAAATTGCAGTATCTGGTGAGGCAAAGAAAACTGATTAAATATTATTTCAGGTTTTTCAGAAAGATCCTTAAAATTATTATTTCAATTGATTTCTTTATGAATTTTTAATTAAATATTTGGAGTTTAAAAAAAAATCTATTGAGCTCCTTGAATCATCAGATAACCATCATTATTATCCAGTGGAATAAGCTTCATTTTAAAAAATTTAATATTAATTATTTTATTTTTTAAAAACTTGTTTTATTCAAGTACAGCTAATTTACAACGTTGTATTCATTTCTGCTGTGCAGCAAAGTGATTCAGCTTTACATACGTATATATATATATTCTTTTTTGTATTCTTTTCCATTATGGTTCATCACAGGATGTTGAATATAGCACCCTGTGTTATACAGTAGGACCTTGTTGTTTATCCATTCTGTATATAGTAGTTTGCATCTGCTAGTCCCTAAACTTCATTAATTACGTTAGTGACTTTAGCACATCTCCTAATTCAGAAACTCCTGGGTTATGAATGTGACAATGATTTTGTAACATAATACTGAGGGACATGAAATATGAAAGGGCCATCAGATATCAAAGACAGGTTTTCAATTAGCCCTGCTAATAAGCTACTCTTCCCTTTCTTTACACCACAAAATACCCTGTGAGTAGGCAATGGCAGTAGACTGAGCAGGGTTAAGACCAGCACTAATGCACTGGGATACACTGGTAGCCTGCACTAGATGTTACAATATTGAAATAACTTTGCATCAGTTGATAGACAATCACTGGCCCAGTCCCAACTGCACCTATCTCACCTGTTTTCCTGAGCTACCTTGGCTTCAGTCCACACCCACCCAGGATCTAGGAATTAACTAGGTAGCCCCTGGCAGGACAGCTGGTCTCGAGGATCCTGCTTCAGCACGTTGACCAGCATCTGTTCTGATTGGTCAGTACCTAGGACTTCTAGTTGCAGAATATTTTAAATATTACCCATGGTTAAAAATATCATTTTATACTCTTGAACTTGATTTTTGGCCCTTTGCCTTTTCCTTTCTTCGCAGAACTGTTGGGCCCAATTTTTCACAGTTTGAGAATAGGAATAAGCCCAGGGTTGATGGCATATACTTGATTTATGCACATTTTCGTGCATTTGCTACTTGTTCCTTGGTTCCGTGTTTCATGATGGTGGTGTCACTGTTCTCCTACACCGTAATTTCCCCGCGCACTTCACTGCTCCTTCATCGCACAGGAAACTGTTAAGGGTCAGTGATCTCCGGTGCCACCACTTCCATTTCCTCATTACAAAAATTGACCTTCTTTCTGTTGTTTGAAAGGGCTCAGGCCACTGTCATTCAGATTTCAGGACCGTTGAACAGTAATAACAGTATAGGAGGAACAGGCAACCACCGCAGCAGCCGGGCATTGTGCTCTCTTCCTGGAATCCATTTTGGATTTCTTAGTCTAGCCAGCAGGCGCTGTTTGCTGCCTTTTGCCAGCTTTATATTTTACAGTAATTCCCCACTTGTCATTAAACCATTTAGTTGTGTTAAAGCATTGTGCTCTACTCTGAATATTTGCCAAGGTTCTTGTGCTTTCTAGGCAATTTCATGTTCATAACTCACATCACGCAACTCAGTATGTACAGCTAGAATCACAGAAAAATTTAGTTAGTAATTCCTGTTAAATGACCAATTGCCTTCTCATCATTTATGAATTTGGTGAGAGTGTGTGTGTGTGTGTGTGTGTGTGTGTGTGTGTGTAAGAGGTACTGATGTGAAACTAGTTCAGAAATGAAAAAATAAAAGCACCAACGAAAATTAAAACCAGACCTCTCAGGTTTTTCTGTAGGGTGTTTCAACTGTTTATTCTTTCATTTTGTGTCTACTGCAATCCCACTGAGACCACTTTCTGTATATCTAGTTGCTCTTTGAATAGGAATGTTATTCATTGAAAGTAAGATATTAGGATTCAGAATTATCATTATTAACTTAAAAGTAATAGTTACTTAAAAGTAATAACCTCTAAGTACTAGACAAAACTTTCTGTGTTAATAGTACAAATGATGTTCATGATAAAATCCATTATTGTAACTTAGGTATTTTATCCCACTTGATCAGAAGAAGACAATTCACTAACTCTTTGTATTTTAAAAGGAGGTTGTATCATTTCTCCCATTCAGATCAATGTACAGTCATAAGCATATAGTTTACTACTATTCCTTTTAAAATAGGAATTTCTTAGATTTTAGAATCATGGAATCAGGAGCTATTATGTTCTTTTTTTCCCCCCAAAACCATTTACTATATGCCACGGAGTGTGTCGAAGATAACACGGTAGAAGACAAATTCCCCACCCTTAAAGGGTTTATAAAATAAGTTTATGAAAAAAAAAATAAGTTTATGTTTTGCAATAATCTTTTTATTAAACTGTTACTTTTAGAATTTATTTTGAGTGGAACACAATAGCTTTAGGATTTAATTAAATGACAAATAATTGTCTCCACCACAGGATATTGTACATTTAAAAGTCAGTGGATGGCTAACCAGCTGAACAGCAAGGCTGTGATACTAAATGAAATATAATTCAACCAAAAATTAGTTTTGAAAGAATTCTAACTTTCTATGACTTTGAGACTTTAGTTGAAGGCTTAGAAAAATGATTTTCCAATGAGTAATTGCAATCTGTATTTGTAGGTAACTAATTTCATTTCAGGTTTTCTTCATTAAAAAAATCTTAAAGTATAGCTTTATGGTGAAAAGAAACAAACTTTTTATCTATGATGTCATAAAAATGTATGATATTTTAAAATATAATCTTTAAGTTTCTAAACATGTATTAATATATTGGTTTCTTTTTATTTAAAAATGTTTAATAGTTTGTTAATGCAGTTTACTTTAATGGCCCCCAGTATAATGATTTGGTAGTAATTACTCAAATATTACCTCTAGCTGAGAAACTCCTTTTATATATACATTTTGTACTGCTTGCGGTAATGTGCACGAGAGCTTAGCTTAGGCAATTCTGAACAACATTAGCATCTCTTATTTGAAATGGGGCTTTAGAATACAAAAATATAATAATTTCTCTGAATAAAAAAAGAATTAATTATGCAGCCTAAGGAGAGAAATAAGGAGCAAGCAGGTGTAACACACACCCCGGAGGAAACAGGCCCGTATGCAAACATACTACAACTCTATGTGACTAAGGAAGAAAAAAGAAGTCATACATTGCATATTTCTAGGAGAGCAGTTCTTTTTATCAAGTCAAGGAAATCCAGTACGTGTCTGCATCCAGATTTTGTTCATGGCCTAACTGAGCCAAGGATTTAGAAATAGCTTATTTTGTGGTCAGAATCATGTGATTTTCACCAACCGATGCACGCTGTTGGTGGAATTTCCTGACCAAGCCTTTTTATATGAACCAAGGGGTTTCATAGCTGAAGGAAAATGAGGCAGTTAAACCTCCACATCTTAGTCACAGATGTTGTCATAATGACCATTGGCAGCAAACAAGACTTCAATGGGCTCCAGCAATGCCAATCAGAAGCTACTTCTCTTTGGGCTGATAGAAGCATGAGAAGGGATTCCCTGTATCATAGAACTTGTACCTTTAATGCCATTCCTTATAAGAGGGGAAGAGCATCTGCTTGGGGAAGAGGGTCTCACTGATTTTGGGGTAAAGGTTGGTTCCACCCAATCTGAACATTTTGATTGCTTGGTTTTTTTGGAATAGAGGCATCCACCATCATTTATTTGTCATCAACAGTGTGTAAATTAGTTTGAATTTATTTAAGATAAGATTCTCTGCCATGGTTTTGTCTGTAAAACTGGTTATCAGTCGTGAACCAATAATACAACTTTCTAAAAAAATTCTGAAAACTAAGGTTGTTTTCAGTTTACTGTAATTTTTCCATTGTGCCCCAGACTACTTGTAGGAGGGGAAAGTAGAATTGTCTGAACAACAATGGGGATATTATGGTTGCAAAAATGGAGGAATTAACTACATTAAGTTAAAAGCACTTTAAAAATGGAAATACAGATTAATTTTTTTTCCTGGGAGACATGCCCAGAAATTTGAAGTGATAGGAAGAAGTACCTTGGGTTATATTATCAATTCTCTTGACATAGCAACTTTAACCTAGAGCTGGAAATACAATGCTGTAAGAAAAATACTTCTTTCAACTTACACTGAATGGAAAGAGTACCCCCCCAAAGCCACAGAGGTAAGAAAGCTGTCTCATTTTCTACACCTCACTATAAAAAGAACAGTTTTCCTCCTTGGTTTTAAGGCTGCTAATACCTTCCTTCCCAAAGGAGGACACTGTCCAGGAGAGAGAAGTTAGTCAGTTTGCTTTCTTACATAATCAGACAAACTCAAATAGTTGGTTCTTCATTCTTGCTAGTTCTGACCAAGAGTGTATATGAATTGCTGTAAAGCAGTGATTCTCGAGTCTTTGTTAATCTGTAAATCAGCACGACAAAAGGCCTTATGCCCCCCTATCCTTAGTTACCATCATTAAAATATTTCTGTAGGATGAAAAAGAATAGTACTTCCTCTGATGGCTCTGCTCATAAATGAGGTAGTCCCTATTTTTTTGTTAAAACTATGGCAAAGGTAATAGTACAATGACTGTTATAAAAAACTGCCTAGAGTCAAATCATACTTGAAACACTACTGTTCCAAAATAAATATTTCCTATTTATAGGTTCAGCCCATGGGTCACTGGCACCCTGCATGGCTTTTGTAGGAAAGCAGTGCCACTTTAAATAAATTAAAAATTCCCATACAAAACAAACAAAATATTAGAAATGCTGCCTTCAGATGGATTTATCCAAGTATAAATACTGTTGGAATAAACACTGTTGTCTGAATAGAGAAGGGAAAATGAGCAGATAAAGGGAACATTCTTGAGTGATTTTTTTTAGGTGCACTTGTATCATATCATCTTATTTAAGCAGCCTAACAAACTTACGAAATTTCAGACAAGAAATGAAATGTGATATTATGAAATATGCAAACTAATTTTTCACAGACAGATTGCATAAAAATGGGAGCAGGAGGTGGGGAGAGGGTAGAGAGAAGGATTACAAAGGGGCAGACGCGAGGAAACTTTTGGGGTTGATGCAAAATGTTCATTATGTTGATTATGACAATGGCTTCACAAGTATGTACATAGGTCAAATCTTATTAAATTGTTTGCTTTACATAAGTACAGTATATTTTTATGAAAATAATGCATTGATGGGATTTCCCTGGCGCTCCAGTGGTCAAGACTTCACCTTCCAATGCAGGGGGTGTGGGTTCGATCCATAGTCGGGGAGCTAGTATCCCACATGCTTCACGGCCAAAAAACCAAAACATAAAACAGGAACAATATTGTAACAGACTCAATAAAGACTTTAAAAATGGTCCACATCAAAAAAAAAAACTTAAAAAAAAGAAAAAAAAAAAGAAAATTATGCATTAGTAAAGCCATTAAAAAGCCAAAAAAAAAAAAAAGGCAAAGCAAATGTTAGCGCTATTAAGAATGTTGCCCAATGGTGGCAGTTGGGTCTAGTTCCATCTAAATATAATTGCCTTCCTCCTTTCACTTTTGTTTAGTACCTCTGGGACAGGGAGACTGGAAATAAGCAGAAAATGCAAGATTGCCGTATAACAGATATTTGGGAAATGACAGCAAAAGTGAAACAAACAAGCAAACAAAACCCAAAAAACCTACCTTTCCTAACTTCTTGGAAAAAATGAAACAGATAAGAATCCCAAGAGTTTATCCTTATAGAGATGATGAAGAGTCTAGTCGATAATTTGCACATTTGTGAATTTGCTTTTTTCATCAAGTAAAAACAGATGAAACACACATTTTTAGCCTATCAGATGGTATGCTGGGGGATATAGTAAGTAGTATCAGTCCCTGCCTTTTAAGTGTTTATCGTCAGTCTAAAGAGGGCGACAAGCACAGGCAGAAGGAATGTCATCATAAGGAGGACTGTGAGAAATATTGAAACCAGAGAGCCACATGCTTTGCCACGTTCAGGAAGCACAGCAATGGTGGGGGATCAGGCTGGTTGCCCAGTGTCCTGGCAGCCGTCCCACTCTAGCATGGCTTCCTTGAGTAATGTGGGCACCATATCAACTGTCTCTATACCTCATTTTTTTTTCCACCTTCTTCTTTTCTTGTTCATTAGTCACAGGAATATTGTGCAAATTGAGGAGATGTCTCCAAGTACTTCAGGATTCTTAAAAGATATAAACAAATACAAAAATACTGTGAGGTTCTGAGAAGTCCACACTTTCCTTTTACATTTGAATAATAATGAAAACAATCTCATCATTTAAGAGTGGATAGCAAAACATATTTGTGGTTTGGTTTCAGGTTCTCATGGAAAATGCAAACGAGAAATGTGTTGTATAAACAAATCAAAAACAAGCAATAGTTTTTCCCCAGTTAAACCAGAGTTTAGAATACATCTCTTTTAATTGTTTTGACCTGGGAGAATCTTATTTTGGGGACAAACTGCAAGATTCAAAAAGTGGGAAAGGTCTTCTAGGAATTATTCCTATTCGAGGAGAAATAAGTTCAGGGTCGGTTGGCCTCGCAACACATTACTAGGAGCTAGAGTGAGAGGATCTGACATTTACTATAGGCCTGTGTTGTGCCAGGTAGTTTGTTAAATGTTTTAAATGCAATATCTAATTTCATCCTGCTAACTGTGCTACAAGTTAGGTACTGTTATTAGCGACATTTTGGAAAGGAGGAATGGAGGTTTAGGTAGTTTACTGACTTGCTAAGGCCACACAGCTAGTAAAGTTAGAGACAGCTTTTAGTCCCAGATCTGCCTGATTTTGGAAACTGCTCTTAAACACAGAAGGCTCAGCACCTCAACCCTATGGCTTTCAACTCCAGAAGGAAAACAGATCTGTTTTGCTAAGGGCCAAGTTCCAAGTGCCTCATAAAATCTATGTCATTATATCTTTTACTTCCCTAGCCCTTATCTTTCCTCTCACCAAATACCATTATTTGATGTGTATTTTGAATGTGGTAACCAGATACATTTAGAAAAAAAATCTTGGTCTGGAAGCAGTGACAGGACACACTGTAAGTACAATTGGCAGCACTCTGTTCCCAACTTACCACAAAAAACATACGAACTCTTTGTGCCTAACACGTTACACAATATGCTCCTTGGCTTTAAGAAAACATTAGTTCATGTTCTTACTCTACTCAGTCTGCCAGCCTCGAGAACCGAGAGGTTCATTGTTATATGCAGCTGTCATTTGTTCCATCCCCTGGCTCTCTCTGGCTTCAATATCTTTGTAGTATTTAGTGAAAGTAATTTTCAGTTGGAAATCTTCTGCCCTTTCAGTAAGTGCAAGTATAACACTTCATCAACGGCCAAAGAATTCCGAGCTATCTGGGATGTATCAGGATGGTTGATAAAACCTCACCGAGCAACCTATGATAGTACATCCCATCATAAATTAAAAAAAAAAAAAAAAAAAAAAGGCAGAAAGGGCCTTTGTCAGTGTTTATCTGAAGCGCTTTTATTCTTTGCCCTTGATTTCCTCTTCAGAAAATTGATGCGCCCTTAAATTGAAGCAAGAGGGTTGACAGGTGATGGTTAGTGTGATAACTGCTCAGATTTCATCAGCCAGTGTTTTTCTGGTGGTGCAATTGTTGGAACTTTCAGCTAGATTACCTGTCATCCACTACATCAGATAAAAGAGGCAGAGTGGAAAGATGCAGTTTTGCCACTGTACCTTATAGGAAATGAAAAGTGCAGGTGTGGTAACAGTAGCGAGAAAGAAGTACAATTATTTTCTAATCAGGCTATTTCTTTGAGAAAGTTGGTGCCTAAATTGGCAACCATTGGGCAAAACCATTGCTGAATTTGCATTGGTAAATTTACAAGAAATGAAAAGAGCGGTCACTCACACTGTAGGTAGTGCTATAAGCTCTCTCTTCTCGATCCATTTTATTCCATAAAATGAAGTAGTCATAGTTTATTTTTAGATACAAGAAAAATGTTCCTATTTTGGGTACATCTCAATATGTTGATGTTGACCCTATATTTTGATCTGCTGTTAAGCTGTTTGAAACTGTGAAAGGAGACATTATTCTGCACAAAGTTTTACGGAAAAACTTTGTGGCAAGAAAGATTGGAAATAGCACATTTTGGGGGAATTGTGCTCAATTAAGTCAGAATAATTTTGTGACAAATATTTTTTTCCAGATTTTAAAAGCAACATAGGAATCCAAATAGGAAAGACTCTGGATAAATGTGTTTTTATTTGTGAGATTGTTACAAATCTCTGCACCATTTCCTAAACATCTGATTATATGGAATGAACTAATTTTATCCCTTTCAATCTGTCACTTCTTCAGAAGAGAAACAGTATTTGAATACAGTTGTCTCATGACAAATGGAAATCTGTTTTACCTGAAAAGTAAAAGGGGCACCTTGTTTCCTGATAGGATGAGAGAGAGCTGGACACTGTGATCTTACCACATTAAATAAGGCCCCTTTGAATCCCCACTAGAAAAGACAAATTTTCAGAGTTTCCTACAATTACCCATGATCATTTATTTTCCAGAGTCAAACTTAACATCCAAATCTGGTTTTCAGACAAGGAACAATTGTTTGTTATGAGGACAAATTAATGATTTTCCATAGCACAGTCACACAGTTAGACCTGCCCATTTCAATTTAGTTGCACATATTCATCAGAATAAATCTTACCAGAAAATGTTTATCCCCACATTTGTGGAGCCTCCAGGTGAGTTTAGTTTAGTTTGTTAAATATTAATCAAATATGGGCAGTTGACACTTATTTACCATGTCCTTTCTAAAGTTTCCCTTTCTTTCTCTCTCTTTTATTTGGAGGTAGTTTGCTATACTAGAAAGGAGGCAGAACTAGGGAGACCACGTAATGTAATGGTTAAGCATTTGGGTATTGCTTGGAGAAGAGTCTAAGATCATATGCACCAAACTGGAAACCTTATTGACCCCAAGAAGTGTGGTTGGGGAGAGGAGAGAGGCAGATTATTAACTTTTTCTTTATATGTCTCTGTATTGTTGGACTCAAATTACCTTTCTAACTAAAAATTAATAATAAAATACACTTAAAATATTCTTAAAAACATACAGTCTTATAAATTGATAGCTTAGCTTTAAATCCTAGCTCCTCTATTCTCCAGCTGTGCAATTTGGAGCTAGTAATTTTTCTTCTTTGAGCCTCAGTTTTCTCATCTGCAAACGGCATTAATGAAAATACCCAGATTATAGAATTATTGTGAGGATTAAATTATATAATCCACATGAAGTGCTCTACACATGGAAACTAACCAATAAACATCAACTTTTTGGAATAAGGGTGCCTAAATATCTCTCACTAATAGATCCCACATGCTGCGGAGCAGCTAAGCCAGTGTGCCACAACTACTGAGCCTGTGCTCTAGAGCCCGTGAGCCACAACTACTGAGCCCACGTGCCACAGCTACCAAAACCCATGTGCCTAGAGCCCGTGCTCCGCAACAAGAGAATACGCTGCAACGAGAAGCCTGTGCACCTCATCGAAGAGTAGTCCCTGCTCCCCGCGACTAGAGAAAGCCTGTGGGCAGCAACGAAGACCCAACGCAGTCAAAAATAAAGTAAATTAATTTTAAGAAATACGTTTAAGTATATACCCTAAAAAAAAAGATAAGTAATTTGAAAAATAAAATAAAATATAGTTGGAAGAGTGTATGCAGGTTGATTCCAGGCAAAAGACTCCAGTTGAGATCTTAGTCTACCGTGTATGTCCTCATTGCAACCATTAGGTTGAGTGTTATGTCTGTGAATAATATTCCTTTAGATAATCACAGCCTAGATGTGACCTAATAGTTAGTTCAGAGCTGGGAGGTACCTTTAGATACTTCCCCACAAAAAATCTCTGCTTCAGTCAAGATGAACACCTCTGTATCTCTTCCTTGGCCAAGATCCCTACTTTCATGTCTTTAAAGCACAACGCCTCCAACCATCTAATAAACCTAAAGTGCACTCTTCACTCTGTGAAATCATGCCTCACCTCTCCAGCCTATAAGAAAATTCTCCTCTTCCAAATTCAAGATCTTTAATCCTGGCTACGTACTGGTGAGGTCATCTGGATCAACCTCTCATGACAGTTATATTGACAGGGAGTTCACTATATTTTTGAGCTAGATCATTCCTTGTGATTGACTAGTACAAGTATTAGAAAGATTTTCCTTACATTGAGCTGAAATCAAGCTTCTCATTATTTCCACCCTCTTGTCTTAGCTTGGCCTCCCCAAAGCTGTGCATAACCCTTCCTCTTCTTCTTCCATGAGATGGCCTGCCAAACATTTCAAAGTTGCTTCACGTCTTCTTTATGCTTACTGTTTTCCAGCCTGACTAGCCACTATCTCACTGTCCATTGAAAGTGAAATAAGCAATACATGGTCCTTCAGCAGTCCTCAAAAGTCATAATTGCAGACCTTATCATTTGGCCTTTCTTCTCCACAAATGCTTTGATGTACTCTTTTTTTCAAGTTTTTTTAAAAAATTATTTTTAAAAATTTATTTTTGGCTGCGTTGGGTCTTTGTTGCTGCGTGTGGGCTTTCTCTAGTTGCGGCGAGTGGGGGCTACTCTTCGCCGTGGTGCACGGGCTTCTCATTGCGGTGGCTTGTTGCGGACCACGGGCTCTAGGCACGCGGGCTTCAGCAATTGTGGCACATGGGCTCATATCGCCCATAGTCAAAGCCTTACTCCAGAACTGCTCTGACAAGTATTAAATACAGTGGGGCTGTTATAGTTCCCTCTCTGAGTTCTGTATTTCCATCTAGGGGTATGTGTTCAACTTAAGTTTGATTTATTTTGCCAGCATTCTCCAAATCGCCCTAGAAATCTAGTGTTTTCAAAACGAAAAGAAGTTGGTTTAGCCTAACTTGGTTTTAGTGAACCCATTCTGGCTCTTGTTAATCACCATGTTTTTAAAAATTTGTGGACAGCCATCTGTTTAAAAATTCCTTTTAAAATATTTTCTTTCTGGAGCATCCATAGATTAAAAAAAAAAAAAAAGAAACTTGATGTAATTCTTATAACTTATATAAAAAATTAACTCAAAATGGATTATAGACTTAAACATAAGATGCAAAACTATGAAACTTTTAGAAAAAAAAAAACATAGTAAAAATCTTTCAGACCTAGGGAAAGGTTCTTAGATTTGACACTAAAAGTATGATACGAAAGAGGAAAAATTAATAAATTGGAACTTATCAAAATTAAAAACTTTTGTTCTGTGGAAGTCTCTATGATGAGGATGAAAAAACAAGCTGCAGACTGAGAGAAAACATTTGCAAACCACACATTTGACAAAGGGCGTGTGTCTAAAATACATCACAAACTCTCAAAACTCAACAGTAGAAAAAGAAACAAGACAGTTAGAAAATGGGCAAAAGACATGAAGTGACATTTCACTAGAGGATATACAGATGGAAAATAAATACATGGAAAATGGTTGACATCATTAGCCGTTTGGAAAGTGCATATTAAAACCACAATGAAATGTTACTATGCGTCTGTCAGAATGGCTAAAATAAAAAATAGTGGTAACCTCAAAAGCTGGTTAGGATGCAAAGAAACTAGATCACCCATACTTTGCTGGTGGGAATGTGAAATGGTACAACTATGCTAGTTTTGACAGTTTCTTACAAAACTAAACAAGTACTTATGAGCCAGCAGTTGTGATTTGGGGCATTTATCCCAGGGAAATGAAAAGTTATGTTCACATTAAAACCTATACATGAATATTCATAGCAGTTTTATTTGCAATAGCTAGAATCCAGAAGACACTCAAACGTTCTTCAGTGAGTAAATGGTTAAACAATTGGTGGTGTATCTGTACCATGAAATACTACTCAGCAAAAAAGAGAAACTATTGATACAGCTTCCCTTGAAAGGTGATGTGGCCATGTCACTCCGTTTTGGCTGGTGGGATAAAAATGTATATACCTTTAAAAGAGCAGAAGTATGCCTTTTAACCTTCCTACTGGCTGGAATGTGAATGTGATGGCTGGAGCTCAAGCTAACATCTTAGACTATGTGGTTTAAACCCTGTACAGAGGATAGTAGAACCACAAGATAGAAGTAGAGTGGGACCCTGACAATTATGGAACTACCATACCAGCCTGAACTACTTACCCATGGATCTCTTTTATTTGAGGATAAAATAAGCAATACATGTAAGTCATCTTTATTTGGGGTTTTCTGTCATTGCAGATGAATCCAAATTTAGCAGACACAGATGCTAAGAAGGAAGGAACAGAAAGAAGAGGGGTATGACTGGGGGATAGTAGCAAGGACAGAGTTGTATAATATGAAGTCCAAGAGATAGCTGAGCCAGGGTAAGAGTCGAGTTTTATTCAGAGTATGATGGAAAGCCATGTTTTGAGGAGAGGGCATGATCTGATTTACTTTTTTAAAATTTACTTTGTTTGCTGAATGTGGCAAGTGCGAAGCATGGCATCTAGTTATAAGGCTGTTGACATATTCTAAGCAAGCGAGACAGAGCGGAGTGGATAGATTTGGGATATTCTTTAGAGATAGGATTAATAGGACTTGTTGCAGGGTTATATTAAAGTGCTAAGTAATAACAAGAATAAAAATAAGATAAAATAATAGATTTGGACAAATAAATAGATGGTGATGGAGAAAGAATTCTATTTTGGCTGTGTTAAGTTTGAATGAGGCCTGTTGGGCCTCCATGGAGAGAAGTCAAGTTGGCAGTCAGATATCTGAGGCTAGAGTTCAGGGAGAGATCACACAGAGATTAGGAGCCACTGGCACATGGCTGGGCCTGCTCACAGTGGGACCATGTATAGTGAGAAGGAAGAAGGAATCCTAGAGCATAGGCTTGCATAAGAGCAAAATAGAGCATCCCCACAGCTAGATGTGGAGGCAAGAGGGGGTGATCAGGGAAGTCTTCCCTCAGAAAGACCTATGGTGAAACAGTAAGGGTGAATGGGGATAAGACAGGCAAATTGGGATTGAGTGATAATGAAAGTATTCTAGGCACAGAAGCATTCAAGGGACTGAAAGAAGTTCATTAGTGATGGAGCAGAGGGTAGGGGTGGGGGAAGTAGGGGTGGAAGTAGGGGTGAGGGTGGCTGTTGAGGTTGAAGATAAAGACAGAGGGATGAGTAAGAGTCAGATTTTGGAGGGGATAGTAAGGAATTTGAGCGTCATCCTTAGAGTAATAGGGAGGCATTGAAGTGTTTAAGCAAGGGTACGACTTAATCCAGAGTTAAATAAGATAATGGTAAACAGCATGGGCTCTGGAGCCCGACTCCCTGGGTTTAAATTTCAGATCCATCACTTTCTAGTGACAAGACTTTGAGAAGTTACATAGACACTTCATGCCTTTGTTTATTTGTAAAATGAGAATAATGATGATAGAACTTATGGTATAGGATTATTGTGGGGTTTAAATGGATGTAAAGTGCATAGAACATGCCCAATGAAGTTAACTACTATGATCAGATTTAAATAGCTAGAAAGAAAAGTGAGGCAGCTGTAGCAATATCCAAATGGGAGAGAGTAATGGCTGAAATGGGGATGGTGGCAATGGCAAAAGTGAATGCTTCAAAAGATATTGAGAAATGAGCATTAGTACCTCTTTGTGGTTGATTGGATAAGTTTGGGTGCAAAAAAGAAGTCAAGAATGACATTCTGATTTATGACTGAGGCAACTGGCAAGAATATCACGTTGTTCTCTGAGAGACGATGTATTACTCTGAGAAAGGAAACTTAAAGAGTAGGTTTAAAGGAGAAGAGAATGAGTTTAGTATTAGACATGTTGAATTTGAGGTGCCTGTAAATTATCAGAATGGAAATGTCCAAAGGTATTGGGATATACCCATCTAGAATTCAGGAACCTCCAGCTCTGGGCTAGAGTTCCACTTGGATATCATTCAAATGTAGACTTTATATTATGGATGGAAATTGAATTCATGGTAGTAGATAAGACTATCCAAAAAGAAAGTGAGAAGAACTTTGGACCAAAGCCCAAACCCACCAGATCTCGGGACATGTTCTTTGATGGATCAGCAGTTTGCAAAACATAAGTAAATACAGTATTGTTTCTTGAAAGCTCAGTTTCACTTGATAAACTTAAAATGCTTTTGTTCTATGATTCAACAAGTATTTACTGGATATCTAAGTTGTACCAGATTACCCCTTCCTTCATGCGCTTACATTCTAGTAGGGATAGACAAAATGATTTGGCACATTATATAGTATGTTAAAAGCTGATATGTACCGTGAAGAGAAATAAAGCAAGGGAAGTAGATGGGAATGCCCGGTCAGGGCTTAAGGACAGCTCGTAATTTTGAATGAGGCCTTGAAAGTGCTCTCTGGGGCTTGAGTGGGTTATGAGAGTCATGGAACAATCGGTGGAAAGAATGTTCCAGGCAGAAGAAGCAACAAATGCAAAGGCTCTACAAAAGTTGCGTATCCACAGCATTGGAGGAACAGCCAGGAGACAATGTGAGTGGGGAAAAAGAGTATTTAGGGGAAGAAGAGTAAAAGAGGAGGTGAGAAGTGACAAGAAGCCAGATCACACGGGGCCACACTGACCGTTATAAGAATGTTGAATTATGCTCTGTGAAAATTGGGTGCCATTGGCTGGAGGTGATGGGTGGGGATTGGACCAGAGGACAGACATGATCTGGCATACTTTTAACAAGATTACTCCAGCTGCCATATGTAGACTAGAAACAGTGGGAGTGGAGCGCGAGAGAAAGAAGTCCCTGGACCATACACTTCAGCTCGTGGCACACTCTCATCACTGGTCTGTGTAAGGTCACTTTTTATTTGCTTTATTTATTTACACTCCCATTCCCTTTCCCATTCCCCTTTTCCCAACAGGCACATTTTCTAATGTAATGTCCCTGAATGTCTTCCTCCCTTTCTCCCTCCGCTTCTTCTTTCCTTTCTTCTTCAAACATTTATTGTACACTTACTAAGTGACACTAATTGGTGTTCAGTGTCTGAGCTCCAAAGATGAACAAGAATCCAGAAGTTCAGTGGAGTGACAGGCAAATGATAACACCATAATGCACAGTATGCTTCTATTATGAAGTTTTTATGATGTGCTATAGGAACATAGCAGAAGGAGCCTTTATTTGCCATAGAGAATAGAGTAATGGTGAAGGATGCTTCACAGTGGAGACGATGTATTATTAATTTAAAAAATTCTCTCATAGTCTTTTATTTACTATATTGTTATATTCTTAATTTCCTTGGACAACAAATTGTCTAATTATAATTCCTTGAAAACGAAATTGTTCTTAATACATTCACATGGTAAAAACGCAGATGATACAGAAGGAACTCAGGGAAAAGTGTATCCCCTTTTCATCCTAATCTAATAACTCTTCTTTTCAGAGCCAACTGCTCTCATCACCTCTTGTTTACATGTACACATAATATTCTCTCCCCTTTTTATTATAGTAGCATTTTCTGCTCTTTATTTCTTTGGAAGCGTTATAGTTTTTCTGTGTCTTAAGAGACAAATCAAGGTTTACTAGGCAGACAAGGGCAAGGTGGGCATTCCATGCAGGGTGAGCAGCATGGGCAGAGGCATGGAGGTAACCGAGATGCTTCATTGTTGAAGAGCTTGGTGTGGAAGAGTGAGTGTAGCTGACCCCTGAACAAGGAGGGGTGAGCTGGTTTAGCTCGTTAATCCATGTGTGACTTATATGTGGTCCTTCATATCATCAGTTCTTCCACATCAACGGATTCAGCCAACCATGGGCTGTGTGTGCAGTACTGTAGTATTTGCTGTTGAAAAATGGTCATTCAAACTGACGTAGTTCAAGGGTCAACTGTAGTTCTGAGTGGCTAAAGCATGGATTATTAGAGAAAAGGCAAGGAAACTCTCTCTAGCTAAATCCAAAGTAGTTGCACAGACTGATAACACAGAAAGCCTAAAGACCCCCCCTTGAATAAGGAACTTATCATCTTCTTTTTTTTTTTAATTAATTAATTTTATTTTTGGCTGGTTGGGTCTGCATTGCTGCATGCGGGCTTTCTCTAGTTGCGGTGAGCGGGAGCTACTCTTCGTTGCGGTGCGCAGGCTTCTCATTGCGGTGGCTTCTCTTGTTGCAGAGCACGGGCTCTAGGTGTGCGGGCTTCAGTAATTGTGGCGCACAGACTCAGTAGTTGTGGCTCACGGGCTGTAGAGGGCAGGCTCAATAGTTGTGGCACATGGGCTTAGTTGCTCCACGGCATGTGGGATCTTCCCGGACCAGGGCTCGAACCCATGCCCCCTGCATTAGCAGGTGGATTCTTAACCACTGTGCCACCAGGGAAGTCCGGAACATATCATTTTCTAAAGGTGGAATCTCAAGTCATTGGGAGAAAAGGTGGATTATTCAGTAAGTAATGCTGGGCAATGGTAAGGCCATTTGAAAAGTGTTACATTTAATCCTTTCTTTATATCATACTCTAGGATTATCTCTAAAAGTTTCAAAGATTTAAAAAATGAAGCCATAATAATAGAGAGGACAGCATGAAAAATCTCTGTATAACTTTCGAGTGACAAGGGCTTTTTAAATTGTGACTAAAGCCTTTACACCATAATAAAAAATTTAGATACATTTATAGAAAAATAATTTTTTAACTTCTGAATGTAAACAAAGCAAAAACAATGAGCAAATCCAGAGAAAAACAACAAAACAGGAAAATAATTTCTTGTCAACCAAATACCTGATTGCCCTAATATGTAAAGACACTCTACAAATGATTTAAAACTCAATTTAAAAAAAAGAGAGTTGAATTGCATTTTATAGAAAAGGAATGGCCCTTGAACATGTGAAAAAATGCACACCCTCACTTAACATAAAAGTAAATTAAAACCACAGCAAGGTACGATAATTTACCAGAGTACATAATCAAAATTCCAAATTTCTAAAATGCAGAAATTTATTAACATTTTGATTTCAAGGCTGTGGAGGAACAGGCAATTTTATACATTGCTGACAGCAATATGAAGTGCTCATCATCTATGGAAGAAAGTTTGGCACTATCTGTCAAAGTAACAAGTCATATGTACTTTGACCTAGCAATCCCCCTTCTGGGACTTTTTCCTACAGATAAACTTATACATATGTGAAATCACATATGTTCAAGGTTATGTACTGCAGCATTGTTTTCTGTAGCAAAAGACTGGCATCAATTCAAATGTCCACCAATAGGGGACTGGTTAAATTAATCATGGTATATTTATGCAATGGAATAATATGCAATGAAGTTAAAAAACAAACAAACTGGACAACCTCTCTGTGTAATATGGATAGAGTTCTGAGATATATGAAGTGAAAAAAAAGCATTGTGCTGAACAGTGTGTATAAACCTTTTGTTCCAAGAGAAAGAATATAAATGTATATTCTATCTTGCATAATATTATTTATACAAAGAATTATGCAGATGAACTATTAAAAATTGTACTCTGTATGGAAGGTTTTGGGAACTGACAAATGGGAACAGTGGTGGAAGCAAGTGCCCTTACTGTATATGTTTTAATATTTGTTGGTTTTTAAATTATGAAGATATATTAATCATTCACAATTTTTTTAAAGAATCTGCCTCTGTCTCACTCAGCATTTTGATACTTCAGTTATTAGCTTATTTATTCATTTCAGGCACTGGGGTTTTGTATTTGCTTTTTTCTTTCTCCTTTGCCAGTGGTTAACTTTGTAAGCTATGGTCCCGAGTAAAATCACTAAGAGAGCCTCTGCCCATAACATTTTCCATGCATTGCAATATGGGGAGAATTGGAAATCACAGGAGGAATAGTATTTTTGACATGTTCTCTGCCCTATGGTCAAAGCTTTTCGGTAAACTGATACTTGCTGTGTGTGGAGGAAAGGTTCCAGGACATTAAAATGATTGAGTTCTTATTCAAGCTTGACATGCTTTTGCTTTAAAAATGGGTTAAGTATTCCTAGAAGACACACAAAGAAACAACACTGGAAGTGAATTTAAAAAGAGAAAGAGAGAAATACTTGAAGGAAATGAGAAGGGAGAATGAAATGCCAAAATCAGCACCCACATGCAGACAGACAGGATCTAGGAAAGTCCAAAGAAACTACAGACCCAAAAGATAATAGGGGAAGGGAAAGGAGGAAACTCATCCGCAGGGAAATGCAAATGGCAAGAGGCTGTTAACACTGATTTATCTGGAGGTCATGACTGAGAAATATCCCAAAGATCCCCAAGGAGCAGACCTGAACCGTTAGGGCTGCAATATTGCGATGCCCTCATTTTATAGTCAAGGAAGACAAGCCCTTAAGCTGTGAAGAGAACCATTTAGGATCACACCAAAATCATGTCTGAGACTTCAGCCTACCGTTTTTGTTTTGTTTTGTTTTGTTCTTCACTTGCTTGTTTACTTTCATTTAGTGTCTCTTGCTAATTCTCCATTTTATTTCATTTGGAGGCTTTCATTTTAACATGCGTAATCACCGTCTATGTTTCCAGAAAATAGGAGGAGAGTGGGCGGGGGTGGGGGGGGCGGTTGTGGTGGGGAGAGAGAGAGATTAAATCTTGCAAATGAAAGTAAAGTGATAACAGCAAATAGTGGACATGCATATGAAATAAATAAACAAAAAATATCATTTGTGCTGAAAGTGGGCCTAGAAAAGCTTGTTCTGGGAATCACAGGGCAAGAGATGCATGACAGTGGCTCTGTACCTTTCTCATTCCAAGGCTTTTTTGTAAAATGATTACAAAGCATTTAAAAAAATCATCCTCTTAATTGTCTATAAATCAAAAAAGAAGGAATTGCCCCTTCACGGTTTTTAGCTGTATAACGTGTACTCTGCTACAGGTGTCTTACAAAAATTCTTCCAAAATATTCCTCAGTAAATTCTGTTTAAGGCAGGTTTTTACCTCCATATTGTTGTTTATTTATAAATAAATAAATAGCAATTTGTTTTTAATAAAGCTTAAGTTTATTCTTCATATATGTTTTTCTCTATGGTAGGCTAAGAAGTGTTCGAAATTTTGTTCCAGAAATAGGAGAATGTCGCACGAATATGAACTCTTTCCTCCTGACAGTTAATTAAAAAAATATGTTTTCTATCGCAGTTCCTGGACCCACATCATACAAAGGTTCACATCAAAGATGCTCACAATCTTTAAATGTGATTTAACAATAATATTGAGTCACTAATAACACTGACCAATTCCAAATAGTTATAACGTAGACCATTCTGTTTATTTTGGCTTAACTCTCAGAAAAAACAAACAGAACAGATGCTACTTAATTTGCCATTCAAGAAAATATTTAACATCCTATATTTTCATTCTAAACTAAATAACTTTCAAATATCCTGAAGAATCAGGGGTACTTAAGAGTGATCACTTTTAGGGCTTTAAGGCGGAATTTTCTTGTGCTCCTTCCCTGGAGCTCCTTCCCTGGGATAAGATCAAGCTCTAAAGTAACATGGGAACTATTAAAGAAAGAAACTAAAAACAAAACCCCCAATTTTTGGAAATGTAGAAAATCAGGTAAATACACTAGTAATTAAAATTCTCATTTTATACTCATATGCTAATTTCAATCAATCCTTTCCAAGTTTGTACCATCTACCAATTTTTTTTTATAAGCTTAAGAGCACATTGATTCTGATAACTGCAGACTGATCCTCCATAAACACTCTTCCTAAGGGGAACTATAATAAAGGTTGTAGACTTTCATTGTCTCTGATGACATTATAAAATTGCCCTTTTTTTAAATCAACAGAAAAACACGTAAAACTGGGATCTCCTCTCTGTTGATCTCGTAGGTTCCATTTTTTCTGCTTCCTAAGCTTAACAGCAGCTACCTAACTCTCTAAGTTAAGTGATGAAGCAGATACTGTATATAAATTATGTACTTATTGAGCCTTAGAAATCTTTCATACTTTCAGTGATTTTTTAAAAAATTTAAAACATGAGCCAGTCTGTTTTAGGAGCTGTCTGGTAAGCAGCTGTTTCTGTGTTTAGCTTGTTCCCACAACCTTCATCCACAGCCCTAACTACTTTCCATCTCCCATTCTGAGTACAATGCTTATGACAAGCCTCTAAAAGTCATAACAGTGTTTATTTTGGGGTAGGACTTCAGTTCTAAAAATTCCTGAGTTGAAGAATAATGCCAGAAAAGGAGTGAAATAACATAGACCAGGATTTCCAAAGACCTAGTTGCTATCATGCCATTAATTCAAGGAGATTTATAATGATAGTTGCCATTTAATGTGAGTCTACTGTAAGCCAAGCATTCTCAAGACATCTAATCTTGGAATAACCCCGTGAAGTTGTATTATTTTTCCATTTTACATTTCAGGCAGATGGGGTTCAGGGAGACTAGGTCAATTCCTCAAAATTAGGATAATCATCATCATCATCATCATCATCATCTAGTAAATATCAGAGTTAGGATTTGAGCTTGCATTTACCAGAGCTCAAACTCCTGCTCTTTCTACTTTTACATTAGCTGTGATCTAAAGCCTAAGGCTCCTTTGATTCTAAAGGGACCTTTTTTGGACTTCCCTGGTGGTGCAGTGGTTAAGAATCCACCTGCCAGTGCAGGAGACTCGGGTTCAAGCCCTGGTCCGGGAAGATCCCACATGCCGCGGAGCAAGTAAGCCCTTGTGCCACAACTACTGAGCCTGTGCTCTAGAACCCGGGAGCCACAACTACTGAGCCCGAGTGCCACAGCTACTGAAGCGCGCATGCCCAGAGCCCATGCTCTGCAACAAGAGAAGCCACCCAATGAGAAGCCCGTGAACTGCAATGAAGAGTAGCCCCCGCTTGCCCCAACTAGAGAAAAGCCCGCACGCAGCAACAAAGACCCAAGGCAGCCAAAAAATAAAAATAAGTAAATTAATTAAATAAAAATAAATAAATTTAAAAAAATAAAATAAAGGGACCTTTTTTGGTCCTGTGGTTCTAGTTTGGTCAACATGGGAATTTCTTTCTTGAGTATTTTCCAGAAAAAGATGAAATCATATTAGATATACCCTAGTGTCAGTATACTTTATCTCAGCCCATTAAAATAATTGATATTAGGAATAGAAGGTTAAATCAAAACCATAGTATTATATTAGCTGGAATGTCATACTTCTCAATGATTATGTATAAATTGGAGTTCACTCATCCACCCACCCATCCATCCATTTAAGTAATCAAGAACTATTATGGAAAGCCTTGGCCCAACACTCATAGCGGGTGAGGTAACACAGACCTTGGAGCCAGATTTGCTGGGTTTGTACCCCCGCCCCAACATTTAAGCACTCTATGGCTTTGGGCAACTCAGGTAACATGAATCTCATCAGCACAGAGAGAAAGCTTCACTGAAAACTCACTGCAGAGCCTCGGGGGAAGTTGGATTCCATGACGGCAGCAGCAGGGCTCGTGGCAAGAATCACGGCTTGCAGGCCACCCTGGGTGGTCTCATCTTCCTGCAGTTTGTAGACACTCAGACTTAGGAGCTATTTCAAGCACACAACCTTGAGAGAGTAAGGTGTTCTTGAAACTCTCTGTACCGAATCTGTGACTGAACCCAGTGAAAACATCTCTATAAACGTTTAATATTCTGGCATCACATGCGGAGACCTACTGTTTTAGCCACCAGCTGCTGGGGACAGCCTCGTAGACAAATTGCTACCAAGTCAGCCTGTTCTTGCTGAATAGCTATTGTAGACCCTCATAATCTGACTTCATAATGGAGACTGCACATTCACTGCTGTGCGGCTGACAGAGTCTCTGTGCTCCGGTGGGCTGTCAGGCCTGAGCCTCTGAGGTGGGAGAGCTGAGTTCAGGACATTGGACCACCAGAGACCTCCCGGCCCCACGTAATATCAATCGGCAAGAGCTCTCCCAGAGATCTCCATCTAAACGCTAAAACCCAGCTCCACTCAACGACCAGCAAGCTACAATGCTGGACACCCAATGCCAAACAACTAGTAAGACAGGACAACAATCCCACCCATTAGCAGAGAGGCTGCCTATAATCATAATAAGTTCACAGACACCCCAAAACACACCACCAGATGCGGTCGTGCCCACCAGAAAGAAAATATCCAGCCTTATCCACCAGAACACAGGCACCAGTCCTCTCCACCAGGAAGCCTACACAACCCACTGAAACAACATTACCCATTGGGGGCAGACACCAAAAACAAAGGAAACTACGAACATGCAGCCTGCGAAAAGGAGATCCCAAACACAGTAAGTTAAGCAAAATGAGAAGACAGAGAAATAAGCAGCAGATGAAGGAGCAAGGTAAAGAGCCACCAGACAAAACAAATGAAGAGGAAATAGGAAGTCTACCAGAAAAAGAATTCAGAGTAATGATAGTAAAGATGATCCAAAATCTTGGAAATAGAATGGAGAAAATACAAGAAGCATTCAACAGGACCTAGAAGAACTAAAGAGCAAACAAACAATGATGAACAAGACAATAAATGAAATTAAAAATTCTCTAGAAGGAATCAATAGCAGAATAACTGAGGCAGAAGAACAGATAAGTGACCTGGAAGATAAAATAGCGGAAATAACTACTACAGAGCAGAATAAAGAAAAAACAATGAAAAGAATTGAGGACAGTTTTAGAGACATCTGGGACAACATTAAATGCACCAACATTCGAATTATAGGGGTCTCAGAAAAAGAAGAGAAAAAGAAAGGGACTGAGAAAATATTTGAAGAGATTATAGTTGAAAACTTCCCTAATATGGGAAAGGAAATAGTCAAGTCCAGGAAGCACAGAGAGTCCCATAAGGATAAATCCAAGGAGAAACACGCCAAGACACATATTAATCGAACTATCAAAAATTAAATACAAAGAAAAAAATATTAAAAGCTGCAAGGGAAGAGCAACAAATAACATGCTAGAGAATCCCGATAAGGTTAACAGCTGATCTTTCATCAGAAACTCTGCAAGCCAAAAGGGAGTGGCAGGACATATTTAAAGTGAGGAAAGGGAAAAACCTACAACCAAGATTACTCTAGCCAGCAAGGATCTCATTCAGATTCAATGGAGAAACTAAAACCTTTACAGACAAGCAAAAGCTAAGAGAATTCAGCACCACCAAACCAGCTTTACAACAAATGCTAAAGGAACTTCTCTAGGCAAGAAACACAAGAGAAGGAAAAGACCTACAATAACAGACCCAAAACAATTAAGAAAATGGGAATAGGAACATACATATCGATTATTACCTTAAATGTAAACGGATTATATGCTCCCACCAAAAGACATAGACTGGCTGAATGTATACAAAACCAAGACCCATATATATGCTGTCTACAACAGACCCACTTCAGACCTCGGGACACATACAGACTGAAAGTGAGGGGATGGAAAAAGATATTCCATGCAAATGGAAATCAAAAGAAAGCTGGAGTAGCAATTCTCATATCAGACAAAATAGACTTTACAATAAAGACTATTATTACAAGAGACAAAGAAGGACACTACATAATGATCAAGGGATCAATCCAAGAAGAAGATGTAACAATTGTAAATATTTATGCACCCAACATACGAGCACCTCAATACATAAGGCAAATGCTAACAGCCATAAAAGGAGAAATCGACAGGAACACAATTGTAGTAGGGGACTTGAACAACCCCACTTTCACCAATGGACAGATCATCCAAAATGAAAATGAGGAAACACAAGCTTTAAATGATGCATTAAACAAGATGGACTTAAAAGATATTTATAGGACATTCCATCCAAAAACAACAGAATACACTTTCTTCTCAAGTGCTCTTGGAACATTCTCCAGGATAGATCATATCTTGGGTCACAAATCAAGCCTTGGTATATTTAAGAAAATTGAAAGTGTGTCAAGTATCTTTTCCGACCACAACACTATGAGACTAGATATCAATTACAGGAAAAAAAACTGTAAAAGATGCAAACACATGGAAGCTAAACAGTACACCACTAAATAACCAAGAGATCACTGAAGAAATCGAAGAGGAAATCACAAAATACCTAGAAATAAATGACAATGAAAGCACGACGGCCCAAAACCTATGGGATGCAGCAAAAGTAGATCTAAGAGGGAAGTTTATAACAATACAGTCCTAACTCAAGAAACAAGAAAAATCTCAAATAAACAACCTACCCTTACACCTAAAGTGATTAGAGAAAGAAGAACAAAAAACCCCAAAGTTAGGAGAAGGAAAGAAATCATAAAAATCAGATCAGAAATAAATGAAAAAGAAATGAAGGAAATGATTGCAAAGATCAATAAAACTAGAAGGTGGTTCTCTGAGAAGATAAACAAAATTGATAAACCATTAGGCAGACTCAGCAAGAAAAAAAGAGAGAAGACTGAAATCAACAGAATTAGAAATGAAAAAGAAGAAATAACAAGTGACACTGCAGAAATACAAAGCATCATGAGAGATTACTACAAGCAACTCTATGCCAATAAAATGGACAACCTGGAAAAAATGGACAAATTCTTAGAAAAGCACAACCTTCCAAGACTGAACCAGGAAGAAATATAAAATATAAATAGACCAATCACAAGCACTGAAATTGAAACTGTAATTAAAAATCTTCCAACAAACAAAAGCCCAGGACCAGATGGCTTCACAGACGAATTCTATCACACATTTTGAGAAGAGGTAACACCGCTCCTTTTCAAACTCTTCCAAAATATAGCAGAGGGAGGAAAACTCCCAAACTCATCCTATGAGGCCACCAGCACCCTGATACCAAAGCCAGCAAGGATGTTACAAAAAAAGAAAACCACAGGCCAATAACATTGATGAACATAGATGCGAAAATCCTCAACAAAATACTAGCAAACAGAATGCAGCAGCACATTAAAAGGATCATGCACCATGATCAAGTGGGGTTTATCCCAGGAATGCAAGGATTATTCAATATATGCAAATCAATCAGTGTGATACACCATATTAATAAACTTAAGGATAAAACCCATATGATCATCTCAATAGATGCAGAAAAAGCTTTCAACAAAATTCAACACCCATTTATGATAAAAACTCTCCAGAAAGTAGGCATAGAGTGAACTTACCTCAGCATAATAAAGGCTGTATATGACAAACCTACAGCCAATGTCGTTCTCAATGGTGAAAAACTGAAACCATTTCCACTAAGATCAGGAGCAAGACAAGGTTGCCCACTCTCACCACTGTTATTCAACATAGTTTTGGAAGTTTTAGCCACAACAATCAGAGAAGAAAAAGAAATAAAAGGAATCCAAATCGGAAAAGAAGAAGTAAAACTGTCATTGTTTGCAGATGACATGATACTGCACATAGAGAATCCTAAAGATGCTACCAGAAAACTACTGGAGGTAATCAATGAATTTGGTAAAGTAGCAGGATGCAAAGTTAATTCACAGAAATCTCTTGCATTCCTATACAGTAATGATGAAAAATCTGAAAGAGAAATTATGGAAACACTCCCATTTACCATTGCAACAAAAAGAATAGAATACTTAGGAATTAACCTACCTAAGGGGACAAAAGATCTGTATGCAGAAAACTATAAGACACTGATGAAAGAAATTAAAGATGATACAAACAGATGGAGAGATATACCATGTTCTTGGACTGGAAGAATCAACATTGTGAAAATGACTATACTACCCAAAGCAATCTACAGATTCCGTGCAATCCCTATCAAACTACCAATGGCATTTTTCACAGGACTAGAATAAAAAATTTAACAATCTTAATGGAAACCTAAAAGACCCCGAATAGCCAAAGCAATCCTGAGAAAGAAAAATGGAGCTGGAGGAATCAGGCTCCCTGACTTCAGACTATACTACAAAGCTACAGTAATCAAGACAGTATGGTATTGGCACAGAAACAGAAATATAGATCAATGGAACAGGATAGAAATCCCAGAGATAAACCCATGCACATATGGTCACCTTAGTTTTGATAAAGGAGGCAAGACTATACAATGGAGAAAAGACAGCCTCTTCAATAAGTGGTGCTGGGAAAACTGGTTAGCTACATGTAAAAGAATGAAATTAGAACACTCCCTAACACCATACACAAAAATAAACTCCAAATGTATTAAAGACCTAAATATAAGACTGGACACTATAAAAGTCTTAGAGGAAAACATGGGCAGAACACTCTGTGACATAAATCACAGGGAGATCCTTTTTGACCCACCCCCTAGAGAAATAGAAATAAAAACACAAATAAACAAATGGGACCTAATGAAACTTAAAAGCTTTTGTACAACAAAGGAAACCATAAACAATATGAAAAGACAGCCCTCAGATTGGGAGAAAATATTTGCAAACGAAGCAACTGACAAAGGAGTAATCTCCAAAATATACAAGCAGCTCATGCAGCTCAATATCAAAAAACCAAACAACCCAATCCACAAATGGGCAGAAGACCTAAATAGACATTTCTCCAAAGAAGATATACAGATTGCCAACATACATCTGAAAGGATGCTCAACATCACTAATCATTAGAGAAATGCAAATCAAAACTACAATGAGGTATCACCTCACACTGGTCAGAATGGCCATCATCAGAAAATCCACAAACAATAAATGCTGGAGATGGTGTGGAGAAAGGGAGCCCTCTTGCACTGTTGGTGGGAATGTAAATTGATACAGCCACCATGGAGAACGGTATGGAGGTTCCTTAAAAAACTACAAATAGAACTACCATATGACCCAGCACTCCCACTACTGGGCATATACCCTGAGAAAACCATAATTCAAAAAGAGTCATGTACCACAATGTTTATTGCAGCACTCTTTACAATAGCCAGGACATAGAAGCAACCTAAGTGTCCATTGATAGATGAACGGATAAAGAAGCTGTGATACCTATATACAATGGAATATTACTCAGCCAGAAAGAGAAGCAAAATTGAGTTATTTGTGTTGACGTGGATGGACCTAGAGACTGTCATACAGAGTGAAGTATGTCAGAAAGAGAGAAACAAATACCGTATGTTAACACATATATATGGAACCAAAAAAAAAAAAGAAAAGGTTCTGAAGAACCTTGGGGTAGGACAACAATAGAGACGTGGAGAATGGACTTGACACGGGGAGGGGGAAGGGTTAGCCGAGACGGAGTGAGAGTGGCATTGACATATATACACTACCAAATGTCAAATAGACAGCCAGTGGGATGCAGCCGCATAGCACAGGGAGATCTGTTCGGTGCTTTGTGACCACCTAGAGGGATGGGATAGGGAGGGTGGGAGGGAGAAGCAAGAGGGAGGGGATATGGGGATATATGTATACATATAACTTATTCACTTTGTTATACAGCAGCAACTAACACAACAATGTAAAGCAATTATACTCCAATAAAGATTTTTAAAAAATAGAAAAGAACTATTACGGATCAGTTGCTTTTGTAGTCACTGCTCAGAGCTTTCTTTTGCTCTCAGAGATTATATTCTAGATCACTACTGTCCAATAGAACGTTTTGTGCGATGAAAATGTTCTGTATCTGTGGTTTTTTTTTTGTTTTTTTTTTTTGCGGTACGCGGGCCTCTCACTGTTGTGTCCTCTCCCACTGTGGAGCACAGACTCCAGACGCACAGGCTCAGTGGCCATGGCTCACGGGCCCAGCCGCTCCACGGCACGTGGGATCCTCCCCGACCGGGGCACGAACCCATGTCCCCCGCATCGGCAGGCGGACTCTCAACCACTGTGCCACCAGGGAAGCCCTGTATCTGTGTTTTTGAGACCAACTGAGGAATGGAATTTGATTTAATGCTATGTTAAAATTTTATGTTTTATTTAATTTTAATTAATTTCAACTTAAATTACCAAATGTGGTTAGTGGTTATGGTATTGGTCATCACAGTTTTTGAAGATTTGAGGTGGTGGGGAGACAGAAAATAAACAGATAAGCAAATTATTTTTATTTGGATGAGTGCTATGGAAAAAAAGCAGGGTGATATGGTGGAGGTTGGAGTAGTGGCAACATTAATTAGGGTTGTCAGGGAAGTTTTCTTTGAATAAGTTCCATTTTAACTGATTCTTGTGTGAGGATAAGGAGCCAGACATGCCAACAATAGGGGAAGGGCATTCTAGAGTGAAAGAAGCAAGTAAAAAAATACCCTGCAGAGAAAGATTTTGGTGTGTTCAAGTTACAGTAAGCAGATCAATGTTAGTTAGATCATGGTGAACAAAGAGCTAGTGACATGCAATGATGTTGGGAGGTGGGAGGGGCCAGATAATGTGGAGTTTCGTAGATTGTAGTAAAGAATATGGATTTTATTCTAAATGAAATCCAAATTTACAGATAATATTTAAAAAATTAAATCATCCTATAAAATACTTGTGTGCAAAGTTGAATTATTAAAGAGGAAATGGGTGATATTTTGGAGCTTTATTACTTGAAAGAGATTTTTCTACAGTTTAATTGAAAATGAGCCCCGTGTTAAAGAGCTGCTGGTGGTTATGAAATTGTCTTAAAGATTCAAAGAGTCATGTCCGCACGATATTGTAATTACTGATGGCAAACAATCTACTTACATAGAATATCCAAAAGAAGAGTAATAGACTCGAGGCATTTCTTTTCTTTTTTTAAAAAATTTATTTATTATTTATTTTTGGCTGCATTGGGTCTTTGTTGCTGCACGCAGCTTTCTCTAATTGTGTCAAGCGGGGGCTACTCTTCATTGTGCAGTTCGGGCTCTAGGTGCAGGGGCTTCAGTACTTGTGGCTCGTGACTGTAGAGCACAGGCTCAGTAATTGTGGTGCATGGGCTTAGTTGCTCCACGGCATGTGGGATCTTCCCCAACCAGGGCTCGAACCCGTGTCCCCTGCATTGGCAGGTAGATTCTTAACCACTGTGCCACCAGGGAAGCGCAGCATTTCATTTTTAATCTTTGGTGAAGTTAATTTTTAATATCTCTCAGGGCTAAACTGCACAATTATGAAATGCAGATTTGAAAACTCTTTTCTAGGTGTGGCATGATTTGTCATCAGCTGGAAACATATGACGTTTAAACATTTGGTCTATAGCCAGTTTCCAGTGGATAAGTCATCACATCAGGAAAACATACAATAAAAATAATAAACTCAAGTCATAGCAGAGACTCCTAGATGACCTTATCAGTCCTGAAAACATTTCTTTACCTGAGACTGGATTTTAAAGATATTATTCTTGAATTTACCAGAAGATCTCGGCTACTGATACTACTAATTCAATATAGGGCCTTTTAGGAGTCACATATCCACTTGGGCCAGCACAGGGAGAAGTTGTCAACAGTACCCTAGTCAGCATAGAAACTACATTACTTACAGTAGTTCTCTTGCCAGATAAATCATAATTCATGATTCTGAATTCAACCAATATCAGTATTGGTTGAAAAGAATGTAACAAAATTGTGTCATAAAATGGTTGGAAAAACTGCTAAAAATGTTACTAAAATAAGCAAATCGCTAAATTATGTAGACAATACAAACAGATTATTATAGCCCTACACCCTGTCTTTATTGTGGAATTTGAAGTCACTGGCTTATATTTAACGTCTCTTTCAAATACAGACTTTTAAGATTTACAAAGCCATATTTTTAAATGATGTGAACTTTTCAATATTCATAGAGTATTAAATGTTATTTTGCTTTATCATTTAAAAAATGCAAATAAATTGTAAAACTAAACTGTCAAAGAAAACTGAACTGTCAAATTCATATTTAGGACTTTTCTTATAATAGAAGGTCAGTTAGTACTTAAAGTGTAAAGAGGGAGAGAGAAAGAGAGAGAAAAATCCCATTTCATTCATAACCAAATTAATTTGTGCTTATGAAGATGTCAAACCTTCATTTTACCCAGTAAAGCATTTTTGGTGTGGTAATGATGTTCCCCCTAGTGTATTTACGTAAAACTAAAATGATAAAAAAAAAATCCCACTTTGTAGCTAAATGTGGACCTGTAATTGTTTTAAACCTTTAAACCACAAGCAAGGCAGAGGCATGGTCTCAGTCTTAAATTTAGAATAAATTAAAAAAATACATCGATGTTCTTTGTTTCAAATATATTTTGGAACACAGCAGACCACATCCAACCTAGTTAAATTATCTGAATGTATTTTGGGGGAAGAGAAAGGAGTCTGTTCGTTTTAATATACCTTCAGAAATATTTTACTTCTTGATGATGACAGCAGCTCTTGCTGACAACTATTAATACATTATAAACACCCCATCAGAGTTATATAAAAACATGTCAGTTTTAAAGAGAACATCTTTGACAGCAAATTTTCTGATTGTGAAACAGCTGTGCCTTCAGTACAATGCATTAAGTAGTTTATTCCTTTTAGATAGTTAAATTGTGCATGAAATGTTGCTGGCGCAAGGGCTCCAAATCTGGCCTGATTAGCGAACATCTGTTACATTGGAAAAATTCATGTCTACCCTAATTAGCTGTCAGGCTGATGTACATCAGGCCTGATGGTGAGGGATCCTGTGCTGTTTAAGTCAAACCAGGTTCCCCTCCTCTCCCGTCACCTGCCCTTTCAAATCTCTTCCTCTCGTGTGTTGCTGCAATTAGAGATGGTTGGACATACAATGGAGCAGGCTACGGTCAGTTATAGTCCCATCTGTGCAATATTTTTATTCCCACCAAACTTGGGAGCTGAGACATAAAGTAGTTCAATAGCAGTGAGGCTGTTAGACCTGTTAGGTCTATGACATTTGATAATCCTGGCCCCAAGAACTTCATTTGAAAGACTCGTAGAATCCCGAAGTCACCATCTGTGGTGACTGAACGGTAATCTATAGCTTCTGAAGAATTGATCTTTGTTTTGTTTGTTTTGAATAGGGGAAGCTCTCAGCTGATTTTGCAGAAGTGACATATACTGTATGATCAGGTACTAAAAAGGAACAAAAGAAAAAGGAGCAGAGTGTTCTGAAAGTGGGATTTTCATAGCTGAATATGTTGTGGCTATAGACAGCTATAGGAGGCAATTGAAACCAAAAGATCTGATTTTATCAGATTTATTAGGCCATTGTACACAGGGTTTTCCAGTGTCAGTAAAAACTTTCGTTGACCTGTGGGTGAGCATAAATCATAACTTCTTGTTCGAGCTCGCAGTAAACTGGAAAATGCAGTTTGAAGTGTTCTTGAGCTGGTAAAATCCTCATTTGCTCTGTTACAGCCGTTTATATGAGCTGCATTGCCCGGGGCCAAGTTCAGATTCAACCTGAAAAAGATTAAGAATATATAAGATTACAGCATCAGATTTTATTAGAGTGTGATTTGACCTAAGAAGAATGAAAAATCAGCCCTTTGCTGACTTAGTATCATCCTTTCAAGATAATTCAAGTACAGGATTATTATTATTCCCAAGCATACGTGAAGTGTAATTACAATGTATGATAAAGTTCAGTAATTGAGGACATGCTTTATGAAATGCTTGATGCGTGAAGTTATAAATGGGGAAACTTATTTACCCAGAGCATTCAGGATTTTTAGATGAACTCACACAGGATCACATGTAGAATTCTGAATGTTTTTGTTATAGAACTCTAGCCAAACTGGACTTGAATTTTCTGATCTAAGTGGGCTTCCTCCCTCCCTTCCTTTCCTTTCCTCCTTCCTTCTTTCTTATGATCTTTCTTTCACCTTGAAATACTTTTCCTATCCATCCAAAGCTTACCTAATAAAGCCTTTAAGTACGGTCTCAAACACCAACTTTTCTATAACACTATCAACCTAGTTTAAAGGAAAGAGCAAAACTTAGTGAAATTACTATGCTTTATACTTCATACTTACTTGCATCATCTACCTCTTCTCAACGACTGACATTTTGCATTTCTTTTATGATACTTGCCATTTCTAATCTTTTATTTAGATATCTGTATGCCGTAGAGTACCTCTGATCTCTTATACTAGACTATAAGCTCCTTGGAGACAGGCAATTCATTATTTATGCACCCCATAAAGTGTAGTTCATAATAGGTGCTCAGTTAATGTTTTTTGAATGAATATAATTTGGCTCAGATCGGAAATATTCAAAAGCAGTGATAGGTTTCTGGGTGAAAGTGTGCACTAGAACTAAGCTCTGTGAACCCTGAACACTCACTGGTATTTCCAGCTGCCGGGAGACAGCCACCACAGGCCAGCTGGGGGCTGAGAGAGGCTGGTTTCAGAGATTTAAGGTGTCTTGTAGGTATGGTACTGGAAACATCTACCAGCATTCCACTAAAGTGAGGAATGGCCAAACTCCTTCTAATAGAGCCACCCGGACTTCCTAAAGCATTCAGAATTGTGATCCCAGGAGGACACTGTGAATCCTGCTGGTCTTGGGCTCGTCCCAGCTTGTTCAGGATTTGGATTTGGGTTGCCGTCCTGCTTGGAGGTTCAGAGATGCTCTGGAACAGACTGGGCTTCAAGTCTGACTTCCTCTGTCCCCTTCTGCTTTCCAATGACATTCTCTAGAGTTTTCCACACTGGTGTGTAGGTTTATCAAGAGCCAAGAGTATAGGAAATACTATAAGAACAGAAATTTTATGCTTAATTTTGTAGTTTTTGGAGAAACTAAACAATTTACATTTTTAAACATATGCCAAGCTTTTGGAATATTGTTCATTCTATTTTGAAAACTGCTTTGTAGTAAATCACCAAAAGACAAACAATTGCAATGTGATTTCACTGACTTGATAAGTACCTTTTGAGTAATTTCTTTTCTTTTTGAAAAAAGACGTGTTAAAAGTTTCTTGAATTTTATCGCACATTAAAAAAATTTTAATACAAGGTGCATTGCTCATTTGAATATAGCAGCTACTTTCCATTTTTGCCCATGGGTACACTATCTGCCCTTGAAATGCATAGAAAAAACACTAAAATGGAGGCCCTTGGATGCTTACCAGGTTAGATTCTCAACCATTATCATCATCGTCATCATCGCACACCCCAAAATCAACAACCACAATCATAATAGCTGACGATCTTTATTTAAACCTCTAGTACAGCCCACTTGCCATGCGATATTCTTACTGCTCACAGGCTCTGTAAGATTTATCATCTCCACTTTACAAATGACAAAATTTAGACTCAGAGAGATTATGTGATTTGCCTAAGGCTACACAACTAATAAATAACAGAGCCAAAATTCAACTCATACCTGACCTCAAAGTAGTCAGTTTCCTCGAGTAACTGCCACTTGAGGAAATCTCTTTTCATATTTTAAACCCTTATTATTTTATTTATAAATATTATTAATTAACTGTCTTTTTAAGCTACTCTGAAGACTAAGAATATTTATTTGTGTAAATGGCATTGTTTCCCAAAAAGGGCTACGGTTTTTATGTATCTTGCTTGCTTGATGGTGGCAAGTCCAATGGAGTAGTTTTACAAGAATTTACATGGTATTTTATTCATGCTGTTACATTTGATTGGGCAAGTCTAATCAATGTATATATGTAGTTCAACCCAAACTAGTAAAAATTCTGAAACCTCCTCTTTGGGAAATTTCATCTTTTAAATTAAAGTCTCTGAGGCCTGGATTCCAGTAAATGCTAATCTTTCTATGAGACAGACCATGAGGACTATAATAGGAGACTTTGAAATAGTTTTGAGATTCTGACACACTCTATGGTCATACGGTTGCTGTGTGTGTTTTTGACTAACTTGATAAATAAAATGAAAGGCTTTTTCTGCAGTTAATAAAGAGTGATACAACAGCAATATTTACTATGCACTATGCCAGCAACTAAATTAACCAGTAATAATTGTTTTCGGTGGTACCAATCAACAGCTGAGAAAAAAACCCACAGGTCATTACATTTATCAAAATTAACGATAGTTTCTCCCCACCCTCCTGTATACCACTCTCTTGATCACGCTGCATTTCACATACACACACACACACACACACACACACACACACACACACACAGGAAAAAATAGCTAATTCTTCTCAACGTTTGTTTCTCTGGAAGCAGTCTTAGAAACTTTTGAATATTTTGTATTGGTGAGATAGCAAATGTCTTATTGCTATTCCAAGCCTGTAATTTACTCTGGAGACTGCTGATGCCATCCTTTCATAGAATCATCCCTGTCATGTTGCAGATGGCAACAGAAGGTCACTCCCTTCCTGGAGTGACTTATTCTCCAAGTCTGTCAGAGAATAGATATCAAATGCATGCATTCCTTCAGAAAATGGTTGCATTCAGGCCACCTAAAACCAGGTAGGGAATAATTACCTCCTTCTGCAAGCTTCACTTTGCAGAAAATGTAAACCCTTTTAAGAGGATTGTGCAGCTCCTATGGAGGCTGAGCCCTCAACTTTCAGCTGAGCAATGAATGGCATCTGGAAGAGCTAGCATGGCCATCATTGGGCCCCAGTCCTCTGGACAGTGTCTCGGTGTCTGGGGACGGCCTTCATTGGGCAGCATGGATGACAGCCCTGGAGACTCTGTCAGTGGAGTAGTCTATGTTGATGTTGATTAAGATGATCATAGCAAGAGGCAGCTGATAAAACTTTTCCCTGGAGTTGACACTGTTGCTTAGTACAGAGTAGTAGGGAGTAAGGTACTCAGGGCAGGTCAGGGCGTAGGGGGGAGGTAACTCCTGACAAAATGAAATGCCTCATTAGTGATGACTTGAGGGGTCATGTGGGGGAAGAATCCCAGAGTCATGTGTCACCACCATGTATTAGGTCCATAGTTATGGACACATCTGGGCTCTACAGGCCAAGTCTCAATTTCTGTTTAAGAAATGCTTTTCTACAGACCTAAGAGTAAAAGATGAGCCTTGCTGTGCAGTAAAAGCTGATAGGGGATGGAGTGGCTGTTATCACAATGGATCTTTTCACTAAATTCACAATAAAATTGTTTACCCTTAACTTTGAGCACATCACATACATGTGTGTCTGATACTCTTCTTTCTTTGCTGCTGTGGAAATTATGGTGTCTGAACCCAAGCAAGGCAGGAATGTTCATAAGCAGAGAAATCCAACTTTGTTCTTAAGCCTAAATGATCGGTCAATTCACTCAAAACTAAAAGATGGGCCCTCTGTAGACACAGCCCTAAAATAACAGTCAGCCAATATAGAGATGAAAATTAAACTTAGATTTTCTGACACTCCACTCTTGTTTTCTCACCACTAGATCCTCCCAGTTCACTGAGAAATCATTAGGTTTACACTATAAGCCAATTCTCCTCGAAGCCTGACAAATTTATAGCTTCTCAAAACATGGACGCCAAAGCAGAAGTTATCAATTATTGTCAAGGTGTCTAACTTTTAGCTGGGAATACATTGATATAGATATGTGATGGCATCTGTAATTCTAGCCAGTCCTCAAGGGAATATCCACGGATGCTTTTTTGGAGCCCTCTCTAAGATAATAAAATAGGCTCTGGTCAGACACACTGTACCTCATACAGTATAACAGCTTTCGACATGAATCTGGAACATGATTTACATTTGAAAGCACCAGATCAATATTGGAGGAGGGATTATTTTTTATCAACTCGGCTCTAATTCTCTGAAATATAAAGTTATTTTTTAAATGTCAAGACCAACTACACCCACACTGGCATGGAATGGCTTTGTCGAAAAAGTTGGAAAAAAATTAAACGTAAATTTTGTGTTGACATAATTCAGGTTAAGCCTAAAAAAGAAAAATACTTACTTTTGTAAAATGAGAGGCTATTTTATCACTCAGAGAATGTCACGTCAATTGTAAAGCCATCAGCCCCAAGGTTTGGTGGTGATTGCTTCATATTTACTGTTAGTCCGGCGATGGGGATGGTACTTCTACAGTCTTTGGACAGACTAGTGAGTGTGACATTTAAAGTGTTGATTTTTGCAGCACTTATGTTAATTGTTGTAATTTTCCTGATGAACCACCATTCTGGTTTCCTGATGCAGCCAAGATAGTTTTACATTTTCTATGCAGGGCCTCTTTGCCATTTGGTCTGTGTAGTGTCAGCTTCGAGTGCTACTGAAAGCAGACAAAATTGCAAGCAAATTGCATCAGATTGCCAACATTGTGAAAAGGTAAATTGCTTGCAAATCTATTTAAACCACTGCCCTATTTTCATCAGCTTCAGTACTTGGTATTCATGATTGCTTAATTGGCGACCTTTCCTATTGTGTAGTGCTTTATGGTGTAATGGAAAGCGATCTTTACCAAACCAATTACCCTTTTTTTCTCAGCACTACATTATTGCTGTGATTGCAACTGCCAGTCCTTTGTAAATGAACTTTCTGATTTCAATGATGTTTTTAAAATGTAAGATAGAAAAAAGTGGCATTCATATTGTGCGATGTTCTATTTTGAAGCCTCTTTGTAGCCACTATTGTCTGGGAAAATGGACTGAAGGGTTACACAGTACCTACAAATATCCATGTAACTATTATTAATATTATTATAATGTCCGCCTTTGTACTGCAGCTCAATTAGGAAAGGATAGGAGAAATATTTTGTCACCCTGTCAAGTGCACAGGAAGTGCATTTGAGGCTTCTTTTTTGACACATACATTATCTCTAGTAATAAGAGGAGATTTTTTTATAAGGAGTGGTGATGAAGATATAAAATCAATTTAAATAAAATTTACATTGCTAGTTTTGTGGCTACTCAGCATTTAAAAAGGAACCTTAAATGATTCAAATATTAAGACTTGGAATAAAAGCTTAATTTTATAAGAGAAAGTTATGAGCAAGCTGAGAAATAGTGAATTTTTATGATCTCAGGTTCTGAATATAGATGACAAAACACAGCAAAACATGACTATGTTATTAGTTCAGAGCTAAAACTATGTATAATGCAGATATATAGCCTGAATTGTAACAGAACTAAGAAGGCCTCTTTTTAAAAATTCTCATAAGATATATTCTATAAAGTTAGCATCCACATGAATTCTCACAAAAATGAGGCACAGAACGGTACTGAATCCTGTTTATGTATTTTTATGTGATTTAGAAAATTATATCATTACTCATAAGTGTATGTGCAGAAAGGGAGCTACAAGTAATTTAGTCATTCCCTAATACAGTAAGTGGAAATGGATGCATCATTCTACCCCCTACAGTTAGAAACTCTATTGTATGAGGGACATTTTGCAAAGATTTCTTTTACTCTATCCTCTCATTTAATTAGGAAAAAAATGGAGTTTAGACAAGGCTTGCCAATGATAATCAGGTGATTGTTGATTTTAGTATCTTTGATGTAATGTAATGATTTATTTACAGCACAGCATCTTATTCTTTGAAAGCAAAGAAATGCGTTTATTATCTGCTGCTTATGAAAGTGTTCATAACAACCAATTTCACTGTGATATTGAGGTCTAATACAGTTATTATTTTGTATAGGCAACATATATTCTTTTGGAACAATTAGACCCATGATTCAGTTTCCAAACTTTGAGTGTCCTGCTAATTGGGAGCAGGACCCAGAAAAACTCTTACCTTGAGGAGGGACTTTATTAAATAACTCTTGTGGAAACACTTTTAAGACAATTTTATTTTCATTTATAGGGGAGAAACATAGCGTAGCACAGACGTTACTATAAGAGGTTGGTTGTGAATGCTCATTCTCCTCATTCTTCTTTCTAGACCAGTACTTGTCCTGTGATGGTGAAATGGATAACAACAACAACAGCTAACAGAGCCCAGGCTTATGATGTGCCAGGCTCTGTGCTAAGCTCTTTAACTGACCCATCTCATTTTAACCCTCCCACCAGTCCTATCGGGAAGGTACTAGTATTATTCCCATTTTATAGATGAGGCAACTGAGGCTGAGGAGATTCAGAGGCTGACACAGGACATGCAGGTCATAAGTGATGCATCTGGGATATGAACCTGGGCAGTATGGCCCTAGAGCCTGTGTTCTACTGCCTGAAGAGTTTAGTTTCCCAGTTTCTAATTTTTCTTTCTTGAACTAAGGAAGGAAAGCTGCTTGGCTTACATAGAATCTAAATATCTGATTTTCCAGAATATTTAAAGTAGTTATTGAGAAAATAGACTGTACCCAGAAGTCTTTCCCTCTTTTCACCTCTTTGTACATGGTACAGATTTGGCACTGATATTCATGTTTTACATGCAAAACTCTAAGAAACTCAGATGTTCAGATTCAGCTTCTGCATGCAAAAGAATTCTTATGCATGCCAACGCTCACAGACGGTCCTGCAACTATTTCTCCTTCTCCTTCTTCTTCCTTTGGAAAGAGGGACCTGAATACTGTAGGAATAGTAAATATCCAGCCAGTCCCTCTTATCACCTCTGTTAAATAATGTACGCTAGAATTATTGTTGGAGTTTGTTTGTTGATGTTTGCAAGTACCTCATTTTAGTCCAGAGCTCTTTCAGAGTAATTGCAGTAAGAATAATTAACAGATTTCTTCCTGTAATGAGTAGGGTTGGTGGAGCTAGGGGGTGGTGCTGGAATGAGGTTGGGGAAATGGGAGTTGTTTCCACTTCAAGTAATCTGCAAGTAAATTATAGCATGAAGGAAATGTTCTTTGAGTTTGTACATGAGACATTTGTCAAATTGATGTAAGCAGAAACCTAGATGTTTTCTTGTTTAATATTCCAATCCTTACTCAGCCATGGACAGCCAGTGGGGAGCCTTGTGCATATTCTCTAATCTTTTAAATGGCAGGTAACGGCATGTTCTATCCCAGAGGATCATATACTAGGCTCAGTGATCAAAATGTTGGGGAAACTTGGAAAAAAGCAGGAAGCTGGAGAGCACTCTATCTATATCTTCCCCTTTACACAGACTCATATACCAATTTCTGGATTTACCACAAAGATTAATACAGGGTTGAAGGATTGGTAAGGGGGGGGAATATTAACTTAGAAAAGGATCATTTATATAAGAATTTATGACATCTTTATTTAATAAATATCCTGAGTAGATTTAATACCTTATTTCATTTATGAACAAAAAATAGTGTAATGTTTTCGTTTGCTCACAGTTGTAGGAATGTATCTCTTGTGTTGTGCCCTTCTGTGCTGCACTACTGCTGCAACTCCTTGCACTCTTGCAGGGCATGAATCTGTGAGGATCATCTGTTTTCTCTCATCACATGTTCCTTCATAACAAACAGCATCCATTTACTCCAAACAAGAATAAGGAATAAGCTAGATTGAACATGCAGGTACTAACTGACCACTCACGGATATTAAACTTTTCTTTGACTTGTATGATGCAATGTGCTTTCATCATTCATAATGACATCATTCCTTCCTAGGAAGCAGAAATTCTCTGAGCTTAGTTGCCTTCACTCTTTCTCTTTAAGAAGATAAACTATGAAACATCCTCACAAGAAAAATAACCCACAACTCTTATTTCTAATTAATAAATGATTTTTCTGAGGTGCGCCATCAGAAAGATCATAAAATTTAAAAACAAATGGAAATGGTATGCTGTAGACGAGACAATACAATTTGTGGAACAGGATCAACAATCTGAGATATTCAGATTGATAATCATTGGTTCTGTATATTTTAGGGAGGATTATCTATTTGATATGCTAGTAAAAATAATCATGTTTAGGGCTTCCCTGGTGGCGCAGTGGTCGAGAGTCTGCCTTCCGACGCAGGGGACACGTGTTTGTGCCCCGGTCCGGGAAGATCCCACATGCTGTGGAGCGGCTAGGCCCATGAGCCATGGCCGCTGAGCCTGCGCATCCGGAGCCTGTGCTCTGCAACGGGAGAGGCCACACAGTGAGAGGCCCGCGTACCACCAAAAAAAAAAAAAAAAAAAAAAAAAGAGTCAACTGAAAAAAAAGATTGTAAAGACAAGAATTATTACTGATTCCCAGTCAGGGATGTATAGTAAGAAGTGGCTTCACAGAAACCTGTGGAGAATTCTAAATCTTACGGTGCATGATCAGGCACTTGGGAGCTTGTTAATGATAACACAGCCCCTTGTTGGTTTTCTTAATTTCTAAGATGCACCCTTCCCTTCCCTTCTCTCCTTCCCTCCTTCCTCTTTCCCCTCCTCCTCCTCCTTCTTCTTGTTCAACTGGAAGCCAGTAATGACTTCCAGACTCTCCCTGTTAGAATCCCAGATCCACTACTTACAAACCATCTTAGAAATGCTGCTTAATCTCTCTGAATCTCAGATTCATCATTTATTAAACAGGGGTGGTAACAGTATCTCCCTCATAGAGTTACTGGAACTATCAAATGGATTAATAGATGTCAAGTACTTAGTGCAATAGCTGGCTCATAATAAACCCTAAATAAATATTAAACATGATTTTTTGTTGTTGTTGCGGCCTCTCCCATTGTGGAGCACAGGCTCCGGATGTGCAGGCTGAGCGGCCATGGCTCACGGGCCCAGCCGCTCTGCGGCATGTGGGATCTTCCCGGAACGGGGCACGAACCCATGTCCCCTGCATCGGCAGGCGGACTCTCATCCACTGCGCCACCAGGGAAGCCCTTCAGTTGACTCTTGACCAATGAAAGATTCATTACATTTTAGCTTCTGGGTGGCAAACGTTATTGTCAATCACATAATGGTGTAGCAGATGGTATTGGTATCTCAACATAAGCAAATTTCCACGCAGCAAGAAGCTATCGATGGAGACCCCTATGTAAAAATACTTCCTTTCTTTCTCTTAAGATGGATTTTTCAAGGGCTCTTCTTAAGTTAGCTGAGCAGCAGAGAGAAAAAGGCAAGACTCAGGAGAGAGAATGGTGTTAAAATCCAGGGAGATGGACCCCAAGACAAATTTAACGTACTACTTCTGCCCGGGTCCCAAATGATACAGGCACTCATTCTATTTAACGTGTACTGTATAAGAGGATATTTAAGGAGAGATGTTTTTGAGATGCCCTCCACTCATGCTTAGCTATTTGGCAAGTCATTCCAAAATCAAAATGGGCTTTTCTCACACCCAAAAATGTGTATGAACCAGAGTGATGATTTCTCAGCAAGGAGAATCTTCAGTCTTGGAGACATGGGTGGAGGAATCCATTCAGTCATTCAGTGAACATTTGCTGAGTACTTTTTATGAGTCCAACGCTGTAGGGGCACATAGTGAGAGTCACAGCTCCTCTCTAAGAGCCTTGTATTCTGGTGACATGCTTTGGAGTCAGCTACAAAGGCACTTCTTTTAGAATGCAGTGCTATCTGGAAGAAAGAATTTTCTTTTAATTAAATAAGTCAGTTTGAGAACCATGTATGTTTAAATGGGAGTGGAAAAAGCAGAAAGTTGCAGACCGAAGAATAAAATTTTGCATTAAATGGAGACTTGCTTTACCTAGGATGGTTCATTATAAAAAGTGTGCCAGTACATTTAACACATTAAATTTCACATGCCAATATTTATTTCTACTTATCATTTTAATAGATATAAGGCAAATTTCATAATAATAATTTGTTTAAGAATATAGTTAACTTGACTTGATTCCTAAACTTCATTTTGACATTCAATGAATATTTAATCTAAAATTTTAACTGGCCTGTGTTTTAAAGTATTTGCAATTTAGATTAATGTTTCTAAAATAAAAGATTGAGACTTTCTTACTTAGGATATCCTTCTAAGATAAAGCCCTGAATGCTTCCAGCATTTTACGATGAAATTATCTTATTTTGGCTTATTTATAAATGTGAGATAGACTTTTTCAGCACTCTAAGTAATATCATAAGTGTTGGGTTTTCACAGACTTGCTGAGATTTTTTTAAATATCTATTTTAGGGATATCTTACCAACTCACAGCATTTTAATGAGCAGCTCACTGTTTGAACAGAGCATTTTTGAAACAAACTCGGTAGCCAGGCATGCTGAACACTGCTGTCTCTGGAACCCTGAGCACCACATAACTCATGGGTCTGGCTACCATGAGATTGAGCATGAAATTTCACATCAAAGACCTCCATGCCTGAGGAGCAGAGATGCAAGGGGGTGGTGTGTCCAGGGCAAAAGAGAATGCACAAAACAGGCAGAGTTCTTCCTGGTGTGTTCAGAGACTAGATGGAGTTTCTGCAGGCCAGGAACCTTTGCAGTTGCTGCTCGCTCTGGAAATAACAAACTCTTGTGGTCACAGCTGCAGTAATAGAGGTGTGATCCCTGAAAGACCCAGGGATACCTTGTAATAAGCAGGCTGTACCTTGAGGCAGGGCTGGCTTCCTGGGCATACAGGCTGTGTGGTAGCACAGGGCCCAATGCTTAAAAGCTGTCCATGCTCGGCTTAATGTTCTGTAGTCACTGTTCTGAAGTTCTTAGTAATTTTTAAACAAGAAGCTCCTTATTTTCATTATGTAATAGGAGGTTTATTTTTTTATTTTTTTCATATATATATGTATATATCTTTATACTTAATATAGTTTTCTTTCTTTTTTTTTCCTGTGTCTCTATTTCTATTTTGCAAACCAGTTCATCTGTACCATTTTTCTAGATTCCACATATATGCGTTAATATACGATATTTGTTTTTCTCTCTGACTTACTTCACTCTGTATGGCAGTCTCTAGATCCATCGACGTCTCACAAATGACCCAATTTCGTTCCTTTTTATGACTGAGTAATATTCCATTGTATATATGTACCACATCTTCTTTATCCATTTGTCTGTTGATGAGCATTTAGGTTGTTTCCATGACACTTGGCTATTGTAAATAGTGCTGCAATGAACACTGGGGTGCATGTGTCTTTTTGAATTATGGTTTTCTCTGGATATGTGCACAGTGGTGGGATTGCTGAGTCATATGGTAATTCTATTTTTAGTTTTTTAAGGAATCTCCATACTGTTCTCCATAGTGGCTGTATCAATTTACATTCCCACCAACAGTGCAAGAGGGTTTCCTTTTCTCCAAACCCTCTCTAGCATTTGTTGTTTGTAGATTTTCTGATGATGCCCATTCTAACTGGTGTGAGGTGATACTTCATTGTAGTTTTGATTTTCAGTTTTTTAATAGCTAGTGATGTTGAGCAGCTTTTCATGTGCCTTTTGGCCATCTGTATGTGTTCTTTGGAGAAATGTCTGTTTAAATCTTCTGGCCGTTTTTTGATTGGGTTGTTTGTTTTTTTAATATTGAGCTGCATGAACTGTTTATGTATTTTGGAGATTAATCCTTTGTCTGTTGATTTGTTTGCAAATATTTTCTCCCATTTTGAGGGTTGTCTTTTTGTCTTGTTTATAATTTCCTTTGTTGTGCAAAAGCTTTTAAGTTTCATTAGGTCCCATTTGTTTTTATTTCCATTACTCTAAGAAGTGGGTCAAAAAAGATCTTGCTGTGATTTATGTCAAAGAGTGTTCTTCCTATGTTTTCCTCAGGCTTTGTATCCTATTCCATTGATCTATATTTCTGTTTTTGTGCCAGTACCATACTGTCTTGATTACTGTAGCTTTGTAGTATAGTGTGAAGTCAGGGAATCTAATTCCTCCAGCTCCTTTTTTTTCCGTCAAGATTGCTTTGGCAATTCGGGGTCTTTTGTGTCCCCATACAGATTTTAAGATTTTTTTGTTCTAGTTCTGTGAAACATGCCATTGGTAATTTGACAGGGATTGCATTGAATCTGTACATTGCTTTGAGTAGTATAGTCATTTTCACAATATTTATTCTTCCAGTCAAGCACATGGTATACCTCTCCATCTGTTTGTATCATCTTTGATTTCTTTCATCAGTGTCTTATAGTTTTCTGACTACAGGTATTTAACCTCCTTAGGTAGGTTTATTCCTAAGTATTTTATTCTTTTTGTTGCAGTGGTGAATGGGATTGTTTCCTTAATTTCTTTTTCTGATCTTTCATTGTAAGTGTGTAGGAATGCAAGAGATTTCTGTGCATTAATTTTGTATCCTGCAACTTTACCAAATTCATTGATTAACTGTAGTAGTTTTCTGGTGGCCTCTTTAGGATTTTCTATGTATAGTATTATGCCATCTACAAACAGTGACAATTTTACTTCTTTTCCAATTTGTATTCCTTTTATTTCTTTTTCTTCTCTGATTGCTGTGGCTAGGACTTCCAAAACTATGTTGAATAATAGTGGTGAGAGTGGACATCCTCGTCTTATTCCTGGTCTTTAAGGAAATGCTTTAAGTTTTTCACCATTGAGAATGATGTTTACTGTGGGTTTGTAGTTATATGGCCTTTATTATGTTGAGGAAAGTTCCCTCTATGCGAACTTTCTGGGGTGTTTTTATCATAAATTTGTGGTGAATTTTGTCAAAAGCTTTTCCTGCATCTAATGAGATGATCATATGGTTTTTATTCTTCAGTTTGTTAATATGGTGTATCACATTGATTGGTTAGCTTTCATTGAAGAATCCTTGCATCCCTGGGATAAATCCCACTTGATCATGGTGTATGATCCTTTTTTTTTAATGTATTTATTTTTGGCTGCATTGGATCTTCGTTGCTGTGCGTGGGCTTTCTCTAGTTGCAGCGAGCGGGGGTACTCTTCATTGCGTTGTGTGGGCTTCTCATTGCGGTGGCTTCTCTTGTTGTGAAGCACAGGCTTCAATAGGTGCACGTGGGCTTCAGTAGTGGTGGCACGCAGGCTCAGTAGTTGTGTCTCCTGGGCTCTAGAGCACAGGCTCAGTAGTTGTGGTGCACGAGCTTAGTTGCTCCGCGGCATGTGGGATCTTCCCGGACCAGGGCTTGAACCTGTGTCTCCTGCACTGGCAGGTGGATTCTTCACCACTGTGCCACCAGGGAAGTCCCTGATCCTTTTAATATGTTGTTGGATTCTGTTTGCTCCTATTTTGTTGAGGAGTTTTGCATCTATATTCATCAGTGATATTGGTCTGTAATTTTCTTTTTCTGTAGTATCTTTGCCTGGTTTTGGTATCAGGGTGATGGCGGCCTTGTAGAATGAGTTTGGGAGTGTTCCTTCCTCTGAAAGGTTTTGGAAGAGTTTGAGAAGGATGGGTGTTAGCTCTTCTCTAAATGTTTGTTAGAATTCACCTGTGAAGCCATCTGGTCCTGGACTTTTGTTTGTTGGAAGATTTTAAATCACAGTTTCAATTTTATTACTTGTGATTGGTCTGTTCATATTTTCTATTTCTTCCTGGTTCAGTCTTGGAATGTTATACCTTTCTAAGAATTTGTCCATTTCTTCCAGGTTGTCCCTTTTATTGGCATAGAGTTGCTCATAGTAGTCTCTCATGATGCTTTGTATTTCTGCGCTGTCCATTGTAACTTCTACTTTTTCACTTCTAATTTTATTGATTTGAGTCCTCTCCCTCTTTTTCTTGATGAGTCTGGCTAAAGGTTTATCAATTTTGTTTGTCTTCTCAAAGAAACAGCTTTTAGTTTTATTGATCTTTATTGTTGTTTTCTTTGTTTCTATTTCATTTATTTCTGCTCTCATCTTTATGATTTCTTTCCTTGTACTAACTTTGGGTTTATTTGTTCTTCTTTCTCTACTTCCTTTAAGCATAAGGTTATTTGAGATTTTTCTTGTTTCTTGAGGTAGGCTTGTATTGCTGTAAACTTCCCTCTTAGAACTGCTTTTGCTGCATCCCATAGGTTTTGGGTTGTTGTGTTTCATTGTCATTTGTTTCTAGGTATTTTTTGATTTCTTCAGTGATCTCTTGGTTATTTAGTAACGTATTGTTTAGAGTCCATGTGTTTGTGTTTTTTATGTTTTTTTCGCTGTAATTTATTTCTAATCTCATAGCATTGTGGTCAGAATAGATGCTTGATATGATTTCAATTTTCTTAAATTTACCGAAGCTTGATTTGTGACCCAAGATGTGATCTATCCTGGAGAATGTTCCGTGTGCACTTGAGAAGAAAGTGTAATCTGTTGTTTTCAGATGGAATGTCCTATAAATATCAATTAAATCTACCTGGTCTATTGTGTCATTTAAAGCTTGTGTTTTCTTATTAATTTTCTGTCTGGATGATCTGTCCATTGTTGTAAGTGAGGTGTTAAAGTCCTCCACTATTATTGTGTCACTGTCGATTTCCTCTTTTATAACTGTTAGCATTTGCCTTATGTACTGAGGTGCTCCTAGGAGGTTTATTTAAAATTTAAGGACGTCTCATTCTAACAAAGCCACTAACAACATACACGATGGAGGAAGGTCTAGAAATTATCACAGGGCAGCTGTTAAAAAAATGAGGAATGGTTAATGGACAAAAATATAACGTGATCAAGGGATAATGCTATATAACTGTCTTGATCTAGTAGAACTACAAATGGTTACCTAGGGAAGGGATGAGAGCTCCGTGGCTCTGTTACTGCAGTCTTCATCTTTGAATAAGGGTAAAGGGATTCGTATATATCAATGGTGTTTGAGTGTTTTTGATCATGACCCTCCGTAAGAAATACATTTTATTCATGATCTTGTATATATGTATGCGTATATATATATGCACACATACATATGTACCTATATGTATTTTATGTATACATGTATATTTTACACAAATTTCATGAAATAACTCTTACCTTTATCCCACATGGTATGCATTCTGATATTTTCTGGTTTTTTCTCTTCCATTGAAAAAATAGGGCTTCCCTTGTGGCGTAGTGGTTGAGAGTCCGCCTGCTGATGCAGGGGATGTGGGTTCATGCCCCGGTCTGGGAGGATCCCACATGCCGCGGAGCGGCTGAACCCGTGAGCCATGGCCGCTGAGCCTGCGTGTCCCGAGCCTGTGCTCCACAACAGGAGAGGCCACAACAGTGAGAGGCCCACGTAAAGCAAAAAAAAAAGAAAAAAGAAATAAAAGAAAAAAAATGTTGGTTCCTATCCACTACAAATTCAATCTGTTGTCCAACTAATGGATCACAAGCCACAATTTGAGAAACTCTTATATAGCATGAGGGGTTGCAGTAGATAATTCTTAACATTTTTCTAGCTCTAAGATTGTAATTTTCAAAAGTTAAAAATTGCAAGTTACCCAACTGGTGACTGAGTGTATGCCTGAGCAATTCAGTAGCAAAGTACAAAGAGCCCTCGACTAATTTGGGAGACCTGTGTTTGAACCCTTGGTGTGCTACTATTTTAACACCTTAAACAAATCTATTTATTATTCTTTCTCAATATCTCAGTCATATCTGGAAAGATTTGTTAATCCAGAGAGTTTTTTCCTTTTAATAACAAATAACAGAATGCTTCATCTCCCAAATAAAATTTTATAGTATATAAAACTGTTAAAAGTGGGACTGCTGTGGTGGAATCTTAGGGGGATGGTTGGGGGTCTTACATACCCTGCTCATCACTCTGAACTCCTCCTCCTAATTCCCATCCATAGACCCATAGGACTCCAGTGAACAGAGTTTGAAAACCACTCTACTCAATAACCCAATCTTAGACTTTGCTCTGGGGACTACTGGTGAGCAATAGTGATCAGAAATGAAACCAAAGATGCAATGTCTTTCTCTCTGTTTTTCATTCAGTTCAATGTTTTACTCTCAGAGAATGAAAACACAACAAAACGAGGCTCTTTCTGCCCAGTTCCCTGCTTTATCTTCAACATCTAGCACAGTACCTAGTATAAAACAGGTGCTCAATACATATTTACTGAACAAATAAGTCACTTTTTAAAATGTATCGAAGTGACAAGTGTTTGGTGGGGGATATTTATGAAGATTCTGAAATTGTAAACAGATACAGATTTTAAAACTAGGGTTCATGCCTTATCAGGTTGATTTTAATAATATTGATACGTATTTTTGTTGTGAAATTGGACATTGATATCTCTATTTTATAGATAAGAATACCAGCCCCTCATGAAATTCATGGACATAACCTAGCTATTTGCAGGCAGGAATTATGATCTATAGTCATTGAATTTCTGATGTGTTTATTGGTAAGCTCTAGGAAGAATCTCCATGAGGACATCCTAGTATTCAACGGATGAATGGGTTGCATCTTAGTTCATGACTTTGTAGAGCCCTTTAAAACATTGGTATTTTGTTGAGTGGTATAATTGATAAAAAGAAACTTGCACTGTGCCAATCACTTGCCTTTATAGGCTCACCCATTTCATTCCTGAATATGACAGCCTCACTGTTAGTAGCAATTTGTTTCATAATATTGTGGTATGATTGAAAGAAGATAGGAAAGAAATAAGGTCATGTGGATTTTTTTTCCCCTTAATGGAATTACTACTCAGAAAAAAACAGTGCTTTGGTTGGGTAAGTTCTTATCATGCCAAGTGAGCTTTTCAAAATGTTATGTCCCACTTGTATCACTAACTATATTTTTGAGATGACAGAAGATGAGTGAAATATAAAGCTTATGGTTACACAGGGTACTCATCTTCATGCACAACTTCAGCATTAATGTAACCTTTAAAATGTAACCTTTAAAAAGTGCAGTAGTTATCAGCAGCATGACCCATATCAAAATGGAACTGCCTGTCAAGCCTTGCTCATTTGATGCATGAAAGTTCTATATTTTCCTTCACAGGCATACGTTACAGTACCTTTAAGGTGGCCCGCACAGCATGCCAATGTAGAACTTCCATAATTGTAAATTCTGAGTCAAGGGTATAACTGCTGGCATTTATCTATTTAGGTGGCTCAGAATACACAGATGCTTTGAAATAGTTTCTTACTTAAAATGAAATCAGAACATCCTCTCAACTAACATGCACATCTTTAAACTACGTTTGAGCATTCTTATTACTCTCCTTCAATACAATTTAGAGCTGTTATGGACATACTTAGAACCTACTTAAGTTTGGGGGGATATTTTATTTGACTTAATGCATATACTGTACTGAAGCCAGTTAACTACTTTTGATACGACAATGTTTTCTATCACAAGCCTCAAAATAAAAATTGCTCAGGACACCAAAACACATCAGAATAGCAAAATGCTCTAAGTGAGGAGGGCCAGAAAAAAGGCTATTTCACTACTGGATAAAGTGACTTAACTTTAAACAACATGAAGTTGTCAACTTTCAACCATTTCTGAGCTACGAAAGTAGCAGTTTTATGTAGTTCAGTCTATATTTCTAGGCACTTGTTGCTTGCTTCACCATTATGATCTCCTAAGAAAGTCAGAGTTGCCCCAAGTGGGAAGAAAACGGGGAGTCCAGATGTTCTCAATGGAGTTCACTCTGCCTTCACAGAAATACAAAATACTTAAATAGATACTCAGTGGATCCGTTTCTCAACCTTCAGTTATTCTGGAAAAAAAGGTAGAGAGTACCCTGAAAAAATTACCAACAATTTGTTTCACCAAATATTTTTACTTTCTAGAAAAGTACACTAGGGAAATAAGATTATGGACAAAACTTAGTCTACAATGTTAATAGTTTATAATACCAAAGATTTGAATATAACCTGAAAGACCAGTAATAGGAGTTTGGTTAACTATAATCCTTCCATAATACAAAATGAAAGGAAGTATCTATCAAATGGAAAAGAAGTTGGTGAAAAAGTATTTACTTAAAGGATGCAAAATAGCTTCACATTACTATCTCATTGAAGACATAAATATAGATATATGCAAACATAGACATATTTAAAAATATATAAACATGATACATAAAAAGACCAGAATCACATACACTGTTGTTAGTGATTATTTCTGGGTGTAAGGTTAAGATTTGTGGACGATTTTGAAGCCTTATCTTTCTTTATTTGTATTTTCTACAATGAATGTGTATTAACTGTATGATAAGGAAAAAAGTAAAATAAAATAACACAAAGAATATTTAGTTAATTTTCCCACTCATTTTCAAAAAACATCTGATTTATAAGTTAAGGCAATTCCTGAGTATTTGCATAATGGGGGACCCTTAGCACAGACAAAAATCAAATGGAACATTATCCATATGGGAGTTTCCCTTGAAGTTTAGGAGAGTCTGAATCACCAAGAGAAAAAATGACAAGAGAGGCAGAGAGATGGAAAGCAAACCTCTGGGAAGGGACTGACAGCAAATTAGCAAATTTAAGTAATTTTCTACATCCCTTGTACCTTTTAAATCCACCCATTTTGGGTTGTTTACCTTATACCACTGAACAGTAATTAAGTTGCTATAGAAGGCAAACAAAGTTAATTGGCAAACAGGAAACATTCTACCTGGGAAGAAATTAAGTGGGGTTAGTTGAACTTAGTTTTGGAGATATTTCAGAAGCATTATTTCTTCTGCTATCTCTTGCCACAGAAAGAATGATTTCAATGGCCAAAAGACATTGGAACTTCATTCTGAAAAGACAATGTATAGAACAAATTGATAAAACAATGATTTCATAAGGCAAATGAACATGATAGGACAAATGAATGGAAATAGGATTTTTATGGGAAGGATAGTGAACATATGGAAATATCTCTTAGGATAAAAATAAAAGTAGGAGCCAGTGGCTGACTCACACAGAGAACACATGAAGTTCTCAGTATACATTTATGGGTTGAATTTTTTAAAAGAAAGAATGAATTAATATAACTTCATCTCATCACTTTAGGGACCAGATCTTTATAATTTATTCACAGTAGCACTGATTTAAATTAAACTAGGTATGATTACATGCTACATAGCAAAACATTATTAAATTTTGTGATTGGGGTCAAGTTATGTTCACTTTAGTATAACAGTTTATCTGTTCAGTCGTTCCTTCTCTTATGCAACTTTATAATATTTAATTCAGAAGTTAAAAATGAAACTTATATGTACACTGTAGAGTATATAAATATATAAGAAAGAACCAAAGACCCATAAGTCACAAAGAAAGAGAAACTGTCAAGCATCCATTATTTCAGAGTATTCACTAATGTAATAAACTACTAATATAGTTTTCATTAATATACTGTGAATTGGTTCTAACAAAGGAAATGCAGCTGAATATTTGTTATGAGGCTAGATAAGGGAAAAAGGATAACTCTTCTACCATTTGGCTGAGCAAATGTAAACATCTGTGTATTCCTTGTACGAAAGTGAAAAGTTTAGAGGTAAAATAAGTACTTGCCTTCAGTTACCCATCCGTTTGTGTATTGTACAGTATGAGTATTTCATGAGTGCACAATTCATTTGGTATCCACAACAACCTCAGGTATGGGTGAGGTGGCAGTGGTAGTAATCTGCAAAAATCAATCTTTGTCCTTAAGGTGCATGCATGTTGCAGCATGTGTCAGAATTTCATTCCCTTTTAGGGCTGAATAATATTCCATTGTATGCATATACCACATTTTGATTATTCATTCACCTATTGATGGACACTTGGTTGCTTCCATGTTTTAGCTACTGTAAAGAGAGCTGCTTTGAGCATAGGTGTACAAATATCTGCTTAAGTTCTTGCTTTCAGTTCTTTTGGGTATATACCCAGAAATGAAATTGCTGGATCATATGGTAATTCTATTTTTAGTTTTTTGAGGAACCACCATAATATTTTCCAGAGCAGTTGCACCATTTTACATTTTTTGCCAACAGTTCAATTTCTCTGTATCTTTGCCAACATTTGTTATTGTCTGCTGGTTGTTTTTGATAGTAACGATCTTAATGGACATGAGGTAGAAACTTATTATGGTATCTCTTTATGCCAAGTGAACATAAACCAGTCACAGAAAGATAAATACTGTATGACTCCACTTATATGAGATACTTAGTCAAAATCATAGAGACAGAAAGTAGAATGGTGATTGCAAGGGGCTGGTGAAATAGATAATTGTTTAATAGGTATGGAGTTTCAGTCTTACAAGATGAAAAGAGTTAAGTGGATAGTTGGTGGTAATGGTAGTATAACAATAGAAATATACTTAACACTACTGAAATGTACCATTAATATGGTTTAAGATGGTAAATTTTCTGTTACATGTTTTTCTACCACAACTATGAATGAATGAATGTAAGAAAACCACCAAGTTTTTTTTTATTTTAAAAAGAATTAATCCTTATGTATAAGAAGAAATTGAAGCAAAGCCAGTGAGTTAACATGCCTGAGAGTAACATCATAAAAAGAGTACTGGTTACCTAGCCATCACTTTGAAATGATAACATAAAGTAATGTTTGATTATCTGAAAAAACTTGAAGAGGGGAGACTGAGTCTACAGGCCACAGAAATCTGAAGGTAGTAGATACCTATATTGTTGTGCCATCCATTTTAAAGCCATTTGTTTTAGTCTACAAGTTAATAGACTTTGAAATATTAAGTTATACATTTGACATATGTTCAAGTATACTATTGGAGATCTTGTGCACGGTCCTTGATATTTCATCTTATTGTCAACTGATAAGTCAAATTCCAATTTAAACAACACCACATTTACATCATGTTCATACTGATGTGGTGGAATCACCTGTCTTTCTTGCATTTCAGAGGTGATCCGCTTTGACTTTGTGTATCCTTATCTTGTCTTTTAGAACATTTACTCTCTGGATCAGCATTCTTGCTGGTTTTTCTCTGCTGTGGATGTGGAGGGAGGCATGGAACAGCATTGTGTGTGCTTGACAATTTTTTTTTAAATAAATTTATTTATTTATTTATTTATTTTTGACTGTGTTGGGTCTTCGTTGCTGAGCGTGGGCTTCCTCTAGTTGTGGTGAGCGGGGGCTACTCTTTGTTGCAGTGCATGGGCTTCTCTTGTTGCAGAGCCCAGGCTCTAGGCGTGCAGGCTTCAGTAGTTGTGGCATGTGGGCTCAGTAGTTGTGGCTCATGAGCTCAGTAGTTGTGGCTCACGGGCTCTAGAGCGCAGGCTCAGTAGTTGTGGCACACGGGCTTAGTTGCTCTGCGGCATGTGGGATCTTCCCAGACCTGGGCTCAAACCCGTGTCCCCTGTATTGGCAGGTGGATTCTTAACCACTGCACCACCAGGGAAGTCCCTGTGCCTGACAAGTTTTAATTACCCTCCTGGTTTTCTGCCAGGACCCAGCAACCTCAGGTTCTAGATCCATGATATTTTATAACAGCTCCAATGTATATTAAAATGGATCTGAATCATCATGGAGAGCAATATTTAGATCAAGAGATTTAGACCTACCTGGAAAGACCCAGTTAGGTATCAGAATATCTAGCTTAAGAATAAAATGATTTGGAGCAATTTGGGAGACCTCCCTGAAATCACTGATCAACTTATTTGATCATATTATAATATTTAGATCTAGATAATTTTCCATTATGCTAATTTTGAAACCCCTCTTCAAATCTGACAAAGAGATCTGGCAATTTAGATGCTACTCTAAGCACTTAATATGAGAACTAATCTGATTCTCACAAGCGTAAAGGGTAGGTGCCGTTATTATCGCCATCTTACACTGGACAGCACCTGGCACAGCAAAGCTAAGCAACTTCCCAAAGTCAAACCACAAATAAGAGGTGGGGCTAAGCGTTGAATCGAATCATTATGGTTCCAGAGTCTGGGCACTCAACCACTGCACTCCCTCACCTTTCTCAGAGATCAGGGGTCCCTAACCTTTTTCTAGAACAAGCACAACAAAATTACTCACAGGGAGAAAATGGCTATTTACAAAATTTGAGCAGGAGAAACTAATCTGCCCAGATCGAGAAAGCATTTGGGGGACATATAAATATAGCAAACCCACCTGGAAATGAAGGCTTGAGCATCCCTTGCCTGAACCATCTCAGCCGTGTCCTCGGTCCCTTTGACACTTTTGCCAGAGTTCTTGTTCTGGGAAACAGTCATGCTAAGCTCCTTCTAAACAGGTTCATGTGTATGTGTGCACGTGTGTGTGTTCCCTGCTCCCTGCCACATACACACAGGCTCCGCATTGTCTCTGTTCCTTGAGACCTATGAACTGACCTAACCTAACCTCCATCCTAGCTCCTCCTCTGCCATCCTTCTTTGTGTTGGTCTCCCTGAGTACTTCCTGTTGCAGGACCTCACACCTCCATGTCCTGAGAGTGCAGGACACTCTCACACCTCCATACCTCTCTCTGCTCATGCTGTTCGCACTGACAAGGACACCTTTCTTCTCCATTCTCCCAGGTCACCGTGGAAAATTTCTGCTCATCATTCTTCCTTTCTTTCTTTTTTTTTCTGCTCATCTTTCAAGGTCCAAATGAAATGTCTGTTATTTTTTTCTTTGTTATTTTCTGGAAAGCCTCTTTCTTCTCCAAGCAGTGTGGATCCCTTTCAACAGTGTTTCCGTAGCACTGCATACTTATATGAAAAACTTATTACAGTGTATTAAGATAATTGTTGACCTGTCTCTTTCTCCTACTTACATTCAGCTTAAGAAGTGGTCATAACTTCCTCATCTGTATCCTCAGCATCTATCAGAGCTTGGCACAGAGGAGTTTCTCAGTAAATAGTTTTAAATTATGTTTGGTGCTATTGGATATGATTTTTATGGATATTTATTATCTGCTGGCAAAATAAAATGTCAAGGTCCATGTATGGGTGTTTATAGCAAAAACAAAGCAAAATAAAAACCCGCTCCTTGAAATACCTTGAGCCTTAATGCAGTGGTGTTTTCTTTTACAAGAAGTTAGAGAAGTCCTTTGTGAATTTACCTCCTTAACCATTTGAAAATTTCTAAGATATCAATCTATATTCTAGTGTGCAGGTTTAAGAAAAAGATAACTTTAAGAATCAAACTCTAGGAATTGTGGCATTCCTCCATATAGGAGAGAATGTCTGTGTTGCTCTCCACATACATTTTAAAGTTAGTTGTCATTCTTTTGTGATATGGTCATAAACAGTGATCTCAGAGAGGTCTCCCCAACTGCGGTAAATCACTTGCTTTGTTAAGATAAACATTCTGATACCTAAATGGTTTCATTTCCTTCCAGGTAACGGTATAGAGTAACATCGTCTTATACTATTGGTCAGTCAGTCGTAAGGAAAAGGTGTCACTGGATCTATTCCACTATCTTTTGTTCAGCGCCTGCGTCTGCTGGGGGCTTAGGTGCCACACGCCTTGGGCGGAAGCAGGCCTTTCACCCAGCCAGCAAGGGCTTTCCCTGGAGTTGAGCTGCTGGCAGAGGCAGCCACATTGCAGCCAGATCCACACACAAAATGCTTTTTCCCCAGGCAACTGTTTCCATGTTTCTCCTCGGTCCCTGATGAGCAAATGCCTCCCAGAATAATTCTCTCCACTGGCACACTGTGAGCCAGAACCTCTTATGGGCTCGGAAAGGGAAGCTCCATAGACTTTTGCTCCAATGTGTCGAGTCAGGGCACACATGGCCCCAGTTACAAGATAAATGGTGTTGTGGAAACAAGTCAGGTTAGCCAACAACCGCCTGAGCACCACATCAGTGTCTTTTCTGTAATTATTGCATTTAATACAGCTAGTTACTTGCACAAAAGAGCTTCCGGATACGGCAATTTCCACTGGGGGCTGTTTAGGAATGTACAGGCCCATCATTTAGCCCTGATATTGTTGGGTTGTCAGAATTGATCATAGCTCTTGACAGAACACCTCTAGCTTTTTTTTTTTATGGAGTGCCTCAGAGTGACATTTCACATTGTTTAAGTAGGAGTGATCTGTTAGTTTATATTTTATCTAAAACTGCAGATCAGAGGACCTCCCTCAGGGCCTAACTACATGAATCCTTTTCGCATGTTATAATTAATAGTGGAGCCCAGAGAGAAATTCATAACAAGGGGCCGAAGAGCTGGGCAGAGCAACTTGTCAAAAAGAAGGAAATTCCACTACAGATTAGCTTATTTTTAAGCATGTCAAGCTCTACATACAAACATGATCTATTGCTTCCTTGTAATGTCTGTTTGAGCCCACATGCTCGGGGCGGTGTCAGAGCCTGCTGTAAATTTTGTCTGAGTCAGGGCAATTCTGATTGATCTCTGAGTGTAAAATCGATAAGAAGACACTGTCATTTTCTTAAAGGATGAGCTAGAAAAGGAAAATAAATTAAGACTCCACTGAATGTCTATCTCCAGTGCTCATTAATTCAGTGTGGTTTGTACTTTGTTAATGTTATGGCCACAGCTTTAATCTTCCAGGGGCTCTTCCTGTGGCTACTTGCCAGCAGACATTCTTATGTTATGTATATTTCATCCGAATTGGGCTTGTGGGGGGCTGCATAAAATGGTCGCCCTCTTTTCTCTCTTAGCTCCTGCTTAATCCATTTTATTATTTTGGAGAAATACATCACCATGGATACTGATTAAGTTTAAAATGGACGGAGCCATTCTCTCTCAATCTCTCTCTCCTTTTTCTTCTCTCCACCCACCCCCCCCTTCATCAGGAGATAGACTCATTTGTCTTAAATAGTCTGGGCAAATAATAACTACCAAGCATTTTGCCTTACATAATAAACTGTGTGAAGATTAATCTTCTTCTATTTCTCTTTCTCCCTCCTCCTCCCTTCTCCCTCCTCCACCCCTTCCCTTCCTCTCTCCCTCTCTCTCCCCCCCAACCTCTTTCTCACCTAAGGCTTTTTTTCTGCACGTTTTAAAAGTTGTTTCTGTAGATTTCCTCAGCCTTAAAATTGCTTGCACATCAAGATTTGTCCCACATTGTTTCAAGAAATAGTAGCTCTTCCAGTATCCTAATAAAACACACGCACACAAACAATTTAAATGTTTCATGGTTGTTTGTTGTGTTTGCTATCATAGAGTCCCAAACATGTCCCAGGCCCTCAGGTTTCGCATTTTGCTCCTCAGGAAGAGAGAAAGGGAAAGGCAAGGCAGGTGGGATATCCCCTCCTCCTTATTTGTAGTCTGCATTAAATACAATATCATAATACTTACGTTTCCCTCTGCTATAGAAACTGAACGTTTAGTTTTGTCTCTAGCTCTGTCTTTGGCTTCTGTGAATGGAGATCGTGAATCAAGTGTTTTTCAGACATTCCTCATTTCTGATGCATTTTGAATACCTTGCACATGAGTTATACACTGCGGTCACATCTCCAGTAATTGTTCATGGAAACCCATGAATAGGAGACTGGTTCCAGAAGCCTTTTATTTGTTTGTGAAAACTTATATTGACTAAATAGAATTTTGTTTAGGTTTCTCAAAAATGCAGAGACCAAAAAAAGGAGGAAGTGGTTAAAAAATCTAGATCTATTTGTTTCAAAAGGCATTAAATTCATATTCATGAAGGGTGTTTGCTTTCTTTAACAAAGCACAGCACATGCCAATTAATTATTTCTCAGGAAAAGGTCACTTAGGGGACTAACTCTGTATCTCCCATCTTCCCAATTGAGTGTGCTAAATGAATAGATTTGCAAATTTAATCTACAAGCGACAAGTACTTGGCCTTGAAATTATTTGTCTTATTCATCTTTTTTTAAACATTAGTCTTTACTTATTATGGAGCCCATGATACAGTGAGATAACATCTTGAAATTTGTAAATAATGTGTAATGATTTTAGGATTAAATTTGAGAGGAAACTGTGTATTAAGGTAATATATTTACTATGTACATCCCCTCCCACCATCAATATGATGCTGTTGTAATTCTTTACCAAGGAGACTGCTTTCAGAGAGCTGATGGACATCTGAAAATGACTGCAAGTGATCACTTGTATTTTAAAGTTTTGCTTTTTGTTTCTTAAACCTGAACATTTAAGAGTCTTTTTTTTTTCTTTTGAAGGACATAAGTTTGATGAGACAAACTTTTGTATCCACGTGGAAGCCCATATTTGCTGAGGGGCACTGTTACCCATGTATCCATTCACTGGTGCCTGCTGTGTGCCTGGTGCTCCGTTGTAGATGCTAGAAAATGGAGGGGATGAGTGGGAAACTCTTTACCTATACATTACAGATGACACCTAACTCACAGGGTAACTACAAGGGTTGCATGTATATAAAACAACTAGAATATAGGAAGTTTTCATAATAATAGTTCCTCTTGGGACTTCCCTGGTGGTCCAGTGGATAAGACTCTGAGCTCCCAATGCATGGGGCCTGCGTACGATCCCTGGTCAGGGAACTAGATCCCACATGCTGCACTTAAGAGTTCACATGCCACAAGCATGCCGCAGCTAAAGATCCCACGTGCCGCAACTAAGACCCAGCACAGCTAAATAAATAAATAAATAAATAGTTCCTCTTCCCTGTATTTAACGGTTGATGGTGGCCTTAGGCAATCATATGTGGGGGAACCTCAGCTCTCTCATCTATAAAAATGAGGTAATACTTCTTATCATGCAGAATTGCTGAGAATTTGAGTGATCATGTATTTTTGTGGCAACACCTGATACATACCATGCACTCAAATAATACTGAGACCTTCAAGATGGCGGAAGAGTAAGACGCGGAGATCACCTTCCTCCCCACAAATACATCAGAAATACATCTACATGTGGAACAACTCCTACAGAACACCTACTGAACGCTGGCAGAAGACCTCAGACTTCCCAAAAGGCAAGAAACTCCCCCACGTACCTGGGCAGGGCAAAAGAAAAAAGAAAAAACAGAGACAAAAGAATAGGGACGGGACCTGCACCTCAGAGAGGGAGCTGTGAAGGAGGAAAAGTTTCCACACACTAGGAAGCCCCTTCACTGGTGGAGACGGGGTAGGCCAGGGGGAAGCTTTGGAGCCACGGAGGAGAGCGCAGCAACAGGGGTGCAGAGGGCAAAGCGGAGAGATTCCTGCACAGAGGATCTGTGCTGACCAGCACTCACCAGCCTGAGAGGCTTGTCTGCTCACCCAATGGGGTGGGCGGGGGCTCAGAGCTGAGGCTCGGGCTTCGGAGGTCGGACCCAGGGAGCGGACTGGGGCTGGCTGCGTGAACACAGCCTGAAGGGGGCTAGTGCACCACAGCTAGCCAGGAGGGAGTCCAGGAAATGTCTGGATCTGCCTAAGAGGCAAGAGACCATTGTTCGGGGTGCGGGAGGAGAAGGGAGTCAGAGCACTGCCTAAACGAGCTTCAGAGGTGGGCGCGAGCCGTGGCTGTCAGCGCGGACACCAGAGACGGGCATGAAACGCTAAGGCTGCTACTGCAGCCACCAAGAAACTGTGTGCAAGCACAGGTCACCACCCACACCTCCCCTCCCGGAAGCCTGTGCATCCCGCCACTGCCAGGGTCCTGTGATCCAGGGACAACTTTCCTGGGAGAACACACGGCGTGCCTCAGGCTGGTGCAACGTCATACCGGCCTCTGCCGCTGCAGACCTGCCCCGCACTCCATGCCCCCCCCCGCCCGGCCTGAGTGAGCCAGAGCCCCCAAAGCAGCTGCTTCTTTAACCCCGCCCTGTCTGAGCGAAGAACAGATGCCCTCAGGCGACCAACGTGCAGAGGCTGGGCCAAATCCAAAGCTGAACCCCGGGAGCTGTGTGAACAAAGAAGAGAAAGGGAAATTTCTCCCAGCAGCCTCAGGAGCAGCGGATTAAATCTCCACAATCAACTTGATGTACCCTGCATCTGTGGAATACATGAATAGACAATGAATCATCCCAAAATTCAGGTGGTGGACTTTGTGAGCAACGATATATATATATTTTTCCTTTTTCTCTTTTTGTGAGTGTGTATGTGTATGCTTCTTTGTGTGATTTTGTCTGTATAGGTTTGCTTTTACCATTTGTCCTAGGGTTCTGTCTGTCTTTTGTTTCTTTTTTTTTTTTTTTTTTGTGGTTCGCGGGCCTCTCACTGTTGTGGCCTCTCCTGTTGCGGAGCACAGGCTCCGGATGTGCAGGCTCAGCGGCCATGGCTTACGGGCCCAGCCGCTCCGCAGCATGTGGGATCTTCCCAGACCGGGGCACGAACCCGTGTCCCCTGCATTGGCAGGCGGACTCCCAACCACTGCGCCACCAGGGAAGCCCTGTTTCTTTTTTTTTTTTTTTTGGTTTCTTTTTTAAAATTTTTTATTATACTTTTCAGTGCTTGTTATCATTGGTGGATTTGACTTTTGCTTTGATTGCTCTCCTTTCTTTCTTCCTTTTTTTCTCTTTTTTAATTACTTTTTAATATTTTATTTTTAATAATTTTTTATTTTAATAACTATTTTATTATTTTTTTTCCTTCTTTCTTTTTTTCTCCCTTTTCTGCTGAGCCGCATGGCTGACAGGGTCTTGGTGCTCTGGCCAGGTGTCAGGCCTGAACCTCTGAGGTGGCGGGACCAAGTTCAGGACACTGATCCACCAGAGACCTCTGGGCTCCACGTAATATCAAATGGCAAAAGCTCTCGCAGAGATCTCCATCTCAGTGCTAAGACCCAGCTTCACTCAATGACCAGCAAGCTATGGTGCTGGACACCCTATGCCAGACAACTAGCAAGATACAAACACAACCCCACCCATTAGCAGAGAGGCTACCTAAAATCATAATAAGTTCACAGACACCCCAAAACACACCACTGGACGTGGTCCTGCCCACCAGAAAGACAAGATCCAGCCTCATCCACCAGAACACAGGCACTAGTCCCCTCCACCAGGAAGCCTACACAACCCACTGAAACAACATTACCCATTGGGGGCAGACACCAAAAACAACAGGAACTACGAACCAGCAGCCTGCGAAAAGGAAACCCCAAACACAGTAAGTTAAGCAAAATGAGAAGACAGGGAAACACACAGCAGATGAAGGAGCAAGGTAAAAACCCACCAGACCAAACAAATGAAGAGGAAATAGGCAGTCTACCTGGAAAAGAATTCAGAGTAATGATAGTAAAGATGATGCAAAATCTTGGAAATAGAATGGAGAAAATACAAGAAACATTTAACAAGGACATAGAAAAACTAAAGAGCAAACAAACAATGATTAACAGCAGAATAAGTGAAATTAAAAATTCTCTAGAAGGAAGCAATAGCAGAATAACTGAGGCAGAAGAACGGATAAATGACCTGGAAGATAAAATAGTGAAAACAACTACTGTAGAGCAGAATAAAGAAAAAAGAATGAAAAGAATTGAGGACAGTCTCAGAGACCTCTGGGACAACATTAAATGCATCAACATTCGAACTATAGGGGTCCAAGAAGAAGAAGAGAAAATGAAAGGGACTGAGAAAATATTTGAAGAGATTATAGTTGAAAACTTCCCTAGTATGGGAAAGGAAATAGTCAGTCAAGTCCAGGAAGCTCAGAGAGACCCATACAGGATAAATCCAAGGAGAAACACACCAGGGCACATATTAATCAAACCATTGAAAATTAAATGCAAAGAAAATATATTAAAAGTAGCAAGGGAAAACCAACAAATACCATACAAGGCAATCCCCATAAGGTTAACAGCTGATCTTTCATCAGAAACTCTGCAAGCCAGAAGGGAGTGGCAGGACATATTTAAAGTGATGAAAGGGAAAAACCTACAACCAAGATTACTCTACCCTGCAAGGATCTCATTCAGATTCGATGGAGAAATTAAAACCTTTACAGACAAACAAAAGCTGAGAATTCAGCACCACCAAACCAGCTTTACAACAAACGCTAAAGAAACTTCTCTAGGCAGGAAACACAAGAGAAGGAAAAGACCTACAATAACAAACCCCAAACAATTAAGGAAATGGTAATAGGAACATATATATTGTTAATTACCTTAAATGTAAATGGATTAAATACTCCAACCAAAAGCCATAGACTGGCTGAATGGATGAAAAAACAAGACCCATATATATGCTGTCTACAAGAGACCCACTTCAGACCAGGGACACATACAGACTGAAAGTGAAGGGATGCAAAAAGATATTCCATGCAAATGGAAATCAAAAGAAAGCTGGAGTAGCAATTCTCATATCACACAAAATAGACTTTAGAATAAAGACTATTACAAGAGACAAAAAAGACACTACATAATGATCAAGGGATCAATCCAAGAAGAAGATATAACAACTGTAAATATTTATGCACCCAACATAGGAGTACCTCAATAAATAAGGCAAGTGTTAACAGCCATAAAAGGGGAAATGGAAAGTAACACAATCATAGTAAGGGGACTTGAACAACCCCAGTTTCACCAATGGACAGATCATCCAAAATGAAAATAAATACGGAAACACAAGCTTTAAATGATACATTAAACAAGTTGGACTTAATTGATATTTTTAGGACATTCCATCCAGAAACAACAGAACACACTTTCTTCTCAAGTGCTCAGAGAACATTCTCTAGGATAGATCATATCTTGGGCCACAAATCAAGCCTTGGTAAAATTAAGAAAATTAAAATTGTATCAAGTATCTTTTCCGACCACAACGCTATGAGACAAGATATCAATTACAGGAAAAAATCTGTAAAAAATACAAACACACGGAGACTAAACAATACACTACTTAATAAACAGGAGATCACTGAAGAAATCAAAGAGGAAATCAAAAAATACCTAGAAACAAATGACAATGAAAACACGATGACCCCAAACCTGTGACATGCAAAAAGAGCAGTTCTAAGAGGGAATTTTATAGCAATACAATCCTACCACAAGAAACATCTCAAATAAACAAACTAATCTTACACCTAAAGCAATTAGAGAAAGAAGAACAAAAAACCCCCGAAGTTAGGAGAAGGAAAGAAATCATAAAGATCAGGTCAGAAATAAGTGAAAAAGAAATGAAGGAAACAATAGCAAAGATCAATAAAACTAAAATCTGGTTCTCTGAGAAGATAAACAAAGTTGATAAACCATTAGCCAGACTCATCAATTAAAAAAGGGAGAAGACCCAAATCAACAGAATTAGAAATGAAAGAGGAGAAGTAACATCTGACACTGCAGAAATACAAAGAATCATGAGAGATTACTACAAGCAACTCTATGCCAATAAAATGGACAACCTGGAAGAAATGGACAAATTCTTAGAAAAGCACAACCTTCCAAGACTGAACCAGGAAGAAATAGAAAATATAAACAGACCAATCACAAGCACTGAAATTGAAACTGTGATTAAAAATCTTCCAACAAGCTAAAGCCCAAGACCAGACGGCTTCACAGGCAAATTCTATCACACATTTAGAGAAGAACTAACATCTATCCTTCTCAAACTCTTCCAAAATATTAGCAGAGGGAGGAAGACCCCCACACTCATTCTACGAGGCCACCATCACCCTGATACCAAAAGCAAAGATATCACAAAGGAAGAAAACTACAGGCCAATATCACTGATGAACATAGATGCAAAAATCCTCAACAAAATCCTAGCAAACAGAATGCAGCAGCAGTTTAAAAGGATCATACACCATGATCAAGTGGGGTTTATCCCAGGGATGCAAGGACTCTTCAATATATGCAAATCAGTCAGTTTGTTACACCATATTAACAAATTGAAGGAGAAAAACCATATGATCATCTCAATAGATGCAGAAAAAGCTTTCAACAAAATTCAACACCCATTTATGATAAAAACCCTCCAGAATGTAGGCAAAAAAGGAACTTCCCTCAACATAATAAAGGCCTTATATGACAAACCCACAGCTAACATTGTTCTCAATGGTGAAAAACTGAAACCATTTCCACTAAGATTGGGAACAAGAAAAGGTTGCCCACTCTCACCACTGTTATTCAACATAGTTTTGCAAGTCCTAGCCACAGAAATCAGAGAAGAGAAAGAAAGAAATGGAATCCAAGTCGGAAAAGTAGAAGTAAAACTGTCAGTGTTTGCAGATGACATGATACAGTATATAGAGAATCCTAAAGGTGCTACCAGAAAACTACTGGATGTAATCTATGAATTTGGTAAAGTAGCAGAATACAAAGTTAATGCACAGAAACATCTTGCATTCCTATACACTAATGATGAAAAATCTGAACGAGAAATTAAGGAAACACTCCCATTTAACACTACAACAAAAAGAATAAAATACTTAGGAATAAACCTGCCTAAGGAGACAAAAGGCCTGTGTGCAGAAAACTATAAGACATGGGTGATACAGACAGATGGAGAGATATACCATTTTCTTGGACTGGAAGAATCAACATTGGGAAAATGACTATACTACCGAAAGCAATCTACAGAATCAATGCAATCCCTATCACACTAGCAATGGCATTTTTCACAGCATTAGAAAAACTGCACAATTTGTATGGAAACACAAAAGATCCTGAATAGCCAAAGGAATCTTGGGAAAGAAAAACAGAGCTGGAGGAATCAGGCTCACTGACTTTAGACTATACTACAAAGCTACAGTAATCAAGACAGTATGGTACTGGCACAAAAACAAAAATATAGATCAATGGAACAGGATAGAAATCCCAGAGATAAACCCATGCACATATAGTCACCTTAGTTTTGATAAAGGAGGAAAGACTATACAATGGTGAAAAGACAGCATCTTCAATAAGTAGTGCTGGGAAAACAGGACAGCTACATGTAAAAGAATGAAATTAGAACACTCCCTAACACCATACACAAAAAAACCCTCAAAATGGATTAAAGACCTAAATGTAAGGTCAGACACTCTAAAACTCTTAGAGGAAATCATAGGCATAACACTCTGTGGCATAAATCACAGGAAGATCCTTTTTGACCCACCCCCTACAGAAATTGAAATAAAAACAAAAATAAACAAATGGAACCTAATGAAAGTTAAACGCTTTTGCACAGCAAAGGAAACCATAAACAAGATGAAAAGACAGCCCTCAGAATAGGAGAAGATATTTGCAAATGAAGCAACTGACAAATGATTAATCTCAAAAATTTACAAGCAGCTCATGCAGCTCAATATCAAGAAAACAAACAACCCAATCCAAAAATGGGCAGAAGACCTAAACAGACATTTCTCCAAAGAAGATATACAGATTGCCAACAACCACATGAAAGAATGCTCAACATCACTAGTCATTAGAGAAATGCAAATCAAAACTACAATGAGGTATCACCTCACACCAGTCAGAATGGCCATCATCAAAAAAATCTACATACAATAAATGCTCTAGAGGGTTTGGAGAAAAGGGAACCTCTTGCACTGTTGGTAGGAATGTTAATTGATACAGCCACTATGGAGAACAGTATGGAGGTTCCTTAAAAAACTAAAAATAGAACTACCATATGACCCAGCGATCCCACTAGTGGGCATATACCCTGAGAAAACCATAATTCAAAAAGAATCATGTACCACAATGTTCTTTGCAGCTCTATTTACAATAGCCATGACATGGAAGCAACCTAGGTGTCCATCGACAGATGAATGGATAAAGAAGATGTGGTACATATATACAACGGAATATTACTCAGCCATAAAAAGAAATGAAATTGAGTTATTTGTAGTGAGGTGGATGGACCTAGAGTCTGTCATACAGAGTGAAGTAAGTCAGAAGGAGAAAAAATACCGTATGTTAACACATATATATTGAATCTAAAAAAATAAAGGATCATGAAGAACCTAGGGACAGGACAGGAATAAAGATGCAGATGTAGAGAATGAACTTGAGGACACGAGGAGGGGGAAGGGTAAGCTGGGATGAAGTGAGAGAGTGGCATGGACTTATATATACTACCAAATGTAAAATAGATAGCTAGTGGGAAGAAGCCACATAGTACAGGGAGATCAGCTCAGTGCTTTGTGACCATCTAGAGCGGTGGGATAGGGAGGGTGGGAGGGGGATAGAAGAGGGAGGAGATATGGGGATATATGTATATGTATAGTTGATTCACTTTGTGATAAAGCAGCAACTAACACACCATCGTAAAGCAATTATACTCCAATAAAGATGTTAAAAAAACACAAATAATATTATTTGTTAGTATTCCTTTTTTTTTTTTTTTGCAGTACGTGGACCTCTCACTGCTGTGACCTCTCCCGTTGCGGAGCACAGGCTCCGGACGCGCAGGCTCAGCGGCCATGGCTCACGGGCCTAGCCGCTCCACGCCATGTGGGATCTTCCCGGACCGGGGCACAAACCCATGTCCCCTGCATCGGCAGGGAGACTCTCAACCACTGTGCCACCAGGGAAGCCCCCCTATTTTTGATTGGGTCTAGAGAGGCTTTAGAACATGCAAGTGGAAATGCCTGATAAGATGTTGAAAATGAAAGACTGAGACAATTCACAGATTTTAAAACTTTAATTACATAGAGCAAATATTTGGAACATATTGTTATGAACTGAGTGTGTCCCCCTGCCGCAAATTCATATGTTGAACCTCTAATGTGATGGTATTAGGAGGTGGTGCCTGGAGGAGTTAATTAAGTTATGAGTGGAACTCCCATGATGAGATTAGTGTCCTTACAAGAAGAGGTAGAGAGCTGGCCCACTCTGTGTCATGTGAGGATACAAGGAGTGGATGGCCATCTGCAAATGACAGGGAATCTGACAATATCTTGATCTTGGACTCACCAGACACTGAATCTCCTGACACCTTGGTCTTGGACTTCTCAGTTTCCCCAAACATAAGAACTATTTGTTGTTTAAGGCACCTAGTGTGTAGTATCTTGCTGTAGCAGCCCAAATTGACCAAGGCACATATTCACAAGCAATTATGGGTAGAGACAGTTTAGAAGAGGTTAAGGCATCTCCTGTGAGGCTTTTCTCAGACTGCTACTGATATTTCTGCATTCACAGCTTCTACATCACCTTGACTTTGATAATTGAATAAGCTCTTGGTAGGAAGTTAGGACTTTTAGAGTATCGACACATGCATTGTGGAGATAAATTTACTTGCAATGTAAATAGTGGTTGATTTCATGCCACAGCCAATATCAGAGACTTCGTACCAGTCAGAAAACCCAAAGAAGTGAAGAGTGTGCACAATCTATTTGTTTAAACTTAGTATCTCTCCTGGATTAAATTTTCTTAATGCCCTTTGACAGGCTTGTGATAAGGTTGTTTTTCTCAATATCAATCTAAAATTTAAATGTGTATTCACTTTGACTCAGAAATAGTTCTTTTGGAAATTTAATAAGGAAAGATAATTCAACCAGTGTGCCCAGATGTACAGAGTTGGTTGTTCACTGTAGTCTAGCTTGTGGGAAAAAATCTAATTGTTTTTGCATAGGCAATTAAAAATAAATTATGATACATAAATGCCATTGATTCATGCATATGTTTAAAATGTTTATCTTGCTCTATAACTATTGATGTCTAGGACATCTTGTTGAGATCAGCTGGAAGGATGGCCACTAATATGCAAACAATAGTTGTCTCTTATGGGTGGAATTTGTAGGGTTAGCTTCTGTGATTCTCTGTATTGCTTGAATTTTCACGATTGCATATAAATTTTATAATCAGAAAAAAAAATTTAATTTTTCAAAATTATTTTTGAAAAGAAAGTTGTGCCTCTGTCTTTTTGGGTGGATAGTTTTAATTTAGATCAGTGGAAGTATGAAGAGGATTTCCTCTGGGATAAAGAGAAGGACATCACACCCCTAGAATCCTCTTTCAGGTTCTAGCCCACCATCCTAGCTTGTTTTTTCTGTACCTTTAAGCCACCTCGGCACTCTCCACTGGAATACAAAGCTGGGAAACTCCAGCACTCTTTAATCCTGTACTCTTTTTTTGCTTACTCACATCCTACTCTTTCTCTCCTGGCTTCCTTGCCTCCTGACCTGGGGAGTTTCATTTCACTATATGTCATTACCTTCATGGTCTTGACAGGGTTATTAGTTAGTTGGACTTGGATTGTTGCACTGGTGAACTCACCTAGGCCCTGATCAAGAAGGGGGAAGAAAGGAATGCACACATGTTTAGTGAAAGAGTAATACATATGTGAGTTCAGAGCTTCTTATACAGATGCTTTCATCTTAATTAGCTCAAGTTCCATAATAAAATACCACAGACCGGGTGGCTTAAACAACAAGAATTCATCTTTCATAGTTCTGGAGACTGGAAGTCCAAAATCAAGGTGCCAGTAGGGTCAGTATCTGGTGAGAGCTCCCTCCTCAGGTTTCAGATGGCTGCCTTCTTGCTGTGTCCTCACATGGCCTTTCCTTGGTGCATGCAGATGAAGAGAAAGATAGGAAGCAGACATTCTGGTGTCTCTTCTTATAAGGGCATTAATCCCATCATGAGGGATTTAGCCCTCGTCTAAACGTAATGACCTGTAAAGGCCCCGTCTCCAACTACCGCCATGTTGGGGGTTATGGCTTCAACACATGAATTTGGCGGGTTGGGGTGGGGACACAGTTCTGTTATAGCAGCTTCTTAAACCTGAAAAAGTAAGACTTTAAGCCTAGTAGATTGTCGAAGGACCTGCAGAATCTGAGGAACATTCAAAATGATTGTTTTTTTGGTGCACTCTATAGGGACATGGAGAGACTATCTGTGGAAATACAGTCAAGTTCCATTTTTTGCAGTAGTTATGTTCTCCAAAGTCACCAGGAACACTGAATTAACAAACACTGAACCTTTGTTCTTAGTGGAAATACAGGATTCATTTCCTGCAATCCTCTGGTCAAAACATTTTTGTCAACCTACCAATATATAACCTTGTTTAATGTGTGTTTCTGTTTGAAGACATTTAATATATATCGTTGATTCATTAACATTGAATTCACGGCCAATAGCACTATAACTCACGTGTGAATGAAGCATATTGAACATGCATATTTTCTCCTCAAGGCATATCAGTCTTCTTATGCTTAGGAACACTAGACAGCATGTCAGCACTATGCTTAGGGACCATTTTCAACAGTGAAATCACTAACAAAAATGAGAAAATTTGGCACTAAGTAGATTGCAAATAGGACACTCATTAAGAGTAGGACAGCTGAAAGAAGAATGCAGAGTTGTTGCCTTGGTCATACTCACTGGGAAATGTGCAGTGGGAAAAAGCGAAATAATTTTGCTTCTTTGCACACACACGTCTGTGAATGACCACAGAAGCAGCAGGAGTATTGCTTTGGGGGTTACTAATAAATCTTAGAGAGTAGGAATATTCACAAATATAGAATCTGTGGATAGTGAGGGCCAACCATAATTGCATAACATTCTCATTGGACTTATAGTCTAAATAATTATTCTCAATGTGGCCCACAGCAGTAAGCATATACCTACAATGGTGTCTCCCAATGTGGATTTCATATGAAAATTTTGACATTACCTTTATGAAGCAGCAAAATTGTGAGGAATACAAAGTTTTCTTTGGGTTGATCTTATCTCTCTTTTTAAGCATCCATTCTCCCCACTCCTGCCCTCATGTTTCAGGTTTGCCTCTCATTCTACCTCCATGGACCTGTACTCAATTGTCCACATCTTGAAATTAATCTTACAACTCAGTTCTGGAGACATTTTATCCAATAAGCACATAAGGTATTTGAACTTCAGTAGGAAACTTCAGTGGGAAACTTACCTAGAAATCCAACAAGTTAAATTTGAATTCAGCCAACAGCTATTGATTGCCTGTCTTGTTCCATATGCATTCGGTTATTTAAGGAGGAAACGTTTAATGGTGGAATGGTTGAATTTCAAAGTTCATATGAGGAAAATGAGAACTTCACCTTCCTGACACATCTCAAATCACACTACATAAGTCGCGTCTACTGGTTTTGTCTGTCTACTCAACCTATATCTGTCATAACTCTGCCTAAACAAAATGAAGTGTAGGGCCTTGGCCTCTCTCTTAAAAATGTGTGTGCCCACTGTAGCAACTATAGAACTTCAGGTGGATACAGAATATGACAAGGAACATCGCCCCACACACCCACCTTTCAATTAAATTATGCTCCAGATTTAAGTAGCCCAGGTAACAGGAACTGATCCAAAGTGAGGAGCTTCAGAGCAGGAGCAGATGCATTGCTTCTCAGTACGGTGTCCTTCAGGCCCCAGAATCTCTAATGGAACGAATCAGCTACCAAGGATGCTGTAGGCACAGGGCAGGGTCCTACAGGAGTGGAGAGGCCAAATTCCTTCTGTGCCACTATTCTTTTACTACACTCAAGATTAGATTACTACTTTGAAGGAATTTATACTCACAATCCATGGGCTTCCCTTTAAGGGAAGGTTTATATATATCTGTATCATGCCTTCTTGGTTCTTGAATCAAACTGTGCATCATGATGTGGGGAGAAAGCCATCAGTGCCCAGAAGCCCTCTAGCTTTCTGTGATAGGTTGGGTTTCCCAGAGAACAGGCTCCAAGACTCTGAGATTTATAGGAAGGTTTATTGGGAAATGCTCTCAGGAATAACAGCTGTAAGGGGAAAAGGAAGCAGGAAGGAGAAGGGGGGAAGTTAAACTGCAAGGCAGTTGTAGCAGAGGGTTTGGCCTATCTTCTGGGGAGCTCTGGAGCTGGGATGGTACTGCAGAATTGTCCTACCTTGAGGGGGGCCTGGCCTTTTAACGTTTTATGAGTAGTCACTGGACTTCCCCTGGGGGAAGGGTGAGACATGTTGGTGCTCTTTGGCTGTGGGAAACTCCTAGAGAGAGGCTGACCCAGGAAGCTGGGGTAAGGAGTGTCTCAGTGTTGTAAGGGAAATCTGGGTGTGCACCACAGCATTGACTACACTTCCCTTACAGGGATCAGGGCCTATACTGGACACCTCATCAAAGTCCATTTTCCTCTCCTTACTCAACAGTAACTACCTTGCTAGGTGATAAGGGAGATACAAAAAAATTTTCTCTGTTGTATTACAGTCTAGATGGGAATTAGATATATATGCCTTAGAACATTTGAAAGGACCAAACAGTAGAAGATGAACATGTGGTAAGAACAATGAGTACTTTAGATTTTCAGAAGATAGAGATTTCACAGAGAGGCTGGGTTTGATCTGGGACTTAAAGCCTAATGGTAAGGGGCTCAACAGATGTTCAATAAAAGAATACGTAGAATGTATCAGTGGTTCTCAAGACATGCATCTGAACACCTAGAGCGCTTGTTAAAATGCAGATTTCTGGGCCCAGCCTCTGGGTTTAGCGTTCAGCAGGTCTGGGATAGGACCTGAAATTTTGCATTTCTAACAAATTTCCAGGTGATGCTGATGCTGCTGGTCCTGGGACAACACTTTGAGAATCTTCAAGTAAAGCATCATAAAAACAACACATTGCTTATAAAGGAAAGCACATAGTATGTTTCAAAGACTGTCTAAAGCAGTCTGGCTAGAATGAAGGAAAAGCCAGACATTTAGTTAGGATTTTAGATTAGAACCAGATTATGAATGATTCCAAATACCTTATTAAGAGATGTAATTTTTAAGTTAATAAATCTCGTGGAAAGTTTTAGAGCAGAGGAACAACATGATTCAAAGATTGCTCTTAAGGCAATATGTAAGGTCAATAAAGACAAGGCATCTTGGAAACAAAATCTTTAGAGGGGACTTGACATAATCCCAGAAGTAAGGGGCTGAAGCCCTAACTTCTTTATCAACTCTTACTTTCTTCCACCACAAAATGACCTTAGTCAAAGTGGCAGTTCAGGGCTTCCCTGGTGGCGCAGTGGTTGAGAGTCCGCCTGCCGATGCGGGGGACGCGGGTTCGTGCCCCGGTCCGGGAAGATCCCACATGCCGCGGAGCGGCTGGGCCCGTGAGCCATGGCCGCTGAGCCTGCGCGTCTGGAGCCTGTGCTCCGCAACGGGAGATGCCACAATAGTGAGGGGCCCACGTACCGCAAAAACAAAACAAACAAACAAACAAAAAAAGTGGCAGTTCAGAAACTGCCAGATTCTTTTGGTAAAAATTGGTAACTAGTGGTGTCTCAAAGAAGATGTCTTCGCCATACCATTTCCACCAGATACTAGTCCAATGTCAAATATATATCCACTTGTTATCAAGGCACAAAAACAGTTTAAAAACCTTGTTATTATAAGATGATGATACCTCTGCTTTCTATCCTTAAACACTCTAACAAGTACCTTGCATGGAAGAGTCACTCCAAGATGGAGACAAGAAAATTCTTTAGGTAAGAACCACCAGCTTTTTAACCGGTTCCTTTGATGGGAAGTAGGGAACAATGGATCAAATGGAACTCTGGTCTTAAGAGGGCAGTTCAGGTATTGGCTTTTGGAGCTGGCTGGATTTTTGTAACCTGTTCTAATCTAGCACATGTCTTCAATACCCCTCATCTCACCACCACTACCACCAACAAAAGTTATTTTGAATATTTCTTAAGCTAATAAACCCCTGGTGCAGATTTCTGTAATAATATCTAAAGTGTAGTACAAGTTATAACCATCGCTGGAGTGTGTATTCACGATTAGGTTGCTTCAAATGCAAACTAATTACCCCTAGGGTGTGGATTAAAGTTAATTCACAGATGTTCCTAGTTTATACTGATACACCTCAAAGTAAGTTACTATGCAGAAAATATAACCACTGTCATTACTTTTATTTTGATAGCTCTCAAATTTTGTCTCTAAGCAGTGGCGTGCTGATAGACTACTTCTGGAAGAGGTTAAAAAACAAAACAAAACAAAACAAAGCTAAACAAACAAACAAAAAAACACCGAAGCCTGATTTGTAGCCTTTGCCAATTTCTGTGTCATAAATAATCCCACATTATCTGGTTTCAAGCTACAATGTTTTAACAACCAGCACACAAAATTCCTGAATATTTAACAATCAAATCTAGCAAGCTTAGAATAGGCTCTAGCATACCACTGTCTTTAACCCAAGTTTTTTTATGTACTAAACCTGTATTTGCAAAAGACTTACAGATATCTCTCCAGTGGCACTCTCTAAAATAGAGTATTTTCACTGCCCTGACAATCTTCTGTATTCTTCTATTCATCCACCCCTTTCCTCTAACCTCTGGCAACCAGTGATCTTTTTACTGTCTCCATTCTGCCTTTTCCAGAATGTCATGCAGTTGGAATGATATAATATGGAGCCTTTTCAGATTGGCTTGTTTCACTTAATTACAGATATTTAATGTTTCTCCATGACTTTTCATGGCTTGATTGCTCTTTTTTTTTTTCTTTTAGTGCTGAATAATATTCCGTTGTCTGGGCGTGCTGCAATTTATTTATCAATTAACCTACTGAAGGGTATCTTGGTTGCTTCCATGTTTTGGCAATTATGAATAAAGCTGCTAGTTAAATTAATATTTACCATATTTGTTACTGTTTTCTATTCATTGCCTTCTTTCTTTGTTCCTGTTTTCAGTCTTCCACTCTTTATATCTTTTGTGGCTTTAATTGAGTATTTTATAAGATTCTACTTTTTTCTCCTTTCTTAGTATAGTAATTATACTACTTTTTTTTCCTTTTTTAGTGGTTGCCCTAGAGTTTACAATATACATTTACAAGCAATCTAAGTCTACTTTCCAATAATACATTGTTGTTATTCATTTCACTTATACATAAGCTATAATCACCAAATACATCTTTGCTATTATTATTATTTTGAACAAACTCTTATCTGTTAGATCAATAAATAATAAAAAATAAAAGTGTTTATTTTATCTTTACTTATTCCTTCTCTAATGTTACCTTAAAAAAAAAATAGATCCAAGTTTCTAACCTGTATCATTCTCCTTCTCGCTAAAGAATTTCTAACATTTCTTGCAAGGGAGGTCTACTGGCAACAAATTCCTTCAATTTTGTTTGTCTGAGAAAGTCTTATTTCTCCTTCACTTTTGGAGGATAATTTCACAGGATATAGAATTCTTCGTTGGTGGGTTTTTTTTTCCCTCTTAACACTTTAAATATTTTACTTCACTCTCTTTTGCTTTCATGTTTTCTGAGGAGAGGTTGGATATAGTTCTTTTCTTTGCTTCTCCATAGTTAAAGTGTTTTTTCCTCTGGCTTTTTTCAAAATTTTTTTCTTTTTCTTTGATTTTCAGTTTGTATATAGTAGGCCCAGATGTCTTTTTTTTTTTTTTTTTTAATTTTTGCATTTATCCTTCTCAGTATTCTCTGAACTTCTTTCATCTGTGGATTGGCAACTGACATTAATTTAGGGAAATTGTCAGTTATTATTGCTTCAAATATTTCTTCAATTTCTTTCTCTTTTTCTGTTCCTTTTGGTATTCCCATTTTGCATATGTTACTACTTTTGTAGTTGTCCCATAGTTGTTGGGTTTTCTGTTTCATTTTTTCAGTCTTTTTTCTCTTTGCTTTTTAGTTTTTTTAAGTTTACATTGGCATATCCTCGAGCTCAGAGGTCCTTTCCTCTGCCATGTCCAGACTACTAGTGGGCCATTAAAAGCACTCTTCATTTTTGTGACATTGTTTTTGATCTCTAGCATTTCTTTTTGATTTTCTTAGAATTTCCATCTGTGTGCTTACATTACCCATATGTTCTTACACGCTGTCCGTGTAATCCATTAGAGCCCTTAGCATATTAATCATAGTTGTTTTAATTCCCAGTCGGTACTTCCAACATCCTTGCCATATCTGAGTCTAGTTCTAATGATTACTCTGTCTCTATAAACTATTTTTTTGCCTTTTAGTATACCCTGTAATTTTTTGTTGAAAACCAAGCATGATATACTAGATAAAGGAACTAGATAGGTCTTTAGTGATGTGGTGGTGAGGTGAGAGGAGGGGGAAGGTGAAGCACTGTATAGTCCTATGGTTAGATCTCAGTCTCTTAGTTAGTCCGTGCCTCTGGGTTGTGAACTTCACAAGTACATCTCAGTTTTCTTCCCTGTTTAAGAAGGACAGGATGGCTAGAGGATGCTAGAATTAGGTATTTCCCTTCCCTCAGGTTGGTTAGGCTCTAATAAAATCCTGATAGGTTGATCTGTGATAAAAGTTTCTCTTATGGGCAGAAATTATTGAGAAGAGTATTTCAAAATGGTGACTTTTGCCCTCCCCTCTGCTGGAAGCGTGAGGGGATTTTTCTCTAATATTTACTGTGAGAACCTGGGAGAGCTCCTGGAGGTAAAAGCCTCAAAAGTGTGGGGACTGCCCTATGACTGGACCCACCTGGAGTTTTTAACTGTCAGACTCGTCCCCACTGGACCTCCAGCAATTCATCAGTTACAGTTCAAGATTTCCTACCCCAGCACTGGTTCTTACAGTGTTTTCTGCTTGTAGGTTTCTATTCCAATAAGTTGTGATTCTCTGTAGCCTTCTGTCTGTCTCTCCTATGTTTGGGGCAGGGCTCTTCCCTGTGACCTCACTTCTGTGATGGATCTAAGAAGAGTTTATTTTTCAGTTTGTTTATTTAAAAAATTATACATTTTTATCAATAATTTTTAATGTATGTAAATACGATACTGAAACCAAAACATCATTTAAAAAAATTTCTCCATGGGTAAAGACCTGTGAAAACATCGTTTTCTGAGAAATTTTTTTTAGAGATAAATAGTTGTGTCCACATCAGTAATTTCCATTAATAGACCTTATCTCTGGGCTATAGATATATTCTTAGTTTTTAGAATAGTAGATGTATTAGTCAGCTTGAGCTGCCATATAGGATACCACAGACGGGGTGGGTTAAACAACAGAAATTAATTTTTTCACAGTTCTAGAGGTTGGAAGTCCAAGATCAAGGTGCCAGGAGGTTAGTTTCTGGTGATACTTTCTTCTTGGCTTGTAGATGGCTGCCTTCTCACTGTGTCCTCACATGGCCTTTCCTCTGTGTGTGGGTGGTATCTCTGCCTCTTCTTATGAGGACGTCAGTCCTGTTGGATTAGGGACCACCCTTCTGACCTCTTTTAACCTTAATTATCTCTTCAAAAGCTCTATCTCCAATACAGTCACATTGAGAATTAGGGCTTCAGTGTATGAATTTGTGGGGGGGGATACAATTCAGTCCATAACAAGTAGATTTTATTGCCATTTGTTGAGAAAGGATGCTAGAATGGTTCTGAGTATATAGGAGTCATGGTTCTAGTTTCCAATGCTAGAAACATAGATGTGTGTGTGTGTGTGTGTGTGTGTGTGTGTGTGTGTGTGTATGTGTATGTATGTGTTTCCTCCAAGTTTCAAAATTGTGTTTCAGTTATATCTTTTTTGAATTTTTTTAATCGACTGGAAAATGACTTTTAGATTTGTTTCTCAAACTGTGGTTTATGGATCAAGCGCATCAGAATAAATTAGTGGCATTATATAAAATGTAGATTCCTGAGTTTCACCTTAGAATTATTACTTCAGAGTAACTAAACAACCTGGCCTGAGCTCATGTTCTCCAGCCCAGGGTTATACTCCCCAGCCATCAAAGGAAAGAACCAATCCCTTCTGGTATATGAGCTTAAGTGCCATGACACTTCTTGTGTATAGTATCATTAAATATCCCCCAATAGCAATGCCTGTGGAGCATTGTTATTTCCTCTTCAGAACCAATAATATGTGTAAATTCTGTCACAGAGAACCATGCATTGGCTCTAAATGCTCGTATTTTGAAAATCTGTTTTTGCATTCACCAAGTGCCCTATCTTTTCTAAATTTCCTATAGCATTATTATCTTCTCATCTTTGTCTTCTGTCTTCTAGGCTACCATTTATAATTTACATCTACCCTGGATTTTAAACAGTAGATAAACATTTAAAGAGAGTGCTGAAAGTAGAGCTTACTAGACAGACAAGAAGAAGAGTAATTTTTGTTTTTTTGTGCCAAGTCAAGGAAGCAAGAGCAAGCTTGGGGGTTTGACATGACTAGTGCAGTGATTCTCAAGTGCTGTTCTTCCTGGCACTGCAGAATTGTGGGCAGCACTCTTTAGAGGATGAGAAGATTCAAGGCAACACTAAACTAACCAGCAATCATCATAACCCAATTGGCACTAGACTGTAAGAATATTTCCCAGCATACATTAAATTACCCATAGTTATCACACTACTTAAGCAGTCACTCTTCAGCAATGTGACTGTGCTTAAGTAGTTTACTCCCTTGCTTAAATATGCTCACGACGCAGTTTACTCCCTTGCTTAAGTATGCTGACCTGATAGGCAATGGCAAAACACAATATACGTTCAGTTCTAACAAGAAGAAAGTTGGCACTTTTGTCAAAACTTGGTGGTGTAACTTGCATATGATTGCCAGGACGACTGTTGGGCTTGAGGAGAGGGATTATGTGGGAGAATAGAATAAATGTGTTTAAAAAAAAAAAAGGCAACAACAATAATAATGAAGACGTCCACCATTTATTTATCATAAGAGAGGCTCTTATGATAAATCTTATTCACATTATTTTTCATCCTCATAGCTATGTGCAAAGTGTTGTGATTAATTCTTTCATAGAAGAGAAAAATGAGGTTTCTAAAGGTTAAGGATTCAAACTCAAATTTATCTGATTCCAGAGCATAAGCTTTTTCCCATTATGTTTCTAAGGTTAGATGGAGCCAGATCACGAAGCTCCTCATATGATATGATGTTGGGAAGTTTAAATAGTATGGCCAGCATTTCCTAAAGTGCATCCTGGGGAATAGTAATCCTTCAGGATGGGAACACTGTTACTCTAAGTGAAGGGCTCGGGTGCCCAGATAGGCTTATGAGATAGTGGGTTTCACCAGCCACTCACATTCTCCTGATGCACATCTCTTGAGCAATGATGCGTATGTATGAAGTCGCTGTTTGGGGTTGGGGGGTGTTCTGGGGCCACAGAATAGAGCTTTTGTATGTGTGATGCTAAACTCACCGATTCAGAGGTTGAACTCATGGCCTTAATCTCATTAGCAACACAGGGATGAAATGTACATAGTGGGAAATATAGTCAATAATAATGTAATATCTTTATATGGTGACAAAGGTGGTCAAAATATACAAAATTACAGTTATAAGATAAATAAGTACTAGTGATGTACAACATGATTCATATAATTAACACTGGTGTAGGTTATCCATAAAAGTTAAGAGAGTAAACCCTAAGAGTTCTCATCATAGGAAAAAATATCTTTTTCTTCTATCTTGTATCTGTATGAGATGGTAGGTATTCACTAAACTTATTGACGTAATCATTTCATAATGTATGTAAGTCAGATCACTATGCTGTGCACCTTAAACTTATACAGTGCCGTATGTCAATTATATCTCAGTAAAACTGGAAGAGAAAAAAAAGCAGCACCGTTCTAGATCTGTGCTATGCCTTACCAACCAATCATGTGATACATCTTTACTATGAGGATATACAGCAAATTCCTTAGGGAGCGTGTTTTGTTTCGCTTTGCTATTTGAAAAAATCTCAAATTATTTTAGAATGTTTAAAAACTGCTTAATCTATAGATGTTTAACTATATATTTAAATGTATAATTAAATATATGTGTATGTGTGTATGTACTATACAAAGAGTAAGCTTCCAATTTTGTTATTTTTAATGTGTGTATTTATACATGTATATGAACATATAAGAAGATTAGAAGGAAATATAGAAAAGGGTGAGCATTGATTATATCTTTTGTGGAAGTATTACAGATGATTTTAATTTTCTTCTTTATATTTTCTAAATTTTCAAAAGAATATATATTATTTTCATAAGGAGAAAAATATATTTCCTTTATGTGTCCTCATTACCTAGTTTAAAAATGTGTTGTGTTGCTTTTTCCTTTCAGTCTGTCTGGGCATGTGTCCCTTTTGCATATTTTATTCATGGACTAAAATCCTTGTCTGACTTTCACAATGAAATCAGCTTTTTAATGCTGAGAAGAAATACTAAAATTTGCACTGAGACTGAATGAGTGATCTTGAGCAACGTAGAAACTCTGGACTGGTGTGTATGTGTGTGTATGTGTGTGTGTGTGTGTGTGTGTGTGTGTGTGTGTGTGTGTTTTGACTACATGATGGAATTTGAATGAGAAGAAATACAAAACAGGGGTTAGCTCAAGCAAGAGACGGAAGGGAAAATATACAAAGGAGAGGGTGGGGAAAGAAGCCAGAAATGAGAAAAACACAGACAAAGGCTAGAAAAGAGCTGGAGAGCAAAGCCAAAGTGAGCGTAAGGGTTGTGCATTCCAGAGCATGCTACAGAAATCCCAGATTACTGGATGCTAAGTAGAGTATATTTCTAATAGAATTTGGGACTATCTTTTCTTTTCTATATTATTTATTTGTTGCTAGTCTCCATGATCCTTTCTACATAAAGTTTCAGACTCTGCTGTTTATACAAACTATAGGTTACTGCTTATAACCTATAGTCCTATAACATATGTTAATAATATTAATAATGTTAACGCATGTTAATAATACATTTGAATCAACATTATTTTCAAAGAAGTACATTTTCAGGATACTTTGACTTTAGCCTTATGATGCTCACAAACATTAAAAGGAAAAGAAATGAAATAGTCCTATTTCTAGAACTGTGGATAACTCATTAGTTTTGATTTATATAGATTTGTACAACCTAATCTTATTTTGTTGGTGGTGGTCCTTTCCTCCTTTTGGGGAGACTTGTACAGCCAGGGTCTTGAGCCCATATAAATCTGAAACTTGGCCTGCAGAATCCTGAAATTACCTATACCTGCATGGCTTTCACTTAAAATTATGAAGTTAGTTTGTTTCCCATTAACCTACCTGAGATATCTAGATTACCAAGTGTCCATTTACCCATTACTTGGTTTGCATGCATAAATACTTCCCCCTCAAGCTAAAACCTTCTACACTAAGTTGATTCATGCCTAGATTCCATAACTAGAGATTCATTCTTTGTGATCTTTTGTATTTCGTTGCCTATGAAAATATTTCCACTTCTAGGAGAGAATTGCTCATGGAGTGGTAAGCCATTTTATATTGGGACTGATGGTTTTTATAAGTTTTCTTGAGTAAGATTTTGACCCAAAGGTAAATAGAAACATCGCAAAGAACTCTATACTTAATAAGTAGATTTAGGATAGCAGAGAAGACTGAAACAGCAGAGGCAATCTTGATACGTGGCCCAGAGTACATTTATACTCTGCAAGCTGTATTCATACGTGGCTCTCCTTTTAACACATTGATTAAATATTAGCCAGCTTGTTTCAGAATATTCTACTCTAGATTAGGATTTCTCAATCTGGGCAGTATTGCTGGACTTTTAGGTTGAAGAGTTCTTTGTTGTGAGCAGTTGTCATGTGCATTGTAGGATGTTTAGCAGCATCCTTGACCCCTACCCACAAGATGCTATTAACACACACTCCACTCCCACAGTTGTGGCAACCAAAAATGTCTCCAGACTTTGCCAAGTGTCTTCTGGGGTACAAAATAACCCCTGTTTGAGAACTGCTGGTCTCAGTTAATCTGTGTTTTTCTCCCTAGTGGCTAAGATCTAATCAGCATTTCTTCTGGTTCATATTTAGCAGCTATGTGTTTACTTTAAACCATTCTTCCCTCATCTCTAGCCTACTCTTCAGCTCTCAGTTAGTATGACGACTCTTGTGGTCCCAAAAGTTTATAATTAACCACCACATGTAACCATTGCTACTAAGTATGATGTAGAGATAATCTTTGCAAAACTGCTAAAGGCTTGAAATAGGGGATCTCTCACATACTCAGTTCTTTGACCATACTGACCCATACTTCCAGATGACATAATGGCCCTCAAAATCTGGTTTTCCACTTCATCTGCCAACTCACACATTTATGTATGTGTGTATATTGAAAAAATAATCTAATATAATGAAAGATGATTCTCCTTTGAAGATCTTTGTAGAGTCAGTGTCTGATTTATAACAAGTTGCTTAGTTTATGTTGTTGAATTTAGGATAACTTTGACCTAATAACATCATCCTAATTACATTTAGTACGTCTAGATTTCTGCTCAAAGGACAGCACAAGCACAACAGTAGTACTACCTTTATGAAACATGCCAAATCAGAGTGTTCTAAGGACTAACATAGACCATACTGAACCTTAATGCAGAGAAACTGAAGGTTGACTTGCTAGGGGAAAACTCAAATCATGATAGGAAATGCAAAAGATGTTGGAAGCAATCAAAGCAGTGTTGCAGAGCAAGTGTGAGAGCCAAGGTGAGGGCATAAGCAAAGCTGGGTCAAAGTCAGAAGCCAGGAAGAATGGGAGCAGGTAAGGATGTATAATAAAAACAGCCAAAGGCAAATGGTTCTGCATTAACACAGAGAACAATGCATGGATTGTAGAATCTCACTTCTCTGTGTGCTGGCTACATGGTGCACAGAAAGACCTGAGGGCTTAAAGGTGCGCAGTAGGACAAGGCTATACTTTAAAATCTAGATTGTTAACTCATGTACTCTAGATAAAATTCCCAGTCTACTCACAGGACTATGAGTATATTCTAATATTTGTTTCTAGGTCTCATTACGTACTAAATCATGGCTCTACAGAATGTGCAAGATAGACTTAAAGTAAACAATCATGCAATTCTGCTACATTTTTGGCCCTTAGAGAATAGCCTTCATCTCTAATTCACCTAGCGATATGAATATTAAGAAGTTTTCAGAATAGCCTACTTTTTGAAAAGATATCCAAATATTAGTCACAGTTATTGGCAAACACCACGTGTGACTTATATTATGCATTGGGTACTAATTTGAAAATCATTTACTAATTCTGAAATATATTAGTTTAAAATTTTTTAGGGTTGGTAAATGTATTTAGTATAAGAAAAATTCAAGGAATATTGTTGGTTAATTGACCATGATGGTAGTTTGTTATGTTATCAGTAAATACTGGCACATAATTTTTCACACAGGATATTATCACACCTTTCATATCTGCTAGCTATGCAGAAGGAAAAAAAATTTTTAATTAGGTTGAATCAATTAGGTGAGATAATGCATGTGAAAATGGTTAGTGGAGTACTAGGAACAAGTAGGTACTCAATGATATTTTTCCTGGGGAAACTAACACAGGGAATGGCTATCTCAAGTTATCCAGTGTGCTTGAGGTGGAGCCAGGGAGCCAGGGAGAGAATTTAGAATTCTTGTCATGAAATGTGTTGCCTTTTGTTTGCCATATTGGACCTAGAAAAGGAGTCTTGCCTGACCATAATTTTTCTCTTTGTAGTATTGATTAATGTGATGATTATAAAATGGGACATACAATATGGCCACAGTTTGCTATTAAATGACAATCATGCCTTAACAACAGTGAAGTCTTGTCTACTGTGAGCTCCACTCAATGTACTTAACATTTCTGAGCCTCAGTTTTCTCATCAGCGAAACGGGTTTACTATCACCTGCCTCATAAGACTGGTCTCAGAGTTAAATGAAAGACTGTGCGTACTGTGTCTAACACAGGGTTTGACCAATAATATCTCCTCTATGGAAGAAATTAAAGGCATTTCATTTTAAGAGAATCTAAATATTTTTGGCAATATTTTAGTCCACTCAGGGGAAGCTTTTGTCAGAAGGTGTCTGTATGATATATTCAAGTTTGAGAGTTTGGCTCCTATTTTTAGCTTTTCTGATGAGATATTTTTAATAGTTACATCCTTGAAAAATATATTTAAAAGATTTTTACTCTATTTGCTATAAGCTTTCTTGTTATTTGGCAGAGAACATTATTTTACACTCTCCCTTAAAGGATCCAAATGAAAGTAGATATGGCTTCTGAAAGTCTTGGGTATTTTTAATCTTCTAAGTCTTCAACCAATTGTCATTTCATTAAGGTGCCTTGCCGAGATGTTCTTTCACATACCATCATTAAGATGAATTGTAGCTCTGCTCCATAATACACGTATTACAAGCTCAGTCCGCATGTGCTGAAATTATAACTACAGACACGATTCCAGTTCCTGGAGAGCAGTGAAGAATCACAGCTGCTGTTTCAGGCAGCTTTGCTGTCAGTTTCCAGTTAGAAACCACCTTCCTAATCATAAGAACAAAAGCCCAAAATCAGAATAAAAATGTTAGCTCTTCGGCAAAAACCAAGGATTGAAGTGAATATCAAAGATTATTTTTAAAAATTTCTTTCATTGTGGTAAAATATACATAAAATATAACAATATACACTTATCATTTTAATCATTTGTAAGTGTACAGTTCAGCGGCATTAAATACATTCACAATGTTGTGTAACCATCACCACTATTTATACCCAACACTTTTTCATTATCCCTAACATAAACTCTGTACCCGTTACCCAATCCTGGTAACCTCTATTCTACTCTCTGTCTCTGTGAATTTGCCTATCCTAGGTACCCCACATAAGTGGAATCATACAGTATCTGTCCTTCTGTGTCTGGCTTATTTCATTAATCACAAACCCATGTTATAGCATATATCAAAATGCCGTACCTTTTTATGGCTGAATAGCAGTCCCTTGTCTGTATATCCCACATTTTGTTTATTCCATCATCTGTTGATAGGCACTGGGTTGTTTACACATTTTGGATATTGTGAATAATGCTGCTATGAACATTGATGTACAGATATCTGGTCACTGCTTTCAATTCTTTTGGATATATACCTAGAAGTGGAATTACTGGGTGATATCATAGTTCTGTGTTTAACTTTTTGAGGAAACACCAAACTATTTTTCACAATGGCTGCACTATTTTACATTTTCGCCAGCAATGCACAAGGGTTCCAGTCTTCCTTACCAGTACTTGTTATTTTCCAGTTTTTGTCATTACTGTTCTTCTTGTCATCCTAGTAGGTGTGAAGTGGTATCTCACTGTGATTTTGATTTGCATTTTCTTAATGACTAATGATGCTGAGCATCTTCTTATGTACTTATTGGTCATTTGTATATCTTCTTTGGAAAAATATCTATTCAGGTCCTTTGCCTATTTTTTTCATGTTTCTCCATATTTTTAATAAATTTATTTATTGTATACATTTTTGTCAGCGTTAGGTCTTCGTTGCTGCGTGCAGGCTTTCTCTAGTTGAGGCGAGCGGGGGCTACTCTTCGTTGCGGTGCGCAGGCTTCTTATTGTGGTGGCTTCTCTTGTTGTGCAGCACGGGCTCTAGGCACATGGGCTCTGTAGTTGTGGCTCGCGGGCTCTAGAGCACAGGCTCAGTAGTTGGCGCACGGGCTTAGTTGCTCTGCGGCATGTGGGATCTTCCCGTTCGAGGGCTTGAACCCATGTCCCCTGCGTTGACAGGCAGATTCTTAACCACTGTGCCACCAGGGAAGCCCTGTTTCTCCATTTTTATTGATTCTCTGAAGTGCAGGAAATCCAAGTGATTAGCCCAACATTAGTAAAAGGCAAAGATAAGACTTAACCCCCTTCTTCTGACTCTCAACCCAGTTATCTTTCCTCTACAGAGTTAGCAAACCACGCTTTAGTCAAATGTGGTCTACAGAAGCACATGAGAGATTTTTCAATGAATCTGGCTCGACATGACCCCTACAACATATTGTTTGGAGCTGACATTTTACTATGGCTAGTTTCTGTGGGTCACCTTTGCCAATTTTTAAATTGAGTTGTTTTTCGGTGTTGTTGTTAAGCAGTAGGGGTTGTTTATATATTCTGGATATTAATTCATTATCAGATGTATGATGTGCAGATATTTTCTCCCTTTCTGTCAGCTGTCTTTCCACTTTCTTGATAGTGTCTGTTAATACAGAAAAGTTCTTAAATTTGATGAACTCTAGTTTATCTCTTTTTTATTTTGTTGCCTTAGAATGGACACCTTCTAAGGACATGACGATACCATAAAAAGTTTCTCTTCCATCAAGGTGCACTGGCAGATAATGCTTTCTATCTCATTACTGATGTCTAAAGTTGCATAACGAAGACTATTCAGAAATAGCTGAAAGCTTCAGCCACTCTGGGAAGTGTGACGGTTCCCCTTGCCATCCTGGCCTTATGAGAGTGTCGAGAAGTGAACATGACCATCTTGTTACTATGATCATGCTGGTGGCCGACAAGCAGCACACAGGGGTTATGGGAATGAATGAGATAATGTCTGTGAAGTGCTTTGAGCTCTTTAGAAGAAATTTTCTTTGTAATTAGGGAGTAATGCTGCATTATTACAGTTACTATGATTATCATCATTATTAAAGGTAGAGCCAGGAAACATGGCCCTTCCAATGGGAAAAGTTGTGAATAAAGCCCAGCAATTCGTAAAGGAAGTGGTTCATGCACCAGTTATGAGCTTCCAGTTTGTAATTACAGTGTACTGGGTGGTTTTGCGTGCACCAGTTTGTTATTCATCCAGAAGAACAACCTTTTGCATACATAAAAGCTCCCAAAAGGTGCCCAATACACAGCAAACACAAAAGAAACAGAAGAAGGCTCTGCATGACCACTGAGTTGCAAATTTGAAATTCAATTACCTATTATGGATTGTCTTTAAATTTGCACAGAAACATGGTAAAATTTGTCAATGAGAAACTTTGGTTAAGAAAAGAAAAAAATGCAAGCATGAGTCTTACATGTGTGGACAAGAGGATAACAGAAGGAACCATATATTCACTTCACTCTCCCATCATATTACACATTGATAAAGCCTTTACTTAAGTACTGCTGATACCAAAACTTAAGAGTTCAATTTTACCCTCTTTCTTTTATTCTGAAATGCTCCTTTTATTTTGCCACACCTCTGGTCCCACAGAGGGTAGAATGGGAAGGAATGAAAACAAAGTATAAAGAGTAATCAAAAAGCCATCCTGGGCTTCCCTGGTGGTGCAGTGGTTGAGAGTCCGCCTGCCAATGCGGGGGACACGGGTTCGTGCCCCGGTCTGGGAGGATTCCACGTGCCGCGGAGCGGCTGGGCCCGTGAGCCATGGCCGCTGAGCCTGCGCGTCCAGAGCCTCTGCTCCGCAATGGGAGAGGCCACAACAGTGAGAGGCCCATGTACCGCAAAAAAAAAAAAAAAAAAAAAAAAAAAGCCATCCTGAGAAGTTTAGAGCATCCTTGCTTGTCAGTCCCTGATCCAAACTCAAATGGCCACTGGGACACTGGAGAATGTGTCCAGCAGCCAGCCTGTGCCCTTCTATATTTATGCTCATTAAACTCTGCTATAAGCATGTTCTGAACATGGAGTTTAAGCTGTGGCTTATAACCCAGAGCTCAGAGATCTGAAGCTGGGAGACAAAACACATTACTGAGAACATCAGAGACTATTGTCTCCCTGCTCCCTGGTCAGGGTGTTCTAGACCTTCTTTCTGTGGAAAGGGTTGCTTATTTACCGCTTTGACACTCTGAGTGACCAGTCCGAGTTCCTGTAATTTGACCTCTCACCCCATCCAGCACACAGCTGTTCACATTTCCTTTTCAAGTTCGTCATTCAGAATCCACAGATGGGAACCGTGTTCTCTTACATGTAGTCACCAATGGAGGAATAGATATTGTTTAAGCCTGGTGAAGGGTGTAAAACATGTCATCTCAAAATATACCACTCTGGCACAGGGCTTATTTTTAGCTAAAGAACTTAAAAAACAGCAGATGCAAGATGGGTGCTCTGATAAGAAGGAGGTAAAACCCCACGAGGAAGGTGTCCATCCTACACCAGGAGGAAAGTAACATTCTTATCATCAAAGATGGGAAGTGGAAGTGGAGAAAAATCTGTACATTGTTAAACTAACCCTTATCTTCCTAGTTTCTTTTCCACCATTAACTGCCCTAGCCCAAGCCCCTTTGTTTTGTCACGTTTTCATGGTTTACCACTCTGTCCAATTCAGTATATAAACACTCAACTCTAACTCGTCTTTGGGTCTTCATTTCCTTATGAGGGCTCCCATGTCATGTAAAATTTACATTAAATAAATTTGTATGCTTTTCTCCTCTTAATCTTTTGTATGCTTTTCTCCTCTTAATCTTTTTGTTACAAGAGCCCTAGCTAAGAATTTATAAGGATAGAAGGAAAGGTTAGTTTTATTCCCCTCCACTGTGGTGAGCAAACATTTATACAAAGGCTAATTCAAAAAACAAAAATTAATGGGTCTCATTCTTTTCCATTCAAAATAAATATATTTATTAAATTCTGGAAGAAAAAAATTTATATATATTCTACAAATTATATTGCTGACCTTATTAAATAAGTGAAAGTCAATGAGAAAATTGGCAGAGCCTTTTAGGCAATAAAATGTTAAAAAGCCAAGCATGTTTGAGGAGGAATCAGAAATTACATTTTAATCTTTCAACCCTTATATTTGTAAAGTGCCTTAGAGTTCACAAATGATGGCCACATGTCCACTCTCATTTACTATCTGTAACACAGGAGGTCCATATTATTATCATTTCTATTTTTCAGCTAAAGGAACCAAGGTTCAGAGAGGCAAACTGATCTATGTGAGATCATATATCCATTTAGTGGCAAAGCTGTGGAGAGAAATAATTTGTTCTAATATCAAGTTCATACATTGAGAACTATGCTAGGCTACAAGTTTGGCTCCTGTAACAAAGGCCCAAGCAAGAAAGAAGTTTATTCCTTTCTAATTCAGTTGTCTATAAGTGTCTGGGCACAAACAGTCCCAGGCTGATAGAACAGTTCTACAATGTCTAGGACCCAGGCTCCATCTACTTGTTGGTCCTCAGCTCACAGCTTCCATCTCATGGTCTAATGCAATGGTTTCATTCCCATTACCACATCTTAATTCCAGTCAGCAGGAAGGGAAGGATAAAGGGAAGAAGGGCTCCCTGTTTTACTCTAGGAGCACAGTCTGGAAGTTGTATACATCTTTTCTGCTCCCATTCGCCAGAACTTAAAAACACCTAATGGTGAGCAGCCTTGCACTCAACTAAACCAGGGCATTCTGTTAACAAAGGACAATGTGTGAAATGCATATTGGGCAGCAACTAGCAATCTTTGTTATTTTGAGCACTATTGTGTCAAGCACCTATATAGTTAAGATACGGAATAAAGAAAAAAAGAAAATATGGCTACTGCCTGTCAATTTAAGCCAGTCTGAGCTTTTTTCCCTCTCTGGCTAGATTCGTCTCGTCCTCAGCTAGGCAGGACAGTTTGAACCAGGCAATCAATAATGAGAATGATGGTGCCCAAAGATGTCCACATCTCTGAATGTCACCTAATATGGCAAAAGGGACTTTGCAGATGTGATTAAACTACGGATTTTGAAATGGGTAGATTATCCTGAATTATCTGGGTGGGCTCAGTGTAACCACAAGGATCCTCATAAGAGAGAGGCAGGAGATCAAAGTTAGTAAGAGGAGAAGACAGTGTGATGACAGAAGCGGAGATTGTAGTGACGTACCACAAGCCAAGGAATGCTGGCAGTCTTTAGAAGCTGGAAGAGCCATGGAATTGATTCTCCCTGGACCCTCTAGAAGGAATCACACTTGCCAACATCTTGATTTTAGCCCTTTAAGACTCATTTTTAACTTCGAACCTTCAGAAATGTAAGAGAACAAATCTGTATTGTTTTAAGCTCTAAGTTTGTGATAATTTGTTACAACAGGAGTAGGAAACACATACACCAAGTGAATGTGAGCCCAGATACCATTAATTTCCCGTAAGAGCCAGATGCCAGGACTCAACTCTATATATGATAGAACAGCCCTGGCACCACCTGGCTGAAAGGCCCATGTCCAGGTTCCTTACAAATGATGTGGAGTACTTGGGAGCCTTTTCCCACTGAATCATTTTGCTTTGACTTTAGATCATAAGCCTTATTATAAAGCTGGGCAGGCCATACATGTCCTGGCAATCACTGTTCATTCATACTTGGTTTAAACCATCTGTGGAGATTCTGTTCTTTGCATTCTAATCATTTTGTACTAAAAATACAAGGTTCATTATAAAGCTGCGCTGTCTGTGTGTACCTTGTTTTCAGAGATGGGTAGCCCTGTGATTCATTTTCTGGAAAGGAGTAACTCATATATTCTCAAAAAAACTTAGAGAAACTTTGAGGAATGTAGCCGACCAGAAAAATATGACCCACAGTAGGACTAGTTATCAGTGGTACATTGAATCCCTGTTACATTCTTGCTGTTACAGAAACATTCTTGCTGCAGTCCTCCTCCTTCCCACCTGGAGACTGAATGATGAGTCAAGAATGGCCACAGGCTCCATCGGAAACAGAGGTGAATGAATGAGATGTGGCTTGCATATTTCTAATGTGAATTGCTTAGGGCTGAATGGAATCATGCCCTGAATTTGTGCACAGTGCACTGGATAAACACAGCACCTGAACCAAAAAATTGAGAATTAATTTGTCCTTATGGAGAGAAGCCAGAGTCAGATGCTTCATGTAAAAATGCTAGTCAGCTCTTCTTGGTTGGCAACTCTTAGGGAAAGAGAGGATAAGCATATGTCTATAGTAGCAGGTATTTAAGAGGATGATCTTAAATGCAGCAAGGCTGGATTTGGTTCAGGGTGAATAAATTCTAATGACAAATATTTGTATTATGTTTTGGAATGAACAAAGCATCTTTATAGGTATTGATCTCATGTCATTATTGCAATAACTCTGTGATCTTAGTTTCATCCTTCTGGATATAGATGAAGAACCTGAGACTCAAGTAGCTGGTCTGAGTTTTATTTAATGTTGACAAGTGAAGCCCAGACCTGAACTCAAGTCTTCAAACTCTGAGTCTGGGTCCTTTCCACTAAAACATGAGGCCTCTGTAGTGACACTGAATGTGGCTGCATTAGTAAAGGTTGTTTCAGTGCACTCTGAGAGCTGCAGAGTCGCCACAAGATTCAGGGATTAGTTTACCTCTGCATGTGCTTGTCGGGGTAGAGCTAGGGAGTATCTTTGGATAGGTTGTCTTCAGACACGTTATCAATGTGAGGGCATTGCCAACTGTACACAATTTCTCTGTCTTTCCCCTTCGACTCCAGCACATCCATTAGCACACATCAGAGGCTATAGGACTTCCCCAAGAACCTTTGGTGACAGTTGTTTATATGTTCACCAGTGACCCTAGAAGTCAAGTAAATTCCCCAGTGCTGCCGTAACCAGCATGTCCAAGGTTTCCTGTGCTGTTGTTTCTCCCCCCAAGTCTTCTCACTGTTACCTCGTTCTCATCAACTCGGTCTGCAGGGTGCACTGGCCAGCAGCCCTGGCTGAAGGACTCGCCCACTCACCCTATTCTAGGCACTCCAGATTCTCAATAAATATCTGCTGAGGGAATGGATTGAGAGAGATTTATATGAAAGCCTCCAAATTTGATGCTCTGAGTACCTTCACTGAAAGGGAGCCTGGTCATTTCTCATAGTGACTCTTCCCAAATATTTCTGGAACTCTCTTGTGGTCCTTATATCTGCTTGCAAATCCATCTTCATAACTCTTGCTGCCTGCCAGGGCACTACAATCCAGGTGCTCACCTGTAAGCTGGACTCCATATCTGATCTTTGCTTTGCTGGTTTTGAGAGGGAAGTTTACTTCTTCTAGTACTGTCTTGATTCTCAGTTTTTGGCAGCTCAGTTCCTTTTAAAGTGAGAGAATGGGCACATCTTCTTTCTGTGTTATGATCAGCAAGAGGTGTCCATAGGGCTCCAAAGTGTTACTGACCTTCCGTTTCATGTAAAAACTGCCAGAATGACCAGGGTCAAGATGAGCTCCAATATCTGGAGTCATCCATGTTCCATGATGCATAGGTTTTGTTGCTTAAGGTCATCAAGCTGGTATCCTTCCTGAATATGTTGGAAAATAATAAATAGTCTTCACACCTATGCAAAACTTACGTTTGATACCACGAATGGTCTAAGTATGACTGTAACGTAAAGATATATGCAGTTCCAGAGGTGTGGTCAAGAAAATTCTCCCGGATGTTTCCTGGTGCTGTACCCCACAGTCCCTTCATACAGCTGAGATCCTTTGCTGGGTGCTGGTGTTAGATCTTCACACAAGGTAGACACTGGAATGTCGTCTTTCACCCACTCCATGGTTTTCTATGTGGTAGCCTTATATCTCCACGTATGTTGACAGCTCTTCTGTGGACCTAACATCTTATTTTTTATTCTATTTTCCCAGTGTCTGAGCATATAGGAGCTGATCATTAAATACTATCTGACGATTCAGACATTTGCATAGTATAATCAGGAAGCTCTAGCAAATGAACCTGCAGTTGTGTAACCTGTTTTGGCTACATTCACACCCATCATTTAAGGATATTACATACATGAAATTTTTAGCTGTATTAAGCTGGTCAGTTTAATCATGAGCCAGAATGGAAGAGAAAAGAATGCAGCTGAAAATGTATTGTTCATCCACTCTTGGAAAAGGCTAGAATCATGACTGAACATTTTGACTCTCCTTTGCCTTCCTTTCACTACAGGCCCAAGTCTCTTCTTGCTCTTGTTGAAATTTAATTCCATATTTCTCCTGACTATTTCAGATGACAACCAACCTCTACACCCATCCCCATTTTCCCTGACAAATGTCTTCCTGGATTCTAGGAAGGATTCTAAGAAACTTGTTCAGCTTATCTTTCTTTCACACACGCAGCTCTGTTCTCCACACAAGCCAGACCAATTTCACTCACACGGGCACTGAGCTACTCCTCACCCCAAGCTGTCATGTCATCTGCTTTCATCTTTCCATCATCAATCTGTGTCCTTTTTCATTTAAAAATGAACTTTAGAGTTCCCTGGTGGCCTAGAGGTTAGGATTACTTGCTTTCACTGCTGTGACTCGGGTTTGATCTCTGGCCGGTGGACTGAGACCCCACAAGCCACGCGGTGTGGCCAGAAAAAAGCAAAGAAAAAAAGAAAAATGCCTAAAAAAAATAAACTTTATTCTAAAGTATGACATACTTACAGAAAAGTGCACAGATCTTAAATGTAAACTTGGTTGGATTTTCAGAAAGTGAGTACATCCACGTAACCAGCATGTGGGTCAAGCAAGAATATTACCAGCACACATGAATCACTCAAACTAATCATTATTCACCTCTGAGAGTAACCATATCACACCATCCTGACATCCTGCACCATAGATAAATTTTCCTATTTTAAAATTTTATATAAATGGAATCATAAAGTAAGTATTTTGTGTGTCTGGCCTCTTTTGCTCAAAATTATGTTTGTGAGATATATCTGTGTTGTTGTATGCAACAATAACTTGTTCATTCTCATGTTATATAGTATTCCATTGAATATATGTGACAATTCATTTATTCATTCTATTCTATCCATTTGATACTACAATTCATTTATTCATGTTCTCCTCTGAACAGTCATACATGTCTGTTAAACATATGCATTCATGTGTTGGGTATATAACTAAGAGCAGAATTACTGTCTTAAGATTGTCAAAAGAAGACTTGTAGATTTGAAAAAGAAAAGAAGTTTATTTGCAAACGGGTAAAAAGATTCATATTTCAGAAGGCTCATGAAAACTGAAAACCGAGAGGTTATTGGAATGGGAAAAAACCCTCAAGATTTCCAAGTTTGCATTAGCTGATTCATCTTTTCATGGTGGGAAAGTTCAGCTTTCTCACATGATTACCATATCCACAAATGTCATGATCTGTTTTCAGATACGAACATCACAAAAGTCAGAGATGAAGTTGTTTTTGCAAGGCAGGCAAGGCTTATAGGAAATGTTCAAGGTTTTGTTTAATGAGTCCCAGAACTGCACTGGGAGTCCTGTTACATTGACAGTATCTCAGAGTGCAAAATATTTTATCATCTCTGTGTAAGTGACACATACGCTTATTCATTATGTAGCAGGACGAAGGCTTAGCTATGCTTTCACAGGAACGTAATATTCAGCTTCAGGTGATACTGCCAAATAGTTTTTCAGAGTGATTGTACCAATTTACACTTCCACCAAAAGTGTAAATTAATTTCAGTTGCTCTACATTATTACTACTCTAGATATTGCCTGTATTTCAAACTTAGCCACTGCAAGTATCTCATTGCAGATAAGGTGTGCATTCCTCTGCTTTCCTGTGGCCACTTGCTAATCTTTTGTTTAGTGCCATTCAGTCTCACCCATTTTTATGTTGGGTTGTTTGCTTTTAATTGTTACTTTTAGGAGTCCTTTATATTCTGCATATGAATTCTTTGTCTGATATATGTAGTGCAAATAATTTCTCCCACTCTGGCTTGCCTTTTCCTTCCCCTAATAGTGTCTTTTGATGAACAGAAGTTCTTAATTTTAATGTAATCCAATTTATCCTTTTTTTCTTTTATGATTAGTGTTTTTCTGTCCTGTTTAAGAAATCTTTGCCTATTCCAAGGTCATGACATATGCTCCTAAGTTTTCTCCTAAAAGCTTTATTTTTTTTTTACCTTTCACATTTAGATCTACAATCCAACTAGAATTGAATTTTGTTGATGATATGAGATAAAAAGTTCAACATTCATTTGTTTCCAAATGGATATCCAATTGACCCAGCACCATTTATTGAAAAAACTAATTGTCATCCTCTCCCCATTGCACTGTAGTGTCATCTTTGTCAAACATGAGGTGACCCCATGTGTTTGGATCTGTTTCTGAATTGTAGTCTGTTCCATTGGTTCATTGTCTATTTTTGCACCAATACCAATTTACTAGTCATTACTATGTCTGATAGTTTAGATCTTCCAAGTTATGTTCTTCTTCAAGATTGCATTAGCTATTCTAAACCCTTCACATTCTGCATACATTTTAGAATCAGCTTTTCAAATTACACACACACACACACACAGACACACACACACACACACTTACACACACCCTGGCTGTGATAGTTATTGAGATTGCTTTGATTGTATAGATAAATTTTTGAGAATTTTGACATCTTTATACTATTCAGTCTTCTAATCCATCGATATGGTATTTGCCTCCATTCAGGTAGTCTTTAATTGACCTTAATAATGTTTTGTAGTATTTAGTATAGAAGTTTTATTTTTTTTAAATTTTTTTTTCTTTTGCGGCACGCGAGCCTCTCACTGTTGTGGCCTCTCCCGTTGCGGAGCACAGGCTCTGGACGCGCAGGCTCAGCGGCCATGGCTCCTGGGCCCAGCCGCTCCGCGGCATGTGAGATCTTCCCGGACCGGGACACAAACTCGTGTCCCCTGCATCGGCAGGCGGACTCTCAACCACTGCGCCACCAGGGAAGCCCAGTATAGAAGTTTTAAATGTCTTTGTCCGATTTTCTACCAAGCTCTTGATATATTTTATTCTTTTGTAGGTGAATAATTTTTAGTCTTTTACTTTCCATGTTTTTGTTGTTGGTATATAAAAATATAATTGACTTTTGTTTATGTCTGAATGATATATCTTTTTCTATCCTTTTACTTTTATGTTTTCTGTGTCCTTATATTTAAAATGAATCTCTTGTAAGAAATCTATTGTTGTGGTTTTCTTTAAACCCAATCTGACAATCTTTGTGTGTGTGTGTGTGTGTGTGTGTGTGTGTGTGTGTGTGTATAACGGAGTTTTGAATCTCACTTATTTTTGCTTGAATAACGTTTCAGGAGTGTATACATAAATATACATAATTTTGTGATATGACTATAAGTAGCAATGATGATGGTACCTACTCCATAGGGGTTTTGTGAGAAATAAATTACTAATTTTTAAAAACTTATAATAATATTTAGAATATAGTTAACACTCAGTAAACTAGCAGTTGTAACTTTTATTACAGATATTTAATTTTTCCTAAATCTTTGCTATTTCAAATAACGAGCCATGAATATCCCTGTGCTATTTGTTATATCATACTGTTATCGCTACACTATTCCACAGCTCTGTTGTTAAATGTGCATATTTACAGTTTCCATAGATAATGACAAATTTTTTTCTTTCTCCTATAAAATGCATCACTTTTATGAATTAGCCTCGAAAACTTTTATTTGTAGTAAGAACGTCAAAAATTTCTTGGTACTTACATGCAACTCTCTGATTTGTTTGTGTTTAGTAAAACTGATCTGTCATTCATCTACTGAGGACCTATACATATCAGGCACCATAGAAAGGTTGTATCACGTAACTAGTAAATGTTGACCAAGAATCAAGTGTAGTTTGGTTTGAATCCAAAGCCTATAGTCTTAAACACTATGCTATGATTCTTCTAAGAGCAAATCTCTCTTCTCACTTTATTCTTGGAACAAGGGAAAATGGAAAAGTTAAGTGGCCTGCCCAAAGTCACATAAGAGACGGCTTTCTAATTTTTAATTTAAGATTTAATTTTAAATTCTTGTCCACAGTAGCTTTGCCTCTGGCTTTCTTTCTACTTCAAAACCACAGACACAGAGAAAACTCAATAAATGACAACAACCTGACTGACTGACTAATTTCTCTGACCACGCAGGTTCTGCAAGACTATAGCTGTAGATAGCTCACATGTTGGCCTTGAGCAAATACCTTGACATTTCTTGCATCTTTTAGTTTCTTAACAAAAGTGAACAAGTCTGTGCCTGTGTTTGTAAGTTAGAATGAAAAAATAGCATGCATTGCCTATAAATAAATCAGTTCATTAATTGAAAGCACATCACAGCATAACTCTATTGATAGCTGCTACTTCCTTACATAAGTGAGTGTTTGCCTTCCCCTAATCATGATCTAGGCTCTCTTGATAATCCTTCACGTTCACCTTCACTGATAGGATAAAATAAAGTTGGGGTATTGCCCCAGGAGTCTTATCACCGTTCCTTATGGGTTTCTTTATTTTATGTCCAGGTTATCATCTCTTTTGGACATATTGTTCTTCAATAACCTGCTCAGTCAAAAGTCTGAAGTAACTTAATTTGTTAATAACAACAAATATATTCCTCTTTTTCTTTCCCTGAATCAGTAGGGTTTTCCCATTCTTATGACGTAAACCTACTCACCGTCACCAAATGCCATATAACATTTTGAGCTATAGCATTTGCCTCCCAATAAGCTTTTTTAATCAGGTCAGGAGGCATTATGCATCACACACGGAGCTGAAAAATAACGTTCACCAGCTTCACGTAGGCTTGGCTATTCCATTATAAATTCCTGCAATAGAGGAGGATGGTAACAGTAGTATCAAGTCCCAACCATTCTTTACCATCTAGAGAGCACTTCATGTTTCTTGCTTATTTATAATGGTATTTTTAATCGTTGTGTCACTCAAATACAGCAAGTATTGATTTGGTATCTAAAATACTTCATTATTCTGGAATATTTTTTCTATTTCAGAAGCAACCACAAAGGTTGCTAATTTTTCTCTTGAGGAGAAATAGAATGAAAATTCAATAGAAATGATGATTGACACAAGTATGTTACTCCTCCTTTATAGTTTTCCATAAAAAATGGGGAATCATGCCCTTTTTCATCCAACATACTTTTGATAGGTAGAAGTAAAAGTATTTGCTAATCATTAAGAATTGATCTATCACTTTTTAGAAGGAAATGAATGGTTACACTTCCATTAAAAAGCAAAGCTTTATTATTAGAATAACAACTCCATTCAAACTCCCTTGATTCAGGTATTAAACTCATAATTTGATAAAGTGAAAGAACACTGGAATGGAAACTAAATGCCTGAGATCAAGACTCATCTTTTACTGTAACTTGGTGTTGACTTTGGGAAGTTACTCAACCTCTTTCTGCTTTTTGTATCCTCACTTGTAAAATGAAAGTTAAATTACAGAAGTCCCTTCTAGCTGTGAGAGTCCATACCATTATTCATAATAAAGAAGTAATTTCTGTAAAATCTTAGAATTTAGATTTCTATCTTTTAAAAGTTTGATTATTCTATAACCCCAGAAATAAAGTAATTGTATACCGATATCCCACTAACTGTTGCCCTTACCAGAATTAAGAACTGTAACATGTTTTACCAAAGCTACAGCAATTCTACTATGGTGCTTTTTCTTAAAATTTTGCCTTAGGCTAATAAATTATATTTTCCAATTAAACCTTAACAATGTATATATAATTGAGTCATTAAACAGTCACTCAACAAACACAGGTTTAGGTGTTTGTTGAAAAAATTACACCTGTAAAATCAACTTGACCCCAAAACTTAAGTCAAGCATGAATTATCTATCTGTTTATCATCTATTTATCTATCTACTGTGTTGTGCTTGTGTATTCGTTTTGTTGTATTTTAGTGAAGATTATAGACACTTTTGTCGTTTGATTTACCCACCACCTGAGATAAAATTGATTTCATTGTTATTTTCTTCCTGGGTCCATCCTTTCCACTGGGGTAGTAGAAAGAATAGGATCATCAGGGAACCTGAATGCAGTCTCAGCAAGTCACTGCCAAAGGCAATTTGCTAACTTCTAGTCCACCTTACAGGATTATCAGGAGAGAGAATAAATTAAATGAATGCATTTCGTAAATTGTAAAGTGCTAAACAAATGCAAAGTAGCATAATACTAATTGTGAATTCCTCACTTAAGCTATTAACTCATTCACATATACTCAGCAGATATTTTGAGTACCTGCTATATGGCAGGCCCTGTTCTCAGCATTGGCAATCAGCAGTCAAAAAGGCAGACAAGGAAAGTCTGAGAAACTGTCACAGCAGAAAGGAGCCCAAGTAAACATGATGAATAAATGTAATATATTATCCTGGATAGGATTCTGGAACAGAAAAGGACATTAGGTAAAAACTAAGGCAATCTGAATAAATGATAAACTTTAGTTAATAGTAGTATATCAATATTGGTTCATTAATTATAACAAATTTATTATGCTAATATAAGTTGTTCCTAACAGGAGAAGCTGTGTGAGGGAGGGGAGGTGGAGAGGGAGATACATGGGAACTCTCTGTAGTATCTGCTCAGTTTTTCTGTAAACCTAAAATTGTTCTAAAAGCCAAATTCAATTTTTAAAAAAGGCAGACAAGACTCTCATGGAGCAATGGGAAGAAAAACATTAAAAAGTAATAAACAAATGATTTCAGGTGGTCATGACTGTTACCACAAAAATGACATAAGGTGCTGTGACAGTTGAGGGACAGTTATAAATGGACCTCTCTCTGAGGAGTGATTTTCCATCTGAAATCTGGATAAAAAGACAGCCAGCAAGATCACCTAGGGAAGAGTATTCCCTTCCATAGGAACAGCAAATACAATGACTCTAAGGAAAGGACCAACTTCAAATGTTTGAGAAACAGAAATAATCTGTGAGGCTGATGTGTAACGAGCACTGGCAAAGGTGAGGTGAGATAAGTTCAGAGAAGTAGGACTTGCAGTCTCCAGAAAGCCATAGAAGGTTCTAGAATTTTTTTGCGGGGGGGTATTTTTTTTTTTTTTGGCCATGGGCAGCATGTGGGATCTTAGTTCCCCGACCACGGATCAAACCCCTGCCCCCTGCAGTGGGAGTGTGGAGTCTCAACCACTGGACCACCAGGGAAGTCCCCCTGCGCTAGAAGTTTGGAGTAGTATAGACTAAGGAGGTTGTTCACATAAAATGGTGCAGCTACTTCTGTCCTAAAAAGATTTAGAGTAAATCCTGGGGGCCAACTGCTCTGTACAGGTTAATAAAAACTTCATGACACCTACATGCTATTTCCTGAAGTCTTGTTTTGGTGAAACTGGACTTCAAAGGAGAAATCATAACCAACATGTTTTCATCATTAGCTAAAAGCCAGTTTCCTTTGTGCAAGTACCAGAAAAGAGCTTCAAATGTTCTGCCCGTCAGGTTTCTCAGACAGCATTTCTGTTCATGAGAAGGTAAACTACCCAACGTCTAAAGTCGTCACCATTATGTCTACATTCCCCTGGCAGTTTTCTTTCAGTAATAGGTGTCACTAAGAGGTAGCTGGGGAGCTCTAAGACCTACTTGCTTCAAAGGACCCTTGAATCATCCAGTCCATCAACCGCAATTGTGTCCTACTCCCTCCTTCCCCTCACCCTGTCCAGCACAGATTTAAGCCTGTTTTCAAGAAAGGCAGTATAGCAGCAGCCTTTTGTCATTGCCCTTGCCTTGGCTCCCTGCCCTAGCCTAAGAGAAGCAGCACCCCCAAACCCTGCCTTGGCCAGCATGCAGGTGCTTTTCACTTCTTTAAATCAAATTCTGATGATTCAACTTTGTGAAAACAGGCATCAAAGAGAGAGTAGCAAGAACACTGCATTGGGAGTCAAGAGAACAGAGTTCAAGTTTAGAAGCTGCCACTTTCAGAGCCTCAATTCCCTGAGGTGTGCAGTCAGGACAAAAGTCCTTCCCTGCTGTTCTGACAATGTTTGGTGGGAATCAAGTCGCTCTTATCCATGGAAAGTGCTTTGTGAACTTAAGCTGCTATGTATAAATGGAAAGAGTGAGAAATGGAGTAGTTTCAAATTGGTGAGTGTGTTTTAATTGACCATCAGTTACAGGAAGAGCACTGAGGAAGCATGGTAGGGGGGCTGGGTGTGTGAAAAATAAACCCTTTGCCTTTAAAGAGCTAGGAATTATACTAGAGTGGAGGTCCATGCATTCAGGGGCCACTGTACTACACAACTCTAGGGGGTGCCATTTGCATTGTGGTCTAAGCATATATTTGAAAGAATTAAGTGATAATGTATGTTAGCATCAATTAAAGGATAAGCAGTTAAGTACTGTTAGGAGCTCAGTGGCTGGAGACATTGAAAAAAGATGAATAGAAATGATGGGACTTCAGCTATTTGGTAGAAGAGGAAACATACTCATGGGAAAGAGACTAGAGACAAAAGACCTTTCATAAAATTAAGAGTATAAGAATCATTGGGTATGTTTTCATCAAGAGGAAGAGAAAATGATGTGACTTTCTTGCTCTTTTCTTAAATTTCTATTCAAAATATGGGAATAGTTTAGGGACTTAAAATATTGTGGCACCCGCCTTTTCTTTTTCAACTCAAAAACAGCTCTAAGTATCTGTGGGAAAGGCCAGAAGTACAAAGTGCAAACACCTAAAATCTTTGTGTTCGTCTTGTCTTTTTATTGACCTATGATCTGTTCAGTTCTGGTTCTCATCCAATGTTGAAGGGATGACATAAACGTCTTTTGGAACCTTTATATGTGTTCAAACTCAGAACAAGCCTTATGGTTGCTGTTGAGCTAAAGATTCGATATGTCTTAGAACATATTTTTCAGTAGCTGTGGCCACTCAGTTGTGTGTGTGTGCACCTGTGCACAGGCGCATTTGGGGATTTACATCCCACTGTCCATGAAAAGCGTTTTACTCTTCAAAAAGATAAAGACATTTAGGGCTTCTCTAGGCCCAACATTTCTTAATATTACAAAACATTAGAGTTGAATTAAATAATTTAGTTAAATTTTAATTACATTTGTAATTCTCAAAATTATATTTTCTTCTAGGTGTGTTACCTATATCTGAGTAAATAGATGAATGTAAAAGCCGTAAGCATCTCTGTAAAACTCGGTCAGTCGAGATGAATTTTTACTGTGGTCATTTTTTTCTCCCCTTTTATTATATGGCCTTTGATTTAAAAAAAAAATGCCCCCCCCTTTTGTGGTTGATGTTTTATTTTAATATCTGATTTGAAAATAGCAGTGTCCCATATGAATTTTACAGAGAAATCTGCTTTCTTTTATCACAGCTTCTCAGCGTTGATAGATTGGCTGGGAATTTTTCTTTCTTATTTTTTAAACATTTTTTTAAAATTTATTTTATTTATTTACTTTTGGCTGCGTTGGGTCTTCATTGCTGCACATGGGCTTTTCTCTAGTTGCAGGGAGCAGGGGCTACTCTTCGTTGAGGTGGCAGGCTTCTCATTGCGGTGACTTCTCTTGTTGCGGAGCACGGGCTCTAGGCACGCAGGCTTCAGTAGTTGTGGCACGTGGGCTCTAGAGCGCAGGCTCAGTAGCTGTGGCGCACGGGCTTAGTTGCTCCGCGGCCTGTGGGATCTTCCTGGACCAGGGCTCGAACCCGTGTCCCCTGCATTGGCAGGCAGATTCTTAACCACTGCGCCACCAGGGAAGCCCTTCGCTGGGAATTTTTCGTCTGATCATTTTTGTGTTACCCATTAGAGGAGAGGGAGACAATGTGAACCAACATTCTGATGTTTTGAGGATAAAGATTTGGCAGTGGAGTTTTGTCACCGCATCTCTTTTCTCTTCTTCCTTGGAGTTTTCCGCAAAAGCCGAAGCAGTGACCTTATTCAACACCTGCATCTTCAACAACCAGAACAGTATAATTACCTTTCTTGAATATTCTATAGAATTGTCAAACAGCAATTTTCTTTTAGAAGACAGTCTTTTAAATAATGTCGTTTACATACAGAGTTTAATATCTCTTAAGCTAAAAATCTAATTACAAGAATCTGAAATTTACTGCATGTTTATAATTTGCTCTTTATAAAATTACTAAATCAGGGCACCTTTAACATACATTCTGAAGCAGAAAAAATACATTTAGTGAGACAAAATTAAATATTTTGGAATTTCTTGAACATATGTTAATTTCTATTAATACTACCATATTAACACTATTTGGTATTTTATTGCATTTCTCTTGATTCATGCTGTTTGTGGAGAGAGGTGGCTCACAGTGACATGATTTATCAAGACCATCTGATGTCATCATTTCCTCTTTGCAAATGAAAAGTCCCAATATTTTAAAAAGGACTGCCATTGTACCTATGTATAGATGGCATATTCAAACAAGCTGAGACAGTTCTTCCAATGGACATACTAGATAGTAATGCCAATAATAAATAATAAGATTAGGATTTAGGTAGTGTACTGCCATTTGATAAAGCAGCTCCTGCCCAGGATGTATAAACACTTATCATTTTTGTCATCCTGATTTGATAATTTTTGAAGTGCAAATGGGATTGTCAACCATTGGCAGCAGTGGTACTTCAGAATTCTACTACAAGGTGAATGTTAAAGTGGAAAATTTAACATATCACCACATTATTTCATTCTGGTACAAGCTCTAAATTAATGTTATGAAATGTTATGAGCATACCAATAAAACTACCGCTTACAAAAAGTAAAGAGTATCTTTTATAATCTCCAAATTGTCACTCTGGCAATTCCTCTGTTGCCCCACGTTATTCTCAGAATGTCTAGTCTGCTACATTTTCCTTCTGTGCTTCTGTTCAGGATTTCTGTTCTCTATGCCAGTTTGTGTCCAGGATTCTGCAAATCTTTTGTATCTTTTTCTAAGCATGTTCTCTAGGACAAAGCTATTCATCCTGAAGTCTAATGTACAACCTTCCCAGGCTCTTCCTCAAAAGCACACTCTACCATTCTAAACACACACACACACACACACACACACACACACACACTTAAAAAAGAATTTTAATAGAGTCTCACATTGCATTGTTTTGAATTTCCATCAACTGTCTAAACTAGTTCATACCATTACATTCTATAGAAATGTAACTGTCATGTAAAATAATTTTTATACTGTTTGTATCTTGGTCATATACAATATGATTTTTGTGCCTGAAATCTTAAGTATGCCAGTAGGAAGAATCGCAAAGTCTGAAATGCTGGAAATGTATTCTTTATGCTGTGATAGTTTAAATCTTGACATTTCCTGTTAGGAAAATAACATTTGAAAAAGGAAATGATACTCAAAATATTCCACCTATTCATGAACAATTCTCAATAGCCATGTTTTATTCCATAAAACATGTTGCAATCCTGATTTCTCTCCTGTATTTCTAGGTCCTTTATAAAATATGCACGTATGATGCTAGATATGTGTGTACGTAGGTTGTGTATACTTCACATGCAGACACCAGAAAGCAAAAACAGCGTTTTCATTCAACTTATATATGAACATAATGTCACTAAACAACAAGCGATTCTCTCATTTTTTCACTTTGCCTTCCAAGCCACTGCTTTATATTTTATAGGGTTTCTCCCATACTATCTTAACTGGATTAGGGAGTAAGGCCAAGTTTTCTCTATTACAAAATTCTCATTTAATCCTTATCCACACTTAATTTATCAAATTAAATCGGACAAGATTGATGCCAGGGCTTTTCAAGCTGGACATCGTGTGTAAAATCGGCAGACAAGGGTTTGTAAAGGGTGCCCACCATGACTTGTCATAGCATCTTGCCTCAGACTCAGCTGCCCTCGCGTCGATCCAGGCGGGGTCAGGATGCTTCTTGATGTTACACTGTGGGCTCTGCGGGGAAACAGAGCAGCTACACAGCCTCCAGCAGAGTTACTTATTACACCCTCGGCCCCCTTCACCTGCCCCAGCCATTCAAAATAACATCACACCATAAAATATTCATGAACCGCGCAATGCTGCAGCCAGGGCTCGCTACTGCAGGTGGCTGTTACATCAGTAATTGCCCAATACTTCCCTCCACAGCGTAAAATTGTTTTCATTATGTGTCATGAACACAGAGCCAAGCAAAGCCCTCTTGAGTGGTTTCCCAAGGGCTGGAGGGAGGTGGTACTTAAACAGGCGCTTTTTGGCTTAGATTTCAAAAAAAAAAAAAAAAAAAAAAGAAGCCAGTGAAAGCTCATCATTAACTCTCCTTCGAGGTGCAACAAAAAGCAGAAGCTCATGCAAAACTCCTATAAAGATTATCCTAAATGTCTCAGTTACTAGGAAGAGCTTTAGGGGCTTTAGCAGGACTTAGGATACTTCAAGCTGCTTCAGCAGAGAAGAGAATAACTTTCCACCTGACTGAAGTTCCCATGGAGTGCGGAGCTGGGGGATAAGCAGGTTTCAGCAATAAACTCCTGCATTGTGAGGCAATAATGCCCAGCCAGGTCCCCCCATTTTGATTCAAGGGTGTCTTTTTCTTTCCCCCCTGTGGAGGACTAATCACAGCTCCACTTTGTTTAATTGCAGCAAAGAGAGAAATGTGTTTAAGAAGTCATTCTGGACCCCTTTAAGTGAATGCTGGGGTTCTTCAAGGACAACAAACAGGATGCATAATAAATAAGATTTAATTTTCAGATCAAAATAGGCCAAGTTAAAGATTTTTAGTGACGGCTCTAGGAGAGATGCTGCCGAAAAGAGAACAGAAAGTGGGGAAAAAAAAGATGGGGGGAGCAACAAGTGGGATTAAAGTCTTGGTTTTTATGTAGCACAAGCTGCTTCTGCATGGGGGGAGGGTCCTTACAGGAATAGAATCTTTACAGAATTGGGAGCTACTAGCTTTCCCTAGCATTGTGATTCTGATTTAGAAAGAAGGAAGGAAAGAAGGAAAGAAAGGAGAGAAAGAGAGAAAGGGGAAGGAAGGGAGGGAGGGAGGGAGGAAGGAAGGAAGGAAAGAAGGAAGGAAGGGGGAAAGGGAAGAAAGAAAGAGGAAGGAAAGATTCTTCTTATAAACGTCATCAAACCTTGATATTTGACAGAGAATGGCCTGCCCTCATTTTCCTGCTCTGGCCTAGCAAAGTCGGGTGCAGTGTGTCCCTTGAGATGGCCCCAGGGTCATGAACTCCCTGGGGGTGGGGTTGGGAGGAAAAGCATTTATCCATCACATGCTTGCTTTCTGAGTCTGACACAACTAAACCACAGACCAAATGATTGGGAAGCACCCTTTTTCATTAATTTAAAGTCTATTTATTTCTTCCCATTCTGGGCTTCAGAACCTCTTCCTGAAGGAAAGCTAACTATATCCCTCTTGTAAGATGTGCATTAGTTGACCTATATCACTGTCGTTAGAAACTGTTTACCATGGATGAGATGACAAAATCATCCAGTTATGCAGCTATCTGAAATGGTCTTATCAAACTTGAAAATGTGTAATAGGAATTCCCCATGTTCAGATGGCCTATACATTTCTGATTTGTCTTTTTTTTCCCCTCAAAGGAGGGGAACTTTCATCAACTCATCTAGAGAGAGATTTTAAATCTTCAAAAAAAATTTTATGGCACACTTTTGGTAGTATTTTCTTTTACTAACACAGTATCCATTGATAACAAATCGACCATAGATAACTGTCAGTGTCATAAATTGAAGAAGGCGATGGGCATAAAACCTCTCATGAGCATCTGCTGCAGGGGGTTTTCCTCTGGGTTAAATGCAAGATGTGAGGTTATTTAGCATCTTGCAAAAACAATATAGAGAGAGAGTGTGTGTGTGTGTGTGTGTGTGCGCGCGCGCGCAGGCGCGCATGTGCACACCCACCATATACATATGTATCATGAATGATGGATTTCCTTTGCATCTGGTAACTACTGACTTTTTTTTCCTGAATACAGCAAATGACTGTTTCAAAATGAAAACCCACTATGTGTTTGAATGTTGTATTATGCCTAGTCCTTTTTTGAGTGAAAGGCGGCTTTTAAAAGTTAGGTATATCATTGCCAAAAAGGGGCTAAATAGTATTGTCAGCATTTTGAGAAGGAATAGGTCCTTTTTCCCCTTCCTTCTCAAACTCCTTTCTGGACAGCTGTTAGTGACTTAGCGAACTTTTCATATGGATATGTATGTTAATGGCAGGCAATGAACTGGAGATGAAGAGGCCCAAACACAGGCCCAGCTCTTCAGTACACATCAAAAGCCTTTACAAAAGGAGCAGTAAAAGAGGCAGCGATGGCGGAGCCTTCACTTTTGTACCCTGAATTAGTTCTGCAAGCAATGAAACTGATCTTTTCTCCTTGCCAGAAAAGTCTGCTGATTTTTGTGAGTGCTCATTAGCACAAGAGGCATTTGTGAAGATAATTGACTGACGCTGATACTGCTGGCTGTCACAACAGTGCCAGCCAGCAGTGTATGTGCATTTTAATAGTTGTATTTTTTTTCTTCCTTAGACTTCGTGGTTTTTAAAAGATACCTGTCTTCCAAAGGTTTACACTCTTATCTGAAGCAGATTTTTAAAATCTTTCCTTTGAAAACCGACAGCCAAGCTTACTTTAATACATGTTGTGTCTTTGCGCAGTACCTGCTGTTTACACGTATGCATGATTTAAAAGGTCTCAGCTCTTAAACGCATGCAACTGGACAGAAATTATGCAGAAGGAGACCCAAAGTATTTGATCAGATGAACATTCAGGCAATGGTGTATACCATACGATTCCTGGAATACAAACTGTCATTCTGGAGGAATAATGAGTGAAATGATATTCCATTATCATCATAAGCAACCACAATGATTTAATAAATTTTGAAACTTTTTATGATTTCCGCTTTGGAGACATGTTCTCAAAATTAGAAAATTTCGGGCTTCCCTGGTGGCGCAGTGGTTGAGAGTCCGCCTGCCGATGCAGGAGACACGGGTTCGTGCCCCGGTCCGGGAAGATCCCACGTGCCGCGGAACGGCTGGGCCCGTGAGCCATGGCTGCTGAGCCTGCGCGTCCGCAGCCTGTGCTCCACAATGGGAGAGGCCACAACAGTGAGAGGCCTGCGTACTGAAAAAAAAAAAAAAAAAAAAAAAAAAAAATTAGAAAATTTCAAAAGAAGATATGGGGGCAGTGGAAGTGTTCTTGGAAATCCTAACTTGCACCGTTTTGACATGAGGCTCTCTTCTGTCAATGGTACCAGCCAGAATGGACTTCAAGGTATAAAAGTGTAGATTTCAGGGGACAGTTGAGTCTATGTGCTCACGGTGTCAAGGAAGTCAACATCAGACATGATGTGAACGTTCCTTTTCACTGAGTTCTTGATGACAATTCACAACATATGGTAGAAACCTGTATTACTTGGTTGACATATGCCTTTCTCTTTTCTGAAGGATCTTCTAAGACATTTACTTTAATTATACATTTATCTGTTCTTTGTATAGAACACGTCTGGGAAGTTGTGTGTCATTGCATCAAAACACAGATTTTGCCATGTGTGTTGTTCCAAATGAATAGTATATCACAGTGATATGCTAAGTCTTCTGTAGTATATACATATATTAAGCTGCTGAAGGACTTTGTACATTGAATATTCTCAAAATACCATTTTTCTAAAGCACTTCAGAATCCTGCCTAGTTGTAACATTTCACGTAGAGAATGTTATCTTTGAGAGAGAAATAAGTTATTTTCTCAAGTTAAGGGTGACAGAATGAGTTGAGTGAATGCAAGAGTCACTTCTGCACTATCACCACTTTAGAATGAAAATGAGTTGGCTATTTTACCCTCTGGAATATATGTTCCTAGAAGCTCAGCTCACTGATATGCCAGGTTGCTCTGAAAGGGCTCCAGGGAGGGTAAGCATGTTGGTCATTTTGCTGAACTTGCTTACGAATCTGCTCTTGATTTCTCAAAATATAGCTGTTGTGTCAACATCTTCTGAAAACTTAACCATTGAATCCTTGATGTTTCACCTTAGTGGGGTTGTATATGTTTACATCACAGACAGATACCAAGTTAAAGCATATCAGGGAAAGAATCAAAATTCTCTTGGCATTCTTTTCTGCCATTTGGCTTTCCTTGCATGATAATCTGATAAGCAGGAAGCTGGCCATCTTTCCAAAGGTGAAGGGTCGGGTGTACTATGATGGGGTGTGTTTGGGGGTTGAGACTCTTCCATTGCTGTGCTAATGAATGCAAAGAGGAGATTTGAATGACACATGGACATTTTCTTTAGCAAACTATCACATAAAATCATATTTGAGGGCTTCCCTGGTGGCGCAGTGGTTAAGAATCTGCCTGCCAATGCAGGGGACACGGGTTCGAGCCCTGGAATAGGAAGATCCCACATGCCGCAGAGCAACTAAGCCTGTGTGCCACAACTACTGAGCCTGTGCTCTAGAGCCCGCGCAAGCCACAACTACCAAGCCCGCATGCCACAACTACTGAAGCCTGCACGCCTAGAGCCTGCGCACCACAATGAAGAGCAGCTCCTGCGCCTCGCAACTAGAGAAAGCCTGCGCACAGCATCGAAGACCCAACACAGACAAAAAAAAAAAATCATATTTGAGAAAAAGGTGCTCAGAGAAAAATAATCCACATGTGATGCAGAGGAAAAGCACTGTGTCCAAAAACAGATAGGAAATAGAAAAAACAGATAAAGAAGAAAAAGAAGAAAATACCCACTTCGTAGGTCCTTATGCTTCCCTCTTCAGAGATAATTAAACTCGTATGGGGAAGCGTAATGGGTATAATGTCTTTAATGATTATTAACTCTTTCAAATGCCAATACTCTGGTTTCTCTTGGGATCCCATAAATCTTTCACCTTTTACAAATGTCAAATGTTGCAACAAGAAACAGAATTGCAGTTAAAACCCACGTAGCATGAATGTTGCCTAGTCATTGGTGGAAACCATCTTTTTTTTTTTTTGCGGTACGCGGACCTCTCACCGTTGTGGCCTCTCCTGTTGCAGAGCACAGGCTCCGGACGCGCAGGCTCAGTGGCCATGGCTCACGGGCCCATCCGCTCCGCAGCATGTGGGATCTTCCTGGACCGGGGCACGAACCTGTGTCCCCTGCATCGGCAGGCGGACTCTCAACCACTGTGCCACCAGGGAAGCCCTGGAAACCATTTTTGTACAAACGTATTTTAGACCCATGAGATCCAGTGTCTATAATGAAATCATTTATGTTGGAGAAACATGATGAAGGTTTGTAATCTTTCTAATATGAATGATATAACTTTCACCACCAATTTTCTAAATGAGTTTTTCATTATCATCTACTTCTTTAAGTATTTTATTCATTTAATAGATAGGAATGCATATATAATAGAATACCTTTGTATATTTTTAAATGAAGGAAGAAGAGACCAGCCAATTAAGAGAAGTCAAATATGGAGGAGATTACTAATATGATCATTAGAACACATTTGCTGATAGATGAAAAATGGGAGAGAGTCCTTAAAAATGGCCAAGTAAACAGTGTATCTGAATATATATATATATATAGTTTTTAAAATATTTATTTATTTATTTATGGCTGTGCCAGGTCCTGGTTGTGGCACACGGGATCTTTGTTGCAGCATGTGGTCTTCTTAGCTGTGGCAGGCGAGCTCTTAGTTGCAGCTTGCAGGATCTACTTCCCCGACCAGGGATCGAACCCTGGCCCCCTGCATTGGGAGCATGGAGTCTTACCCACTGGACCACGAGGGAAGTCTCTGACTATATTTTTAAGCAGTGAATATATTCTGGGAAAGATGTATGTTTGGTGAATTCACATAATCCAAATCATAACATAAATACACAAAGAGAACTTACTATGTAATGTAGGATTTGCAAACCCCCAGCCTAGGAGAGTAGAACAGCAACATAAGTGAAAAAGGCGTGTTAAAAGCTACAGCCTCTCCTAATTCACTGAGGAATAGAGAACCCAATAGTACAAGATTTTCTGATTTTTCGAGAAGAGTCAGAAATCTGGATTAATTTTATGTGAAGTTACTTGATTTTAAACTCTTGGCAACTAATTTTAAAACATACATGTAAAACATACCTATGGGGGTGAATTCTGCCTACAGCCATATAGTTTGCAGCTTCTGATTTAAAGAAGTGTTAGATATGAAATTTTTTTCATGTAAATAAAATTCTATAATGGAAATAAATATACCTCCTTTTAAAATTTTTTAGTATATATTTTATAAATAAATATTTTTTACAAAGGAGTATTTCTGCACCAGTGATGCAGTGTTCTCATGTTCCACTGGGTGCTATGTGCCTATTTAAACACTTTCATGGTGCTCACAGAGACCATGAACAATAAATGTTGATGCAGAATTCAAGTAGAATATGGCAGAGATGATGTTTTAGACACAAATCATTAGTATTTACTCCATCATTTCACAATGTTTGAATCCAAATGATTGGAATATAAAAAGGCCTTGTGATCAGTTATTTAATTTTCCAAACTGTAGTCCACAAAGTATACAGTTCCCTACCACTAGCAAGCTACAGATGGATATGTCACAATCCCTTTCCTCAACACATTGACAAACCTCTGATAAGCATGTGTGTACACATGTGGGATGTGTGTGTGTGTAAGTATTGTACCATCTTGCTATTCACAGCATGGTCCCTGGGAGCTTGTTAGAAACGCAATGTCCCAGGACCCACCCGAGACCTACTGAACCAGAACCTGCCACTTAGCAAGATCCCTAGGTGGTGTGTATGCACAATGAAGACTGACAAGCCTTGCTATAGCAAAAATTGTAACAAAGAGCTAACCACTGAAGAGAGGTCGCTACCAGCTGTGGGGCCTCAAGAAGATGTCAAGAGAAAGTTGACCTTCAGTTAAAAAATGAAAGCTGACAAAGGCCAGAGAAATGCCCTCTCTTATGTGGATTCACATAGCAGCGAGGACATTTGACTTACAGGTGCCCTCAACTCCAAATCTGGCCACCCAGGAACCCTTCCACCCAGGTTCAGCCACCTGCCAGGAACCCTTCCATTGAGCCTAGCCCTTTCTCCTGTCAGTGGTATGGTGTCAGTGCATCAGCACAGGCAATGATGGTGTAGTTTTTCACTCCCAAAAAAGGATTTGGTCAGCTGACGTAGTTGGCCTGTTGATAGCATCATTAAATATTTTTAAATGCCACTGAGTGAATAGTATTTATCAAGCTTACAGACTCATAAGTATATTCCAGAGCTGTAAAATTTTTCAGTAGTGTTAAAATGGATCTGATTGAAATCATAAACTTTAGAATATATTTAAGAGATTATCTATACCAGTGACCTTCTAACTTATTTCTCTCTCTCTCTTGCTCTCTTTGTGTGTTTGTATATATACATATATAGATCTTCCTCGACTTATGATGGGTTATGTCCTAATAAACCCATCCTAAGTTGAAAATATCCTGTCTAAAATGCATTTAATACACCTAACCTACCAAGCATCATAGCTTAGCCCAGCCTGCCTTAAACATGCTCAGAACACTTCCATGCAGCCTACAGTTGTACAAAATCATGTAACACGAAGCCCATTTTACAATAAAGTGTTAAATATGTCATGTAACCCACTGAATACTGTACTGAAAGTGAAAAACAGAATGGTTGTGTGGGTACAGAATGGTTTTAAGTGTACTGGCTGTTTACCCTCATGATCACATGGCCGACTGGGAGCTGAGGCTCACTGCTGCTGTCCAGCATCGTGGGAGAGTACAGTACTGCATAGTGCTAGCTCGGGAAAAGGTCAGAATTCAAAGTTCAGTTTCTAATAAATGTGTATCACTTTTGCACCATAGTAAATTTGCAGAATCCTAAGCTGAATCGTCAGAAGTCAGAGACCCTCTATAATATATATTTTATATGATATATATGTATAAATATCATACTAGAATATAAGTTCCACCTTGACAAGAGCTTTTGTCTGTTTTGTTTACCTGATTTTGATGTCCATCAAATAGACATTGAATATTTGTTGAATGTAACTATTTTTTTTCCCCACTAAGTAACATGGATCCTTCTTGTGTGTGGAGTACTCTCTTTTCTAACCTGTTTCATTTCATTAGAAAACAGTGATAGTGGCCTATGAAAGGTCACAAGCTGCAGTTTGCACGTACAGCTGGGCTCTACCGCCGTGTGCCGTGGATGTCCTAAGGGAAGGAAGGGGACCTGCAGCTAGAGGAGCTCGGTTTTATCTGCTGGAGTTCCCTGTAAGATCTCACCAGAAAAAAAGATTCCAATATTGAAAAAGAAGAGGCCTGAAAACTACTACTCACGGTCAACTTCCAAGTTGAATGAAACACTAAATTAATGCATTGTCTTGTTTTTCGCATGAAGCTAGGGAAGGGCTGAGAAGGTAAGGGGCATACCTCAGGTTTCACAAAGAGTTCCCGAGGCATGGCCAGAACAAGTCCTTCCATCTTTCCACTACTGAATAAGTTGAGATTGTGAAACCCTGGAGAGCTGTGAATTAGGTACACACCAACAAAAGCAGAGGCTTCACCATACCACCCCGCCTCCACATTTGTGTCCCATTGGAGTCTGTGGTTTGTCATTTTCAGCCGATACCCTTCTTTTGGGACAGAGTGGAGTTGTGTTAATTAGAATTATTGCTCAAATGTGTATCCTTAGTATGCCTTTAAAAATTTATCTACTGACATTTGTAAATCCTCAGTAGAAGTATAAGTTAGTATCTTTTTATCTTTAGGGGCAAAAACACAAACAAACCCACATTTAAATATTTTCAGATTATTATCAGAGATAGTGAATGGCCTAGCTAGACATTTTGCATCTGAATAAAAATATCAGAAAAGTCCCGTACTGCTTAGCTTTAGTTATTTTCTCAATAAGCCAATCAACATTCCTTTGTACCACCTGTATAGAAAATTACAATATTTTTTCAAGGAGAAAAACAAGTGTGCTGATTGATACCATCTCCTTATCTTGTCTCTTTCTTGCTTTCTCAATCGCAGAAATAATATCCGGTGACAAGGGGAAAAGTAGAATAGCATTTTTAGTAAGAAAGTAATGAATTATGAGTTTTGATTCTTAAAAGAATTTGGTCAGCGTATGGCTTGGACATATCTGGCTTGTTCTTCCTTAAGATCTAGCCCTTTGCCTAGAGTATGCTTTTCCCAGATCTTCCCATGGTTTCTCATCATTCAGGTCTTACCTCCAATGGCACCTTTACTTGGAGATGCCTGTCCTGAGCACTCCCTGGAGGTAGCTCTTTCTCACCATTACCAGTCCCTGATCAGTGTCTTCTCCAGGCTCCTGGTTCAAGCAGGCATTGCTCATCTCACTCCCCCAGTAGACTAGAAGCTGCACAAGGGTAGCTTTCTCTACCTCAGTGCCTGAAATGTGTCTGGCATACAGCATGTGCTCAATAATATTTGGAATGAATGAATGAATGAATTTATGTAAGTTTTATGGCATATTGAGGTTTCTGATAATGTTCTGCAGGTCAAATTTGTTAAATTAGCAGCACTCTTAAACAGTATTAGCGCCTATGCAGGGGGGCCCACCCTTATAAGTGTCTTCTCTTCTCAAACACCACTTCTAGATCAGTTGCTTAAGACTCAGAATGAATTTTCCCATGGAGACACTGCTTTCAAGGTGGTTCCTGGGCAACTGTCATAGTCTCGTTACCGAGAATGTACAGAATTATCACTGACAGCAGTCTTGAGCCACAAGTCCTGACCTGAGTCCAGGTCACTGAGTTTGAGTTGTTTTAGGGCCAAAGAAGCAGCTCTGAGGTCTGAACCCAAGTTCCCATGACCCTTAACTTAATCAGGTTTTAAGGCTCTCTGAGCTTCAGAAGAAATAAAGGCACGGAGAGAGGGGAACTGGGGGCCGGTTGGAGATTTGGGGGCTGAATGAGTAGCAGGGGAGAAGACTGCCAGCATCAGAGGAATAAAGAGCAGGGGCAATCTTGCAGAGGTTTGGGCTGAATTGGAATTCTGGTTGCTCCCCTGTTGGGGATGATAATGGGACAGGGTGCCAGGAGAAGGCTGCAGGGAGGGCCAGCATCAGGAGAGGGAGGGCTCCACAATTATGAACAGTCATGTCTTCAGCATTTTCCAGGTATTTTGCATATGCGACTTCATTTAATTCTCAAAACAATGGTTTTAGACAGTTGTATTTTCATCCATTTTGCCAACAGGAAAGCTGGAGATCAGAGAATTTAAGTAACACACCCAGAGTTGCCAGTCAATGATAGACCTGGGTTTGAAACCAGATCCCTTAGGACTGCAAAACCTGTTCTCATAACCATTCCATGACTCACTCTCTCCTGTTAAAAGAGTGCGGTGGATAGAATTAGAGGCAAAAAACAGCAGTATAGCAAAGTTTTATTGATTTGGGAGCCAGTTAGATGTGTCCTGTTCTTTCAATTTTAATTGTTGTCTCTTGGGTTGACTTTTTTCCCCCCAGTTTTATTAAGGTATAATTGACAAAAATTGTGTATATTTAAGGTGTACCATGTGATAATTTGATATATATATATATATAAATCATTAAATGATTACCACAATCAAGCTAATTAATACATCCATCACTTTATCCATCACCATTTGTATGTGTATATGTGTGTTGTGAGAACACTGAAGATCTACTTTCTTAGCAATTTCAAGTATACATTACAGTTTTATTAACTATAGTCATCATGCTATACATTAGATCCTCAGAACTTATTTATCTTAAAACAAAAAATTTGTACCCTTAGACCCACGTCTCCCTAGTTCCTCCACCCCTCAGTCTTTGGCAACCACTGTTCTACTCTCTGCTTCTACGAGTTCTACTTTTTCAGATTTTACATATAAGTGAGATTGTCTTTCTGTGTCTGGTTTATTTTATGTAGCATAATGTCCTCCAACTTCATCTATGTAGTTGCAAATGGCAGAATTTCCTTCTTTTATGGCTAAATAATATTTCCTTGTGTGTGTGTGTGTGTGTGTGTGTGTGTGTGTGTGTGTGTGTATATAAAATGTATATTTTTTTAATCTGTTCATTCATTGACAGACATTCAGGTGTGTCCATATCTTGGCTGTTGTGAATAATGCTGCAATGAACATGGGAATGCAGATATCTTTGAGATACTGATTTCATTTCTTTTGGCTATATACCCAAAGTGTGATTGCTGGATCATATGGTAGTTTTATTTTTAATTTTTTGAGGAACCTCCCGTACTGTTTTCTATAAGTGGGCCTGTACCAGTTTGCATTCCCATCGACAGTGTACATGTGTTCTGTTTTCTCCAAACCCCCCACCAACACTTGTTCTCTCTTGCCTTTTTGATAAAAGCCTCCTGGCTAGTCTTTTTAAAAACAAATTTTCTATTTCCTTTTCATTTTCTTGTTCTCTCACACATTCATATCTTGTACATATATCCAGGTTTGAGAAAGGTGGGATGGAAATGTGTATCTGCCGGGACAGAGAGGGAAATTGGATCGGTGTTTGTCATCCCTCTTTTCCGCTGTTCCTGTTGCTCCTGGAAGAAGCTGTTTTTTACTCTTGGGTTTATTTAGGCCTTGTCCTTGATGTAGATGACACCCTGGAGGAATTTCCAAGCACAGTCGAAAGGATACTCACGGGCCTCATTTCAATCCAATAAATAACTCCACATCTTTCACAAAGAACAACTGTGAAAGATACAGCGGGCCTTGCAAAAATGAACAAGTCATGTTTCCTTTTCCTGAAAGCTTTACAGTCTTATAGAAGATGCAGAAATATTCATACCTGAGCTACAATAAGTGTGAAAAATGGTAGAGTTCAGTAGAGGGAAATTTCACTTTTTTTTAGTAATTAAAAAAGCAATGCAAATTTGTTGGCAACACTCAAAATCCAAAATATTAAAAAATTAAATACCCTTTATCCTATCCCATTATCGTCTTTCACGATAAACCCCATTATTCATTTTAATGTCTATTTTTAAATTTTTCTAAACATTTACAAACATGCTCATATACACTTAAATAGCCTTTCTCTCTCTTCCTTCTTTCCTTCCTTCCATAAAAATGAGTTTATACTCAATATTCTGCAGTTTCCTTTTTACTTCTGCCATATTTATATGCTGACATTCTTTTCTTGACACTATACAACAATCTACTTAGTTCTTTCTATTGGTTGTAAATATTCTAATACATAGCTGCAACATAATTTGTTCAGATATTTCTCTCTCGAGCATTTCCATCGTTTCTATTTTTTGCAAGTACTAACAGTGCTTCAGTGAACATCCATGGACATTCCTTTATGCACAAGTGTATTTTTGTGGATAGAGTTTTGAAGTGAAATTGCTGTTAGTTATGGCATTTTGAAAGGTTTTGTTAGAGTCTGGCAAACTGCCCTCTATAAAAGGCCATGAAAGTTTACAGAACAAGTAAACGTGGTTGGGAGGAATCAGAGGAAAGTTTATTTGATATGGTCCTTGAGGGATGAGTGGGATTTCCATAGGCAGAGTTGGGGAAAGGAAGGGTGGATAGAGGAACTGGGTGAGGAAGAGGAACAGAGGCAGGAAGCCCACAGCTGACTCTTACAAAGGGGGTATGACCATTGAGTGGAGGTTAAGGTGTAGGGATAGGTAGAAGGAGATAAGGCTGGAAAGCATGTTTAGGTCATGAGTCTAAATTATTTTCCAGACTATGGGGAAAACATTGGGACTTTTTGTTGTAGTTGGTGTCATAATTAGATCAAATTTGCCTTTATTCAGGGGGCACAGAGACACCATGGGCATTAGTCACTTTTCTCCTGTCTGGAACCATCATATTGATTTTTAAATGTTGCTCTTTTATTCTATTTTTAATTTCTGTTAACCAGCTAAAACAAAACTCAGGACTTTTTTTTTTTTTTAGATGTTGGGGGTAGGAGTTTATTAATTAATTTATTTATTTTTGCTGTGTTGGGTCTTCGTTTCTGTGCGAGGGCTTTCTCTAGTTGTGGCAAGCGGGGGCCGCTGTTCATCACGGTGCGCGGGCCTCTCACTATCGCGGCCTCTCGTTGCGGAGCACAGGCTCCAGACGCGCAGGCTCAGTAGTTGTGGCTCATGGGCCTAGTTGCTCCGTGGCATATGGGATCCTCCCAGACCAGGGCTCGAACCCGTGTCCCCTGCATTAGCAGGCAGATTCTCAACCACTGTGCCACCAGGGAAGCCCCAGGACTTTTTTATTACCTAGAAAGTATAGGACCAATGTGCCCTTTTGTATCAGCAAAAGTTAAAACAACTTTACTTCCTTTCTTTTTGTTATATTAACCAAATTTCTGAAGAATATGGATTTCTCCTCTGGCTATTTATCTATGGAGGCAAAGAGAGTTTCTGAAACAAAGCCTTATTAGTCTTACTATATTTAGGATTAAATCAGTGTATTTTTATATAGTGGGGTGAACTGGATTGGCGCAAATCCCCTAGATGTTGAAATCACTTGTTTGTTCTTGTTGTAGCTCTTAGACAAGAGAGAAAGGGGGTTTAATACCTAGAGATTAGCATCCCAACATGCAACTCCTTTGGCATTTGCTAAGCAGTACACATACTGAGATCCTTCAATGATGTTTCTGCTATAAGGTGTTCTAAGCACCAATAAGCTTTCTCTAAACACTTCAAAAAATAAGAGAGTCTGGGAACATAGTTCATATCCAAATAGCTGACATAATTTGGAGAAATCTTAAGGACAATTTCTCTCAGTTACATTTAACTGGATTTATGTTCTTTTGCCTATGAGAACTTCTGATGGAAATACGGATGGGGTAGAGCTGGAAAATTATCACTGTAATAGCCATGAGAGTTGGGGGGATGGTAGGATTTGACATTTTTTACCATGACTTAACTGAGCACCCACAGATAGCATTATTACATTTCTATTTAATGATAGTTATTTATATAACACAGCAATTGTCATATTAGATAGGAAACTTCTTGTGTGAAGACTGTGTGTAGGATTCATTTTTGTGCCTCCCAAACAACCTGGCACTGTGTCTTGCATATTGGAGAAACCCAATAAACATTTGTTGAATGGTTGATTGAATGGTTAAGCCAGTGAATGGAATCAAAACTACATTGTTATTCTCATCTATTCCATCAGCTCACGTGCTATCACATTCATTTCCTCTTTAGGATAATTTCCTTCGTGGCAAATGGAAGAGGCTAAAACGTGGCTATGAGATAGGCACAGTGTTCTAAGAGCTGGGCTCTTCTGTTCTGTTGTTGCTGTTGTTGTTTTGGTTTAACAAGCACACTGTACCTTAATGAGATGCATGCCAGGGTATTTACCTCTAATGTTTTGGAAAACAATGTACCTGATATTGCAGTCACTGTTTATGTAAATATATGCATGCAAATTTAGAAAAGTATAACTTCATTAAATCTATTTTATCACAATCCAATGATTGAGGTAATAAAGGGGCAAAGAAAGATAATGCTGAATTTTAATGGCTAAAACCTGTGAGTAGAGCATTATCTTGCTGCTGGTATTGTGAGGACCAGTAATTGCAGCAGTCTAGACATAGGAACAGATGCAAAGTAGAGTGTTATTATATTAGACATTTGCCCTACTACGATACAGTCTAATTGCCCAGAAAATACATTTCTACATGAATTATTCTTAATTTGATTTGAAATAGGCCAACTGTTGTGTTTTACAGAACTTTACCAAATGATAACATGGAGCATTAAATTTAAGAATAGTTTCTCTTCAATGCCAGTGCTTTTGAAAAAGCAAATGAAAGCCTCAAAGGTAGAAATTATGTAAACTTTTCAAATAGGTAGGTTGTTTGCTTGGCAGTGTAATTAGAATTGTGGTCATCATTGTCACCTGCCTGGCTTTCTAAGTTCACAAAGTTACTACTTCAGGTAGTCTCTCCTGTTCTGTCTGAATATGTCTTCTTTAAAACTAAAGAGAAAATCATGTTCCCTTATTGAACTTGAAAGTTCCTTGAAAGTAAAATTTGTTTTTTTAAAAATACAGTGCCTCTTTTTAGATTTATTGCTCGTTCTGAAAGTGGTTGATAAACTTAAACCCTTTCCCATTTCAATCCTAAAAGATTTTTTAAGACTTTCCTAAGCATTAAATGTGAATGGTTTTTCTGAAGGAAATGTGACTCGTATAACCAGTTCTCTTTCTTGAATTTTTTAAGGTCCATTAGAAGTGAGTAATTCTGTGTCTGTAACTTTATGCCTGTATTTTTAAGAAATTCAATTCAATTTTTCTCTGCCAGCAGTGAGTTTGAAAAGTCTTAAACATGCCCAAACATCTCAGAGGATTTAACGAAAATTATAATAGTAACTAGTTTCTTCCCCCCTCCCTAAAAAAAATAGAGCACACTAGTGAAATTATTTAAATTGACTGAGCCTTTTAAGCAAGTAAACACATTTTAACTAGGTTTTTTTCCCAATCCCTCCATTCATGCCAACTATAGAAATTAGCCTTCACTCTTCCTTCACTTACACATGGATACACACACTTGCATGGACACAAGAAAAATTTCTTTTCTCCTGTCAGCATTCCTCCTTAACAATGGTTAGATTAGTGGCATGAAGGCGGCCGCAGAGAAAGGACATTCAGGCCAGAAGGCTCCCCACAGGCACAGCTGGTAGGGGTTAATGGCGGCTGAACCTCCCAGCCAGGGCCTTTTCTCTATTGTGTGTTCAACTCCTGGGAAGGAGGGAGACTTGTGACAGCCACTGGGGTGCAGCGGATCAGAGGTATAGCAACTGGGTCACAGAAGCAGTGTTCAAGGGGAAGGAGAGTTTAGGACTGCAGGAAAAATGAACTCTGAAATACAAATGGCCGTGTCTCTATCTGCACACAACTGCTGCGGGAAAATGCAGAGCATTGTTTAGTAACACGGCTTATAGGCTTTTAATTCATATCGTATCCTTACAGGAACAATTGGGCAGGGGCGTTGAATTATTCATACTGGAGAGCAGTTGAAATCTGAGTCAAAACCATACATGTATGACTAATGTATGTTATTAAAGTTTGCATGTTACTGTCTGGGAGTTCTCTTTTCCACATGGTGTAAAGGATCCAGCGCTCAGACACAATGGTCACCGAGGGAAGCTGGGGGCCTCTTGATAAATAGCAGGATGAAATTTAAGGAGAGAGTGATTAATGCATGTACATTTCCAGATAAAGTATGTGGGCTTGAACATGTACCATGGGATGGGGAGTGGCATGGAAGCAGATCCAGGCTTCTAATTTATCTTTTGAATTAAGAACAAGACAAAGCAATAACAACAGCAGCAATGTAGAAACGATTCTAGACGTCTGACCTCTTTAATAGATTTTTATATTTAACTCAATAAATGAGGCTTTGTAGGTAAAACATGTCTTTTATAGAGAGGCTGGATTGCTTAAAAAAGAGAGCTTGCAACTTTGAGGGACACTTACCTGTTAGTGCTGTAGTGGTGGGTTCTGTCACAAAGCATGATCCTATGGCTCAGGGCCTGGCAAACTGACGGTCTACCATAAATGTTTGTTAGATAAAGACCCTACAGCCACAGACATTGGGTCGCTGTTCACTTTTCGCTGGAGAGGTCTACTTGTTTGCAAATCAGAATAAGGCCCAAGGAGGATGCTTTTTATATTGGTGAAGTGAATTTGTTTCTTTTCAAAGAGCTGAACATCTCTACCAAAGGATGTTAAAACAATTCACTTCCAAATTAAAGTTGGCCTAATTTCTTTTCAATAAACCTGGCCTTAAGAGCCGTCTAATCTGTCTAATTGGAGACCCAGTTTTTGGCCACATCTAGGCACTGAATGCTAGAGCCATCCATATTCTAATGCTTTTGGCTTGATTTATCTAATTTGAAAGTTTAGTGCCCCTTGATAAAAATTTACCCTCTACTTGAGTTTGTTTTGACTTATTATACTCTGGGAAAAGGAAGCAGGAGGCTGGAGAACCGATTAGGGCCCTTAGGTTTTACCTGCGGCGTCAATATTTAATACTTCCTCAAGTCACAGTCGTTTGGGGGGGAAACAATACAGCCGAATGGGCTCATTCAAGTTGGTCTCTTTAGCTTGTAACAGGGGAGGGAAGGCAAGTGAGTCAAAGCCCTGGTGTTACAGCACTTTGAGGCAAATTGAAGAAGTTCTGCTTTGCTGAACCTTGACGTGTCTTCTTGGAAGGGCTTGGCATTCAGAGTGCACAAGCCTCCTAGACACCCCTAGTCACAAACAACCAACGCCAGTGACCATCTTATTAGCAGCATCCTCATTGGTGCCTGGAAGCCGGTAGAGGATTTGTACACTATTTAGGGTAGTTGGAGTTCAGTCGACAATCTGGAGTACCATAACTATTTTAATATGCCAAAATATGTGTCTGCAAAGATACAAGATCACAGGTCAGTGCTATTTACAAAATTCATAGGTGTAAAACACCAGACATTATTTGATTCACAAATATTCACTTTATCCCTATCGTTTCATTACAAGTGTTGAGGATTATCCTAACATATGATTATCGAAGTATACAGAAGTACGGAAGCTTTTCTAATGTACACAGTAAGTCAGCAGGAAGACCAAAAATGTATCCTCAACACATCCATACTCTACTAGAAAGAGCTCCTCCCTCTCTTGAAAGCACTTCATTTTCTTTTCTTTCCATCCTTTTAAAATTTGGGTCTGAGGGGTGTGGCAAACAAGAACAGTCAGAGGATGCTGCACTTCTCTGATCGCTCCAACCACCAAGGAATCCTGAGAGTTAAAGTTCATTCTCGTTTCTTTAAAATTCTAAGCCCTTTGACCCCAAACTTAAAAGTTCTCGTGTGTGTGCGTGTGTGTGTGCATGTGTGTGTGTGTGTGTGTGTGCGTGTGTGTGTGCGCGCGCACGCATGTGCATGTCTATACACTTACATTTCTTTTTAATTTGAAAGAGGGAAAACAAGTCACACCTGGACTGAGACTTTTCTCTCCTGCCAAATTTCAACTCACGTTACATTTTTATTACTATGTTATTATAAATCCCAGAAAACAAGGCTAACGTGACCTTCTTGTAGCAGAGCTTGCAGAAGCTGGCATAATAAGATGTATTTGCATTCCCTGTTTTTTTTTAATAAAAGAGAAGGTGAGACTAGGGGAGTTTGTTGACCTTATTGCCCTGGTATGTGTATTAAGCACACAAAGATACAAAGAAATATTAAACTAAGAGCACAGAAAGGATTGATTCAAATGACAGGCTCGCACATTATGAAGGTTTTGCATTTAATAAGCTCCTGATCTCCCTGGGGTGAAGCAATTGATTCAAACAGTTTGTTGTCACATTTTTTAAAATGTAGGTAATTCCATTTTCAGAAAGAAATTTAACAGAAGATGCTGTTTACAAAATCACATCACTGTTTTTAAACCACTCGCTCCAAGATTATACGATACAACTACCCAGGACATGCTAGGGAAAGGGTTAAGCTTTTCTGACTTTCAGATACAATGAAATTATGACAGGAAGAAAATTGTGCCATTTTAGCATGAAAATGCTTGTACAAATACTGTCGTTCCTTCCTTCTTACTTTCTTTATAATGCCTCAGCGATAGCTAAGATGACAGACATTTGACAGGTATCTGTAAGCATACGGCCCAGGCAGCTCATTAAAGTTTTTCTTTCTATGCATCAGCTTTCACAAAGGCAAAAACCCATTAGCATTGACTATTTTGCAGATTAGAAGAATTAAGGGCTTCAAACGTTGGCTTATACCAAGCAATGTCATTTGTGAAGTGATGTTTGCTTTATTATTTCCCTTTCTCTCCCTCTGAAACCAGACTGACATGACTTTAGCTCAACGTAGGGCATAATGTGCAAACCAAAGACTGGTTCATCGATGAAAAGAAACACATTCCCTTTTAGACATGACTGGAATGGCAAAGAGGGGAGACTTTACATGTACTATTTAGGCTCATTAGAGGACTGATTATGATAGTTCTCTGGTGTAATCTTTAATCGACTTTGACACTAGATTTGCCCCGTTACAAATCCTGTCATGCAAATTAAGTCATTTGTGTTGTTTGATATGGAAAGATCTGCTATGAAATGAAAGATTAGCTCGCAGATGAGGCACAAGAGACTGCTGGCCTCGTGCACTGTGCAACTGATTACAGGGATGAGAGCGTCCATTTCTACACTGCTGTTAACATTTAGGAAAGGGGATTAAATTCACGTGGCTTTAGGTCTTCCTGCGTGAAGATATTCAAAATAGGGGTTCATGTTTTCATAGCTGTTGTTCTTGGACTCTACCAAACAGGTGCTCTGAAGGGAGTGCCATAATGTCAAGTTACTTTAACCTGCTTTCCATAGGGTGAGATTGTGTATGCGTACGTTCATGGATGAAATCCCTTTCTATACAGGTGATTGGTGTTGACTGACTAATGGGCGGCTCGACAAACTAGGTTTGAGTTCCAGTTGTCCCAGAAAACCATAATTTAATTTGGGCCTTCTACTCCCATCCCTCCTTCTGTTTTCAATGTTGGATGGCCGTACTCTCAGGTTTTGGGCCTAATTGATTGTAAAATGGAAAAGGTAGTGGACTTAAGGAGAGTTTTCTCAAAAAGGTTCAAGTGAAAAACTAAACCATGTAAATAAAACAGCAACCTGAATATTAATGCTATATAATGACTCTAGCAACTGGAATCTTGTAATTTCTACAGTCTGGTTGAGCTTTGCTGGGTATGTCTGGCCCTGAAAATACAAATTAAATCTTAGCAGGAGACGGGGAGGAGAAACTAGATTTAATTAAAACTGCTTATCCTACAAGTACATCATAGAATATACTTGTTTGGGGCTTTTGTTTTCTTTTCAAAACTCTCTTCTGATTTATAACAAGAAGTTCACCATATCCAGACCAAATCAGACATGGCTTATAAACAAAGACATCTACCTAGCACAGAACGTTCTATGATGAGTTGAAGGTAAGCATTAAGGATGGTTGACAGAAAGAAAATCATAAGCTGCGTAATCCCGTGGGTACGGAGAAACTTTAAAAATAGTTTGACTTGCTGTACATAACAGTCACTTAGCGTTACTGTATTCAAAGACCAGAGGTAAAAGTTGAAGTAATTCCTTCCTTCTGTGATACTTCAGCCAAAACTGATCAAGAAGCTTATTCTTCCTGAGACTATTTTGGGGGATTTAAAGAAAGTGCCACTTTCCTATATATGCTGATAGTTTCTTGATTGTCATTTATGAGTAATTCCTTTAGGTTAAACCAGATATTTAGGTGTAAGAAAGTAGCTATAGGGCTTCCCTTGTGGTGCAGTGGGTGAGAGTCTGCCTGCCGATGCAGGGGACAAGGGTTCGTGCCCCGGTCCGGGAAGATCCCACATGCCGCGGAGCGGCTGGGCCCGTGAGCCATGGCTGCTGAGCCTGTGCGTCTGGAGCCTGTGCTCCGCAACGGGAGAGTCCACAACAGTGAGAGGCCCGCGTACTGCAAAAAAAAAAAAAAGTAGCTATATAAAAGAAAAGTTTTTAAAAACTAAATTTTAAAACATTAGCCATATTTAGTATGTAGTCTTATTGGTTTAAAAACTTTTTAAAGCCATACATTTGAAATAGGAATTAAGAGTTACAAAGTTACTAGGCATAATTTTGCTTCATTGAACATTAAAAGAAAAAATTGTGACCCAATCAAGAGGCCCAAACCAAATATAATCCAGTTGTCCTTACCTTCAATTATTTCTTATTTATTAATCTATGGCTTGCATTCTATTTCTTTTCACAAATAGTTTGTTAAAAAGTGACAAAATATGATTATAGACTTGCTGTTAAATGAAAGGTCAAATGCAATACAGCAGTCAGCTGCCTGGAAAGAAAGTAGGTGCTCTGAATTTCAGGCACCAGATAAATATTCCGTGTAATTCAGGGGCTGTCATGGAAGGTACCTTTGATTGAATACTAATGTAAATAGTCATTTAAAATCCCTTTTAAGTGATCATAACACAAGTTAGAGTGGCCTCCAGCAGCTTCATCCATGTATCTTCTTTTGGAACATTTTTAATAGGCATGCTTTGTCTTTTGAATGAGTCACACACCTCTGTTTTGATTAACTTTGATCAAATTTGGAGATTTCATTTTCCCTTGTAGCTAGGTAGGGAATTCGCCATTTAGATCATTGGAAGGAATTTTAATGAATGAATAACATGTACATTTTCCTTGGCAATCCCCAGGAGAAAATTAGTCCATAATAGAATTTAACTAAAGATTTGAGAAAGTTTTCACAATTTCTCCTTCTTACCTCACCAAGGTGTAGGAAAATGTACACGTAGATTTCATTCCCCTTGATGTTCATGAAAGACCTAGGTATATTTTAATAATGTGAATTTGTACAAAATCATACAAGCATGGAGGAAGGGATCCTAAAAAATGCATAAAGGAAGAAAAATAAAATGAGTTTTGCATAACGAAAGAAGTTGAAAAATCTGTAAGTTAAGAATGGATTAATACGTAGCTTTTATTACTGTTACACTGACATGTGACTGAGAGTTATTACAGTTTATGCACAGTGTTTCATTCATAAGGTATAATCCTTGCTATTAATGTAGTACTTTAATTTTGTAGCACAGTAAGCTTAATTGTTGCTATTCCTCAGCCATCCCTTTTGCTCAGAGACCTAGACAAGCACACATGTTGGTTCAGGCCAGTGATGGACCAGTATTAAAGGGCATGCTGGTGCTTCTAGACAGGGCAGTCGTTCTCAAATTTAAGCCTGGAGGGCGTGTTAAAACAGATTGCTGGTCCTACCTGCAAACTTTCTCATTCAGCTGTGGGCAGTGAGATTTTGCATTTCTAACAAGTTGATGCTGATGATACTGGTCTAGGGACCACAGTTTGAAACCATTGAAATAGGGTATCATAGAGATTTCTGAGGCTGTGAGATTATGGGGAAATCTCTGAGGACAAGGGAGAGAAGGGAAATAAATTGCCAACTGACTTCCTTTAATGTTCTGTCTTTTTCTCCTTTCTTTTTAATGTAGGAAATACCCAACTTAGTTCTCAGAATATATTTTTCAACTTTTATCAAAATTCAGATTTTTTTCATAGAAAAGGAATATACTATCTAGGGCATAATAAGTCCTTAACAAATATTTTTAACTGTTTCATTCTCAGGATAGCCCAAAGAGAATATTTAACGCATGATGTTTTTGATACACAGGATTGTGTGGTGCTGATGATTAAGAAAATTTTAATTTAAACACCGAATCTCCATCATTTTGTGACAAGATGTATTCTGAGTTCTTTTGGGCACCAGAACAACATCTGAATTTAGAATGAGGTCTCCATGGGTGAGGTAAGCAAAGGTAATAGGTTTAAGGGGTGGGATGGAGTGGGTTGTGGAGAAAAGCAGAAATTCTTGGATATCAAGTATTTCAATCTCCAATTACAGTTCTATCAGCAACCGTTAAAAAGCCCTTGTTATGTGCCAAGTTCTGGGTTAGGGGCTGGGGTGATAGACATATGAGCTCCCTACCTTCAGGGGACAACGATCTCATTTGTTCTCTGTACTTGCTTAGATTAAGGAAAAACCAGCTCTGGGTTCTTCTAGGACCACAGTGGTCCTAGGCTTGGGCCTGCCACTTATTATGTGGGTGATCTTGCATCAGTCATTAAACCTCTTTGAGCTTTGTGTGTACTCCTGTGGCATGACTGTGTATCACATTGTTTTTTTCCATGCTTTTGATCATGCTCTATCGCATCATGATTTTACTTAATTTTCACAGCTATTCAGATATATAAGCATTGTCCCCATTTCACAGTGGTAATCATTTTTCTAAAATGTTGATAGTAAGTTTTGTCCTGTACTTCGCAGAAGGCTTCTGAGGGTCAAAGAGATGATTTTGGGTAAGAGCTTTGCAAACTTTAAAGTGCTTTGCAGATGTGAGGCATCATTGTTCACTACACGTAAACATGTGTTTATAAGGTTTTTCTGTATGCCAGTTACCCTCAGATGTTTATAATTAGAGAGAAAGAAAGTGAAATAAAAGCATTTGCCTCTATGAGGCTGGAGTTCCAAGACCCCCACGTCTCTTCTTTTGGTTACTGGGTACAGGCGCTTTTTGAATTGAGTCTCACACGCAACAGCATGGCCTAAACGCTCTGTTTATGCCTGGGCTACTGGCTGATTCACAGTAGTGCCCTCTTGGCGTTTCAAAAGTGGACCTCCAGCCTTGTTACATCTGCCATCCTGTCCCTGTCACTACTTCCAGCTTTAGCCTAAATTCCTCATGGCCATCCCTTTCCATGTCTTTACCTCTGACAATTCTGACATCCACACTAATGACCCTTCAAATGTCCCAAATTCAAAAGATACGCTGCCTTTTTCCTTGCTCTCCTTCTGAGCTGCTCTATGTCCGAAATTCAAAATATCCAATCCTCAAATACTTTCCAACCTCTTTCCTGCACTTATAAATCCTCCACACTTAGGTCTTTAGTCATGGCCTCCATGTGGCCTCCTCCTGTGCCCACATGACTCTCCCTGATTTTGTTTGTTGGTTGGTTTGCTGCTTATCCGTACCTACAATGTGGTAAGCACTGTGCTAAGTACTAGGGGTGGAGAGACAAAATAGAGTCTTCATTCAAGGTGCTCTTGACCTAACGGGGAAGACAGTCTAAACTAAGCCAACAAGGATAGGAGGACGTGGGAAGGGCCATGTGGAGGTTTGTACTGGCTGCTGCAGAACTTAGATGAATGGACAGTTTCCTGGATGTGATGCTGGGGTCTTAAAAGACAAGTAGCATTGACCATCTGTGGGTGCATAGAAAGGATGTAAGAGTAAAGGAGGAGTAGAAGTGAGGACATATGGAGACCTAGACAGGTTTGGAACGCTTGAGGAGACTTTAAGTAGCTAGACTCAGCCTCAGCAGAAAGTGCAGATGTGAGATGCTTAGAGAAAGAAGGAATCTGGGCCTGGGCAAGTAATCAGGGTCAGATCATGCAGGTGCTTGTGTTTTCTACCATGAAGACATATGACCTGATTTGTTAGATCATATCACAGTTAGAAAAAACACGCTGGCATCAAGATTGGTGGCAGGGACGCCACTTAGGTGCCATTGCACTCATCTAGGCAGGAGACGATGCGGGTCTGAACCAAGGCAGATGTTAACCCAGACTCTGGGCTTTGCTCCTCTCTCTTCTCAAGCTAAACTCCATCATCAATCATGCCAGCACTGATTCTGCTATACCTTTTCAGAGTCTTTAAACTCTACGTATCTGTTGACTCAGTAATTTCACATCTTGGAATTTAACCGAGAGAAGTCTTCAAAGATAGATGTATAAAAATAAAATATTACTATAAAAATTTACAACTTTTCCTTTCGGCGGCGCGTGGCAGCAAGATGGCGGTGCAGATATCCAAGAAGAGGAAGTTTGCTGCTGACGGCATGTTCAAAGCTGAACCGAATGAGTTTCTCACTCGGCAGCTGGCTGAAGATGGGTACTCTGGAGTTGAGGTCCGAGTTACACCAACCAGGACAGAAATCATTATCTTGGCCACCAGGACACAGAATGTTCTTGGTGAGAAGGGCCGGCGGATCCGGGGAATTGACTGCTGTGGTTCAGAAGAGATTTGGCTTCCTTGAGGGCAGTGTAGAGCTTTATGCTGAAAAGGTGGCCACGAGAGGTCTGTGTGCCATTGCCCAGGCAGAGTCTCTGCGTTACAAACTCCTAGGAGGCCTTGCTGTGCGGAGGGCCTGCTATGGTGTGCTGCGGTTCATCATGGAGAGTGGGGCCAAAGGCTGCAAGGTCGTGGTGTCGGGGAGACTCCGAGGACAAAGGGCTAAATCCATGAAGTTTGTGGATGGCCTGATGATCCACAGTGGGGACCCTGTTAACTACCATGTTGATACTGCCGTGTGCCACGTGCTGCTCAGACAGGGTATGCTGGGCATCAAGGTAAAGATCGTGCTGCCTTGGGACCCAACTGGTAAGATTGGCCCTAAGAAGCCCCTGCCTGATCCCGTGAGCATTGTGGAACCCAAAGATGAAATACTGCCCACCACTCCCATCTCCGAACAGAAGGGTGGGAAGCCAGAGCCGCCTGCCATGCTCAGCCGGTACCCACAGCATAATAGGGTCTCCTTGGCCGCTGGATCTGGAGTCTGGATGTTGCTCTATAAAGGCCTTTAATAAAATCTTTTTAAAAGAAAAAAAAATTTACAGATAGCCTAATTATCCAATAATAGAAGATTAGTTAAGCAAATTTTTCTATGACATTCAGTGATATTTGAGGCAACCATGAACATGATCTTGAAACCGGATTTGACTATTTAACTATAATCCCTAAATAAAATACTGAGTTTATTTGTAAGGATTCTCAAACCACATTCTTCTCAGCTCCTGGTGTTTTTCTCTCTCATGACTTGATTCTCTATCCCCCTTAGATCCTCACTGTCAAGATACTAGTATTAGCCTGAAGACATCTGTTGCCATCTTAATTTTCCTACTGCCTCACTTTTACTGATAGGCTGCCTCACTTTGGGAGACTTTCTTTAGGTGTACAAAGCCACTGATCTCTTACTAGGCTTGGGGCAGGCTGGGTCTTTTCTTCCACTTGTTAATTAATGTACTGTAAAGGCAAGAGCTTTAATTTTGGCTCTGCAGCTGGCCACACCAGACTTGTGGTTATGGCTTATGGCCTAGGGGAAGTATTTTCTTACATATTTAATCAGTCACTGACTTAAGGTGAAACACCAAAGCTAGGCTACAGTGCTCATTCATTTCCTCATTGGACAAAATCTCACTAAAGAGTATTCTGGGCGTGGCACTGCAGTGTGGTGAAACAGGGAGGAACCATATAGGTATTTATGGCCTGGAGCCTATCGTTTAGGAGTTTGGACTTTTGTTGAAAGGGATTCTGTAAGAGGATACATGAGAAGAATGTAAGGTGGGAAGATTAGCTAAGAAAACAATAACAGCAGCGACATGAGTAACAGTAAATAACATTTGTATAGAAAGTTTGACAGTGTATAATTTGTATTTCACATACATTAGAGTGCTCTTCTAATGCGGGTGTCACCAAATCCACATGTATCTTAAGTGTTCAAGAGACAAGGAAAGCACTTTGGCCTAGGGTGATCAGCCCAAGAAGAAGTATTAGGATTGGAATGCAAAGGGGGATAGGTAGATAGAAAAAAAGACCACTCTGTTTGGTGGGAATGATATAAGAAAAAGCACAGAACAGGGAAGTACAAGTCGAGTTAGGACTAGAAACTGGACTGGGGCTCATAGTTTGGGAAGAGGAGTGGGTGAGGGTCAGGAAGTGGGAGACCGGGGGTGACGAAACCTGGACACGTAGCCGACTGTGGAGCTCCTGAATGCCAAGCTTAGGAATTCGTGAATAATGGAATATCATGTTAAGAGTAACAGTTTTAGAAGAATAATCTCACAACTGAAGGCAAAAGGGACAAAAGTGGGGACTAGAATGGATATCAGATATGCCGCACTGAGATGCTAAGCCCCTGGATTATGACGGTGACTATTACAGTTGTCTATTCCTGGTTAACAAACCATCCAAAACTTTAGTGGCTTAAAAACAACACTCTGTTATTTCTTCTGGTTTGTAGGCAGACTGGGCTCCACTGGGGGTTCTTTCTTGAGGCTACTCAGGGGCTTATAGGCAGATGTGGCCAGGGCTGCAGTCGCCTAAAGGCTGAGCTGGACGTTCAGGATGGTTCACTCTCCCGACTGAAATGCCGGCTGTCATCGGGGAGCTGAGCTTGATGGGAGCACCTTCACATGCCTTGGGCTTCTCACAGAGTGGCAGCTGGACTCCGAGAGAGCTGCAAGGCTTCTTATGACCTGGCTTTGAGAGCCCCAGAATGGCATTTCTATTGAAGTCTGCCCAGATTCAAGGAGAGGGGAATTAGACCACATCCCTCAATGGGAGAACTGTCAAAGAATTGTGGGCTATTTAATTTGTCACAGTAATTGTGAAGATGGAAAATAGGCACTTCCTGGAAGTAACTTGTTGGCCAAATGTAGTGGGGGGACATACATAGAGGGCTGGGCTAAGATCACTAAGAGATTTTTATGCCTGATTATCAGGGAAAAGAGCTCTCATATCACCTTCTCTTGCGTTAGCCCAGTGTCTACTCAATGTGCTATAAGTGCTGCTTATTTGCGTCTATCCACCTCTGTTCCTTAACAGCAAAGATTGGATTGGAATTGTTTCCCTTGTATCTCCAGTGCCCCATTCAAATCTTGTTATAAAATAGGCATTCAAAAAATATTAGTTAAACCAATGGATAAATGAGTCACTACCAGGAATACATAGGGCAAAGGGAACAGCTGATTTGGAGAGAAAGGATATCATTTGATGTTAGATATATTCAAGTTTAAGAGGCCAGGGATATCTGAAAATTGCCAGCTATTGCTGAAATATGAAACTGGGGTTCAGAGAGATCCAAGGAATGACACAGATTTGTGCCCCTGTACGAAGCTGATCATCGTCAGGCTATGAGTTCTCCAAGGGAGAGATGTAGAAAGGAAGAAGAAGGTTAAAGAGTTAGCCAAGAGCTTTTTATTCCATGAGTAGGAGGAAGAATAGGCAGTCAGAAAATGTGGTAAGGAGGGCTCATGAGTAAGATCATAGTACCTGTGAAAAGCCAATATTTATCACCTTTGATTTGGAATCTTGGTAATTGATTCCTTTCCTCAAATACTCATACACTTTGATCTAGGGATACTGAGAAATTTTCTCAGAGGAATCACTCAAACAACCTAAAAGCTATATATGCAAAGAATTTCCTTACAAAATTACCTATAACAAAAGAGTCATATTTTCCAGAGAAGTCAAGAAAGTTAAAGAGTGAGAAAAGACAAGTGGAAATAGAACATTGGCAGATAAAAAGTCAAAACTTTTAAATTAATATTTTTATAAAAAATAGTGTGGAGCTTACTTCTTTCTGTACTTTGTTGAAAACATTGGTTAATGTCACATTGTTAATACAGAAATTTACCTTTGCGAAGCATGTCTCTCAACTCTGCCCCTCAGTCCATGCCCCATATGCCTTGGATTTCAAGATTTCAAGGTAAAAAGGAATTCTAGATTGGTGAGTCGTTATCCCCAGATGCTTGTTCCTGCTTTTCCTCCTGATTTCATCAGTTTAGCTTTGATGAACCTTAAGTCTCTTATCCATAAAATAATTAGAAGTGCTGGAAGTTTCTTAAGTCTTTTCTAGCTTTAAAAGTCTTTAACTTCATGGTTCCAAAGTCAAAAGTTTGGAGTCTCCTGATATTTATATAGTTAGGGGAAGAGAAATTTCCCCAAAGGGTAGCTTTGGTAGAGCGATCAGTCATGACAGTTGGATTCAGGTTACTTCCTATGTGATGATTACAAATAAAGGGTTGTTGATAATAAGCTTAGGTCTTGTTTAGCTAGGTGATAAAAACCACTTTTTGGTCTTATGAGTTACTTTCCTCTCTGATACTGACTACACCTGGGCAGGTGGGGGCCCTGTCCTCAAACAGCTGGCTCTGGGTCTTGATTTTCAGTAACCTAAGGCTAATGCTCATGGAGGGTTTTGACTCCCTGATCCAGCATTTCAAACCTCCAAGAAAGATGCTACAGTGCTAAGAATGAGGTATAGAGGCACTCACCAAATAAAAATATAGAGTGATGAATAAATTATAAATAATAATAGAACATGAAGTGTTACCAAAGAAGATTTATTTCTCAGCCACATAAAACTTTCTAGAACTTGTTAGAGTATCTGGCCATTTTGGTAAAACCAGGATGTTACAAATAAGTTATCCTACAAAAAATAGGGGTCAGTGTGTTTGAATATCGACCATTTGCTACCCAAGTAACCTTAAAAGTCTCAGAGGGCTTCCCTGGTGGCGCAGTGGTTAAGAATCTGCCTGCCAATGCAGGGGACACGGGTTCGAGCCCTGCTCTGGGAATACCCCACATGCCGCGGAGCAACTAAGCCCGTGAGCCACAACTACTGAGCCTGCGCGTCTAGAGCCTGTGCTCCACAAGAGAAGCCACGACAATGAGAAGCCCGCGCACCGCAATGAAGAGTAGCCCCCACTCGCTGCAACTAGAGAAAGCCTGCGCACAGAAACGAAGACCCAACACAGCCAAAAATAAATAAATAAATAAATTTATTTTAAAAAACCCCACATATTTATAAAAAAAAAAGTCTTAGAAAGATGTGGCTCTGAGTCACTTTGGAAACAAATATACGCAGATATATAGATATAAAGGCAAATATGTACTTTTGGAAAATGATCACTGTAGTAGTGTAGGCAAAATGGGGTGTCATGAATCAAATTTGCCCAGGACTCAATTTAATATGAAATCTAAGAGGGAAAAAAATTGGTACATAGTTTAAATTTCATTTTAGTATAATTCTGTAATGATGATGATGGTATGAAATTAAGTACGTTACAAAAAATTTAGGAGACCTAGCATAGAGGCCTAGCATCTTGTTCCTTTGTTGTTATATTGACAAAAAATGATATGTGAGAGAATAAACTATTAAGGTGATTCAGTCTAATTCAGTAAATTATATATTGGCACACTTAGGGCAAACTAGACCTTAGATTTTTTGAAACATTTGGAAAAGATGGACACAATTTTTAAAGTTTGATTGAAATAACAGAAGTTAGTCAAAATTCAGCTTAATGAATAAAAACTATATAAATTAATATATGGTCCATAGAAAAAATTTAAAACTATAAAAATTGATTAAATGAAATGAAACTAATAGCATAAATATAAGCATAAGTAAGTCACACATATAAAATACTGTCAGCTAGACATTGAATGGTTGTCATTGTGTGCTAGGTGTATGCTCAGTTCTGTATTCACTGATATGATAGCGTTCAATTCCTGTAACAGTCCTCTGAAGTAGGAACTAATACCCCCATTTTCAGGCAAAAAAACTGAGTCTTCGAGACTTGCTTCCAACGAAACAGCTGAAGTTTTCATTTGAACTCCGTATCTGCCAGTTCCAAGGCTCATGATCTTAATCACCACGCCCTCGAAGAGCATGAAATAAACACCAGAAATTCATGGAGACAGAAACTCATAATAGTGAGCTGCTTTTATTTGTTCAGGGGAGTAGGTATCATAAGGTGTAATTGAATCATCTTTCATAAAGAAATGAGTATAATCTAAAGAAAATCATGCACATAGTGTGCCTCATTTGCTACGCAAAATAAGCTTTCACGGGTAGTGAATGAAGGTGAATCCTCATGGTAAAGAGTTGTGCCTGGTAACAATTTCCAGATATAACATATTATATAAACATAGTATATAAACTGCAGTTTATATAAATGCAGAGCATAAAGAGTCCCTGTTTCCCATGTTTTGTTACTCAGTACTTGCAATTATGAGTAGGTAATGTTAAAAGGTATGTTTAGTGAAAAATGCAGGCTAGCAATCCAGGAGCTGCTATACCTTTCAGGCAAATGCATTTTTCTAACGGACACGCAGGTTTTTTGAAGTGGCCCCATCTTCTCATATTGACACATTATTATTTGTAGTTACTTCATGTTTATAAATTATATTGCTTCTTGCCACATGCGAATTTGCACTGAATCTGAATTCTGTTTCCGCTTCCACCCCTGCGACCCGGACTCCCTCCACCAGGCAATACGGGGAGAAGGGAGATAAGCAGCTTGCACCAAAGTTTCCTCTATATCTCCCTTATAATCTACACATCCCCGGAAAGAATGCTTAAAAGAGTATGGGAGAAGGAGAAGGAAAAAATATGCAATTCCATCCACAGCACCTCAAGAAGAGATACTGTAGTGATCTAGAATATGTTTATTTTCCATCTAGAATTCTAAAATTATCAAAAGGGCACCAACTTGTTTGGTTCCACAAATAAAATAACATGTAAAGAAGAATGAAGGACCAGAATTATGCTCCTTTTAAAAAATATGACTTGCATTGTCTTGTTGCCTTTTTCCAGGGTATCGTTCTGCCTCCTGACTTGGTGATGATCTGTCAAGAAACACAGATAAGAGGCTTTTTACATGGGGTGACTCTTTCCTAACGAGAGCCGGTCCTGCGGCTCTCAGCACCCTGGCATTGCAAACCACACTGCTTGTGACCATGGGCTCTGACCGTGACATAACCCACAGGCCTGCACATTTGCATGTCTCCTATTTCTACTTCTCACTAGCAATCAATTATAGGTTCCCCCCTAAGACCGGGTCAAAAGTTTCTCAACTGCGGAAGACTGATTAATCTCTGGAGAGAAGCTCTCTCCTAGTTTGGAAGCCCCCGTCCTATAGGTACAGTGCTTTAAGCTTTACTGCTGAGTCTCCAAGGAAACCATTGCTATTTGTGACTCTGTCTGGAGCTCAAGAAGTAATTCTTACCTGCTTTAGCAAGACTGACAATGTCATGACAGTTTCCAGAGGCTGTCGTTTGCACAATGAGAGATTCTGTAAATCGATTGTTAATGAAGCACTGCCATATTTTAAGTGGCTGTTCTTTGAGGGAGCGTGTTTATATTTAATTGTTGAAATGGGAACTGTGCAAAGGCATAGCAGCACGAAAGTCAGCTATTATCCCTCCAAAACAGTTCAAAAATCAATCTTCATTCCAAAACCCATAATAAAAAAATAAAAAATGGCAATTTATTGAGAAAAACTAAAGGCATCCTGTGTCAGAAAAGCTATCATTAGTTGTGCTAAAACTAATATGTACACATTTTTAAGGAGAGATGTGTGTAAATATGCAAAAGAATTTTGAGTACTTAGATGAATGCAGAACCCACTGAATTGTCACTATCATTGGTAGTAGGACATTTGCCCTGCTTCTGCCTGTCACACCAACCATGGAGGCAGCTGTCATTAGAGATGTGTATGAATAGTAATAAAAAATCTACCCAGGTTACCATGCTTCCATTCTTTCTTGAATGTGATCAGCTAGTGCTGACAAAGTTTTGACCTTCTCTAGCCTCAAGAATTTTGCCTGTAGAGCTACTTCTGAAATTGTATGATGATGCAGGGGCATTGAGTAGAGGGTAGGAGAGCGGGGTGACAGGAGAGCCTATCCAGTTGACAGTAGTAGCCCCAGAATTTCTATATAAAAGGGACTGGGGCAGCAATATGGATGGATGATGAATGGAGAACTTGAAGTAGCATTCACATAGCATTTTACATGAAGATGAAAAAATACCAGTTTTTTTTTTTTTTTTTTTTTTTTGTGGTACGCGGACCTCTCACTGTTGTGGCCTCTGCCGTTGCGGAGCGCAGGCTCCGGACGCGCAGGCTCAGCGGCCATGGCTCACGGGCCCAGCCGCTCTGCGGCATGTGGGATCTTCCTGGACCGGGGCACGAACCCTTGTCCCCTGCATCGGCAGGCGGACTCTCAACCACTGCACCACCAGGGAAGCCCCCAGTTGTTTTTTTTAATCAAAGAATGAATGGGCACTGTTGAAATTTATGGGAAGTTTAAATCTCCTAACCCACCCATCCTATGTTTTGGAAGAATGAAGGGCCACCGAAGTCTCCTAAGTGGTGTATGATGTGATCAGCCCTGTGTTTGAGAAAGATGCTCTGAGGCTAAGCAGGAGGAGATGTACCACTGTTATCCAGGGAAGAGAGGATAATGACCTGGACTCAGTTACAGTGGGAGCAAGAGGGCAAAGGTTACGACCATAATCACAACTGTCATTTACTATGAGAGGCTTTTTAAACGCCTCATTTTATTTATTCTTTAGTACAACACTGTGTGATAGCCTAACCATGTCCGTTCTGAAGAGTCTTGGGGTGTGAAGTTAGTGACACAAGTAACATAGGTAATAGGTGATGGAGCTGCTTTATTTTAAAGCTGTGATGTTTCAACAGTTAAAAAGGCAGGTAGCCCTAAAAAAGTAAGCAGTTGTTAGCATGTAATGGGCAAATGATCCAGGTCGACTCTGAGGCTTCCAGCTAAGTTTATAGATGGATGATGATGCTCCCTAGAGACAGACAAAAGAGGAAGAGGGACAGCGTATTCGGAAGAGAAGGTAATGAGTTCATTCAGGAAATAGCAATTTGTTAAGTCTAGGCAGGATGTGCAGAGGGAGGTTAGCAGAATGTGCTAACAGGAGTTTGGCAACTCAGGTCTAAAGATGAGGTTTAGGGATATCTGGAGGTTACAGGTGAAGCTGAAGCCATGGGAGTTGGTAAAGCTGCCCATGGATATTAGAGAGAATAAGAAGAGGAAAGGAGAACTGAGGATAGAACCTTGGGAAAATCTAGTTGTACATTTAGAACCAACTGGGTGGTTTATAAGAAGTATAGCTGCCCTGAATTATTCCCCAGGTCAATTAAATCAGAATTTCTAACATGGGGCACAGGCAGAGGCAACTTATAAAAGCTGCACAATGACTCTAATGTGCAACATAGGCTGGAACCATGGTCTAAGTAGTGGGCAGGGTGAAGGCAGAGTGATGTGAGGTCTGGGGACCACCAAGAGGGAGTAGCAGCTGATCACAAGCTGACAGGGGTCTGGTAAAATGGGGTCCCAAAAGAGGCTGCTTTGAGGAACAATTTTATGGGACTGTGAAAGAGGAAGGCAACTGCTGGATAAATGACTAGAAGGGAAGCAGGGAGTGGGGCTTCCCTTTTCAAGGATTTAGAGGGCAAGCCAAAGTAGAGATCAAGGAATATTTGTATGTGGGGGAGTAGAGTGGCTGGGAGTGACTGCATCATGTTTGTAGGCTGTGCAGAGCAATCCAGTGGAGCTGGAAAGACAAAGGAAGATGTAAGAGGGAAGAGACTATTGAGATCCTGGAGGAGGTGGATGTGTGAGGACTGCGTCAAGAGCATAGGCTGGTCTTGGAAAGGAGCGAGCACATTTTTTTGCAGTAAGGTGAACATAAGTAAGGATAGATGGACACGGAGGGGAAAATGGAGGGAAGATCAGTTTGGAGTTCACATCTGACTGTCTTTATTTTCTTGAAACAGAGGGCTATTTGTCCTCTCTCCCCTAAAAATGTGCACGCAGAGGTCTCTCAGCACAGTCTAGGTGGGTTGAATCCTGTGGTGGGGATTTGGGCACCCGTAGCCTCATGATTGTGGTATGTGCACTGAGGGCAAATTCCACAAGTCAAGTTTTAAGATCAGAGGCTTAAAGCCAAGCAGTCTAGATAGAGAGAGGAGACAGAGGTATAGCCTTGAAACAGCTTGAGAAGCCAGGACACCTGATTAAGTAAGTGGTCAAAATGGACAGTAGGCAAAGGGCCCCCAAGCTGGAGGAAGCCAGGGTCTGGTGCCCAGAGTAGCTGTTTGTGGCACTCCTGAAGCTGCTTGCGTACTCTTCTGGCGCATTCTAACAGAGTACAGAGGTGGAGCAGTTTCTTGAGAGTGACTGGAATGATGGCAAACTGTGGACCTCAACCTCCATCACCAGTCACCATCACAGCAACCCAGAGCCAGTTGCTTTCAGAGGCACACGGTTTGGTAGATAAGTGCGACAATCCCTCCCTTACAGTTTGCACTGTGACTTTCCCACTCTTCCCTTCGAGAGGTGGAGTCTATTCCCTTTCCTTTCGCATTTGGGCTAAACCTGTGACTTGATTTAACAAATACAGTGCAGTGGAAGTGATGCAGTGTGACTTCTGAACCTAGATGTTAATGGACCTTGCAACTTCTGTTTATTACTCTGTTGGCAGGAAGCTGGCACGTGAAGAAGCTCTGAATAAGGAGAGATCATGAAGAAAAGGGGAAATATAGAGGAGAACTGAGGTACCTTGGCCAACAACCAGCACCAAGACCCGTGACACGTGAGTAAGACCTTCTTGGCTACTGAAGCACCAGTTGAGCCAAGCCAGGCAACGCCATGTAGAGCAGAGACAAGCAGTCCCCACTGAGCGCTGTCTGAATCCCTAACACAGAATGGTGAGCCATAAAATGGTTACTGTTTTATGCCACAAAATTTTGAGGTGGCTTGTTACATAGCAATAGGCAACTTGTACTGATAGCATAGAAATGAAAGCCTGGGCCTTTGAGATGGTAGTTCTTTAACTGAAATTCTCGTTGTATTGCTTATTCCTCTTGTGACCTTGGAAACACAATAGGTTTTAGTTTTGACAAAGTCCAGTGTATCTATTTTTTAATTTTGTTGCTTTTGCTTTTGGTGTCATTTATAAAAAGATAAAAAAAAAAAAAAACTGTTGCTTAATCTAAGGTGACAAAGACTTATGCCTATGTTTTTTCCCAAGAGTTTTAGCATTTACATTTAGGACCTAATCCATTTTGAGATAATTTCTGACGTGGTGTGAGGTAGAGTTCCAACTTCATTCTTTTGCATGTAGATCTCTAGTTGTCCTAATACTGTTTGTTGAAAAGCTATCCTTTACCCACTAAATGGTCTTCGTACCCTTATGGAAAGTCAATTGACCAAAAATGTAAGGGTTTATTTATGGACTTTCAATTTTATTCTATTGATTTAAATGTCTGTCCTTATGCCAGGTCCATAATATCCTGATTACTATAGCTTTGCAGTAACTTTTGAAATCAGGAAGCATGAGTCCTCTAACTTTATTCTTCTTTTTCGAGATAGTTTTGGCTATTCTGGGTATCTTGCATTTCTGTACGAATTTTTGGATCAATTTGTCAATTTCCACAAAGAAGCTAGCTGGGGTTTTTGTAGCTATTGCGCTGAATCTATAGATCAACTTGGAATATTGCCATTTAAATAGCATTAAGTCTTCCACTCCACTGATGACTATTATGATGAGGACTTATTGCTTTCAAGATTCTGTCTCTGCTTTTGGATTTTTACAACTGATCATGATGTACCTAAGGGTGGATCTCTCTGGGTCTATCATACTTGCAATTCATTGAATTTATAAATGTGTAGATTAATGTTTCTCATCAAATTTTAGAATTTTGGTCAATTATTTGAAATATCCTTTCTGTCCTCTTCTCTATCTCTTTTCCTGGAACGTTCATTATACATATACTGGCACACTTCATGGCGTCCCACAGGCCTGTGAAGCACTGTTCCTTTTTCCTTATTCTTTTTTCTCTCAACTTCTCGGATGGGATCATCTAAAGTGACCTGTCTTCAAGTTTACTGATTCTTTCTCTTCCTTGCTCAAATGCGCTGTTAATGGTTAAGTTCCTCTAGTGGGTTTTTCATTGTACCTACTGTACCTTTCAGCTCCAGAGTTTCAACTTGTTTCTATTTTATAATTTCTGTTTCCTTATTGATATTTGCTATTTGGTGAAGCATCATTCTCATATCTTCCTTTAGTTTTTAGATATGTTTTCCTTTAGTTCATTGAACATATTTAAGGTAGCGAATTTAAGGTGTTAACCAATGTTTGGACTTCCTCAGGGACAGTTTCTGTTGAATGGGACATGCTTTTGTGTTTCTTTATATGTCTTACATTTTTTAAATCAAAAATCGGACATTTTCAGTAATATAATATGGCAACTCTGGAAATCAGGTTCTTCAATCTCCCCTGGGTTTGTCATTTTTGTGTTTGCTGTTGCTGAATGTTTTTGTGACTTTCTTGAAATAATTCTTTGTTGTGTGTGACTGTTGAAGTCTCTGCTTGGTTAGCTTAGAGGTCAGCTAGTGGTTGGACAGATTTTCTTTAAATGTTTGGAACCAGTAAGTCTCCCAGCCTTGGCCAAGGGGTTTTATTGTGAGTGTTGGGGTATACCGTAAACATTTAGGCAGGTGGTTTACAACTTTGCCTTAGCCTTCACTTCCTACTTGTTCAGAGACTCAAGGTCATCCAGAGGTGAGAGTTTAGAGTCTTCTCACGTCTTTCCTGAGCACACACACAGCTCTGGGCATGCTCCCAACCCTATACATACGCATGATCTTCTGGATTCCTAAACATATGTGAGGTCTTTTCAGGGTCCCCGTGCTCATCTCATTTCCAGATTTTCTTTGTAAGATTTTTGGCTAGCGTGTTGTTTGCCCCAAATTGTTATTGCTACCTCAGGCAGCTGTGGTGTTAAACCATTACCATTGGTTGTTTTCAACAAATGCCTCCAGAGAAAAGTCTGTTTGCACTGGATGAGCTCTGAATCAGATCAAATAAAGACAAGCCCTGCAAATGGAATTCCCAGGCAGGTCAGATCATGACAGTTCTCTAGGAGTGGACTCGAAGGAACTCCCACCCCATTCGCTCACCTCTTGTGGCTGCTAGGCTGCTGGTTTTCACTGTGATTGCAGGCTGTTGATTTTTAAAACTTCCACAGAGCCAAGTAGGGGGGATTTGAGACCAGCACAAGTTAAAATGCCACAGAACAACCTGTTCTTACTAAGATTTCACCATTTTTTTCTTGAACAAGTGCTCCCTAGACTGAAATGGCCTTTGCTTAATTTCAAATGCTGAAAAAGTTTACTTGGACACTTTTTGCCAGCATTCTCATTGCTTGAATGGAGAAAAGGATTTTCAGAGGTCTTGATTCCGTCTTTCCTGCTGGTATCACTTTCTTATGACTTGGGTAATTTGTGTAACCTCTCTAGGAAACAGAACTCAAGATTAAATATTTTGGATTATATAACCTAAAAGTTAGGTTTATATAATGGTAAAGTGACTCCAACATAGGACAAGCTTAGTAAACAATGGTCTCATGAGTGAGTTGTTGAAATGCAGGAAAAGCTGGTGTTTATGTTGCAGAGAGGTCAAAGAATATGCCTTAGCCCTCCCATCTCAACTTTAACTCTCTTATGTGGTCTGATAAAAGAAGGGATAAGTTAGCCTAGCCAGAGCAAGCCTGACTCATGGTTACTCTGGAGATCCCTAGGACTTGAGATGTAGTGAAAATTCCCACCTGTGTCTGCAAAAATGCTGAGAGACAGAGAAGGAAGCCAAGTATGCTCTGAGAAACTGCAGTTTAGAATCCTGGAGGAAGTTAGTCAAAACCCCATATTTCAGGCCCAGAGGAATGGTTAGGATAAGGTCCTAAGACCAGGGTATGGAAGGTACGTAGGGACTGGGTGAGTGCTAATTTAGGTCAGAAATAGGGCTGGGAGATTAGATGGAGAGGGTAAGTGGCAGAAAAGGGTTCCAGCATGCTTCTTAGATCAGTAGGACCTAGTAGCCTGTGTTGAACTAATGAAATGGAGGCTTAAAGGCCCAGGGTGAGAGAAGAGGACTACAGTATGGGACATCAATACCACCTGAAACTTTGGAGAGGGGTGAGATCACTGTGGGGTTGGCCAGGCCATGAACATGGTCCCAGGTCACACGGAAAGGTCATGGTTAAAACTAAATGTTGGGGGGACTTCCCTGGCAGTCCAGTGGTTAAGACTCTGCACTTCCACTGCAGGGGGCATGGGTTCGATCCCTGGTCTGAACCTAAGATCCTTCATGCCGTACACAGCGTGGCCGAAAATTTTTTTTATTTTTTTAATTTTTAAAAAATAAATAAAATGAAAAGGTATATTTAAAAAAAATGTTGGAAAAGAGATGAAGTATTAAGGCAGGGAGGAAGAGGCTCTTTTTTCATAATCTTTCCACACTAGAGAAAAGTCATCCTCCTCCTGTGTACGGTAGGAGTACAAGTGGCTCTCTTTTCTCCTTGCCAGAAGCCCCCCAGAAGCCTTTCATCACCTAATTAAACAAACTCATGAATCGGTGAGAAAGGCAGAGTTGGGCAAAGATAAGCACAGAACTTAAAGACAGCAAACTGCCCTCACTGAATCCATTATGAACACTTCTCAGTTACACACACCACGTTCAGCTGGTATGTCCCTGGCTTCCTCAACTATCTTTTATAAAGTGAGAACTTTTATTTTTATTTCCTATTTCATGAATTACATATTAACATTTGTGTATAAATTTATCCCCTATATAATAATTAAAAGTAAGAGTGTAATACTTCCTTTTAAAAAGTATAGCTATTTGAGTTTCCACTTTTAAATAAGAAGTTCCATCAACTCGTGAGCAGAGTAGAATTTTAGAGAACTTTCTAAGTGAGCTAGAAATATTTTCATGTTGTTTATTTACAATCAAATCTTAATTACCCACAAAATTTATTGACATGTTGGTAAAATGATGTTCTTTCTCTCTTTTAATAAAACCTTTTGTTGTACAAAAGGCTCTGAAAGAAACCAGCTACAGACTGGGGGAGATGTTTGCAAGCCACATAACTGACAAAGAACTCATATCTAGAATAGATAAAGAATTCCTAAAACTCAACAGTAAGCAAACAGTCCAACTAGAAAAGACATGAATGGAGATTTCACAAAAGAAGATATACAGATGGCAAATATGCACATGAAGATACATTTAACAACACTAGCTATTAGGGAAACGCAAATTAAGACCTGATATGATATCACTATACATCTATTAGAACAGCTAAAATAAAAACTGTGACAACACCAAATGCTGGTGAGGATGTGAAGAAATTCAATCACTCATACTGCTGGTGGGAATGTAAACTGCTACAGCCACTCTGGAAAACAATTTGGCAGGTACTTAAAAATCTAAACACTTACTTACCATACAACCAAACAATCACACTCCTGGGCATTTATTCCGGAGAAAGGTAAGCTTATGTCCACACAAAAATGTGTACATGAATGTTTGGGGCATCCTTATTTATAATTGCCAAGATTGGAAATAATCCAAATATCCTTCAGTGGGTGAATGGTTAAATACTCTATGATACATCCATGTGATGGAATACTACTCAGCAATAAAAAGAAATAAGCTATTGATTCATGAAACTACCTGGATTGATCTCTAAGGAATTATACTGAGTGAAGAAAACAGTTTCTAAAGTATACTAATACCATATTATTCCATTTACATAATATTCTCAAAATGGCAAAGTTAAAGGAATGTAGAACAGGTTAGTGGCTGCAGAGGTTAGGAATGGGATGCGGAGCTTGGAGGGAAAGGTCGGAGAGGGTTGAGTGTGTCTACAAAGGAGCAGCAAGAAGGATCTTTGTGGTGATGGAAGAGTTCTGTATGTATATTGATTGTGGTGATGGTTGCATAAGTCCACACATATGCTGAAATGGCATAGAACTGCACACACACACACACACACTCAAATGAGTGCATGTAAAACTGGTGATAAATTGAATAAGGTCTATTGATTGTAGTGATGTCAACTTTCTGGTTTTGATGCGTTACCATAGTTATGTAAGAAGTTGTATAAGATGTAACCTTGGGGGGAAACTGGATGAAGGGTACAGGGGACCTCTCTGTGCTATTTTTGCGACTTCCTGTGGATCTTTAATTATTTCAATATATAAAGTTTAAGATGTTAAGACCAATAACTTGGTAAATATGCTTTTTATTGTCTTCAGGTCCTCCAGGGGAGGTGAAAGTATGAGGAAGATATAATGCTACCAGCACCTTGCTTTTTCTTATATCTCATTGCTTAAACTGTGTCATGAATTGTTCAATTGACAGAAGGGCCAAAATCCAGATCTCTGTGCAGGTTCTGTGAGACCAGTGGGAAGATTATGTTTTTCAACTGTTGCTTAACTGCTGTTTTTCAAAAAACGTTTTCCATACACTCTCTTTGTGGAAGTATTTATTTCAAGATAAAGTGTTTTAAGGGGTGGCAGGAGTGTGGGTATTTGCTATAGCATTCTTTGTGCTTCTCATTATTGTTCCAAAACCCAATAGCCATTACAGCCAAAAGGCATTAAACCCGAGGCTGAATTTCCAAACCTGAAAGTTCCAGTGCCCATCCTCAGAGATTCTGGTCTGAGGTCCTCTAACAGAATTTAAAAAGTGTCGTGAGGTGATTCTGATAAGCAGCCAAGTTGGGGAACTTCTAGACTAGAGGATGCTGAAACCCTCCTTCCTGATATGAAAAGGCAAGGTCTCCTAGAATCCACGTGTAAGATTTGATTTCCGCTTAAATATATTTCCTCGTGAGGAAACGTGATTCTTATGAGATGGAGTATGTACAACCCATCCGGTTTTATTTTGTTTTCTTCTCTTGGTTGTGTGTGTGATTCAGCCATGACTTCTCACCTCATTTCCACTGAGGTGGAACACCTTAGGAATAGATGCCCTGTAATCCTTATCTGTGGTTCTTTCCTAACTTTTACCACAAGGTGTGGAATTCTGGGTAATTCATTGCTTTACATTGCAGTCATTAAACACTTCCATTTTTATAACGTAATTTGCATCTTTCATCAGTGAGAGAATATATTCTAACTCAGGAGCCTACACTAATTCTACAGGTTACTCTAGCAGGTAATGGTTTGAATCTTTTCAAATATTTGGCTGGGTTATTGTAAAGGACTTCTGAGTTGGAGCTACCAGTTGTTTGATTTGGAACATGGTAACAAGGATAATGACCTTGCAGGCAGTGGAGAGAGACTATGACCCGAAATATGGGGCAATGACCCAGAAGCTTGTCCTCAGCAACTGGATAACTCCATAGTACTTACCTTTTATACATCATCACCATCTTCCGTCCTCTTTCTTGAGAGTCCCTTTTTCCTTCTCATCTTGCTTCACATACCCAGTATTTAACCCATTTTGACTTTCAGCTGCCTGCCAAATAAATCTTAATAAAGTCTCAACCCAAGATGATATCTGATAAAGTTGCATGCATGACTCCATCCAGAGGGGTCTACATCTTAAAGGGATGCTGCTGTGGCCTGCTACTGGGATGAAGGAGGGAGAATGTCTGTCTTCATTGCCCCTGCCTTCATTCCCATTTTTTGTTCTGCTACTAGTATCTTAAAGGTCAAGGATATTTTAAGCCACAGCAACCTCTAGGAAGTTACCTCTTTCATTCTTACACTTATCCCTTTGATAAAAGTGAGTAAATTTATACAGGAATATTCTCTCAGAAATGTTGAGAATGACTAAACCCACAGTATGGAATAAAAATTATCTTAATTTTCTATTACTGTTAAAAAAAACCCTGCAATTTTATTCAACAAGTTGCAGGAGCTATTCGGTGGAATTTCCTGTATCAGTGCTAAGAATTCAGTAGAAACCCCTTAACACTATAAGTGAGGGAATAGCCTCGGATCTAGTTCAGTCCAGAATCTTATTTTATCCCATTTTCCAAATTATGCTGATCCTCTTCTGTGTGTCCAATGCCATCCTTGTTCCATTACCGTCTGTGCTGGGATGTTATTTTCTGGTCTCTGAATCCTTATCCTCAACCCTAAAAAAATTCACAACTACGTGCTTTATACTTCCCATGTACGGTCTCATTCAACCCTTAAACAATCCAAATACAGTTATTTTATACACTTATACTTTTATATACATTTTATAGATGCTGAAGTACAAAACATTGAAGTAATTTCCTCAAAGTAACACAGTAAATGAGCTGGAACTTAAACCCAGTTCTGTGTCATGTAATATTTAGTATGTAAGGTGAACATTGTAAAGCCACTATTCATCCTAGGAATTAAACACCAATGATGCTGTTGAAAGAGCCAGTGTTCTTAAACCATTTCTTGAGGATGCCTCCTTCATGAGCATGTTCAATCTTCCCTTTAGGAGAACTTTTTGAACAATTTCCAGAGTTCTGTCACATCCAATACCTTTATAAGATGCCCAGCAGTGTACAGTCATTAGCTTTGGAGAAGTGTTTCTGGCAGTGTCTGCTTGGGCCTGCAGCTCTGCCTTTCTCTCTCCCTTGCTCTGAGTTTCCGTGTTTTGCCCCTCTACACTTGTTTTCTAACCCAGGATGGCCAACTGGTGGTAAATGTAACTTAATGATTGAGTTCTGAAAATAGAGTCTCCATTGAGCTGAAGCGTTGATTCCATGGTGCTGCTTTGGCATGCTAGGAATGGCTCCCAACCAGGTCCATGTCATAGCCCTTCAGTTGCCAGCTTATCAACACAGAATTTCCCTTTTGCACCCATAATCTAATCATCTTGTATTCACTTCTCTCCATGTCCTTGGAAGTGTGCTTGTTTTGGCTTGTGTGATAAGCCCAGCCGTCAGTGGTCCATAGACATTCAATATTTTTACCTGCTGTTCTTTCCTTACCATGTTTCGTTAGCTCCAACCATCAGGATCCAAGGCAGCAAGATTGTTAAGTGATTGAACTCATTTTCTTCATTTGCTGTGGTGTCAGATTTCTAGCTTCTTTATAAAACTAGCTCAGTCATGTGGCAGGTTCAACTGGAGATTCCAGATGCAAATCATTTTTTCCACCATAGACTATTTCAGTCTTAGAGTTTGAACTGTAAAGTTGGCAGAAAACAATTTTTTTGTAACATGCCCTATTATAGTGACCTGTAAAATGAAAAGATTAAAAAAAAAAGCCTAGGGCTTCCCTGGTGGCGCAGTGGTTGGGAGTCCGCCTGCCGATGCAGGGGACACGGGTTCGTGCCCCGGTCCGGGAGGATCCCGCATGCCGCGGAGCGGCTGGTCCCGTGAGTCATGGCTGCTGAGCCTGCTCGTCCGGAGCCTGTGCTCCACAACGGGAGAGGCCACAGCAGTGAGAGGCCCGCGTACCACAAAAAAAAAAAAAAAAAAAAAAGCCTAGTGATTTTTATTCTTCATATGCAGGCAGACAATATAGTTTTCTTCATAAATTGAATATTTGCATAGCACTGAAGAAATTTTTCTATCAGCTTTTTTCTATAACAGTCTTCAGAGTACCAGGCCAGATTTCCAAACGGGACAAGATACGGAACGCTTTCATTTTTCAACTTTTCTGAATCCTTTTCCTCATGTTCAGGTACTCATTTTTCTAATTTAACATCTAATTCCATTTATTATGATTGAATTTTTATGTATTAAGAAAAAGACTGGCACTACATGTATATGTTTAAAGGAAAATGGTTAATTCATAAATAGGATGATAATTTGATATTTCTGAAGTGCCAGCTTTATTAATATGAGGATGCTGCAATTACCATTGAACTGTTCTTTGAAATTTTAGAAAATGGCAAAAAATAGGGGTTACCAAATTTCACAATTAAAATTCAAGAATGGAAAAATCATTTTGCATAAATGAGTGTTTAGATACATGTTCCTCTGTATTGACAGAAGTACTGGAATTATGAGACTTCACTTTCAAACTGAATACTGTGTTCAAATATCAAACTACCAAGCAATGACTATTTATGCTCTAGCCTCCTGCAGACAGTAGGCACTTCTGAATGAATGAAGTTGGGTGATCAGTTGAAAGATACTTTGAAAGGGAAACAGATAGGATAAACATTAAGGAAGTGATTTTACATGACCTATGTTAAAGGAAGTATAAAACTATGGAGATGCCTTCCCATTTGTTCTAGGTCCTATCACTGCATAATAAAACACCCTATAACACAGTGACTAAAAAGAACAACCGTCATTTATTTTGCTCACAAATCTGCAATCTGGGTAAGGACAGCTCATTTCTGCTCCGCATGGTCTCAAGTAGATGGCTCTTCCGGGAGCTGGAGGATCTACGTTCAAGAGAGCTTCTTCACAAGCTTGGCAAGTGTGTGCTGGCTGTTGGTGCCCATGGCGAGGCTCCCCCTGCAGACTTCCCAGTGGGCTACTGGGTCTTCCTCACAACATGGTAGCCAGGTTTCAAGAGACACAGAGCAGAAGTGGTCAGTTTCGTAAAGCCTGAGCCCAGAAACTCACACAGTATCGCTTCTTCGATATTCTATTGGCTGAGGAGTCACAGAGCCCGATTCATGGTGAGGGGACATAGACGCCAGCCCTAGAAGGAAGGAATGTCGAATAATCTGCACACCGTTGCATTAAAGTGAAACCCAAGCCTCTTCGCTCAGCCTCAAGGCCTTAGGGATTGACCGTCTTTTTTCTGTAAAAGCCAGATTGTAAATATTTTAGGTTTGCTGGCAGGTAAAACAATCCCTATTGCACCTACTCAACTCTGCTGTTGTAGTGAGAAAGCAACCATAGGCAGTATGTAAACAAAAAGAAATGTCCGTATTCCAATCTAATTTTATTCACCGAAATATGTGGCAGGCCCACTGGCCATTGTTTCCCTACCCCTACCGTACATGACATGCCTCCTCTTACTTCTCCATTCTCGCCTCTCCTCTGCTTACTAAGCTCCAATCACACAGCTTCCTCTTAGCCCCTCTAAGACAAAAAGCTTGTTTTGCCTTGGGGCCTGTCCACACCTATTCCTAATAGCATTTGCCTTGGCCTAAAAACTACATCCTCAGCAAGTTCTTCACTAATTGTACCTTACAGATCTCCCCTTGCTATTTATTCTCCCTGATAATTCTGTATTCCCTTAGTAGCATCTTGCATCTTATAATTTACATATGAATTTGTTTTCTTCAGCATTCCACTAATATTTGAGTGTTGACTGTGATCCAGGTGTTCTAGACAGTGGTGTTAAGTTGATAAACATGGCTGACAAAGTTCCTGTCCAAACAGGACAAACATTCTTTATGGAGAGTCACAAAATAAACAAGAAAATATCAGATAGTGTTTAGTGCTATCAAGAAAATTAAACAGGACTATGAGAGACAGGTCAGGGAAGGCCTCAGTGAAGAGGTGACATTTGAGCTGAACACTAAACTATAAGGAAGCAGCCAGGGAAAGATTTGGAAGAAGAGATTTTTATGCAAGGAGGAAAGTCCGTGGGGCATGTGGGGTGTGGGTGGGAGAGTGAAGCTTGGCATGACCAAGGAAACAGAGAGAAGCAGTATGGGTGGAGCACAGTAAGTGAGGGGAAGGATGCTAAGAGGTAAGGTCGGAAAGGCAGGAGCCAGGTGTTGCAGGGCCCACAGACCTAAAGAAACAGTTCAGATTTTATTCTACGTGTCTACATGCATTAAACCTCCACCAGCATGTATGGTGCATGTGAATTGTGTTGGGCCCTGTGTTGAGTCTTAAGATATAACAGTGAACATGTTGCATCTCTCATTTTTTTAATTGCAGTATAGTTGATTTACAATGTTGTGTTTATTTCTGCTGTACAGCAAAGTGACTCAATTATACGTACATATGTGTATGTATAAAAATGATATGGGGGCTTCCCTGGTGGCGCAGTGGTTGAGAGTCCGCCTGCCGATGCAGGGGACATTGGTTCGTGCCCTGGTCCGGGAAGATCCCACATGCCGCGGAGCGGCTGGGCCCGTGAGCCATGGCCGCTGAGCCTGCGCGTCCGGAGCCTGTGCTCCGCAACGGGAGAGGCCACAACCGTGAGAGGCCCGTGTACCGCAAAAAAAAAAAAAAAAAAAAAAAAAAAAAAAAAAAAGATATGAAGGAAGCAATAGACAATAGACAAGCATATACACATTCTTTTTTATATTCTTTTCCATTATGGTTTATCCCAGGACACTGAATATAGTTCCCTGTGCTATACAGTAGGACCTTGTTGTCCATCCATTCTATGTGTAATAGTTTGCATCTACTAACCCCACACTCCCAGTCCATCCCTCCCCCGCCCCCTGAGTCTCCCATTAGACTTTGTGCTTCACAAGGGCAGGGATTCTTTCTTTTTTTCTCATCACAGCGTCCCCAGAGCTTGGCACTTGAGAAGCACTCCATAAATATTTGTTGAATAAATAAAGGCATGAATGCATGAATGAGAATATTTTTGAAATTTTTTAGCATTGTAAAGGTATCCTCAAGCTCAAATATATGTGAGACCTGATATAAATCTTCATAAATTTGTTATCACTAAAATATAACTTTTTCTCAGAACTGTGATGGAAAAAAATGATATGAAGGAAGCAATAGAATTTTTTTTAGAGCAAATAGTTATTCAAGTTGGACAAAGCATAGTGGGAAATTTTCCTGGGTCTTGAGACGAGAGCCCTGGCTCTGAACAAGTCACACGCCCAATTTCTATGTATTTCTTGAGTAACATATTATTTTCCTGCTTTGAGCCATGGATACCAGGGGAAAGGCAGCTGCAACACGTTTTAGTGAACATAATACATTGTCACTATAAAAAGTGTTTGCTGTTATAAAACATTGTTTCTCACTTCATTTCACATAATCATAACCCATTAGGCATCTCTGTCTTTGACCTTCAATAAATATCTGAGGACACAAAGAAAGCTACACATGATATAATGGATTTCTCCACTTTCAATTTGTTGGAGAAAAAAAGACTTCCCTTAGGTTCTTTGATTCTCATTTCTTTCTTTCTAGTGTGCTTACCCTGTTCAAAATACACACTATTTTTATATTTGTATCTTAATTTTGTCAGGTTCAATGTAAACGATTACACAAATGTGGTATTTAACGCGCAATTTCTTAGCAGTTGGCCAAACTGCCGGCATTTCAGGGGACTTTTCCTTTTCTCTGTGCATGGCATTGGGAGATCATTCCACAGATACTTGCAACCCTCTCTAAAATAAAAGCCAACTCACTCTCATTCTCAAACTTAGTATCTTTTATTCTTGAATTGATTCCTTTTTCTTTTTTTCTGCAAACAAAAGTAGTTTTGCCCTCTTTAATGTCATGGTTTTTATGAACATATTTCTAGTAGGCTTGATCAATAGTTTTCAACCAGGGATGATTTCATCCCACAGAAGACATTTGGCAACATCTGGAGACATTTTTGGTTATCAGAACCTGGGAGGATGGAGAGGAGGATACTGGCATCTAGTGGGTAGAGCCCAGAGATCCTGCCAAACATCCTACAATGCACAGAACAGTCACCCACAACAAAGTATTATCTGGTCCCAAGTGTCAATAGTGTGAAGTTTGAGAAACCCTGAGCCAGATTAAGATCTTGCCTCCATCTTTTTGAATAGATGGTTGCTTGCAATAGTTTATATGCTTTAAAAGCACTTGGTAATTCAAATCTGTCTTCAGGTTCCCACATAGTGATGAGCAAATCAGCTCAGAGAAGGTTAGTAGGGCTTGGTTCCCTCAACCTTCTACTGCGAGTGGAGGTCAGATACCTGTCCCTGAGTTTATAAGAAGAAGCCTAAATACTAGGGCTCTGTATGCTTAACACCCTGTGCCACTAGGGGGGTCACAGTGAGGTGACTGAGCCTCTCATCTCTTCCTCTGGTAGCTGATTAATTATGAGAAAGGTCTCTGCATGAACTCAGAATTTCATCTGTCTCCTAGAGTAAGTTGTCTGTGTTCAGGAGACATTTCTTTTGATTCAAGTCACCATAAACTGATTATGCTTAACCCACATATGCTCTGCAGAGCAAGCCTTCCCAGGCAGGTGAAAGCCATGAAATTTCACAGGTACTGTAAAGTGCTAAAAAATTTGGATGGCAAATGCACAAATACTGCCATCAATATCCTCAGGCTTAGAGCTGCTATTAACATCAAGCCTACATACTATGACTTTATTTCCTAACCTACATAGATAGTGCTTAAATGTATGGATTTATTATCACATTTGGCATATTTTATTTATAGCATAAGAAAGGTGAAACATTCTACAGCATTGCATGTTAAGATTAGGATTTATTGTCCAGGAATCCTTGAACAATTTTATCAAAAGCCCATTTCTAGGTGGTGTTTTTCTGCAATAAATCATACAGCAAGAATCTATCAGTGGACACCAGGAAGAGATAAATGAGTGTAGAGGAAAGAGGGTCATCACAGATTTTTTTCTGTATCATGACCTGTCATTGGCAGAAATCCATTTATTATGGTTCATGGATGATTTTTTTTACCTACTTGCTCTGTTTTCTGTTCAGGGTGTTAGCTAAGATTAAATGAAAACCCAGCAAAATGTAAGCTATCAAAATCCATGAAGACAGACATAACTTAAAGATCATGAGACACAAAGAGTATCGATTTTTTCCCTCTTCCCATGTAACTGCAACTTTCAGGGGAAATATATTTTTAAATGTAAATATTTTAATTTTTTAAATATTTTAATTTTTAAAGTAATTGCTCCGCTCAGGTTGGTAGTATAATTACTGGAAAAGCAATTTCCATTGCAGACTAGAATTTTCCCTCCAGAATGTTCCTTCAGTAGAAAAGCAGTAGGAGTATCTAATAGTTGTTGAGTAGTTTTCGAGCACTCCCTGGGTGAGTTTTCTGTTCTTTCTTTTTTTTAACATACCGTATCTTATTGAATCTGTCATCAGGACTCTGTAATTTGGAACAAGACCAGGTACATAAAGAAATACATGCTAACTGCCAGGCTAAATATGAGAACAAATACAGATGAACTTACATTTGATTGAAAGAATTCAATAAAATATAGTATTTCAGGTTTCTTTTTTAAAATATATTTATTTTGGCACTGCCTTGTCCCCTTCAAGTTGTCTTAGCTAAGAAAAAACTTGCAAAATATGTTTCCAGCTTTTTAAAATGAAACACTAGCAAGTATACATTGAATGAGTGCTGTATTTCCACAAGCATACTTAAAACATGTTCGTTTTTGGGAAGGTAGGCTGTAGAGCTCCCATCTCTACATACTCTGGGATGGAGGTTCATCAACTTGAGATCATGCTACATGACGCCCTAGAGAGCCACTCGCTCTTCACATCCCTCCACAATCCTAAAGATCCCCCAAATAGATACTAGCTTTAAACATAATCTAGATGAGCAATAGAGAAAATATAGGTAGATGATGGCTTTCCCAGTATACGACCCAGAAGAGGTCCCTGGCCTTCTATTAAGAAATCCAGAGCAATAGAGGTTCCCATCTCACCTCCTTCCTGAGCAGGTGAGGACAGGCTCTCCATCTGGGGGGCTCATAAACCTGCACACCAGCCCTGAGCTCACAGACAAGTGCCAGTAGCAAAATGGAAGTGAGTACTTCCTTCCTGTACCTTCTCAAATACGATCTGCCACTCTGAAATACTTGGTGGGAGAAATTGGATAGTATTTTTTAGTCACAGGTAAAGTACCAGGGACTAGATCAGGCAAGTAAGGTACTTGCCTGGGGGGTGGCAAAATTTAAGGGGAGTAGCGGTGCCCAAAAGCTCAGTCACCAAAAAACTATTTTAATGACACTCTTAAGTGTTAAAATCACTGCCTAAAAATCCACAATGAGTAAAATACCCATATTTTAAATCAGACAAGATCAGTATTATTGATTTTTGTTTTGCTCAGTTATGGCTCAGTGTGGCCCTGCACTGAATCCACTGAAGTGGAAGGGGACGTTAAAGAAAGCCAACTGTCATCTTTGTAACTGCAGTGGGTCTGCTTTGACAAGCTGGACATCTTCTGGAAGCAGGAATTTATCACATGTTAATGCTGCGAAGGTCATGCTGGGGAGCAGCACAGAGAAGATTATGGAGAGAGTCTAGTCACAGGCTCTAATCCTGGTCTGTGACTCACCAGCCATGCAACCTTGGGCAAGTCACTTGACTTTCCCTGTGGCCATTTCCTGATCCGTAAAAGAATGTTGGAGAAAAATCAAGGTTTTGCAATATTTCTGGAACCTACCATATCAACGAAAGACATGTATATTAAAATAGATGACTTGGTCACTGAATTGCATTTATTCAAGGTTAATCTGAATTATTATTTTGTTTATTCTCCTAATAAAAATATTTCATTAGATTAGCTTTTAAATCCTTTAATCTGGGTACCAGAAAGGCCCTGAAATCAACTCTGAGCACCAGCGGTAAATTCCGTTACACTCCTGCCAAGATTATATCTGTTTTGAAGACCCATAAAAGACTTCCAAGTTTATGGATTCTGTGCCTTTAATAAACATTGTGCATGTTTGGGTCTTAAAATATGGTGTGGTATTGGATGACTCATTCTTTTCCAGGTTAACGGTCCCTTCCTGCGGGGATCTAGGTAGAACTAAACATGGGGAAGTGATCGGAGACACTGGTCATTGCTAGTCACTTTTAGAGTGAAGCCCATGAAAAAGAAGATTCGTGAAGACAGCAGTTTACATCGCATAATTGTCTCAGATTTCTCTAATTTGCCATGTTAATCAACATTTACCCTGGCATTAGTAGCTTAAAATTATTTTAAAATCCATTGTCCAATAATTATCCCATCTCTTCCTTCAGCATACTGTGGTACTTCACTTATAGAATTTTGGACAGTCATTTTTCTTTATTTTATTTTATTTTTTTCCAGACAGAATTTTAAATTTTTATTTATTTATTTATTTTTGGCTGCAGTGGGTCTTCGTTGCTGTGCTCAGGCTTTCTCTAGTTGCGGCGAGCGGGCGCTATTCTTCGTTGCAGTGTGCGGCTTCTCACTGTGGTGGCTTCTGTTGTTGCAGACCACCAGCTCCAGGCACGCGGGCTTCAGTAGTTGTGGCACGCGGGCTCAGTACTTGCTCTGTAGCGTGTGGGATCTTCCCGGACCAGGGCTCGAACCCGTGTCCCCCTGCATTGGCAGGCGGATTCTTAACTGCTGTGCCACCAGGGAAGTCCCATCATTCTTCTTCAAATGTTAGCCAGTATCTTGAAAGAAGGAGTGTGTCCAGTTTTTTTGGCATCAGTGGAGTAGTTTTTTGAAAGGAGTACATAATTATGAATGATAAGCAATAGAAAGCACACATATTTCATTCTTTTTTGGAAAGGTTACAGTGAACTAAGAAAACTTGAAATATTGTACCAAATAATCACACTTAAGACATCTGTTGTGCTAACGTCATAGAAGGGAGTCTAATTGTGTGTGTATGTGTGTGTGAGAAAGGGAGAGGGAGTGAGGCCACACATGGGTGTGTGAAGATCTGAACTTACTTTTCCCTTCTTCCCCAGTGACCCCAGAACTGTATCTTTTGCTGTTCTTTGGTTATGACCCCTGCTCCCCATTTACTCAGCTAGAAGGCTTATCATCAGCACAGGTATATCTGAAGCCTTTATATGGTCATCATGAAAACTGAGATAATAATTCATGGAGCTGATAATTCATGTGGTGTTTGATTGTAGTGCCAATGGGGAGAATTTAAATACTTTACCATTTTAAATAACTTAGTTCAATTATTATAAAGAGAGTGACTGATAGAAACAGAGAAGACTGACTGGACTCTTAACCCACTGCAGGATGTAAATTAAAGGTTGTCTTTGGCTTTTGTAACTTAGTCCAGACATTTTACACAATTATCGTCTCAACAGGGTAGAAGAATAAAAGGAGCGTGCTTCCTTTGCACATATGTTTTTCTTACAAATGGGGGTTGGAAGAGAGGAGAGACAGAGAGACAGAGAGAAAGAGAGAGGTATTCCAGGTTGTTAGTTTGGAGAATTAACCTGACAGGGATGTAAGTTACATGGTTGTTTTAAGTATCCCTCATGTTAATTTATCCAGATATCTCAAGTTGGCAATAAAACATTATGAATCTAGAGGCAGAAAAAGTTCCCTTTGTTATCTAAGAAATAAAGTCGTGTCTTGGGAGGTGACAATAACAAAAGGAATGTTCTTCGAAAATAACAGCTTGGTCATTCTGATCGATAAATTTTTTTAAAGATAAAATTACAAGCCGAAGAGATATTGACATATTATATTTTCAGCTTCTTTGGCTCCCTTCTTGGGCTGATGTTTAAAGGATTAGAATGAAGCTTACCTTCTGTGTGTTTTTGAAACTTCCCACTGATCAGCCTCTGAGAAAAATGCACTGGTGTATCATGTTTCTAACATTTAAAGATCTAATTGGGATATTGTTCTGTACATGCTGTTAGACACTGTAGTGACAAGAAGAGTCCTAGCCCACATTGGCCGGGAGCCAATACATACTTTCCCTGAACAAAGTGCAGGATAATTAAAGTGCAACTACCGAGAGAGCACCTCAGAGCACACACAAAAATAGCCATCAGTGAAGTGTTGGAGATCACGCTCCTTGGGAATCTCAGGAGCCCGTTGCTACACCCACTTCCCTATTCTTTTCAAGTACAGTTCATCAGAGATATTTTCTTTTTTCCCTCACGTATTGACAATTATGTGAGAAGTTCTCAATTAAAAAAAAATTAAACTAATATCCCCGTCGATCATCTCTGCAAAATTACCTGAAGAACACTGTTAGGTGATCAAATATATAAAATTTAAGGAAAACGAGGCATTTTAGAAGCTTCATTTTAATTACAAATGGAGAACTAAGAACTAAATAAAATGCAGGGGGTATTTTTACATCAGTCACAATTCCTATTCAAACAGCCTATTTAAATGTGCGCAGGCCTTTCACGCAGAGCCACTCAAATGCCCTTGCATAGCAGGTTCTGCAAGGAAATCAGGAAGGCGTTGGGATTGTATAAGCCTACGGCATGACCCCGGGTAAGCTCGGTTACCTTTCTAGCATAACCATTTAAAAAACAGTTTTTCCATTCACTTTTTAAAGCCACAATTTTGTGCAGATCATCAAGCACTGGGAACCTCTGAGGAGCTGGTTCCTACAGTGAAACCTAAGGGATTTACACTGGAACTTCCCAACACCACTAAAGGGAACAATGCAAATGAATCCCTTTTGCGGTGAGGGGGAAATGGGATCCTTAGAAAGCAATGAAACCTACCAGTTTTTTACTCTTAAAATATGATTCCATCCACAGGGCAACTTCAGAATGGTTTCTCCACATTTCTTTAGATCATGTGTAAATCAAGGGCTGTTCAGCAGATACCACGGACAAATCATCCATATTTTATTCCTTCTCTTTTTATAGAATGCATTTGCAAGATCAATTTCTGATTCTGCAGAACTCCCTTGACCAGGTTAAACTCTAGCTGGCTTGCTTTTTTATTTTGTTTTGCCTTTCCCTAAGTGACCCTCTGGAAACGTGATGATAGTCTAAGTTCAGTACGCAATCGTCTGGCAAGGTCAAATGGAGAGTTATAACAGATAGGCGTCTGTTTATTTACACATGTTGCTGTGCTATGCTGAGTTAACCTCAGCACATTCAAGTTTTTAAATCATACAACTTGCTTTCAAATCAACTTCCTCATGACAGCTGAAGGATTCGAGTCAATAGCTAGCTAATGTTTTTTAAAAAAATTAAATCTCTTTATAGGGTCACTTAATGATTGTTAGGAAGCTTGATGCAGCCCCCAGGTGGAAGACTGCCTGCAAAGCATAAAGAATGAGCTGCTCTCCCTCTGCCACAGCCTCTGCTGATTTACAACCGCTTTGTGTTTGATGCTGGACAGGATAATTTCATCAGTCTCCAACCCTTGTGATCACGTCCCAAAATGACTCATCAGGTGAAGCCCCGGCGGAAGATTGCTTGTCACCTGTAGGAAGTAGCTGTCTGTTCTGAGTACTCTCTCCTCATAAATGTAATCATCTGTTAGTTATTCGTTGAGCTATACTTCATGGGCTGGATGGAGTGGCAAGGGCAAGGGACCAACTCTCGGTGGGGAAACGCTTAGAAACAACGCTAGTGCCCATTGTATTTTTGTTTCTTCTCTCTCATCTCTTTCTTAATGTTGGGAGGGGAAGTGTACATCTGCTCATTTTTGAAGGTTACAAAGGAAAATATCCATGTTACTACACTAAAGAATATTTTCTTAATTTTTAAAAATTTTACTGGTGAGGAAATGGACTTGGAGATGGTAATTTGCCAAATGTCAAACAGTTGGTCAGGTTTGCCTGATTTTCAATTCTTTATTCTTAACCAATTAGCAGTATTCCAGAATAAATCAATGTTTAAATGAGGTGATACAATTGCCTCTCTTACACTTTTAAGCCTAATCTAGAATGAAATAATTTATGTATTTAGGCATCATGTTTAATTCAATCCAATTCCTAATTAGCCACTTCATTAATTCATTTATTGACACAAAACTACATGCTGGGTTCTAGGGATCTGATGGTAAACAAGGTAAATACGGCCCTCGCCCTTATGGGGCTCACCTGAGGGGCAGCTTATACTGTAAATTACTCTAATGCCTGGATGATTACTGCCTATAAGGGCCACAGAGGAGAAGTCAAGGGCCATGAGCATGTTTATGTTTTATTATTTATTTATTTATTTTTTTGCGGTACGCGGGCCTCTCACTGTTGTGGCCTCTCCCATTGCAGAGCACAGGCTCCAGACGCGCAGGCTTAGCGGCCGTGGCTCACGGGCCCAGCCGCTCCACGGCATGTGGGATCCTCCTGGACCGGGGCACGAACCCATGTCCCCTGCATCAGCAGGCGGACTCTCAACCGCTGCGCCACCAGGGAAGCCCCATGAGCATGTTTAATCAGAGTGACTGGAGAAAACCTGCAGAGGACAGGCCACTTGAATTGGGCCTAGATGATGTCTGCATCCCCAAACGGCACAGGGCTTTTCAAGGGCCAGCGTGCACCAGAGCCATTCACAACACATCCTAACTTGTCCCAAATCATTGCATGATTTCTCTAGTATATCTTGGGAAATTTTGGCAGAAGTGCTTCTGGGACCTATGCAGTGGGGTTGCCTTGGCAGCCTGGGGAGGGAGAATAGCAGAGCCTGGGATGGACAGGGAGTTTAGAGCTGTGCCCAGCAATCCCACTCACGGAGTTTGCTCTGGATCAGTCTCTTTATCATGGGGTACTGAGTGGTGCGTGAGACACGGGTATAGGAATTTGAGGCAGAGCCCATGCTTGAAGTTAGAATTCTTGGTGAGTTTCAAACAGGATCTCAAACAGCCTGGTGGGTCCTCATCCAGTTTGATTCAGGGCGCTGAGAAGCATTCTGGGTCTAGGTAGGTACAGTCCGGGAGCAGATCTGAAATGCAATCAAGATGTACAAGGAATCTTATTGGTTGCCATGGTGAAGATTAGATCATGTCCTGGGAAGGGCTGAACCTGTGGTTGGAAGGGCTGAGCCAGTGGTTCGAAGGCCTAAACATGGAAACTTCCAGAGCCCTTATCTATTCCTTTGCTTAAGATGAACTTTGCCGAGCTTGTAGGTTGATCCTTCTACCCTGATGAACTGGACCAGAGTATCCTTTCCATCAATAGTTTTGTTTTAATAATTGAATTCCTGGTGCACGAATTTGCTTTCCAGATCAGCAAATACATCTTTGTCAGAGTTTACTCTCTGTACCCAGAACTGTAGCCCTTTGGTTGGCATTTTACTTAAACTCTTACCTACAAAAAAGTACAAATCAGTGCTCCTCGTGAGGGAGTCATTCTGATGTTCTCTGGAAGACCTAAGACTTTTGCCATAAACAATACAACCACATCAACAAATGGTTATTAAATACCTAGTACATTCATGGTGTACTAAAGGCATGGTGCCGTAAAGGTCCGGAGAGTCACCGGAGACATGGCATGAGTCTACCTCTGGATGCTGCAGAGTATGGAATTTACTAGTACTCTTTTCTCATATGGACCCAAATACACCTCTGTGTGGCTTGATGTTGTTCACTTTGTAGTATGAGAACATAAAGTAAATTACTTTTAATTATTGGGTTCTGAGGCATTGAAAATTGGTACTTCTGTCACCAAAGACGGCAGTGAAATGGGGGAGAATGGTACAGGTGTAAATCATTTCCACTTACTTACGTTCATTAGAAATTGCCAAGTGGATTCAATTTTTATTCAAAATATAAAAGTGTTCCCAAGCTGGGAGGTGTCATGGTCAGCTAAGAAAAAAATTTTTATGATCAAATTAAAAAACAATGCTGGGAAAAAAGTTTATTAAAGATGTTGTAATGAGTTACTTCTAACCATAATGTTCCTAGTAGGCACCAGAGTAACAAGGGTTTCCTTTTAATAAGGTTGCATCTGTTTAACAAAACCATATCAAATGAAGATAGAATGAAAAAGTAGTATCTTTGGCAATGAAGCAGTCTTTTATGGCATCACTGCCACTGGCCATAAGCACAGACAAAGTAGAGTACTGGCATCAGGGATCTTCTAAAAGCAGCCCTGGAAGGCATAGATTTGACACAAGCCAAATCATGTATTCCAGAATTGCCTTCTGTAGTTGTGAGACAGGTAGTCTACCTGCTTCAGCTCCATTTGGAGAGCACTGACTCCTCTGAAGCATGGCAAGTGTCCCAGCCTTCCCTGGAGGAAGGTGAGTTGGTCCACTGGAAAATGGTCTTGTAGAAAACAAGTCTAATGGCTGCTGGTAACTTAGGTATGGAGTTCTGCAAGACAGAGGGAAGGCAGTTTTTGCAAAATGAAACAAATGTCAAGAGTTCATGGGAAATCACACTTTTAAAATAGACCATGATCTTTTTCTAAACAATTATAACTTAAATGAAGAGAAGAAAGTAATTTGGACATTCCCCCACAAGAAAAGGAGATGGAGAGCTTTCTTTACTCTTTAACAAAGCTCCATTGTTTCCTTATGATTTTGCTTTATGGAGTTTAAATTAAAGGGAAGCTACTCTACGGCAAAGCAAATCTTTGTTTTAAAACATTTAAGTAGCACCTAAATTGGAGAACTTCCTCGAGGGCCAGTGCTTGTTCTGAGATGAATTTTTTTTTTAATTGAAGTATAGTTGATTTACAATGTCGTGTTAGTTCCTGGTGAACAGCAAAGTGGTTCAGTTTCATATTCTTTTTCATTATGATTTATTACAGGATATTGAATATAGTTCCCTGTGCTATTCAGTAGGACCTTGTTGTTTATTGAGACGAATGTTTTTAAATTGGAAATATTTCAAATCATTATCATGTAAAAGCAACTACAAAGCAAGAAGTAAACTACCATTAATACCATATGATTTTAAGTAAAGAGTGTCCCAAGAATCTTAGTGAAATCCTCTCAGACATCCAATGTATACAATGAATTGACTTCTCTTTTAAGCACCCAGAACTTACGAGATATTTTCTAACCTTGGGACAAGAAACAAAATGATCATTCACATTCTCTTGCAGCATCCTGTTAAGGAGCTAACTTATCCCCAGATCTTCAAGGGCTAGTTGTCCCAGTTGTTCTCTTCACTCTGGGATAGAGAATCTTTAAGTAAAAAGTTGACTTCCTTGGTAGGGATTGTAACCTGGTACTTTCAAAGTGATTTTATTACGTTTCCCACATAATTATAATTGAAGACAATATAAGGGTCATTTTCTTAACACATCATTATGAAATCCTCCACTTTCAAAGCTATTGTTTAAAAAAGGGAAAGCAGCCTTTCAGCAAAAACTACATTGGAAAGCATTATAGCATATAGAACAGACATAAGACTTTTTGATTTACTGTGTTATAGGAAAGACAAATGAGAGTTTTAATCTTTTAAGAAATACTTCTGAGTTTCTCTATTTCCATTTTCATGGAATTTCATGAGGACATCAATATTAATATCATGGTGGCTGTGAGCCAAATTTCAGCAATATGTGGACTATTTATCTTTTTCCTTTTTGCTCTTTTATTTTGTAATGAAAATGTATTAAATGCAAAAGATAATTTCATCAGTCAGTTTTTTAGATGTTTAAAAACATAAGGGCATTAGAATTAGCTTATCCAAAATTGTACACAATTTTTGGAGTAATATTTAGTCCAAGTGAGGGTGATAAGCACTAAGATCCTGTAAGCCCAAGATGTAGGAGCATAGAGCAAAGACTCAAGAAAAGTCTCATTAAAGAGACGAAGGGTAAATGAATGATTGTGAGTTGGCCAAGAGAAGAACTAGGAGACAAAATGTTCCAGGCAAAGGGAATAGCATGTTCCAGAGCCCAGAAATGAGACTTAGCAGTTTATTAGGAGATTTAAAGCTATAGAGTGCTGGGAGAATGGCAAAGAAAGGACCGAAGGGATAGATGGTTCAGAATGCGGACTTTATCTCAAGCACAACAGTGGTTGTTGGGTTTTAAGTATGGGATTGGTAAGATCAGACCTGCATTTATTAAGATCAATTTCATAACTGCTCAGGGGGTGGATTGTTGTGGAACATTTGGATAAGCAGTTAGCAAGATATTTTATTTAAAGCACGGATTAATGTGAAAAAAAATTATGAAAATTTGGACAGGGTCCAGACTCTCTCTGGCCATATATAACATACCCAGGAATTGTGTGATATCTATCAGGAGAGAAAGCATTAAAAGGTTTAAAGCCTAGAGAAACATGATGGCTGAATTGTTACTCTTGTTGGTGAGATCATTCTGGCATTGACAAGATTTTTTGCGCTTTATCTATTGCAACTAAGAAAACACCCCATAGTTAGTAGTATAAAGTTACTATTCATTTCATATGCTCACAATCTATTGGTCAGGAATTTGAGCAGGGAGATTCTACTGCTTTATGAGGCATCAACTGGGGTCACTTGGTAATATTCAGTCAGTGACAAGTCTGGATAGGAGGGCCCAAAATGTCCTCACTCGCGTGTTTGGTGGCTTGGCCAGGATGGCTGGAAGGCTGCACTAAGCTGGGCCAGTCTGTCTCTCCACATAGTTTCAGGATGTGTCCACATGGTCTTACCAGTTGGGTGTTCAGACTTCTTAACGTGGTGACTCAGGGCTCCAATAACAAGTGTACTCTTTTCGTTTTGACCGTTTCAGTTCCAGCTGACATATTCCTTTAAAAACTTTGTGGAATTTTAGTATATCAAGTTATATTCCACTCCACAAAGTTCTTCAAGATAGGTCCTTCTCTACCTTGGGCTCCCTGAGAAGCTGCTGCAGGACAATGCCTCTAAGATTCTTAGAAGCCTATCGTTTAGTTGAGAGAATCTTGAGGGAACATTTTTAAGCTCTTTAGAAGACCTTTTGTCTAGCTGAAAATATCCACAAGTTTCATCTTTCTGAGGTTTTAACAAAGAGTTGTATAATTTCATCCTTAACTTCATCTTTACCCTGAAACATTTTATTATGCTGGAATTCAGTCCTTGCCCCAAGGCCATTTCTTACTTTGAGAATCTTTTGCTATCTTGAGTGACTATCCTGGGCCCTCTACATTGCCTCTAAATACCACTCAAAAACTGAACAGTTCCTCTGAGAGTTTTTATCTTCTCATGCTTTATTATAGGGAGATTCACTTCAGGTTTAAAAATATATAATGGCTCAAAGTAAAGGAATGGAAAATATGTTCTATGCAAATGGGAACCAAAAGGGAGCAGGGGAGCTATACTTATATTAAACAAAATAGACTTTAACTCAAAAGTTGTAAAAGAGACTAAAACGGTCATTATATAATGATAAAAGGATCAATTCATCAAGAGGACATAATAACCATAAGTATAGATGTACCCAACATCAAAGCACATAAATATATTAAGCAAATACTAACAAATCTGAAGAGAGAAATAGATAGAAGTATGATAGTAGGGGACATCAATACCCCACTTTCAACAATGGATAGATCATCCAGACAGAAAATTAATAAGGAAATGTTGGACTTGAACTATACTGAACATTCCATCCAACAGCATCAGAATACACATTCTTCTTAAGTTCACATGGAGCATTCTCCAGGGTAGATGGAATGATAAGTCACAAAACAAGTCTTAGCAAATTTAAAAAGAATGATATCACACCATGTTTCTTTTCTGACCACAATTCTATGAAACTAGAGATCAATAACAGGAGGAAAACTGGAAAATTCACAAGTATGTGGAAATTAAACACCATACTCCTGAACAGCCAATAGGTAGGTCAAAGAAGAAATCAAAAGGGAAATAAAAAATTATCTTGAAACAAAAATGGAAACACAACCTACTGAAACTTAAAAGCTTATTGTATGCAGCAAAAGTAGTCCTAAGAGGGAATGCTTACAAGGAAAAAAGAAAGCTCTCAAATAAGCAACCTAATTCTACACATCAAGGAATTAGAAAAGGAAAAAAATGAAGCCCAGAGTAAGCAGAAGGAAGGAAATAACAAAGATCAGAGCAGAAATAAATGAAATGGAGACTAGAAAATACTACAAAAGATCAACAAAACTAAGAACTGGTTTTTTGAAAAGATAAATAAAATTGATAAATCTTTAGCTAGACTGAAAGGAAAAAGAGAATGAAGACTCAGATAAATAAAATCAGAAATGAAAGAGACATTATGACTGATACCACAGAAGTACAAAAGATTATAGAAGACTGCTGTAAATTATATGCTGACAAATTGGATAACTTGAAGAAATGGATAAATTCCTAGAAATATACAACCTATCAAGACTGAATCATGAAGAAACAGAAAACCTGAACAGACCAATAAGGAATAAAGAGATTGAATCAGTAATCAAAAACCTCCCAACAAAGGAAAGCCCAGGTCCAGATGGTTTCCCTCGTGAATTCTACCAAACATTTAAAGAAGAATTAACACCAATCCTTTTCAAACTCTTCCAAAAAATTGGAGATGAGAGAGTACTCCCAAACTCATTGTATGAGGTTAGCATTATCTCATACCAAAGCCAGGTAAGGACAATACAAGAAAATAAAACTAAAGGCCAATATCCCTGATGAATATAGATATAAGAGTCCGCAAGAAAATATTAACAAAACTAAACTCAACAAGATGTTAAAAGGAACATCACCATGATCAAGTGGGATTTATCCCTGGGATGCAGGGCTTGTTCAATATACACAAATCAACAAATGTGACACACCACATTAATAGACTGAAAGATAGAAAACATATGATCTATTGAGATGTCAATAAATGCAGGGAAAGCATTTGACAAAATACATGTTTTCATGAATTGATGAAAGAAACTGTCAACAAATTGGATGTAGAAGAAATGTACCTCAAAATAAAAATGCTTTATATGGCAATCCCACAACTAAATTCATACTCAATGGTGAAAGGTTGAAAACTTTTCCTTTAAGATCAGGAACATACAAGGGTGCCCACTCTCAACTACTCTTATTCAACATAATGCTGGAAATCCTAGCCAGAATAATCAGGCAAGAAAAAGAAATAAAAGACATCTAAATCAGAATGGAATAAGTAAAATTGTCTCTGCTTGCAGATGATATGATCATGTACAGAGAAAATCCTAATGACTCCACCAAAAGTAGTGTTGGAACTAATTAAGAAATTCAGTAAATTGCAGGATACAAAATGAACATACAGAAATCAGTTGCATTTCTAAACACTAACAGAAAAATAAAGAGAACAATTACATTTATAATAGCATCAAAAACAATAAAATCCATAGGAATTAACTAAGGAAGTGAAATGCCTGTACACTGAAAACTATAAAACATTGATGAAAGAAACTGAAGAAGACAAAAATAAATGGAAAGATATCCGTGTTCATGAATCAGAAGAATTAATATTGTTAAAATGTCCATATTGCTCAAAGCCATCTACAGAGTCGATGCAATCCCTATCAAAATTTCAGTGGCATTTTTCGCAGAAAAAGAGAAAACAGTCCTAAAACTCATATGGAACTACAACAGACCTTGAGTAGCCAAAACAATCCTGAGAAAGACGAGCACAGCTTAAGGCACCACACAGCTTGATTTCAAACTATATTACAAAGCTATAGTAATCAAAACAGTATGGTACTGGCATAAAAATAGACACATAGACCATGGAAGAGAATTGAGAGCCCAGAAATAAACACTGGACCCAAGAATACTCAATGAGGAAAGGATAATTTCTTCAATAAATGATGTTGGGAAAACTGGATAATCACGTGCAGAAGAATGAAATTAGACCCTGTCTTACTCCACTCAAAAAATTTACTTGAAATGGATTAAAGATTTAAAAATAAGACCTGAAACCATAAAACTCCTAGAAGAAAACATAGGGTAAATACTTCTTAACATTGGCAACAATTTTTTGGACATGATACTAAAAGGACAATCAACAAAAGCAAAAATAAACAAGTGGGCCATCATCAAACTGAAAAACTTCTGCACAGCCAAGGAAATCATCAATAAAATGAAAAGGCAGCCTACAAACTGGGAGAAAATATTTTCAAACTGTCTATCTGATAAGGGGTTAATATCCAAAATATATAAGGCACACATACAACTCAATAGCAAACAAAAACAAAAATTCCAACTGAAAAATGGGCACAGCAGGACTTCCCTGGTGGTCCAGTGGTAAAGAATCCACCTTCCAATGCAGGGGACGTGGGTTCGATCTGTTGTTGGGGAACTAAGATCCCACATGCTGTGGGGCAACTAAACCCACATGCCACAACTACTGAGCTCACACGCCTCAATGAGAGAGCCCACGTGCTGCAAACTACAGCGCCCACGCGCTCTGGAGCCACAACTGCGTGCCACAACTAGAGAAAAACCCATGTGCCACAATGAAGAGCCTACACACTGCAACAAAAGATCCTGCATGCCACAACTAAGACTCAATGCAGCCAAAAAAAATAAAGAAAATAAAGAAAATTTAAAAATATAATAATTATTTAAAAAATGGACAGAGGACCCGAACAGACATTTTTCCAAAGAAGACATATAGAGGGCAAACAGGTACATGCAAAGAAGGTCGACAGCATTAGTCAGCAGGGAAATACAGATCGAAACCACAATGAGATATCAGTTCACACCTGTTAGAATGACTGTTATCAGAAAGACAAGAGGTAACAAGTGTTGATGAAAATGTGGAGAAAAAAGAACCCTTGTGCACTGTTGGTTCAAATGTAAATTGATACAGCCCTATTTTCCCACTTGTAGTGACTGTTTTATCTATTTAGTCTTATTATGTTGTGTAGATTCCTATGTGTCACCTCAAATCCTTAAATAGATAAAACAAAAAAAGAAAAATAATTTTGGACATACATTTATTGTGATGTTTAAAACAAAAGATGTTAAGACAGAGAATTGTATTCTTGTTTACTTTCTTTCTTTTAGAATTACTGCCCTTAAAAACAATCATCTAGGGACTTTCCTGGTGGTGCAGTGGTTAAGAATCTGCCTGCAAATGTAGGGGACACAGGTTCAATCCCTGGTCCGGGAAGATCCCACATGCCGTGGAGCAACTAAGCCTGTGCGCCACAACTACTGAGCCTGCGCTCTAGAAGCCGCGAGCCACAACTACTGAGCCTGCATGCCACAACTACTGAAGCCCATGCACCTAGAGCCCAAGCTGCACAACAAGAAAAGCCACCACAATGAGAAGCCTGCACACCGCAACGAAGACCCAACACAACCAAAAGCAAATAAATAAATAAATTTATTTTTTTTAAAAAAAGAAAAAACAATCATCTGAAAACCTAAATACAGAGCATGACCCCGTTAGTGTTACCATAGAAAATGTAGGAGGCTTTTAGTTGATGAGCATGTAATGTGCCAATCCAGTTTGGTCTCAGACAAGTTGGAATTTGATTCCTAATTTTAGGTGGTGACTGGAGGGGAAATATGTCCAAAAACAAAGTAAAGAGGGAAAATCATGCTATTGACTTTTTAAACGGGCTTCAAAGGAAGAGTGGTGAAGTGCTAGTCACCAGGAAGGGGGATTTGAAGACCTGGATTCCAGTCGTGTTTCTGCCATCAGGTGACTGAGTGTCCCAGAGCAAGTCACACAACCAGGGCACTGGTTCCTACCCTTTCCATAGTCCCACACTCCAAAGGTGAAGGCTGGCTTCCATGCCCTCCTCAAGCTCTCTCTACTTCCAGCATCTCTTTCATTGCATTTACCATGTGGGTGGAAACAGTTTGTTTATGTGCCTCCTCCAAGTCAGCTTCTCCTGAGTGTGTGTGTTTTTCACTCAGCTTCATATGTGTAGTTTCTAACACATAGTTGGTGCTCAATAAAAAAGGGACAAATAAATGTATGAATGAAATCACTTGTCAATATATCTTTCTTGGTCTCAATTTCATTTACAGAATAAAAGAAGTAACTCAGCAAATCCCAAATTTCCTTCTTTGATTCTGCCACACAGGCACCTAAGACCTTTTTGGACCATCAAACAATCAGTCCTTAAAACATTTTCTTAAACTTAGAAACCATGTGACTTTTCAGTCTCCATTTTGAGTGTTGAGACATCTAACAGGTAGTAAAGCAACTTTAATCTGAAAGTGATCACCTGGGGAAAGAGAGATAAGTGGACACAGCCCTTTATACTCCCAGGACAGATCAACACTTCCTGCATTTCCTTCTGTTTCATTATACCCTTGAAAAAAATGATGCATGATAGAAAGAAGCACAAGGAGGCTAGCATTGGGAAAGGAAAATGCAACAAGGTGGAGAAAAAAGGATCAGAAGCCACTGGAAAGAAGAGTGAGTCTAAGTCATGTTTAAAAGAAGAGAATTGTGGTCAAGGATACGGCTCGGAAAATGGAGGGAGGCTGTAAGAGTCATTTGATCTACACTTTTACTTACAGAGTAAATCCAGAAAATGTCTGAAGCTTCTTGCCTTAATGTCACTAATACTTTATTGGAGCTGCTTCAAAATGAGAGTTTTAACAGAAGCACTTTAAAAAAGATTGAGACAAAATGTAATAATTGCACACTCAGGCTTGTAATTTCAGAACTTCATGATGCTAAGGACTCCAAACATGCTACTTCAGATTTGGATTCCTTTTTACTTCTTCACAAAAAGTCAAATCAAGTCAGATTGGAGCTGATCGCTGTTTTTGAGTCATACCAGTAAATGGTTGGAGTTCCATTGTCAGAGCGGGAAAACTACTTTTTCCATAATTCAAAAATAATTGAAAGAATGTAGCTCAACAATTTTAAAGTAATGAATTTTTTAAGATAACGGTTCCGTCCAATCATAGAAAATTCCAGTCCCAAAGGATTCTTTTTTGAGAAAATAAAGAGGAAGGAATCGATGAGCAAAAATGGCGTGCTACAGCAAAACCCATCGTTTTTAGCTATCTGTCACATTGCCTAAAGGAATATAGAATACATTTTTAAGGGGTATCTCTGTTGACAAAAGTCAAGAAAAAATGTACTCTCATGCATCAAAAGGAGTCACAGATGAACTGTGTTGCGTTTAATTGTTCAGGGTAGATGCGAAGTGGATGAGGGATGAGGATGGGGGGACAGAAAGGGCTGTATTCCTCCTGAGGCACTGAGGACATTTATTTTCCTGTATTTTACAAGTGGTTCACATCAGCCTAAAGCAGAGTGTATGCAGGCTCTTACCTTGTCTCTCTTAGAGAAAAGGAAGGGAAAGGGATTGAAAAAAAAAAAAAAAAAAAGGATGGTAAGTAGAAGAGTCACTTGTGCAGCCCTGGCCTCCTGTCATTTCTCCATTGTAAGCAGTGTCAGATCCGTCACATTAGGTTGCCACCACAGGGTGCATGCAAATGGGGGAGCACAGAACAGCCACCACCTGCACATTCCAGATTGTTGGCAGGTACATTGCAGTGGACTAAAACAGAATAATTACTGGAGATAGAGTTGGCAAGTACAGTGTACGGGAGAAGCATTCAGTTGCACACGAGTATGATAGGTGAACTTTAAAAAAAAGAAATGGTGGGGAGGGAGGCGGGAAAATTCCCCTTTAAACAACAGACAGCTGGCAATTCTGATCTTCCATTTTGTTTCCTATGAAATAAGAAAGGCTGACCTGTGAAGTCAGATGCTAGCAGATTTTGGACAATTGATTTAAACACGGGACGTAAAGAGTAAAACTGGGGTCTTGAGAGAGGCTTCCTGAACACCGAACGGAGTAAGCCCTCAAAGGCCAGAGATGCGTAGGGAAATGTGTCATAACAACACAGTACATGAGGGTGTGATAACCACACAGTGCATGAGGTAAAGGGTAGACCGTTTCTTTGGGAACACTGGGACACTTATTTTATCTATCAAACATACAGCATTTACAGGTCAGTCACTGTTCTAAGCACTTTACATTTGATAATTCATTTAACTCTCAGAGCGACCTTATCATTGCTTTTCTGATCTGTGTCATTTTACTTGCAAAGCAGAAAACTGAGTCATGGAAAATTAAATGACTTACCCAAAACTAATTAGCTGTTCAGTGGCAGGGTGGAGGATTCGGCTCCCTTCACCTAGCTCCCGGGTCCACACTGTAGACCATCACTCTGAGCTGTCTCCCAATGAGAATATATAGGGATGCTAAATGGGATGTTGGTAGAGATTCAGTTAGAGCAACAACAACAAAGTGATCATTTTATGCAAGTTATCTAAATTATTCAAAGTGAACAGCAGTATCTTCCTGAATGTGGTTATTTGAATAAAAGTTATTTTTTTCTTTGTAAATCTCTGACAACATCCCTTTTATCAGAGTTTTGCCAATGGAATGCCTAAAACATGTTATGACTCCTCCTTTAAAAAGCTGAAAATTGGGCTTCCCTAGTGGCGCAGTGGTTGAGAGTCTGCCTGCCGATGCAGGGGACACGGGTTTGTGCCCTGGTCCGGGAAGATCCCACATGCCGCGGAGCGGCTCGGCCCGTGAGCCATGGCCGCTGAGCCTGCGCGTCTGGAGCTTGTGCTCCGCAACGGGAGAGGCCACAACAGTGAGAGGCCCGCGTACCGCAAAAAAAAAAAAAAAAAAAGCTGAAAATATGTACATATGTATGTTACATATTTTCCATGAATTGCAGTGTGTGTTAGGCTGGGAGGATCTGCCTCGAGGCCATACGTAGTCCACTTGGCCACTCGTAGGACAATTGGCAACTCCCTAATTTTTTCATATCTTTTGAGTTACTTCTCTTAACAGTAGCACTTTAATGTTTCCTACCCAGCGTCCGTCCTCCTCTATCTTCCTAACAGAACTCCTCATTTTCTCATATATTTACCCCCAAATTAGTATATGGCTTTCCCCTGGCAATCATTATTAATCCAGAAATAGGCTTGTGACTTAAGTGACCCTAATTAGGATGAAGCAAAGATATTATATTCCATGGCTCTTCCTCGTTTCTCTCCCTCCCCCTCGACCTCCTCCCTCCCCTCTCTCTCTTTCTCTTTCTGTCTCTCTTGAGGCCAAGGAAACATCCAGTCCCAGTTACCCCTGGCAGCCATGTTGCATCATCTACGAGATAAATCAGCTGAGTACAAAGCCTGAGAACTGCCATTGGGAGAGAACTAGGTCCTTGATGACAGCCTTGTATGGCTGACTGGAATGTGCCTTACTCTACCTTTGAATTTCTAGTCTGGTAGGGCAAATTTCCATATTTTCCTGTAACTTGCAACCAAAACATTCTAGCTAATGCAAGCCCTAAGACCTGCACTTCTAAGTCAAATATTTCCCTACCAGCTCCATTTAGGCCCTTAGCAGCTTTGACACTGATCTCCAAATACTTCTGCATCTAGATTTTCAGCTGTGAGCCCCTTTGAATCTGGGAACCTCTTAGAGAGGCTGGAGTCTTGAGCTAAAGTAAGCAAGTCCTGAAACTCCCTTAAGATACTCTAACAAATCATTATTGAGCACCTACTACATTGCCAGGTATGGTCATAGGCACCAGTGCTTGATAAGACTTTTATTGCACCTAGGGATCCTTCATAAGGAAAATATTCATGTATGTGTTGCCAACAAGTATATACATACCTTTATTTTCAAATCTTTCTTTCAAACCTAATATTTCTCCTTTTCCAGTCTTATTATAACTTACTCAAATGTATTTCATCTCTAAACGGTACAGAAGCCAGGCCTTCCTTTTAGAAAAATCACATTGTTGTCTCCTTCCAGTTCAAACTTCATGGTCTACTTTGTTATGGAAAAGATATTCTAAAGTGTAAAATGAATATCAAGAGCTCCATCTGGGAAGAATGAGGAAAAGTCTACTCCCTCCTCCCTTGTAAAAATAGGAATTGAGATGATCATCCCGATTCATTCTGTTGAAGTTAACTCTTATCCAAGGTGGAAGGAGCCAATTTCCCTGCACGCCAGAAAGAGCCATACCTTCTGTCCTTCAGGATGTTCTGTCTCTAGACACTGCTCATCATTCCTGGACAGCCAGTGTAAGGAAGTTGGTGCATTCCTTTACATGCAGTGGGACCAGAAATGACCATCAAAGGGAAGAACAACCTCTGAGGCAGGAATTCACAGGCGTGGGTTAGTGGTTCCTGCCCACATGGAGATTCATCCTTCAGCTTTACAGAAAAGGGAATGATTGATGGAGGGAAGAGTGGTTTATCTTTGCTTGAGCTGGAGCTTTAAAGTGAAAGCAGAACCCCTGAGGCCATTCTGTTGGTGGAAGCAGTAATCATTAAAGACATTTCCCAAAGGAACGGGGGAACATGGAGCTTATTTGCCCTTGGCCATTTTTTCCCCTCCATTGCCAACCCTGGAATTCTTAGTGTTACTTTGTTAAGGGATTCTGCAGGTCCCATTTACCCTTAACCTACATGGATGTCCTCGCAGAATTTTTCTCATTTCCCTCCAACAGGAAAACTCTCCTTTGGAGACTGATGGAAATGAATATCCTCAGGAAAAGTGATAACATAAGGAGCTACCAGCACTTCTGCTGTGTCTCCAATAAGGGCAAATAATATGTAAATCTTGCCAATGCCTGCTCTATGAGTTAAGTAACTAAGTACGTCCAAACCAATTACCAGCATCGCGAGAAACTGTTCCCTTTGACTTTCTGAGGAAAGTTACTGTTGTTCTTCTACTTGACTAAACATTCTTATAGTCATTTCTTGACAATTACTCAACTGGTTCCTTTAAAATATTATCAAGGTAAAAAAATTTTAAAACACAAATTCAACAAAGCTCCCATTTTCCTACCTAGGAAAATCGTGGAGCTTTTTAATCACGGAGATTTAAAAGGACTGTCTTTTTATGGTCCCCGACTCCATCAGAAGCAAGACATAAGGCAGATTAAGAAAGTTAAATAGAAACGTCAGACACATGAGGAGGCAGAAAAGGATGGTATTGTACATGACCTGAGGAAAATGCCTACCTTGAGGCTCCTGTTGGCTGGAGTGATCGAGGAGGGAGCTGTGAAAAGACCTTGACAAAGGGGTAGGGGATAAAGAATGACCAATGAGAGAAAGGGTGTTCTAGTCAGGAAAGAGGAGTGTCAACGAAGGCTCCATGGTGAATTGCCAGCATCCCTGGACCAAGGGTGGGCTGAGCTGGTATGCTGGTGCCGCTGAGTTGAGCTTCGAGTGTGAGATTCAGGTGTTTACGTTGTGTCTTGCAAGCATTGGGGAGACACTGAACACTGCGCAGGGGAATATTATGAAGAGTGTGGAATTTTGGACTGTAAATCTGGCAGGTGTGGGCAGGAAGGGTTAGAAGAGGGAAGACAGGAAGTGATTGCAGAGGCCATAGGGCCCTCAATCAGGTTGGTCGTGGTGGGGAGAGCATGAAGGAGGTAGCAAGATGCTGGCAGTCAAGCATCTTCCCTGTGGAGACTCATTGAAGGTTTCATATTTCTTCACTACATTTCATAGGAAAAAAAATCACAATATTGTTTCCAGCAAGTTCAAACTGCAGAACACAATAAGGCTCTGATGTTGTCAAACCTTTTGAAGTGTAATATTAAAAGCTCATCAGTTATATATTCAGTATAAACCAGCATCCTTTCCCTTCATTGTATGTAATATGGATAAGTAAAATGTGCATCCTGTGTATGGTCTGTGTATAAGTACATCAATAACAATGTATAAAGAAAACATACCTAAAAGTTAATCAGTGTCTCTGATTATAAACTGTGTGAATCAGTAAGATAACATAAGGTAGAATTTTCAACATCACAAATCTCAGCGTTACAGATATCAGCCTTTAAATTAAACTTTCGTCATCAAATCAGGTCATAAGATGTCATAGCCTAATTCTCTACTTACGACTGAGGAAGTAACTAAGGAGAGAGAACCATTTCCCACCTCCCATACTTGCTTCTCCCTTCACATATCTCTTGATTATGGCAAAAGCCATATTGTGGGTTACGTGGTGGCGGAATGAGACTTTCTTAATCTTTTATCTATTCTCACACACATAAATTAGAATGAGGCGAAGGCATTTTAAAAGACATTACTAACTGCCAACTTGTCCAACCCATTTGCTTCATGCCCTGCTCTATGCCCTGATTGGGATCACAAAACCCAAAGAAATATGGAAAGAGTCATCAAACTTGACAGATGGGAGCAGAGAATAAGGAGAGACTCTTCTTCCTTCCTCCTTCACACCCCTCAATGTCACTCCCAATGGGCTGGGCTTCCTCCTCTATAGGGAAAATTCATTACAAATCTTAAAGAAAATCTTTTCAGCTAAGTTCCCATGTTTAACTCTTAAGATGCAAAAAATACTTTACAGTTAGGGAAATTATTAAACCGATAGCTTCTTAAGGCAGATATCATGTTCTGTTCATTTAAACATTCTTTTTCTTTGCTCTGTCCCCACAGTGCCTACCTCAGACCCTGGCAAATAGCAGGTACTTGAGTACTATTTATTGACTTGAGTTTTTGAATCATATCTTCCTAAAGATATAGATTGGAAATATATGAATCAGGTGGATTAATCAGGAGTGAAGACAATATTAATAAATTATACCTCTTAGCTTTCAGTTTTAGTAAATAGCCACTGTAAGCGTCTGTTGGAAGAATGCCCTGGGCCATATGTTTTAGACAGTGGCTGATGCTGGTATATCCTTATAGCCATTACAACATGGATCTGTGGAACTGACAAAACGCAGCAGAGGGTGAGTCCTTTATTGAATGGCCCTCAGATGGTTAATTTTGTTCGCTGATGGCAGATACTGAAGCTACGAAAAAGCTACTCTTGCTGTTCAAAGAGCCTTTTCAGTTTTTAATTTGACCTGGAGAATTACATGGTCTACGATACATGCAGAGCAGCAGTTATCTCTCCTTATCAGCTCCTCTGGTTGGTTTCAACCCATCTTGGCTGAAAGCAGCTCTATTGTAGGTACTTTTTCTGGCTCTAGCTTACATGTGTGGTTCAATGACAAGATTCCTGATAAACTGGAACAGAGAATGAGGAAATGGCCTTTTAAATGATCAGCTGATCATTCACTTCTCTGGGTTTAGTTTCTGCCTGACAGCCTTATTAAAGTTAGAGAGAGTCACACAAAGACAACTTGGGGTTTGTCTCCCAGGTCCTGGTCAAATAAGAATCCTAGACTTTGCCAGCTGGAAGGCCTTTTTAGAGGCTGTCTCACCCAGCTTTGCTATTTTAATGTAAGGGGACTGATGTTCAGAGGATTAAATGACTCACCCAATGTCATGCAACTCATGTTAGAATCAGGATTAGAATTCAAGCTTGTTTGGGGCTCTTACCTTGCTAACATTTTTGCTGATTGATGTTAAGGAAAGCTAGAGAAAAAAGAGAAAACAGAGATACCCTAGTTTTTCCATGGCTTTTTTCCAAGAGTATCATTCTCAGGGGAATTATTATGAGGTTTCTAGGTTTCCTTAGTTAGGCCACTACTTTAAAGAGATGGGGTCCTGGAAAAAACACTGACTGTGAATTTGGACTTGGGTTTGAGTTCAGTGTATAACCATCTCTGTAATTTATTGAGCACCTATCTTATGCTAAATATTGTACATATATTATTTTTATCTTCACAATGAATCTAGAAGGTGGTATTATTAGCCCTGTTTTGCAGGTGGAGAAGCTGAGGCTTAGGGAGGTTAAAGATCTTTCCCAGTGTTGTACAGGTGTTCAGCTCCACTGTCTGATTCCCAAATCCCCATTCTTCCCCTATACAACATTACACTTATTATTGTGTCTTCGAGCAAGTTGCTTAATGTCTCAAAACAAGTTTCCTCAACTGTAAAATGGATTCATTAATATTCTTCCTAGCATTGGTGTAGGATGAAATGAGAAATAATGTATGTAGAGTACCTGGCTTTGGACCTGACACAGAAGACACTCAACAAAAGTCCATTCCATACCTATATTCCTCTCCCCTCTGATTTTTTCAGTAGGATTTACATCCTGAATGATATTGACTCATTGAAAAGAGAAAATGGAAACACTTCTAAGGTGTCAGACAAGGTCAGAAGTGGATTAAACATTCCAGGTGATAACCCCAATCTGCCAAAATAACCTAATGGCAAGATTGAAATTGCAGAGAATTGGGCTCCAAGCTTGTTCCCTGTGGGTGAAATCATTGAATCAACCACAGTCAGAGAAAGCACGGACTTGAATTCAGCATCCTAAGTTTAAAATGCAGATAGTGTTTCCAGAAAAGTGTGTTCAACATTCAGGTGAAATGTTGGACAGTGGATTCTTTTTGTATGTCCCATGTATTGATCCTTCTGGTATGTTCTATACAAAATGAAAAGACGCAGGCATATTCATTTAATAATTCCAAGTACGCACCACAAAGTATTTGACAACTTCTTGAAGCAATATGCATTCTTTTGTACTACACTTCTGAAATTATAGTCTAAGTATAAACGTGATTCAATTTATAAAAATTCAGTTTGCATGCAGTACTTCAGAGATACATCTGTTGTATTTAGCCAGGAACTCTTTTTACAGTTGATGGCAATCAAAGAGGTTTATATTAAGAGGATATCAATGAAAAGAAAATACAAATAAAAAGAATATCATGCTTGATTCAGCCCCACAAAGGAGAGTGGAGGACAGATAAGGAAAAATCACAATGATATAAAACAAGATCAGTAAAGTTTTAGAATTAGTAATTGACCTTAGAAAAAATCATTATACAAACCCCTGAACGAAAAGGTGTGTGTTTATGGCTAAAATCTGAGCAGACTGCTTCATTTAAACATTCCATCACACAAGACTTGAGAGAAAGATAACTACCAAACAAAAAGTGCTCTTGGGCTTCCCTGGTGGCGCAGTGGTTGAGAGTCTGTCTGCCGATGCAGGGGACACGGCTTCGTGCCCCGGTCCGGGAAGATCCCACATGCCGTGGAGCGGCTGGGCCCGTGAGCTGTGGCCGCTGGGCCTGCGCGTCCGGAGCCTGTGCTCCGCAACGGGAGAGGCCACAGCAGTGAGAGGCCCGCGTACCGCAAAAAAAAAAAAAAAAAAAAAAGTCCTCTTGTTTAGAAGAGTATAAGGTGCAGGGAGTCTGTTCATATTTATCATTTATAACTTTTTCTATTATATAGCACAGTGCTTTTCCCATAAAGAGTACACAATAATTATTGAATGAGTGAAAATAAAGAAGATGGTCTAATACGTGGTAGAAGAAAAGTTTACCAGAGTGCTACTAAATGAAGATTTGACCCAAAATATGCATGGAGCAAGGTTAAGGATTCCAGAGGGTGCTGGTATAAGTTAGTGTCAGTGTGCTGGTTTTTCTGAGGGTAAAACAGGATAGAGAAATTTGCCTAAGCACATTATAGGCTATGACGTGGCCTACCTAAGGCATAGCATCCTTTTCCATTCTATTCCAGGGTCTGCCTGATGTTCCTCCCCGTGGCAAGAGGTAAATTATAGCTGCCTCGTGTGTTTTTAAATAAATTCCCTGTAAAATATTCCAAGACCCTGACTACAAGTTACCAGCCATGGAGTGAATCCTGGACAAGTCACTTGACTAATCAATAGAAATAGAAGGTTCTCTGGAAAATTAAGGGATGTTCCCATTTTGCTTAAACAATGATTTTCTGACTTCAAGTACTTTCAAAACCTTCTATTGAATTAATCAGCATATATTCTCTAATTGAAAATACATTTTTCTTATAATAGGGCAGAAATCAGGTTGAGTAGCTTATATACACAGGATTTGCCTTTATAAAAGTCCTCTCTGTTTAGTGAGCTGCAGTTCAGTGTGGCCAAGCTACCCCACCCCAGAAGCACATTGATGCTGTTGGGAATCGGTGTCATCTTCACAGGGCTCTGGATTAGACTGTGATGAGAAATCTGTGAACTTCTTTCCTTGTATGTCCCTAGTCCCTCTCTTCCATGTTGCAGGTCATCCCCATTTTTACTACTCAGGAATTTTCTCCATCTTCTGGGCACTTAGCACGACATCTCTGCTATGCTGCATCTTCCCTGGCTTGGCAGTGGGATTCTCATCCTGTCCCAGACTTGCTCCCACTAAGTGCTGGATGAGACCTCTAGTGAGGCTGGCTCCCAGTCGGGCATCAGCGAGCGGCTGGACTCTTCCCTTCTACCTGCATCCTACATAGCAGTTATAGAAAGGAGCAGCTGCAGACCAGAAGCAGAGAAGACTAGCATTACTCAGGTTCCTTTGGAGGATTCCAAGGGCCTGGGCATCAGGATGAGGAGGAAGGAAGCTTTTCCCCTTGTAAGTTATAAAAATAGAATTAATCTATTGCACCAGAGGAGGTAATTCATCGAAAGCCATCTAGGGGAACAAACGACTAAGTTTTTACTTACATTTGAGCTTGAAATTGGCCCAGTGCTTTACAATCACTCTTTGGTTAATCCTTATCAGAATTGTTAAAAGAGAGGTAGGATGGGGTTGGGGCGGGGGGGTAAGGAATTTCTTTCTGGAAGCCATAGAGGCATCTAGTTTCCTGTCTCAATGATTCAGAAGTGTTAGTCTTGTCTCCCCAGCTACAGTGCAAGCTCACTGAAGGAAGGAACCATATCCTGGCTGTGGTAGGCAGCATTCTAAGATGGTTGGTAATCTCTGCTCCCTGAGGTCATACCAGTGGCATCCTAATTCCACCCCCTTGAGTGTGGACAGGATCTGTGACTTGCTTCCAGCCACTATGGCAAAGGTGATAGAAAAGAGGAGGGACATTCTTTTTCTGGCCTTCAACAAGCAAACAGCCACATGTGATCTGCCTAGGGAGGGGACTGTTGGCAGAAAACTGTAGCTGCCTTTAGCTCTTGAGAGGGGTCCCCAGCTGACAGGCAACCAATGAAAATACAGGGACTTCAGCCTTAGAATCACAAGAAGATGAATTCTGCCAGCCACTGGAGGGATCCTGGAAATAGATCTTTCCCTAGTCAGACCTCCAGATGAGAACATAGCTCAGCCATCACCTTGACTGCAGCCTTATGAGACCCTGAGTAGAGAACCCAGTTAAGCTCTGCCCAGACTTTTGACCCACAGAAACTGTGAGCTGATAAGTGTGCATTGTGTTAAGGCACGGATTTGTGGTAATTCTTTATTCAGGAATAGAAAATTAATACACAGCACATGCCCTATCTCTCCTCCTGTAGTCTCTGCCAGGATGCTGAGTACATCCTAGGTGCTCAATAACTAAACATATCTTGAATGATCCGTCAATCATCTTGAAACTTTGTCCTTCAAGGTATTAGATTTGGGGCCTTTGAGATCTCACTAATTTTATTCACTTTTTTTCTTTTTTTTTTTTAAGGTAAGTAGGGGCCAATTCAAATCTTGTCTTATCCTTAGAGGGAAAAAAAAGTTACCAAGAAATAAAGTGCTCTTGAAAAATACTTACTACTCCAGGAGTAAACATCAAGAGATATATTGAGATGCAGGTGCTGTGGGAGAGCCTGCCAATGTTCTGGCTGGGAGGGAAGTGTAGGTGTGTTCTCATCATGCTGTCTGGTGAGCTGGTTAGGTTTCCTGACACGAAAGAATGGATTGGGGTTTAGGGAGTCTTTGTTTCTACACTACCACCACCCATGTAGGATTTGGGGCCCTGCTGGGGCTGTCCAGATGGGTGAAGGTACATAAGGACTGAGAAGGATATCAGGGAACTGACAAAGGTCAGTTAGGCTGGGAGTTCACTTCAGTGTACCTGAATGTCCTGGGGCCACTGAGAGGCAGAGCGACGTAATGAGTGGGGCTCAGTGGGAAGTGAAAGTGCTATCCCCCTGTTTAGAAAGTAGGAAAAACATACTCATATATGAAGATACTGATACTTAACTTTTTCTGTTCTTCCACAATCTCTTTCTAGACCTGTCATGGTAACTTTTATTTGCTACTTGAGAGCGTGCGCCCTCGGGCTTGGGGATATGCCTGGGAGAGTGCAGGCTGCCAGCCACTGGGCCCTTGCCCAGTCTTGGTGTACACACAAGCACATGCAACCCTCCTGCTGCCAGGTTCCCCTCCTACCAGCAGCCAGACTGACAGGCCAGAGATGGAGAATCCAATCTTTCCTTCCAAATGACGTGCCACTCCAGCCCATCGTGGATGGCAACACCACAGAGGATGCAGCCCATGCCAGGATGAACTCTGTACCTGGATGGGGCATGGGTGAGAGGCTCACCAGGTCAGAGCTCCCGCCAAATGCATGTGGTGTTGCCAACTCAGGGCTGGGACAGCCACCACCATGCCCACAGGGAGGTTCCATGGGGCACAGACAACCCGGCTCCGACCCTCCCCACACCCACTCCCAGGCCTCCACTGCCGGTGGAGGGCAGTAGAAATTGCTGAAAGATGAGAAGACAGAGGTTGGGGAAGGCTAGGGTACCCATTTCTTCACTCGCTAGTGAAGAAATGGATGTCCGGGAGCCCATGCCAGAGAGGGTGGGAGACAGGTGGCGGGAAGTGAGACCACACGTGTGAGTCAAGGCTCCAAGTCCCCAGCACATGCTCTGTTGTCCCGGCAGCCTTCGCTGGCAAAACACATTAAACAACAACAAAAAAAGAATTTTAAGACAACAGTAGCCCAGCATGAACCATGAAGTGTAGGACCTTTCTAAGCTCAGGGTCCTGCGTGACTGCACTGGTCACAAGCCCGTGAAGCCTCTGTGGCCTGAGGGAGACACAAGGCAGGGTGCTGTGTGGGGGTGTTCTCTACACTGATTCTGCTCCTCTCTCTATGGATCCTTATGTCCCTTCTCCGCACTCCCTCCATCCCATGAGTGTTCGTATGCCCTTGGGTGTGGGCACGAAGCTGCAGGAGAGGCGTCTCCAAACCATGTCTTGAGTCTTCTTAGAGCATCAAATGCCTTTTATCTACTTTACTGTGGCAAGACACCCACCCCTGAGGAAATCAATACTTCATAGTCCAGCTAAAATGGGGCGAAAGCCCCAGGGAAAAAGGAAATACTTGTAATGGAAAGCATAAGTTGTTTACTGTATCAAAATTAATTTTTCTACCTATTGGATTCCTAATACTTTACCAGGAAAATCCATGTCTCTGCGTGCACGCAGCGTGCTTGTGCACGTATGCAAATGAGGAGCTTTGCTGAACAGGTCAAGGAATGCATAATAAACACACATATTTACATGCGGACTTTAATGTCACACAGGGTATCCTTTATTAATAGTTACTACTCTTGGAGAAGGCCTTCAGTGAGTCCAGTAAGCCACATTCTGCTCTAATTGGCCATAGTAATGTATTTCTTTAACAAACACCTAATCTGCACAGAACTGGATCCTGGGTCTCTACCTGCTACTTCACTTCAAGCAAAAAGGTTTGATACATAATCAAGGAACATGATTTGATTTTCAAAGGCCATTAGGGAAGTCAGTCCACAGAATAATCCCGTTAATATTTCTGCTATTAAGATATTTGTCTCCTATATTTGGAATACCCAGAAAGAATGGAATCTAAATATTTAAGTGTCTCACGGAAAAAATATCTGACAACTGGAAAATGTCTTAAAAGCTTATAAAGTCTGGCGCTGGATAATCAGAATCAGCTAACAGAATTCGTTTTTATTAAAGCATTTTAAATGATCAAGCCACTGATGCGTTTTAACAGCATAATGGCATAATACCCTTGCCTCAAATCTTCAGAGAGGCAAAATGATCACCGATTAAGCAAGTTCAACTGCACACACTGTTTTCATAAGCCCAGGAATATTACTCCGTAAGAAAGACTTCTGGTATGAATGATGAGATTTTGAGAAAGTACCATTTTGGTATCAAATGATCTAGTTGCCTGTGGTTATAAATTACCTTAGGCCCAGTTCTCTTTCCCCGCATCCCCCCCCCCCACCACCCCCCAGGCTCACTTTCTGCCTGATGACAAAGGGAGTTCTGAGCATGGAAGAAATGAACCAAGGGATGAGATGAAGGAGGATCTGACCTTCCGTAGTTTTTTCTTCTTCCTCCCCCTCCCCATTTCATTACATGTAATAACTGACAGTGTGGCGGGAAGTAATCCACAGAGAGGGCACAGACACTTGAAGCTAAGAGACAACAACATGTGCAGCCGGGAAGTAATCTGAACTTTCAGCTTTCATTCCAGCCTAACACTCATCCTCCTAAGGATGAGAAAAGAAGTGAACAGCCATGCTTCACGCTCTCCAGGAGAGCTGAGGTATCCAAGGGCCCGACTTGCAGCCTTGAGGATAGGGGATGCTGGGGCAATGTAATCATTATTATCCAGAAGAGGCACGTGACTCCCACGCCCCCTCTAGAAGGCATTATAATAGAGCAACCTCACTGGAAATTGGGAGGAAGAGACTCATTTGCATGGGAAACCCCAACACAACTTCTCAGCACCGCTGTTCTATCAGCCCCTTGTTGTAAATGCAGAATATTGGAAGGTTGCGGGGTCTCTTTTAGGCTGTGGAGGACTGACTCAACACAGTGGCATGGAAAGGCAGGATGGCAGAGGTTAAGAGTGTAGATTCTAAAATATGACACACCCTGGATTCAAATCCCTCCTCGATCTCGGACAAGTCAGGGGGTTTTGAGCAAGTCGCTTAACTCCTCTGAGATCACTTCACTCATCTGGTAAATAAGGCTGCTGAGAATACCTTTTTCATGGAGTGCTGTAAGCTTTCAAATAGTTTACATAAAGACCCCACTTGGCGCCTGGCACGTGATGACGACTCGATTCATGGTGGCTCAATATCGTGACCACAAATGATTTTTTTTAATACAAAAATCTATTTATTTCTATATGAACAATTGGAAATTGAAATTAAACCATTTACATTAACATCCAAAAAAAAACATGAAATACTTAGCCAAATCTTTTTTTTGAGTTTTATTTTATTTATTTATTTTTGTATAGCAAGTTCTTATCAGTTACCTATTTTTTTTTTTTTTTTTTTTTTTTTTTCCGGTACGCGGGCCTCTCACTGCTGCGGCCTCTCCCATTGCGGAGCCCACGCGCCGGACGCCCAGGCTCAGCGGCCATGGCTCACGGGCCCAGCCGCTCCGCGGCACGTGGGATCCTCCCGGACCAGGGCACGAACCCGTGTCCCCTGCATCGGCAGGCGGACTCTCAACCACTGCGCCACCAGGGAAGCCCCAGTTACCTATTTTATACATATTAGTGTATACATGTCAATCCCAATCTCCCAATTCATCCCACCACTACCTGCAGCCCACCCTCCACAAATGATTTTTTAAATAATTAATGATATGTTGTCCACATATTCTTCTTTACAAGCCCATCAACCCAGTAGGACAGGGTCCTGGTCTTTTTCAAGTGTTTTGTAAATGGTCCTGTACATCTATGGTGATTTAAAAATAATAAAACCGATAAAAATGCATGTGTAATCACTTTGCAGCCAAGGAGACAACTTAAAGTTTTCATAGCATCAAAGTCATTACAAAGGAATTGGGGTCTTGATATTATCTACATGCTGCCTAGCTGCTCCTTCCAGCTGTCGTCGGTGCTCTCCTTATTTTTTCTCTTTCATTTTTCCTACATTATTCCACCTCTAGGAGCAGGACTTAGCAGCTGGAGTCACCATAGGACCTGATTGATGGCTGTAGGACCCAGATGGCAGAAGCTTGAAAATGTTTCTGGCAAATACCTCTACAAGCTGGAGTGTGTGTGTGTAGGTGTGTGTGTGTGTGTGTGTGTGTGTGTACTCTTCCCTTTTATTGGCACTTGAGCTAAATGCCCAGCAGCCGCTTCTTGGCTGGGTTCCATTCAAACTACAGTTGGCGCCTGTGAAAATGGCTTTGGCTCCAATATCTTATGTGTGACTGTCTATCATGAAGAATTTTCCCACTGCTGATAATTTCTATTTTTATGAATACTTGAAAATACATGTCTCACATAAGAGTTCTGACCTCCTTTTATCTTTCCAGTGAAAATTCTTTCATAAAGAAGTATCATCTCTTTTATACAATTATTTTTTGTGAGGGGCTATTTATAGCACTGTGAAAATTAGAGAACATAGTATTCCTTTTGACTTTCAGAAAAATTGTTAAGCATCAAATTGCATGTCAAGGGAAAAATGATCTTGTGGAAAAATTGACAGGCCTCACTATTTTCCACTGCCTCCTCACAGCCCCCACTTGCAAATATATAGAGGATGGGTAGTCATTACCCTCTAATAAAATAAAACTAGCATCAAAACTAAAACCATGCCTTACCTCCTTTAGTGCAGTAAGTATGCTGCTGAAAGGGAGACATTTTAAATACGTTGAAGGAACTAGAGAATTTGCTTTCCAAATGGAAACTCGTGGTAAATGCTTTCTGAAAGAAATGAGGATTATGGAGGTGACTATCCAGAACCTGATATATGTGGTTTATTAATTGGGATTTTTTCATACTGCCTATCCTTAAAGCTGGGGTCACCTCTAAAAAGGCTAAGTCTGTTCTATGACTTAAAAATCTCTCAGTTTACCCATAAGCATTTTTTGTAGACATTTTCTCCCTCTTAGCTGTCATTTATGTGATTTTCAGAAACAGTAAAATTTTCATCTTACCTGGAAATTGAAAGTATACTGAACCAAAATAAGAACTAATGTGTCTCTCCAGAGCCATCCATTTAAATGTCGAGGGCGTACTCTACGCTGTAGCACATGTACAAAGGAAGAAAGACAATCTCAAGCTTTGGGAATCCTCAAGTAAGGAAGAAGTTTCTTTAAAAACTATAGCTAAGGCAATGAGTAAATATTACAGACTTGCTCATATTTCTTAAGTACTGGGAAAACAAAAGATACCGAGACTTTCTCTAATATGAATTTTAAGAAGTTTTGTGCAAGAAGTAAAAGAAGTCTCTCCTGGAGACCTGGAAGATCCTGTATCCAAGGAAGGTTGAGATCAGGGGCTGGGGTGATTCACTGTGTGGAAAGAGCACCTGTGAAACTGTTGGTACTAAACCTAGAATCTGGAAGCTGAATCTCTCCGATGAATCGTGATTCAAATATATGAATGCTTATGGTGGCTTTATTTGTAATCTCCAAGAACTGCAAACAACCAAAATGTCCTTCGGTTTGTGGTTCAGCAATACAACAGAATAATACTCATCAATAGAAAGGAATGAACTACTGATACACACAACAATGTAGTTGAATCCCGAATGCATTCGGCCAAGTCCAAAGGCTATGTACTGTGTGATTCCATTTATATGGCATTCTGAAAAAGCAAAACTTTAGGGGCAGGAAACAGATTAGTGGTTGTCAGAGGTTGGGGCTGAGGGAAGGGATTGACTATAAAGGGGCATGGGACAACTTTTTGGGGTGATGGAACTGTTCTATATTCTGGCTGTAGTGGTAGTTATATAATTGTATGCATTTGTGAAATCCTGCAAAACTGTAAGGTAAAAAAAGTGAATTTTACTGCATGTAAATTGTATCTTAATAAAAATATTAACAACCTATTCCATTAAAAAATGAAATGATAACTAAGCTAATTATAAGTTTGACAGTTATATTTATAAAGAGGCTTTATATATACTTTCAGTATATTAAAAAGGGAGAAAATGGATTGCTTAAAAATAAATCCTAATTCAGACTCTTAGTACCTGCCTGTCTTTCTAGTAGAGTATCTCCTTCTGATCTCAGTGGTGGTAACGACTCTCAGCCTGGCATGTATTGCTGGGGACTTAACCAAGACACTTCCTATGTTCTGAGGAGTCATGGGGCAGAGTTTTGCATAAGCCCAAGAATATCTAGGCACAGTCCCGAAGACCCGGAAGGGTTCCAGACCACTGCTGGGATGAGCAGTATTCCCCATGTGAGGCTGACTGTGCCTGGGTATCTTTTTTGGAGGGCTGAGTGGGAGTAGGCAGTGAAACTGATCACTCAGGTTTGGGAACCAGTGGTTCCAATCAATTAATTTAATACTTATCCTAAGATATGGGAGACCCAGGGATATGCACAAAAACTTCCTTTTTCTGGGTGAGATCAGGTTAAAATAAACCAGAAGGGCAGGCCTGAATAGGAAAGGAAAAGGAAAGATAATGTACGCCTTGGGAACACATGGAAAGCAGGAGAAGTGTCATCCACTCATTGATGTTATCTGGTCAGACCATGGTAGGATGTAGAAATATATATAGTTTTGCATGTTGCTGGTGTGTGTGTGTGTGTGTGTGTGTGTGTGTGTGTGTGTGTGTGTGAACAGTCAAGCTATCTCTTGATTCCTGAAGGCCACGTCCTTAATCCACTGCCCTACTGGTTAACACAAACTGTCTATGGCCCTACCGTAATGTAAGGGCCTAAAACAAATTTCTTGAGTCCTCTAAGTGTTTCAGGCACCACATTCTGATCTGAACACCCATCTTAGGCCCTTATCTCTGAAGGGACATATGAGCACATCCCTGTCATGGTGTAAACCAATTACTCTTTCATCTGGTTTGGTTCTTCTTGGCATCTTTCTGCCAAGTACACACGCATTCGAGTAAGAGAGGTCACAGGGCCCCGTTGATTACTAAAGTTCCTGCAAATTGATTAATTCAGGACTTCTTCATTTAACATATAACTCTGCTTCAGAAATCCAACTGGCAATGGTCATTGGGATTTCCCATTCAAGTAATCTGTCTTTCTAACATAACCTTGCTATTCAGACCCCTACCTTTTTGTAAACCTCCCAAGTCAATACAATAAAAAAGAAGGATACATAGTCTTCCGAAGAAATTGAAAGTGCTTCGATGAGTACATCAGAATCGTTTGTAATTAGCTCAGTAATTGGGGGGCATGCATGTAAAGTAGACGCTGCTAAAGTGATTTTTAATGTACTTGAAAAACAGTTTGCCTTTCCTCTGGAGTAGGCTGGGCAGTGTTCTCTTCAGTCCTGTTGACACTATTAATTTGCTTTGCAATCTCTGTCCCGCTCCCCGCTTTTCCCCCAGCACTATTGCAAACAGAAGCGAGGAAAGCCAGGCTTGGAGAGCTCTTGTGGAGAGAGCCATTTGCTCTGGCTCAAGCAAAAAGCAAGGCCAATCAGCCTGAAATCTGAATTTTTCAGACACATAATAGACCCTTGGCTTATCAAAGCCTCTTATCTGATTGGAAATAAAATGAAAGGTAAACTTCAGGGCTCATGGAATTAAAAGACAAATGAGATGTCATAATTATCAAAGTGGCTAATTTAGAAAATTAAGCTGTTCACATAGGTGACATAATTGCTTGTCACAATCACTCGTTTCTCATTAGCTTCTTCCATCAGCACCTACAGGCTGCAGAACAGACTCTGGCCTTGCTCAACAGTCTGGGTGTTCTTTTGTGGTTGAACATCACATTGTTTCTCTCATCTCCTATAAGTAATGCATATTTATTAGAAGCTTTATCGAAGAACAGTTCTAGAAAGACCAATCTTTCACAATTTGGTATTTGGTCATATTTTAAATTTGTTTGTAACCAAACATTCTTTTGAAATCATTAGTTAATTATCAAGAAAGGTTTTATGGAGTTGATTTAACATATTAATAGTCCATGGAAAGTATTAAGTGTTTTGATATACGTAGTGATGTTAAAAAAATAAAACAAAACCTCAGAGGTTAGGTAGAACTTGTCTTTCATTGTCTTCCCAAATTCTGAATAGAAGGAAAAGAAATATATTTTTAAGGCATTAGTTTGTTTTAGTTGCCTAATATTTTATTATTTGATTTCTATAGATCCAGCCTAATAATAAATTCCCTATAAGACAGTTGTTTGTAAGACTGACAGAAATACTGTTTATGTGTCAGCAAGTTCAGAAATTATTAAGGGTAATGTCTAAGAAAGAAAACGAGTCTTGCTTGCTGTGCGCTTCTAAAGCATGCCATTGTAAATGGGTAGGTTAAATACTTCGGATTAAAATCATGAGTATGAGATTGACTCCGATCCTACTGTCTTGTAAAGATGTAGAACATGGCTGGCAGGAGTTACAGAAAGACTACATTGACGTAATTCATTTGAAGAGATAGTCTATCCTGAACGCATACAATGAAGACCTCATCTGTATGTTTCTGGACTGTTCATGGAGCTATTGTGTTTTGATTTCACTAACATTGAATTAGTGAGGTAATTGTGCTACAGGAGCTATTATAGTTATATACTAAAAGCCATGAGTTCAGAAAGAAAAAGAAAAATCCAATCCAATCTCTAAGTGTATGAGGTTTCTAAACTTTGCCTTTATATATAACTGAACCTGAAGTGGTAGTATGTACTCAGAGGACCTATAGACATAGAATTTTTTAGAGGATTTATTCCCCAAAGAAATAGATACAAGTCCAATTATGTTGTTATGTTTGTTCCCTTGACACTCACGGGTGGAATCCCTGGCAAGAGGAGTGGCCCACTAGATACTCTAACCAGACAAGCCTTAAGACTAAGACAGGAAAGAGACAGAGGACGGGCAACTTGTCTGATCATTCTTTGTCCACTATTCTCTTCATGCTCCAGTAATAGAGCAGAGCCCTGGGGTTGAGTTTGTTATGGGTTTTTGAATAAGAAGTTGTGCTAGTTTGTGGCACAGTAGTCATTGGGGTAGAATTCACACAGGGGGAAACAGATACAGAAAGACTGAGAGAAGATGGTCTCATGAAGGGCAAAATGGTAGTGGACTGCCATGAGGCAGGACAATCAATGGCAAAATCTTGCAGCTGTCCTAAGGGAGAGCTGAAAGCTAAGGGAACACCTGCTAGTTTTAGATGAGAACAACAATTGGCTATGTTCAGCAACTTGACCATTCACTTGACTCCTCATTTGGACTTCCCGTGGAATTCGAGTGCAGAGATTTTCAATTCGTGCTCTGTGGTGTCCTAGGCATTTTGTGTAGGGAAGGCAAGATATAGGCAAAGCTCTAATTCTTCCACCTCCTCCTGCTTCAGTCAGCACAACCGTGATTTCATCTGTTTTACACAGTAGGCTTCCATTTAAAATTATGTCTGAAGATAGATTTCATGGCTAAAGATATTTGGAGACTCCTGGTCCAGTGAGTAGGCCAGTGTACACTTGAAGATAGTATGCTTGAGATAGTAAAATAATAATGGTACTGCATAAGAGGTAATATATCATCTGTGTTTCCACCCAATGGACCAATCTGTTGTCAGCTCAGAGTTACTCTTTGTAATCGTCATTCTACAAATATTTATTAAGTTCTCTACTACTCATTACTCTCCCCTCAGGTCAGCCTGAGGCCACCTAACACATCATCTGGGAACTTGAGTTGCTCATTTTAGCTATTGCTGTGGTTGCAGTTAGACAGTTTTTCCAATCTCCCAACCAGAAACCATTATTTCTAGCTTTTGACCTTTCCTGGGATGCGTTGATAGCAAACTTTGGCTTCATTCGCACCTGTGATAAACTAAAATTATATCGTAACAGAAATGAGGAAAACTAGGGAGGGTCTGCCTTCTGATAACGATTTCAGGTGGCAGCAACAAAGAAAAGAATTGGGGGATATCTTAGTATTTTAATATTTACAACATGGATCATGGATCTTGTACCTGATACTAGGAAGATTAGGAAATGTGTGTTGATTCTCTGATCACTGGGACATTGTTAAACAACTTTCTCAAGTTACACAGATAATAAGTGACACATGGGATCTAAACACAAGTCTGTCTGAACCATAAGTCTGTTCAGCACACTAGTTACACACCAAGCATGGTCTGTAGCCCCTTGCCTGTCTGCAAAGAGATGAGCCCAGGAATTAGGAGTCCGCGTTTGGACATTTTCATAGTAACTTGACAAAGTAATTTTATACGTGTTGAACATAATAGTGAAACATGGAGCCATGTAAGTTGTATGCCTTTGCTTTGTTGTTTGTATTTTAGTAATAACACTTACACTGTATTTTATGAAAAGTATCTGTATGTGACAGATTGGAAAACAAAAGCCAAGAAAAAACCTAATCTGCTCGACAGATCATTTAAGGGGCATTGCACTGCACCAAACTGTCCCTAAATTTTAGCGCTCCAAATAAAATGGATGCAGGACAGAAAAGGAGGGGCACCACTGTCAGCCCACACCTTCTTATCTTCTCATCTAGGGATGACATGAATGCTCAATGGCTTGGCTCAGTTTTGCTATTGAATCATTTTGTACCCAAGCCTAAGAACTTTCCCACAGCCTTCTCCCCACTGGAGGGCTGTGTCAGTCCTTGTCTCCAAGCTCCAAGCTCTTCTTCCAGCCTAATCAACTTTATCTAAGAGCAGGTTTAATTAGTTTCCTCTCAGAATTGGTTGAAATAAAGAGAGGCTTTCTAATGGCCTGTTCAGGGGCACCCCCTGAAGAGAGATCAAATTTATTTATGATGCCCTTTGGCTAGGTGTTTGATTTCCTGGACAAAACATCACTTGAGTCTTTAAAGGTTTGTTTTTAGGTGTTCTATAGCTGGCCCGAAGCCATGTTCTCTTAAATAGTGATCAAAGGCACAGATAATACAAGTCAGTCAATACAAAGTGTGTTCTATTTAAACATATTGCTTGGAACTTCCTTTTTAGTTTTTGAAGGGCCGTGTATTGGAGACAGTTACAAACAATTCTACTGTACCGTAATTATGTGCATTTTAATTTATCTGTCTTATTTTCTCTCTTGAGACTCAGAAAGGACTGCCCCGAACCAAATTTATTTACTTACTTACTTAAATAACAAAATCATTAGGACTTTAAGTAATATATATGGTAAGACATATTGTTACAATAGAAGTGCAGCTCTGTCATAATTATATCCAAAAATTAGAAACCATAATTCATGAGGCTTTTGTTTATCAAAGGTGGCCATGTTAAAGACAGGTTTCTTAGCAACTAGAAATGTCCCTCTGTTTACTGCAAAACTCTTATGTTTGGGAGAAAATTGTCAAATTGTCTCTTGGGTCTCCTCTTATGGGAGTGCCACTGTACAGTTTAAAATGATCACAAAGAGTCCTTGCTTTTAAAGCTGTACTACTAAAATACATTTAGTTGTTATCCAAAGTCAGACTGATATGACAAGAAATAAACTTACCACTTTAAAAGGATCGATTACTCCTGCAAATTAAATCTATCCTAAGTAGCATTTTCCTGGCTGTTGCTTGTTCTTGGTGTACATCTAGTCCTGCCAAGGCATCTGCCCCTGTATTATTTTCAAAATAGAGTATTCAAGATCCTAACAGAAACTGTCTCATCACCTCTCTACTGTAAACACTGGTCTTTTGCCAACAATGAATATAGAAACCAAGCAGAGTTGCTTGTGATTTTGTGTTAATGTAATAATCTTCATTGGATTTTCCTTATCAGAAACTTTTCGGAGAATCAAGGGGGTTCTGTCAAATTCTTCTAGGCAAAACTGCACATCACTAGATTCAAGAGGCCCAAGCATAGGTTATCCAAGGGGTTATTGGACCCATTTTTGAAATACTTTTTACTAATTAAAGGAATGATTCCTCAAGTGCAAATGAAAACAAGATTATAAAGATGGAGAATTCACTCAAAATAAACAAAATCTTTAGCAGTCATGAAACAATCTATTTCAAATTTCCTTTCAAACTGAGATTATACTTAATGAGTCTATATAGAAATATTATCTTGGTCCAAAGCTATTTCTTTTACGAAGTGGAAGCTTAATGTTGAGTTACCTGGAAATATCTAAGCCAAGGAAACTTACTTGTTTAAGCATCTGATATGGAACTGATGTTGGTGAAAAAGAAAACCTAGCAAGCTCCACAAATTGTGACCAGGTTTTCCACTGAACTCACTCGGAATCCTCACGATAGAGAAGTCTTTAATTCAGGACTAGATTCGTTAAGTAAATGCATATCTACTAAGCAGTTGGCTAAGTTCACATACATGTAATAATATTTACCTAGTACCTCTTGTGAGCCTTATTCAATGGCTCTTCTCCCCAGAAACCAAAATGGACTGTGGTCAAAATCTCTAGTCTCTTTTGCAAAGTTCTTTGGATTCTATACTTGTGTCATAGGGATAAGTAACTCCTTCGATGATAATTAGACCTCTTGAGTATGAGAGCTGTGCTAGGTTCTCAGACTTAAGAAGTAATTTCCAAATTCTATTGTATAACACTTCTTCTCTGTTACTGATCATTGACCCTGTGGTTGTAGGTCTTCTGCTAGTGTCATCTTTCTGCTTGTACTGCTCTCTCCCTGTGTGCACTTGCTCCCTCTAAGGCCTTGTACCCCATACAGAAAGGCAAACACTGCTCTTTGCCTTTTTTATTAAACCTCTTGTTCCTTCCCATGTACTCATTTCTTGAACCCATTGCTAGCTAACTACTGGGCTATGGTAAGTTGAGCTCCTTATTCATTGCCCCAAATTTGAATTCATTTCTAGAGGTCACCGCTTCTCTGTAGAGCCCTCTGACTCCTCAGGATTAGGCCTTGCTCATGTGAACACTGTGGTAGGCAGCATAATGATCCCCTCCATTGATCCTACCCAGGACCTCCAGAAGAAACAGTCCTGTTGATGTTTACTTTTAGCCTGGTGAGACCTGTGTCAGACTCCCAACATACAGAAATGTAAGATGGTAACATAGCAAGTTTGTGGTAACGTGCTACGGCAGTGATAGGACATTCGTACAAGTCCTCTAGGCTCTCTATGCTGGGCAACAGCAGGCTGTCAGGGGCTCACTGTTTCCATGTTGGTTCTGACCCTGCTGCTATCTATGGCTTCCCTAGCCAAGGGGACATATCGCTAGACCTACTTTTGACCTTGGCGTTTTGGGTTCAGGTAGGAAAAAAATGTTTCCCAGCAAGACTCTGTATCCCTGAATAAACAGACCCCTTTCTAAATAAGCTTTGTCTAATTTTTTCACATTAAAAACTGCCCCCTTCCCTCCTTACACGGTAATGAACAAATGCTTGGGTTTGATCCATCAAAGCTGTGGCACGTATCTAAATTGTAGTCAGCCTGGCAGAAAATTGTGTCAGAACTCATCAGTCCTTCACTTCCTTCTCACTCCCTTATATGTATGTTGTAAAAGCTAAATGATTTGTTGAAAATATTAAAGCAGGCACTGTGTGCGTTGCTGTTGTTAAAAATGTAATTTAACAAATTCATTATCTGGCCAAAAAAAGTATTAAGCACAAACTATGTCTTGAAAAGATGAAAACATGTTCATGTCCCTTAATAATTTTCTGATTTAAGAGAGGACTAGAAAGTCTGCAATATTTGTTATTATAATCACATACTGAGACGTATATATACATTTATTAACTATTTTGCAAGTGTTTATTAAGCACTCACTACAAGTGTGGGAACACAAAGGCATACAAGATGATCCCTGCCACTTACTGATGAGGCTTTAAACCCAGGATTCCTTCCTGAAACCCTGTATCCAGCCAAGGTTCTTAAATTTTTCTCTGCCATGGTCCATTTTGACAATTTGATGCTGCCCACGGGCCCCTTCTCAGAATGTTTTTAAATTCATAAAGTCATATACATACTACTGCAAATATGGAAGATACACGCCTCTTTACTAACACATTTTATAACAAGATCTAAGGAGACTTTGATCAGTGACATCATAGGTACTGCAAATACTACTGTGATTTGTTGCCAGCACTTGTAATGGAAGAAAAGGCTAAATTTCAATACGGGGAAAATAAAGATGTCATTCTTTTCCCACCCATGTTTAAGAACCCCAATTTTAGTTATGTATCCCTGCTCTAAGTTAATGCCAAAGAACAGCTTCAAAAAAAGTGGATCTTAAAATGTTAGTCCTAAATCTGGATACACTTGCTGTATGTTTTCTCTAATTATTAATTTTAATTTTGATGGGCCACTACTTCTTTTCTCAAGTACACCATGTTCTTCTCTGGGGAAAAAAAAAAGGAATCTTTAGAGGAAAGCAATCATATCTGTAAAAGGAACAATGTGCTCTTGTCTGTTTGTTTATTTATTTATTTGTTTATATCCCACCTTGTTCTAGAAAGGATTTAAGATGCCTTGTTCCTGTCTAAATTCCTAGAACCTGGTTAATTAAGTCTTCTGAAAATGTAAATTAAAATGCAGTAACATTATTTGACAAATGGGACAAAATTATTATCATCTTTTGAATAATTATGTGATTGGGAATGTCTACATCATATTTATCTAATCTGCAATTAAATCATTTATATATGCAATTAAATCATTTATATCTGCAATACATAAATTCACATCATCAATAACAGGAAATGTGGCCAATGGCCAAGTTTGTTGCAAGAACAAAATAGCCTGTGTCAGGAGGAAGGGTCACCAATGATGTTCTAATTGAAATGCTGACAAATTAAACAAGGGCATAACTCATTTTTTCAGCTAGCAAGTGACACAAAGATTGCCACACTGAACTGGCACTATTTTGTTTACTCTTTTCTGCATATTCTATAGCACACATTTGCCTTGTGGCACCATCACTGTTAATCACTGAAGTAATGTCTTTCTAGATAGTTTCTAATGTCTGTTGGGACAAGTGTCTACTTTATTGTGTAAACCTCAATTAACATTACTACCATAAATTTCCACCTGCAATTTCACTCCAATTCAAAAAAATTCACTATACACCTAACATGTGCAAAGTTCTTTGCTAAGGCACGTGTGGCAGTAAGACTATTTGTCTACAAACTATAGGGTCTACAAGACAAGTCTCTTTCTTTTTATTATCTAAATAAACAAGTCTGACTCTGAGCTCCTTACCTATAAATGCAGTATTAGAGCTCCATCTCCATCTCTCTTTAGGTCATATAAAAATCCAGAAGATTTACATGGTACCCAGAACATCAGGAACCTCTGAGCTATCCAGCCAACGCTGGTATTAAAACCAATGGAGTCCTTGAGTTCTGGCAGCTCTCTGTTGCCATGTTTTGTGTGGGTCACAGGAAACTTTTCAGAGGATGGAAGGCCCCATTAGATGTCTAGGTCTGGATTCCTGAAGTGCACACGCAGCCATTTCCTTGAGAACTTACCACTTCCCCAAGGTTCTGACACCAATTAATGCGAGAGCCTATCCCTTCCCCCTTCCTCTCCTTTTACAACCTTCCTCTTTCTTGCTGCCCTCCACGATATACATATTGTCACTGATGAGTTTAGGCTTGTACAGAAGAACAGAGGTGCTGTTGACTCCAGGTAGCTTCAGTGTTCTCCCCCCACGGCAATAACCTCTCCCTAAGATAGGTCCCTTTCCCACTCTCCAGAAAAAGGAATGCAAAACTTTCTTGAAGGGGGAGGTGGGTAAAAAACAGAGTCATAACAAACACAAATCAGTATCTCGATAAATCAGTCTGTCCTCTTAGAAGATGTGACTTTGGCCCATAAGGAACCGGTGAATTAGGCTTTTAAATCCAGACATTCTGAAGTCTGATGAGGCTGAACAACAACAACAACAAAAAAACATAATCAAAAGAAGGTTTTATATTCCAATAGGCTGAATTAATATATTTCTTTTCATATGGTGTTTGGTGCTTATTAAATTCTCAATTAAATTAATAGGTATCTGGGCTTCCCTGGTGGTGCAGTGGTTGAGAGTCTGCCTGCCCATGCAGGGGACACGGGTTCGTGCCCCTGTCCAGGAGGATCCCACGTGCCGCGGAGCGGCTGGGCCCGTGAGCCATGGCTGCTGAGCCTGTGCGTCCGGAGCCTGTGCTCTGCAACGGGAGAGGCCACAACAGTGAGAGGCCTGCGTACCCCAAAAATAAATAAATAAATTAATTAATTAATAGGTATCTGATAAATGTTCTTTGAGGCTAATAGTAAAAAGTTAATAAATTAAAACTCTATATAACTATAATTTTATTACTATTGTTAATAACGTGTAACATTTAAGCCTGTGTAAATTAGAATGCTTAGGTAATTTTTATATACAAAACTGCATTTTAAAGTAATTCTTTTTCCACTCTTTAATTAGGGACATGTAACAAATGTCACTAACTTATAATACCATCAGAAGCAGAGAAACTTAATGTTTCAGTCTATACAACCTTCCTGAGAATAAACATGTAATTTCCAGTGACTTGTTGGCAATATTGATGAGAGTTTATGAATCCTGATTATTCATTTGCAGAGGAAACCAGGTTGCAGTCACGTTTACAGAGTGCTTACTCTGAGTTGACTACTGTGCTAAGTGACTTATGTAATGATTTTATATCAGCCTTGCCAGAATTCCCACTTTTTAGATGTAGAAACAGGTTGAGACAGGCCAGATGATGTGCCCACCATCGGTGGTGACTGCGGTTGCAGAGTATCAACTCGGAAGGACGTGGCGAGGCAGTATTGTTTGGGTGTTGGGAATTAGTGGGAGCCAAAGCTTTAGGGCGGCATTTGCAGGCAAGCATTCTGTTTCAGCTGAAGAGTAGAGGCTTATTTAGGGTGGCAGTGGCTGACGGAGTTTATAGGGCTAGAGTCACCACCCCTGCTCAAGGCATCCATTGGAACCATCATGATCCATGGTCAGAATTTAAGTCCAAGAGAGTCCGATGTTGGAACCCCTGCCTTTAACCACTGAGCTGTACTGAGAGGCATGGCCCACCAGAGATCACAGCTCCCGTCTCTCTTTTCACAGCCTCAGCTCCATACCCCAGGATGTTAATCCCCTCCGTTGTTCCAGGCACTGTGTTGGGCTAGGGACACAGAAATAGAGAACGTAACCTGTGAGACTGACCTACAGTGAAGCCCTATGGGAACTCCCACAGGATGGTGTTCAACTAAGTCTCACCTTATCCCAAATTCTGGGTCATGCTGAAATGTATTATAACATAAACCATTAAAATGGCTTCTCTTTTCCTCGTTGAGGCAGCCTTGTATCTGGAGCCAGATTGCTTGCGTTCAAATTCTAGTTCATTATCGAGTAGTTATATGACTGTGGGCAATGGACTCAACTTCCTGGTGTCTCTATCTCTTCATTTGTATACTGGGGACCATAGTACTCCCTACCCTGTAGGGCTTTACACAGATTGATTAATTATGTTTTATCTATCTATCTATCTACTTAATATATAGCTATAAACATTTACATTATCTGATAACCCTGCTAACTTAGGTTTGCCTAAGACAGATGGTTTCAGAGTACAGCAGAAGGAATACATGTCTCAGAGTCTTGATTTTCTACCAGTCAGCACACTGCAAACGTTTAGCGTTTTGAGACCTTGTGCTCGCCTTGGTGTAGCAGCACCAAGAACCTCTTCATACAACACCTGCTTTTCTTCCTTTGAGTAATAATAATTCATCCTTCTTAGCAGTTATATGAACTGTCAAATAAACCTAAGTGACTTGAACAGTCACATATCTAAACTCATTTTTAAAAGTAGACAATGACATCCTCCCCAGCGTGAACAACCATTTGCCTTGCCAGCAGTCACTGCAAATCAAAAGTGAGACAGGAACTGGAGCCAAGGCAAGACAACAATTGCTAATTCTATTCATTTATTTAATCATTCCATGCTCAGTACCTACAGCTAATTTCTACAGCCATCTTTGGTGTTTATTAAAACATCCTGAATTCGTTTTTGAAAGGCAGAACAACTTTTCTAACTGTCTTGCTAACTGTATCCTATAATGGAGTGTTCCCATTTTAAAACAGGTGTTGGATTTGTTGGATTATGATAATACAAAAAAAAAAACTTGTACTTGTCACTATATTTATATATATTTAGATGTTTTAAATGTTAGAGATAACTCCTGAGAGAATGGAGCACATTTTTCAAGGTAGCAGTTCAGGTAGCTTGTTGGGAAGTATCTATCTATTCTCACTCACAGTGGAGTGAGAGGCAGGTCAGAACTGGAGAGGGGGCTTACAATCTCATGTGGGTACCAAGGGGTCACAGAATAATAGCTTGAAGCCACAGGGAGAACTTACAGCTAGAATATGAATGAAAAACCATGGCCAATGTAGAGCAGTGGAGGTCAACACCAATGTATTGTCAGTTTTGAGTACCAGACAATAGTAAGTCAGAGATAAGGAGTTTAGTAAATGGAGAAACTGAACAGAAGGCATGAAGCAAGGTGAAAACGAGGAAAGGAGCTACTGAATGTGTTCTATAAAAGGTCAGAGTTGAACCGTGGTCAGAAAGAGATGGCAGGAAGAGAAAAATAATCTCTCATGGAGTTTTGATCAAAGAAGTAGCATATGATTTGCAGTAGTCAAAACCAGTCAGCATTAGCTCTGGTGCTAAAGAAAGGCTGCCCAGGGAACAAAGATTAACCAAGAACACCAAGCCTCCTGCATATTGCAGTGATCCAACAGTGACAAGGGTCAGGATTCATGGGTCCATATGGTTTCATGGGGGTGGCATTGTAAGGATGTCCTGAAGGAGGTATTGGTCCAGAATCTAGGGCAGAGTCAGGAGAGCTAAGGAAGGAAGGAAGGAGGGTAGTTCGTTCATTTGGTTGGTTTGTTGGTGGAGGTGGTATTAGGCAGTTGCATAAATGTTAATCTAAGAATGTACGTTTGACAGCTTCTGGGGTGCTTCTCTCTCTGATACTATTTAGGCAAGTGTAGATCCTGGAATTGAGACCAACATAATTCCCTGTCTGTGAATTAAGGAATGCTAGGGCCACACATACAAAAAAATTTAGCTACTTTTTCCAGGAAATACTCTTAGAAGTTAAGATTATGCTATAACCAAAGCAACTTACTTCAAGACCCTCTCCCAGCTATACTCGTCAATCTAAAGTGATTGTGTCATAATCTATTCCCAATTCCATTCAGGCCCCCACTTTGCAAGTCCCACCTGGAAATCACTCAGCTCAGACCCTAAAATACTGTAAATATCCCTCCCTTAGCTTTGCTTGATTAAAACAAATCAGGGTTGGTTGCGCTCTCCTGGTTTTGGAGTATCAGTCTGGGTTAGAGGATCAGAAACCAGACAGAACCATGAGGCTGACACCTCTGTCAGTGTGGCCTTCGATGGGTGGACATGGGCTTGAAAGAAGCTAGAACACAATCGTTTCATACTTACTCTGGACCTCAAAGACCAGTAACTCTACTTTTAGTTAGTATTTAGACTTATTGGATATTAGTCACAATTAATATCTGGAGATAGAAAATTTAATCACGAAAGTTTTAACTTTGTGTCGAAAGGGCTGCATTGGAACCTCACATGTCCCTCTGAGACAGACAGAGCTTTCAGTATGTCTGCTGATTGTTCTAGCTGCCAGTGATTTTTCTTTCAAAGGGCTGTAGAGATTTTCAAAGCCTGATGTTTGTGCAGTGACACCCATGACACACCACACACGACTTAAACCCTCTGTGGCGAACCCTATGAGCTTGCTACCAACGAAACTATAAACCAAACTCCAATTATGGGACAAGGGCCTCTACTGACTTTTGAATATACATCGCTAACAAGTCAGCTGGTTTGGCTAAATCCTGATTTACATTTGTCAAGAGTCGTTTTTCCTTAGGTTTCTCGGTATTTTTACGTCAATTCCCTTGACTCATCACGGGGCACCATATGCCTCAGAAAGGACAAAACCTCATGGAATTATTTCCCTCTTCAGAGGTTAAAAAGAAAAGTTAACTTCCCAAGTTAAAAAGGAAAAATGGTTCAGGCAGGGAAGATGGAAGGTGCTTTTTCAGAGTAAAATTGGGAAGAGGACAGCAGGAGGGGAAGCATCAGGAAGTCAAGCAGGTGGCCCAGCCAGCAGGTAAGCAGTATGACTTGCCACGCTAATTGATAGGAATTACACCTGTTGTTTCCATAGTTTTAGAAACAGTTGATTTTAGAGATGTGGGAATCTGCATTCATATTAGGATAATTCAGTGAGAAACCTGGAGTTGAAACTTTGGCCACATGATAGCCATACTTTGCTGCCTTCTGGGGCTCTTTCTCTGGAGAGTCATAGGCATGTTAAAGGCACAGTCTTGAAGACCTAAGTGCTCCTTTGTTCACAAGGAAAAGACTTAACCTACTATTTTCAAAGAAGTGTGTCAACGCGCAGGGTAGTAAGAGACTTTTATTATAAATAAAAAGTTAGCTATGTAGCCAGTAACTTTTATAGTCCTTGAGGTAAAAGGTAATGTCTGTTCTAAAGCCTAGCATGAGACTTGGCCCATAGTAGGTACTCCCTACATTACTGGTGAATGATACAGTTTGTTTTTGCAACTTGGCCCCCTTTTAGTGGACTGATAAAACCCGGAGGGGGAAAAATTACTGTAAAAGAATTGCCTGCGACTCAGTGGAGGCGTATCTATCAGGCACTGGTTACCTGGAATGTTTTCACTCGGGCTTGTTAAGATATAACAGTAACAGAAACGCCAGTTAAGGAGTGTTAAAAACCCAGGCACACGAACTGGTAACGTCTAGCATGACATGGGGGCGGGTGAAAGGTTTATGGAACTGCCAGTTAATCAGAGTCAGATTTCACCTGTCCGTCAGCTTTAGGCAAGAGTTCTGTGACAGGTAGGCTGTGGTCGCAGATGAGATTGTGAATGGTAGAGGAACAAAAGGACAGAGGACACCACTTGGCTAGAAGCTATCAAAAGAGCAGATTTTCCTGTACTGGGTTCTGGATGGTGAGGGCAGGCAGGAGCCATGTTTTGCACAGATATGTGGGAATATTTGAACGGTAAATTCAGTGAATTGAATATGACATATACCCGTAATCATGACCACAGTCATCCTTTTAACACTCTGTGGGATAACAGTGTTAGGCTTAATCAGAAAGACTCTTTACTCTTTAGAATTACAAAATTCAGGACAGAAACCAAAAAAAAAAACAGGCAAAAGAGTTAAAATAATAATACAAATATGAGAAAGCAAGATGTTAAGAATTGCAGGTGTTTAAAGCTGGTAGAAGTTCTACAGATCACCTAGGGTTGAGTCCCTTTGTTGGAGAGTGACCAGCAAACAGAGAGCTGACATGTCCAAGGTCATCCTGCTTGATGACCTGCAGTGCTGGTAGCTGAGCCAAAGGCTACCGAGACTAACAGGTGCTGGAGAAAGGACCCATAAGTACAGTATTTGGGTGGGAGACAGCCATATACACCATGTATACACCAAGTTGAGGTCAAGTTGAGTAGGATTTTAGATCTGGGAAAATTCAACTTTTTTAGAGCAAACCCGTATCCTCCTGCTTGTTTAAAATGTGAGTGCTTTTCTTATTGTTTGGTGTTGATTCTGGTGTACCTAACAATGGCCTATTTTACACAATAGATCCTAGAGATTAGAGGCCTATTTGGCCTTTTGGTTATAGCCTAACATCACCCCTTTGCAATGCCAGGCTGAAAAATGCTCACCTTTTGACAACAAAGGCACCCAATGAAGAAGCTAAAATGAGTATGGTTACAGATATATGAAAACATTTTGGTTGATGTTTTTACTTTAAGGCATTTCTATTGATGAGTTATGAAGAGGTATTAATCTCTCCTGAGCACACAAGACGATGGCCAGCACCGGAGCCCCACTTTACAAATCATTTTACCATTAGCCTGAGCAGCTCTAACACATCAACAACCAGGGAAAGTGCGTTTGCTTTAAGGTAGAATATTTATTTTGGATAATGGATTATTAAATAGATATGTATCATTTATCTCTGCAAGTCATTTTATTGAGAATGATTTATAGCACATCAACAGCCATTGCAAATGCATTTGCTCTGTTTTGAGGGCCGCTCATTTTATTATGAATGGCTTACTGAGCAGAGAGAAACCAATTGCAGAGGACCTGCTTTCTCGGGGCTACAATGTTTTACAAGGGTTGCCTTAAAAATATTTTGTAAATTACTTATAAATCTTTTCTTGGCAAAATATCCTGCAGTCCAATTAATATTCCAACTCCATGGAGCCATTCTGAGAAAGAGGGTCCCTATGAAAGGGCCTCTGAAACCTGGCATCCTTTACATAAAACGGTAGCCATGTACTCTGACACAATTATATTAGGGAGACTTTGATTCCTCATCTGAAAGGTCAGTAAAAATTAGACTATTTATTTATTAGAATTTGATTGACATTAGGGAAGTTTCATGGCTGAGAATGAGAAGAAAAGAACACCCCTAGCTGATCTCGAACTTTTCTGTTCTTGCTGCCCAAAGAAGTCATACTGCTTGCCATTCAAGTACGAGATGGTCCATTATGTGTGAAAATTGCAGAAATGGATATGAAACACAACCTTGGTGGTAATAACTTGGGTTGGTTAAAAAAAAAAATGACTATTAAGAGTATCTTTAGTACCTTAAGGTACATCTAAACGAAAAATACAGAGTCTTGGCTACTGCAGTATAATACTGACAGATTTTTTAATTTCAGAAAGGGTAAACACTGCCAAGTTTTGAAGGTCTGCATCAAGGATACTGACATAATTTTCAAAGTCACAGTAATACCACAGCACCTCCCCTCGACATAAAACCCAGGGGGTTGACACCAGCACATCTCTCCCTAATCTATCCCGTGCATAACAATGCTGCCACAGGGCTCTCCTGAATATTTGCAACTGCAGGGGCAGACGTGGGTTTTGCAAATGAGGTGGGGGTGATGTATTTTATTGCCGATACTGTTTCACCTGTATTTAGTCCCACTGACTTGGCAAACCCAGGCCAATTGTCCTTGTTATAGCCCCTGTGTATTTCTCCCCAGCGCACTCTCACAGGGGGAAGACGGGAGCGTGGCCCGTACTTAACTGCCAAGCTGAATGGCTCTGTAATGTAGCTTCAGTGTGGCATAAATTAAGCTGTCATTTTTTTGGCAGCAAGAGCAGAGAGGCGATTTGCCTGTACTGTAACATTTGAAACAACAATTTTCTGGCTCCAGTACTGACTGACAGTTCTGTGTGATACATTCTCAACGTGTGTGCTTCAGGGCTGCAGCTGGAAACTGCCTTCGGGGCAAGGTATTGTCTCTATTAGCAAATCCTGACTGCGGTTGCCCTAACTGTAGACATTTCCTGACTCCTGCTGCCACTCAGCCGGAGGAGGCTGCCACCAGGCCAGGAAAAATGGCACTGGAGATCTATCAGCCTGAGCAAGGGACTTCAGCATGATTCTCGTATGCAAAAAATGGTCTTTTATCATGAAAATCAGATTGCATGTTCCTGTGTGCTGGCTCTAACTATGCAAAGCCTTTTACAAATAGGGAGATTTCCCCAAGCTGGGCCAAGGTTTTGTGGGCAGGAGAGACTATTGGATGCTCTGAGGGCCTGCCCAATGTGGAATGGGAGGGCAGCTACCATTCCGTTTCCCGAGCTGCAGGGTAGCTACGGGTACAAAAGCAGAATGTTGATAAAGGTAATGAGGGGTATCAGCAGGAGGGTCTCCGGAGGGACCACAGCAAACTGCTCTTTCTTTAAATGTCCTCCACCCCCTATGCCGCCCCCCACAGATGACTATAAAGCAATATGGGCACCACTAGTTGCCAACGCTCCTGAATACACATAAAGGGCAGAAAAGGTTACCTTGAAAGCAGTCAAAATAAAACTGTAATCACATCAGTCAGGATGCAGCAGGGACAAATAAGTTATGCTAACCCTGAACTTGCTTGCAGACTTGCAGCTGGAGCACTTGAAGGTTGCTCCCCAGATCAGAGCGAAGGCTTTCACCAGTTTGGTTAAGCAAGGTTGCACCTAACCTACCCCCAGAGTGGGTCTTGATCACATTTTGAGAGCTCTTCAAGGAGGAATCCATGATTTCCTTGAGTCTGCATAGTCAAGCTATTTGCCGAGTAACTTGTTCACAGTCAGTAGATTCTCTGTTGTATAAAACTTAAGCCTTGGGCTTCCCTGGCAGCGCGGTGGTTGAGAGTCCGCCTGCCAATGCAGGGGACACGGGTTCGTGCCCCGGTCTGGGAGGATCCCACATGCCGCGGAGCGGCTAGGCCTGTGAGCCATGGCCGCTGAGCCTGCGCATCCGGAGCCTGTGCTCCGCAACGGGAGAGGCCACAACAGTGAGAGGCCCGTGTACTGCAAAAAAAAACCCAAAACAAAACAAAAAACACTTAAGCCTTTATCTGTTAGTTTTGCTTATTCTGTTTGGTGCTATCATCAGGGAAGATAGAGAACATGTCATAAGCATTCCTCATAAAATAACATTTAGAGGCTGTCTGTTCTCAGGTTCAAATATCTAGCTTGTGAAAGAATCATTTATTTGTCCAAACACAAAATATTTTCTATGTGTCAAGCACTGTCTTGGAGACACAGAGATAAATTGCAAATTAAAATTCAAGCCCTCCATTTATAGCCAAAGGCGTACCTTCCTTGCCCACCATTTCCCACCACTGTCCAAGCTCACATCCGTGATGCTGGTCATACCTACCTCCTCACTAGCTAGAGTGGCCATGTTTTCTCTTACTTTCATGTCCTGGCTCAAGTGACTTTATTTATGGGAAATGACCACGCCACCTGCTTCTCTTCCTGATTAACTCCCAATCCAGACAGGAAGTCTTCCCTGACTAAATCCTGCAGCCTAGTCAGGGTTAGACATCTCTGCTCTTGTTACTTGAGGATCTTGTATATATACCTCTTTCAAATTCTAACTGTCTTTTATCTGCCCATCTCTAAAGCTACACTTTAGGTCTTTTATGCTGGGGACCGTGCTTTACTCCGTAACCCTGCCACAATGCCTGGTACATTATGATAGGTATTTAATAAATATTTCAGTAAATGAATGTATACATTTATGGTTGTTCTCAGGATACACCCACATATCTTAAATTCCAAATAACAAAAAAAAATCTCTGATAATGGCTCATTTCTTTAATTGGGGAGAAAAAAATTGCTATATAGGTAATTCTTGTTATATTTCTTTTCTGATATTCTGTCAAAAGTGTATTATGTCCCTACATTACTAATCCATGTTCAGTCTATGGTCAACTAGCTTCTAAAGATCTTCCTGCTGTGCATAATATTCTACCATTCTCTAGAGCTTATTTCTGTAATTTGTGGAGCTATGGTCATCCATATTGAATTTTCATTCTGCTTATTCTAAGCCATATAACGAGCTTGTCAAAACCATTTTAAATTCTCAGGCTAGATGTGAACATTCTGTGTTTTCTCTGCCCATGACAGGATAAGGCAGGATAATATATGTGAAATAAGAAGATCCAAAACCAAAATGGGTAAAAACACTCCTCAGGTTCTGAAGTCAGCTGGTGGTAATGCCGTGTTATGAAAACTGGCAGTGGGGAGAGAACAGAGACCTGGGTTCTGGTCTCTGATTTAGCATTTACAAGCTGTGACTTTGAGTAAGTCACATAACCATTTTATACTTACCCTACATACATGTTTTTGTGCAGTTGTTAGTGCTGTAGTAATGCATATCAAAAAAGATGTCAGGGCTTCCCTGGTGGCGCAGTGGTTGAGAGTCCGCCTGCCAATGCAGGGGACACGGGTTCGTGCCCCGGTCCGGGAAGATCCCACATGCCGTGGAGCGGCTGGGCCCGTGAGCCATGGCCGCTGAACCTGCGCGTCCGGAGCCTGTGCTCCGCAACGGGAGAGGCCACAACAGTGAGAGGCCCGCGTAATGAAAAAAAAAACACAAAAACAAAAAAGATGTGAAAGTTAGGAAAGATTAAGTGAGAGTATTTTTGTTACTCTTAAATCTTCAGCAGCCATACAGATGTGCAACCAGTGGGAAAAGTCTCTGCTAATTCTCTGCCTATTTCTCTATATCCTCCTCCTCCTCATGATCATCTCCATAACATTGATTAATTACATACCTACTCTATGAAAATCACTAAACCAAGCTCTATAATAACCTATTAACCAACCAGCCAAACAGTGAGAAAAACCTCCCATTATATCTCGCCTTAAAAAACTTATGAAACACTCACGTAAGAAAAGATAAATTGAAAACGAGGGTCTATACCTCGGGTCCCCAACGCGCCCCCCCCGCCCCCCCCCCCCCCCCCCCCCCCCCCCCCCCCCCGGGGCCGTACAGCAGGAGGTGATCTGCCGGCAAGTGAGCGAAGCTTCATCGGCCACGCCCCATCCCTCCAGGTAGCTCGCGTTACCGCGGGAACCATCGCCCAACCCCCGTCCATGGAAAAATTGTCTTCCGCAAAACTGGTCCCTGGTGCCACAAATGTTGGGGACCACTGGTCTGTACGATAAATGTCAAGTGAGCATTCCCCAAAATACCTGCTATCAGAGGTGTCTGGGACAGCTTCAGGCAATGTTATTTGAACCCAGACTTTGACATTTTGATTGAAATCTAATCAGTGGAGAGGAGGAAAAAGGGTGTTTCCAAGGGGAGGAGATGGTGTGTGCAAAAGTTCAGACGTAGAATTTGTACACCCATGTCCACAGCAGCATTATTCACACTGCTAAAATGTGGAAACAACCCAAGTGTCCATTGACAGATGAATAAACAAAATGTATCATTTATATACATGGAGTATTATTCATCCTTAAAAAGGAAGGAAATTCTGACACATGCTACAGTATGAATGAAACCTGAAGGCATTATGCTAAGAGAAATAAACCAGTCACAAAAGGACTAATACTGTATGATTCTACTATATGAAATAACTTAGAGTAGTCAGATTCATAGAGACAGAAAATAGAGTGGTGGTTGCCAGAGGGTGAGGGAGAAGGGAATGGGGAGTTATTATTTAATGGGTATAGAGGTTTAGTTTTGCAAGATGAAAGGAGTTCTGGAAATGGATTGTGGTAATGGTAGCACAACAGTATAAATGTACTTAATGCCACTGAACTGTATACTTAAAAATGGCTAAAAAGGGAAACTTTACGTAATGTGTATTTCAACACAATTTTTAAAAAGTTCACAGTTAGAAAAGTGTAATTTAGAAAAAAAATGAATAATAGATGGATGTGGCAACACTGGGCCAAGAAGAATGAATATTGATATTAGACCATTGGGTTCGTCTGTGGTGGGACCAGATTGTAAGAGTTCAGGAAGAGAGTGAATGGTGCGAAAATGGAAATAACATCACTTGCTTAAAAAGTTTAACCGTGAATCATATTTCACCTACTGTTATGATTAAGTTATCGGAATGCTTTGGAAAGTATTTTTAGAGTTAAGAGATACTGTTACCAGGCTTCCCTGGTGGTGCAGTGGTTAAGAGTCCACCTGTCAATGCAGGGGACATGGGTTCGAGCCCTGGTCCAGGAAGGTCCCACATGCCGTGGAGCAACTAAGCCCGTGTGCCACAACTACTGAGCCTGCGCTCTAGAGCCCACGAGCCACAACTACTGAGCCCACGCACCTAGAGCCCATGCTCCTCAACAAGAGAAGCCACCGCAATGAGAAGCCTGTGCACCACAACGAAGAGTAGCCCCCGCTCGCCGCAACTAGAGGAAGCCCGCGCACAGCAACAAAGACCCAACGCAGCCAAAAATAACTTAAAAAATAATTTAAATTTAAAAAAAAAAAAAGAAAGAAAAAAATATCCAAAAAAAAAAAAAAAGAGAGATACTGTTACCAAACTAAGGTCCAGCTGCTTGCCGCTCAAAAGTCAATGCTTGAGAGGCAAGTGTTAGTAGAAAGGAAAGGTTGCTTTATTCAGGAGGCTGGCAACCAGGGGCGAAGGTAGACTCATGTCCAAAAGCCAACTCTCTATTGCTGATTGGGGGGGCAAAAGCTTTTAAAGGGGGAGTTTCAGGGGTGTACAGGCAGAAGGGGTGCTACATGTCTCATCTGTCTGTTAGTTCTGACAACCATCTTGAAATTAGTCCTGTGATGATCTGATCAGCATCATCTTGATTGTTTTAAGTACAATTAGTCTTTTGTTCCAGGGTTGAGTTGCTCCCATTTCTTTGAGGCCAGTTCTCAGAGTTGTGGCAGCTTATGTCATGGCTACAATCTGGTCGTCACGTAGTTAACTTCTTCCACTTGATGGGGGTTCCAGTATCTACAAAACAGCTCAAAGGCTATGACTCAGAATATTATCTATAGCCCTTGAGGAGGAAGTAAATGTCCTTGACTTTGTTTAATGACTCAACTATTATTTGGTCTTGTTTGACTGCTTTCCTTTGCTTCTGCATTTTTCTCTGATTAAATTTATTCTTTGGCTAAAGTTTTTCTACAGACAGAAGGCACGTGGAAGACATGGGGAGATGGGGGTCTCTCCTGGGAAGGCCCCATAGGGTCCTGCTCTGTTTCTATACTTTTCAACCAGGGATTGAAACCCAGACTCTAGCTTTGTTTTTGTAAGCAGCTGTGTGCATTGGTCAAGAAACTTAGCTCTCCTGGGTTTTTCTTCCCCCTTCTGAAAGGTTCCCTACTTTTTATTATGAAAATTGTACCCTAGATTTGAAGATGTGGTTTAACATTCTGAATGAATTAAAAAATAATGACTTTGTTTTTCTGAAAAATCAAAACCGAAGCACCACTAACCTGCACATCAGACAGTAACACGAGCTAATGCAGATTGAGAACTTGCACTGGGCCAGGTATCTCTGTAAGCACATTACGTATATTAACTGATTTAATCCTCCCACAATCCTGCCAGGTAGGTTTTATTGTCAGTCGATGTTTACAGATGATGGGGCTGAGGCAGGAAGGAGTTCTGAAAATTACTTGAGGGCATATAGTTAGAATGTAGTAAAGATGTGCAGTCTGAGGCCAGAATCTCAGGGAGTTATCAACCACATACAGTCATTCAGCATCTTCAGCTACTTACTATCTTGTTCTGAATAAAAGAAATACCCAAATACCCAACATCACTTAAGCTTTGTGAAAGCAACTTGACTTCTATTTTTTTCTTTCAAGGATCCCTAAAGAACCAAGAATTGCCTATTGGGAATTCTCTAAATCCTTGCTCCTTGAAGTGTGTTCTACAGACAAGCAGCATCCGTATCACCTGGGAGCTTGTTAGAAATGCAGGAGCTCAGGCCCGATCCCAGACCTACTGAATCAGAATGTGCATTGTAACCAGATTCTCTGTGATTCAGGTGCACACTGAAGTGATCTCTAATCCCTTCCAGCTCTCTAGTGCCATGATCCAATTTCCTTTCCTGTCCTCTCACCACACTGACTTGTCCAGCAGAGTTTGCTCTGCAGAATTCATCCAGGATTACTTAACTTGCCACCCAGTATCTTGTGCTCTCTTATCAACTGGGGAATTAAGTCGTTTCCATGAAATAAAATGTGGCCTCTACTGATTTTTTTGCAGCCCTCCAGTTCTGAACTTGACTAAACGTTGTCTCTTTTCACCCATAATGGGAAATACAAGTCTGTCACGGCAAAAGGCTCACCCATTTCTCGGGGGTCCTGACAGGCATGTGTGGAGATCGCTTCCCTATCACTCACCTTCACATATTTTGACACTTTCTCATACCTTTATTGCCTGCTGACAGAGTTACTGCAAATCCCCTTCCGACTGGCCCTCTGCAAACTTCTATCAGCATGTTTACTGTATTCAGATGGCTACTGCCAGTCAGACAGCATCACCTGCTCAAACGCTCACTCAGACTGACTTCTAGAGATCAGCTTTTCAGACCAATGGGAGACACAGTTAGGACTCCATGCTGCTGAGAGATGCTGTCCTGATCCTTTTCTGTTGGACTCTTAAGTCCCCATGTCATAGAGCTATGAGTCAGGAGCAGCCTTGAGTGGAATCTGTGAGGCATTCTCCCTTCCCACTTGCTTTTAAAGTGAATTCAAAAGATGTAGCCATTTGGTGACGGTTCATGTTACTCACAGGTTTCTAGGCTGCGTCAGTTTTTGTATGAACTAGCTTAGCATATTTATTATATCCACGTTGAGTAGCATCGTTATAATTAAGCACCTGTCACGATTTCCATTATACGCCCCGGTTTTAAGGGACCTAACATGCAGCCATAAATTTTACTTTTGACTGAAATTTGGCATGCCCAACTCCAATGCCTAATCACACTTTTCATTAAAAGCATAAAATTATATTATGCTTCCCCAATACTAGTTTACTCATAATTCTTTTATGTTCAGAGGAAAAAAGATGCAACTTCTCCACTTCAAAATGGTCATCAATGCTTTTTAAATTAAATATCTAAATATGATAAACTGGAACAAAACTATGTTATAGGGCATAAGAAATTTCATAACATGATTGATTTATAAACCTGAAGCTGTTATATTTTCAAGAATTAGCAGTGATGATTACATTAAAAGCAACAAATTATGTGCTTATGTAATTATATGTAAATACCCTAAAGAATTGTATACTCTAACACATTTGAGGCAACTATGTCCAGCAACCTACCATATAGATATGGCTTTTTCTCAGTTGTTTGGTGGGGAGGGTTAGAGAGAGATGACACGTGAACATGCCACTTCTGTGGCTGAATTTCCAGATGGGTAAATATATCATAACACAGCCTGAATATGAAAAAAGAAGAGCCACCAAGATCCCCATTTATAATGAGAAATATTCCTCAGGATAAAATACTGTGGCTGACTGAATAGTAGCCTCCCGCTGATGTCCATGTACTAATCCCTGGAACCTGTGAATATGTTACCTGAAGTAGCAAAAGGGACTTTGTGGATGAGGTTAAGTTAAGGATCTTGCAATGAGAAGATTACCCTGTATTACCTGATGGAGCCAGTGTAACCAACAGGGGTCCAGACAAGAGCAAGGCGGGAAGGAGTCAGAGAAGGAGATGAGACTGAAGCAGAGGGTGGAGTGATATGGGGTCACAGGCTGAGCATGTGGACAGCTTCGAGAAGCTGGAAAAGTCACACAAATGGATTCTCCCTTAGAACCTCCAGAAGGAAGGCTGCCCTGCTGACACCTTGATCTTAAGGCTTCTGACCTCCAGAACTATAAGAGAATAAATTTGTGTTCTTTACACCCATAATTTTGTGGTAATTTGTTACCGTGGCAATAGGAAACTAATAAAAATACTTTAGGAAACTAAAGTTTCAGGGAAGAAGACAGATCAAGTTCATTGTTTTTAAACTTTTAAGAGCTGCTAGTGGCTTTCAGAAATGTAAAAGGAAATGCTTTGGGAAAGCTATTTATTAAAAATTTTTGAACTATTCTTCTTTCTCAATGATCAGTGTTTCAAATGTCCCATTATTATTACCAGTAAACCTAATTCTAACTGCTCTGGTTCAGGAATAGGGTATTAAATACCTGGGATCTTCCTCCCAAAGGAATGGATGCTGGTCTGTGCACCGTGTTGCTGGGCTGTCCAGCTTGACTTCCTGCTCAGTGCAGCCTCCTTTATTGTTTGGGAGGATACTGGAAGCATTTTAAAAAGGGATCAGCAGGAAGGTTTGGGCTTTACAGTCATGTGAAACTATGGTGTTTAGCTCTCATTACCTTTTAAGTAAGCTGCTTCTGATAACGCAGGTACGGCTAAGCTCAGTTTATTCAACTCTACCTTCCTAACAGGTGCATCTTAGACCCGGAAGCCCAATCCCTGTCACTATCTCCTTCAGCCAAGAGGAAATTGCCAGTCCTCTGCTCGCCTGTGTGAGAGGAAGAGTGCCAGGAATGCACCAGCTTCCGACAGAACACTGGCGCACAGGTCGTCCTGGGTATGAGATCTCATGCCTTTGCTTCCTTCTCTGAATAGTGTTAGCAGATAATGTGCTAGGTGTTCAGCTAGATAGATGACCAGATTATAAAATCTCTGAGTCTTCAAACTACCCTCCCTCGGCTTAGGCCCCCAAAAGCGCTTTCCCAACCTTGTGTATTGCACTAGCAATAATACCACATAGGTAGCAGTCAATTATATCCCTATACAGCCTGAACCCTTACAACCCAGCCGCAGAAGGAAGCTATTCATGCCATCCCTGATGCTCCCTCAAAGGGTGCCAGAGCCACTGTGGGGCTGGGATCATCATCCTGCGTGTCCATCCCTGAAGACTGCCTCCTGAGTCACACACAGTGCTAGAGAGCCAGATACAAAAATGTTTGCAGATATATAACCATGGAAGAATGCCTCTCCTCCCTCCAAAAAACAAAAAAAAACCCAAAACACAACCTGCTCAAAAAGGAGATCTGCCACTTTTATGGCTTGATTATGTGTTTTTAAATTCTATACGTGACCAAACGGGACTCAACAACTCTTTCAAACCATAATGGGGCCATTAGATAATTTTTACCTGGCTTTGTACTAAATGGATCCCTAGGTAGCTGAAAAAGAACTGAAAATTGAACTGAAAGCACAGGGGGGCCTGCATTCGAAAACGCTGGGCACCATTTGCACATTATGTACCAGCTCTTATCCCTTTTGGCCTTGTAATAGGGTTATTTATGTATGCGTCTAATCTCTACTCCTGGACCAGAAACATCTAGGATCTGGGTACGAATAGATACCTAGTCATTGCACAGTAAGCATTTATTGGAAGACAGAGAAGGGAAGGGAGGAGGGAGAGAAGTAGGATGGCCCCTTCCGTTTGCCTCGTATATTTCCTCAGTAGACACCAGATAAAACAGGAAATGCACTTGACATTTGGCTGCAGGGGCCAGCCCTCCTGGCTCTTCTGTTTCCGTCTCCATAGGTCAGGAGGAGGTTGGCACCTGGAATGCCAGATGAGGCTACAGGAGGAGGAGAAGCCTGGACAGTGCTGAGTTTATGGTTTCACGAGTAATCCTGACGAATATGCTGTGGGCTCCCCTCCCCATGGGTTCAGAAGCATCTCTCCAGGAGGTTTGCCCCCCACGGGAGGACGCTGGTAGAGACCACAATGCCAGTTTGCCTGTTTCCATGCTCCCATTGCCCCCTGCACAGCTTCAACTATGAGTAGCTGTTATTTAAGGTAATCGACCCAAAAGCCCAAATTTCAAGCATGTTATCTCCCATCTGGTAACTGCAGGACTTCTGTCCCTACTCAAGAATCTCTGGGCTGTTTGCATGTGCTGGTAAATTAGACTGAGCCAAGGCCCCTTAGAACCAAGGTTCCCCTTCCCTAGGAGTTTGATCCCCTCTGGACCAGGGCAGTTCTCTCAGGCTGCCTCTGCCCTCTGCCCTTACCTGGTCACAGTTTCATCCTCTGAGGTTGTCGGTGTCCTGGACAAAGTTTCTGCTGATTCCAGGGAGTTCTGTCATGCCCCTGGGTATCCTGAGGCTGGCCACTGCTTTTGCCAAGGCAGAAGGTCAGAGATTGAGGTTAGGCAAAAGGGGCAAGCTGATTCCACAGCCCTTATCTCTAGTTGTATCTTCTTCATCTTTCAGTGGACTTTGTGGCTGGTCTTTGGATTCCACATAGCAAGAGGCGGTGGCCCCTGAGCTTGTTTAGAGTACCCCCTCCCCCCATTCCTTATTGTGGAAGGCAGAGTATTGATTCAAAATTCAATACAAGTTTCACCTGAGGTTGTAAGTTATGATGGTTGCCTGGCAAAGGTCTAGCTGGTCCCATGCTCTTCCCTCTTCCTTTTGTTTGATGGGCGTCCTGGATTTTTCAGATTCTCCTTCAGGAATTTTTTCCAGATTTACCTGAGCCATTTGGGAGGAGAGAGTGCCATTTGCATCCTTCACCCCTCCCAGAAAGCCCAGAGGCAATACTCGGGTCCATCAGGAAAAACTACGCTGATCCACCGGGAAACTACTCTTTTTCTTTTTATAAATTTATTTATTTTATTTATTTATTTTTGGCTGTGTTGGGTCTTCATTGCTGCGCGTGGGCTTTCTCTAGTTGCGGCGAGCGGGGGCTACACTTCATTGTGGTGCGCGGGCCTCTCACTGCAGTGGCCTCTCTTGTCGTGGAGCACAGGCTGCAGGCACGCGGGCCTCAGCAGTTGCAGCACGCGGGCTCAGTAGTTGTGGCTCACGGGCTTATTTGCTCCGCGGCATGTGGGATCTTCCCGGACCAGGGCTCAAACCCATGTGCCCTGCATTGGCAGGCAGACTCCCAACCACTGCGCCACCAGGAAAGCCCAGGAAACTACTCTCTTGGATGCAACAAACACAAAATGGCAGTAGGCTTGTTTCACTGAGTCTCAGCATTTTGCCTTTTGGGGCTAGGAGTTGCTTCCTCTAATCACAGCGGCCTGAACTGCACTGGACCGAACTCTGAGAGATGCAGTGGCTGGCTGCTTTGAGCACTGAAGGACCGGCAGGAACTTTTGAAACTCTTTCAGACAGAATGTAGTTCTCTCTTAAGCCTCCCCTTCCTCTGGGAAACTGGAAGCCCGCCCCACAGCAGGTTCTGAGGCTAACAGTGGGACTTATTCAAGGCTGGTACCACCTACACTACATCTTGTGGCAGGGCCCTTGTGAAACAAGGTTTCTAACCACCATGCCTGGGGAGACTTGCCCCCTGCCTGCTGCTAAGTGTTAGGACAACACCTGCGAGGCCAGCCATACATGTGAACACCTGACTAACCTGTCCTTTCTCATCCCGTCTTCCTGGTTCACCTGCACGGGCATCAGGCCCTCCCCCTACCACCTTCTCCTTGCCCCTTCTGAGGCCAGCCATGCTGGCCCTTCTGTGTGACCTGTGCCAGCCAGTGTTCCAGTACTTTCTTCTTCCTCAGTTTGCTGAATGCACTTCCTCTCCATCCCACCCTATGAGAGGGCACGCCCAGGGTCAGGGACATGCCCAGGTTAAGGTAGAGGGGGGCTGTCATTACAGATGAGGATTCTAGCCATACCTGCCACCAGCTGCTTCATTTTCTCCAGAAAAAGGTTTACTCTTGGAAATTCTCTAACCAATGTAGAGGAATTAAGGATACCTTTCTAGGGACCCTTCTCCTTTCCTTGTATTTTCCTAGAGATAGAAGGAAAATTGACACACTCGGCAAGCTCTGGAAGGCTACAAGGTATTTTCTTTTCTCCTGAGTATTCAGACAAGCACTTTCTATGCCTGAGGAGGAGTTTCAACAACCAAATCAATTAGCTCTAATCTCTGGAGCAGTGGTTAATCCCTGGTACACAAGTGCATGATCCAGGATTCAAATAACCCCAGAGAAACCCCATAACATGTAACTCAGACAACCCTGGGCCTCCCAGTGGTGCTTCCAGTGTAGTCTCCTTGTGACTGAATCCCAGATTTCTCTAGATCTTTAGCCCACATCTAGGTTACTTTAAAACTTTGATCCATCCCACCCACTGAGTTTCCTCCTCCTCCCTGCAAGTTTTTTTGAACATTCCAGAGAGAACTTTGGATTTATGACCCCACTGCCATCTCTCATCACCCGCCTCCTCCCCAGCTGATTCTGAGCCATCCCCGTGGAGCCGCAGCTTGGCCACAGATGAGCCATGGTTCGCTGCTGCCACTCCCGCTGCTGTCAGAAGCCCACCCAGGATCCCCCTCTACTTTGTGAATTCAGGACAGTTCCCTGCTGCCATGGCCACTGCTGTTAATCCTTTGATCCCAAGTGTAGAGGGCTGAAGGCAGCCTCGCCTCAGTGGCGCTGTAAGAGGGGACTCGCTGTTTCCCTTTGTGTGTTATGCTTTGCTCGGAGGGGCCCGCGGCAGTGAGCTCAGTACCCTGAAATGTTAAGAAGTATGAGTGGGCTTCTTTTTGTTTACCTATAATCTGCAGTAGTAATAACTCCAGAGTTACAATAGTAATAATCGCTAACATTTACTGAGAGCTTATCCCTCACTGTTCTAAATGCATTTTGCATGCATTCACTCATTTCATCTTCACAAAGACTCTGTGAAGTACCTTCCATTACTACCACCCGCATGTTACAGACAAGAAAACGGAAGCACAAACTAGTGAAGAATAGCCGGAGGCGGACAAGGAGGAAAGGTGGACCTGGAACATGGCTGTGGAACATGCGTCCTTAATGGCAGTGCCATTCTGCTTCACACGTGCATGTGCCAGCTGGTTGGAGCATAGGAAGTTTCATGGGAAACCAGCATGCACCCCTGCCGCACCGTGTTCTCCTTGGAGGAATACAAACGGAGGCCAGGTCCCAGCCATCATGCCTCCCCACCCCACTTCCCTTGTCTTCTTTCTTGAGTGGCTCAGAGTCCTCCTCTGCAATTTGACTCATGTTCCTCCTCCCCACCTTCCACCCTACTCCAGGTAGTAAGACATGCCTGTGTTCTGGAACCTCAAACACAGACACGGCCCGAGGACTTTTCAGAGCAGCCCCTTGTTCTCTCAGTAAATTAGTGGATGCATATACGTGGGGGAAAGATAATGTTTGCCTTCCCAGCCAGATGTCCCTGAATCCCTACCCCAGCCAACCAGGACCTCCCTCATAAAAAGATGGATTATTTCATACTATTCCCTAAAAAGCAAACTGCAAATCTTTAAAGTCAAATTTCGGATAAGGTTTTGTCAGAATGATTATTTTTCTTCTTCTATGAGATATTATTGAGGAAAGAAGTTAAAGAAATTAAGCGCAATCCAGACCATTTAGGAGAACTTGGCCAAAACAACTCATATTTCCCACTTTTGCACTATTCTCACCAAACATGATGGCAAGATCAAGTAACTATAAAGGACTTGGCATCACCATGGTCCAGTGCAGCTGGTTGCACAGAACTGGTCTAAAAATGAAATGATTCTTCTATCGTTTGCCTGTTACTCACTTCAGATAGAGAATACAAGAGCAAATGACCTTCTTCTCGGCTTGCAAGTGATGTCACCTGCATGCAGCTTCCCTGCATGGCCTCTTCCCCCCTCCACAGTCATCTCCAATGCTGTCTCCATTTGCTTTTTCCCTTATGCTATTTTGCATTCAAGCACATTAAATGCAACCCATGTTATACAAGCCATTATTTATTCTCGCATCGAAACACTGTAGGTCACCCACCACATGCTAGAGAGAGAAAACCCATCAACAAATAGGCCCTGTCCATTCAGCTTAATTGACATTTCCACTGTCTTTAACTAGGGTCTCTGCATAACAGCGTATACCAGAAAGGATGTGGCAAGAACACCCATTGGCTGCTGCCGGGCTCAGCTTCTATAATTGAGCGCCATTTGCCCAATGCTGAAGGGTTTTCTGGGCGTGTTTCCCTCCTTTGTCAATGCTAATGCAATGCCAAGTGATAAAGATGCCCTTTGGCATTCAACACTCTTAGCCTTTAATAATAAACACTTTCTGCATCTCAAATTGCTGCTATACATGAACAGGTTTTAGTCAACCTCTGAAGTGAATATGTACCTTCTCATTACAGGGCAACGGTGGTGAGAAAGCAATTCACTAAGCCATAGGGTTGGCAATCACCCATATTTTCTGCTATGAGTAAATAACTTCAATTGATTTAATCATAAAAGAATAACAGGAAAACTACATTGATTTCCAAATCCCTAATGTGAACATCAGACTCTATTGACCAGGCTGCGTGCGAGGAGGTTGTAGCCATTTGTATGAACTCAAGAAACATCAATACTTGATCATTACTCCAACAAAAAAAATGACAATTTGGGCCTATTTCAAAATGGATTGAAGTAATATTATGCAGGGTGATTGGGCAATCTAGGGTGATATAAGTGATAATACGCTGCAGTGCTCATTAGGTTAAAAAGAACAAAATCCATAAATTCTGGTGAACAGTTCTCCTGTTAATTGTAACAGGTCATTCACCTTCTACAGTAACAGTAATAACACACTAGACCTCTATTTCTATTAAAGCAGCCAAATGGTGTTGTCGAAAATTCATTTGTTGCTCATGTAAATTTAACGGCTCAGGAGAGCAGTCCATATAGAAAATCTCTATATAAATGGAGAAAAATAGTGTTTGTTTCCCTGACATTGACTGATCGTTTGGGGTTTAGAAGCAAAGCCCAAAGTCTTTAGGAGGAACATTAATGTATAAAAATGTGCAAAAAGAAATAAACATGTTATTTATTTTAATTCAGGAGGAAGAACGTTGCACTGAGTAGTTAAATAGGTGAACATGTTCATGTAAGTAGGGAGAGGCTGGGACTATGGGGCCTCAGCCAGGACTATGTCAGGCAAAGTGGAATCTGGGCTCACTGTGGAGTGAAGAGGCTGACTGTAAACTCTGCCACTAAATTGCTTCGAAATGCCAAGTATGTCACCTTCCAGTTTGGGGTCTCTTCTTCACCTGCAAAATGAGATAATCCGTAACCTTGAAGTCGTCTTCCACCTATAGAAATCTGACCGTGAACCAAATGCTTGGAGAGTGATTTTTAATGTCATCACTCTTTTACTTATTATTTATTACTAGGAATGCCTCTTAACTATTGATGATCTCACTACAAACAGTTCCTCCTTTACTATGCTTTACTGAGGCAAGCGATGATTATGTTAATGAAAGTTCTTGTCTATTGCAGAAAATATAACAGGTGGGCCCTCTCTCATTGAAAAGACCCAAAGCTCTTGATAATGTTTAAATATGCAAAACGTTGGTGAGCATCACTCTGAGCCCTTACCATGTGGTGAACATCTCAAGGGACTCACTGGTCGACTTCGTGGGTGCCTAGCACAAAACCAGGTCCGCCGGGACAGGGAAGCCATGGAAGAGAAGACATCTGCCCTCAAGTAGCATACATTGTTGGTAGGGAAAAGAAATTAACACACAAAAGCATTACTGAATCATATGTGAGAGTAGATAAATGACTCCAAAATTTAGTTTGAAGAATATGCTGGAGAATTTAGAAAAGGCTGTAGTCAATGAGAATTGGATTATTCAGCAAAGTACTGGTAGCAAAAAGGAAGCCTTATGAATTGTTGTGTTTCTCTAAACATGTGGCACAGAAGACAATTTTAGGCATAGATAGACACTAAGCATTAAGAAACATTGAATCGTTTTATGAGAAAGTTATTCCCCTTTCAATTCCTTTAGTTATGCTAGTAAGACTTTACCATCTCTCTATTACATTTTAATTTTCCTTTGTAAGAGGAAGAGAAAATAGACCTCCAGAACAGAAACTTTGGTTGGCAAAATTGTCACCTATGAGTTAATAATATGGTTGTGTCCCCATTGTATTAATTTTAAGATTATCTTCTACTTCTAATTCCATTAAGTGATAATGGTTTTCCTTTTACAGCTGTGATATAACATTTACATATATATATGTATGTATGTATGTATATATATATGTGTGTGTGTGTATATGTGTGTGTGTGTGTATATATATATATATATATATTTTTTTTTTTTTTTTAGGAGCAGAACAGTTAACAATGTATGAAATAAGAAGTGCTGTAAGCAGCATCCAGATGTGGTCCTGAAGGTGGTGCGTGAATGGAAGTTTGGAAAATACCGTTGAAGTCGAAAGAGCACTGACCTTCAAGGTAAAAGCCTGGCTTTCAATCCTCCTTCTGTGGTTTATTAATGGGGACCTTGAGTAACCACTTACTCTTGCTGAACCTCAGTTTCCTCGTCTGTAAAGTGAGGGGTTGGATGAGATGAACTCCAAGGTCGCCTTCAGCTCACATTTGTATGATTAAAGGGCTATTGAAGGCTTCTGAGCAGACAGTGACAAGATGAAAGTGACATTTAAAGAAGATTAGTCTGGCAATGGCATGAAGGTGAGTTTGGAGAGGAGGGGGCTTGGGGTCGGGGAGGCCAGATAGGTAGCTTCTTCTGTAATCCAGGAATGAGCTGATAAGGGCCATGGCTCGGATGAAGGCGGTGAGAACGTGAGGGATGAAGAGACATAAAGAAGCACATTTCAAAGGAAGATTTGACAGGATTTGGAAACTAAATAGTGAATGGAATCGTAAAAGTGACTTGGGGATTTTGAAGCTGGTGAAGTAAAAAGGAAACTTTTTGATAAAATATTTATGTTGGAAAGAGCTTGTTTAGTTCTGAAAATCTTGAGCTGACTGCAAAACACTGATACTGAAATGCTCTCGGGACAGATGAAAATACAGGACTGCACTTAGATAAAAAGAATGATGGAGAACTACAGATTTAGGAGCTTTCTTCATTGAAATGATGAATACATAAATTGCTAGAGAGAATGAAAAGCAAGAAAAGCAGAAAGCCTAAATTGAATTTTGGAGTATGATGCCTGTTATTAAGGGGGCAGGAGAAGCAGGAAAGACCAAGAAACGACAAAAAATATAGAATGCTTAGAGTGGGAGAAAAACCAGAACAGTGTGGGGTTCTGCAAGCCAAAAGAGGAATCAGTTTTCGAAAGATGAGTAGTACTGAACACAGGAGACCATGAAGGAGGAGCCCTGGAGCAACGACAAATGCTGATCGACATCATCAGTGCCCTTTGCACAGAAAACATCAGAGGGGAAGCAGCTGATTGAGATTAACAAGAGATTAATATTAAGAGCCTGTTGGAAGGGAAAAGTGAAGGCAAAAATATGGAAATTTAGCTGGAAGTGGAAAGAGAAAAATAAGATACTGGAAAGAGAAAAGCTGTCGATTCAAAGAAAGTTGATTTTTAAAAAAATACACACACACACACACACACACACACACACATATGAGTAGACTGTGATGTTTATAACAGAGAGGGATCAAAGGTTCTTGGAAAAAGAAAGCTAGAAGTTTCTGGAAAATGAAGGGAGATAAGTTGTGGACCTCATATGGTCAGGTCTAAATTATGAACATGGCCACCCTTGAGTCACCAAAGGTCCTCATAATTAATGTCAAAGAAAGAGGCCTCATGTATATTTCCCCTTCCCCAGCACACCTCTACCAGGTTCAGGTGTAAAAGACACTAAAAAAATTAGTCAGTGTTTTCTAGGGTAGACTTTACTGTAGGTTCACTCATCCAAGCACTCCCAACATCAACTTTCACTGGAGTGGGAATGGCCATGCACTTTTCCTATATCACGTCTGGGACAACCTGACTTTCTTCTTCTGATGCCTTAAGCGTGAAGTCTGGGTGCTCACATCATCAAGCCAGGGATTCTCTTACCACCCAGTATTTTACAAACTGGCTTTTAGCTCACCACCTTTAAATATATGAGGACTTCAACATCTCGTAACCCAGAGAAGAAGTCCATTTGCCCCAAATAACTAGTCTGAGGCCCAGCCCTTTCAGTGCCACGAGTTCCCCTGTCCTTGAGTCCCATCCTGAGGCTTTGCCCTCCTGTTGAGGACCTGAGATCCAAAATTGCCTTTCATTTCCTGTCTGTAATCCATCAAAACACAGTTCTATCAGAGGCCACTGATCTCCCCCAAAGGATAGAAGAGACATTATCTAACTAAAAAATGAGTTACAAAACGAGAGTGCTTTCTAGAAGGATTTGCATCTTAAAAGAGAGAGAACAATTTGAAGTGGACCCAAATCCACTTTTAAGCAGTCTGAGGGAGTAAAATAAAATGTAATGCACAGCTTGCCAGGAGATGTTTTAAGGAAGTCAGGGATCTTTCTGGATCCTTTGAGTCCCATGGGAGTCTAATATTGCTAAGGAGAAGGGCTGATTCCACCTTATTTGTTCATCATTTCATTTGTTCAGAAAATGTTTGGTCAGCTTATATCAAGTGCTAGGCACAAAGTGGCATCCTAGTGGTAAAGGGCAAACAGTCCAGGCAAGGACCTCGTCCTCAGGGTCATGGCCAGCCTGTCAAAGAAGGCAGGCGTGTAATTAGGCTATTATATTACACTGCCTCAGAGTTCCAGCACTGAGACTCTCTAGTGGGGCTGTAGACCATTGTCCTGCCCTTTCTAGTCCCCCTTCTTCCTATCCCCTGCCCTATAGGTCCTCCCTCACTCCAGTACCCTGCTTCCCCCCATTCTTAACTCTGCCAGGCGAAAGCGTCTACCTGACCCCATGGGTGGGGTCTCTGAGAAGTCTGGTTTCCACCCACCAGTGGATTTAGCAGCTGGGCACCATCAGTCCACTCCTGGCTCCAACTGGCTTTGGCTTCCTCACCTGCAGACTTTTACTTGTGCTGTTCCTCCTCCAGGAATGGCATTTGCTTATTCCTTTGCCATAGCTCTTATGCTGTTTTGCCCTCCTGTTTAGTTAGTTGGTTCCATTGCTACATCTGTCATCAACCTGCAAGGTCAGAGGTCATGTCTTTTTAATCCGTGTATCCCCCGTAGCATGTTTGTGTTTTTGGTGATCAATAAATGTCGATTTAACGTTTTAGGAGCCCTCCCTTCAGTCTCAGTTTATAGAAATCCTGTGTATCCTTTGAGGAACCAATTAAATGCTGCCTCTGTCAGGCAGCCTTCTCTGATTACCTCAGTCTCATAGGATGATCTCTTCCTGCTCATAGCCTTTGGTCTGAACTACTCTTACTGCCAGTCTCACACAAGGCTTTGTACTGTAAGCGTTGTATATATGTGCCTCATCTCTACCAGACTGTAATTTTTCAGAGGGCAGAGGAAATTTCTTCTGAATGTCACCCTGAACATGATATTGCCTGGAGTTGGATTTTAAGAAGTATGTACTGAATCAGTGTGCTTGAACAAATGAATGAACTGAATAAGTGAAGAGGACAGGAGCTGAGGAGCATAGCTGATTCCACCCAAGTGCTGCCTTCATTTATGCTTAGATTTCAGAGTTCGATGCATATTTAACATGGGCATTTTTATGTCTTTCAGGTGCCTATTAAAAATAATGATTGTCATTAGTTTAATTTTCCAAGTAACTAAGGACCACAAATATTCATTGAAGAAAATCTTTTTTAAAAAAAATCTATTTTATTGAAGTATAGTTGATTTACAATGTTGTGTTAATTTCTGCTGTACAGCAACGTGAATCAGTTATACATATATATTCTTTTTCATATTATTTTCCATTATGGTTTATTACAGGATATTGAATACAGTTCCCTGTACTATACAGTACAGGGAATGTACTTAAAATACCTTGCTGTTTGTCCATTCTGTAGATAATAGTTTGCATCTGCTAACCCCAAACTCCCAACCCATCCTTCCCCCACCCCACCTCCACCCCTTGGCAACCACAAGTCTGTTCTCTACGTCTGTGAGTCTGTTTTGTTTCGTAGATAAGTTCATTTGTGTTGTATTTTAGATTCCACATATAAGTGGTATCATATGGTATTTGTCTTTCTCTTTCTGACTGACTTAGTATGATAGTCTCTAGGTCCATCCATGTTGCTGCAAATGGCATTATTTCATTCTTTTTTTATGGCTGAGTAATATTGCATGAAGAAAATCTTTACAATAAAAGATGGAGAAAGTTCATTGTAGTGTCCAGATTATTATATATTCTCTAAAACATTGACCCTTCAAGGGTTGGGAGATTGTTTAGGACTCTTTTCCTTTATTGAGTTTGAAAGAGGTAGCTGTGCTTTTTTCCCATTACACCTTCTTTTCTCTTCTCTTACTCGTTATTACTACTGCTATTACTACGACCAGCAGCCTTCTCCCTTCCTGTCTTCTCACTTCAGCTTCTTGAATCGATAGGTATTTATTAAACACCTAATATGTGGCTGGGAATTTGCTCTAGGCTTGAAGAGCTGACATCCCAGCTAGTTAGAGTAGGGTATAAAGCATGAGACACACCCATGGAGTAAGGAATCATTAATTAGTAAAACAACCACACTTCAGTACGTGTATTTTGCAAACTCTGTTTTGGATTTGAGTGAGCAAGTAGACGCCTGGCTCTCCACCATGCTCCAGAACAGCTGGTTGAATAACTGAGCAGGGGATGAGCTTGGTACCACTGAACTTATAGCCTCTGCAAGAGAATTGATAGCCGGAGCGAGGAAAGGATTTGCATCATTCTGCAGTGAAATCAAGTTGCTATTCAGCATCTTGACTTCTTTTCTCTTGATTTTGCGATCAAAGCATGTTGTCTTCTTATAATAAATCACTAATGAGGTCACTAAAATAATGGAGGAAAGCAAGGTAAGAAACCCGTAAAACCATACTTTGCCAAGACTAATGAGGCAATATTGCCAAGAAATTAACAAAGTCTTTTTTCATTCCTTTATAGCAAGGGAAAACAAAAGGAGTGACCGGTTACATAACATTTCTCATGAAAATTTTCATACAGAAAATGTACAGAATAGGCATTGTAGTACCTCCAGTAGTGACGGAGCAGAGATTTCTCTTATCTAAAATGTAGCAACAGCTCACATATCAGTGTTTAGGGCAGTAAACAACTACATCATTAATTTCTACCTTAGAATCATGAATGATTTCATTTTCTGTCTCTAAAAGCCCATAGACTCTTAACTATTGAAAATGGAAATAATTTGCCATTGATTTGAGCAGCCTTTTAGACTACAGGAATAATGATCTGTGGGATTTTTAATGACCTAAACTCCAGTAAGAGTCCTTGAGAGCTTTTCAAAAAAAAAAAGAAAAAAAGGAGGAAGAAGAAAAAGAAGAAGAGCTTGACCCAATGTATTAAAGGTGCTTGAGAAAATAGGCTGTGCTCTGGGGAAATTTAGGTTTTATAGCAAAGAGGCTATCACAGATGCTAAGAATCGAATCCCTTGTTCCTCAGAGAAGACTGGGCAGGGAAACTTTCAAAGAAGGCAGATGAACACTTCTTAGGGGAATTTTTTTGTGAGTAAATAGTCTTCAGGCATCTTCGTGGCTACAATTTTATTGTCTACGTATGCCTCGAGCATGTTGCAAATCATAAACTCAGACTCCAAGTGACACCAGCGACAAGCATGTGCCTTGGCTGCCTTTTCACCTTGTATCCATTTATGTGTTAAAGAGCTGATATGATGGGCTCTTTTTTCCTCACACCTATAAGCCAAAGTCATTGTCCTGTCAAGTGTATAATGATTTTAGTATTTTTGGAGTGCTAGCCACAGGATTTAACCATTGCAGCATAGAGCAGCAGCCCTATCCATAATGTGGGGGGGGGGGGGGGGGGGGGGGGGGAAGGGAGAAAGAAAGGAAGTGGGGTTGAGAAGGACAGAGGGAAGAAAAGAAATTTTCTATTTGGAATACACGACCTGAGCTGCTCTCAGTAAAGTTTCTTAGGCTGTCCGAAGTGAGCTATGTGATGTGTCTGCAGACGCTTTTGGTGCCCGAAGGCTCATCAAAATGGCAAATATTTTTAAATGGGCCTCTTGCCCCTCAAGTTTCTGAGAGCTGAGCCCTGCAGGAAACTGATATGATGTACACCTACATTCAGACTCCGCTTGCAGTGTTTGCCTAAGCCCACTTTTGTCTGGTTTCTAATCCATCAGGTATTAATGTTAATCTGATATTTCTGAAGTGCTTAACGGTGTTTGTCTATGAAAGGCGAGGTGGAAAAGCGGACTGATGGATTGGCTGTGGATTTGACAGGAATTAAAATTTTGAAAAACAAACCTACTTATCTGAAAGTGCCAAATAACCATCATATGTTTCCTGAAAATATGAGCAAATATATAAAGAATCTTACAAGACGGTGACACTAATTTCCACGTTTGCTGCACCATCTTAGCACTCCCATAAACCTGTAGTAGCTTTAACAGAAATATGGCCGGATGAGGCATATTTTATTCCTCAGCATGCAAGCCTAATGCATAGAAACTTTAACACATTCTTAAACAGTCCCTGCCTTCAAACTTAGGGAAATATTTTTACAGACATACAGTTCACCGTCTCTCTACCTTTAATATTGGGGGAGATAACCTAGTATCTGGTTATGATTTACAGGATCAGGACAAGTCTTACAAAGTACAATTCTTAGAAAGAAGTTTTCTGCCCAAATTATAGCCCAGCCATTGGATTTTAAAAAGAATTGGTCAAATCAGCACAACTCCATATTTTATCATACATGATGATTTTACCCCCAGCAGCTCTTTGTTTTCCACACAGTGAATTTCTGGATGGTGGTGGCCACTCTGACCAAGTCTTTGGTAAGACTGTCCTAGGATTCCTCCATGGGGACCACGTTATGGCTGAGACTTTGAAGTTCTTCTCAAAAATGAAACTGGTGGATTGGGTCCAAAGATGTCCTATATTGAGCTAAATTCTGTGTAAGCAAGGCTGAACTATATATGTTTAAGTATAATGAGGGAAACATTTTATCCTACTACATTTTTAAAATTAGCATTTTTAACATGAAAGCAATATATCACCTATAAAAAAATAGAACATTCAAACAAGCAAAAGGAAGAAATGTAAACATAGTCACACTTATGCTTTGGTATCTAGCCTTTGAGATTTATTCTTATGTATAAAAGTCAACTATATATGATTATATATAATATATGTTGAGTATAATGAAATATGCTTAAATTTAATTAAAAATATCTTTTTAGATAGTGGTATTAGTTGCACAACAATATGAATGTACTTAATGCCACTGAACTGTACACTTAAAAATGGTTAAAATGGTAACATTTTTCTTTATTTTACCACAATAAAAATACATATTTAAAAAATAAAACGAGATTCTAAAGAATGTGCTACTTTGTTACTTTTTTATGCTAATGTATTACAACTATCTCTCTGTTAATCAATGCAATTCAAGAGCAGTGTCCTTAGTGTTTATACTATAGAATATTCTACTTTGTGGAGAGATGCTTTAGATCATTTAAAACAGTGATTCTCACTCTGACTGCACATTATAATCACTGGGAAAGCTTATGAAAAAAACTAATGGTCAAGCCTTACTTTATGAGGTTCTTATTCATTCAGTCTCAGGAGGGACTTGGCTATCAGTGTTTTAAAGTTTTCCAGGTCATTCTAATATTCAGTCAGTGATGACAAACACTGATGTAAATGATCTCTTTTCTTAGTTAAGTCACTTCCTTTTTTTTTATAATTATACGTAACTCTAAATAGATTAAATTCAAAAAGATTTTGTAACACACATTCATAATTATGTATCCAATTGCTGAGTATTTTGACCATGTATTTTATCATCCCAACCAGGACCTCTGAGTGTGAATGGGGTACTATTATTCACTATACAGGATAATAGATGTGTAAGCCAGGCCTATTTGGCAAATTGTGTCACATATGGTTACACTATTCAAAACATATACAATCTTTTAAGACATTTGGTAGTTATTATCTAAATGCCATCCAAAAACACCATATTAATTACGTCAAGAGTTTATGAAAATATGGGGATATATGTATATGTATAGCTGATTCACTTTGTTTTAAAGCAGAAGCTAACACACCTAAAAAGAAAAAAAAGGTTTTGAAAGAACTTGTTTCCTGAAGTCCACAAAGACATTAGGAAGTATTCATTTAAACAATATTTACTGAACGACTCCTATATGCCAGCTCACGCTAGACATGGGGGTAGCTGTTCGGAGCAACAACACAGTCTCCATTCATAGATCCATCAGGAAAAATAGATATTCTACAAACGTGTGAGGCTACAGATATTACCATTTTATTTAATCTTCATTAATTTTTTAGTCAAATAGGTATCTTGTTTTAATTTGTATTTACTTGCTCAATAGTGAAATTGAGAATATTGTTTATGAATATTTGTATTTCTTCCTTTGTAAATTGTCCATTCAATCTTTGCCCATTTCAGTGTTATATATGTTTAAAGTATTTTTCCAGCTTATTGTTTGATGTTGAAATTTGCTTATGGTGGGTTTTGATAGAAGATTAAAACTTTTGTGTAGTCATACCTGTCCATTTTTTCTTTAATAATTTCTGACTTTGGTACCATAATTTGTCTTTAATTCATAATTAATATATCTGGTGTAGAATGAGGTAAGAATTTTACACTAATGATTCCAAGTAATTAAACAATTACCCAATAACATTTATTAATAAAAATTATTTTCCCCATAAGAGGGAAGTGGGGAGGGGCAATATAGGGGTAGGGGATTAAGGGGTACAAACTATTATGTATAAAATAAGCTACAAGGATATACTGTACAACACAGGGAATATAACCAATATTTTACAATAACTATAAATGGAGTATAACCTTTAAAAATTGTGAATCACTATATTGTACACCTGTAACTTATATAGCATTGTACATCAACTATACTTCAATTAAAAAAATTATTTCCCCCACTAATTTGAAATGTCATCTTTAGCACACAATAAGATCCCATATATATGTAGATCTGTTTCAGGGATTTCTATTGTGTTCCTTTCTTCTGTCTGTTGGTTCTCATAATATCTCACCAATTTAATTATTTGGTGTTGGACTGCGTTTTAGTATCTGACCGTGCAAGTACTCCTGCCGTATTTTTTTTTTAAATATTTTATTGCTTACTCTTACTTGTTCAATTCTTCTAGGTAAATTTTAGAGGATGCCCCCTACAAAAGCCATTGATTTGATGGGAATATACAGAGAGAGAGAGAGAGGACCAACAATTTTACAAGATTGATGTCTATCCAGGAATTTGGTATGTCTCTCTACTCATTCAAATATTCTTGTATGTTCTATATTTTTCTGATTTTTTTCAGGGTTTTTAAAAACACAGATCTTGCATATTTCTTGTTAGATATATTTCTAAATGTTTCTTTTTTTGCTTTGCTCTGTGCGTGTGTGCATGAATGTGCAAAGGGGATTTTTTTAAACCCATTTATGTTTTCTAAATGGTTCTTTCATCCTACTGATTTTCCCCCAGCTCTATCTAATAGCATACTACCATGTTACATCAGATAACAACATACACCAATAACTTGCATAAACATATTCCTCTAATTTGAGTTACTTTCCCCGATTTTCATTAAAAATATTACATAGCAATAGTCTGGCTTACTCCAGGCCCAGTCTATGATTATTTGCACTTACATTCCCCAAATGTTTTTAAGACTCTTCAAGGGCTGCACACTGAGCCGGGTGTGGGGATGTGATGGTAACAAGGGGGACAAGAGTTCTGAACAAGAACACACAGGGTATCTAAATTAGCTAGAGTTCAGGTCAGGCAAGGCTGCCCTGAGGAAAATGATACGTAGGCTGAAGCTTGGAGGGTGCTGAGGATTTAACTAGACAAAGAAGAGGAGGAAGAACATTTGGGGCACAGGGAGGAGCATGGAAGGGCCAGTCCAGAGAGTAGGCAGGAGAGGGGTCCTGAGTGAGGCTTACATTAGGCAAGGCCAATGCTGCAGGGCATTCCGACACACTGAGCCTTTTGTACTTTATCTTAGGAGCAGTTGAAAGCAATGAAGAGTTTAAATAGGGAGGTGACTTAAACACATCTGCATTTTAGAAAGACAACTGGATGCAGTGTGGAGATGAAATTCAAGGAAAGCAAGAGAATTTTCAGGGAAAATAACAAGCAGGGTTTTGGAGTAGTCCACCTGAAATAACCAGGTCGACCTGAACAATGATATGATTAGACCAAGGAGGTGACCGTAGGTGGAAACAAAGTGATGGATTAGGAGGGCTATAGGAGCAACAACAGGATTTGGACATTGATTTGCTGTGGAATATGAGGTGAGGGACAAGTCAGGAATAACCTCTAGGATTCTAGGCTTGAGCATGTATTTCTTACAGGTGCCATCTATGAGCTAGAAACATAAGAAGACAGATTTAGGGGATGGGGGGAGATTCTAAGTTCCCATTTTGGAGGTTTGGAGGCTGATGTGCCTGTGAAACATCTAAGTAGAGACATCAAGTAGATAGTTGATACCTGAGATGGAACTGATGAGAGGAGTTTGAGCAGAGAATACAAATTTAGAAGCCACCAACATATAGATGGTGGTTGAAATTATACAAGTAAATAAAATTGCCTTAAAGTGAGTGAAAATAAGCATTAAAAGGACTAGATCCTAAGGAATTTCAATATGTAACAGTCAGGCTCAAGTTAGGTTAAAAGGGGAAGAAACTGACCTAGGGATGATGAAATATTTAATGGCATTTGAGAACAGGAACAGGAAAGGAGGTAAAGGCTTATAGACTTTAATTTGGTGATCTTTACCCACTGTAAAAACCTTGAGCATTTTATCACATTTCTAATGTATTCTAATGAAAACAGCATCTTCCTTGCAATTTCCCAGCACACTGCTCTAATTCCCGTTGGTGGAACACAGTTTTCCAGCCCCAAATGGCTATAGACTCACCTGCTATATCGAATGGCTAAGCACCCCTCTGAGTCTGAGTTAACTGCTCAGAGGCCCTGGGACCAAGTGAGGGCCCTTCTTCATTGGAAACTGCCTTCCATCTGCCAGAATCCTCTCCTCCTAAGGGAGAGTGGGGATATATGTGCTCCCTCAGATTCACCATCCCAGGCAAAATTTAGGAACATGCCTGGATCAGCTAACTGGAGCCAGGCAGGCTCTTCATTTTAAGTCAACAAGGCACATCACTAAAGTTCAGGGACTAATGTCATTACCTTGGGATTCTTGTTCACACCTTGTTAGATAGGTACAAAATGGTGCTGCTTTGGGGTAGTTTGCAAAAGCATTAGTGGGAAGTAAATGGTGTTAAAGTCAAACTGGTAGTAAAAGATGCATAGCACACTCTGACATATGGCCTGCACACAGCTTCCCTGTGTCGTGGGCCTCCCTATGACAGATAACACACAGACGGACAAGGAAAGTTGGTGAATACCGCCAACAGCTCGTGAACCATTCATTGTGGTGATTGCAGTTTCTTGGGTTCATCTGATCACTCATTTACTCAACAAATAGTGACTGAGTGACTACAGTGTTCCAGGCAACGTTCTGGGCATGAGGGTGCAGCAGCAGGAAACTGGAGACAGAGTTTATACTCTAGTGGCAGGGAGGCAAGAAACAAGGGACACATTAGGTAAGAGGAATTGTGAATGACTAAGGGATATGTCAGTTTGAGTTGAACAAGCATCACAAACATATGATGAGATAATTTACTTCATTAAGTAAATTGGTAAAAGTATTTACCAAGAGTAGATGGTATTTTAGTGCAGAGTCCCATCATAGAGTGTGTCTTAGTCCGTTTGAGCTGCTGTGACAAAAGTATTACAGACTGAGTGGCTTATAAACAACAGAAATTTATTTCTCACAGTCCTGGAGGCTGGAAGTCCAAGATCAGGGTGACACATGGTTGGGTGAGGGCCCTCTTCCTGGTTCATAGATGGCCGTATTCTTGCTGTGTCCTCACGTGGCAGAAGGGACAAGGGAGCTCTCCAGGGTCTCTTTTATAAGGACACTAATTCCATTCATGAGAGTTCCACCCTCATGACCTAATCACCCCCCAAAGCCTCACCTCCAAATAGTATCGCATTGAGGGTTAGGATTTCAACATATGAATTTGGGGGCGGGGCAGACACAAGCATATAGTCTATAGCAGAGTAGGTCTGAATTTCCACCTGACTACTTGCCAGACATGATCTTGGACAAATTGTTTCAAACCTTTGAGCTTGCTCGAGCTTTTCCGTTCTCTGAGCTTTAGCTGCTGCTTGTGGAAAGGAGAGCTAGGGAACCTACTGCGACAATCAATAGATCTCATCAAGAGTCTTGCACAGTCTACTAAACTATCTCCATCCCTTTCCTTCCCCACATGAAAGGCTTAGCTTATCCTGGGTTTAGAGCTAGCTGATCCTCTGCCTATGACCTCTCTCTCACAGCACACCTTCATAATTTCTAAACTCACAACCCCAGACACATGACAGCTTCTTTCAGTGAAAAAATATTGTGCCATTGCAGATATATTTTGAAATATGGAGGGAAAAAAAGTTCAGCTTCGGTAAAAGGCTCATGGCAGAGTCCCCTGTATGACAAGAAAATCGCAGTTGGTTCCAACACTTATGTAGATGTCACCAAACACAACCTCATTAGAACAGATCCTTTTCATTGCATTTCTGGTATTGGTAATAGTTGTCCCAAGTATTTCATATGCTCTTGTTCAATCCACCACTATTTATTAATTAAGATGTAGATCCAGTTTTCTATAACAGAGACCCAAAGTGCAGGGGCATAAACAATACAGAAGTTGATTCCTCCTTTGTCAAGCTATCTCAGAATTAGTATTCCAGGACTGGGATGGCAGTTCCACAGTCACACCTAGGCTTCCTGCCTACTCTGTATCATCCTTGGATTATTGACGCCGTCTGCACAGCACAGAGATGACTCACCACCATCATGTGGGTATTGTAGTTAGTGGGAAAGGGACAAAGGAAGGGGATGGCAACCTGGAGATTGCACACATCACTTCTCCTCATATTCCATTGGCCAGAACTTAGTCACAAGATCATAATAACCTGCTATTGCTATTTTAGCACATCAGAGAAGAGAAGAAAGATTATGGGGAACCACTCAGTCTCAGCCATAGCTTATGATGGTGCAGCCCATTTAGGGGTATAATCTATGCCCTGTGGACATACCAAGGTGTGACTATAAAGTAAGACAAACACGTTTTAAAGAAATACAATTGATTTTTTTGCATACAAATCTATTTATTTTTAAACTAGTTACTTTTGGAAGTTACTCTTTGAAAATTATTACTCCAAATATTTCTGGATCTTCTCTTGTTAACTGCCTTTTAGAAACAGGTCTTACACCACATGAGGATATCAATCTGACTTACTGGTTTATAGTTACAGCTCAGTTTTTCTCCAAAAACAATACCACTCAGCAAAGTCATAATACTTCTTTTACTCATCAGGCTTAGATCCAAATTAGTTTTCACTATTTTCTAAAGTCAAAATCATTTTCAAAATATTGGTAAGTCACTATTGAGGAGTTTCCTAAAATATGTTAGATGGCTCTAAAAGCAATTCCCAGAACCTTCAAAGAAAAGACATATTGTGTGAATGAAAAAGCTCTAGTATATTTGCTCAAACAATACAGGACTTTTACCTTATGGTCATACTTCATACAGTTTTTAGGATAGTGTTACCTGGCCATTGGGGAGAATGGGTATGCTGAACAGGACCTCAGCTATAACATACAATGGCTGCCATATACCAGGGGGAGCTTTGTCCCCGGGCTCGTTCCTGTGACTGCCTCCAAGACATCCTATAACCTACTGACAGACATTTTTCCAAACAGTTTGAACTCTTTTGTGTCTTCAAATCTTTGATTGTTCAAAATCACCTCCTCTGTGAACTTGATATTAACTATCCTGATAGAGCCAGTTACCCTTCCCTCTGTGCTCCTGTCCCATTCTATGTACAGCAAACTTTTAGTGCTTAATATACCATATGCTAATTATCCATTTACCCATAATCACTACACTGTGCACGTGCGTGCGTGCGTATGTGCGCACCCACATATCTCTACAAGGGAGGGGCTTCTTGGGCCTCGTTCTGATTACCTTGTTCATCCTTGCATGCCCCCTAGTGCCTTCTACGCTGTGGCGTTCAACAGTGTTGGAGGAATTTATTAAATGGGCAAACAAATATAATCTATTCTTAGAAAACAACTTGCTTTCTACCTCTGGCTCTGAGCTTCTCATCTTTATTTATAGTTCCTCCATAAAACCCGGGGAGTGGCTTAAGTGTTCTCTGAAATCTTAGGATTCTAGGCCATACTGGGCCAAGATTGTGATTTCAACAGAGGTACTGGCAAATTGTAGGTACAAAGTCTGCTCAGAGCAGGTGGAGGAAATGCTGTGACTTTCAAAGACACACCTTTGTTAGGAGTCCACCTTTCAGACAGATTGGACTAGATCTGTCCCATTTGGTAAATGCTGTCTCTATACACAGGCACTTGCGTTTCATTAGTGAGGAGCAAGGTAAAGAAAAGGAAGGTTTAATCTTGCTCCGACTGGAAGCACAGTGAAGAAAGGATTACCCCTTTCCCAAGAAACTGTAAATTATTGACTGCCGTGCCTACTAAGATTATTGAGAATGAGAAAAGTTAGCAGTGGAAAGCCCTTGAAACTGTTAGACCAAAATAGAAATGATAAAAGGAAAGCTTTAACTCTTAATTGTTGGTTTACAATCTAATTGGACAACAGAGAATATTATCACAGAGACATATGTAAAATAAGAAAATAAAGGAAAAGCTATCACCAAATAACATCGTTTGATGCAACTTTTAAATTTCCTCAATGTGCCATTTTCCAAAAGGAGTGAGTGTCCTGGAATATTTTTGTGGTGTTTAGGTATTCAAGTTGGAAGAGTTAAAAAAAAATCTACATGATATATGTTTCTAGAAAAACTGAAGTAATTGAACAAGGGCTTGCCAAACACCAAAACAATTTTTTTTTCACAGAAAAAAATTCTTAAAATATCCCAGCAACTTTAACAGCCTATTGACCATCCCTAGACTAACAATTACCAAAGTTTCCTCACTGAAGCTATCTCATGATGTAGGCATAATTCGTTTATCACAATCTTTGACCTGGAGAGGAAGATTGGGGACTGGGCAAGCAGCAGGGAGAAAGCCAACCTCAGAGGAAGCAAAAAGAGAAATATTGGAACGACCTTTATTTCTTTTCCATTTCTCTTTAGCTGTCGGTGAATATCAATGAAGTGTTACCGCCTCAAGCAGGAGCACCGATTTGAAATCCCCCTGCCTGAGCCCTGTTTCTTTTGAGCACAAGATCAAGGAGTTCATTTGTTGTTTATTCATTCGAGATTCGAGATTCTCCCGCACTACACACCACGTTCACAAGTTGGGGCGGGGAAGAAAAAAGACACCACTCCGCAGGGAACTCCACGGTTTTCCTTGTCTTTAATTTGTGTAGCATTTTCAAATTGTGCCATCCCGGCAGGTGTGACCGCGCTTTTGCGGAGCCTTCGGTGCTGTTTTACCTGCTTGAGTCTGTCAAAAACCCATTTGTATGCGCCCGGCTAATGTGCTAGAAATAAAAGCACCAACCTGTCAAGTAAACTCTGCACCTGTACGAAGCAGTTAAATTGTTCCATCTGCTATTATCCCTGGAGATCAAAGGCCATCCCCGGGAGGGGTGCCCAAGGACCAAAGCAAAGGTTGGAGCGTCTCGTCTTGGAGTTTAAAAAGAAGAGGACAACGAAGAGGAGAGTGGAGAGGGGGGTGAAAACCGGAGGAGAAAAGGATCCCTGAGGCTCGGGCCGGGCTCGGCTACCTGAAGGAGCTTTTGTCTGAGCCAGGCGCGCCGGGAGCGCATTCTTTCACATTAAGAACCGCAGGGGAAGACATTCATTCACTCCCCTTTTTTTGGTGACGTAGCTGGGGCATTCATGTGTTTTTAACCTTGAATAATTTTTGTCTCTAAGCTCCAAACAAGTTTTATCCTGTCCACAGGTCAGTTTTGTTACAGAGGCCAATTAGCAGTGCTACCTTCGCCTGCGGCAAAAAGCCAAGTAATGGCGGGGCAAGCCCTCCGGAGAGGTGATGAATAACTCCGGAGAGCTGTAATTTGAAAGGGGGGCCTTTGAAGCATTTACCTTACACGGGACGCTATTGTCACTGCAGGGTGTTTGATCTTAAAATAATTTACTTAATGATCTCACCGTGGGAGCAATTGGCAGAGCAAGATTAGGCTGTAAGTCCTAATGGACATGGGAAAAGTTAAAATTGCTCAGAGAAAGGTATGTACAGGTCTGAGCTCTGTCCGTGTTGTGTGTTCATTACTTGGGGGCTTGGGGGGTGGGGGGAGCCTGACTGCGATCGGCTTTGCATAGCTTGTCAGAGAAAATCATAAGATGCCGGCCTCTCCTGGGACGTGCGCTGAGCATTTTTTCCGCCTGCATTTCAGCGTTCCTGAGAATTAATGATCTGATTTTTACAGTCAATGATTTTTTTTTTTTTTTTTTTACTCTTTCTTTTTCGCAAGCAGGGAGCTGCTGTATCAGGAAGGCACACGGGAGGAGGGTGGCATGCCTAGTGCAGGCTTCTGAGCTGGAATCAGAGCCAGATGTAAATGTGAAAGTTTGCCCTTTCAGCTGGCAAACAAGGACATCAAGTAGACACAAGGCAGTTATTTGACATTGTTATCCCAGGCCCAAATATGGCTTTGTCCTCTAGAAAGGAAAATTTTGTAATGTAAGCCCCGATTTGGCATATTTATAACTCATGTTTACTTGTGTTTTCTTACATACACGTCAATTACTTATATGGCAATTGGAAGAAATATCTTAGTGTTGGGTTCTACCTGTTTGACATCAAGAGAGAGAGTACTTTGGCTTTAAATTTCTTCATAATTTTGCTCTTTCAAATGTTCAAAATTTGCTAACTGCCAAGCCCCTTGTAAAAAGCATCTTATTTTTCCCAATTATGGAATTAGAAGAGGCATCTTAAATGAATATTCAACTGGAAAAAAAGTAACCTAAGTACTGCTATTGCTGTTTATGTATTTGACGTTAAACCTAAGGAAATGTGATGCAATAGAACATGAATAATTAACAAATGAATTCATTTCCTGTCTAATACAGATTCTAGCTAAGCCGTATCATAGCAGCCTGTCCATGCAGCCCAATGTCTTGATATGTATTCTTCCTCTGGGAAGCAACACCCAGCAAATGTATGTCATCTGGAAGGTTTGATTTGTGTAAAATGGAAAATCTCAACCTTGAGCTCAAAGGAGGTGAGTCTGATTCCCCAAGGTCCACAACTTTTGCCTGTTTCTGGTAGGACAGTGAGATGAAATATTTTTTATTCATGCAAATCAAGGAATTATGAGCATGAGTATCAGCTTTATCCCGGCAAACACCAGTTTGCATGTGCCAATTTGGGGCAGCGCAAATGTTCCCCACAAGTATGAAGCTTTTCTGAAATTTAGCCTTTGGACTCCGTTTCTGGTGAGTCTGTTGAGATATGCCTGAGAATCTCCATGTACCAAAATAGAGTAGAGTCCTTTTGGGCTTGTGTTTTTATCGCTTATCTGTACTTGGAAATTAGCAACTTATTAATTTGCTTCAGTAATTTCTCTGATGCATGGAAATAACTATCTGAGGCTGAACTAAAGATTATCTAAAGATTATCTATGCTTTGTTCATATATTCTCCGTGTTAAATTACTTGATGAGTGAGCATGGCACTCATACTGCATGTAGTGCAAAGAATGGCAGCAGATAAGGACATGCATCTATGTGTCTTAACCTTTTTCAATCAGCTAAAAGGAGATACCAGGCCCACATGGGTCATGTGGGGATTTAAGGGACATAATGTATGTGAAACACATAGGACTGATGCAGAAATAAAAGATGCTCAATAAAAGTTCTTTCCCACCCTGTGCTCTGGAAACAACTTTGAATCTCACTAGTCAGTGTTAAGTTTGGGTCATCATCCTCCTTAAGTAGCATTTTCCCTCCTTTTCCACTCACAATCCAGTAAGGTGTTACAAGTGAAGCTGTTTTCCGTGGATAAGTCTGAATGCTAAGATTGTTTATGAACATCTAACTGTTCGGGGAGAAATTAGAGTAGTCACCTCTAGGCCATCTCAAAGCTATGAGTACTAACCTAAGGGTCCAGCTGCCAGTGTTGAGTGGTCAGTGAGATTTTTCTCTTCTTCATCTTTCCTTCTTTTTCTCTTTCCCAATGCTACCTTAAAAAAATTTTTTTCAGTCTTAATGTAATTCCAGTTGTGTTTGTTGTCGTAAGTGGTGAATGTAACTTAGAAACCAAGAAAACAATTGTGTTATCCTCACCAAGAGACAAACCAACACCAATTTAGAAAAGAATAAGACAAGATAACTAGGAAAGAAAGGAAGTTATGAGTATTTTAACCTGTAAGTCACCATTCTAGTAACAGCATGATTACACCTTCGTTAAGCCCCCCTTTGCTGCTTTTTCTTTCTTCCAGGTTCATCTCTCCCTCCTCTCCTTCCCTCTCTGGGCTTTCTTCCACTCTCCCTTTATCTGTGTATCTCTCTATTTCTCTCTCTCTCCTCTTCCCTTTCGTCCTGCCCATAATATTTTCATAATGTCTCCCTCCCTTCTTCTCTCCCCCCCACTCTGTCCCCACTTCTGAGTGGGTGACTCAGTCTGTTTCTCTGTCTCTCCCACTGTGCAGGTTCCTCCATGTCTGTTGGTGCCCTCTCTCTCTCTCCCCTTCTCCCTCTCTCTCTCATTCTCTCTCTCTCTCTCTCTCTCAAAACCCAGCATGTAAATGAAAAGGTTAAAGTTGAGCATGTGAATGTTAGGAATTTTTTCTTGATCATCGTCTGTAATGATACGGTTTCCAAGTGAAAGCTGTGAATTCATAAGCTCACTCCCAGAACTTCCCAATCTACCAGGGACCTGGATGTCAAGAAGCACTTGACCGTCACAGACAGTGGGTGCTGAGCCATCTCCTGAGCCCGCACAGCAAGGAGGCAACTGCCCTGCCAGTTCCAGCATTCACGCTACGGGATGAGTCAGAAGAGAGGGGTGAAAAAGACCAAGGTCAAGGTCAAGCCACTCACCCACCTTTTCCCGCCCAGCTCCCATCCCACCTAGCACTGATTGCTGTCCTGTGTGTCCGAGGTGTTCCCACTGGCCTAAAGCCATCATCTCATCCAGAAGACACATAAATTCCACCCAGGTAGTTCTAAAATCACCCAGCTGATCATTCAATTTATATACAGTATCAAGTGTTCATTTCATAGCCGCTATTTCAGTCCCGCTGACCTACGGGTCCTTGACATGTGCTTCTCCAGGGCCCTCCAGTGATGTAAAAGTAACTTTTTAGCACTTGGAGAAAAAGCAATTGAAGTTCATTTCTCACAGATTGCCAGGCCCCATCAGACATGAAGATGCTGTAAAGCAGGCATCGGAGAATTTTCAAACATCCATCGCTATCAGGCGAAAGAGCCGGCTATGGCAACCAGGGGATCAGACTTGGTCCCCTTGCTCAGTATGCTCTGTGACATTACGTTAGGCTCCCTGAGAGCACACTGATGCCAGTGTCCTGCCACATGGAGGTATCTGGCTGTATCTCTGTAGGATTTTATTTTTCTCATTTCTCATCTGTGGGCAACATCTGTACTGGCCTGTGCCAGGAATATCTTTCTCTTATTCTAAGATGAGCTGCAGGAGAGGAGACGAGCTGGGGAGAGTGAGACAGTTGTGTTTCTCAGGGCTGCGCTTTATGTTCACCTCAGACCACGCCCCTTTTGAGCTGTGCCGTTCCTTTTTCCCTGTCCCACACTGGATATTCCCATAGATCCTTGTTTCCTAATTCCCCACCCTCTGTTCTCTGCTTCATCACTCCTGCTTAATTCCCCCCACTGCTGTCTCTGAATTAAATTCACGTGAAGTGAGTTTCTGTTTGGGAACTTGAAATATGCATGCTCTGGCCAATGGCCCAAGTTCAACCTTAAGACAATGAGTACAGTATTGTTAAATGACCAGTATTTTCATAAATTTCTTCCCCCAAATAGAAGAGGAGTTTCTGGGGTAGCCATTTTGACTAGAAGTCCAGGATAAGGGTGTTCAGAGATTGACAGACTCAAATTTGGAGAATTTGACCACAGATTGGAAGGGATGAAAATAAGATTTGTTACGATATGGGGTGTGTGTGTGTGTGTGTGTGTGTGTGTGTGTTTTAATGTTAGAAATTAAAAGCCCCAGTTCTTGAAGATTATTGGAAATTTGGTTTGTTTAAAAAAGTGTTTTTCTTAAGCAAAATGACTGCCCTGGACAACTTCAGAATTTCCACATTCTGAAGTTCTCACCCTGACTGTTCCTATCACAATTCCTCTGTATAATATTACATCTTCCCTTCAGCTGTCGTTTCTCTCACACTTCCCAAGGACAAATATTAGTAGCAACTTAGAGTTAAAATGGTTAAACAAAAACCAGAAAAACTGATTTGTCTCTAGTGGATTTTTTTGTAGGTATTTTTCTAAGATGCAGTGTGGAGAGTGGAATACTCACAAGACTTTCTGAGAATCATATCCCAACGTGACCCCTGCTGTTAGTTCATAGTTGCGGATAAGTCAGGTTTGGGTGACATCAGTAAAAGAGAACTAGTATCTGTTTGCCCTTAGAGCCTCAGACACGATGACTCACAGCAACTTGTACAGCCAAGGAAACTGAGGCCCGGGAGGGTCAAGTGGAAGATCAGGGATTTGAAAGCCTATTCCTCTTCGCAGGCACCAGGTGGTTGTAAAGCTTCCATCTTCCAGGTATAAAACTTTCTTAGCCGTGGTGATGCTAGCGACTTCTCGTGGTGGATACTCTAGCTCACTTCCCAGACATTCACTCTCCCAGCTCCTGTGTCTACAGTCTGCTGCCAATGGCTCTCAGCTGGGCCCCTGTCTCATTTTTGTCTTTGGCTTAAGAGAAAGACCTCTGTCAAGATTAGGCTCCCTCCCTGTGGGCAGCCTGCGTCCAAAGTCTGGTTGATTTCCAGGAGTAGACTTTGCAGGGAGGTGGCTTCTTTTACGATGACAAGGGGTATGGTTCTTATTCCTCCACTCTTCTTCCAGGGCAGGAGAGAGAGGGGAGGGAGGGAGCAGGTGCTGGGGAGATAAAAGCAGGGTTAGGGGGTGAGGGAGGGCAAAGCAGCAGAAGGCGAAGAGCCAAGTTTAAATGAGGTGACCTCCAGACATCACAAGGGGGAGGGGGATTAGGGTTGCCAGTGCCCATAAAGGTCAAGGGGTTAGGATTTGGATTAAACGCATCCACATCACACCAGCCTTGATCTCCCCAGATACCTGCTCCCTCCCTCACCTCATCCATCCCCAGCTCAGGCCCCAGGCCTCAGCGTGGGGTTACTGAAGGGCCATCTCAGTTCCAGAGCTCAGGTGGGGCCTCAGGTGTGAGAAAGTCCTCAGTGTTAACAGTTCATGTCCTCCCACTTGCGCAATCCTGTTTTCTTCACATCCGCAAAGGTATTGATCCTAAGAGATGACAGTAAACTTCCTGCTTGTAAACTTCCCTCACAAGAGCTGTTTCCCAGAACCTGACCTCAGACACTTATATTCATAAAGCATGTCCTAGTTTTCGAATGTTGCTGTGTGCTGTCGCTATGGTGTTCACAATAAACTGAGGCTCAGAAAAGTGAAGAGACTTTCTCAGGGTCACACATCAAAGTGCTGGACCTGAGACAGAATCTAAATTCTCAACTTCTGGTCCAAGGCTCTTCTAAGTGCATAAGTGAGAGTCATAAGGCTGTCCATACCTAACTATCCATAAAAATGTTTCTCCTGAGACTATGATTCTTTATTGTTTCACCTTCCACTATTCATTTCTATTTCCTTAGTTGTTACCTTTTCTCCTCCCCAGACTTGCCTTTTCCCAGTCACACCAGCTCCCTTCTGCAATGCTTTCTTTTTTTTTTAAGAAGATGTTGGGGGTAGGAGTTTATGAATTTATTTATTTATTTTTGTCTGGGTTGGGTCTTCGTTTCTGTGCAAGGGCTTTCTCTAGTTGTGGCAAGCGGGGGCCACTCTTCATCGCCGTGCGCGGGCCTCTCACTATCGCGGCCTCTCTTGTTGCGGAGCACAGGCTCCAGACGCGCAGGCTCAGCGGCCATGGCTCACAGGCCTAGTTGCTCCGCGGCATGTGGGATCTTCCCAGACCAGGGTTCGAACCTATGTCCCCTGCATTGGCAGGCAGATTCTCAACCACTGTGCCACCAGGGAAGCCCCTGCAATGCTTTCTTTACAACAGCAGTAAGGGAAAGAGCGGGAGGTTCAGGGCTCCCTAGGACATTAATCCTTTGGCACTTGAGACCTCTTTGCTCAGAAGGAAGTGGTGACAGAGAGATGTATCTGGTGCCCTGGCTACGTATCACTGGGCCTCTGTCCTAGATACATGCTTCTTCTAATGCTTTACACACCTGGCTTGAAAGTAGAATTTCATCAGAGCCAGTGCTCCAACCTTCCTGTTTGCAGAGTCAGGAATTTCTCAAGCTAATAACTCTGTAAGCATAGGAGCAATTGGGACACCCAGTAATTCTGTGCAACTGTTAGAATGTTCTTGGGTCTGTTCACCAAGCTTACAATACCTCCAGTATCCCTGGGGACCCTCTGTCATTTGGTTCAGCTCAGCACTAGCTGGAGGAGGAAAGTTCTCTTCACTCCTCAAAGAAAAGCCACTAGGGATTTATTCTTTGCCTTGGGGTTCTGGAGCTTCCAAGGCCTCAGGGGATTTCCACCTCTGCCTGCAAATCCTCTCAGACTGAACAAGTGTAGCTCCTACCGATTATCTTCTTTGCATAGCCTCAGGACAGGTGTTTGGGGAACCAAGGGTTCATAGATACTGTGTTTCATTTTGGTTTTGATCCTTGATTTTTCTTCTCTCTGTTTTCTTTTTTAATTCTGCATGATATTTTGGAACACAGAGTGACGTCTGCTCGGACCCATCTTTCTCCTTATGATTTCAACCAACGTACTACCCTCCTGCAAAAGATGTGTCTTCAGAAAGGGTACTCAGGTTGGAAAAGTGTGGAAAGAGCAGATGAACTTAGTGTCAGTGGCCATATGGCCCCTTACTGTTGGTCATCTTCATCACTAAGTGAGACCTACCAGATAAGGCACCAGATAAGGCAGTCCCACACTGGTCCTTTGGCTTCTCCTGGGCCACAGGGTAATAGTAAGGTCTTGGAAAAAGTCCTGCTCTGACTGGGTGTACAGTGTACATGTGTGTGGTATTTTGTCAAATCTCATGTATTCTAAGCTTGATTCTAAATGACCTTTTTAAAAAAGAAAAGAGGCTTAGACTTCTCATCTGTTTCATGAATTTGTCATTTATTGGGGGGGGTGGGTTCCAAAATCCTATATATCATAGGATTTTTTTCAGATGTGTCTTTTCTGTGTCATACCAATCGTCATGAGTCCAGGAATGTTCCTCTCAAACGATCTCCCATCCTAAAAGGCAGGGATTAAAAGTGTAAAACCCAGTTTTCCCGGATTCAGATCTCCCCTCTGACAGTGGTCTGTGTGACCTTGGGCAAGTTACCCAACCTCTCTCCTCCTCAGTTTTCTCATCTGCAAAATAGTGGTCCTAATGGTAGCGTTATTGTCAAGATGAAGCACATTAGTTTATTTTGAAGTCCTTGAAACAATCTTGGGCATAGACAACATATTACATGTTATATGTTATTTTCCTATTATTGTTGCTGTCTTTCCCCAGTCAGTTACAGCTGGAGATTTTAAAACAACTGTCCTTTGTATTGCCTGACTACACATTTGTGGCAGAGAGAGAAAAGAGAGAGAGCCTTTAAAGCATTTAAATATCATTCATCTGTTTCACAGGCAAATCTTTTTGTGCATTAAGGAAGGAAATGGGAAGGTAAGTGCCCACTGTTTTTAAACTTGGGATGAGGTATTTTTAAACAGTTTTCAATTTCCTTAAGAATTTTAACACAGCTAATATTAGTCAGAACTGAATGTCTGAGAATGAGGTTAGTGTTCTGCATAAACCCTGCTTTTAAAAAGCTCACACGAAGGGTCAAAGACCAGGAAATGCTCTCACTATAATTCTCATTTTCAGCTGAATTGGACATGGCAACAAGAATGCAGGCTTGAATCACATTATGTTCCAGGAACCTTTAACTTTGCATCATAATGACCTACAGCCTAACAGAAGCAAATTGTGAGTGGTTTCCAAAGGAGAAACTCTAATTTATATTAAACTAGTATTATAACTTAAGTAGCTCGTTTTGAAAGCAAAATGCAAAACCTCATCATTCATGCGATGGCTCCTAAATGCATCCTTTACATTTTACCTGTAAAATGCTCTGTGTTTGCTGACAGGTTAAATGTATGCTATACACAGAGAGCCAACATTTCTCTTTGTAACACTGCAGCAATCCTACTACTTTTAGCAGCATTCTTATTATTTTAAGCTGTCTCCATTGTCTTCTAAACACCATAATTAGAAGCTTGAAAAGCTCACAGCAACCAAACCCAGTAAGGTCTCATTATGAACAAAATATTCTACTGTGGCTCAACAAGTGACCTTGTGTAGTCCAACGTGATGAAGCTTTCAAACTTCCTGCCCTATTAGGGCTTCAGGTATGTATAAAAGTTTCCCTTCAGTATTATCCAGCAGCTCCATTCAAGTTTAGTTTCTTGGTCATAATTATTTTCTTACTGGTCTCTTTGTTTCATGTTGTGCATAGAAAAGAAAACCTGTCTGCTGGAAGGGGTTCAGAGTATCTCTTCTTGGTGGAGCGGGGTTTTATAAATGAGTTGAATGAGAGTCCGTGAGCAGAGAGCTGAAATAATTAAATGGTGTGACTCAAGTAAGTAGAGAGGGGGGTGATTTTAGGGCCCAAGAAGATATTTCCCCCACCAGATCAGTGACTTTTTAATTTGATGCTTAACACAATTTTCCATTTGGTTCAAGTCTTCTTGAACTGTATCCAAAAGCGAACTACTGGAGCTACAATAAATTAAACATTATCACTCGTATGCATGTGAGTATAAATGAGTACATAATTTTTTTTTCTTTCATGAGGAAATAGAGAAAGCAGAGCGCTCTGGATATCTAATGAGGGTTGAAGAAGAAAGTTTGAAGAAAAACTAAGTTAGGAAGATTAGAAAATAAGTTTCTTCTATTCTCCTGTTTTACCTGGGACTGTTGCTAATTTGAATCCTTTGCTTCTGTACATCGCCATGTCTTTTTGTGTTGCCTCTAAGCTTGGAAATATCAGGTGCGAGAGAAGTGAAATTTGTTCTGTATCCTATGTCTATGTTAGGGAACACTTTCCCATAGCCAGGGAGACACAGAACTGCTTGGTTATGAAATATTCACATTTAAACCAAGCGTGTGAAATGTGAAAATACATCTTGGATTTTTTTCTTTATTTTATATTCTGCTGGGGAAACACTGAACTCTGAAAAATGGGCATGTCATGGTTGCTTTTAATAAATCCACTTACCTGTCACATGTGTTTAAGGTTTCCTGACTGTTTGCTAATTATCAAGCTGTATTTCTCTTATTTCTCTAATCTTTAGAACACAATGAATCGTATCAATCAGCATAAACCTCAGGGAAGCTGCTTATCTCTGAAACCCCATCTCAGATATTGGTGGATACTGGGTCTCCCAAGCCAGGACAGCCCCAGTTGGCTATATTCCTTTTCCTATCTTCGCTTTTAGGCTGAGTATAGGTGCAGATTTTCTTTTTCCTTTTCTCTCTCTTCTCTGCTACCTCTCCTCCAGAAGACACACACACACACACACACACACACACACGCACACACGCGCGCGCGCGCAAGAGGCTGAACCTGCTCATGAAACCCAGAGCTGATACTCATCCAATTAAGGAAAAGGTGACTTTTCGAGGTATTCTCCTCCCCAAGGCAGTGGGGTTCAAAATTCAGTTTGAGAAGTGTCCCCATGTCAGCATCATATCAAGGAGGTAGCAAAATGACCCATTGACTTGAAAACCTCTGGGGACATTGCCAGGAATCTGCCTTTATAAAAGGCTCCCCAAGTGCCTTGTAAGCTGTTTAAACCATTCTCTACCGAAAGGAGCACTTATCCCAAAATAACATAATTAATTAATCCGAAATTCTCTCCCAAAAGATAGACTCGTTATCACTCAAGTTCCTGAGTCTGGCACAGAGAGAAGGTAGAGAAAGGAGGTTCAACTTCCACTGTACTGTTTTCTTCCACACCCACTTTCATTGCTCATAGTTCCCGAGCAGGGATGTCAGCATAATGTGCTCTGGGGATGCAGGATGGGGACTCAGCTGATCAAGGGGCTCTGTCCTCCACTGGCTCACTGTGATGGCAGAGGGAGGGCCTGAATCTTCCTGCCTTTCTACCCTGCTTGGCTCAGCTTTGGGACATTGTTTCCCTACAACAGTTCCCAACGTGAAGTTCTTCCTGATTTAAGAAAAGGGAATCAGGGACTTCCCTGGTGGCACAGTGGTTAAGAATCTGTCTCCCAATGCAGGGAACACAGGTTCGAGCCCTGGTCCAGGAAGATCCCACATGCCAAAAAGTTTTTGTCTACTTCTAACTGGATATAGCCTGTTATCTGAAGATCCAGGACTGAAATTCAGTTTGTGATCCAGCAGAAAGTGAAACAGAAAAGGCTCTTCACTTTTGGCTATAACTTAAAAGTCCAGCAAAATCTTGAGAACGCACTGCTGGAGACCTCAGAATCACTCCCGTGTGTGTGATGTTGGGTTTAATTTGCCTTGTTTGGCAGGAACTCAAAGGACTTTGTCTTCTATCTTTCTGGTGCGAAGGGGAGGGAGGGAGAAAGTTTTAAAGAACAATTAAAATCAAACTATATGAAGGAATTTGAGGATGAAGCTAAATGTGGATTGCAGTGAACAGATAGGATGAGTTAATGGTTCCCAAATTTTCCATTGGTTAAGGCCTCTGGATCTCATTTTTTGGGAAATAACTTCTGTATTAAAAAAATAATCAACCTTTCAGCATGGCTTCTAAGGTCCTTAGAATTTAGGCATAGCATATTCTTTCAGTCTCCCAGCTCACCAATCCCACACCTGTGTGATCCAGCCTTTGTTAGTGATTTCGTTTCTAGAACACACCACATTCTCTAATGCCTCCTTGCCTTTGCACCTGCTGATTTTCCCTCTGGAAATTGTCTCCTCTCTGCCACTATCCCCACAGCCGCTCCTCTGTGCTGTGTTTTGAATGAATGAATGATCAAGTGAGGGACAGCCAAGAGCCATGCCAAAGAAAAAGAGTTCTATGCCTGAAGTATGATTGCATAAATAATAGATTTTCCTAGAAATAGATTGCCTAAAAAGAAATACTCATAATATTTACCTGTTAAGAATATGTATCCCAGATATCCCTCATCACTGCAGTACTAAACAGTGCAGAAGAATGAGAACCAATAAATAGATAAAACAAGGAGAATAGAGCAGGAGCCAGAAACACACGCTCAGCCTCTGAGGAAAAACAAAATTGTCCTCCCAAACTTTTGTACAATCTCTGCAGTGTTAAAGAAATGGGGTGTTGGTCAGTGAACCTGGATAAAAGGCCCTGATTTCTATTCACAGTCACATGAAACAACAGGCAATTACAATGACTAGAGGTTTGTGTAGATTTTAAAATACCTTCTCGAATTATTGAACACAGACTGGTCCCCTCCTCTCTTTTCTCCTAAGGCTTTGAGCCACCTTGAGCCAAGAGATGTATCGGATTTTTTTCCAGTCCTGACATCGTGTGATTTTGAAATCTACTCTAATTCAAAGGCCCAAAGTGCATTTTAAAGATTTGAATATGGGGTTCAGCTGCCAAAGCCACCCCTGCCTCCAGGTGTTGCTATTTTCAGAAGGTGAGGATGAGGTATGCTAGGCCTTTGTTCCCTGCACTCCACCGAGGCTGCTGCTGTCCTGGTGATGGTGTCAAACCCAGTGGCCTGTTTTAAGTCCTCATCTTACGTGGCCCATCAGTAGCTTTTGATGGATAATAACTCTCTCCTTCTTGAAACACTTTCTTGGTTTCCTTCTGATATCTCTTTTTTGATTCTTCATCATTTGACAAACTCTTAACGTTGGAGCACCTATTAGCTCAGTTTGTTAATATCTTCTGTTTGTCTATATTCACTCCCTAAGTACCATCATTCAGTCTCAGGGCTTTTATACATGCTGATGGCTTCCAATTATATGTCTCTATTCCCAGTGATGTACCTAAGCCAGATCGCCTGGGCTCACAAGAGCACATTTCTTCCTAACTCTGCATTCAGTGACAGCGACTTCACCTTGGTAACCAGAAGTCAGCCATGGTAAAGTATTTACACCAAAGAAATTGGCAAACACTATTATATATTGGACCTCTTTTTTTTTTTCCCAGAAAGCTAGTTGTTAAACACTTACTAGCCCACCATTTTTCCTGAACTCCAGATTTGTGTGTCCAGATGCCTCCTGGATATTTTCTTCTGCAGATTAAACATGTCCTAAACCGAATTCCTCTCTCCCAACCCTGTCATTGTCTCCCCAGCTTTCCCCTCAGTAAGTAGCAACTCCATCTTTCTAGCTGCCCAGGTCAAAATGTTTGAGTCATCCTTGACTCCTGTCTTTCTATCATATCACATATTCAAACACTTAGTAAATCCTATTGGTTTTACCTTCAAAATATATCGAGGATACTCAAAATACTTACTCAAATGACCTGCATAGGACACATGGATTGGATACCAGAGGGAGGGAGAAAGGAGCTGTGTTGCTTGATAGAGCTGACTGATCTAGTCAGGACTGCTTGCTTCCCTTCTCCCCTACTGTGCCCCTCTCCTAGTTGACTAAGTACTCATGGTAAACAAGAGTCTTCTCCACCTCGCTTTATATCAAACTCCATTCATGCATACTCTTATGTGCTTGTTTCAAAGAGAAATCAACAGCATGGACCGTTTTTATCAGTATCTCTCCCGCATACTTTCAACCACATGGAAGGTGTATATGAATTCGGTATTTTTGCCATTATTCTAGTTCATGCAACACAGGGCAACGAGTCAAAGGTGGACTTCCCAGGGAGCTAATGAACCTTAAGCTTCAGGCTCACTTGCTTGGACTCACGTGAGAACTGGGAATGGCAGGGAGTCCTAGAGTGTTCTCCAGGTGAGGAGGAAAATCCAGGTTGCCACTTCAAAAGCAAGTCAAAGGTGCCAGTTATTGAAATCTAATTTGCTGATTATATAATCTGTGAAAAGAAAGTTACCACATAGTCTAATTAAATATATTTGAAACATTTAGGAGAGTTTTTTAAAACGGTGCACAAGCCATGTTCCTGATTTCTGATCAAATGAGTTTAGTCCTGGGCTTCCCTGGTGGCACAGTGGTTGAGAGTCCGCCTGCCGATGGAGGGGACGTGGGTTCGTGCCCCGGTCCGGGAAGATCCCACATGCCGCGGAGCGACTGGGTCCGTGAGCCATGGCCACTGAGCCTGCGTGTCCGGAGCCTGTGCTCCGCAACGGGAGAGGCCACAACAGTGAGAGGCCCACGTGCCGCAAAAAAAAAAAAAAAAAGTTTAGTCCTGATTTTATTTGGACCTTCCCAAGAGTTTATACCACATTGTTACCTGTCCTACATGTGTAACTGGAACTTCGACAACTCCCCATCAAATTAACTCAAAGCAATAATACAGCAGCGATTATCCCCAGAATATATTAATGACATAAAATGAGATTTCAGAAACATCAACCATTAACATCTGCTGAACAATATTATCTTCTAAATTACCACTTTTTTCCCTCTGACGCTAATGATTTGGAAGGTTGTACTGCTTCTGTCCACCCAGAAAAGGACAGAGCAGGGTCCTTCAGACTGAGAATACAGGAAAACCACACTGATAGCCTAAGAGAATATTGTCCAAAAAAATTTAAGTTTTCCAATTTTTACAATTCTAGTTGGCTAGCCTTTGAACGGTTGAAGTGCAGATGGGTCATCTCCCTTAAATGTCACCCACTATCCTGTTAATAGCCAACAGCAAAACAAACAGATGGCTAGAGAATGGGGTGGGATGGGGGGTGAAGGGCAGATGGGGAGGGAGGGAATGCTGGCTGGAAATAACTCAGTTCTTGATTTAGCAAGTTGTGTGTGCAGAACTCTGCTGGAAAAGTTCACAGGAGTTATACTTTTGGTAAGTCAGTAAGATTGGATTACATCTTTAAAATAATTGTTCACATAAATGGACTAGCACAGAGGAGAAGCCTATATTGACTTTCTGTTTACCCAGAAGGGGGAGAAAAGTACAAAACAAGCTTTTCTTTAACTACAATGGCAATCTTCTAATAGCAGCACCGACTTGCTCCAAAATACAGGACTCAGAGGTTGATAATCATCTTTCAGCTCGGGTTATTGCATGCAATTTTTCACATTCATTCAGCTTTCTTCATATAGCTCTTAGTAAAGTAACACTCTTAACAATAAAAGCTTTTATGGAGCCCATTACATTGGAGAGCTAACCACTCCTGTTTTTTTTTTTTTCTTCTTCTTCATCTTCTTCTTTTTATTGGCTCCTTGGAATATTTATAGCTGCCTTTGTTCTCACTGCAAACTTATACATCTGGCTTTGCGTGGCCATTTTCGTTGTTTTTGTTGTTACGATTGGGTATGAAATGGCTAAGTGTGTGTGTATATGTTTGGGTGGCTTCGTTGTTGCACGGGGGAATCTATCTTTATCCTCCTGTCACTGCAACTGTTCATTGTTTCGCTGTGTATTGTTCACCCCTGGACTCTTTCCACTGTGAGCTTCGTGACATAAAACTTTCTGTGCTTACATGCTACTTCTTCCTGATAAACAGGTTCTCTGGTGGAGGGAGTCTTGAGTGAGACTGGGCTTCAGGAACAAAAGCTTGACGCCTTGAACACTGAATGAACAGATCAGGTTCTCTGGTCAAGAGTTTCACAGGAACTCACAGAAGCAGAGCAGGTGCAGTCTGGCCTGGATCAAGAAAGAACAAGGGAGCTTGTCCTGTATCTCAGCCTCATGGACACGGGCACAGCATGCGTGAGAAGACAGCCACCTTTACTGCCCTATTAAAGGACTGCTTTTAGGCATTACAACACTGGCACCAAAGTCTCCAAACCCATACTGAACAGCTTGGCATTGCTGTCATAATGTCTCCTGCTATTAAGTTCATCCTCTTATCTGAAAGAGGAGAGAGTGACCGAGATGGCTGACTCTAGAGCCAAGGTGTCTAGCCAAGTAATTCAACTCATGGAGCCTCAGTTTTTGCACCTGCAAAATGGAAATAATAATAATATTTGCATTACAGGGTGGTAGTCAGGATTGAGACAATACAAGTAAAGTGCTTAAAACCATACCTGGCCCACAGTAGGATCTTAAAACACTGGATCTTATTAGCCCTCTAATTAGAATGTAAGCTCCACGAGGGTAAATTGGGTCTATTTCTTTCACTACTGTATCTCCAGCACGTAGAACTTAGTAGGTGCCAGTAAATACTTGCTGAGGGAATACCTCACCAGGTTAACCTAAGAACTTGTTCCAGTAAAGGATTCAGGGAGACGAGTTTCCTGAATATCAGGTTAAGGAAGCCACGGACCTGGTTCCTGTTTAGTGCCTATGCATCTAAGGAGGATTTAGTTGAAAGGAGTTTGGAGGTGTTTCACCTCCCAGTACTGCTTCTAGGTCAGTAACCCTCAAACCCATCCAGAAAGCAACACAGGTGATTCCCCAATCCACAAAAATCCATTTCTGTTTTCTGCCTTCCTCACTGCAGAAGAACAGGAGTTGCCTCTCCCCTCCCCAGCATGTCTCCTACTGGATAAATTCTCATCACCCATGGGAGTCATTTCTCGTGACTCCTCTGCTGTGAGGCTCACTTTGAAGGTCTTTGGCATCGGAGGCTATAAAGGATCATGATTCCCTTGTTTCCGGCGCACTGTAGCCAATGTGAACATAAAACTCTTGTTACCAAAGACAATTGGGTATCACAGATCTCTTGGCTTTGAAGGCTGGAGTTTGCCAAGGCAATTTTAGACCAATTTGTTCTTTATTGTACAACTATAGCAGTGTGCTAACGTGGGACTCTTTCTGAATAAGTTTTAGCTGAGGCCGTGAAAACACAAAGCAATAGGTGGCAAGCATGTGTGTAATCGTCTTAATCTATAGCTTCATTTCCCTATGGACCCATGCTCACCTTCATGGCTCCTTTAGATAGCTAAATGAGTTAAAGACAAACTTGATCCCTTAAATTCTTTCATGCAAGACAGTCTGCAATACGGGGTCCATGAAGGAACCACAAGTGGCTTTGCTGATGATGGAGTGGGGCAGAGGTGCTCCAGTGTTGCCTTCGCCCACCTCAGGGTTTGCTCTGTTACCTGATTCTTTCAGGAACTCCCTGGGGTATATGATGATCTGTCAGATGCAGTGAGTGGGTCACCTGTGCTCAGTGTCATGAAACAGGCCACTCCCCACCCAGAAGAATGTGAGCATTGTTGCAGAGATCAAGAATTTACTGGAATATTAACCACTGCCTGGTAGCCCTAGGGAATCCGGAAAGTCACGGACTGCTTCAGCCCAGCTCAGGACATATACAGGAAGATGCTTCTTGCTTCTGTAGTTGCTGCAAAGGAAGCAGTTGGGTCATTCAGGTGTATTACCAGTGGTCCATGGGTATGGAAGGCATTTCTAGCACAAAGGAGACATCAGTAACCTCTGGCTGATTCTGTCCTCACCTTCTCAGTGACCGCGCTCTCAGGTAGCAATTAGGGAATGTTTGTGCTGCTGAGCTCAAATTTAGCTGGGGAAGCATTGAAAAAATACAGGTTCCTTGTACTCATGTGACATATAGTTGAGAATGGATTTTTGAAAACCTAAGGACATTCCCTAAACAACAGAGAGGCACATGTTTTAAAAGGAAGAGACAGAGATTCAGGATGTGAGGTCTTCTTTGGGACAGGAAACCCAAAATACAAAGAGATTGAGACTGGGCAAAAGGTAGAGGAGGGCAAGTCAGAAGATCTTGGCTGGAGCCACCAAGAACACTGTCACAAAGACATGACCAATGTGGAATTTGCCCAAGTGCCTTTACGGAAAATCTCACTTGAACAGCCCTGTCCCTTTAAGGGCAGTCACTCTGGTCCACCGCACATTTGTTAAAGCTACATGACAGACCCCCCCACCCCACATCAGCCTTTATCCATTTCAGGAGCTAGAGAAGCAAAGGCATGAAAATGCAACTTAAATACATCTCTCTTCTTGTATGAAAGAAGGCCAGGCCTCCTGCAAGCTTTGTGGTGTGTTCCTTCTATGTAAGCCTGAAAGATCAGCTGACACTCACTACACTGAGTTAGCTCAGTTTTAACTAAGTCAAAATGAAGGAAGTTTAATAAAACTTTGGTGAAGTATTGAAATGTAAATTCCAAATATTGTGATATCTATAATTATAGAATAATCTAGTACAGAGAAACAGGGGTTAGTGGTGGGTGCCAGGCGTCTCTGATTTATCTTTCTAAAATAATGGGAAAATTTGTGTTTTGAGTCACTGTAAACTGCTCTAAATAACCATGCTGTGTCTTACATCACACACGCACGAAATAATGGTTTTCTCTAAGATATAGCCAGATACAGCCTTGGTGGTTCTGATTTCTAGCAACAGCTCTTTGATCACCAGAAACTTTGACCTTGAGGAGCTAGAGCAGTGATTCTCAACCACAGCCCGCCAGGGGACATCTGGCAATGTCTAGAGATAGTTCTGAGTATCACAAATTGAGGTGGGGTGGGGAGAAGAGGGAGAAGGGATTTGCTACTGAAAACTAGTGGGCAGAGATCAGGGATGTTGTTAAACATCCTGTAATGCACAGCACAGCATCCCCCCGCCCCACATAGAATTATATGGAACAATGTTCTTAGTGCCACAGTTAGGAAACCCTGAGATAGAGTCTTAAAGGTGAGCCTGGTAGATTGTTATAAAAATATTCATGAGTTATTAACAAGGAAAATTTCTCAACCAGATTATCTTTTGGAAAATGTGTATAATATTATAGCAGCTTCAGCTTAATAGAAAAGAAAGATAAAATGTTTAATTAAAGTAAAATAATTTTAATTACTGATGGTTTTCAAGGAAGTAAGTCTTCTTGAAAACATAGTGATATCCCTAACTTAACGGGAAGAATGATACAGTAAACTTGTCTTTCCAGTAATAACTCACCAACCATAGGTGGATACCTGGGGCATTTTGTAAGTACAGACAGTGTATACAGCACTGCCTGCTCTCCTGTGGGCAGCACATCACGTGATTTCTCATTATAGTGCCTGCAGTACAGATGTCAAATTATCCAATTCCAAAGCATCTTTCTTTGAGTTTATGGAAAGTTGCTCGAGAGGCACAATGTGCATGACAAGCACCCCACGTATGCGGGGACAGATTTCAGAGGAATAAAATGCGTTCTAACAATTCTCTCTTTTAAAACTGTATCCCATGTATGCAAAGGCCATCTTTCCTGCAGTTTTTTGTTTGCCACGTGTCTTAGTCCGTTGAGGCTGCTATAACAAAAAACCACAGACTGGGTGGCTTATAAACAACAGAAATTTATTTCTCACAGTTCTGGAGGCCATAAGTCTGAAATCAGGATGCCAGTGTGGTTGGGTGAGGGCCCTCTTCCAGGCCTCAGTCTTCTCACTGTGTCCTCATGTGGCAGAAGGGACTAGGGAGCTCTGTGGGGTCTCTTTTATAAGAACGCTAATCCCATTCATGAGGGCTCCACCCTCATGACCTAAGCACCTCCCAAAAGCCTCACCTCCCTAGTACCATCACATTGGACATTAGTATATCAACATATGAATTTGGGGGGGACACAAACGTTCAGACCATAGCACCATGATTACATCAAATGATGCCCCAACTTCTCTCCCTTAGGCTTTATTTGCCTTTCTCCTCACTGCAAATATAAGTGATCAGGAGTGTGATATTATATAAATCTTCTTTACCATTAGTCTTTGGAAATGAAGCGTATTATTTGTTCAGAAAATTATATCATGTTTATATGGAATTAATTTGTTCCCACTAGGCTGCAATTTTTAGGAGGAGGCACCCAATGAAAATAATTCTTGGGAGACAAAACATATCAACATAGAGGCAATATTTATATCATGAGCTTCTATAATATGGAAAATTAAATATCACCCTCCAGTCTAATGACTTAGTGCCCTAGAGAAACATTAATGCTGGTTATGCAGGTCTACTTGAGAAATGCATATCAGACTCTATTCTCTGATAGCACTGTATTCATCCCTCCACTCATTCAAAAAATATATATTGAGTGCCTTCCACTTGCAAATGTTGTACTGGGCAGTATATGGGATATAGTTCTTACGATTTGCTGGGAAAGTTTTACTTATGACACTCAAATTACAATTTATAATTGTGATTGTGTCAATAAATGGATGAATTACTGTTGTGTTTCATTCATTCATCCATTCAACATATATGTGAAATACCTCTATGTACTAGGAATTATGCTAAGTTCTAAGCACACCAAGGCTTTTTATTATTAAAGTCAATAATCCTTATTTAAGTAGGACAGGCATACAAACTTTCCAGGTTAGATAAAAACCAGCCGTGGTGGAAAATGTGGGCGGCACTCAGCCTCCATTTTAACCTCCTCCTGCTGAGCCTTCCTCTACTGCAAGCAGCTGGGAAGCTAAATGCCTTGTTTTCCAGAATCCCTTGCAGCTGGAGTCCTGAGTGCCAATTAGATGCTCTCACGCCGGACCTGAGAGGCAGACGCACGGTGGAAGCCATTTTCCTGCCACTTCTCCAGCTTTCTGCGGGCAAGGGGCCCTGTGGAGGTGCTGGGTTTCCTGCCGCAGTTTCTCAGTGACCAGCCACTAGTTCTGTGGGCGCTGAGAGCAAGATGGGGTAGTCGTGACAAGCAACAGCTTCCTGACCCTGAGATGAAAGTTCCAGTTAACAAATCCAGCGGATTCTCCACCTTCCTGATTGTGGCAAAGCAGGCAGCTTCCGCGATGGGCCACTTCAGAGGTGTGATTCTGAGAGCCGTTCCTGAAGGACCCGTCGGGAGCCCATGTCTCCAGCCCTTCCAGCAATTTTGTAAGTAATGAATTCTCTGTATTCATTCTGCTTTAAATAGCCAGGTTTTGCTCCCTGTAACAGAACACAAACTTTACAGTGAAGCCACAGGAAATACAGACGTCGGTCGGCCCTGTTGGGGGCCATGAGGAGAGCAGCCAGGCTCCTGCTTTAGGCACTTGTGGGATCTGAGTCCCGTGAGGCAGATTAAAGTCAGCAGGGTCTGCTTTGCCGGGCTGAGTCATTTCCCTTGTTCTTCGGGCACTGGGGGGATGGGGGGGACTTGGGAAGTTTTGTGCTGGGGAGTGACATGGTGGTGAGACCCTGGGAAACAGACTATGCTCTGTTCATCTTTGTATCCTCAGTGCCTAGCAGTGTGCCTGGGGCATGTTAGCCCTTGATAAGGATTAGATGCTAAATGATGAGAGTAGTGCTTTAGGAGCATTGATCAGGTTAAGAACGAGAGAGAGAGTAGGCAGGGAGCCATCGGCGTTATGTAGGCATGAAGTTAAAGGAGTCTGGAAGACCATGCAAAGGATTTGACGCCAAGACTCAACAGGCACTAGGGACTGTATCAGTCATGATTCAACGAGAGAAGCAAACCCAGTAGGAGATAATATAGTATGAAGAGATTTACTGCAAGGAATTTGCTGACGCAATTGAGGGGGGCTGGGAGGCAAGTCTGAAATCCTTAGGGCAGGCGGTCAGGCTGGAGCTCTTGGGTCCACAGGTGGAATTTCTTCAGAGAAGCCTCTGCTTGCTCTTGAGGCATTTCAGCTGATTGAATCAGGCCCACCCAGATTTTGTAGAATCTTCTTCCTTAAAGTCACCTGATTAAGGACTTGAATCACATCTACAAAACACCTACAAAACAACACCTAGGGCTTCCCTGGTGGCGCAGTGGTTGAGAGTCCGCCTGCCGATGCAGGGGACGCAGGTTCGTGCCCCGGTCCGGGAAGATCCCACGTGCCGCGGAGCGGCTGGGCCCGTGAGCCGTGGCCGCTGAGCCTGCGCGTCCGGAGCCTGTGCTCCGCAACGGGAGAGGCCACAACAGTGAGAGGCCCGCGTACCGCAAAAAAATAAAAATAAAAATAACTCCTAGATTAGTGTTTGAGTAACTGGGAGCAGTAGCCTAGCCAAGCTTACACACCAAAAATGCCATCACGGTGACCAACTGAAGAAAGGAAATAATAGAAAAGGGTGAGGAAGGAGTCCGATGTAGCAGGTCTATCTACTCCTTTTGATGCTCCAGCATGCAGATTGGAAATATTTTAAAGCTCACTCGGGTAGCAACCTGTTCAACTCCATGAGACTGATGGCGGTGCTTTATGGTTGAATTCACTAATAAGCAGAAAAACTTCTCCCCTAAGATTAAGGTAATTTATTATCCAAACTGGGGCAATATTGAGAATAAAAGGAGGTCCTGTTAATAACTATGTTGGGGCCACTAGCAAAAACCAGAACAGTCCCAGGCAACCCAGAACACTTTGTCCCCCCACCCAGCCAGGGATGAGGTTTGGGTCCTCCTTTGAGCCCAGCTCGCAAGGTTTCTTCAGTATATGTGGATGTACAGTATACCTTGCTGCCCACTTTTAATGTTGCAGTGGGGGAAAAAGGTGCCATTAAACACAGAGCTTTGTTAAGTTTGTTAAAATTCACATGGAGCAATTTTATTAAAACTGGAAGATCATTTTAAAAAGCAAGAATTTTTTTTTCCCTTGAATGAACCAATTTACAAGTGAAAGGATTATATTAATAAATATTAATGGATAACAAAGGCCTCTGATACCATCCGTGCCAAGTGATACAGTGATATTACAGAAGTAAGAGGCCCCAGGGTATAACAGTTAGGAGCCTGACTTTGGAGTAAGACTGCTTTTGATTCATATCCCAATTCCTTATTTATTGATTATGTGAATTTGAACAAGGTGCTTATTCTCTCTCAGCCTCAGTTTCCCTACCTGTGAGATGAGGGTAAAAATAAAGCCCGTATCATGGGAGCATTTGAGGATTAAATAAAACAATCCTTGTTAAAAATGTTTGACAGAGTGCCTGGCACATAATAAATTTTCTATAACCATGAGTCATTGTTATTGTAATATAGCTATGCAATCTTTGAACTGAAATATCAAATAAGATTTTTTCAGGCAACACAAATACTACTCTTGTATTTATTTTTAGGACTATTACTATTTGGTAGGATTTTGTTTCTGTTTAATGGCATGTCCATTTCAATTCTGTTATCCTGATGGCAACACCATACTGTATCGGGAAATATCCTTCCATATGACAAACCTCTCCCAGAGCAATATTAGGCATCACATCCTCCACATCTTTGAAACCTTTTTCATAAATGTGGCTCTTACCCATGAAGTGTAATTATTGAATACAGCTCTGTTTTTGAGATTTCTGCTGAGAGACAAACTAGCAAAAGCATAGCACTGTTCACCCTTACTAGAAATGATGGGGAAAAAAAGAGCTTTCCCACTATGCTTTGTACTTTATGAGACTATCTCTAGATAATTCATTAGTTCTAAAGTGACATGAAAATCAATTAATTTTAATGGTGGATAACAGATTATGGTATTTAATAGTTCATCTAATTTCATGAGGCAAAGTGAATTAGACAATGCAGTGTAAATCTAATAAGGGTTGTGAGAGCTCATTTGACTGTCAAATGCAAAGATGAATGCATGTGTCAGGAATTAGATAAAAAACTAAAGCATTCTATATGAAGTCTGTACACAGTTTATACAGATTTAAGTTAGAAGCTTTAAGGAACATAAAACATTATCCCCCTTTAGCTTGCTCTTAGAACTTATTTATTAAGCACTTACTATCTAATCTATGGTGTCTATTAAAATAGCACAGAAAGATACATGCATCCCTCTCCCATCTTTTTTTTTCTCTATGAATATAAGTAGAATAACTTAGAAATGTTGGTGGTAAAAAGTTCTTCATGAAAGGTTGTTTATGAATAATTGAAATGATGGAGTACCAGCCTGTTGATGGGTTCCATTCATCTGTGTGATATTGAAAATAGCCTATTTTCTCTGAAAATGTTTTTTTTTATTATTCTTAAATAAGCCCCTTTAAACTCAGAAACGCAGCCACTTCTTCTTAAGATTTAGCACAGTTGAGACTTTGGGTGAATAACTCCCTCCCTACCCCGAGGAACTCAATTTACAGCCCAGTTTCCATTCCCAATAGAACAGAATGTACAAAGGCAGCTTCGCTAGAAAGTTTCTTTTTCAGATGCTGTTAAGTGGTTTCTTTGAAATAGTTGCAGCTCTACAGTAGAGGAATCAGGAGGTCACAGTTGCCTGGTTTCTATTGATTCTCCTAGTTAATAAAGAGTTAAACAGTGAAGTGTGGTCTTTTATTTTATTTTATTTTTTTTAAAGGCATTTTGAAGGTGCTGGAGAGGGAAGGCCTGGTCCTAAGTGGTCATGTGGCTACCGCCATTCATCTTGGTAGTGACTATCTGTCAAAAGTGGCAAGAGTCCCTGTTAACAGCCCTGACCTAAGCAGTAATGAAGGGAGAGTGCACGGCAAAGTGTCCATTATCAGCAGGTCGGGAGCAGTAAATTGGAGCAGTTTGCTTCAATCTTGCTGCAAGTTGAAATGTAAGATAGGTGGGGAATCAGCAAGAGGCAATTTTATCCTATGATCATTTTTGTCAGATCGCATCAGAGTGGCAACTTAGTTCGATGCATGATTTCAATTAACCAACTCTGGCCGTAATGCTTCCACTGCCGGGGGAAGCTCTTTTCCGAGCCTGGGTTCCTCATTATTTCTTATTTCAACCCACCTGAGTACCCACTGGGAGAGAAACTGTGAGGTTACAGAATAGGAAGTGGCATGTGTGGATGACAGCCGCTGCCCCTGACCTCGCCTCTGGACAGCAAGCATCACAGTGTCCTGGGTGGCTCTAAATGCTACCTTGATTATCCGCAATTTTCTTAACTCATAAATCTGTTTTTAAGGACCTTCAACTCTGGATTTTAAATATGTTGAACTTGCGTGTTGTTTACTCTTTGACAAAAGAATTAGCCTTTTGCGTGACAGTTTTAGGGAGGGTCAGGTCACAAAAATCTGTACTTGTGCTAAGTCACATGAAGCTGCTCACAAGCACAAAAAAAGTGAGTGTGAAGCTGAAGACGGAAGCTCTGTTAACTCTCAGATCCCTGAGAACTATTTCCTAGATGGCCTAAGTGAATACTGCGTTCAATGCTTCTACAAAGCATATGCATATGTACGTAAGGAAAACCATCCCTGCTCTCAAGGAATCCACAATTCAGAACAAGAAATAAGACTTACGCCAACCGCTGTAATAAAAGTAGGAAGATCCTATAGAAATTTAGAAAGATCACTTTTGGATGGGGAAATAAGGGCAGACATCAAAAAAGATAAGCATTTATCTTGGGTCTTGGTGAATGGGAGGATATTTCCAGGTAAAATTGGAGTTTTAGTTTTATATAGCAGCCTAACCAATTACCACACATTCAGCTGCTTACAACATGACCAGTTTATTAGCTCACAGTTTCTGTAGATCAGGACCAGGGTTAGCTGGGTCCTTTGCTCAGAATCTCATTAGGCTGAAATCAAGGTGTTAGCCTGGGCTGCAGTCTCATCTGAGGCTTGGGTCCTTCAGCTAAGCTCAGGCAGGTTGTTGGCAGAATTTAGTTCCTTGCAGTTGTAGGACCTATTACCCACTCTCTCACTGGCTGCCACTTAGGGGTCATTCTCAGCTCCTAGAGGCCACTCGCCATTCCCTGCCATGTGGTTCCCTCTACAACATGAGTTTGCTGCTTGGAGAGCAGCAGGATTGAGCTGAGGAAGGGCCCAGCCCCTCTTCAGCACTTACCTGATTAGGTCAGCCCCATGCAGATGACCCCCCTGTTGATTAACTCAGAGTCAACTGATGAGTAACCTAACCACAAGAGTGATGTCCCAGCATATCCACAGGTTCTGTGAGGTGGGGGGGACAGTACAAGGTGCGTATATAGAACGTGAGCATCTGGGGACCATCTGGCATGGCAGTGTAGAAAGAACAGCTCTTGAGAAAAAGGAGGGAGAGGGTGTGGGCAGGAAACACTAGGGTTGTTTGTGAACGGATGATGTGTCAGAGTTTTCTCAACCAAATGAAAAAATGGAGGTGGTTGGGGAATATTGGCCTAGAAAGTGACTTTAAGTCCATGAAGCATCTTAAATTTCAGAGTGCAAACTCACCAAAAGTTTTTAAGTGGTGACATAATTACCATCATGATTTTTAGAAACATGATTCTTGTGTCCTAGACGGATTGAGAGAGAAAGGAGGGTTGAGTTTGTCTCTCTGTACAAGGATGGAGGCTCTGAAGACAAGGTATTGCTTTTGTTTGCTGCTGTAGCCCCAAGTGGAGCATAGTGGGCACCTGTTACACATGTCAGGTGAACAAATGAGTGTTGTGAGCAGAACAGACAGGGAACAATTGTCATAGTCCGGTTGAGCAATATTAAGGGAGGAATTAGGGAGGCAGCAATGCAAAGGGAAAGGGGGAGATGTATTGAAAAGATATTGCAGAGCTATAAGCAATGAGCTTTACAAACGTGGAATAGGAAGAAAAGAGAAATCAAAAGTGATATCAAGATGTATAATGTGGGTTCCTGGGAAAGTAGAAAATAATGGAAAAGAATAATTATACCTATGCAGAGAGAATCACCAGTTGTTAATCTAAACTTTTTACTTTCCAGACAGATTTTTGTCCTGTGTAGACAGCCCCAAACTGCATTCGCTAATGGTATATATTTTCCCACTGGCCTGTAGTTATTTTATTTTCCAATTTTTCAAGACATAATTGATATACACTATATAAGTGTAAGGTGTACAGAATAATGATTTCGTTTACATATATTGTGCAATGGTTACCACAATGAGTTTAGTTGACATCCATCATCTCATAGATACAAAAAAGAGAAAAAAGTGTTTTTTTCTAGTGATGAAAACTCTTATGATTTACTCTCAGCAACTTTCAAATATACCGTTACAGCTGTGTTAACTATAGTCATCATGTATATTACATCCCCATTATTTATTTATCTTATAACTGTAAGTTTGTATCTTTGACAGCCTTTATCCAATTCCCCTTCCACACCCTCGACCTCTGGTAACCACAAATCTGATCTCTTTTTCTATGAGTTTGGGTTTTTGTTTGTTTGTTTAGATACCACATATAAGTGAGGTGATACAGTGTTTTGTCTTTCTCTCTGACTTATTTTACTTAGTATAATGCCCTCAAGGTGCATCCAGGCTGTTGCCGATAGCAGGATTGTCTTCTTTTTATGTCTGAATAATATTTCGTTATATACATACTGCATCTTCTTTAATCATCCATCAGTGGACACTTAGGTTGTTTCCATGTCTTCTCTATTGTAAATAATGCTGCAATGAGCATGGGAGTGTAAATACCTCCCTGAGAGAGTGTTTTAGTTTCCTTAGGATATATGTCCAGGAGTGGAATTGCTGGATCACATGGTAGTTCTATTTTTAATTTTTTGAGGAACTTCCATACTGTTTTCCATAGTGACTGCACCAATTTACATTCCCACCATCAGTGCACAAGAGTTTCTTGTACACATGCTTTTCTCCACATCCTCACCAGCATTTGTTATCCCTTGTCTTTTTGATGATAACCATTCTAACAGGCATGAGATGATATTTCATTGTGGTTTCAGTTTGCATTTGCCTAATGATTAGTAATGTTGAATATCTTTTCTTGTACCTGTTGGCTATTCATATATCTTCTTTGGGAGAACGTCTATTCAGGTCCTTTGCCCATTTTTTTTTTTTTTTTTGTGGTACGCGGGCCTCTCACTGTTGTGGCCTCTCCCATTGCGGAGCACAGGCTCCGGACGCGCAGGCTCAGTGGCCATGGCTCACGGGCCCAGCCGCCCCGCGGCATGTGTGATCTTCCCGGACCGGGGCACGAACCCGTGTCCCCTGCATCGGCAGGTGGACTCTCAACCACTGCGCCACCAGGGAAGCCCCCTTTGCCCATTTTTTAATCGAATTGTTTGGGATTTTTTTGCTCTTGAGTTGTATGAGTGCTTTATACATTTTGGATGTTAGCCACTTATCGACATAGAGTTTGCAAATACTTTTTCCTATTCTGTAGGTTGTCTTTTCATTTTGTTGATCACTGCTTTTGCTGTGCAGAAGCATTTTAGTTTGATGTAGTCCACTTGTTTGTTTTTGCTTTTGTTGCTTGTGCTTTAGGTGTCATATCTAAAAAATCATTGCCAGGAAACTTTTCCTGTTTTCTTCTAGGTGTTTTATGGTTTCCAGTATTACATTTAAGTTTTTAATCTATTAGATTTAATTGTTGTGAGTGGTGTAAGATAGAATAGAGATATAGTTTTATTCTTCTACATGTGAATATCCATTTTCCTAACAGTGTTTATTGAAGAAACTCTTTTCTCCATTGAGTATTCTTGGCTCTTTTGTCAAATATTTTAAGTATTTGATTTAAAAGATAAGCACACCTATAGATAGGTAGGTAAATGTTGCTTATCAGTGACATATATACATTTACAATTTATATATGTAAATAATTTGGAAAAATTCATAAATGACAACCAAGATTATTGAAGAAATATGAGATAGATAGCTCTCATCAAACAAGGTTAAAGTAATTGAGCCATTTAGTCATAAAAGCTTACAGTAGGAGGTACCTTAAGTGTTATTCCACCCAACGTTTTAACTAGTGAGGACTCTCACAACACCCTCTGTGCGTGATCATTCCATCTTTGCTTAGACAGTTCCAGAAACCAAGAATCTTCTGGATTTTTAGACAGTCCATTTAAGTGTTGGACAGCTTTGTTATTAAGTCTTTACCATATATCAAAATATGCCTTCTTATGATTTATCTCCATTGCTCACAGCCTAGTTGCTGGAGCAATGTCCAAGAGACATAATATTCCTCCACATGACAGCACTTCAGACCAACTAAAGTTCCATTTCTTGTAAGGAATGCATTCCTGAGGACCTTGCATATTCAAACTTCATGAAAAACTGTGACTAATTCTGAAAAGGATGGTAGTTATTGTAGTTTTCTGGCTGAAGTGGTGCTTCTGTGTAGCAATAAGAAGTATAATTCCCTAGCTCTCTAGCTTTGAACTTGTATAATTCTTGATTAATTTTTAATTGTGGAGAATTGCCTTTGGAGAATAAGGAGAGCTGTTTCAAATTCACTTAAAAAGGAAGAGAACTGTATTTGAAGAAAACTGTCATGTCTCCAAGGCTTCTCTTCCCAAACCCCCTCAATGTGTGGGAACAGTCAGCAGTGTCATATTAACCTACTAAAGGAGTCCATGACACCTCCATCTCTAGAGATGGAGGCAACTTAAGAACAGGCAAATTAACAAGGATTTGCATACCCAGATGCTGAGAAGTAGACCAGATGACCCACTGAAGTTCTTTAGCACTGATGGCATTCTGACTTTTGCTCTTCAAGCCCAGGTTTCTTAAATGTAACACTGTGTCCACACTTAACTGTTTCCAATGGTAGCTATAAGGCATATCTAACAAAATATAAACTTAAAATATAGATTGGCAAATGTGAGTACCATTGATTTTTTCAATATATTTATGTGTGTACATAACATATAATGTCCAATATCCAGAAGTCATTTATTTGCTTTCAGCCTTGAACTTTGCATGAGGGCCAACCACTACCTGTGTTTGAAAATATAATTTTTATTTACATATTCTTATACATCACCATAGAACTCATAGATATTTGTGTGCAGCATTCTATTTTCTTTCTCATGCGGCACTTAAGCATAGAAAGAGATATCAGAAACAAAAAGAGGAAACACTTTGTTTAACACTTCACATAAAAGTTTCTAGCATTTTGCTTTTAAGAAATGTATGCTCCAGTAAAACTTTTTAAATCAACTAACTCAAGCCCTAACCCCATCATTTTTTGCTGTTTTGTTCTTTTGAAACAAGTAGCAAAGTCATTGAAGTTCAAAAGGACACTTCTCCCCTTTGAAAACTCTTTTTTTTTTTGTACATGCTGAAAATCCTCAGCAATGGACAGGTTTATGTATAGACACAGACTGAATTGTCTGAAAGATTGTGATGCAGTCATTGGGCTGAGAGAGAAGTGAAATGTTTCTTTATGTCTGAACGTGTCTCACAGGAAGACAAGAAAAAAGAAATTGAAATTGTTCTCCTAACATGAAAGCTATCTGTCAAAATACTACATTATTGAAATGATTATTATTTAAATTTCTCAACCCAATAGCATGTACAAAATGAGAAGAAAGGGGTTAAGAAGAAATGTTCTTAAGATCTCCTGGTAGCTGGCTCCTGGCTCTCAACAGTTGCTCACCTGATAGAAGGTTAAATAGCAGGTTCTTATTTTCAGAGTCTATACAGATAATTAGTAACCTGTGAAAAAATTGAGGCAACTTCTGTGTTTGTACTTGGTTGGGTAGTGCAGACAGGGTCCAGATGATCTGGACTCTATCCGTACTACCCAACCAAGTACAATGCTGAGAATATAAGAGTCCTTTAGAAAAAGAAAGACTGAAAACACAGGGTGGGTGAGAGAGATCATAAGACTATGAGAGTAACAGTGGCGTGAGGTCTCTGAGAAAAGAGAAGGAAGGAGAGCCAGAGCACATCTGAACTCACTGGTCTTTGAAAGGAGGAGGAAAAGAGAGGCCTGAAACAAAGGTGGGTTTTTACATGGTGGTGAGAAGGTGAAGGGATTCCCTTCTGATGATTTCTGTTTTTGAAAAAAAGAAATTTAACACACCAAGTCTTTTATATTAACCAAATTCATAGTCTAAGGACAAACTGCCCCCTTTGGCGCGCGCACGCCCACACACACACACACACACACACACACACACACACACACACACAATATCAACACAATCAAGGTCATAAAAAAAGAAGATAGAGGGGGAAATGACTAGTTTTATTTCATGAGGAACCAAAATAACAACAGCAGTAATAGGGATGACTATGAGTGTATCAGGACTGAATTCCATTCCTTAAAGTCCATGCTAAAGACTCAGTTAAAGTAAAAGTTTTGCCTAAAATTAGTTTCAAACAAAAAGTCATCCAAAGGAATCAGATTGATTATTTAGTGCCTGTCCATAGATAGGACTATAAGGGGATGAGCTATGTGGAAAGTAAAACTTTAACTTGTGTTTCCTTTGAGCTCTTTGAAATAATGTATAAATCAGAACCAGCTGAATTAAGCAGGTGATGCACAGCACTTGAATACACTGATTAATGGTACCTACACCGTAATTTATGGGAAAATGCTTTTGAACTCAGGTATTATCATGACCATTTTTAATACACACTGTAGTTCAATACATGTGTAAGATATCTCCTTTAAAAATAAAACAAATTTACATTGTCTACTTTTCTCCACATTATCAACCTTAGTGGACAGACTCTTGACCATTCCTGGTAAGAGGCATTAGACATCATTTCAATTGTGCAAATCTGATGATATTTCTTATAATGTTTAACAGTATCTTGATGGAAAGGGAAAAAGGATTTAAGGTGTTTAAAATAAAGAAATTCAAACACTTTTTATGTAGACTCCCTCTTATCTTTGGGTTGCCCAGTTCAAAATCCAAAGACTGTGTATATATGTGAGTGTATGAATTTAGAACTAAAAAAAAAAATTCCCAATGAAAGTATAGAATTAAAAATAACTGAAAACAGTTTATGCACTGCTGCCTGTTTCTATACCGATTCTTAAAAACCCTTACTAGTTTTTCATATTTGCCTTATGCCCTTTAAAGGACTCAGATTCATAATATACAAAGAAGTTTATGTGATATATAGAGCAGAGCCATAAACCGTATTTTATGCATAACAGTGATTAAATGCACGGTTGATATATTTCACTAAGATGGAAACCATGTCGAAAGGCTTACATTTTGATAACTTTCCTTTTGGGGGACATTTCTAAATTATTTAAGTTGAAGAATAAAATGACTTGTTTGTGAATTTACATGCTCTTTTTAATCATCCTTAGGTAATGCTGATATGGCAAAGACGCTAAATTACAGGCAGCAGTGGGAATCTGCTGGGTGAAAAAGCACAGAATCGTTTTGTATATGAGTCCATGAGGAATATTCTGTTCAAGGAGTGGAGACATAAGAAAATTACCTAACTCATGAACCACACATTAAGAGCGTAGTCAGCTGTTGTAAATGAGTATCCAACAACAAACCATTATGTATCTTTGGTTTAATTATATGTGCTTATTACACACCTGTACTGGAGAGTAGAGGCTGCTATTTGCATCACTTATGGTTTTCTCTATCAAAACAGTATTTGAATTACGAAGCTTATAAGGTTATGTATGATTTCTCTGGCTTGAGTGTGTGTCCCTTCATTTTGTGGACAGCCCAAACAAGATGAGGGAAACAAATGAGGAAATATTTTAATCATGTTAGTAAAGAATTTCTAAATTTAGAAATGTAGGGAATTTATAGATATGAACAAATATCAGCAAAATTACCAAGCTTTTGTAAATCAGCTTGATGTTTCTGGAGAGAGTATAAAAGTTAGATAAATTCAGCATTTAATTTTTTCTCTAGAGTTCCGTCTTAAAAGGTATTAATTATTATGATGATGATGGGTTATTTACAGAGTGCTTCAAAATAGGGACAAATGTTAAACTACCAAATAATTTATGATTTACAGTTTTTACAACTCAGAGTGAATAAACAATCTAGGCAAAATTGTTCTCTATATTGAAGAGCATTTACTAACTACCTGGAAGTTTTAAAACATTTATTATGTAGCAAGTACATTTTAAAAGTAAAATTTGTATAGTATTAAAAACAACCTCAAAAGTGTCTCTAAAGAGAATTTTATGGAACATTTCATTTATATACATCATCAAAACTTGTTATTTTTACAAATCAGATTCCCCTAAGATTTTGGTATATACTTGTTTTAAAAGCATCTCAGATTCACTATCTCATCCTTTCACTTCACCACTGTCTATACTTAAATTAATCTAACTATGTCTATCCTTTACTCCTGTTTTCCTTCCTTTCCAAAGGGGAAAAGTGAGGTTACACTAAGGAAGATAACACATGTTCTGATGAACTTAATCCTATTATCATAACAAAAATAGCACCATTTCAGAGGAATAAACAACAAATGGTACCCAATGCCTAGAGAAAATTAAAATTCTATTTGGGATTCCCGCAGGATCTAGTACCAGTGTCACAGTTGAAGTTTGATAGTTTCTCAGGAAGACAAAGCTTAGGAAAAATAAGGGTTTGAATCCATGAAAAATATGGTAATAATAGCAAAAGGAGAAGGGCTCAATATTATTGATTTATAGTAACCACAAGAAAGGAGCAGATGGTAGTTTGGAAAAAATATATGTAGTCATTTTAGTAGATACCTCTTAATATGAAATATGAATTGTATTTCTTACAACCACAGAAAATCTACAAATCTCTAGAAATTCCAACAAGTTTCTAGAAATATAACTAACTCTCTAGTAATTTTTATCTTAGAATAAAGCTTAGGGTCAAATATAAAGATAAGCAAAATTTTCCCAGCTCTGCTAATAATGTCATATGTTAAAGGTTCTGTAACCCCTTCATTCACAAAAACCAGAGACACTAAAATAAATACGGTCATTTTTTTTACATTACATGATAACTTCCTAAACTAATTTAGACTTATATTATTTTTTAGATAGAGATGATTTTTCAACTAAAAATACTTATTTTTGTCCAACAATTGCAGCAACATTTTCTCAGGAATTGCTTTTAGGGTGAAACCATCTGAGGTGACTAGAACAATGAAGTAATTTTTTAGAATGTAGATTATCTCCACAATGTCTATCACGTATTTTTTGCAACTCAGCAAATTATTTCATTTCTCTCTCCCTAGTATGGAAATTTAATCTAAGTATTTATTTCATTTTCGGTAACCTATTTGAAGAAAGACTAACTACCCTTCAGTATACAGTATTACATTATGCATTCAAAACTGATACTATAAATTATACAATCTAACAAAAAAATTATTAATGGTTTACGTGGGGGCCGGCCACCATGAAACCTCAACTGACAGCAATGGAAGTAATTTTCTCTGTCGCCCATCAGGGAAAGGAAAGGAGCCCAGAGTGTCTGTGTTTAAACAGGTCCACCGCATGTATTCTCTTTCACACAAGTTGCTGTTTGTAAAGGCAAACGACAGTAAGGGCCCGGAGTAAACTTCAAGTCTAAACCATAGACCACCTTCAAACATCAGTAAACAGGTACTTTAAAGCTACAGCTCGGTACTTCAATACTTTTCTTTTAAGGTCCTTTTAATATGCAATTCATGACCTCAGAATAAGGAGAGAATTGTTATTTTACTGCATTTTATTGATGACAGAATTTGCCAGCTGTTTTTCTCTGCTGCTCTTCTCTGCTACTGTAGTGCTCTCCCCCAACCAGTGAAGTATTTTATCATGATTAAAATCAGTGAATGTAGATTCTATGAGCCTTTTCAGCCATTTAATATCACCTGAATTAGGGAAGGGATCCTGTAAACCCTGGGGTGAATCCTTCTGAAATTGTGTTGAAGAAAATGGATGCCTCCACCAGACACAAGGAGAGAATAAGGGAGAACCCCGGCCAGAGTCATTCAGAGGCATCCCAGGTCAACACGGAAGTCCCAGAGGAGGGGGGGAACCATGAACTTGTTGGGCCATACATCCATGTATTTGTGTGATTTATTTTCCCCCCAGAAGCACTTTTCAACTCTAGGTTCAAGGGGCTGATTAGGTTCTTGCAAAAATGGTAAAACAGAACAAAGGCTGCTGCAATGGGCATGGGGCCTAGGCTGGGTAGAAGAGTGGAGCGTTTGTGATAGGTCACAAGATGGAGGCTGGAGAAGCAAAGCCATTAAGGAGACTCACTGAGAGAACACAGGTCCACCCTCCCCTTACATCATGCCCCCTCATAATGACAGTTGTCATAATCCAGCATTTCATGTCAAACAGTGTGAATCTTAGGGAAAATGTGGTTCAATTTGCAGAGTTTTATGGAAAGTTTTTAATTTCTAAAAATATTTTATATAAAAATTATAGGAAAAATTAATCATGAGGTATTCAGTATGAAGGCAAACCTTAATGTAATTTAATATATGATGATTTCTTAATATAATTTCTTGGATTTGTGCTCACAGCAATTATACTACGTTCCAGTCTCAGAAAAAACAGATTTTATCCTAAAACATCCTGCCTGAATAGAGGCTGAACCGTTTCACACCCTGTTTTCCAAATAGACTCTGTCCCAATTCTACTAAAATAGTAGAGTAACTCACATTTGTTTTGCTTCATTTTTATGTATTTCTTATACTAAAAATGAAATCTCATTCACTATGGGATACTTTTCTTTCTGTTTTTCATCCTTAAATTAATACATGATGACAATACTCTTAGGACTCAGGAATCTGCTCTCTGCCTCTTCTGTTTCCCAGATTTAATTTGATGCTGGCTTAGGGTCTTTCCACCGTGTGCTGAAGGAAAGGATTTGTTTTGTTTTGCTCTGAGAATTCAGTAGTTTTGGTATGAGGCAGAGAATTTCAGGTAGGATCTTTGTATCATTAATGAAAATGAAACCGCTTTGCAGTTTTAATTTTCTCATAATGCTGCTAGTTATGAATGACATGAATTATTATACACTGGATTATGTAATATTCATTGTCGTTGGTTGGACTGTGCCCCCAAAAAAGATATGTTCAAGTCCTAATTCCAGATATTTCTGAATCTGATGTTACTTATAAACAGGGTCTTCACCGCTGTATTCTAGTTAAGATGAAATCATAGTGGATTGAGTTGGGCCCTAAATCCAACAACTGGTGTCTTTTTTTTTTTTTTTTTTTTAGGAATTTTTAAATTGAAGTATAGTTGATTTACAGTGTAGTGTTAATTTCTGCTGTACAGCAAAGTGATTCAGTTATACATATAATATACTTTTTATATTCTTTTCCATTACAGTTTATCACAGGGTATTAAATATAGTTCCCTGTCCTGTACAGTAGCACCTTGTCTTTTATCCATTCTATATATATACTAGTTTGCATCTGCTAACCCCAAACTCCCACTTCATCCCTCCCCCACCCCCCTCCCCCTTGGCAACCACAAATCTGTTCTCTATGCCTGTGAGTCTGTTTCTGTTTTGTAGATAAGTTCATTTGTGTCATATTGTAGATTCCACATATAAGTGATACCGTATGGCATTTGTCTTTCTCTTTCTGATTTACTTCACTTAGCATGATAATCTCTAGGTCCATCCATGTTGCTGCAGATGGCATTATTTCATTCTTTTTTATGGCTAATATTCCATCATATATATGTACCACATCTTCTTTATCCATTCATTTGTTGATGGACATTTAGATTGTTCCCATGTCTTGGCTATTGTGAATAGTGCTTCTATGAACATAGGGGTGCATGTATCTTTTTGAATTATAGTTTTGTCTGGATATATGCCCAGGAGTCGGATTGCTGGATCATATGTAAGTTCTATTTTTAGTTTTTTGAGGAACCTCCATACTGATCTCCACAGTGACTGCACCAACTTACATTCCCACCAACAGTGTAGGAGGGTTCCCTTTTTTCTACACCCTCTCCAGCATTTGTTATTCAACAACTGGTGTCTTTATAAGAGAAAGGAGAGGGAGATTTGAATACAGAGACCTGAGGACACACACAGGGAAGAATGCCATGTGACAGCTGAGGCAGAGATGGGAGTGATGCAGCTACAAGCTAAGGAACACCAAGGACTGCTGGCCACCACCAGAACTTAGGACAAAGGCATGGAACAGAGTCTCCCCTCAGAGCTTCCAGAAGGAACCAGTCTTGTTGACACTTTGATTTTGGACTTCCACCCAGCTTATTGATAATATGTTATGGCAGCCCTAGGATATAAATACCTGCAGTATATATAAGTCTGTGAAATAAGCACACTTCAGATTGTTTTCTGGCATAAAAATGTCAACATAAGCCAGGACTTATGTCTCCAGAAACACAGGCGGAAAACCCCTACTTGGGTATCTGGTGACTTCTTTTTGATTATCAAACATCTAAAGACATTGACTTACCTTTCCTCATAATATACTGTCATTCTCATCATTGCCTAAAATTACTAATAGCTTGCAAGGAAATAATTAGGCTGAAAATTGGAAGCCAGAATTGTTTGTTATGGAATTTGTGGTTTCAAAGGAAAACGCTCATCTCAAGATAGAGGCTGTGACTTTTCCATTTCCAGGTGATTCCAGGTTAATTTCCATTGTGAGTGGAAATTGTTTTTTATATTAAAAACATGTTGCTCATTCAGTGATGTGGATATGTTCGAAATTTTAAAGGTACACCCATGTGCACATACACACTCACAGGAAAAAATATTTATCTGGCTGTACGTATACCAAAATGATATTAGAATTGGGAGCTTTCAATTTTTTTTCTTTTTGATTGTATACATTTCCTACTTTTCTACAGTGATTATGAATTCTTTATATAATAAAACAGATAGAAATTAATAGGGAGTTTGCCTAGTGCATGGCGTGAGATTCGCATTTTCATAGGTCAGATGTTTCCCTGACCTTACTATTGTGCCAAGGGAAATAAGATAATGAACTTCCAGTCTCCTTGCCTTGGAGTTCTTTTCCTTTTCTCACACACACACACACACACACACACACACACACACACACTAATCCACCTAATAGAGGAGTGTTAGCTTTTTCAGCAATGAGATGTAAAAGACACATAAATCATGGATGTATCTGACATTTAACCAATTTAGATTCCTTTCACACAACTTTCAATTTCAAGTGTGTCTTTTGATTCTCCATTTAGAGAAAACAGCCTTGTATGCTGATCAGAGAATGTCTAACCAAGGCTCCCCTATCCCCACAGCTCCTAGAAGCCTATTCAGCCACAACAGAGTAAGATGTGAAAATGCAGCATGCAACCCAAGGAGCCACACATGACGCCCTGAGACTAACCCTATTTTCTAGAAATACTCAGCATTGTATGGAATCTTGAGCATTAAAAAATATAAGAATATCCTGACTGTTTTACAGCACTACCAGTTGTTTTTTTAAAACCTGTGATATGTCTAGGCTTCCTATTAATCTAACAACAAACAATATGATTCAAACAGCCTGCCTGCAAGGCCCTATGGGATCCAGACCTGCCTCACCAGCCACATTCCCCCATGTTCCTTTATTCTCGGCAGCCCAGGCCTCTTTTAGTCCCTCAAATGTGCCCTAATTCTTCCTGCCACAAGGCATTTGAAAATACTGTTCCGTCTGCCTGAAGTTCCCTTCCCCCCACCTCTTTACCTAAATCACCCAGTTCATACCTCAGATGTCATCTGGGTCTTTGTTTTTTCAGGATACCCTTCCCGTACCCTCTAGACCACACCCACCACCCCAGCTTCTTGCTCTCACAGCAATCCTTTCCTTCCTAGCACTAAGGATAGAATTTTACGTTTATTAGTATGATTATTTTATTGATGCCTATTGCATCTTCTAGCATGTTCTATAAGGGCACAGATGAAGCTGTTTGTTGTTTTTTTTTCCTCATCACAGAAGCCCCTGCATTTGGACAGTGCCTGGCACATAGTTAGGCTCTAAACACATATTTATTGAGTAAATATATGGATGAATGAATTGGAGATACAAACTTTAAAAAGTCTTCAAAGCTCTCAGTTCTTGAAAACCTTCCCCTCTAAGTCCAGGAGACATGAAACTGTGCACTCAGCCTGACACAGATGGAAGAACTTTGACAGTAGTGGAGTTCAGTGGCCATCCACAAAATGATGCTTAACCGTGGTGAACATTTTCCTTCTTTTTGAGGTACACTACTCGCTGTTCCCTCTCATGGATCCAGTCCCCAATATGACATTTCTACCATTTCTTCTTTACACATGTATGTCGTCTTACATTGGAATTATTCAACAGAGTTACAACTGGGGAATGTTCTTGATAAGAAGGTGGGTCCCCATCCCTAACTTATATGCATTTTTTACCTGCCAACTATTCCCTGATATCCTGACCAAGGCTGCCAAGATGGCTCCTTTCCAGACTCACTTAGCACGCAGGGTTTCTAGACTCAGTTAACCCTGCTTTCCAATAAGACACATGAGGCCGAGAAACTGAGACCAGTTCAAGGATTTTATTCTCTCTTCATTCCTTGCCAATTGCAAAGCCAAGTGTTCCTGAAACCTCCTGTCCTCTGCCTGGAAGTGGGAGTCTTCAGCCATGTGAACAGTCATGGGCATCAAAGTTCACATAGGACACTTGACCATGTTGCTGAGTCTCAAAGGATTTTGCTCAAGACCTACAGCCAAGCTCCTGCTGTCACCGCTGGATAATCATTCCAAAGGAGGGGAAATTTTTCTCACCTCTCTTTTTGTCCAACCCAAGACAGGAATAAAGACCATGGTGATGGCCAAACACAATTTTCTTATGTCTCACTTGGAACATAGATGGACAAGTGTCTGCTTATTCTTCTATAGAAATCTAAAAAGCAAAAATGTGTGATGTCAGGAAGAAGAGGGGCTTTTACTAGGGTGTTTAATGGTATTACACATTCTCTCTTCTCACAAATAGGCAAATCATAGTACAGAAGAGGCCTTAGGATACCCTGCTTGAGATCTTCACTGTCTATTTATTGTAAACACTTCCTGTGAGAAGGAAAAATCATTATGTGGTAGTGTTGGCGTATCAGGTCACATGTGGGGTGTTTCTCCAAAGGTCTCCCACAGGATAGAGCCAACTAACTTTACTTTCAGCCACATTGCTGCTTTTCAATTTTGTGCTCATCTTTTTTTTTTTTTTTTTTTTTTTTTTTTTTTGCGGTACGCGGGCCTCTCACTGTTGTGGCCTCTCCCGTTGCGGAGCACAGGCTCCGGACGCGCAGGCTCAGCGGCCATGGCTCACGGGGCCAGCCGCTCCGCGGCATGTGGGATCTTCCTGGACCGGGCACGAACCCGCGTTCCCTGCATCGGCAGGCGGACTCTCAACCACTGCGCCACCAGGGAAGCCCTTGTGCTCATCTTAATTGTGCCCACTCAGTGGGTTGTTATAGTCTCATTCCCTGAAGGTCACTCACTGCTACCACCTCCAAAGCTGGCGCTGCACGAAACAGCAAAGAGGAAGACATCTGCCTGCACTGTCCCTTTCCCAGCTGATCACCACCTCAGCTACTTTAATTCCTCCCTACCAAACTTGCGACTTCCAAGAAAATGACTTTAGCATGCAGGTTTTGTGATGGCATTTTAGGCATCGTAAGGGGTGTGTATGGGCTGTAAGGCACAAGAGTCCTTTCTTACATCTCTGAGGTCTCCCTGTAAAGGCAGTTCCCGACCTTGCTTACCTGTAACACTTAGCGCCTTTACACACACCTTCCTGGTATAAGGCTTGACAAGAAAATTATAACAATGGAGAACCTCCCATATATGTTTTAGAAATGAATTTGGAAACCCTTGAATCACTGGTCTTCCAAGATCTAGGGCTTTACCTCTCTCTGTTTTAAGGGGAGACTCTGTCTGGAAGTCTGATCAGGTTGCAATCTACAAAATCACAGCCCTGGAGAGAGCTCCCTATTTGATATTCATCCATAGAGACATGAGTATATTATTCCTTCCAAAGTCAGCTGCAATTGAAGCTCACTAAATTGACTCCACATCTTCCTATCTCAGGCAGTGACAGAGGAATAGCAAGTATTTTTTACTAAAATACTCATTTTTAACCAACACCTTTTTGAAGATTTCTCTATCATTGATACAGAGGACATGATCTTTACTTTATAGCAGATGGCAGAACACCAGCAAATCAGTGTTTGAGTGCAGGGCCTGTTGTCAGTGCCTCAAACGCTTATCTAGCTGCTGTGTCCTTTTGTCAGCGATGTCATGCAGAGTTGAGGACAGAATTTATTGTAAATGTAAGGGGATTAATGTCAAAGGAAATTTTGCATGTGTGTGAGCCCAAGTATATATGTATGCATGCACAGAGGGTCAGGCATTGCACAGACATATCTGTCTTCACCCCTTGGTGCTCCATATTAATGATGGCTAAGGTAATCATGCTAATTGATATCTCACGTCATATAAAGATGTATTTCAACAGACAACTTATACCAATTCCCCTACTAAGCCACCTACACTGAGGCAGATGACTGGTTTCTTTTTATTTGTTCACTCTATTTATCTTCATGGGGAGCCCCCGCCCCCCCCACCCCCCATCTTCCCACTCTGCTCTGCTCTCCTCTAGCAGAATTTTTTTGCACTGGGTTGTGTTGAGCATTAGGCAATTGCAATGATGAATGGATAGAAAATTCAAGGAAAGCAAGCAAGGGAAAATGTGGAAATCGGGTAGTTGGCCCCTTAATCAAGTTGGTTTTACTTGGTTCCTGTGAATGAAGCACCTCTTCAGCAAGTGCTACATTCCCAAAGATTACTTTTGTCACACCTCAAAATGTTGGTTATCATTTATTGAATGATTGCAACGTGACAGGCACTGTGCTAAGATCTGTGTGTGCGCTCTGTCAGTTAATCCTCATGCCAATCCTCTGAGGTATTGCTGGTATTATCCCCTTTCTACAGCTGCAAACACTGGTTCAGAGAGGCTAACTCATCCAAGGTCAAATGGCTACTAGATGATGGGTGGAGGCAGGATATGAACGTGACAGTGTGGTCCAGAGCCTGTGCACTTAATAAGGACTTCTCTGCTCCATTTATTTTTAGCCTTGGAATTCCCAAGTATTGTGTAGGTTTTAATAACCTATCATGAAGAGGTAATAGAGAGCCAACAATAAAAGACATATATAAAGAGGAAGCTCTGAAGACAAATGGATTTTCTACAATTATATCAGCAAAATGTGATGCTCTGAAATGTGACTCTTTGTTCTTACCCCTTATTTGAACCTCCTTTTACCCGTGGAATCACAAAATGGGACTTCCAGAGCTCAGCGTCAATCCTATATCCCCTGCCCTTCACCCGCTGTGGGCTGCCCAAGCAGCCAAGATCTAATCATTCCACAAATATGCTGTAAATTGTCTTCAGATGTGGAGGTTGCCTAGGAGCTCAAGTAGAACATTTTAAAATCCCAACTCCTAAATGGTACTAAGTTTTTACCAGAATGCAGTTTGACCGTCCCTGTGCCCCCCAAATTTATTCTGAAGTCTACAAATGCCCAATATCATCCCCTTGTAAGAACAGGGACTTGAAAGAATCACTCAGCTGATTTTACTACCACATGGCCCATTAAATCCCCCTGACACTTGTTGAACTTAAACAACCCAGAGTGAGAGAAAATAGCCATTCTGGATGATATTTGTTTGATCAGGCTGTGAAAAACTGAATCACTCAGTCAAGCCTGCATGTTTAAGGGGGCAGCTCAATTGACCGACAGCAGACTTGCCGTGTGAGCTGGCATACGTAAGTGGAGCTGACTAACAAAATGACTATTGATCATATAGATGATAAGTTTTCATCTGCTTGCAGCCTGGAGAAACAATGAAAAAAATTACCTGCTTGTACGTGATACCCAGGTGGGGTAAGGACTGGAAACCGAATGTTTGGAGGTCTGTGTTTATGAGGGCGCTCCTTCATTTTCTCGTATTTTGGGAGATTCTGTTTTGCGGGAATCATTTTCACCTATTCAAATACAGATGTTAAGAAGAGAGATCAGAGCCCCCTTTAGAAAGTTACATTTAGAATATTTTATCAAGGTCCATCTTGCATTGCCCAGACTGGCTTCTTGCTGAACCCTTATTTTGTCTCCACTTCCTTCTTAGTTAAAATTCTGCTCTTTGAACCCATCTCCAAGTTGAAACCTTCTTGGCAAAATAATATAAGCCTGCATCTGCAGCTAGATGGACCTTTCAAGCCCTCCCAAGGTGAGAAAATGTTATTTTTCCCTTTTATGTGTTGTGGTTCATTGGATAGTATTTGTCATCTTGTCATATAACAGAAATGCCATTCACCATGTTGAAATACACCCTTAAGCAGCAGTGTCTATGGATATGAGAGCATCTCCGGTCTGTGGCCCTCATCAGCCCCTCCAAGCACTCCCCGGCTTATATATTCCCAATGAAAAGATTCTCCTTAAACTGTACCATTTCATTCTGATTCATCACAAGGGTCAGGTCCACACCAGAACAATCTTTCTTTTGGAGATGCAAAGGGATAATTGGATTGCATGTGAATGCCTTTTACCATATTTTACACTGACACTTGAAAAGACATGAAAAATTTGCTGAATATTCTTTAAGATACACACATGCGTGTGTGCCCACACAAACACACACACACACACACACACGCACACATGCTCCATTCTGGTGGGGGAGACAGTTTTGTTGTTTACCATGAGGACAACTATAGTGGAATCATTGTGGTAATATATAGTCAAGGAATTCCTGAAGGTGCAAATTGACAGCCCTGAGGGAAATAGTTTAGGCTCCCCTTTTGGGAAAACCACCTCTCTGCTCTTAGCTCTGCAGAGACTCAGGGAAGCTGCTAGTAGGGGGCACTTGTACTCATTCCATCAAGCCTAACCCCATTGCCATTGCCCCTTGGGCTACACAGAGTCCTTTAAAATTTCTTCTTACTTCAAGCCACACAGTGAAACTCATTTTATCCGTTCTCTACTATTATCTCTCTCTCTCTCTCTCTCTCTCTCTTTTTTTTTTTTTCCTTTGGTTGTTAAGGAAAATACACAGGATGATTTTCCCACTGATGTATTCAAGGCAGGATTATCCTGGAGTCAAATCTCCAAGAGAGATAGTTCTGCCCGTTGACAAATAGACATTCCCAGGCAGTTTTGGAAAAAACTCTTTCACAAATGATCTTGGAATCTTTCTGGAGAAAATGTACCCAAGAACGCAAAACCAGAAATGTATAAAATCTTATAGAGGTTAATGATCCAATCAGTGGATTTTTGTGATATTTCTGATTTTTAATTTATTGTCAGTTCACTACCCCTATCCCAAAGAGAACACTAAGTTAAAAGAAAAAACCCTCAAAAGCCCTTCCTAGATGGGGGTGGGGGAAGGGGGAAGGGAGGTCTAAGAGGGAGGGGATATAGGTATACATATAGCTGATTCACTTCATTGTACAGCATAAACTAACACAACATTGTAAAGCAACTTTACTCCAATAAAAAAAAAAAGAAAAAAAAAGGTTTAGGAGAGGCCATTTCAGCTGTTATTTAGTATGATTTGGAAAGAATCTCCTGTAGACAAAAAAGAAGAATTCTCAAATATACAAAAGATATGCTCTCATTGTCATGATCAAAGTGTATGGACTTTGGCTGGAGAAAATGGACACCTGGCTCTCAATTTATTTAAAGCCAAAAAATTATTTTTGTAATACCCTCCGAAGTTTTAATTTATTTATATTTAATAACTCAACTCATTTAGTTGCTTTGTGTTTGTTTATTTATTTTTAAATATTTTCTTTATTTTTTTGTCTGCATTGGGTCTTAGTTGTGGCACGTGGGGTCTTCACTGAGGCGTGCAGGATCTTCTGTTGCTGCACGGGCTTCTCTCTAGTTGTGGTGTGTGGGTTTTCTCTCTCTAGTTGTGGCGCTAGGGCTCCAGAGCACGTGGGCTCCGTAGTTTGTGGCACGCGGGCTCTCGTGTTGAGGCACGTGAGCTCAGTAGTTGTGGCACATGGGCTTAGTTGTCCCGCAGCATGTGGGATCTTAGTTCCCCAACCAGAGATCGAACCCGTGTCCCCGGCATTGGAAGGCAGATTCTTTACCACTGGGCCACCAGTGAAGTCCCACTTTATGTTTATTTAGGCAACAATATTTTAGAGAACACACCAGGAAGTAGCAGTGCTCAAAGCAAAGCATTCTGAATACTTTATTGAGTTGGTGTAATTGAGACAGTTGAGTATTTGAGTACACCTACCTTAAAGATTTCCATGCTAAAATTGTTGCAGCCAAGGTCTAGAAGTAGAACTTAGGGGCTTTAGTCTCCACTTGTCTGTGAATTAAGGTAGATGTAAATTATTTTCTGAGAAGAAGCTTCCTTCTGCTCTTCAGTAATGCCTTGACTTCTAGTAATCCTCTGCATGAAAATAGAACAGTTTTATGTGCTTTCTTTTTCAGTCCTGTGTTTTCTGCTAGGCTCCAGCAATTTCACAAGGGGGTGATAACCCTACTTCTGGTTTGACATTTTATTAAGGTATAGTTCTAAATCAAACGGAAAACAGAAAACAATCACACTCCAGATAATTGACAAAGAGAACAATTTCAAAATCAAGTTGTCCAAAACACAGCAAAAGCTTAGCTGAAGGAAGCAAAGTTTATGGAGGATCACTTAAAGAATATGAATGAAATCCACATACACCTGGACACACTCTAAATACCTTCATACTTGAATTTCATTTGGGGTAAAGCCATTGGCCCATGTCATTAGCCATATGAAACTGGTCATGTATCTTTCTTCTAAGTAATATTGAGGACATTGATCATTATGGTGCAGAGAATCCCATGTATATGAGACCTCAAGGACAGTTTCTTCCTCATCTTAGCATCTGGAAGAACTGAGCTTCTCCTAACAATTGCTCATTGTTATTATGGATTTGTCTTAAGGGTACTGTGGTTGGTGTTTGTTGCTTACAAGCATGGCCCACATAGCTGTCCACAACTACCAAAGAGTGTGGGCCTTCATGCTAGGCATTTTATATTGCTTTATCCCTAGATCTATTTAAAGTCTTTCCCCTTATTTTTCCTTTTTCTGCTTCTAGTTGATATTCATTTGCTGCATTTCAGTAATCTGGCAAACCATTTTGTGAAAAAGAAGGTTAATAAATATTGCTACTTAAGGGAAAGAGGATATTACCCCAAAGCCTCAGAAGAAGAGCCTGACTTATCCTACAATAACCTGGTAAAAATGAGAAAAGATTTCTGCTTGGTCTCTCACAACAATTCAAAAAGAAAAAGTTAGAGAGTTTTTGCAAAAAGAGCAGGCAACCATAGAAAAAAATCAAGCTGAGATAAAGTCAGAGGCACAAATATAGCTAAAATAAGAAAACAGTGCAAGAAAAAAATGTAATGAAAAATGTAAATTTGCTTTGATATTGATTATAGACAGCATAAATGATTTGCAAATTCATACCTGTACTGTGAAGGATACGTGAGATACCCTCTCAGAAGCAGCATCAAAAAATGCAAAGAGGTAAAAGAGGGGAGAAAAAAATAGGGAAGGCACAAATTTGAAGTCAGATATTAATTTTCCAAATTCAGAAACCAGAGTAATATGAGTGAAATGATAGTCAAGGATCTAATAGACAAAACTTTCCTGAATGAAGAAAAATCGCAACACAAAGTGACTTACCAGGGTCTGGGCAAAATTAATAAAAAGAACCTACATCTAAATAAACAGTAATAATTTTTAAAACTTCAATTCAGAAACAAGGGGTGAAATTGTATAATCACTTTTCAGAAAGACACAGCAATAGGAATGCTCAAATTTCTCTTTTTCAACTCTAATAAAAGAAAAACGAAACAGTGATATCTATAAAATTTTAAGGCATAAAAAGGTTGAGAAGCAAGAATTCCGTATAAAAGCTGGCTGATATACCTATGCCAAGACTCTCAGTCAGACAAGGAGTAAAGGATATATCACCCTGTGTCCTTCCCAAGAAGAATACTTGAAGGTAGATCCAGCTGACCAAAAGAAAAGTGAAAAACAACACAGGAACACAGCATCAAGTGTCAAAAAACTGGTAGGGTTCCTGGAAACCAATGTAAAATTTAGAGAATTAAACTATTGTGGATATAATCACAGAAGTAAATGAGAAATCCTAAAACTATTGTTGAAAAAGTAGATTCAAGTGTTAAAAAATGATATATAAATGTAAGCCAGATCTATAACCCTAAATGAGATAAAGACTTGCAGTAAAGACAGACCATGGAAATTTAAGGGGCCACTAAATTCTTGGCCATATATTATATAAGGGAGTAGAATCAAAATTTATTTTTTATGACCTCAAGAATTAAAGAAATATAGATAACTTTAATATATCTAGATCACTATAGAGTTAATTCAAAATTCCCCCACTCCCAATAACTGTGAAAAACACCAATAGAGGAATAATTGTATAACCAGCAGGAGAGAGAAAACAAACATAACAGTATCATCAGGAAGCTTAAAATAAGACCACAGAACTTTTCTGAATTCATTTATTAGCTCTAACTTTGTGTGTGTGTCATCTTTGGTGTTTTCTAGATACAAGGTCATGTCAGCTGTGAATAAGAATAGTTTTGTTTCATACTTTCTAAATTTGAATGCCTTTTATTTCGTTTTCTTGCCTGCTTGCTCTGGCTAGAACTTCTAATATAATGTTGACTGGAAGTGACAAAAGTAGGCATCGTTCCTGGTTGGGAGGCAGGGTGCGCTTTCTGTCTTTTGCCACTGAGTGTGTTGTTAGCAGTCGATTTTTCATGTATGGCCTTTATCATAGTGAGAAAGTTTCCTTCTATTTCTAGTTTATTAAGTGCTTTTGTCATGAAAGGATGTTGAATTCTGTCAAATTCTTTTATTGCATCAATTGAGATGATTTTGGTTTTTTTTCCTTCATTCTGTTGATGTGCTATATTACATTGATTAATTTTTGCCTGTTGACCCATTCTCAAATTCCAGGAACAGGTTCCACTTGGTCATGGCGTGTAACCCTTTTAATGTGCTGCTTTGGTTTGCTAGTATTTTGTTCTGGATTTTTAGGTCAATATTCGTAAAAGATATTTACAATTTTCTTGTAGTGTCTTTGTCTGGCTTTGGTATCAGTGTAAAAGTTTTAAAGTATATTTTGGATGCAAATTCCTTTTCAGATCTATAAAAAAAATAAGACCACAGAAAATGAGCATGCCAGTTATGACAATACACACTAGTAAGTTACCATCTCCCCATAACCCTCTACCCTAAGCCCCATGCAAAGAAACCAAAAACAGCATATGGTCCTTACGGACAACCTAATATAGAAAGAGGGTTTTTTTAATTTGTTTTGCTTTATTTTTAGGTACCTAAATTCACAATTTTAAATATAAACACTGTGGTAGATTGAAGATGGCCACATATTCTTTGTCACTTTCCCCCACCCAAGAGGTGGAGTCTGTTTCCCCAACTTTTATATTAAGCTCACCCTGTGACTTACTTTGACCAATAAAAAGCAGCAGAAGGTCTGTTTTGGGCCTTGGACTGAAGAAGCCTGGCAGTCTGGACTTTTGCTCTCTTAGAACCCAGGCACCATGCTGGAAGGAAGCCCAGGTTATCTTGCTCGAGGCCACAGTAAATTTTGCCACAATATATTTTACCCCAATAAAAAAGAATATATATTGAAAGGATAAATGTATGTTCCAAAAAATCACTTCATGTTACTTTATCTTGCCTTATCATAGTTACTTTATCTTGCCTTATCATAGTTACTTTTAGTATAAATAAGGAATCTTTCTTCTTACAGTTTACTCAATATATTTTTTTTTTTAATCCAGAGTTTTTGGAGGGCTTCCAAATGAAAAGCTTTTTCTAGCAGTAATGCCCTCAGACTTCAGTGCCCTCAGACTGAGGACCAGTGAAGTTTCTTTGAATTGTGCTCGTCAGATGTAAACTGTGGGGTGGTAGCCAATTCCACACAAGCAACGTTTTCTACTGAGGAAATACTCTTCTTTGTAGAAGTTCTAATCAGCAAAACAACCTGATTTTTACCATAGTCTCAATTTATTATGCTGGTTGTCCCCTCCTAACCCAAATTATATAGTTAACGTCTAAAGTATAGTTTCCATTTCTGAAGTAAATAGATTTCAAGGGGGACTAAGTATATGATTCTTGCTGCATTTTTCTTATAGTCCATCTTCACTCGGACATTTTGCTTGCTGGAATCTCCTGTATGGATCCTGCTTCTCTCTCATACTCATCTTTTCTCCCTTCTGCCTTTTGCCATATGTTCAGGAACACGGCTGCTTGAAGCTGTCCTCCACCCACACCCCTCACCTTGATATTTCTCATCTCTGTACCTTTTTAGGGTTGCATTCTCTCCCTTCAATTTTGCACACACACACACACACACACACACACACACACACACACACAGAGAAGCCTGGCTAACTTCCACATTTCACTGAAACTCCCTTCAACTATCACCCCCTCACTATTACACCCCCTCCTGGTAATTAATCTTCCTTGACCCTCTCCACTCCACCTCCTCTAGACTCACAAACCCAGGCATACTTCATGCTGAATTAGAGGACTTTCCTCTAGGCTCCTAAGGGGTTTTCTCTCTTATTACACTTCTTATATGGCATTACATTTATCTTTTTCTGTGTTCATTTCCCCCCAACCTCCCTCTTACTAACCTGTAAATTCTTGAAGGACGGAAACTGTATCTCGTTTACTTTTGGGTCTCCCAGCACCTAGCAAGGAGACCAGTGAGTGGTGACTGATTGACCAGATAAGTAAAATGAGTAAGTGAGTGAGTGAGTAGCTTGAACCCAATGATATTAGTCTGTGCAAATAGTAGTGCAGAAAATGACATGGTCCCTTCCTCTAGTACATTAATAACTCACTTGTCAGTCAGTTGATAGTGTATGGATCCTTTACATTTCTTATTGTTCTCTCACCAATAGCTACATAAAAATCCTTGGAATGTTCGGCCACAGTTGTAGAATTTGTATCTGTTACTATGACACTTCTGTTTTATTTCAGAATCTACTTCATTAAGTCCAAAATGAGTTAGTTTCAATACACAGTTTCCAGCTGAATGTTGCTCTAATAACAAAATTCATCAGACAGAGACATCCTTCAAAGGTACAAAGAGTTAACTGTGTAATTTTCTTAATAAGATGGAGAAGGCAGTGCATCATTTTTTCTAACTATGGCATGCTCTGTGACACCATGTAATTTTTGGGGTATCTATACTTTGCTTGGAGAAGAAAAAACAATACCTAGTTTCTTTTTAAGACTCTTTTTGCTGCCAAGAAAAAAATCATTTGCTCTGTCACAATTATGGCAATAAATCTTACAGTGAAGACATTTAGTGATGGCTACAAAGCTTCCTTTATTTTACCTTACAGAGACAGGCTTTAAACTTAACTAACTTGGCATGTCAGGAAAAGCAAAAATGAATGTGTTTTAGTTTTACAAATGCCTGTTTGAGAAATATGTTGTTAAAAAAAAATACTTTTCTGGCCCCAAGTTTGCATGGGCTAGGATACGACTTCTGCCTTCTGTATATAATAAGTTTAATTACATTCAGAAGTGAAAGATTTAGACTTTTAGTTCTTGGGATATTGAAGTCATGGAAAAAGTTCGTCTAACTCGGTTGTTTTGGACTTATTTGTATCTTGAGGTTCCATGGGCTTTTAAATTTTTTAATTCATTTTAAATAGGAAATAGATGCTCAGAGTATAAAATTCAAAATGTCCCAAAGAGAATGTAATGAAATTCCCCTCCCACCCTGGGCTCCCCGCCTTACTTAACACCTTCCCCAAATCCATCCACTTATACCAGCTTCTTTTATATCATTTCAGAAGTGTTATATGCAAAGCAAATATAAACATGCAGTTTTCTTACTTAACAAATCTTTGAGATCATTCCATATCAATACGTATTGCATTTGTTTTAACAGCTGCATAGAATTCCATCAGATGGACAAAGCATAATTTATAATCAGTTGCCTATTGATAAATGTTATTATTACAAATGACATCTCAGTACTTATCATTGGAACATGTGTCTTTCCACGTATGCGAAATTATACATGTAGCTTAAATTCATAGAAGAGGAATTGCTAGGTCAGAGGTTACGTATGCTTGTATCTTAATAAATATTGCAACCCACTTTCCTTAGGCATTACACCAGTTTATACCCCACGAACATAAGTGTGCCTGCACTTTCATATTCTCACCACAGAGTATATTCCCAAAACTGATTTTTGCCAAATGTAGAAGTTACGGAATGTTCCCAGATATTATAAAATATGGGAGAACTCTTATTTTTTCAAGATAGTCATTTGAAAAACTTTTTTAAATGGGAACATTTTCTTATTTAGAACATTTGAGCTAAATTTGATGACTGAGATAATCTGAAATGGTTTAATACTCATCAAAAAAAGGAATTTTCAAATTTTCTTTGTAGAGAATTCACACATGAGGGATCTGAAATATAAAGCAAAACAGAGGAAAGAGGACTTTGAAGTCTTTCCCCAGCTTCCTTTCTTCCCAGCCAAATCCAAATCCTCGTTACACTGGCTTGTCTTTACTCATAGCTCTCCTACCTTTTCTCCACTTAATAGAGAGACAATTTAGCTGAAGTTTTCTTTTTTCATAAGTGTGGTTGTTCAAAGTAGAGTGACTGGATAAAACCAAATGTCTTTGAAACTTAAGGACAAATTCAACTAATAAGAAACAGGACATTTATGCTTTCCTTTTAATCAGTTTACCAGATCATCTTCTATGCTCATTTTCTTTAGAGTTGAGTTTTTATTTATTTCCTTCTCTGCTTTCTTAGGAAGGAAACCTGTTCCCTGAATCTGCAGAGCTGACTTAAATGCTCTTTTCTGAAGCAGAGCACAAATTAATGTAATCTTTTATCATATGCTAGTCACTGTCACTGTGGTTAAGTACAGCATAGCACAGATGCAGTGTTTTTTAAAGACACACACAAACACACATGAGCAGTGGTTTCTCTTTGAATATGGCAAGCTGTTCATTTTTTCACAACTGTAAAGAAGACAGTCAATTGTAACAAGTAAAATCCAAGTATCCATTTCATCTTCTCAAGTGAAAAGAGAGAGCAAAATTAAGTTAAAGCTAAAACTTCACTAAGATTCTTGTACTTGGCCATGCGTCTATATCTGAGGAACATTTTAAAGACTGTTTATGTTTGGCCATTCTAAAAATTGAAATACAAAATGGGGCACAGTGGGAGATCCAGCTCAGATAGTGTTACAAATTAATGCTTAAATATTATAATTGGCCATAATAGGCTCTAAATTAAGGTTTACACTAAAACCAAAACAAAAAAATTAATTAAAAGGTAAAAAAAGCCAAGGAAAGTTTCAGTAGGTTTTTAGCACAAGTATCCCTTGATTTAAGCAAACTCAGTAGCAAAATCTTTAATAAAATTTATAAAGAAGTCAATTCGTTACACATAGCCTAAAGGACCAATTGCAAGTGCTGGTATTCTAGTTTTAGTTTTGCTATTGGTTAAAAATAATGTGTGCTGGGTGGTAAGCATATTGTGATGAAGTATACTACTACAGTTTGTTCTCTTAGATATATTTAATATTCTGTATACAAAAAAAGAGGCAAAGACTTTGGAGGGAACTGTTAGGCCAGAGTTGAGAGCAAAAGGAAGATTCCATTTATAAAACAGGCAAAACTTACAATACAGATAGAGAAGGAAAAATGCAATACAAAGCATGCCAAAGCACGATCCAAAAATGTGTTGGCAAGATTTCTGGAAGGAGGGTGGTGATGCAAGAGAAAGTTGAAGATACCAAACTGCCAAGAAAGAAAAAGGGCAAAGGGACATGTTGATAATGTGTGTTGCAATGTCAGGGCCCATAAATAGAGGGTGTTCCAAGAACATTTTTTAAATAATGCTAACAGCTCATCAAGGAGAGCTTATAGTTTGAATCTCTTTTTAGCTGGGGAATGACCTCTCAGTTCTAAAGCAGTGGTTCTTAAGTGTGGTCCCAGACCAGCATCATGGGCGTCCCTTTGGGGAACTTGTTAAAAATACAACACAGTGGGTTGAGGCCCAGAAATCTGCATTTTACAAATCTGCAGGGATTCTGATGAAGGCTCAAGTCTGGAGCCCACTTTTCCATAGACTGAAGCTATTGTCGCAGAGGTTCACAAGAATCGGGATGCCTCAGATGAGCCCCCTTAGCTTCCCATAAACTCTGTCTCCATGACCTGGTGGCATAAGATTGTCTTTCTATATGGAGCAGGAAGAAACAAGCAGAGGAATATTCTCCATTCGTGGCATATTTTCAAAATCACAGTTCATAAATGAGTTTTGGTTTCTCACTGTCCCAGAAATCTGTTCTTTTTTATTGATTATTTTAATAGAAGTGAAAGGCTTTTTCTGCTATTTCAAAGGAATATTAACTATATCTATTTTCTCTTAATGATACTAGTGTGAGGCAAACTCTATAATGAACACAAATTCCATGTGGGAATCTTGGAAGATAGGTGTTTTCTAGATGGCAAAGCATTTTGGAAGTACTCTATTTATATGCCATAGAGACCACCATGGTTTTCCTATTATTAGCTCATATAATCTTTACAATGATAGTTAATATTTATTGAGCATTTGCAGAGGCTAAGCATCGCATAGAGAAAAAACTTACTTAACCCTTAGGTTTATGAGGTAGGTGCTATTATAATTCTCATTTTATACATGGTGGAACTGTAACTTAAAGAGGTTAAGTAACTTGTCTAAGATCATCCAGTTAAAAAATGTGTGGAAGAGAGGACCTCACTAGGTCTGATGCCAGATCTCGTGCCATTAAATTTCCACAGTCTCTGCCTCCCTATGCCCTTTACCTGGATCCAGACAGTCCCCCAAGGTCTTCCTTCTTGATAGCTTCCACCACCCATTCTGTTCTGGGGTTTTGTTCACAACCAACGTCCACAAAGAGGTTGTGGTGTCTCACCATCCAAATAACCATTTTTCCCCATCTGTTCCTCTTCTTATACAGAACATAATTATGTAGGGCATATAGTTTTAAGGGCTTTATTGCCCTCATAATGAGAAAACCAGATATCTAAAGCTAACAAACATGGGAAAAGTAGCCTTTAAAAATTATATATATTATTATATTTAATAAATAGATGTCATACTATATTCAGTAAAATAAATTCCTATATTTAATTTTAAAATACGAATTTTAAAAATATATTACTAAGGTCTTAAAATCATGTTTTATCATCCCTGAATTCCTTACCATATTGTAAGATAAGTCCAAGGGAGTTTTTCTGGGTTTTGTGCATTTTGAGAGAAGGTGGGATGGAACAGGGGGAGGGGCAACAGGACCAGATAAATAAGTAGGCATTCTCACATTGTAGCTTGTTCCCGGACTTCCTCACCATCCCTTTCTTCAGCATCACCACCAAGGCCTTCCTTCCTCTCAACTCCTCATCCAACTGCATCCCAATTCCTATCAATTGCATCTTCTAAGTAGCCCTGTATTTGGTGACTTCTTCCTGCTTCCGCTGCTACTGCCTTGAGTATCACCTGATGAAGTTTTTGACTTATTTACTGAAGGCAATAGAAATATACAGAAAGCATTTAAGACAAGGAAGTGGCATAATCAGATATGAATTTTAGAGCCATCATTCAGACAGATATGCAGAAGACAGATCTGATGGGAGAACAGGGGCAATGGGATGAATGAGATAGGCATGAATTAAAAGAAAGCATAAGAGCACTGAATACGGTGCCAACCTTAGTGTTGGTCTCTGTTCCTTCCCAGTTACAAGTTCATCTAATATTCATTGAGTAAATAGTTACTGAGCACTTACCAGATGAGAAATGTGTTGCTGGGCTATGGCAATACAACAGAGAAGAACACAGAACTCAAAAATACCTCCAGGTAGCTAATGCTTTGTGTTGTTGACTGCCGTTACACCTTAGCACGAATGAATGCTCTGAGAGACTATTTCAGTAAAGGAATGAAGAAAAAAGAGTATTCGTGCGTAGGTCACTGATTTGGGGATGAGGACACAGCACCAAGAGAGTAGAAGTAATGAAGACAAACTTCCCCTATCTTGTGGTCTTAACTAGGTCTTCCCCTAGATAGAAGGGAGATAATTGGCCATTGGTTACCATTAAATAGAGACATGTATTCAAATTTTTGAAGTGTGCTGTCATCCAGCCTAGAGTAAGCTCAAGAATGAATAGAATATAGGTCAGCTAAATGTGAATTTGAAAGAAGGAAGACTAAAAGCTTAGCTCTAAAGAAATGTAGGTAGAAGCCTAGGTGAAAGGCTTGTCACCTGCAGGAGGGTCATGAGGTTGTGATGCTTGGGGGTGGGTAGTTATCCATAGGGAATCCAAGGATTACATGGTTGAAGAATTGTGGAAGAAAAACACCCATGGTTAGGGTGCTGTGAACAGAGCATTGGGCTTGGAAGCAATGAACCGAAGTTTGATTCCCTGCCTTGTCCTGCACAAGCTGTGTGATCTTGAGCACCTGAGGCAATCCTTCTGAGCCTGCTTTCCTATCTTTAAAACGGATACAATAACACGTATCCTATTCATACCACAGCATAATGTGAGAAGTCAAGATTAGAGTGAAAGGCTAATAAAATGCTATATTTTATTAGTTTTATCTTTATCTCATTATACTGTAAAACAAGGTACTTCAAATTATTTAAGAGAAAGGATATCGACGTATGACTAGAGCGATAGATACACAATATACATAAAAGAAATTACTACTATTATCCACCACTGTGTGTGCTAAAAATAGGGACCATGTCTTAAATCAGTTTTGAATCCCAAGAGTCTGGCACATAATCAATTATCACTAAATGTTGGTTGGATGAATGAATGAAAGCCACACAAAACATGGAATGTTACTAATACTCCTAGGGCTGACTCTGGAGAAAGTATCAGTGGCCTTCCATATCTTTCTAGGGATGGAAAGATGGAGTCATAGAGTCTGTGTGACCTATTTTACAGTAGTTTAAAACTGGTAGGAAAAAAAAAAAAAACTGGTCGGGACTATACCTCAATCTTAATTTGCAGATTGCCCAGTTTCTTGCTACTCAAAGGATACTTGCAGAACAGTCCCAGTCTGCAAGCTGTTTGTTACTGGTCTGTGACAATGTAAGCAGAGAAATTGAGAGTAAGCATTTAGAAATGTTTACAGCAACTTGACAGTGTGATTTTACATCTATTGAATCTTTTAAAAAGTTGGCTTGTATTTTTTGTCTTTTAAATTATTATTTTATTGATTCATTTTATTGTATGTTGCAGAAGAATTGGTACATGGCAGAGTGGGGTGAGGGCAGAATAGTCCTTCACTACAGGTAGTCTGAGAAACAATGGTCTGGTTTATTACCCTAGTGCTATCACTAATCTCTCCTTTCAAAAACTATCCATGGCAATATTTAAGATACTGTATCAACTCTATGTTTTTATGATTTCTGTAAATTAAAATTGGTTTAAGAGCAGAGAATCAGATTTTGGTTTAGATAATGACCATTATGCTTAGTCCAGGGGGACTAGGGAGCTGGTATCTCATGGTACCATGGAAAAGGTCCAGAAGAGCCAAAATTTTACCCCAGTTCTTCCACCTGCTAATATCCTGGCCTTGGGTGAGGACAAGCTCTCCGAGACTATTTTCCTACTAGTAAAATGGGCATAGTTATTTCTGTGTTAAAGGATTTTGAAGCATAAATGGCTCCACAGAGGTTGCTCAGCACAGGATCTGGCACAGAGGGGAAACTAATTTTTGGTGTTATGACAGTTGTTTTGGCAGATCCTCTGGGGAAGGGGATCAGATCATTGACCTCTGATGGCAGAAAACAGCACAGATCCTAGTAGACAATTTAGGCTCAAATAGTTCTGACCGTGGCTGCTAGTGTAGACCGATGCTTCCAAGCTTTAATGGCATATGTAACACCTAGAAATCTTATTAAAGTGTCGTATTTAGTTGATCTGGGGCCGGAGGGTCTACATTTCTAAATAGCTTCCGGGTGAAATGGATTCTGCTAGTCCAAAGACAATACTTAGGGTAGCAGGGCCCTATACTCATGTTCCAATTTTAGCAGGTTAAATACCCAGAGGGCATGCTGGAGCACACATTGCTGGGCCCTGTCCCAGAGTTTCTCATCTAGTAGGTCTTGAGTGTGCCCTGAAAATATGCAACTCTTAACAAGTAACGCCAGCATTAGGTGATGCCGTAGTTAATGGCTGGGGAACCACACTTTGAGAACCGTTGCCCTGGACCTTGAGGCAGAAATCTTGGCTTTTTCATTGACCTTAAACAAATGACCTGACTTCCCTCAGTTTCTTCATTTATAAAATGAGAATAAACTGCATGATTTGTAAGTATCCTTCTAGTTCTAAAATCTATCCATTCCTACTGGACTTTGTCTCAAAAGAAAGAAATATGCATTGGTAATTGTGAAATCACGTAAATACATTTTTAGCAATAGTGTTTCCTTCATTCAGAAATGACCATAGGGCTTCCCTGGTGGCGCAGTGGTTGAGAGTCCGCCTGCCGATGCAGGCGACATGGGTTCGTGCCCCAGTCCAGGAAGATCCCACATGCCGCGGAGCGGCTGGGTCCGTGAGCCATGGCCGCTGAGCCTGCGCGTCCGGAGCCTGTGCTTCGCAACGGGAGAGGCCACAACAGTGAGAGGCCCGCGTACCGCAAAAAAAAAAAAAGAAACATAATGACACAGATGTACTTATGAACACCTGTCATCAACTTTTTTGCCCTACTGGGATGTGGTAAGGCTAGTTGAGGACTGATTAAAAAAAAAAAAAAAAAAAGAACCATTGTTTTCAGAGCCTAGAAGACTTGATCCTTCTGCCTGCTGTCCTCAAGAAAAACCCAACAAAGAGCTCTTCTTTTTTGACTTAGAACATTCCAGGCTGGTCTTAATATTGTCATTTAGTGGCCAGAAACTATACTGAGCGCTTGGTGTGGGTCATCTTATTCAGCCCTCATCACTACTGTAAGAGGTAGTTATTAATCTCTTCTTTCTAATTAGAAAACTAAGACTCAGAGATTTAAAGTAAGTTACCCAGGATTACACAGTGGTAGTGATGGAGCTAAAATTAATTCCCAACCAGAGAGATGGCAGAGACCACACTCTTAACCCCTGAGCTATAAGGATGTAGAACAGAGAAGAGAAAAAAAAAAGAAGAGAGGAGGAGGCTGTTTGATGCTTTCAAGGTTGCTTATCTGTTTCCCCAACCCTGTCAATCCCTAATAATGGAGAATAGTGACCGAGTCAAAAACGACACTGAGTTTAAAGATCCCAAACACAAAAGAGTACAAATCTCTGATTTCAAGAACATTCTAAACTCATCTATGAGAACAGAAGTCAGAAGAGTGTTTAGCTCTGGGGGAGAATGGGGGAGTACGGAAAGAAGGGAACTTTCTAGGGTAATGAAAATATCTGGGTAGTGGTCACAAGCGTGTAGATATATATACACATATATGTATATGCAAAAATTCACTAAGCTGCACATGTAAGATTTGTTCACTTTATTGCATGTTAATTCTACCTCAATAGAAAAGGTATCTGCAAGTAAAATACACACACAGACACATGTACATATGCCTACATTTTCTATTCAGCCATGTATTAATGATTCCTCACTTAGTTTCTATAGGTCAGTCAGAATTACCACCCCATTTCACAGATAGATTAAGCAAGGTAGAGAGAGAAATCTATAGGGCATGGCTGATTTTCTAGTTCACAGTACTCTTCATAACTTGATAGTAATTACAGAGACAATGCGAGCTTTTATGCTTGTGGCTAGACACGTTTATAAAAAGGCAAAACTAGATGTAAAATGTATGGCCCCAAGCCATAAATTACACTCTTTTCACCAGTATGTGATTTTATGTAGTGTGTTCAGGATGATTCTAAAGGGATAGTTTTTTTCAGTGAACTGCTTTATTTGCTAATATTCAGTTCACCTGTACTTTTCTGATCTTGGCTTGTGACACTATGTCTCTTTATTTCTTTGTAAGGTAATAGAAGATAATTCCCTGAGAATCCCATTTGCTATGTCCATCCAGTAAGGTCACTTAATTTAGTGTCCTCATTAAGTGCCACTCTAAAGTTTAATAATTTTGTTGGCACCAGCACTCTCCCATTTCTCCCCCAATGTGTTTTGTGTAATTTATTCCTGTTACAACTCATCCCCCTTCATCTGCCCATAAACTGCAGTCATGATATTTCATGATATTGCCAGCACCATATAATTTACAAATGGCCTCGCCTACCTAAAGGTCTGTTTAGAGAGAAAGAATAAATTGTTGCCGAGAAAGCTCAGGGAAACAAGTGGAATCGGGAAGTTTCATTAGCGAGAGCTCAAAGAGACAGATTTTTATAGTGGTAGTTTCTTATTCTTAGACAAGGAGCAGACACTTGCGGGGGGGAAATAAAGCCGGCAGCTATTTTGTGTTCCTAATTAAATTGTTTGCCACCAGTAGCAAAATAGAATCTGCCACTATTAAACAGGCAACATCAAGGTGACTGGCACTGGCATCCTAAAAATATTTCAGTGCAAAGATTAGTAAGAACGATTCTCAGAGAAAGGACTGCAAACCTAAACAAACAAACAAAATAGAAATGAATATCTCTGAAGTACTTTTTGTGCATGAGAGGTCTGCCTTGAATGTTGAAGTGAACAAAAGCCTAGAATTCACGGGAGGCAACATTTCTAACCTGTCCCATTGTATCCAGGTGTCAGGGTGATTCTGAAGAGTGGGTAATTCTCTAAGCTACAAAACAGGAATCTACTTCTCTCCCCGCACCTGGATGTACAGTTCCTATTAAGTGTAACAGGAGTACAAACCATAAGAGAAAAAACCAGATCTGTCTCCTCTACTACGTTAGAATTATGAACTGAATTTTCTATTCTCACTGCGTGGGGTTTCATTGAAAATAACTGTGTTATGTCTAAATGTACCGGAAAAATAGATATCTTTATTACTGCAAACTCCTCCTTTTCATTTTCTGTTTTGGAATAGTGTAATTCTAGTGTTATTATAAAATATTTTTAAAATTATAATTTTTATAGAAAGCGTGAGAACTTGTGAGTCTGTCACAGCATTGAGAGAACGTATTTCCCCAGTAAAGATACCATTCTTTAAGGTATGCTTGTCTATTCATGTCATGACTGAGAAATAACGAACAAATAATGCTAAGGTTTAACTGGTGTTTAGAGATTCTCATTTTAAAACACATTTAGATGCTTTAAGAATTAAATAATTCTCCTCCCCCCACCTTGAAATTACAGAATCAAGTGAGGGGGAAAAAATAAGGTGTACTTCCTATAATATTAAGATTTAAATCCTGTAAGATTTACTTCCTAATGCTGCTACCTGATTTCAGTTTCCAGAATAGCGGTAAGCCAAAAAAACCTCAAATAAACAAACAAAAAACACACCCTCATATTAACGTAGGAACCCGTTAAAGGGCTTGTAGCTGAAACTCAAGAGAGAATCTCACACACTCTCAAATCTCGGATCATAACTTTTCTTTAACATAAGGGGTATGATAGGGCTGAGAAATGTGATTTCTGCTGGCAGAAAAGAGAATGGGATCAGCTCCTTTTATGAACACAGGAAAAAGCCTGTATGATTTTAGAAACCTTCATGTGATTGAAGGTTAGTAAATTTTAGGAGATCTCTCTTTTAAACAATTTTGTACTATTCTTTGATAAGCCACTTCACATGGCCATCTCAGGATACCAGTGGGGGGCTGGTATTTTTTCCTTGCTGAGTAAATGACATCACACAAGTGGCATACCCCAATAGCAGATCAAAGGAGCAGAGTCCACAGAGCCATGGGCACCTCTAGGATCTGGGAAAGCAGGGGGGAAAGAAAATGAGCATGCAAACTCCCTCTGGTTAGATGGCTTTCATTCGCTGGTGTTTGTTATTTTTATGTTTGTTTTTAAAGAAAGACGTGATCTGTCTTTGAGATTCTGGAAATTAATGTAAGGTGGTTGTCTTTTTTGCGTGAGAAATGTGATCGTAAATGTCACTTCTCTCTGCATTCATGAAATGCTGGTATTAAGAAAATATATCATGATCCACAAAAATGTAGATTCTGATTTTGCTTTGTTAGCTGTTTCACATAAAAAAATGTTCATAAAGGTGTATACAGATAATTCTACATATGACTTCATAATCAGCCCTACGTGTGTTCTATTGAAAGACATATAGTACTTAAGAAATACAGTGTATGCCTGTTTTCCTAAGAAAATTAGGGAGTGTATTTAATTAATGTTGAAATGCAATAGAATTCCTATGGAAGTACTTATGACATCCACATGCATACCAAATGAGTTCATTATGATCTGTGTTATTACAGTGAATACCAACTGAATTAATAATGCTGGGACACTCAAAATGAAGTGTTACCAAGTGCTGTAGTATAACAGATATGGTTAAATATTATGTGATTAAAGTTATTATAAGCTGAGTCTCAATCGAAAGAAAGCAAAATTCCATCTCTCTTGCAGGGAGTTAGGAGTGGAATCAAACTGCTCTCTCTACGCGCTGTGATTCTTAACTTTGAACAGTCCCTTAAAGTATTTTCCCACGTACTATAATCAGTTAAACCTTGGTTCGAAGTGGCAGAGAAGGTGGGTGAGGGTGGGTGGAATACTGTGGTCGGGGGTGGGAGGTAGGTGGGGGGAGAAGCAACTGATATACCTCAAGAATTCAGAAAGTTGGAAGTGTATGTTTGATTTTCTGTACTTTGCATATTAAGAAGAGGAGTTTTCAGCTTAATTATTCTCCTCTAATGACAAGCTTATTAAAATAACTCTTTAATACACATTTCAGGACAGTGAGGTAATGATAAACAAGGATAGTTTCTTTAGTTTTCTAGCTGAAGTCCCACTTTTCTGTGTCAGACATTCCATAACAATTTCTCAAATAAATTATTTTTAATAATATATCCCAACTGTATTTGTGTAAGTTATCGCTGCACATGCTGTTGTAGAAAAGCTGGGCTCTACATTTGCATTGTATTATTTATGCACTTAGATGTAATACATCGTAACAATTCGTATCTATTATAGATTTAGTAAGATGTGAAGGCATAAGTGGATTTAATCAGACATGTAATTATTTTTATGCCTCCAACTCAAAAATATGCATAAATGAATTTATGGTTATTTGGCAATCAGTGAAAATGGTCTTTATAAATGTTGAAACAGCTGCTGGCAAATATATTTGCAAAAGAAGGAAAACGGCACTTATCTTCTTGTCGGGTAAATGATAAAGGAATTCTTGTTAGCTGTATGCAATACCCTAGGTGTTAAATATTTGCCTCATCATCCTTAATATCACATAAACATACATTGAACAGAAGAACACCTTCCATTTCTTTCCTTCTGTAATAATGGAGCACATTTTTTCATAAGAGGATTTTTAGAACACATCTGTATCATAAAAAGCTTTTTTTCTAAGTCTGAGCAGTTTCTGTCATGCTGTTTGACTTTTACATTCCCATTTATTCTATTATTTGTGGTATCATTCCAGTTCTTGAGATAGAATACTCTCATTTAAAATAGTGGGGCATGATAATGCACACACTTCTGTCAAATACGTTGATTCTGGTGTCTATTAGGATTTCTCACTGTTGCTTTTACAATGGCTTTAAGACATTTGTAAAACTTCTCTGCCACAGAGAGTAAAATGCAATCCTTGTACTACCAGGTTATGATTACTTCATTGTGTTGAAGTGTCTAATAAATTACGTATCAGTAAATGTAGATCTTGGACAAATACCCCAAGAAAATCTAATTTTCCTGAAGTGCATCTTTTTTCATTCTTTCAAGTTTTCAGTTTAAATTTAGTGCCTTTGACTGGTGAAAAATTAATAGTCCCAGCACCTGAAATTTTCTCTATAACCTGTAGCAGAGAAAAAGTCTAGACCACTCCAATGTGTCAATTATGACCCTGATAGATTACCATATGAGGAATTATTTCATTTTTCTTGGATCAAATATAAAACAGCTATAATATATTTAAGTTGTACTGAAGCAGGCACACTGAAGACACTCCTGCACACAGTGCGAGGGCAGGCAACGTAAATAAAGCTGTCACTCCCTCTACAAGGTGAGCTTGGATTTGAGCAGGCATCTGGGTTTTATGCAAATGATGATTTCCAATGCTAACCATCTGGGTGATACTCAAATAGTAACATACCACTGACTTAAAAGTCACTTGCATCCGACTTTTGTAAATCACGGGGTACTCTTTCACTCAGGTGTGTTGTTTCAATGATCAGTAGCATTTCCAATAAATTATACACTGACCAGTTAGAAGAGCTTTTGCCTGTTTTGGGAGCGAACTCTGTGCAGACCTCGTCTGTCAGATGCTGCACTCCCAGCCCTCAGCCCCCTCGCCGAGTTTGCTGAGTTCCTTGGCAAACGACAGAGTGCCCTCTGTTGATGGAAAAAGGAATGCTCAGCGCAGGACACATGGAGAAGCTTTCTGATAAGAAGTTGCAAAGCTGCAATTAGCCGGTAAACATTTGTGACGGAAAAATCACATTTTAAACTATAAAAATATCGATTTAATGGACACTGACAGAGTACAAACTGTTGCAAATTCAGAGAGTTCAGAGGCAGTTGTAGGATTATATCTGTTTACACACACGCGCCCGTGAGCGCGCGCGCGCACACACAAACACGCTCACACACACACACACACACACACACACACACACACACACACACACACACACACACACACACACACACACATACACACTGCTAATTTTTCAGTTCCTACATACCTGGAAATGCTAGGTAGGATGACTTCTTTTTATTCTGTGTAGATGTTGATTTACCTACACACGCTTGTGTTTCCATTCAAATATTTCTGAAGCTGAATTGGAAACTTAGCATGAATAATAATGCTAAATGCTCAGGATCTATAATTTAAATAATTTTTAAAGTGAACAACTATAACAAATAACTCAAATGAACAGGGAGATTTCTAATTCCCTCAGGCTCAAGGAGGGACGGAGTTGTTTAGACAGAAAGCAAAACTGCAGAGAGCAGCCTCTAGTGCTGTCTCTGCAGGGTGAGAAAATTGGATAACCTGGTTCGCTGTTATGGCTTTCAAACGAAGTTCTAGTGAACCCTTATAAAACAGTAAACTTTATTGCAATTTTAAAGCAGTCCTTCACTGATGGGTACTCACCTCTTCATTTCTATATTTCCATTTACTTTGTATTCGAAGGTTGGGCGGGGTGGACTCAAATCTCACAGAAGTGACAGCTTTCCATTTTAAAGTCATTTCATATGTTAATTAGTTTAAAAGCAAACATGAAAAATATTAACTTACAAAATACTTACAGGAAACATTTTAAATTGTATGACTTTCTTGCCTGTTTTGGAGAAAGACACTGAAGTTGCTATTGCATGCTTCAAATGTCTTCTGCCTGAGAGACTGAATTTGGAGGATCTTTGTGTATTTTAGGAATTTGATCGCAATCTTCAATTCCACTGTTACAAAAGGAGAGTTTTCTTTCTTTTCTGAGGTTCCATTTGCAAATACTAAATGAAATTGAGAGTTAATAAATTAATCTTTATGCCGTTGCCAAAAGACAGTGCTACCAAGAAAAGGAGGGGAGATGTTAAATTGGATTTTCCAGATATGTTATCAGTATTGATGAAATTGATCGGATAAATTACTCAGTACTATTCATTTTCCTTACAGAGAGGCTAAGAGGTTGTTTTCTTCTTTTGTTTCGTTTTTAAGTAGTTTGCTGATCCTTGACTTCTGTATACCCACTCTTTATCTCTATGTACCCACTCTTTATCTATTTGAAATAACTTTGTTAATGTGAATTCAAATATTTTTCACAAGATTTGTTTGCATAAGTATGGGACGTATGCTGAGGAAATAATTTAAAACATGAGTTGAAATTCTCAGTTAGTGACCATGGTCTGACGAATGGGCTTGGTGATGCCTCAGAGGTTGACATACACAGTCCAAATCGCTGGATGAAAATTTAAAATTCAGTTCGTTGACATGGCTGAGATTGCAGCTCACTAGAACCTCTGTATTAGGAGGAATTGCAAACAGAGGAGAATGAGATCCTGTTGTATCACAAGATTCACAGTGCACTGGAGTTTGTTAAGATTCCAAAGCGTTTTATCAATAGTCCCTAAACGTGCTTCCTACTTATACCCATCTTAGCTCTTGTACTTTGACGTGGTATTTTTTTAGCTTTTTTTTTTTTCCCAAAGCAATATCATGTGGGGTTTTTTTGGAGGGGGGGGCTCAAGAATATAATGATCTCATTTCTGTTTCTTTTTTGCAAACAATAAAATTAACACTTAAACAGGGCTAGAGAACAGAACCTAAGTGTGGTAAACACTTTATATTTTTTGTTGCTTAACAACGGAAAAACAACACAGTTATCAGAATGGAGATATATAAAAAATGAAAATAAAGTTCCCAAAATTTTTTGCTTTGCTTCCATCCTTTAATTGAAGCTTGAAACTAAAAAAATTTACACTTAAAGGAAAAACAGGTTTTAAAAATTAGAAAATAGCTAAATTCATCATAATTTGCTTTTACATTTTATAAATAGTATTTAACTTTTTAAAGTTTTCTCCTTTTCCCAAATAATTTTCTTATTTACAGGAATTGAATCGTAAAATAATCTCATGGCGCTTACAATATTTTATAAAGCAAAGTTAAAGAGGTGCTAAATATTTTAGAAACAGCCCACCAGAGGGCAGTCAGCTTTTAGTGTAACAGATTTGAAATAGATGAATCTATTGCTATGGTTTAATTTTAAGTAAAATATCTATTTAAATTACATTTCTTTTTGCATCTACAAGCTGAACAAAATAAAAGGCGTGACTTCAGATTGAGAAGGTTAAGGCTTCAAACATTTTGAGGAAAAACTATTAAAGGGCGAATAATTCTAACTTCTGCCTTTTGTGCACCCTCACACACAATTTTTCCATTGTGATATTTATATTTGGTTACAAAGTAAGATTTGTTTTGATTTGAGATGCCTTGGGACATTAATATTTTTTAATCAATACAGACTTTAGGATAAAGTCAGACTATGTTATTTAGGATAAGCTCTTACTGAGAGAGACAAAGACAGAGACAAATTATGGGGGTGGGGCAGAGAGGGAGGAAGGGAAGGTCAAGAGAAGAGAGGTTTAGTTTTCTCGTTCACCTCTGTCTTGTATTAATTCCAAATGCATCTAGTATGGTTTTAATGGTGAACAGTGTGCTTAATAATATGTATTGTACAGATTATACAGAGGAAATTCTGGGCCCTGTGGTTGGAGATTAGAGAATCAATCCATAGTTTGTTTCTTCATGCAGATACCATGGGTGTGGGCACTAAACGTCCTCTCATTATCTTAATAGTTAGAGATAATATTTTCCCTTTTGAAGAGGAGTTTAAAAACACTGAGATTCTTGTGCACACAGTTTGTTTAAAATAAGGAAGAGCCATTGAGGTTTGGATAATATTTTGTCATTGCTGTCATTGTTATTTGCAAAACTCTGGTTGTCACAATTCTAAGCCCTAGAAACAAAATGTTCCTTCTAAAGCCTGTGAAAGAGACCATGAGTAATAATAATTCCTATGAGGGCTTAGGCGCTTTTAGATGTTCGCTTGCTTGCTTTTTTATAATAATCCTACAAGATATTGAGACACTGGTTAAATGACGGCTAAGATAACAGAACTGAGACTTAGATCTCGTCATCTTCTTCACTAACTTGCCTTGGAATTCAGAAACCCAAAGAAGCTAGAGTTGTGGGGTGTTTTCCCCCAGGGTTTTTAATTTACTTTTATTGTTTTTGTCAAAATGGAAACCACATTTTTGTGATTATAAAAATCACCTATGTTGACAAGAAAATAATCTCACAATCACAGAGATTAATACTCTTAATATTATGATGTATATGCTTCCAGATATTTCCTCTGCATATGTCCATATTTACAAAAATGGAATCAGAGTGTACACCCTGTTCTTCTACTCATATGTCAGTATATCATGGACACCTTTTCACATCATGTAGGTAATAAAAGCTAACATCTACTGAGTGCTCACCATGTGCTGGGCACCCTTCTAAGCATTTTGCATGAGTTATTGCATTAATTCTCACAATATCCCTAGGAAGTAGGTAATATTATTTCCCCCATTTTGTAGAAGATGGAAGAGACTAATTAGTGAGTGACACGCAAAGCTCATATCTTGACCCTCTGGCTTTTCAAGGGCCTTTAAAGTATTCTGCCTTATGAACCATTTAACTGTTCTCCATTGGTGGGCAGCTCCAAGTTTCTGAAAAGCAGAATTTCCAGAAAGGGGAATTCTAGTATCCAAACTAGTATCCTCTGATCTATACAGGTAGACCCCAAACCATTCTCAAGTTTTTTTAATCCCTCTATCTTCTTAGAACTTCCTTTTTCCTCTCCACTTATTCCGGAAAAATGACTCAGATCCATTTTTCAGGGCTTCAGAACCTACCTCTTATCACTGCCACTGAGAGACAGTAGCTCCAACTCAGGAGTGAGATGCCCAGAGTTTGAACCTTGACTATGCTATTTACCAACGGGGTGACCTTAAGTATTACTTAATCTCCCCAAGCTACATTTTTCTTATCAGCAAAGTGAGGAAAACTACCTCCTTCACAGAACTCTTTGGGAAATGGCATATGCAAAGTGCCTGGCAAGTAGTAAGTTTTCAATAAACGTGGGAGAGAAATGCTTACTGCTTGATTGGGAATCTCAAGGTGAAAGAGAGAGAGAACATTGCATCATACATTGTTATAAAGACAAACTCCCATCTCAGTATTAGACTTCTGTGTCAAAGGACTCCGAGAATTCCAAGTTACAGTCTTCTTATCTTGAGCCACACATGAAGGAAACTTGAAGTGAATCCCCTTCTTGAGTATTTTTGAATAGAAATTTTTAGGTGAAGCACATTTGAAAGAAGCCCAAACAAAAGTTTCTTGGAGAGATTTTTTTTTTCTTCTGCCATCCAATTCAATAAAGCTGTGGGAGAAAGAGGGCTGAAGGAGGGCAAAGTAAACTATAAATCCCTTTTCTGACATCCTTCTTCTTGGAGTGTCTATAAATACTAAACTATGAAGATTTGAAATATGTACTGAAGACTCATGCTCCATCACCTATGCTCTAGGACTGTTTAATGAGAGCCCGTACCAAGATGATAATTCCAAGTCCATTCCTCAAAATGATTTCTGTTTCAAACGTAAGCCTCCACCATTAGTTGGTCCAGCTCAGTGAATGTCAGAACTTGAGACGATGAGTTCCCAAGCCCACTGTTAGCAGGTAGAGCCAGAGTTGTTAGCTAAAATATTAGTGTCGTTCTTCTGAGCATTTAGGCTGTGGAATTGCTTCTGATGTGTACAGGGCTCTTCATTAATTGCAGTTGCCCCGCATAAGACCGAGTGTGACTCACTTTTAGAGACAAGGTGCTGATGAGAGCTTGTCCAAATTGCACAGAATGGCAGAAATCCACGTAGCACCTGGTCTGAGGCTTGGCCGTGAATACCAATGGGTAAGCCACTTCTATCATGGACATTTTCCATTTATTTGTAGGAGAAATTCCTGAGCCCACACCAAAAATAGTACTTGATTAATAGGCACCCTCTGGGATAAAAAAAAATGAATGCAGCAGCAAGGTCTCTCTGGATGCATCTCCAGCTTCTGCTGTTCTTAGTCAGGAACATGGTCAATAGAACAAACCTTAGTGAAGAAGTTAATCCCTAGGAGCCTGGATAGCCTGAGTTCTCACAAACCTCATCTCATGCACTTTTCACAGTAATCCTCATAATCTGGCATTTTACTGATGAGGCAGTTGAAATACAGGTTATGACGTGTGACCAAGCTTTAAAAGTCACCTCATATGGTATCATAACTCTGAGTGACAGAGTCGATGCTCAGATTCAGGTCTTTTGACTCTAAGCTCTGTACTTTCTCAATAATTCTGCAGCTGCTTTCCCGCATGGATTTTCCAAAAGTTACCAATTAATGAAGTCCTCATAGGGCCCTGGGTAAGGCAAGGGATTTCGGTATTAAGAGCCTGCTGGTTTCTCCTCCACTGGGGATGATCAAAGGTACTAAAATACACATCAAAACTGGCATGTATGCGTCTTATTTTTACTGCCTGTACTTCAGAAAGTGATGAATATCAATCCAGCTGCCGACATTTAGGACTGAAAAAATCCTGAAGTAATCTCATGGGCCCCGTTCTGTCTTTTTTTGTCAATACAGCAACCCCTGGATTTACATAGGAAATGTTCAAAAGGCCCCAGGATCACTATCAAGAACTGCATCCAATTACTAACCTATTAGGTAAAACTGTTGTTCTAAGTAGCTCTGAGTGTAAGCCCAAGAAAAGCCACAGGAGAAATGCCTAGAAGTTTTTCCACCTTGGTACTGTGGTCGCTAAGCAGATGTGCTTCCTCTTCTAATCTTTCAGCATTTAAATTTTACTCTGTCTTCAGAGAGATGGTTAATTTTCCTGTGCTTCGTTTTCAAGTTTCTGGAGCTCAATGGCTGTCTCTCTTTAAGGCATAATGAAGCAAAGTTTTTCCCACAAAGTGACGATCAGGATAGGCTAGTATCAATATCAGACAATCCCCAAATCTCAACGACTTCACAAGACAGCGGTTCATTGCTCACTCACATGACATGTCCATCTCCATTTGTCTAGGGACTCTGCTTCGTGTGGTTCTCATGTGAGACCTGGCTGACAGAAAAGCCACTATCTGGAACATTCTGGTCACTGTGTCTGAGGGAAGGCAAGCTCTGCGGGGGCTCCCAACAGCAATACTCCAGTCTGGAAATGACTGTTCCTTCTTGCATCTCTTTCATATGAACAGGTAAGAAGGCCTTATCCTACCCACACAAGAGGGACGGAAAGCGTGGTCCCAGTGGAGCAGAAAGTTGGAGAGAGTCAACACACACTACTCATTGCCGGTGCTACCTAGAAAGTCTTTGCATTTTAGAAACAAAAAAAGCCTCTTTTCAAGATTTTATGTTCTTCAGACTCTTGTCTTTTGCACATTCCTGTTCACTTGAGAACCATTTAAAATATTATAAGATGTATATGTGAAAGGAAATTTGAGAAATAGGAACACAGATTTTGAGATGTCAGTGTTCTACCACCCATTCAGAACAGAGCATCCTAACATTCATTCTTTCATCCCTGTATTTAGTCTTGCAGAGAAGTACTGAGCATCAGGCAGGCAGCAGTGAGCCAGCACACAGCCTGACAGTGTGTCGGGGTGACAACCCTGCAGGTCACCACTACACAGTGTGACAGGAGGATAAGGTGCCAGAAACCTCAGAATCACACCCAACCCAGCTGGGGCGTCCAGGGAGGCTTCCTGGGGGATGTTACATCTAGGCTACGATAGGAAGGAGGACATAATACACTTGGTGCATTTCCTTTCCATCTTCTCCCCCAAGCCTGGTTTGTTGTTTTTACAATTGTGAGAACACTCGTCAGCCGAGTTTGCGTACTGCTGTTAGGTAAGGAAATTATGGTATGCCAACTCCATAGAATATGTAGCCATCAAAGTGACAATTATTGCCTCTTTCTTATTATTAAATGGACAAGATCTAGAAGACAACATGAAAAATGGAGACACTTGAGACTTAAGTGTGGGATTGTGGGTAAAGTTTTGTTAAGAATTTCTAGCATGACTGTAGTGTTTGCATGTTACAGTTAGAATGTAAGGCGATACGCGTACACACACACACACACACACACACACACACACACACACACAGCACAGTCCTTTAAGTGTGGCCTCAGTGTCCCTGCCAGAGAAGAGCTCTGAATCTATTTAGCTTAGACATTTTTATAATTTTAATTTTGTGCCTTAATTTCTACATCTGTCATATGAATGATTTTCTGTGAATCATCCATGGTGCAAAGATTAAGATTTGAAACCTGCTTTTACCTATCTTCTAAATGCTGATAACTACAAATTTATAAATCTAGCTTTAGATGCAGATATATCCAAGCCCCTACTCAACATCTCTGCTTAAATGTCTAATAGAAATTTTGAGCTCAACAAGTCCAAGATGGGAGTCCAGCTTTCCACCCGCCTCCAAGCCTCTTCTACCTGCCGCCTTCCCCATCCCAGTGGGTGCCAGCTCTACCCGTCCATCCACTCAGGTCAAAACTCTTGATATAATCCTCCTTGACTCTTCTCTCTCAAAACCCTCATCCAGTAGGTTAGGAAATCCTATTGGCTCTACCTTCAAAATAAACCCAAACTCTGACCACCTTTCTCACTTGCCTTGCTGCCCCAGGTCAGAACCACTGTCTCCTTGGACTAGATGCTGAAATAACTTCCTAATGGATCTCACTGTTCATACCCTTGCTCCCTGCAGACTGTTCTCAGCACCACAACCAGAATGATCTCTGATAAAATCTCTTACATGATGTCAAGTTTCTGCGCAAAGCCTTCCGATGACCCCCATAAAAGCCAGCGTCCTTACAGTAATTCTAAATGACCCTGCAATTACCTTTCTGGCTTCTCTCCCTCCTCCCCTCCCTCATTCTGTCCCAGCCACAGTGGTCTCTTAGCTTTTCCTCTCGCTGGAACCCTCCTTCTCCTAAATAGCTGCTTGGCTCACTCCTGGGTTTTTGTCAAGTCTTTCCTCAAATCTCACCCCAGTGAGGCCTCTATTGACCCTTTTTTTTTTTTCTTTACACTTTCTTCTGCAATCCTTCCTGCCCCAGTACCCCTGTAACATTACACATATAGAATCTAACATACCACAGAATTCACTGGTACATTTTCTGTTTATTGTCTGCTGGCACATCAGCTTCTCTGGGATGGGGATCTCTGTTTCATTCGCGAATTATCTCAAACATGTAGAGCACATAGTAGGTGTCCAATAAGGGCTGTGAAGAAATGGATTAAAAGGAAGAGAGAATCTACACCTTTTCTACAAGAGATTTCTACAGGCAAATCTTCAAACTAAGATGCTGAAAAAAGATTTATTTTAAAAGTATCTTTCTAAGAGGGAAAGCCAGAAAGGCCTAGCAAACAACACAAAACTAGGTCTTTAGATTGTTAACTTTTTAACTGAGAGAAATCTACATTGCAACAGTTTACTTCCAGTAAAATGACAGCATATTAACAAAATTCATAAATGCAGAATTTTATGGTGCTGATACAAAAAACCATATGTTAACTAAGATCAAGCTTGTACTTTCATTTCTCAGTATTTTATATTGCCTTAGCCAGGATGTCAACTGACTACATAAATTTCAAACATTAAGAAGTACAAATCAATTCACTAAAATATCTGTCAACTCACTAAAATATCTGCATTTATCAAATTTGATGTATTGCAACCTACAGGGAAAAAATATTTGTGGCAGAAACTCAAAAATAATTGAATAACCATAATGTTAAAAAGCATGAATTTGAGTTATTACTTAAGCTGAAATGAAGAGAAAAAGAGTTAGGAAGACAAAGTTCCTCTTGCACTTTCACACTGCTGTTTATTATAAATTTTCTACATGTTGTAGAGACATTAAACTGTGTATTACTTATGAAATAAGTATATATTATATATATATATACTTATATATATATACTTATATATATATATATATACATATATATACTTATGAAATAAGTATATATAAGTGTATTACTTATGAAAGAGTTTTAATCTAATTGGACACATTCAAGTTATATTAAAAATATGTTTCAGGGCTTCCCTGGTGGCATAGTGGTTGAGAGTCCGCCTGCCGATGCAGGGGACACGGGTTCGTGCCCCGGTCTAGGAAGATCCCACATGCCGCGGAGCGGCTGGGCCCATGAGCCATGGCCGCTGAGCCTACGCGTCCGGAGCCTGTGCTCCACAACGGGAGAGGCCACAACGGTGAGAGGCCCGCGTACTGCAAACAATATATATATATATATATATATATATATATATGTTTCAGTCTATTCTAGTTGCTTTAAAGAATAGTTGTAAATTTAGCACACAGTAGTCATTAATGTTTTTTTTAATTCTTTTAAATTTTGACTCAAAAAAGGTAATTCAACTACTTTGAATAAGTAGTTTCTTTCTTTAGCCAAGAGCTAACATCTTGTGTGAGGGTGAAACACCATAGACATCTCCATTAAAAAAATAAATAAATAAATAAAAGTCCCATTTCATATATTAGATAACATTTTCTGAATATTCTGGCCAATTCATAAGATATAAAATATAGATATAAAAGGCATAACTTTTAGAAGGAAAAGAGGAATTTTCATGAAAAATATGTTATGATTTATTAAAAACAAAGCAAAAATTACCCCATGAAACAACTGTAATTATATTTGATATCTCTTAAATGAGGAATGATTATTTTTAGTCAATAAAATTATTTACTTAGAAAGCCAGTGAGAAATCTTAGTATCATCAAGAATTTCACTAGTTATGGGAAATATAAAAAATTAATCACTTTGAAATAACTCTAAAAATGTTAAAAATATAAAAATCTAACATTATGTTCATGTTTATGGCAATAAATAACAGTACACCTAGAATAAATGTGACAGAAAACATGCAGCTATTGTAAGAAGGAGACTACAAACCTTTTTTTTTTTTTTTGAGATTTTAAAAGATTTGCCTGCATGAAAGGCTGAACAACATGAAGATATCAATTCATCCCAAATTGATTTATAAGATTAATGTTATTTCAATTGAAATAGTTCCTGTCTTGAACTGGATTGATTGGACTATCTTGGATTTTTCCTACTCTAGTGGCTTAGAAATTATATGTATTACTCTGTTCTTCTAGCATTTTTCCTTAAATTTTTAACAAAACAATGTAAACATGTTTGTCTCTCAACATCCAGACTTACCTTATCATCTCTCCCCCAAGAGTAGATCACTTTAATCGCTCATCTACAATCGCCGACAATTCCCATGTTCAGTTAAGATCATCTGAAATTTTAGTTCTGTTATTTTTTCAGAAAGCTTTAAAATTAATTTGCCATAATATTCCCAGCCACTTTATTCAACTTTAGCTTTAAATTTTACCAGTGCCTTTACTCACCATAGATTCTTGTGAGAAACAGCCAGAAATATTATTATTTTTATATGACTATTCACAGACTTCCCCATGGCTCCTGCCCACCCCAACCCCACACACTCTTAAAAGTATTATTCCATCTTTCCAATGGAAAGATGTGAGTTGATATGAAGTTGACATCAGGATAATGGGTAGGCTGAAAAATAAAGGAGTGCTTGCTTGCTCGCTAATTTATATTGGAGAAGGCAGGGAGTTATTCTAGAAAGAAGGGGGAAAAGAAGTGGACTCAAATGGGGGCATGGACATGGTGTGGAAAAAACTTTGGAGAGCTTAGAGAGAGAGAGATATTGGATTGGGGGGTTAGCTAGCATATGTGGGAGATACTGAGAAAGAAAAAAAAAACAGGGACGGAGGATTTTAAGAAGTTTTGCAGTGCATTAATAAAAGAAACTTCAGAAAAGATTTTAGTTGCTTTTAATTATATCTCCCTATTTATTTGCTTGCTTGTCTGTTTCATCATTGTATCTTTGAATGTGACTCCTCATTGAGATTGGACCATATGATGCCTCAGCTTGATATAGATTATATCTGTAGACCATTCTTTTCAGAAATTCAGACCAGAGAGGAAAACCAAACTCCTTTGAAAGGCACCTGAGAAGGTGTCAAAAGCTTCAATTGATGGAGCAGTTACTTATTATAACAAATCACCTTGAAACTTAGTGGCTTGAAGCAATGAACAGTTATTATTTTACATGAGCCTGTGAGTTGGGTGGGAATTTCTTCCAGCCTGGGTGGGCTTGGCCTAATTCACATAAGCAGAACAATTCCAGCAGCCTCTGTTTGAGTTATATTTGCTATTGTCCCACTGGCCGAACCAAGTCACCTGGCCAAGCCCAGAGTTAGTATGGGAAATAGAACACACATTTTGAAGAGAATTGCTACAAATCACTTTGCAAAGGGTCCTGGATAGAGAGAGGGGAATGATGGAGGGCCGTTTGTATAACCTGCCATTTTTAGTGAGAGAATATGTTAGTGGGACGGTTTAGTTAATTCAAAGGCCTTCATGCTTAAACTAAAAAGCAACTGACTGAAGAGGTAGAACTACCAGCACTGGGTGTGGGTAGAAAAACTCAGGTGGCCCAGGAGATTAGGTTAGGGGAGGTCCTGAACGGAGAAGGTGAGGGAGTTTTTTTTCTCTATATCTTTGTCTTGCCTCATTGTGGCAGTAAACACTGATCACCTTTATGATTTGTAAAATGGAATCTAATAAAGCATATCTATTAGTTTCCTAGTGTTTCTGGAACAAATTACCACACATTTAGTGAGATAAAGCAACACAAACTTATCCTCTTACGATCCTAGAGATCAGGAGTCTAAATGAGTAGGCAAGACTGTGCTCCTTCTGGAGGCTCCAGGGGAGAATCCATTTCCTTGCCTTCTCCAGCTTCTCGAAGCTGTCCACGTTCTCAGCTCGTGACCCAATGTCACTCAACCCTCTGCTTCAGTTCCATCCTCTTCTCTGACTCCGTCCTTCCCGCCTTGTTCTTGTCCGGACCCTTGTTGGTTACATCGGGTCCATCCGATAATCCAGGGCAATCTCCTCATCGCAAGGTCCTTAACTTAATCATATCGACAAAGTCCCTAAGGTAACATAGTTAGGTGTTGGGGGATTAGGATGTCGACATCTTTGGGGGGCCATAATTCAACCTGCCACAGTGTATTTATTAAGTTAATTAATTAATTTTAAAGGTCCTCAGGGAATCTGATACCCAGCTAGGTGAAGGAACTCTTGTCCTAAGATACTCCTCTGATTATAGCCACAATTTTCTCTGCTCAAGTAATTTTTCCATTCAGGAATTGCTAAATGGCTGCAATTTTCCTAGTGAATCCCTAGGAGATGCTGCCACAGAGACATAGCCATTGCCATTGTTTGTTTCTGGGGAGTTTATTTCTTACCTCTTCCTGCACAACTGTAGGTATCTTCTCAGGGTGTCCGTGGTTTTAAGACCTGTCTTCAAAAAAAAAAAAAAAAAAAAGACCTGTCTTCTCAGAAAATCTTCCCACAACCTCTATATTATCAGGCCTAAGTGTCCATCCATATATTACCACTAGAACCTCTAGGAAGCTGTACACTTAGACAAAATAATGTTTACGTTGGTATTGATGGGCTTTTTGTTCTCCATTAAGGAACTCGTTTTGCTGTTTCTTTAGAATAACTGGACTTAACTGAGCTTAACCTCATGAGGGAGATCTTATAGAAGCCAGACGGTGTCTGTGGCTAGCCCACCTCCAGACACAGCGGTATCTGGTAAAGAGAAATAAACTTCACATTTGGTACACTATTACTATCGAAGCACAACTGCAGTTCCCTTCTGACGGATCAGCAATGCATCACGTAAGTTTTTCCACAGATAGTTGGTGGCACTCTTGTATGCTTACTGACTACATGGCAGTATCCAAACCCTTTGCACGGAAGAGTCTGACGGTACTATATTCTGGTAAAGTGGACTTGGGGAATTAAGTAGAACAAACGCAGGGCTGTTGATTGCCTTGAAATTCCATTTTTCTGTTTGCTCATTATCGTCAGCAAGACTGAGACATTCACAAAGCACTATGAGAGTGCTAGCCTCCTAAGTGGCAGCACCACCATCAATGTCCATCTCCTGGGGAAAGTACAAGATTTAAGACTGAGGAGGTAGAGTTTTCCTGGTCTGCAATTCAAGACATTTTAATTGAAAAAATTAAACCTATACCAATGAAGTATTCGTATCTTAAGCTGTGATGAAAATCAGCTTTATTACTAGCACTTACTTCCACTGACTTGAAACATAACTTCATATTCATTCTCCCAGGAAAAGGGGTCTTTCTTGTGTGCTATGATTGTATTTCTTAGGTTTCCAATGTTGGCAATGTTAACGAGTTAATAATCAGGGAAAATACACCAGATCTGCTGGTACCTTGATCTTGGACTTCCCAGCCTCCAGGACTGTGAGAAATATTTGTTGTGGAAGCTGCCCCGTCTGTGGTATTTTGTTACAGCAGCCCGAGCTGACTAAGACAATCCTCACGGTTCTTAGAGCCTTTGCTTTAGATGGCCACTCTGCCTAGAATCATCTCTCTCTGATCTATGCGTGGCTGGCTCTTTCTCAATATTCAGAACTCTGTTTAAGTATCACCTCCTGAGATAGGCCTTTACTGATATCATCCAATCTAGAGGAACTGTCAAGACACACTCTAAGTTTCCCTAATTTAACAAACTATGTATTACATATTTACTTTCTGACACTTTCCTTTTTTCAGATGCATACATTTATTTTTATTGTCTTTCATGCCCAATTATAATATAAATCCAAGAGAGCAAGGAGACAGTTTGTATATTTTGTTTACTACTATGTCTACAATGCCTAGAAAAATGCTCAGAGCATTTGAGTATTCTGGAAACATTTTTTAAATTAATGAAGAAAGCCAGAATATCAGGCCAGCGTCAAAGGTAGCCAGCTATCGCATCCTCTTTTCCACTTTAGAACATATTCTCTAAAGGCATAAGTTAAGGGTTTTTCAATAATCCATGGGATCTGAAGTGGAAAGTAATATCTTTTCTTCAATCTTGCATTCACTCTGGTAATAGGATTCTCAAGACTGTGTGATTCAGATATCCTCAAGCATTTGAGTTAGTGCTTATCTTTGCCTACACGGCATCTAAAATTGCCTCCCCAAATGGCTTAATTGGTTCAAACAAATATAGAGCAGAGTTCCCATACCAGGGTCCAAACCCTGCAGCCAACGACTGCCAGGTACAAACCTCGAGTTGGACCAGCTGGGTCTCTTGTAGTTTGCAGCAAGGGAGAAGCTCACCATGGGGACCTGGGAGGCATGTCAGTAAAGCAGTGTGAGAAAGGATTTCTTATGGACTTGAGCTGGTGTTAAGTGATTTGGGGGAGAGCTCAAGGAAGCGGGGCTTTGCTCTGGGTTGGATGCTCTCAGGAACTGGGGGTAATTTTATGATTGTATATCTTAATCATAACTAGATTAAGGGAAGACTAGAATTAGGCTAAGGCTGTCATTGTTTCAGAACAGCAGTCACTCCTATCAGCTGGGAGAGGGGACTTTTGGTATTTTGTGGTTTATGCAGTAACCTTATTTTCATCTGGGCTTAGATAAGATTATGAAGTTTGCTTTATTTTGTTTGTTTGGTGTCACTTTATCACGAAGAGCGACCTATCGGATCTAGAGTTCTGGGAGATTCTGAGAACGCCAGGGCCTAACCATGAAGGCCAGGTCAGCTGCTAACCACACGGAGACCCAGCTGGCAGAGTCAGGCTGGTTCCCCAAGTCAGGGGCTGCTTTTCTTCTTTTCACCAGCTGCCTCAGAAATAATTGCTCCCACCTCCCCATGTCCAGCTCACACACGTGGTTATGCTTCGCTTTTTTTTTTTTTTTTTGGCGGTACGCGGGCCTCTCACTGCTGTGGCCTCTCCCATTGTGAAGCACAGGCTCTGGACGCGTGGGCTCAGCGGCCATGGCTCACGGGCCCAGCCGCTTCGCGGCATGTGGGATCTTCCCAGACCGGGCCACGAACCCACGTCCCCTGTATCGGCAGGCGGACCCTCAACCACTGCGCCACCAGGGAAGCCCTATGTTTCGTTTTTGTCTGATCATGGATCAATCATGTAGCGAGGCAGCTTCCACCCCACAGATGCTGCACAAGCCATTGTTACTTACCCCAGAAAGACCTAAGCCTCTTTCCCCAAATGTGGCTTTAGGCGTGGTTGTTCCCTGAGGTTTCCTGGACCTCTCCCAACACAGGTATGGAGAAGGTTGGAGTTGCCTTGGGGCCTAGGCTCGAGTAGTGACAGTGTGGATGTGGAGAAACTGGGCTCTAGGACGTTAGAGATTAGCACTCATAAGATCATCACAGAAACCGAGGATATGGACATCACTAGCTTAGGATACTGGGTACCAGTGATGTTATTAACCAACATGGAGCTTGCAAGTCCACAGCAGGTTTGGGAGGAGCTGATGATTTCTACTGGGGACATACTCAGTTGTAGAAATGGCCTGTAGTCAGTGGAGGGTAGGAAAGGGTTTAGCGCTGGGACTCATCAACAAAGAGGACATGGAAATGAGAAGTGGCTCTGGAACAGACTCAAATAAATAACGGGCATAAAAGAGAAGCAAAGTATGAGGAGTTTATCCAAAATGAAAATCAAAGTTAAGAAAGGGCTAATAAATATGAGCTTAAAAAAAAAAAGAAAGGCATCTGAGAAGTCAGAGACTACGAAGACCCAATAAATAGTGGCCATATTTATTCATTTGTTTATTCAAGAAATATTCATTGAGCACTAGGTACCAAGGGCTATTCAGACCCTGGAGGTAAAGTAATGGGGGAAAAAAGAAAACAGGCAAAAATCCCTGCCCTCATAGAGCTTACATTCCAATGGGGAAAATAAATAGTAAATAAAACAAACAACTAAATTAAATGAGATGAGGAGGTAATAAGTATTTTGAAGAAAACTAAAATAGAGAAGGAGAATGCTTGGAGCTAGAGGTATGGGAGGGACGTTTTCAGTTTTAAGTAGAGCGTTCCTCAACTATTAAGTAGCCTTTGAAGAAAGATGTGAAGTAAGTGAGGGATTGAGTGATGCAATTATCTGGTCAGATCATTCTGGAAAGCAAGGCCATTCTCGTTGCTGATATTAGCTAGACCAACAAGAGAAGGTTAGCCTTGCCCGGTGCCTTACATATAGCAGGTACTCTATGTAGATATTCAAACAATATATAAACATGACAAAAGATTGATTTGGAAAAAAATTTAAATATTTAGTAATATCTTCTTGGTAGAATGCATATTTAAGGGTTGCAACTGAACAGTTTAAAAGATCTTTCAGGGACTTCCCTGGTGGTCCAGTGGTTAAGACTCCGTGCTTCCACTGCAGAGATCTTTTAGTTCCTTTCTTCTTTCTGAGAGTAGGTATCAGAGAGATACCTCATGTGTTAGGTATTTGAAGGATTAGAATGTGGGTGCTTGGTTCAATCAGCTTGGGGTTTTGGGGGGGTGATGTTTTATTCTCTTTTGCTTCAGTCCATTGTTTCATCAAAAAGAACTCAAACATTACAGTCTTATTCTGATTGACAAACACGCAGAGATTTCTTATGGCTAAGGTATCTAATATAAAACAGGTCTGTATTATACACAGGTACACACGCAGTTTATAACAAGACTGTGTTAAAAGTTAAATGTGTCTTGATTTTTGAGAACTGAAATATTTGCTTTTCTGCCAGTGCCATGGAGAGTTCTTAAATGATGGAAGTACTTTGGCTTTCAGAGAGATGCTATTTCTTTGCAATGCTATCTCTTTGGGGAACAAATATGAAAAATAAAACGTGTCACTTTACATGATACAGAGGCTTTTTATTGTCACTTTCCTGGCTTTAAAAACGAATGGGACAAGTCATAAAAAGACATATCGTAGGTGCAGGTTCTGCCTTAAATTTAGATATTCTAATGGAGTGTACAATTCAGTGAGTCTTTTCTGTGTCACTTATTTTTCCCATTCCTTATCCATGGGCAGAGTGACCTGGTAATAAAGCACTGAACTGTGAATAGGATGATTTATTTTTGGCTGACAGCCTTTCTCAGCTTGTAGCTCTTGGAGATGATGATTTTCCTACCAACTTACTCCACAGGAGTGTTGTTGAAATACATCAGATGGAGCTCTGGGAATTTAATAGAAGTGACTGAGCACACAAATGGTTTAAGGACCATTTGCCAAATTTTCAGAGATTTCAATCATAATGATCAATTATTTATATATATATTAATATAGGTACATAATTGATCTATAATATTGCAGACTTAGAAACTGCTACTTAAAAAAAAGTTAATGGAACCACACTCCATACCAGTTAGGATGGCTATCATAAAAAAGGCAAACAGTAAAAAGTCTTGGTGAGGAGGTGGAGAAATTGGAGCCCTTGTACATTTTGCAGCTGAGAATGTAAAATGGTACATTGTAAAACAACAGTCTGACAGTTCCTCAAAAAGTTAAGCACAGTGTTACTCTATGACCCAGCAATTCCTTGCCTATGTATAACCCCCAAAGATTTGAGCACATGTATCCATGCAAAACTCATACACAAACGTTCATAACATCTATTCATTATTTAGCATTGTTCATAATAGCTCCAAAGTAGAAACCACTCAAATGTCTAACTTATGAATGAATAAATAAATGTGATATGTCCATACAATTGAATAATATTCAACCACAAAAAGGAATGAAGTGCCGACACATGCTATACCGTGGGTGAACCTTAAAAGCATGCCGAGTGAGAGAAGACAGACACAAAAGGCCAGATATTCTAAGACTCCATTTATATGAAATGTCTGGAATAAGGAAATCCTTAAAGATGAAAAATAGATGTTAATGTTTGCCTAGGACTGGGGAGTTTGTGGGCAAATGGGAAGTGACTGCCAATGGGTATGGCATGTTCCTTTGAAGGGTGATAAAAATGTACTGAAATTACATAGTGGTCATGGTTGCACAATTTTGTGAATATACTAAAAAAACATTGGATTGTACAATTCAAATGATGAATTTTATGGTATGTGAATTATATCTCAATAAAATTGTTATTTTAAAAATGTTTTATATCAAGGACTTGACATTTGATTGAATATCAGATGATATAAAGGGATAATTGTCCATTTTGGGTATGATAACAATATTGTGGTAATGTTTTTAAAACAGGTCTTATGAAGATACCTTACTTATGAGTAAATTTTTAAAAAATTAATTTCAAGCCCCTGTTGCTGGACTTCCATAAGATGGACATGGTGGTAATGGGCTCCAAATCCCAGCTTAGTATGCTGTGATCTTGAGAAAATGACTTAGCTGCTACAAGACTTAGTTTTCTCTTATATAAAGCAGAGATTGTTATAGGGATTGAAAACTCCCAGGGCAGTTGTGAAAGCCAGTGGTCAATTGAGAGATGGTAGTTTTTGTTGTTGGCAGGGCAGGGGGTTGGAGGAGGTGGTGGTTAACTTTATTACACTGATTCTAACACATTTTTTCCCATTTTAGCAACTCTGAAATTAGGATGCATCTGCTAATCAATGGCATATCATAACCTCATTGGAAATATTTTTCTTTCTTAGTGCTACATAAAATAAAGAAGCATTTTACATTCAAATAACTACTTAGACTCTATGAAATAGCAGTATTGCTAGTATTATAACCCCTGCCCTTACTGTTGCGACGTAGGTGGTTTTGTTTTCTCTCCTTTTAGCCAAATGCTCCTCCTGACACTTTTGGTCCTCAAAGAATATCAATGTATTTCTTCTGTCTTCTCCCCTTTCCCCATTTCTTTTTTTTTTTTGTGGTACGTGGGCCTATCACTGTTGTGTCCCCATTTCTTGTATCTTGTTGTCCCTATTTATTATTCCTTGATCCAACAATTATATTCAGTGTGACTATAGGCAATCTGTTTACACTTCTTCAAAGAAGGTAAATATGTGAGGTGATAGATGTGTTAATTAAACTTGATGGGGGGAATCCTTTCACAATGTACACGTATATAAATCATCCCGTTTTGCACTTTCAATATCTTATCATTTTATTTGTCAATTATACCTCAATAAAGCTGGGGAAAACCTTGCTTAAAAACCATAATAGATAAATAAATATTAACTAAATGCAAAAGAAAAAAAAGATGATCTTTTAGAAAAGAGGCCATAGCTTGGAAAAGAATTGTTCCCAAAAGGGACATTTACACAGGAAATTTCAAATATGTAATCTAGTCTTTATTTTCAAAGGGAAAAAAGAAAAGACAATATATGTAAATCAAATATAACCTCGTCCACTTAAAAATAAAATCCAAAACCAGCATGTTCCATATATGGTTTCCTTAGTATCTGTAAAATGAGAACAGGACTAGCTCTACCAATCTTATGTCCTAGGCCCTGAGAATATAGCAGTTAACTGTAGAGACTTCAGATTTACCCATGGGGAGCTTAAATTCTAGAAGAGTGGGGAGAGAGGAGCCATAAACTAATAAACATTTGCTACATCAAGTAGTTATATGTGCTATAAAAGTAATAAAGTTGAATAAAGGGGTTAGTGTGTAGTGTGTTACTTTTTTTATATAGGGTGTTCAGGGAAGCCTTCTCTGATAGGTAATATTTGAGTAAAAGTAGGAAGATCATACTGATCATAAGATGATTATGAAAATATGATGGTCCCCCTTTCTTCAAGGGGTGTATGTTCCAAGACCCCCTGTGGATGCCTGAAACCTCAGATAGTACCAAATCTTACATGTACATGTTTTTTCCTATACATACATACCTATGGTAAAGTTGAATTTAAATTAGGCACAGTGAGAGATTAACAACAATAACTAATAATCAAATAGAACAGTTATAACAATATGCTATATAAAAATTACATGAATGTGGACTCTCTCTCGCAGGATCTTTTTGTACAAATTTAATGCCTTTTCCATCTTAACTAAGCACTTATCATACACTGTGGCCATAACTTTTGCAGCCTGAGGTGTGAAAGCAAAACTAGCATGAATTTCTTTTTCCGTCTTCGCAATTTCATGGGTAGAAGATTCTTACTGTATCTCTTAGCAACCTCAGCATACAATGTTTTTCTTTCCTCAAGTCAAGAACTTTCACCTTTTCACTTGAAAGAAGCACTTTGTGGCTTCTCTTTGATACATCTGAATCTCTAGCATCACTACTCTGGCACTCTGGGGCCACTATTACCTAAGGTGAGGGTGACTTGAACACAAGCCCTGCTATGCCTCCACAGTGGATCTGATAACCAAGAGCACTACTAAGTGAACCACGGGCAGGATATCCTGGACAAAGGCACGATTCACGTCCTGGGTGGGATGGCATATGATTTTATAATGCTACTTAGAAGAGCACGCAATTGAAAACTTATGAATGGCTTATTTCTGGAATTTTCCATTTAATGTTTTCAGAGCTCGGTTGACTGTGGCACTGAAACCATGGAAAGCGAAACCACGGTTAAGTGGGGACTGCTGTACTCCGTCAGCTGTAAAGGTAAGGGAAGTATTTTCTCTCATCATTCTATAAAATTGTTGTGTTCTGAGTGAGACCCTAAAAAAAAGGCTTAGGCCGAGCTCTCTGTCATGAAGTTCATGGGCTTGTCTGAGAAGCAAGAAGAAACAAGAATTGCCAGACAGTATGATAACAACTAATAGAGAAAAATCTAACACTTCTGTGGAAACATATAGGAAGCAGGACTAACAGAAGACTTCGCAGGTGAAATACCATTTGAGTTGAATCTTTAAAAAAATTTTTTTAATTAAAAATTTGTTTTTAGAGAAAATTCACAGAACACAGAAAAGCATACAGGAAAGAAAATATCACTCACATATTGGTAGGTTTGTTTTGTCCTTTGACACATGAAAATAAAAGTCTCTTCCTTCTTACCGCTAGGGTTTGGCTAACTTTTTCTGTAAAGACCAGATAGTAAATATTTTAGGCTTTGTGGGCCAGACAGACCCTGTCACAGTCACTCAACAATGCCAGTGCAGCACAAAAGCAGACACAGACAATACACAAATGAATGAGAGCATGGCTGTGGCCCAGTTAATTTTTATTTACAAAAACAGGCAGCCAGCTGGATTTGGCTATAGTCTGTCAACTCCTGCCTTACCCCAAACCCCCGAGATTTGTAATAAAAAATGGGGTACATGTCCAATTTTTTTCTATTTTCTACTTTAAAACTTAAAGGATGCTTACGAATTTTTCAGAATAATGGGTCAAGGGAGGAACAGTACACTCAAGACAGATCGAAAGTCACGTGCAAAGTTATAGTCATAAAAAAAATTTAAACAAAGAAAAAAGCAAAAGGGAATTCCTGGGCAGTCCAGTGGTTAGGACTACGTGTTTCCACTCTAGTAGGCACAGGTTTGATCCCTGGTTGGGGAACTAAGATCCCACAAGCTGCACGCTGTGGCCAAAAAAGAAAGAAGGAAAAAAAAGGGAAAAAAACCCCCCACAAAAACTAACTAACCAAACAATTCACAGAGTATTCAGAGAACAGAACTAATCATAGTTAATACTGTTAGACCTGGTATTTCACAAGCTAAATCACACAGCTCCTATGTAATAATAAAATGAATGACAATTTACTGGAGGGGGAAAAGGATGAAAAGAAGTGACTAGAGATATCTCAATTTTAACTTTCACCTTCACTGTGCTTTTTGAGTCTAAGTTACCTATGGCAGGAAGAAGTGTTCATTGTTCCAGTTACAGTCATTTCTCAGCGTTCAGATGTGAATAAACTGATCGTAAAGACTTTAACATCCTCATTTCCCTTTGGCTACAAGGACATTTCTAAAGATCTTCTCTGATTCTGCCATAGGCTTTATTTTTTAATTTTTTTAACATCTTTATTGGAGTAGAATTGCTTTACAATGGTGTGTTAGTTTCTGCTTTATAACAAAGTGAATCAGCTCTACTATACATATATACCCATATAGGCTTTTAACTCCATCATATTTATTCCTGAATCTTAACATCTGTTAGCTTCTCTGACACATGGTTTTTTTCTGTTTGTTTTACACTTGAGATGATCTGGAACCTTCTGAGCGACTCCTGTTGCCCTGCATATCTGCTAAAACTTTCTTTCCAACCACCCCTAAATTTCTCTTCTGCTACCAGTATGGCAGATTACATAAACAAAGCCAAGTAATGATATACACCCCTTAAGAAGAAAATCTCTCAGTAGGAAAATGAAACCAAAAAGCTGAGTGTTCACAGGACCTTTTAGAACTGCTCTTATGTCTATGGGCAAAGGTGTGTCTTATCTCTTGATAAGAATTTATCTTAAGAATTTATCTTTATGTGATCTTAGCAATTCAGGCATCAGAAACATAGGTTTGAGTTCTTACTTTGTAGCTGAACAAATCACTACAGTTCTCTGTACCGCATCTGTAAAATGGGTATTTAACTACTTCGTGGGGTTGTGGTATCAAAAAACAACTTGGGTGAAAGCTTGGACTGATATCCAGCAGGTCATAGGTGCTTAATCACTAATAAGCTCTTTCATCTCCCTTAATTAATATGTAGTCTATTTGCATGTTGAAATATGGCTTCACATACCAAAACATGGAATACCAGTTTTTATCCACAAGCATAGAATTATTTGATGTGAAAGTAGTTTGGGTTTTTAAAAGTTAAAATAACATTTAAATCATCTTGAGAAAGAAAGAAGAAAGGGGTAGGGGAATGAAGGAGAAATTAAAACAACATTTGTACCCTAGCTTCTTTTGATTTTCATCTTAAGCCTTAACGTGCTCATAATTTTTAGTAATATATTATTTATTCCTCGCCCAACTTTGCCCTTGTTCTTGTTTGTTTCTCTTTCATTCTGCCTTTAACTCACGTTACTTGTATTTTATGTTCATCTGTAAGCTCCTGAAAGTCCTTTCTGGAACACAGTGGGGTATAAATAAAATAAGATATTATGTGTTGGAGAGATGGCAACTTCAGAAGGAGAGCCCATGGAAAGCAATAATTCTCAACAAAGCCTAAAACGGTCTATTCCCAGCCCTTAATCTCGGGCCTACTAGGCAACAAAACCAAGAGTCTGACTTTTCTTGAACCTGTTTTACTAATTAAAAAAGTTAAAATAGCTGACATTTATCAAGTTCTTAGTATGTGCTGAATATTAGTCTAAGAACTTTTACCTGTTTATATGTTTAATTTTCCCCATAGTTCTAAGAGGCAGGTACTATTTATTATCCAGTGTAGAACTGAGGAAATTGGTGGCAAAGAAATTGAGTTTTTTAAGGTCACATACCTGCTAAATGGCAGTGACTTAGAGAGGATCTATAAAGGACTTAGAAAGGACTTAGAAATCCTTTTACAGTTCCTTTCTTTATTTGGTTTTAGTCTCACAGAGATTTATAAACTGTATAAAAGACCATTCTCTTATAAATCAATTTACTGCCCTTAAAGTTGTTATTTCTTGGTCCTTTCTTCAATATATTTTCAAAAATTTCAATACAAATATTTCATGGCTAGGAAAGAGAAAGAGGAGTGAAAATAGCCTACCCTTTTAAACGGTCAAATCAATTTAACAAGATATCCACAGAGACGTCACTATTTCAGACATGTGCCAGGTCCTGAGGCTGCACCATTGGGTTATTTGGCTTCATGGTGACTGGTCCAGTGGGGAATCCACATGTGAAACGTGAAGTGATAATATTGTATGAGAGAGAGGATGATGGTAACACATGGTGCTCTGAGAGCATGGCTGTGGGTACCGTTCCCAGATGGGTCACTTAGGGAAGCTTCCTGCAGAAAAATTTCTCAGTTGAGGTCTTTTGAGAGCTGAGGTGAAAGGAGAAGTGGTGGTGTTCAGGGTGTGGTGTATCAGTCAGCTCGAGCTGCTGAATGAGTGGCTCAAGCAACAGAAATTGGTTTCTCACAGTTCTGGAGGCTGGGAAGCCCAAGATCAAGGTGCCAACCAATTTAGTTTCAAGTGAGGGCTTTCTTCCTGGTTTGCAGATGGCTGCCTTCTTACTGTGTCCTCATGGGGGGTGTGGGAGTGCAGGTGAAGAGAGAGAAAGAGAAAGGGGGGCGGGGAGCATTCTGCTGTCTCTTCTTATAAGGACCCTACTGCTATCAGATAAGAGTCCCACTCTTATGACTTCATTTAACCTTAATTACCTCCTAAAAGCCCTATCTCCACATACAGTCACATTGGAGGTTGAGGCTTCCATATGACTTTGTGGGGGGCAGGGCCAGGCGAGGAGGCAGACACAAACATTCAGTCCATAACATACAAGTAGGGAGAGAAAGGAAGATAGGGTTTGAGTATGGAGAGTGTTTCAGGAAGGCAGATGTAGAACTGAGACCTGGTTGCTTTCAAGGATCTGAATATAATTTAATAATCCGGGTGTCTGAATACTAGAGATGGGGATGGTACCAAGGTAAGCTGGTGCCCTTTATTCAATGAGCAATAGCAATGAGAAACCACTGAAAGACTTTCACCCCAGAAGAAATATGATGGGACTGAATTCTTGAGAGACCCTTGCTGCAGGAACAAGAATAGATCGAAGAGGTGCAAGGTAGAAGGCAGACGATAGAGGAGCTTGTAGTTTTAGGGTAGTGACAGTGAGGACAGAAAGATGTGAACAGGCTAAAGAGAGATGTTCAGGGAGTCAAAAATGGCAGGATTTAGAGGTAAACGAAACACTGTGGAAGAGGGAGGGAGAGGTGCCAAAGCTGGCGCCCAAGTTGTTGGCTTGGGCTTCCCCAGCACTGAGCCCTGGAGGACACAGAAGCTGCAAGCAGAGCCCAACAGAGAATTGTCACCGTGTCCTGGGCAGGGCAGTGAGAAAACTCTCCCCTAGTTGCTAACTGCCCCAAGTAGAGCTGGGGTCTCTGACCGCCAGAGCTTTCTGTCACTGAGCCTGCCTTTTATAGCCACCTCTAAGCCTTAAAGTTTAAAGGTCAGTAGCACCTCATTGGTGTTTGTTTATCAGCTTTTACCAATTTCCACATAGGCTTGTGTTCTGAGTTTTTCCTTTTATCTTTGGTTTATTTTCTCAAGGTACATGAGGACTCTAGAGCTATGAGAAACAGACCTCTGTGACGGTGTCGGTGTATATTGATTGGCTGAGCAATCTTGAAGCCAAGAGATCTTAGATTTCTTTGCTGAAATATATCTAGATGAAGAAAGAGCAGTTAAACATTGTACTAACACTAATAATGGTTAATGTTTTGAGCGTTATCACATGCCAAATACTGGGCTAAGACATATGAATATATAGAACATTGAATCCTGACAACCACCCTCTGAGGTTGGTACTAGTATTATTTTTCCTTATAGGTAAAGACACTGAGGTTTTGGGTTTAAATGCCTTGCTGGTAAATCACCTAGCCCAGAGGTCAAACAGATAGATTGGCTCGTGATACTCCTTTCCTGAGTTTTGTACTATTTTGCCTTTTCAGTTTTCTCCATGATGGTTTAACAACAGAGATGCAATTTTAAACATTTTGTCTATTAAATTGTTAGCATTTGCACTGTGATTTAAAATAACTTTCTTATTATTATAATAAGGAGGCTTATTGCAAGATCCAACTTGATAAATATAAAGAAAATAAAAATAATCCATAATCCTACAACCTGGTGATAACCATTATTATAATTTTGATGTATTTCATGCCAGTATTTTTCAGTACATATTTTTAATAGTTGAGATCAGTGCTTATACATTTTAATCATGCTTTTTCCATTTAAATTATAAATATAACACTGTCTCCATGCTATTAAACATGATTTACAGATGTTATTTTCAATGGCTGCAAAATATTTCATCATATGGGCGTATTATAATTGATGTAACCATTCAAGCATTTTTGAACATTTAGTTTCTTCCCATTTGTCACTACTATAAATAATACATTTTGGTATTTCAAGTTATTTCCTTTAAAAATATCACCAAAAATGTAATTATTGCTTTAAAAAGTGTGAGCATGTTTTCAAGGCTCTTACTACTTTCAAAAAACAATGAAACAATAGACACTCCTATCAGCAGGAAATGAGAACCTAGCGTCATCACATTCTTACCGGCACTGTTAATTATCACTTTTACATCTTTATTAATAATTTAAATCTTTTTAATAATTTTAATTTCTGTTTATTTGGCTACAAACAACGTTTAACATTGTTATACACCTTGGGGTTGTTTATATCTTAAAATTTTTTTCCTTTTCTTGTCCCTTATCCATTCACCTATTAATTAATTTAACAAACATTTCTTGAGCAATTATTACATACCAGGACCTATGTGAAACTATAAAGTATAGCAGTAAACAAGATGGGAATGCCTTTGCTAACAGTCTAAGGAAAGGGCATGAAGTAAATGGGTTAAAAAATTAGAAAAACATGATGGTAAAGGGCTGTGCATTCTACTTATTTAAAAGGGGTAATATGATGAAGCAACAGAGCCAAGTTTCTAAAGTTTCTGGTATCAGGACAGCTTTACAGTCTTTAAAAAATTATTGAGGACCCCAAAGTGGGTTATATCTATCAATAGTTACTGTATTAGAAATAAAAACTTAAAAAATTGTAAAACACAAGAACTCTTAAGGACGCATTCCATTAGTAGCCATCAGAGAGATATAATCACCCATCATGTAGCTTCTGGAAAACGCCACTGTACACTCATAAGGGAATGAGAATGAAAAGACAAAGAATGACTTAGTATTATTATGAAAACAGTTTTGACCTCATAGGCCCCTTGCAAGATCTGGAGGACGCTTGTAATCCCCTGACCATACTTTGAGAACCACTCTGATGGAAAATAACCTGGTGCTTTGAATTGGGTGGTTATAGGAGCTCTCTCTGAGGATATGAGATTTAACTGAGGATCCAGGAGATGAGAAAGAACATAGTGTGAATGTCAAAGGAAGAGCATTCAGTTTGTGAAAATTCATTAACACGTATATATATGTATATATCGTCATCCCTCAATAATGAATAATTTTTTTTTAATTGTGTGGAAAGTAAAGAAATCAAACCCAGTTGAAACTTCAGTTTTGTTTTTCTAATGCTGCAACTGAAAATTTCAAAGTTAGTATTCCCGTAAGCAGAATCTCCATTTTGGCAAGAAGAGACAAATGGAAATTAGTTAAAAACAATAATATAAAAAAATTTAGGTTCTGAGTCCAGTTGATTTTGAAATAAAGAAAGAAGAAAATATGATAGATTGCAACCAATGGAACTTGTTTCCACAGGGTATCTTAAATTTCATCTTTTTCCTCTCCTGTTTGTTTCCCCTCACTTCCCTCAGAAAGTCCTAATTTTGGCTGTCAGCCAAAAGAAAAAAAATGCTGCACAGCTTTAGCAAATCAAATACTTTTTATTGGAGACAGTCTCTGGGGAGAATAGAGCTAAGTAAAAGATTAGATGAAATTTAATTTTTAATCCAGAAATATATCCTTAAGAGGAGTCCTTTAAATAGCAGACACCATTTTTTTTTTATTATGAATGCGGGTGTCACCTCCAGGAAGAGCTTTGTAATTCCTTTAGCAAGATAAAGCCTCCTTCTTCACACCTGACCCACAGGGCATTTGCTGAGTTAAAAGAGTTGAGAAAGATACACGTTTTTATATCCTGTAGGGCCAGAGGGGCTACAGAGAGGAAAGAAGAGCACAAATTATCTGGCTTTTCTTTCTTTTTAATTTTGATTAAAACAGTTTAATATGTAGATAGTAGTAGAGAATTTCTTTCCAGACATATTGGTGTACCTTCACCGAGTGGTTAAGAGCCTCTAAAACAAGAAGGAAAGATGACCAATTCTAAGGTTGAAAAGGCCAGTATTATAAAACAGGTTTATGGTTTGTTTATTTAGGTAAGAATTAGAAATGCATCTAAAACAGAATAAAGTTTATCAAATTCTTTAGTTGCAGTAGGGAGAATAAATACTTTCATGATTAGAATCAATAATATGGTAATGAACCAAACTGAGTATTCTCTACATGAAGATAGACTTGCAGTTAAAAGAATGTACCATTGTCTTGGTCTGCTTGTACAATGACAATTCGTAGTAATGTAGGGATAAGTGAGGAGTCAAGTGCTGTATCAAGGTACAAAATGATTCTCCACATCTCTTTTCAAATGCCTTTCTGGCTTGTTGTGTGGCAGGCTAGAAGCAGCAGACCTACCAGGACTCAGTCTTGCCCTCTGTTCCTTGGGTCTCTGTGAATCTTAGAGAATGTGCTTTTGCTCATAGCATATCAAAGAGAAGGATCAAGCCCTTGGTATCACTGTGAAATATAATTTGCAGACGGCTTGTTATGTTAGTCCGCGACAGTGTGAAGTTCAACAACTTGAGCCTTCTATGAGGAACGCTCTCAATGAGATTCCAAGCCCTCACTCACGCACAGATGTTTTCAGCTGTTAGAGATTTATTTTGCTTATCCTTTCTATTTGTCAACCATCTGGGAATAGACTCTCAGTCATTAGGATTCTAATACAAATAGCATGGCTAAAATTAGAGCTCCTGAACGTGTGCCTTTCTATGACTCCAGAAAATAAAATGAATCTGGGAGTATTAGGAGGGAGGATAGAGACCTCCTTACTGATTAAATAGTCTCCACCTAATCATTTATGGTCTCTGCTTCTAGAAACTAGAATAGTTTGGTCACTTATTTATTCCTCCTCTAATTCTGCCACTTGGCTGGAAATCCAAGTCACTATTAATTTGTCTTATTTTAGAAACATATAATCTGGCTAATTTGTTCCTTAAAAATTAAATCCCAAGTCAAACATCTCCCTTTAAGCCTAGGTCCACGTTATGTTCAAATATCAAGATAAGTTGGGGGTGGGGAAGGAAATCTATGAGATACCTGGATGATTTATCTCAGAGGGCACAATGTCTAAGCAGGTGGAAACACTGCATGAATCAGAAGCACTAATCTGTGTGCTAATAGACCATTTATTTGCATTCCATTTTCCTTGGGAAAAAAAGTCCTGTGTCAGTCTTTCTAAATGTGAGTGCAATATGCATATCTGTTGATATTTAAAGAAAAGAGCTGCACATGTACAGGTACTCATAACCCTAAGCTGCATAATTTGTTTCTGTTTCAAAATAGAAAGCTATCAGCTAAAAGACTCACATGAGGTATTTCCAAACACCTATTTGATAAAGTGATTAACACCCTACAGATATCTATTCAAGGCTTTTAATAAACTGATGGATTTTGCTAAACATTAACTGACAGGAGGAATACCAAAGTTCAAACTGTATAAAATTCAGAGTTGCATTATTTCAAGGGAATAAGTGGGCAAGCCTGCCCCTATAGCCGGTCCAGAGTTGTAGGGGTCCAACTGCATGAATCAACACTGTTCTGGTCTCAGCTATAATTTTGTGCCATTAACCTGGTGGCAATTGTCTAATCTGGCTTAAATATCAATGAGAACATTCTGGCTTCTGTGGCTGCCTGGGACTTCCAGGATTCAAGCATCATTCCAAGAATCTCCCCATTGGATGGTGCCCGATTCATTTGTATGATTCAGGAGACTGGGGAGAAAAAACAATATTCGAGTACAAGGGTCTCCTTCTTCCTGCCATTTCCCAGGATTGAGTTGCCTGCTTTATCCAAGAATGCAAGCTGGGCAGGGAATGAAATTGTCACCAATTGCATAATATCCTAAATTGCGTAGTCACAGAATTTTACTCTATTATTATTACGGATATTGTTTTACCAGCTTTTAAAGTCTTTGGGCATCAAACTTGTACTCAAAAGTATATTCACACCTTCATGTTGATTTTTTTGTAGGCCAAGAACCACTAAATACCCAGTTTTAGAAAAATAGCTAAAGTGTTTGTTTCCGTGGGTTACTTCAACCCTATAAGGTAGGTAGACTAGTTATTCCTATTTTAAAGGTTAGAAAATGGAGGCACAGAGAGGTAACTAAATTGATAAGATCACTGTATTAGTTTCCTAGGGCTGCTGCACCAAAGTACCACAAGCTTAGTGGCTTAAGACAACAGAAATGTATTGTCTCACAGTTCTGGAGGCTGAAAGTCGGAAATCAAGGTGTCAGGAAGGCCATGCTTCATGTGAAACCTGTAAGAGAATTCTTCCTTGTCACTTCCTAGCTCCCAGCGTTCCTTGGTTTGTAGATGCATCACTCCAGTCCTTCTTTCAACCCAACATTATCACATAGCCTTCTCCCTGTGTGTCTCTGTGTCTTCACATGGCTGTCTTCTTACAGGAACAATAGTCATATTGGATTAGGAGCCCAGCCTACTCCACTATGACCTCATCTTAGCTAACTATATCTGCAATGACCAAATTTCCAAATTAGGTCATATTTTGTGGAACTGAGGTTTAGGACTGCAACATATCTTTGGGCAGGGAAGCGGGGGGAGGATGCAATTCAATCCATACCAGTCACATAACTAGAAAGTAGTATAGCAAGGATTAGAATGCCTCCACTCAGCAATAATGCTGCCTAAAATTTGGGGATATGGTGGGGTTTAGGTATGGCAGGATGTTAAATCATAGCACATGCAATATCTAAAAGATTTTGGATGGCGCTTTTCTCAATTGAAAGACAACTTTTGAACACCCATCCCCTGCCTTAACCTCCTCTGGAAGTAAATACTTTATTGTTGGTTCAGTACTTTAGGTCAGTTTCGTAACATTCTAGTGTATTCCTTTTTATACCTTTGAGAATAGGAAGGGACAATAACGTGAAAATTACATAAGAGAAATGAAAAAGCCATACAAATTAGCACATATAATAATGATCCTCCAAACATTTACTAATGCATAATTCTGTTTTCTTACTTTAATGGTAAAAACTAATCTTTATCTAGCATTTACTGTACGCAAGTATTTTACTAAATTCTCTAGAAGCCTTGGACCATTTGATCATCAAAATAATCTCATGAAGCAGGGAATATTATTGCCATCATTTTGCAGATACAGACTCTGAGAGTTAGAGAAACCAGTTGACTTGCCCAAGATCATAAAACTGATTTCTAGGCAACCTCCAGAGCCCACACTCTTAAACATCTGATCCTTGCCTCTCTATTCTCAAGGTTAAAAAACATTGGTGACAGTGTTAATCAGCATACCCTAAACAGTTTTAAAAAAGAAAAAAGACCCTGTAATCCAATAACCCAGCATTTCATTGGGGCTGAAGTGAAATCTCATTTCATCAAGGTTATAAAGATATTCCTCTCACTCACCATAGCAAAGTTACTCCCAATAGAGAAGAAATTCTATATGCTGTCTTGTGTAAGCTCTGTCCAGTCACAAAAGAGTGATGTATCCTAGATGTTGGAAGGTTTTCTTTTATACAGACCCTTAAAGGTCTAATAAAATAATTAACAAGAACTTATTATGAACCATATACAGTCATACTACCGGCATGTGTGATATGGAAGGATAGTGAGGTTAGGTTTAACTCCCTCCCCAGAACATTGATATAGCTCTTAGTCATGGGTAAGTAATTCAGGTAACATTTTTCCTGGTCTTAGTCGTCTCCCTTTTCTTGTTGAGCTGTCTTTCTCTGTATCATAATGTGGCCTCCTCCCAATACTCTAATTGATGATTTTCTTCTGAATCATTACTAAAATACTAACTGCAACAAGTCTTCATACTCTCCGCAGCTTGTCCACTAAATTCCACTAATGAAATGTATGGACATTCTGCCTTTAATTATAAGCTCATCTCTAACTAGTGATCTTTCTTACCTATTTCCATCATTGCTGCTATTGCAACTGTGTTGATATTATACATTCTCCTTTTGCCCTCTGTGCATTAAAGTGTGCTCCAAAGCACCATTGAAAGAAAAACTCTAATTTGGCCACATATCCACCTTGGCCAAATCCTACTTTTCTAAATGTCTTAGTCTGCAAATTCACACCAGTTTATATGTAATGAAATATATAAATTGTATATAAAAATTTGTATAAAATTATTTCCATTGGTTCTTTGGTCAATATTTGATTAACTCAAATTGAACAGTCCAAAAACCCATTACATAGTAGCCCCATTTATAAACTTAATTAATTTAATTAGTTAAATATTTTCAACTCTATTGAACATTTTAAGTACAGTAAATATATGACAAGACAAACTTAAAACTTAAGCAAATCTTCCTCTTCTAAATATAAGATAAATTTACAAGTAAAAATTTCAGGTTGTCTTGAACATTCTGATACTATTTATATGCTTAATAAAATTCTCTTATACCTTTTTGTTTCAAGTGGATAAGACTTTTCGAACATCTTCAAATTAGAACTACCCAGATTCTTTTTACTACAATATGAAGATGTCAGACTATATTCCATTATCTATATACTGGTTTATTTATCTTCCCTGTATGGAAATTCATTTAATTAAGGAAACAGATTTGCCATAGAACTTGGAGAAGGTTAGTAATGGTTACTCATCGGTGAGAGATTTAAGACTGAAACATGGGATCAAGGATTAAGTTTAGGATGCTTTTATCTGAGTCACATGAATGCAGTGAACTGTTTTTAAAGGTCATTGTGCCAACAGGAGACTCCAAGTCTATACCATACAGCTGGAATTGAGTTTAATATTCTTTGACTCTTGAATTTTTATACCATTCATAGTTCATTCCTCCCTCCCTCCCTCCCTTCCTTCCTTCATAATCTCTTTTAATTTTAGCACCTGATATCTGTTAACAGAATTCTATACTTCCATTCAGTTTGCTGATAATTTCCTACAGTGCTTATTTGGATTATGCAAATTTCTTCCCTGCCTGATTGGAGTCTGTATTCTGATCATGCTATTTTTGTCTAATATAGCTCTTGGCCACAACTCTATATTCATCCTTTTTTATTTTTAACATCTTTATTGAGATATAATTTACATATTGTAAAATTCACACATTTAAAGTGAACAATTCAATAATTTTTAGTATGTTCACAGAAATGTACAGCCATCACCACAATTTTTGAATGCGTCCATCATCTCAAAAATGAAACCCTGTACCTTTCAACTATCACCACACACCAAATCTCCATACTCCAGCCCCCTCCCATCCCTAAGCAACCACTAATCTACTTTATGTCTCTCTTAGTTTCCCTATTCTGGACTTTCATATGAATGGAGTCATGTAGTGTCTTTTGTGACTGACTTGTTTGGCAAGAATGCAGCATAACCAGCCCGGGGCAGGAAACTTTGCTTACAGAGAGGGCTGGACTTGATTTAAAGTGAAAGGCAAAATATCATTACTTTTTAGCTGAAAGTGGTGTTACGGGATGGGAATGGAGGGGGAAAAGCCCATAGCTCTGCTTGACCAAAATTACATTCCTAGTTGGGGTGAGTGGTTGACTAGTCAGAAAACTTAACAGGGAGGTCCTAGAAATAAGAGAGCCATAGATAACCTGAGATAAGCTCTCCACATATTCCTGGATCTCTAGGATATTGTCAGTGTATGGCAAAAAATGCAAGCAAAGGAGGAGTTGAGCTGCAATTTTTAAAGTATTTCCCAGTCCACACAAATCACTCAGCACAGGACAGAAGCATTATGGTCTTGAGATGTTTGGGCACAGCTCTGCCCACATCAGTGACTAACCACTAAATTATGTTGACACAATGATGACTACTGGGAAGTCAGGCTATAAGAAAACATAGAAACACTAAAAAGGCATAAGCAGGTGAACGATATGGGAGAGACACTTTCTGCAGTTTAAGTTCAGGCACATTACTAAAATTAAGCAACACCCCATACCCCCCCAAAAAAAGAAACCTCAGAGTAACTACTATATATTTTCTAAAATGTCTACTTTTCAACCCAAAATTGCTAGACATGAAAAGAAATAAGAAGATGTAATCTATACCTGGGGGTGGGAGTGGGGAATCAATAGAAATTGACCTTGAGAGGGCCCAGATTCTGGAATTATCAGCCATATACTATATATATCAAGGCAGCTATTATGAATATGTTCAAAGAATAAAAGAAAAATACAACAGCAATAAATCTATGAATGGGTACTATCAATAAGTCGAAACTACAAAAAAGAAGCATATACTCCCTATAACGAGACAGATGCTGCAGGAGCTAGCAGTATATTCATAGCCCAGTAGGAAGAAAAAAAAGGAAGAGGAGAAGGTGATGGAATCTATGAGTTAGATTATGTCACTATCATGCTTAAAGTCCTTCAGCAGGTTTCCATTGACCTTGGACTAAAAATCCAAAAAGAAAACATTTTTTTAGAGAAAAAAATTTTAAAGAACCATATAAAAATTCAAGAGCTGAAAAATATAACTGTAATAAAAAATTCACTAGATGAGTTTCATAGCAGATTTGAGATGGTAGAAGAAAGAACAAATGACCTTGAAGATAAATTAATAGGAATCATCCAATGTAAAGAAACAAGAAAAATAAACAGAGGCTCAGAGATCTTTGGGACATTATCAAGCATTCCAACATACATATAACAAAAGTCCAAGAAAGAGAAAAGAAAAAAAGTTCTGAAAATATATTTGAAGAAATAATGGCTAAGAACTCTCCAATTTGCTAAAAAAAACAAAAAACTAACCTACAGATCCCAGAAGCCCAGTGAATCTCAGGAAGGATAGAGACCTAAACACAGACATATCATTTCAATCTTCTGAAAGAAAAGAGAAAATGCTGAAAGTAGCAAGACAAAAATAGTGCTTCACATATAGGAAGCAATACAATCAACAGGTGACTTTTCATTGGAAACAATGGAAGTCAGAAGATATTAGATACCATATTCAAAATACTGAAAGAAAACACAGTGTCAACAAAGAATTCTATTGTAAAATTATCCTTCAGAAATGAAAGTGAAATAAAGACATCCCCAGATAGAAAAATCTGAGAGAATTTATTGATAATTGATCTTCCATTTGAGAAAAGACCTTCAGACTGAGAGGAAATGGTCTTTCCTACAAGGAAGACCTTCAGGCTGAAGGGAAATGACACTAGATGGCAACTCATAAGAGCACCAGAAATGGTAAATATGTGGATCAATATTTTTTTTAACATCTTTATTGGAGTATAATTGCTTTACAATGGTGTGTTAGTTTCTGCTTTATAATGAAGTGAATCAGTTATACATATACATATGTTCCCATATCTCTTCCCTGGATCAATATTTTTTAAGTGTAAGGCTATGTTCTTCAGCATATAACATGTACTAAAGTAATATATTTGACAATAGTAACACAAAGGTGAGAAAAAGTAGTGGAACTATATTGGAATAAATTTACTATATTTACTTAACTAAGTATATTTACTAAGTATAATTATTGGAACTAACCTTAAATAGATTGTGCTAAGATAAAGTCATATATGTTAATGCCTAAGATAGCCATACACACACACACATACAAATAACACAAAAATTATAGTTAAAAAATTCGCAAAGGAAGTAAAACGGTTCAATAAAAATATTTGGTTAACATAAGGGAGTAAAGAAGGAACAAAAAAACAAAAAGACATAAGATATATAGAAAACAATAGTAAAATTTCAGGTATAAATCCAGCCACATCAAATAAGTGTATTCAATTTGAAGGGGCTAAATACTTCAATCAAAAGGCAAATATTGTAGACTGGATTAAAAGGAGATATCCAACTATATGCTATTTATAAAAGACATTTTAGTAGATTCAAAAATACAAATAGGTTGAAAGTAAAAGAATGAAAAAAGTTATACCATGCAAACAGTAATCATAAAAGAACAGAAGTAGCTATAATGTTATAAAAGTAGACTTTAAGACAAATAATATGACTAGAGTCAAAGAGGGACATTTCACAATGATAAACAGTTAATAATCTCAGAAAGATATAAAAATTTTAAATGTATATGTACCTAACAACAGAGCCCCAAAGTACATAAAGAAAAAATTTACAGAATTCAAAGGAGAACTAGAAAGTTCAGCAACTGTAGGTGGAGATTTCAATACTCACCTCCAGTAATTTGAGAGAACAGCTAGAAACAAAATCAGTGAAAATATAAGACTTAAATAACGCTATCAAACAACTTGACCTTACTGCTGTGTTGAGAACATTTCATGCAGCAATAGAATACACCTTTTCAAGCACATATGGCACATTCTCTGGGATAGATAGACCATGTGCTATGCTGTAAAAAAAAAAAAAAAGAAAAAAAAAGTCTCAAATTTAAAACGGTTGAAACCATACAAAGTATTCTTTCCAACCAGGATGGAATTAAATTAGGAATCAGTAACAGAAAGACACTTGGGAAATCCCAAAATAATTGAAAATTAAGCAGAACACTCCTGAATAACTCATGGGTTAAAAAAGAAATCACAAGGGAAATTAGAAAATATCTTAAACTGGATGAAAATAAAAACACAAAATATCAGACTTTATGGGATTCATCATTGTAGTGGCTAATGGCTCGGATAAATAGCCAGAGACCTAGAGAAAACACAACTGAAGAACTGGTGACAGGAATGATGGGCACAATGTAAGGATATTTGTGTCACATGTGATTCTAACTGCAGGGAGGAAGGTCATTAATCAAATAATCAGGTGGATATGACTCACCCTATGATGTCAACTTCTTTTCCTCGCAAACTTCTTCTTACAAAGAGAGTTTATAAACAAATTAACCAGGTTGGATCAGTGGAGGTCATCATAAGCTCATATTTATATATTCTTCACCCCCTCTCCCAATTAGTCGTCTGTCTTTAAGTTAACTTATGGTGTCTTCTGACCTGTAAGAGATTCTATGTTGCCAAATCATTGGTATTTTCTTTTGAAGTTTCTTCCTTCACATTTATGTATATGTAGCCTTCTCCACCCTCAAGGTCATAAAAATAATCAAATATTCGCTTAATTTTCCTTCATGTTTTATTATGGCTTCATCAAAATATTACTTTATGCTTACTTTAAGCTTTAAATATTGTGTTCAATGGTAATATTGGGGAAAACAGTTTATTATTACATGGACTCAAATAAGAATCCAATCTTTTACCCTGAAACTGCTATTTATGCATATTTTTAAAGTTTACAATTGAACAACTTGGGCTTCCCTGGTGGCGCAGTGGTTGAGAGTCTGCCTGCCGAGGCAAGGGACATGGGTTCGTGCCCCGGTCCGGGAGGATCCCACGTGCCGTGGAGCGGCTGGGCCCATGAGCCATGGCCACTGAGCCTGCGCGTCCAGAGCCTCTGCTCCGCAAAGGGAGAGGCCACAACAGTGAGAGGCCCGCTTAATGCAAAAAAAAAAAAAAAAAAAAAAAAGTCATGTCTTCTAACATCAAAATCACAAATAGCTTGTAATTTACCACAACATATTAGGTCAGAATTTTTTTATATTGCTCTTTCTTTATCTTTTCTTCATACACTTGTCATTATGCCAGATTAACCCCCCAATAGTGTTTCTTCTATTTAATCTTTACTCCTCATCATTGCTGATTTAGATAAGTACAAATAATTCACCAGGCTGAGGACTTAGTCTACACCTCATATGTTTTTAAATGATCATTTCAGACAATAATTTGCGAGTTGCACTCTTCTCTGAGCACAGTGCTTCCCCCACCCCCAATATTTTTCCTGGAAGGTTCCAGAACATTTATCTAGTATTTCTTAAATCTCTGAAAAAAGCAGAAATCTTCCATAGGCACTTTGACATCTTTTGGAATTTCTAACAGCTTGGAATTCATATTGATTCAATTTCATATCCAGGTGCTAGTAAGTATCTTCTTACAGTTATAGATTGTGTGAAAAAAATAGAGGTAAATAAGAATGTACTTTTTTTTTTTACCACTTGAGATTATACCTCAAGGGACCAAGAAAAGAGAAAATATCTCCCAAAGTGCCACTTAATTGTCATTCAAATGTCTACTTTCAGAAAGAAACTACAATTATATTATATATAGTATATGATAAATATGCACCATATAGTCTACCATAAATTATAGTGATAATTATGAAACTGCAGGACTTTGCGAGATTCACAAGATTAATATATTTAGCTAATACACTGTTATTCTTTGGAAAAAACTTAGCCTTATGAAAGAATGAAATAAAAGAAGAAACATGCACAAATATTGCCAGAATGTATCTTTTCCTTTGTGGAAGGTTTCCCCTTACTCAATTTTCAGAGAAGAAAGATACTTCTTGTTTTGGAAAATGGCAATTGTCACAGTTCTCCTCCTCATGACCACAGACTTGCCTATCTTGTAATCCCTCTACCATTAGAAAAACTTCTTTAAGGTCCTTTACTAGCCAACAAGAAAGTGTGGCAGTATCAGTACCACCCCTGATGCAGAGAAAGTCATTTAAAAGTTAGTTTCTCAGCCCACGTACAATTAGGTTTAAATCACCTGATTTATGATAGAAGAATGGTCACTGTTGGTAAGACCCTTCTTTTCCTCTGTTTTCTTTAATACTCTTTCAAAATAAAAATTGAAGAGAGAATATAATTTTCATCAACTGTGAATAGTTTTCATTCTAAATTTATGATCTATAAAGCAAGAACATTATCAGATCATTGCTGGAAAATATTTGGTTATTCCCAAATTCCTAACTGAATTTCCATAATTTTAAATTATGTTTTGTTTTTTCCAAAAGTTAAAATCACATCTTTGGTGTTAGCTGTACCCATTGAAAATTGAAGTCTTCCACTCATAACACCTTCAAGATTTGTCCTATTGGGAATGCTTTCTGAAAAATCAGACCAGTCAGTGACATACTTCTGTGATCCTTAGTTGCTTGTCTGACAGTGTTTGCCAGTAAGCCTTTACTATAGTCTTGGCTTAAACATGTATTTTCCTATCCTACCTATCTCACTTGGGGGCACAGTGAGAGGATGCATATGGGAACAATGAAATTTGGATCAAAGTAATTACATTTTAAAGATTTGGGATCTTTATTACAATTACAAAAAGCCAATAATATAGTTTATTATTCTGTTTCAAGTCTTTGACTTGTAATCCTATAGATTGCTGTACTGATTTATTCCACAGATTGCTTTAAAAAGGGCAGCATCAGTAATATTCATTTACAAATTACTGTGTCTTGTTGTCAGTATCTTCTAAAATATTATTCTCAGCATATGTGATTCATGAAGACAGCCAGATGGTAAATTTCCCTTTGGCAAAATACATTAAGACTCTTTCATTCTGTCATCCTTTTGCAAGTTCTTACTGTTATAAGCTCTTACTATTAACAAATTGGGTGAGATAATGTTCTTAGGAGTCTGATACTTTGAAGAGAGAGGATAAATTCTTTTCTCTTGGTTGTGGTCCAGTTATGTTCACAGCCATATATCACTAAAATGTTAAAGGTCACATGAATACCAGTTTGTAGCCTATGCTCTCTTGATTTGTTCTACGCAGCTGCAGTTATGCATTTAGCCGGCAAGTTAAATCACACCCTTTTCTGTTGGGTCACTAATAGCATTCAGAGGGAGAAAGACCCTCTGAGCATCACCATTAGAAATGATTTCACAGACAATGGAACCAGAGACCTAAATCATCCGAGGCCAAAACTAAATAATGGGAGGGCAGGGCTTCCCTGGTGGCACAGTGGTTGAGAGTCCGCCTGCCGATGCAGCGGATGTGGGTTCGTGCCCCGGTCTGGGAAGATCCCACATGCCGCGGAGCGGCTGGGCCCGCGAGCCATGGCTGCTGAGCCTGCGTGTCCGGAGCCTGTGCTCCGCAACGGGCCACAACAGTGAGAAGCCCGCGTACCGCAAAAAAAAAAAATAATAATAATAATGGGAGGGCAGTATAGTCACCGCGTGAAAAGTTTTCAGAAATAAGCTGTGTAAACCTTAAAAATCAAAAGGAGCCTGAAAGCCCTTCATTTTTCTTTAGAAATGTACTTGGGAATCAATGTTTCCTTGTCACTTTCTTGATTTGGTGTTGGCTTATGATATAAAATGTTAAGAATGTACACACATATGAATTGATATCACTTACTCTATCTTGGGGCCAAGAAGCTTCCCCTGGTCACCCTCTAGACTTCGTTCAAGCTTCAACAAAGCCAAAACGGAAGGCTCAATGGCTTTCCAACAAAAGAAAACACTTCCAACAAAAGAACTCTCAACAGTCTTTGTTAATATTTCTGTTTGATTCTAGATCGATTTCCTAAACATTAACAAATGGCTGATTTACCAATATTAGGTTTGAAGAAGCTTTGCAAATAATCACTTATTAGTGAAAAATAGTTTCATAAGGATCCCTCATATTCAAGTAAGCCCCTCTGTCTCCCTTTTCGTTTCCCATCAGTTGCCAGCTGCTATAAGAAGCTGGGGCAGGACTAAGTGAACATCCCTCAAAATTCTAATATGAGTTTTGTACAGAAAGAACTACCGTTGTTATGACAATGAAGAGCAGTCAGCTGAAACTAAATAATTAATGGAAACAAGTAAATTAAAATGGCTTTCAGAGAATCAGAGGGACTGCTTCCTTTTTGCTCTTATCAATCCTCCTAGGATGCAGCTATCGGTTCAGGGGCAGAACTGGGTGAAATCTGTACCAGACAGCAACTTTCAGTCACAGTCATGAGACGGAAGCTCCCCCAGACAGCAAACACCCAGCAGTATCAGATGTTGACGAGGCTCTTTGGTCTGAATAAAATACAGTGAACCAGACAGCCAGAAAGCTTGAATCTTACGGCCAAGGGACCTCAGGGACAGGTACACTGCCAAATATGTAGCTCCAGGCCCTGTTGGGAAATTCCTCCTTGGGTCTAATCCTTCATTTTGTTTCTCTCCTCTTGTTATGATGTTTTTGGCATCTGTGTTGTGCTTCTTGGTATGCAAAGTGCTCTCCCATGTGCCGTGTCTTCTAAGCCTCAGAAGAACCCTATGAGTTAGGTGTTTTGTTATCCCTATCCCTAGTGAAGCTCAGTCAAGTTGCGTGATGTGTTCAGTTTCAAACAGCCAGTGATTGATGGGCCTGGGACTTGAATATGGATTTTTGAATCTGTATCTTCTGCCATGTTGACCACATCACACCACCTATTACTTACATTGGTGGAGACACAAATAGATTAACCACCATCCTCCGTATAATATCTGCAAAGCATCAAGGAAACATCTGGTCAAATAAAAGGTGAAATGCTTTATACTATCTTGCTTTAGGAGACTTACTATGTATAATAGTAGCTGATTTAAAATTTTGAGAGGTCCTGAAAGACAGGAACTCTATTTCATCTTGCTTTTTCCAGGATTTTCTTAATTTTTAGTCCATAGAACTATTTTTTCATTTAATATGCATCAACATTTCAAAGAGAAATGTTCCATAAAAGATATCTCATGTAGCACTACCAAGTGAAATACAGGTCTCTCAGTTAAATTTGAATTTCAGATTTAAAAAAAAATTTAAGGGGTTTAAGTATGTCCCACATATTGTATGGGGCATACTTAAGCAGAACAGTTATTTGGCTTTTTATCTGACGTTCAAATTTAATTGATGTCCTGTATTTTTATTTGATAAATTTGGCAACCCTAACTGTGGTCATTACTGGTTACTGTCTTTCCTTTTCCATAGGTACTCAATGAGTAATAAAATGTTAGGAGTTCTATAGCATACATTTTATTTGTTCTGTTGTACCATATAATTATTAGATTAGTATTATGCAGTAATGAGAAAAGTAGATTAGCCATAATATCAAAACCATAGAAAAAAATTAAAATATAAGTTGGAATTATAATCACGGCTTCTTTTACCACAAATGTCCTTTGAGCATTTTGAATCCTAGAATGGAGTCACAGTGCAGACACATAGCAAAATCAAGCAAGCCAGCTGGAAAATGGGAAAGTGTGTGACTTGGGGCTCTAATGTGTCCATAGCATCATCTTCACTGCCTGCTGATTATCTCCAGATGAATGACCTGCCAGCACCTAAATCCTGCCAGTACATCATTTAGAAATTGCTGCTGTCTTTGACTCAATTCTCTCCTTAAGCCCACCTACCTAACGGATTTCTAAGTTCCCATCAATCCTACCTCCAAAGTAACGTGTATCTCTCCCCTCGGTGTTCATGCCATCTACACTGCCTGCTTGCAGATCCTCCTTATCTCTCACCTACACCTCCAATATCTCCTGATGGGCCTCCCTGCCTCCAGTCTTCCCTCTCCATAGTTCCTCCTTTATACAACTATCAGAGTTGCCTTAAAAACCACAGTCTAAACATCTCTATCCCACTCAAAAACATACAATGATGCCCACCGCCCGTATTTGTTTGCTGATGTTTGCTAATGACCCACTGGCCAAAGCAAGTCAAGTGACGAACCACAAATTCAGTGTTAGAAAAATAGGCTCCTCTAATGGAAGGAGCTGCAAAAGCACATTGCAATATATGCAATATATATTGCGAATATAGAGATAGAAAGAATCTCTGGCCCTTTGTGCTATCTACCATATATAGACCCTTGTCTAAAAGATAAAACTGGGACTTTATCTTTCAACTTTCAAACTTTTTCCATCACACTACAGTGCCACTTCAGGATGAAGCACCCAAAAATATTACTCAGTTTAACTTCTTTATGTGGCCGCAAGAATACCAATAAGCTAGCTTTGGACATAGGCCTTCATTCCTTACATCTTCATCTCTTTGGTCTGTGCTGCTGCTCTGACTTCTGTTTTGTCAGCACATATGTCTCTGGCTGTTACTTGGACTCTGGGACCTGCGTCTCCCTCAACTACCTGCGACCTTATCTAAAGCCACAAATTAAAATTTCATCTCCTTAAAAATTGGTTTTTAAAAAAACCTCACCAACACCCCAATTAATAAATGTTTAAAGATCGTAATTTGTGAAGGAGATGCTTCAACTAGTTAATATACGGAAAAATGTTCAATTTCACTAATAATTACAAAATTCAAGTTAAATCAGACACAGTTGCCCCTCCACCACCTTATTTCACTCTTAGTGGTTTGGTTTACTCCTTAGGGTTATTAATCAAGAGACCTGGTACTTCAAGAGGAGTATAATTTGGAATATTTGTTTTAGAAAGCTTTTAGCTAATTTTAATCAAGAGATTCCCCTAATTACTATTCTGTGAATCTCTCCTAAGGAGAGAATTTGAAAAATAGCTAAGTGCATGAAGATGTTTGTTATGCAATTATTTATATTACCATAAAACTGAAAACAACCCTGTTTGGTGATAGTTAATAGGGGAATAACTCAAACCATTGGATGGTAACTGGGAATATTATACACTTATAAAATTATATGAATTGTGTAAAAATAAAAAATAGTGTATTTATAAAATTAAGTGAAAGAAACAGCTCATAGAATTCCCATGTACTTATTTCTATATTGAAAAACAAAATAAACAGTTAAAAACTATCTATAAATACTAGAATGAAACATACACAGAGTTAACTATAGCTGGTTGTGTACTCTCCATCGTATCATTATTAATCTTTATTTATTTTTTAAAATTATCTAAGTTTTTATTTATCCTATATAGTAAAGTTTTCTATTTATATGTTCCCTTTAGTTTTCAATACTAATACACATACCTAATCTTAATCAGGTTTATAAATTGGTTATTAAATATTGACCACATACTCTGTTTTTCCATGTTTACTTTGCCTTTCAAATTCAGTCAGAAATTAGAAATCTAGACAGCACTAGTTTTATAATGAGGTACTGATGCCAGTATATTTGAGATTTAGAATCTTCAGACTATTCAATCTCAGTATTGACCCCATAGTGTTTATCCCAATTTATGTAATAAGTTCCCTTATGGGCAGTGCCATGATGTGTGATAAATAGTATAAGTAATGCTCTTTAAAGAGAATATATTTTGTGAGAAAAGATTTTTAAATTACATTTTGATTTTACAACCTGGAGAATATATTTGGATAAAGTGATTACTGCTTTTCTATACACCTTTAACCATCATTTCCCTGAACTATTATTAAGGTAATAATCGATTTCAGGGTAAAGTACAAAAATAATATAAAAAACTATGTACTTACTCTGAAAGAGAGAAACAGTGACACTTCACTAAACTTGATACCCAGATGTATATTAAGCTTACTGCCTTGAGAAGCTTGGTTATATGATTTCCAATAATATTTGTAAAGGTTATAAATGAGTAACAGATTAGATCCAGGTTATATACGAAGAGATGACGAGTGTAATGAGCTGGATTCCCAGTTTTAAATAACAGAATTCCTTCCCTTTTAGTTTCTATAAAGGGATTTATCGTGGGATATAGGTAGAATATAAAATCACTGGAGAAGTTCTAGAAAAAGACCAGAGATTCATGTTGAGGAATGATGCCCAGGGCCACATCCCACAGCAAGCCTGCCTAGAATGTGCCTGCTGCAATCGGGAAACCACTGCACCCAAAGGACGAGCCGCCATGGTTGCCAGCGAGGGAGTCACATAGCCTCTGCCACAGTCTGCGCCACACAGGGATGTTTAGCCTTGTGCTACTTTCCCCACAGAAAGTGGTTTCTGAATCCAAGCGTCATGTGAGGCCATGAGAATCAAAAACACAAGGCTGTTAGGCTATTGCAACACCTATTATACTATTTCCTCATAGCAACACTCACTGAAATTAGGAGTAAAGGACTGCAACATACTCTTTGGTAGGGAAGATCACTACTTCATAGTTACCTTGCTGTCACTGAGGCTCCTCTCTCCCCAGAGATGTGAAGCAGAGTTCTTTGAGATTCTTGAATGTTCAATTGAGACAGATTGCATCTCTGTTAAGAGTTATTTCTCACATAGTAGTGCCTTTTTTCTTGGCAATCATCTCATTAAGCAGGTATTTTTGATTTACTACCATTTCTCTATATTTTTGTAAGCGAGAGATAAACGTCAGTATTTCCGTTGACATGCCTCGGGAGCTAACTTGTGTTGGTTTTGTACCTAAGACAGCGACAGCTTTGTGCAGACTGTCCTATGGTTGTTTGAATCATCTTTAATGAATCTCTAGTGCAGTCATATTCCAAGACTGGTGTCGTCAGTTGTGTTTCTGTGCCCCTCCCGAGGATCCTCATAAACATTTGGGGACACATCTCAACTTCTTGATCACCTGCAGAATAGGACCTCTGATTCTTGTTGTTTAAGTCTTAAAGGGAAAGTTGACCTCTGAAGTCTGGACAATTTGAGGTTACTTGGGGTTCCAATCTTTAAAACAATCCAGGAGACATCCACTGCAATTAACACAACTGCTTGGTTAATTAACATCCATATAACTAACCTGGCTTTAGATACATCTTGTGCTGCCTCCAATGACAGTAACTTGTAAAACTGACTTCATCATGTCTAGGTGGGAGGGGGCATGGAGTTAGTGTTTTACTAGTAGTTTCAAAGGTACTTCAAGTAGATGATACCTAGATGTTTAGTGCAGTAAGTTGAAAATGAAATACTTAGTTCTATTCAAGGCTGGATTTAACATCTGCAAATTGAAAAACTATAAAGTAATTGCAACATTGGAAAATTCTGTGGTTTAAGATGGTTGTAGATTGACATGTTGGGAAATTTTACTCAAATGATACAGAAGAATTTTCCTTATTATAAAAGCATTCATTCTTGGCTGTTATAATCTGCCTTTTTGGTCAGTTCATTCAGAGCATTCAGTTATGAATGACCAGTCCTATCTGCCTATTTAAGGCTGTTTTCTAAAGCTCAGTCGATGTCCACACAAAAAGAAAATACAATCTCAAGAAACCAAGGGATTCCAAAAAGAATAGCATACCTTATACTCTTGTTGTGATAGTCAAAAAGAGTCCAACTCTTTAAAAGGAAAGATAATCCCTGTAAAGGAAGACATTGTTTTATTTTCTAAAACCTAATGATCTAAAAACTAATTATCTTTAATGGAGGTAGTGCAGAACTTGGTCAATAGTAGATTTTCCTGATAAACTCCACACTGAAATTTTTGTGTTAAAAGTAGGCATTCTGGGCTTCCCTGGTGGCGCAGTGGTTGGGAGTCTGCCTGCCGATGCGGGGAACGCAGGTTCGTGCCCCGGTCTGGGAGGATCCCATGTGCTGCGGAGCGGCTGGGCCCGTGAGCCATGGCCACTGGGCCTGCGCGTCCGGAGCCTGTGCTCCACAGTGGGAGAGGACACAACAGTGAGAGGCCCGCGTACCGCAAAAAAAAAAAAAAAAAAAAAGTAGGCATTCTTTCTTTTTCTTCCTCCCTCCCTCCCTCGCTCCCTCCCTCGCTCCCTCCCTCCCTCACTCCCTCCCTCCCTTCCTTCCTTCCTTTCTTTCTTTCTCTCTTTATTGCTGGCTGTGTCAGGTCTTAGTTGCAGCATGTGGGATCTTCTGTTGCAACACACAGGCTTCTTTCTAGTTGTGGTGCACAGGCTTCTCTCTAGTTGTGGTGTGCAGGTTTTCTCTCTAGTTGTGGCACGGGAGCTTCAGAGTGCATGGGCTCTGTAGTTTGTGGCACATAGGCTCTCTCATTGAAGTGCGTGAGCTTAGTTGCCCCGCAGCATGTGGGATCTTAGTTCCCTGACCAGGGATCGAACCTGCGTCCCCTGCATTGGAAGGCAGATTCTTTACCACTGTACCACCAGGGAAGTCCCAAAGTAGGCATTCTTATAAGGCCTATAGCATCAGACTCCAATGTACATATGAAGACCAGTGTTAATTCTGAGATATCTCTACATGAGTTAGAAAATATTTTATACTAGGAGTCCTCTTGTGCAATGCCAGAATTTGTTTGTTTGTTTTTATTTCTTTGTAAATAAAAGATGACCTGCCTTCCATGCAGAGAATGAATTTAGAGCATCCTGGTAGACATATTTTTAAAAATTAACCAACTCACTAGACTTCCAGTAATGGTGATTGTGGGAACTATCCCACATTAAAAATATTTTTTAAGTGGATTTAAAAAAAATTAAGATACTAGAAAACATCAAAAAGCAGAAGTCATTGGATAGTTTAGTTTTGAAAAACTGCATTTGGGAAAGATAATAATTCTCAGTTTGCAGCTTTCTGGCCTGTGGGCACTTACCAACCCACAAGCAATGATTGTGGAAAACAGAAACAGTGGAAATTGCAGTCATACCAGCTCAAAATGTCAGAGATCAAAGTTCAGGACTGGAAAAACAGGTGGAATGTTAAAGGAAAAATCCAAGCAACAAGAGAACTACAAAAGGACAAATACCCAAATTCTGACTGTGAACTGCCAAAATCCCTGGCTGACAGCTTAATTATGTATCATGGGTGTCTCAAGTGGCCCGGCGGGGAGGGGGGCACCAAAAACCAAACAGAGACCAAAGAAGAATTGACTCTTGCAAAATAGATCCACACAGGGCTTTACCTCTGAGTCTGCTGCCCCCCTTTTTTTTTAACTGAACAGAAAGCTGAAGCCTTACAGATTTGAAGTGTACCCTCCACTCTTGAAGTGTCAGAAGGCAGAGCACAAGACCAGATGAACAGCTTGAAATTCCTTGCCTAGAAGCAAGGAAACCACAGCAAGGATGAGCCCATCTTTGCCCTTCCTTGGCTGACAACCAAATTATGTAGACACAGTGCAGAATCCATGAAGCCAAGCTGCAAAAGCAGTGGTGGAAAACCAAAAGGACAGGGTAGAGACGTCACTTGTTATATATCATAGGAGAGACAAGCCTTGCACTTGGTGTCGCAGAAAGTTAACTGCTCACTAAATCAAAAAATCAACAGTCTTTAGAAAAATATAAGAGAATTAAGAGTTGCTACAATATATCATCTACAGTGTGCAGTTTTCAACCAAAAATTAATAGTCAAGCAAACAGCAATGTGAGATCTGTAGTTAAGAAAAAAGCAGTCAATAGAAAATGACTTCAAGTAGGCCAAGGTATTGGATTTAAAGTTGAAGGCTTATAAGCAACGTCTACATTTATATATTCAAAAATTAAAGTAAAATATGTTCAAAGAAGTAAAGAAAAATGTAATATCAATGAATAAACAGATAGGAATCTCAACAGAAAACAAATTCTATAGCTGAAAATTATAACAAACGGAAAAATTCATTACGTGGGATCAATAATAGATTAAAAATTAAAAACAGTAGTAAGCAACAAGGATTTACTGTATAGCACAGGGAACTATATTCAATAGCTTGTAATAACCTATAATGGAAGATAATCTGAAAATATATATATATGTTTATATTACTGAATCATTTTGCTGTACACCTGTACACCTGAAGCTAACATAATGTTGTAAATCAACTATACTGCAATAAATAATTTTAAAATAAATATAAAAACAGTAAAAAAAAAATAAATTAAACAGAATAAAGAATCCATTCATTGACAATAATAGAAATTATGCAATTTGAAGAACACAGAAAAAAGAGATCAAAGAAAAATGAACAGTCTTAGAACCTGTGAGACGATAGCAACTGGTGCAACATATGAGTAATTGGAATGCCATAGGGAGAGGTAAGGGAAAATATTTGTGAAATAATGGCTGAAAACTTCCCACATTGGATAGGAAAAACTAACTCATTGGTCAGAGAAGCTCAACCAAAACATAAACAGAGAACCCCTCCTAAAAACATTATAGTTAAACTTCCAGAAGCCAAGCATAAAAGAAAATCTTGAAAGCAGTCAGGGTAAAACAGTCCATTCCATCAGGGAAACAATAGATTAGATTACAGTTAGATAGACCAATGGCTCAGGTACCATCTGAAGCCATTTCAGCCAGAAGGCAGTGAAATGACAGATTCAAAATGCTGAAGGAAAACACTTTCCACTAAGAATGCTACATCCAAAATACTTCCATAATGAAGATAAAATAAAGATATTGTCAGATAGAAACTGAAACAAAACTGAATTAAACAAACTGAATAAACAAAAATGAATTCATCACCAACAGATCTGCCTTTTAAAATGCTAAAGCAAATTTTCATGCTAAAGGGAAATGACACAGGATGGCCCCACACTAGGGAAGGCAATCTGCTTCACTCAGTCTGCTGATTTAAAAGATTCTCACAAAAACATCCAGAATAATGTTTGACCAAATACTTGGGCATCCCATGGCCGTCAAGTTGACACGTAAAATTAATCAGTACAAGTCTACCCCTTGTCAGTTTGGCACTCATATGCGTCTCCTTAACCATGCTTAATCTCCAAACAAAGACAATGACAAGGTCATAATTCTGCTTAACATGATATAACTATCAACCAAACACACACACTAATGGCTCCCCCAAAGCAGGAGGTAATGTCCTTGAGGGACATTGACTCTTCCCCATGATATTCTGCAGGTTAAATACCATGATGTAAAGTTAATTGTATTTACATACTATGATATAAGGTCTGTACATCTTATATTACATGATAGCGGGTACGAGAAGGAAGAAAACCAATACACATACAAATATATCCATGCCAAATAAGGAGGAAATACTCATGACAGTTACTGTCCTTGGTTTCTGTTACCTGATCATAGGTAGCTGGTATTTATAACTGTCTTCTTTTACTAGCCGTTCTGTATTTCCTTTGCTTTCAGCAAGCATCTCAGCTGGTTGCAGTTCACCCCACATGGTGGGGTGACCCAAACCTTCATTCCTGAAGGGTCTGGGCCCTTAATAGTGCTATCTAGTTTGTGTTCTTGCAGTTTTCCTGTGACTCTTAGTCACAGGGCATGGTAATACTGAGATATCCTAGGAGATCTCTATTCCAGACATACTTTTCTTTACCTCCGTTATGAACTAGTAGTCTAATTTCCTTTGGTAGTCAGGCTGAGTCACCCCAGCCAGCACAGAAACTCTCTTGTTTGCCTGTTGATACATAAGCTTGAGGAGCCCAAAGTGGTGGGACAGCTGTCCTAACTTCCAGTTCAGTGGAATCATTATGTATCTCCTGGTGGAAGCATTCTTCCCTTTGGAATTAAGGCCAGTAGAGCATAGGATCACAGGGACAGGAAACAAAAATTTTGCTCCTGGGTCACTAGAAGTAGCAGCCCATGAATCAGTATATAATTACATGCCCAGCCATCTCTCCTTCCCATCAAAGTGAGCAACCGGGTGCCCTGCTTGAAGTTGTGCCCACTGATTGGATTTCCTTTCACCACTGCCCTTCAAGGATGTCCCAGAAAGGGGCTATGGTGCCGTACCACCTTCAGATTGTACCTACATGTCATGCAGAACCATCTGCGAATGAGACCCTGGATTTTCTGTTCCTCTGTCAACTGATCATAGCAAACTCTCCATGAGGCCACAGATGCATGCTGGGAGAGAGAAGGCAATATATCAGGAGTGAGGACTGTGGGCATTTGGGCCACTTCATCATGTAACTTACTTGTGCCTTCAGGGCCTGATGACATATATAGCACTTCCATTTGATGATGGAATTTGCTGTGCATACTCAACTTTATGGTTTGCTGAGTCAGATAATACTCAATTCATGATGGACAGCTCGGGTTGCATGGTAACTATGGTGGCCCATAGTTAAGTGTTCAGTCTCTACTAAGGCCTCTGCACCCCAGGATCCAATCTTCCTCTGTGTTATTTCTCAAAGTCATGGTGAAAGGTGTGCCTTCTATACCCTCCCAGGGTGGGTAAGTTGGTCTTAAATGACAAATCCACTCTAACATCCCAGTCTTTCTAAGCCTCTGAATCTCTTCCTCTACACGAAACCAAGGCAGGTCTGGCATTTCTAATTTGCTCACTGTAGGCCGCCTTTTGGTCCATATTTCATCCAAGCAACCAAACAATTAGAGCCCTTTCTGACTCTTCAAGCTGCAGCATTAAATGCAGAATTTCTGCTTAATGAGTCCATATCAGTAACTTTCTGTCCGGCAGCATTCATACCCTGGGTGCCCAAAATAATACTTTTCACTATGCTTTTTCAAAGTTTCCTGGGGAAACTTTCCGAAAGGAGTGGCCCCCTAGAGGGTAGGATAGGGACTAAGCAAGGTGTGAGGCCCAACATCCAGTATGGGAAGCCAATGAGAGATGTGCCACTCCTGTCAATGGGAGGTGCTCTCTCTGCTAGTTAGCAGGAGGGTCATCAGGATCCTTCTCAGGCCTGTCAGCTGAATGGATGCCAGGTGGTCCGGGTCACTCATTCACTCCCCTTGGCTTCCGGCCCTGGCACAGGCCCCACTGTGACTAGCTGAAGTAGAGGCTGGAGAGTCTCTAGGTATTGACTCTACTCAATGCATTTGATCCTTTCAAATCCTGGCTCCATCCCAAGTTAAGTTCACCTTGTCACTCCTGTCTCCTCCTCCTACTACCATCTGACAAATTTTTGTTACCTTCATGTAGCAAGGACCATAAAATAAGCACTCTACCTGTCAGGTAGATTTTCAAACTTTTTTTTTTTTTTTTTTTTTGCGGTACGCGGGCCTCTCACTGTTGTGGCCTCTCCCGTTGCGGAGCACAGGCTCCGGACGCGCAGGCTCAGCGGCCATGGCTCACGGGCCCAGCCGCTCTGCGGCACGTGGGATCCTCCCGGACCGGGGCACGAACCCGTGTCCCCTGCATCGGCAGGCGGACTCCCAACCACTGCGCCACCAGGAAAGCCCTCAAACATTTTTTTTTTTAAATTTCACACCTTAACCTTGGCTTTTGAAATTCAATAAGCAAGGATTTGATTACTTTTTTCTTGGTTCTTCTGTGCCAGCACACCATGAAGCAGTAGGTACCTCTAGTATAGCTCTCAACAGGGATGGTCACTCACCAAAGACCAGAAAAATGACATCTGCTCATATACCAAAATAGTAGCTTACTAAAATAAGAAAACAAGCCAAGGGTAGAATCTTGGGAAACATCAATATTTAAAGGTCTGGTGGAGGAGGAGTAGAGAAGGAATAAGAATGGACTCTTGAATACCAGAGAGGTAATGTATCAGAAATAAGATTAGCAGCGTCTGTGCCATAAAGGAGTGAGTAAGACAAAGATTGTTACAGGCCCGTTGGCCTTAGTTATGAAGTCCCTGTGAAGCTGTGTATCTGAGGAGGCAGCATGGAATATGGATCAGAGACACATGTGTCTCAGTCTTAGCTCCACTCCCTACTCAGTACATGTGTGGCGTTGGATGAGTGGCTCAGCCTCCCATCCACCAGTTCTTCTTTGTGATGTTTAAAAATGCTTTAGTGGTTGTCAAAGTACAGTTTCAAGGACAGCAGTACCAGCATCACGGGGAAACCTATTAGAAATGCAACTTCTTGAGCCCTACCCCAGATCTATGGAATCAGAAACTCTGGGGGGTGGGCCCAGCAATCTGTGTCTGACCGCGCCTCCCAGGTGGCTGTGGTCAATACTAAAGGTCAAGAACCACAGCTCTATAGAATTGATGCAATGAGGAAAAGAGATGCAAATGTATTGAAGCGAGGACAGTACTGCTGACACGTGTGAGATCTTTTTTTTTTTAAATGTTGAATAATAGTCTGTATTTCTTTTTTTTTTTTTACATCTTTATTGGAGTATAATTGCTTTACAATGGTGTGTTAGTTTCTGCTTTATAACACAGTGAATCAGTTATACATATACATATGTTCCCATATCTCTTCCCTCTTGCATCTCCCTCCCTCCCACCCTCCCTATCCCACCCCTCCAGGCGGTCACAAAGCACAGAGCTGATCTCCCTGTGCTATGCGGCTGCTTCCCACTAGCTATCTACCTTACGTTTGGTAGTGTATATATGTCCATGCCTCTCTCTCGCTTTGTCACAACTTACCCTTCCCCCTCCCCGTATCCTCAAGTCCATTCTCTAGTAGGTCTGTGTCTTTATTCCTGTATTACCCCTAGGTTCTTCATGACATTGAGTAGACTCTGCTTGTCCCCTTTCTACCTTCAAGCCTACCCTCCCTCTGGTCTTTCTGAGCTAACCTGCTAATCCTTTCCCTTGTTTCTCAGCCGTAGTCTTCTCCCTCCTTCTTGTCCCCATTCCGTCACAAAGGAGCACTCCAACGTACTTACTTAGCTCCCCTAGGCCAATTACTGATAATGCGGTCCTCATGGTGATGAAAGAGGCAATTAGTCCAAATGCATTTTCTTTTTGCTGAACAAAACAGAGCTAACTGGCTATTTAAAGTCATGTAGGAACCTCCACACACAAAGCCCAATTATTTGGCTGAATTTTTCACTTTCCAATTGCTTATGTTTGTGCTGTGTAGACAAAACCTCAACTAATTACTCTGTAGGTTTCTGGCTCTAACAGTATCAACAGAATGTAGAAGTCACATATTTGAAGATGCAGCCAAATGGGGTTCCCGGGAAGAGGCAATAAGCAACGGCTTTTCCGCAAATTTGGGTCCGTTTTTATTTCTAGTAAAAGCTCGTAATGAAAATTGCTATGTGCACTTGCTGACAAACAGATTGAAATGAACAGAGCATCACTACTTGGCACGATACAGGTTTTGCTCCATGGCTCTTATTTGTCACAGCATTTTCATCCTTTACCAGAACTTTGTTTTTCTAATCACTAGATTGATAGAAGTGAATGTGGAGGATCAGGAAGAAAGAAAAAGCTTGGAAACAAATAGCCACGTGCTGCATTTTTATCAATCCCATGGCTTAATTGATAATCAGTGCATTTTCATTCAGTTTAAAACCAAAATTGTGACTTAGCTGTATGGAGGAAAGCTCTCCTTCCAAGCTACTTGAGGTACTAGAAATAGCGTTAATCTGTCACAATTTAAATAGATTTTATTAGGCAGATTATGTACAATCAAGTATCGGTTTTAATCGGGCAGTTGCCAAGGAGCCTCAAAAATATTGTCAGGAGCGTGTTGTGCTGTGATATTTGGAGTAGTTTTGTCCCTGTCAGTGTCTCTCTGTTACAGATGTCTTTAGCACTGATGGATTTATCAATCTTCATCTCATTTCTCTTATGTCTGTTTTCCAACCCCCCTCAGCGGCACTGATTCCCCTCCTGGAAGGGTCAGCCGGCTGCACTTCCTCTGCCATTCTTGACTCAAGGCAAAGAGGATTTAAACAGCCTTGTATGCCAATACTGATTTCTGGGACCCTGTGGCTCCCTTGAATTAAAATTCTAGCTTAGGGAAAATAGGAGAGGGCTTTTCCTTACATTTTGGCCCATATTTATGAACTCAGGCCTGGGATCCTGATAAACTTATTTTTTTCTCTCCCTTTTTCCTTTTATTGTTATTGTCATTACGATTGTACATTTAATAAAGGTTTGCAATGTTTCAGGTACCATTGAGTAAATCCCAACCATAAGATTATAAGTGGGGTCCCAAAACTTAAACCATGTAAAATACAAGTTTCTTTATTGCGAGGTTGATGAAATGCTCTGAGTCAGCCTGTTTTGTAGCCAGGCAGCTGGAGTTCCAGATCCCAGGAGACAGGTGACAATAGCATTGTATCTGAAATTTGCATTATTTTGGGGCTTACTTATATTTTTACATATATTATCATCTCACTTAATTTTCACAAAACCCTGTAAGAAAGATATGACTATTATTCCCATTTGACAGATAAGACTGTCACAGTTTAGAGAGCTCAGGTACCTTGCCCATGGGCACAGATCATTGTCTTCTGTATCTCTAGCCCAGATGTGGCTCACTGAGTGCCCTAGCTTTTATCCACCGTGTTATAATTTCCTGCCTTTGTTATGCTCCTTAAAGGCTGAAAGCCTTACCCTGAACCGCAGCCTGGTATAAACTGAAGGCAGACTTTCCTGATAACACCAGCAGCTCCAAAGACTCCAGGACAATGCCTGCCCGTCTACCCCACTGTCAAAATCTCTCTGCCTGGCTGAGAACACAACCTCTTCTAGGAATGACCCATGTCCTATGCGGACTGTGGCTTGAGTCACACTGGGTGGTGCTGGCACTTAAACCGTGTGACCTTAGCCAAGTAACTTGGCTTCTCTGACCTCAGCTTCCTCTTCTGCAAAATGAATATAATGATCATGCACTTTTGTCATGTAGGTGGAAGACAATATATACGTAAAACTCCGGCACTAGTACCTAGGTGCTTAATCAATAAATGGTACCATCCTTCCTTTGGCCAGTGCAGCTACCAGCTACTTGTCCACAGTTCACTGGACTTATCTCTCAGCTCTCAGTTGCTGACTGAGTATGCCAACCTTGAGCTTTTTCTTTGACTGAATTTATTCTCTACCACTAGGGAAAAAAACACAACCCAAGTTCCAAAACGCTGAGGTAAAACAGGCAGTCATTGTTAAGACTAGTTTCTATTCTGTATCATAACATTAACTTTTAAAATATTCTGGTGTTTTTTGGAGGGGGAAAGGAAGAGCCAATTGTCTATGAAATACTTTTTGACAGCTTTAACGTATAACCTAAAATTTAGTAAAGCCTTCAAGTGTTTAGCTGACAGGAAAGCCTTTTCTCTTCCCCTCCCATTTTCCATACCTCTCTGGTTTCCTAGGATGCAGCAAAAGTGGTTTCAAGAGGGAAGTTAATAGCAATACAGGTCCACCTTAAGAAATAAGAAAAATCTCAAATAAACAGTCTTTCTTTACATTAAACATCATAAAAAAGAACAAACAAAGCCCAAAATTAATAGAAAGAAGAAAACAATAAAGAACAGAGTGGAAATAAATGAAATAGAGACTAAAAAGATAATAGAGAAGATCAGCGAAACTAAGAGCTAGTTTTTTGAAAAGAAAAAATTGACAACCTTTAGATAGACTAACCAAGGGAAAAATAAAAAAAGGAGTTCAAAAAATAAAATCAGAAGTGAAAGAGAAGTTACAACTAATACCACAGAAGTACAAAGGATCATAAGCCACTACTACAAACAGTTATATGCCAACAACTTGGACAACATTAGTTAGAACTAATAAATGAATTCAGTATAGTTGCAAGATACAAAACAAATACACAGAAATCTGTGGCATTTTGATACACTAATAATGAACTATCAGAAAGAAATTAATAAAAGAATTCCATTTACAATTGTATCAAAAAGAATGAAATTCCTAGGAATAAATTTAACCAAGGAGGTGGAAGACCTGTACACTAAAAACTATAAGACACTATTAAAAGAAATTGAAGAAGATATAAATAAATGGAAAGATATACTAAACTCATGGATTAGAAAAATTATTATTGTTAAAATATCCATACTGCCAAAAGCAATCTACAGATTCAGTGCAATCTCTATCAAATGGCATTTTTCACAGAGCTAGGACAAATAACCGTAAAATTTGTATGGAGCTGCGCAAGATCCCAAATAGCCAAAGCAATCTTGAGAAAGAAGAACAAAGCTGGAAGTATTACACTCCCTGACTTCAGACTATATTACAAAGCTATGGTAATCAAAAGAGTATGGTACTGGCATGAAACCGACACATAGATCAATGGAACAGAATGGAGAGCCCAGAAGTAAATTCATGTTAATATGATCAGTTAATCTACCACAAAGGAGGCAAGACTGTATTATGGGGGAAAGACAATCTTTTTAATAACTGGTTTTTAGGAAAACTGGACACCCAGATGTAAAAGAATAAAACTAGACCACTGTCTTACATCTAGAAAAAAAATTAACTCAAAATGGATTAAAGACTTGAATGTAAGACCCCAAACCATAAAATTGCTAGAAGAAAACATAGGTGGTGAGCTATTGGAATCAGTTTTAGCAGTGTTTTGCTGCATCTGACTCCAAAGGCAACGGAAATAAAAGCAAAAATAAACAAATGGGACTACATCAAACCAAAAACTTCTGCACAGCAAAGGAAACCATCATCAAAATGAAAAGGCAACCTACTGAATGGGAGAAGATATTTGCAAATCATGTATCCAATAAGGGGTTAATATCCAAAATATATAAAGAACTAATACAACTCAACAACAACAACAACAAAGCCAATTGAAAAAGAGGATCTGAAAATACACTTTTCCAAAGAAGACATACACATGGCCAACAGATATGTGAAAATGGTCAACGTCATTAATCATCAGAGAAATGCAAATCAAACCACAGCAAGATATTGCCTGACACCTATCAGAATGGCTATTAGCAAGAAGATAAGAAAGAACAGTTGTTGGCAAGGATGCAGAGAAAAGGTAAGTCTTGTGAACTGTTGGTGGGAGTGTAAATTGGTACAGCCACAATGGATAACAGTATGGAGATTCCTAAAAAAATTAAAAATAGATCCAGCTATTTCACCTTTGGATATTTATCTGAAGAATATGAAAACACTAACTCAAAAAAGATATATATGTACCCCTATCACTGCATTATTTACAATAGCCAAGATATGAAAGCAACCTAAGTGTCCATGGATAGTTGAATGGATAAAGATGATGTGATATATATGTATACATATATACATAACGCACATACACAAAATGGAATATTAGTCAGCCTTAAAAAATGAAATCTTACCATTTGCAACATGAATAGACCTTGAAGGTATTACATTAATTGAAATAAATCAAAGACAAATACCCTGTGATTTCACCCATATGTAGAATTTTAAAAGCAAAACAAATGAACAAACAAAACAAACTCATAGGTATGGAGGACAGATGGGTGGTTACCAGAGGGGAAGGGAATTGGTGGATGGATGAAATAGGTGAAGGAGATCAATTGTATGGTGATGGACAGCAACTAGACTTTTGGTGGTGATCACTTTGTAGTGTGTACAGATATTGAATTATGCTGTACACACGAAACTTATATAATATTATATACCAATTTTACCTCAAAAAAAAAAAAGAGTTGGAGCCAAACATAAATCTAGGACTCTTTTTTTTTTTTCTTTTTTTTGGCTGTGTTGGGTCTTCGTTGCTGCATGTGGGCTTTCTCTAGTTGGGGCAAGCGGGGGCTACTCTTCATTGCGGTGCGTGGACTTCTCATTGAGGTGGCTTCTCTTGTTGCGGAGCATGGGCCCTAGGTGCATGGGCTCAGTAGTTGTGGCTCGTGGGCTCTAGAGCGCAGGCTCAGTAGTTGTGGTGCACAGGATTAGGTGCTCTGCGGCATGTGGGATCTTCCTGGACCAGGGCTTGAACCTGTGGCCCCTGCATTGGCAGGTGGATTCTTAACCACTGTGCCACCAGGGAAGCCCTAAACCTAGGACTCTTGATTTTGTTTTAAATATCTTGTTCTAGCACTTAATTCTTGATGAGATGTAACTATATTTTAACTCAAATTACAGCAGTCAAATTGGAATTTAGAAGTCCAGCTTCATCTAAACAGCACGTTTCTAGTTTTGAAAATATTTGTTCATTATTTGAAGGGCAATGATTCAGTTGTTGTATTCTTAGAAGAGAATAACAGTAAAAGATAACAATAAAAATTTCAGTATTGCTCTCCCCCCCTCCTCCCCCTCTTTCTCCTCTTCCACGTCTGCTATAGAAGTGTTGAAAGCATAAACATCAATGTGAAATAGAAACTTTGCTCTCTGCTGTAAAGAAGGGAAGCCAAGTATTGATTCATCCCACCAATCCAAATAGACCTCAGAAATTAGATTGTAGAAGCTGAGATTCATCTGCATATAACATTTTTCTTCTGGTAAAAGAACCTCTTTCTCATATGGAGAACAGAGGACCAGTCTCCCTGTACAAGGATGGGAGGTCATCAAACCTTGGCCAATTAGGGTCATTCCCAGTACTGCATCTTTTCTTTCTGAAATTATAAGCCATAAGGCAGAATATACTCCAAGAGTACTGTAGGACATCATCTATTTTAGCAGGGAAAAGAAATGTCCAGAGAATAAAGCCAAAACAGGGAAAAGCAGATTTGACACATGGAGAGAGAGGGAGAGGGGGTTGGGGATGGGGAGAGGGGGAGAGAGGGAGGGGGAGGGGGGACAGAAGTCTAGAGAGGATGGGGAGTGGATAAAGAAAGAAAGAAAGGAGAAAGGTAGAGACAGTGAGGAAGAAAGAGAGCAGGACAGAGAGCCCAAGGTTTCTGTGAACATTTGACCTAAGAGCCCTCCGTCTCTGTTTGAAGTCTGCACTCTTCTATACTCTTCAGTTACATGCCCCAAAATATTCCTATTTTTCTTCAGCGAGATGAGGTTGTCATTCTGTCACAGTGAAAAATAAACATCTTTGTCAGTTATATCTCAGTAAAGCTGGGGGGGATATGATTTATAATTTTTAAATTATGAAATAAAGGAATAGCATTGATGGTAAAAAGAAATTAATAAATATCTTGATGAGCATGATCACTTTGTGTGTCTAATCAGATAAGGGAAGCATCTAAGCTCTATGGCAACCTTCCTTGACATTTCAACATGCCTTTGACCATGCAGTAGATCAGGTTATGAAATCTAAATTTGTACTCAATCACAGTCTTTCAACCAGGGCTTGCACTACAGAGAATTCCAAAAAAGTAAAGTTGCCTTTGATGTTAGTTTCTCTTCAGTGTTGCCCCATACAAACAGATTTTCATTACTCATGTGCAAAGGAGAGAAAATAATTTGATACACTTGTTAATATGTAAAGGTTAATGAACTTACATTTTACTCCTTCTAGTAATATGACTGTATTTCATAAGGGTTAGCATCAATGATTAATCTAAAGAAATGAATGTCTAATTGTGAAATTACAAGAGCTGTGGCACATGGATGAGGAAGATATTTTGTGTCAGGGAAATTTTTTTTTTTTTTTTTTTTTTTTTTTTTGCAGTTCACGGGCCTCTCACTGTTGTGGCCTCTCCCGTTGTGGAGCACAGGCTCCAGACGCGCAGGCTCAGCAGCCATGGCTCACGGGCCCAGCCGCTCCGCAGCATGTGGGATCTTCCCGGACCGGGGCATGAACCCGTGTCCCCTGCATCGGCAGGCGGACTCTCAACCACTGCGCCACCAGGGAAGCCCGTGTCAGGGAAATTATTCTCCTTTTTATGTGAGGAACTGTAAAAGTGACATTTTAGATATCAAAAGCTTGGGCATCTCTTTACATTATTCAAAATCCAGATGAGTGGTCATGCACGGGATCAACTCATAGTTTGTTTCTTAGAATAGAATAAGGCATATAATTTCACAAAAATAATTTACAATTATTTATGCCAAATTCCTTCAAAATCCAGACACATTAATATCCCAGTTCCCTTTGACTTAGTGCCCTCAGGGACTTTTACCAGAAGGTCATTCTTTTTTTTTTTTTTTAACATCTTTATTAGCAGGTCATTCTTTACCATCTGGGTGCATGAGAGATCAGAAAATGAATGTAGAAGCCTTAAATCTGAACTGTTTTTAATTACAATGAAATCATGTTTATGATTTCTATTCATTCCAGTCACAAGACGTGACAAAAGGTCACTAAACAAATGGCTGATTTACACAATTAAATAATCAAAACATCTAATAAAAATAAAAACATTGACAAGTCTGAATTTCTGGAGGAGGTGAAGGATAATCCAGGTGTATTTTAGACACATTCCCATCATGCACTTAGCAATGAAGATCACCTTTCAGATGCTCTCCCCTACACTCGATCTCTTTTTTTTCTTCATCGCCCTCCACTTTCCATTCTTTTTTCATTTTTCCTCCCTTTTCTCTTCCTTCCATCATCCTTTCCTCCCACCTCCTCCTTCAATTTATTTGGTTAGTATTTACTGGGAAGCTAATCAGTTCCAGGCAGTGGGCTAAACACTGGGGATTAAACATGAAAAGGCAGAGTGCCTGCTGTAGCAGTTTTCTCTTGCTCAGTAACAAATTACCACCAACTTAGTGGCTTAACCTAACACCTGTTCATTAGTTCCCAACTTTGTATGTCAGAAGTCCGGCCTGGAAGAATCTCTGCTCAGGGTCTCACATGGCCAAAATCCAGATGCCAGCCATGCTGGGATCTCAGGTATAAGGTTCTGAGGACAAATGCATTTCCAAGTTCATTCATGTTATGGGCAGGATTCAGTTCCTTGCAGTCATAAAACTGAGATCCTGGTTTCTTTGCTGTCTGTCATCCAGGGACTCTCTCAGCTCTTAAAGTCACCCACTTTTCTTTTCACATGACCCCTCCATCTTTGAGCCAGCAACAGTGTGTTGAATACCCCTCCTGCACTGTCTCTCTCTGCCTTCCTCTTGAGTCACCAGTCAGAAAAAACTCTGCTTTTAATGGGCCTCCCTGACTAAAGAGTCCAGATTGCTGTTCCTATGTAACAAAACATAATCTCAGGAGTGATAGCTCATCATATTCACAGATCTCAGGGACTCAGGCAGGACATTTATGGGGATCCATTGCAGACATTCTACCTACCGCATCTGCCATCAAGGTGCTCACAATCTAGTGGGAACAGGCAAATTACACATTACAATAACTGTACAAAAGAGAGTGGGGTAAAGAAAATGTGGTATGTATATACAATGGACTATTATTCAGTCATAAAAAGTAAAAAGATATGATACATGCTACAACATGGATAAATGTTGAAGGCATTATGTAAGTGAAATAAGCCAGACACAGAAGGACAAATTTTGTATGATTCTACATATGAGGTACCAGAATAGGCAAATCGTAGAGACAGAAAGAATAGAGGTTACCAGGGGCTGAGGGAAGGAAGAAAGAGGGGGATATTGTTTAATGGTACAGAGTTTCTGTTTGGGATATGATGAAAACATTCTGGAAATGCACAGCATTGTTAACGTACTTAATTGCACTGAATTATAAGTGGTTTAACTTAAAAGTTAAACTACTTAAAAGTGTTTTAAATGGCAAATTTCATGTTATGTATATTTTCCCACAATAAAAGAAAATTAAAATGTTTAAAAAAATAGAGTAGGGACTGGGACTTCCCTGGTGGTTCAGTGGTTAAGAATCTGCCTTCCAATGCAGAGGACATAGGTTTGATCCCTACTCAGGGAACTAAGATCCCACATGCCGCAGGGCAGCTAAGCCTGCGTGCTCTAGAGCCCATGAGTCACAACTAGAGAGCCTGCATGCTGCAGCTACTGAGCCCGTGCATTCTAGAGCCCGCACACCACAACTAGAGAGGAACCTGTGCACCACGACGAAAGATCCCACATGCTGCAACGAAGATCCCACAACTAAGTCCCAATGCAGCCAAATAAATAAATATTAAAAAAAAAAAATAGGGCTTCCCTGGTGGCGCAGTGGTTGAGAGTCTGCCTGCCGATGCAGGGGACACGGGTTCGTGCCCCGGTCCGGGAGGATCCCACATGCCGCGGAGCAGCTGGGCCCACGAGCCATGGCCACTGGGCCTGCGCGTCCAGAGCCTGTGCTCCGCGACGTGAGAGGCCCGTGTACCGCAAAAAAAAAAAAAAAATAGAGTAGGGACATAGGAAAAGAACAGCATAAACTGCTTCCTGAAACATCAAAGTGTCAGATGGGGCAGGGGATAAGATCACACGAGTGTGGGTGGGGAGAAGGGTGTGTCCTGTGCAGTAAGGAAGGGTAGTGGCATAATTTCAGTTCTCTTTTTGATCATCTCAAGCTTAGAGTAATGTGTTCATTTTGTCCAGATATGGCCTTTCTCACAGGCTGCCTGGAAAACAAGCCTTACTTAGCAATCACTGGTAGTCCTAGAACCTTGAGTGTTGGTGGTAGAGGTGTGAATTAAGTTAGCTGCTATTCGTTAAATGTCACATTGGTGACCCCAAGTTCACCTTGTTTCTAGGAAATAAAGAAGGAAACACAGAGACTGAACCCTCCTCTGTGCTGGCCCCTGGGCTTCCTTACAGAGCACCGATGCCTCAGAATAACTCTGCCAGTGGAGTACTATTATCCCCTGTTTTACCAATAAAATAATTGAGGTTTTGAGAGTGTAGATAATTTCCCCCATGTCAGGTGAAGCACCTTCCCACATCAGGGTCTTGTAATATGCTATTCCCTCTACCATGATTATCTGTCTTCTTTCTCAGCGCTGTCACCAACACCGCCCCCACATCTGCTTAATGTGCTTCATCTAACTCCTCCCCGTTAAGCAGGGCTGCCATGTTCAGCTTTACAGATGTGCTCTGCAAAAGATCCAGGAGCACTATTCACATAGATTCCAGTGTAAAAGTTGCCCCCTGGTGTTGTACAAACACATATGGCAAATGTCTCTTAAGTTTCGGCTTAGGTGTTATTCCCCAGAGTGGAGGGCTTGGTTAGATCTCCACTCATATTGCATCTGTAGTCTCCTTCAAAGCGTCTATTACAAGTCTACTTAAATAGTTATTTGCATAATTAATGTTTGGTATCTGACTTCCCTGCTAAACTGTAAGTTCAGTAAAGGGAGGAATTTCATCTGCTTTCAATCCATTTCTGTCTCATTTATTTGTTCAAAAAGATTTATGTGAGTTCAAGACAAGGCTCATTTCATTGTAATTTAGTGGTGGGGCCTGGGACTGAAGCACAGAAGTATGTGAAACTCAAAGAATAGCACACTAGCTCTCTAAACCTTAACTCTTTTTTTTTTTTAATATTTATTTATTTATATTTGGCTGTGTTGGGTCTTCATTTCTGTGCGAGGGCTTTCTCTAGTTGCGGCGAGCGGGGGCCACTCTTCATCGCGGTGCATGGGCCTCTCACTGTTGCGGCCTCTCTTGTTGCGGAGCACAGGCTCCAGACGCGCAGGCTCAGTAGTTGTGGCTCACGGGCCCATTTGCTCCGTGGCATGTGGGATCTTCTCAGAACAGGGTTCGAACCCATGTCCCCTGCATTAGCAGGTGGATTCTCAACCACTGCGCCACGAGGGAAGCCCTAAACCTTAACTCTTACATTATTCATTTTTTTCTCCAGCATGTTAAATAAATAACATTTTTTGAAATTTTATACATATGTTAATCATAATGCTTAACATGCCTTTATTATCTGGTGAAGGGGCACTCCACACAGCCACATTTTTTACTAGATGACTATACTGAATTGAACAGTGTCCTGCAAATATTCACGTCCACTTGGAAACTTAGAATGTGACTTTATTTGAAAATAGGGTCTTTGCAGGTATAATTGGTTAAGACGAGGTCATAGTTGATTAAGGTAGGCCCCCTAACTCAGTGACTGGTGTCTTTATAGGAGAAAGGGGAGAGAGATTCAGACACAGAGACAGAGTAGACATAGGAGGAAAGAGGCCATGTGACAACAGAGGCAGAGATAGGAGTGATGCAGCTGCCCACCAAGGAACACCAAGGATTGCTGGCCACCACCAGAAGCAGGAAGAGGCAAGGAAAGTTTCTTCCCTAGAGCCTCTGGAAGCAGAGTGGCCTACAGCCCCCTTCATTTCAGACTTCAGGACTCCACAACTATAAGTGAATGAATTTCTATTCTTTTAAACCGTCTAGTTTATGCTGCTATGTTACGGCACTCTCAGGAAACAAAAATAGTAACCTTTTCTATAACTACATGGAGTCAAGATAGTGCTAAGTGCTCTGACAAATAAACCTCAAAATTTCAGCATCTTATTAATAGAAGTTTGAGACTCAGGAGTTAGAGTCTACTGTAGATGTTCCAGCTGTATTGGTGGCTGTCCTCCACATGGTGATTCAGTGCCCCAGGCCCTTTTTGCCTGTGGAAAGGGAGAGAGTTTAGAACACATACCCACTTTTTAATTGCCTTAAGTGACACTCGTTTCTGTTCACAGTCTGGTGGCAAGAACTGGTGACATGCCTACACTAGATAAAAGAGTAAATACAGATGCTTTTGAATGGCAATGCTATATTGTGGGAAGGGAACACAAATTTGGCTGGACAGTTTGCCGTCTCTGCCCCATTGACCTCCCAACCTCAGTAGATTTGGCCAGTTGGAGCAGTGACCTCATACTTGGCAAAAACAATGAGCTTGATTAATCAGATTCTCATTCTCGGGAATTTTGTTTTAGAACCTCAGAAAGAATCAAGCACTTACCAGAGGAGCTAATGCTGACAGGATGTACTCAGAGAGCCATAGGTAGGGTCACAGCCACGAACAGTTATGAGAAGCCCAAGTTCTGAGGAAGCAGAGCTATGCATAATCAGAAACCTTGATGAATATGCAATTCAACAAGAGGAGGATACTAGCTGACATCCAAGAGTAGCTAGGTCGTGTTAATAGCAGAGTACCAGAGAGAAACTCTTCAAACTCCTTCTGCTAGGACCCCTAAAGAAGCTGTAGATCAAGTGTCAACTCTTCTAACACTCAACCTGAGTATATTTCCTGTTTCTGGAATCCCCTGACACGTCAGCTGCCACTGTTACTCATGTATGCTTGCCATATCCTCCCCTGTGCCATCCACCTTCTGTGACTTAGTTTGAGTAGTTGTTTCTTGCAATCCAAAGAATATCACAAAAGCAGTCATCCTGTACTTGTCTCTTACCAACTGCATATTAGAGAGAAAGAAAGCAAATTAACCTGTAGAAGATTTACAGCAAGTACACAACATAACTCTGACTCAGCAGCCCATTTTTTGGCTTGCTGGGCCATTCTGCTCCCATGGAAAAGCTCAGTGGCCAGATAGAGTTCATGCTATATCATTTAGGGTTCTTAGTCACGGACAACAGGATTCACTCTGGCTCTTTAAGCAGAAAAAGGTTTATTACAGGGCCATGGGTAGAGCAAAACTTGTAGGAGGAAAACTAAGTTTGGATGAAGCCAGGAGAAATGGTCAACCATTCAATGAAGCTGTCCTAGGAAAACCCACAGATGCTCAGCACCTATGATGCTTGCTTGGAACTGGAGAGAAAACTGTTCACAGCATTTGTCCCAGAAGAACTAAACTCCTCTGCCATAGAGCTTGTCTGAAGATCCAGTTTCCCCCCAGTGTGGCTTCCCCTTCAGGTTGCCGTCTTCTGCTTTTAAGTTTTTTCTCCACAAAACCTATGATCACAAACAGAAACCTAGTTGCCAAGGGAGTGTGGGAAATGTAGTTGTTATGGCCTTTCCGGTCTTCGTAGTACAGAAGGGCAAGTGGAACTGGGTGTGAAAGGGTGTTGAATATGCCAATCTCTAGTGGTTATAATACATATCAACCCTTAGAAACTGACTATGAGAGGAGAACTGTTATTATACAGCCAACCGCAGTGCATGGTAGAGGTGCTGCTTCTACCATGGTGTGAGAACACTCTCCATGCTTCCTCTGTCAAGACAATGACTGAGGAAGGATGGTCCAGGTCTTCTGAGTTTAGCATAGCCACTGATCTAAAGGACTTTGACAGTAACGTCACTCTCCTCACCATACTTTAGGGTTAAACAGAGAACAGTGATTACCAGCACTGATCATCAGGTTTCTAGAAGTCATTGTAAAAGTTTTAAAAGAAAACTTAATTCCAGATCTCCTTTGAGTGTCAGGAGGCAGTATATGAAATCAAAGAATAGTAAGGTACTCAACTCAAAAAATTTTGAGAATCACTGATAATTCTAAGAATGGGAAAGGAGAGAGGGCAGACACTATGAAGGAGAGAAAACCTTATTAAATCTCTAAGAATGAAAAATATGGATGATAAATATGAATTGTTATTTATGAGTAGCATAGTCACATCTGATTTTTCAAGCTAAAGAGAAGAGCATTAGATTGGAAAATAAAGACAATAGGAGATAATGACGTCAGGGCCTTCTTTAGCATGTTCATCTCGAAGATGGAGATGTGTAATCCACCCTACATACCACCACCAAATTAATCTTCCCGACACATTTCTTTAATCATGTCACTTTCCAACTTAGAAACCTAAGCAGTTTTTCTTTGTTTAAAAAATAGCACATTTCTAACAGTTGGGGCCCTCCACATTCTGAAACCAAGCTAGCTTTCAGTTTTTATAGATTTTATATTTTCTGGTCAAGCTGGTCTCTTATTGCCCCCCAAAGCGCATGGCCCACCTCTGTACATTTGTTCACATTCCTTTCTCTGCTGAAATCATTTCTGACTCTCAAAGTTATACTTTCTCTACAGGGTCCATACCCCTACCCAGATTCTTCTACAAGCTTTCCTGGAACACCCTAGTCAGGAGCAAGGTCTTCATCCCTGATAACCTCCAAAGCTCTATTACAGCACTTAGCACATCCTCTCTTATGTTATAATTTTTGGTATATATGTTTTTTAGCTCTTGCCTCAACCTCTTGCCAAGTTCTTGAGGTCGGGGACTATATCTGATTCATCTTTATACCCTGCAAATTTCCCTGTGCAATGATTCACACATAGTAGTACTAGTTGTGTGCATGCCCAAATGTATGAATAAATTAGGAAGCCTTAAGAGTAAAGAGTTATGGTACCTATCATTTGAATGTAGTTAATCAAATTGGCCACACTCAACTGTAGTTTAAATTTATTTATTCATTCATTCATTCATTAAGGGGTTTATACAGTGACCTTTCTCCATTTGTAAACAAATCAATCATCTGATCCTAATTTTCAGTGTTTTGCCACATTCTGCTTTCAACAGTGCAAGAGGAATATGTGACAGTGGAAGCGATGGCTCTCTAGTTACGTGAAACTTACTTTTGCACAATGGTTTGCCACTTGTCAATGCTAGCATGCGCTTCAGCAGAAAAGCCACATCAGATGAATTATGGTTTCCTTCTTGCACTCAGAGCGGCAGTAACCCATGGCCATATCTACTTAGGGCACAGAGTCGTTAACCACCGTTGCAAGAGACTCAGCCTTGACGTGGAAACACTTCAGCAGCTCTTTGGTGGAAGGCTGAGATATCTGGGTTAGTAGGAGTCAAATTCATTTTGTGCTCTTCTGTGGGACGGCTTGAAGCAAAGTGAAGTTACTGGGGCCTGAAAGGTATAGTAAATTGGCACCTAGAAAAACTTGCATGTCAGGCAACTAGATATATGTGCTATGAAGTTTTTAAAATATAGATGTATATTCAGTTGTAAATCAAGGGTATTCTCAGCTAGATTGCTCATAGATCTGCTATTTTCCCCACAAAAGATGTTGAGCTTTATTTCTCTCCCCTGAAGAGCAGAGCCTTAGGATGCCGCATAATTCCAAGAGATATCAGAAGGTAACTTCCTCGGTTCCCTCATGAGTTTCAAGAGCCGATCCCTGGGGGAAAGGGAATAATTTTGTGATTTATCAGCTGCCTTGTTTAAACACTTCACGAGCAAAGTCTCCATGCAGTCTCCATGCCTCACTCAAAATAAAACTCTCTCCAAACACTAACCATCACTTGACAGAGAAATACGACCAGCATAAAATGGCAGTCCTTTCCTTAAAGCCAAAAAGAGATTCATAAAATCATTAAATTCTGCCACAAGTCACTTTATTAAAAGTGAAAAACTTGATCAAAGAAGGGACATAGTTAAATGGGGGTAACTGACATGTATCATTTTGACCAGTTGGAGTGACAAGTTTCAACAGGATTAGATGGTTGAGATTTCTTATAGTCAGGTCTCTTTGAACAGGGAAGAGAAAACTTTCCATTGTCATTCTTAGGTACTTTTTGTCATTGCCTTTATGCTTTATACCCAAGGTGAACCTAAAGGACAACTTAAAGTAGCCCTTAGTGGAACAGTACCGGGTGTTGAGAGGGAGTTAAATTTCCTCCTCTTTGCCCAGTAGAAATAAGCTCAAAATAAAAATGATAAAATCCAACCTACTTCAGTGCTACCAGAGGAAGGAAAAAGAAAAAAAATACCAAAAGAACAGTAAAATGCTCTCATGGTAAGTTGTCTTGGAAATATCACCTTGGAGTCAATGAAGAAAGAAATGTGAAGAATGACACAATTTTTTTCCCACTGATTCCTAGGAGAAGAGAAAATAGTACATTCAAATAAGACAATAATGAGTTTTCTACTGAAGTCTTTAGAGATGCATTAATTTTTTATGTACAATTTCATTTCTTAAATTCCAGAAAGTCTTCATTTTAAATTCTTTAATACTTTGAGTTCATGGTATTGAGCAAATTTCTCCCAGCATGTTTAATCACAACCTTAGACCTTGAGAATATTAGTTTCTTATGGATGAGTGAATCCATCATACTACACCATCATACTAATTGATTAACTTTCATCCCATTTATTTATTCAGCTGATAATTGAGCACCGACTCTGGGCCCAGTACCGTGCTGGGTACTGAGCACACAAAGGTTCAAAAACACAAGAGGCAAACAGCAATCCGTTCAGTGCCACAAAAGCGATAAACTCAGGAAGTAAATAGGAGGGGCAGCTAACTTCCTTGGGGTGTGTGTGTGTGTGTGTGTGTGTGTGTGTGCGCGCGCGCGCGCGCTGGGGTGGGGTGGAAGTAAGGTGTTGGTTAAGAAAATATTCCTAGAGGAAAAAAGACAAAGCTGAGGCTTGGAGACTAAGCAGGAATTACCCTGGGAAGTGGAGAGAGGAGTTAATGATAGTTAACACTGACAGTACCTCCTTCCGGATCAGGTACGGTTCTTTACATACAGTAATTCATTTAATCTTCATAAGAGCCTGGATATGCAAGTACTGTTAGAACATACAGACAAGCCACAGCACACCGAGGTTAAATTACTTGCCTGAAGTCACACAGCTGGTAAATGCAGAGTCAGATTTCATGTCTAAGCATCTGAGCCCTGCTTGTTCTGTCTTTTCCAGCAGAGATAACACAGCCCCAGGGACAACAGTAAGAAGAATAAACCTTACATTTGCTGAGCACTTTGTCAAGTCCCCAGCCCGGGTGACTTCTTTTATCCCTCAGATCATCCTGTGATTAAGTGCTGTTATTTGCCTGATCATTACAGATGTAGATTCAAAGGCTTGCAAGAGCTGAGTCACCACATGAGGTATGACTTCACACCCACTAGGATGGCTATTAAAAAAAAAAAAGAACAGAAAATTACAAATATTGCTGGGGCTGTGGAGAAATTGGAATCCTCATACCTTATTGGTGGGAATGTAAAGTGCTACAGCCACTGTGGAAAACAGTTTTGCTAGATCCTCAATAAGTTAAACATAGAATTACCATAGGACCCACCAATTCCACTCTTGGGTGTATACGCAAAAGAATTGAAAACAAGTGTTCAAACAGAAACTTGCACATGAATATTAATAGCAGCACCATTCACAATAGCTAAAAAGTGGAAACAACCCAAGTATCTATCACCTGATGAATGGATAAACAAAGTGTGGTCCCTTCCTACAACAGAACATTACGCAGCCATAAAAAGGAATGAAGAACTGATGCGTGCTACAATATGGATGAACCTTGAAAATGTAATGCTAAGTAAAAGACCCCAGACACAAAAGGCCACATATCGTAGGATCCCATCTGTATGACATATCCAGAGTTGGCACATCCATAGAGATGGAAAGCAGATTAGTGGTTGCCACGGGCTGCAGGGAGCGGGAATGAGAAATGATCGCTTAGTGGGCGTAGACTTTCCTTTCTGTGGTGATGAAAATGTCTGTAACTAGATAGTGGTGGTTGTACAACATAATGAATGTACTAAATGTCACGAATGGTGAATTTTATGTGTATTTTACCAAAATATTTTAAAAGGGGGGAAAAGAGGTGGTAAAAAAGAAAAACTGAGTAACTTGCTGAGGACTGTACAGCACATCAAGTAAAAGGTGGTTTTGAAGTCATGTAAGAAAGACACTTTTCAGGAACTCCAAGTTCCTTGCAGTGAGTGCAGTGAGGTGTATGTGTTGGGGGAGGGAACGAACGGCAAAGACCGAGGCCGAGGAGGAATCAGTCTCCATTCTGAAGACATCTTGTAAGGTGATGGAGACAACCCTAGAGGCAAAGCCACAGGAATGGAGGCACTCAGAAAGAGGGAAGGGTCACCGACCTGTCACTTTAGTCAGGCTCTTTCCCCATTACATGCCCCTCCCCGGAAGAACTGTGTCCTCTGGGTTTCTGGATAAAGTGACTGCTGAAACAGAATAAACACAACAGTCAATATCCATCCTCTGCCCCTACCAAGCAGTAAAATTAGAAATATTCATTGCTACCTCAAATACCTCACCTGTAAAATAGAGGTAATAATCATAGTTCCTATTTCATAGGTTTGCCTCAGGACCAAATGAGTTAATACATATAAAGTCCTTCGAATAGTGCCTGACCCAGTCAACACCGTATAAATGTTTGCTATTATTACCTTGATGGTTTCCATAAAGTGTCCCTCAGTTCTTTGCATTTTTATCATATATGATAAAACTGGGTGTTGTCATATCACGAATGTTTGCCCAAGAACAGTACATTTTGTTAACCTGGGACTGATCATCGAAACCCGACCTCATGGGAAATAGCATTATCTTTCATTTCATTTGCATTTTACAACTACAGTATAAATTTCCTTCCTGGTTACTTTGATAACAGAGAAAAAATGTTTTTCTCAGGTTAGCCTGCACTTGTTAACGTAGAATTGAGTGGCACTAATTAGGAGACTGCAAAAGAATGTTAATACAGTAAAATAATGAACTATACCAAATGGTTTGGGTGGAAGATGATTTGTCAGACTTTCAAGCGAAAACATATGCTTTTTATCAATACACATTGCATAAACACTGTAATCCTTCATTCAAATTCACAAAGAGGACAAAGGCAAGAAAACATTTTTAAACATTTTAGAGTCTGTAACTGTCCATCATGCTTTAGAATTTTTTTTTTTTTTTTTTGCGGTACGCGGGCCTCTCACTGTTGCGGCCTCTCCTGTTGCAGAGCACAGGCTCCGGACACGCAGGCTCAGCGGCCATGGCTCACGGTCCCAGCTGCTCCGCTGCATGTGGGATCTTCCCGGACCGGGGCACGAACCCGTGTCCCCTGCATCGGCAGGCGGACTCTCAACCACTGTGCCACCAGGGAAGCCAGCTTTAGAACTTTTTGCACCACGATTCACTAATCGACTCTCTCTCACACAGCTTCATGATGTAAAATGTGTATCTGTAAAATGTGAAAATGAGCCCTCCTCACTGTAACCAGGCCTGAGGAAAGAAGAATTTTAAATCTTGACCTTTGGGACTGTTTATTAATGACAGCAGTGTGACAAATAGTTCATTAATCCTGTTTATCAGACTGTGAAATAAGTCAAAATTGCCATCAACAAGTAACAATATAAATGGTCTTTTAAAAATCAGGGAGTGTTTATGATTCTTTAGTCTAATCCAAGGGTTTAGACTTTTGCTGTAAAGGGTCGGTTAAATATCTTAGGCCTTGCAGACCATAAAGTCTCTGCCAGAACTACGCAACTCTGCCATTGTAATGTAAATATGGCCATAGATAATATGTAAACAAATGGTCCTGGCTCAATTCCAGTTAAACTTTATTTACACGTGCTGCAACATGGATGAAATGCGAAAACATTTTGGCAAGTTAAATAAGCCAGACACAAAAGAACAAATACTGTATGGTTCCACTTATATGAGGGATCTAAAATGGGCCAATTCATGGAGACAGAAAGGATAGTGGTTACCAGGGTTCTGGGAAGGGGAGAATGGGTACAGAGTTTAAGTTTGGGATGATGAAAGAGCTCTGGAAATGGTTAGTGGTAATGATTGTACAACATTGCGCCTGTGCTTAATGCCACTTAGTTGTACACTTTAAAATGATGAAAATGATACATTTTATGTACATTTTACCACAAGTTTTTAAAAACTTTATTTTGCAATAACAGGCAGTTGGCCCTCGAACCTTAGTTTTCTGACCCCTGAGCTAAACTATCCTTTGTCCTGCTGACTGTGCTCCTTTCTTTGCTTCCTATGTCTTTGCTGTTGTTTCTGCTGCTGCTGCAGCTGCTCTTTATTTCATTCCTTGACTAAGCTGTGCAGTCAAATGTTGCCTTGTGCGCAAGGGAAAAGAAAACCATTTGCATTCACTGGGGGCAGTTCTTTCTAGACATAGTCCATTCTGAAGCCCACAGCTTTAGCAGATGCAGATCTAGAACTATAAACATGAGTGTGCTGTTCTGTGCATATGAAAATGACCATAGTGGCCCCAAAACATTAGGGGATAAACTTGGTCTGGTTTCTACTTGTTCTGCTGGGATCTACAAAGCTTTCACTTTCCTTTTCCTGGTTTCTCAGTGGCTAGCAGCATAGATGAGGGTGCTAGTGTTAGGGCACTCAGGCTATGACTTTCAGTAGAGCTATTCTTTTCATGAAGATTATTGGCTCTTGCACAGGGTGAACCATTGGCCTTGATTTATCGCTCTTGCCTAACCAATTAGGTCAACTGACCTTGAGTTAATCATTTTCGGAAGACAATGATGAGTGCTTAACCTCTGAGGACAAACCTGATTCCTCAACATAGAGACTCAGGCAAACAAAAAACTGAGATTTTAAAAGGGAACCTATTTGCAAGTATATATTGTTATTGGAAGGTACATTTAAGTGGACTAGCTCAGTCTATTGAGACGTCTTAAGGATTAGAATCCCTAATTTACTTCAGAGTATAGTCCACCAAAACTGATGACCTAAGAGTTGATCAGGGTAAGCTACCTTTGACAGAGCCATAATAGTAAGAATAATAAATTCTCTGTCTTTAACTAATGAAATGAAAATTATTTTGCTGATCTGAGAGAAGACAAGGCTCTTGATTTCAAATGGATTGTTACCTAAAGAAAAGAACAAAAAAATCCATTACTTTTGTCATGTTACTAATCATGCTACATTTTTAAAGCATCCTTAGTACCTGCTTAAAAGACTAAAATCATATGACTTACACACTTCAATAATTATTAGTGTTTTTATTTCTTCCCTAATTTCTATCATGAATCTTTGCATGTCAAAGTAGAAAAGACATTGAATCTAGATGTTTCAAAAGTGCAGATATCAGATAACCTCAACAATATCATTTGATACCAAAATAAATTGTTTTAAATTTTTAATGCCATTTCTGCTTTTTTCCTTCAACACTTGGCCCTGCTACAAATAAGACACTGATTGAAAACAACTTATTAGACTTTTTAAGGATAAATATTGTTTTCAAATAAAAGTGAGAAATATATTTGTATTCAAAACTCCATTTTTAAAAATCCCTTTAATCTGCATATGATAAAAATTGTGTTAAAATATTTGATAAGATAAAAACACAAGTATCACTTTGATAGTCAGCTTCAGCTGTAAGCCTATATATTGTGCAGATGCTCAGATATAAGGGGGAAGACAGAGAGCAATGATGTCTGAAAATTTATAGTCACCAAAATGATTAGGTTACAACATTCATTTCTAAGCACATGAAGTATTTACAGATCACTTGAAAAATCACTCTAGCTTCCGGGATGTTACCTGTTGACCTTTGAAAGGGGAAACAAGTGAATTTTGCCATCGGTATCCTTCTTTCATTTTGAAGTTTAATATAGTGTCATTGGTCCTCCAATATCCATGGTGCCAATTTCCCACTGATGTCTTATATCTTGGGTTTCTTTTCCCCCATAAGAAAAAGTGTAGTGATGAAATAGGTGCGGTAACTTTGATCACAGAAAAACTCATAATTACATAGTGTTTGCAACACAATCCACAATGTTCCAACACTGGATATCAGCACAGCGATAAGTAAGAGCAAAAAGCTTGTCAGAAGAGTTTGGCAACAAGTGTAGCCTCAGGTAAAAAGGTGGTGGCTGTGAATACTTGGAAATCAGAATGTATATGTGGAGAATAAGTTGGCTTCTCCTGATCATTTACTAGGAGATCTTTTTGTGAGGCTCATTTTCCTTTAAAAAAGGCAGAATGTCCCATACAGAAAGTGAAATGTTTCTCTTCTGAGAAGAAACATTCATGGAAAGGGTTGTTCCCAGACACAACAGGACATGGACAATTGTTAGGATTACATAAATAATTCCTTCCTAAAAACTGACTTATAATTCTGCAGTTTGACAAGATTTGACTAGCTGCACTAATTGGACTCACTCAAATATAGCCTCCAATTTCCCTTTAGAAAAATGAGGACCACGCTGCTAGTATTTTCCCTTCATAATTATTACTCCCCAGGGCCCCAAATGCTTGCTGAGCTTTCCAAAGTACCTGTTCCAAAGTACCTGTTTTTGTCTTTTTCAATTATTCTCTCTGACTATGCATAAAATCGGTTAGAACAAATACCTCTACTTAAGCCCAGGTGTTACTACCCTACCTAACCTTTTTTCTTTGGTTTGTTTCTTGATTTTGAATTTCTTACCATGAGTTAGCTTGTATTCTCAGCACACACCGAACTCTGCTGGCAGTCACACCGGACAGTCCTGACTAGTTATATGTGCAAAGGAGAGAACAAAGAATCCTTCCATGTCTCTGACATTCCTTAGCCTCAGAGGCACCTGAGATCACGGATTTACCCAAAATACACTACTGAAATCAATCTTTAGGATTCTAAGCATAAAAATAACTATTACTGTTGAGTATCAGATGCTGCCTTATGCTGTACTTTAAATATAGATATTGTATTTCCTCAAAAAGCAAAGTAGGTAGTTATTATTATGTCCACTTCGGAAGTACGGAAACTGTGGCTAGGGGATGTTAAGAAACCTGTCTGAGGTCTTCCTGGCTAGTAAGCATTGAAATCAGGAGTTAACCTCCTTTCTAACACCAAATTCCATGCTCCCTCCATAACCCGGCATCAAATGTCCCCAAAGCCTCTTGGTTCTCTCTTCTTGATGTGTAAAATCTGCAAGCATCATCATGGTAAAAAGTAAAAATTTTATTTTATTTATTTATTTATTTATTTTATTTTTTATAAATTTATTTATTTTTTTGGCTGAGTTGGGTCTTTGTTGCTGTGCACAGGCTTTCTCTAGTTGCGGCGAGCGGGGGCCACTCTTCATTGCGGTGCTCAGGCCTCTCATTGCGGTGGCCTCTCCTGTTGCGGAGCACGGGCTCTAGGCACACAGGCTTCACATGTTGTGGCTCGCAGGCTCCAGAGCACAGGCTCAGCAGTTGTGGCTCACGGGCTTAGTTGCTCCACGGTACGTGGGATCCTCCCAGACCAGGGCTCGAACCCGTGTCCCCTGCATTGGCAGGCGGACTCCCAACCTCTGCGCCACCAGGGAAGCCCAAAAGTAAAAATTTTAAAAGCAACATAGCAAAAAACACATGTACAAGTTGTATGGTACACTGCTAATGTACTTTAATTAATGCTTAAAATATATAAAAGACTGAGAACTAATACACCACAATATTGGCACTGGTTATCTTTTGGCCAATTACTGGTAATGTGTATTTTTTTCTTATACTTTATCTTACAAATTTTCTATAATAAATATGATACTTTAAAATATAATACTTATTTAAAATGCAAGAAATGTCACTATTTAAATGCAAATGGTATAATGGACTGGGTTTTCCAGAGTGCCTTACACATTTGTCATTTGTCATGTTCAGTTGACAATTATCATTGGGCTTCGCATGTCAGTGAACATTTTAATGTCCAAGGGAGGGCTTTTATATGCAAAATGAACCACTTAGAGCTGTCTAAATATGCAATTTGTAACTGTAGTTAATTAAAAGACTGAATTTTTCTTAAACCTCTAAGTTCAACTTATAATTCTTGCTAGTTGATTTATGAATTAAATAATTTTATTATAAATAAGTAAATCACTCTTACTTATTTCTTGATTAATTTTAACTAAGTTTAATGTATTAGATGATCTCATGTCATTATTAAAACCCATCCAAAATACTTATTTCACTAAATTCCCTCAAACATTTTAACTTGCATATACAAATTTAATTTTTTTCTCAAACACATCGCATTCATAATAAGGCCAGTTTACAAACTAAGGCAATCTTTATTAGTTCTTAAGCAGCTTTTAAAAATATAACAAATTGAATGTACAGCTTTGTAAGCATTCAAACACTGTTAATAAGCTTAATTAATTCCATTCTCTAATGCATGTCAGATTTAAGTCACAAATACCAATCAGGCATTTCTAATTAAAAGAACAAGGCAAATAATTAGATTATCTGACATGTCAGACATTCTCTAACATGCTTTTCTTGGACATTTCAAAACTGCATATAAGGAACATAAATTATCATTGTGAGTTAAAATATATTCCGCATAAACTGACTGCTGCAAGATTAACACTTTCTATAGATTTATTTCATTACCGCTACACTTATGTGTACAACGTTCTGGGTTTGCAAAGTCATTTCTCCAAGTAAAAAGTGGAATGGAAATTACTATCTCCAGCAGTGCCGGATTCCTTGGGTAAAGATTCAAAACCAATACAGCTACAGATCTGGGTAACTGGTCTGAATCTCGGGACTAGAATGTGAGATCAGATCTGTGCTTCTTTCCCCAATCCTGGCTTGCTTGCCATGTCAACAGGGGAGCTCCAAAGCATGCTTTTAGCTGTCATGTCATTTTACACCCCCTAAAACATATTCCCTGGGAATATTTCAAATTTCACCCTTGCACAGATTTTTTTTTCAACTTTTCTTGACTGATTTAAATAGATTGAATTCTGCACCACCCACATGGAATCCTGCTAATTGCCTTCAATTGGAGTTAATTGAGTTTTGTACCCCCTTCATGTTTATAGCATCCTTTTTATATGTTATTCATTATCTAGCTCCTTGAGCACTATTTGATAGTCATTCTATTAACAACATAATAGGTTACTTGTAGATTATATAGATATACACAAAATGTTTATAACTTGCTTTAGATCTGTATTCCAGCACAGGAAAACATCGTTTCCTTGTTAATTTATTAAAATTATATTTAGGTTGCAGTTTAGGGGCAGCTAGTGCATCCAGCCACCAACCCCTAAGGCCAGCTATCACCCACCCAAATGAATCATCCGATAATAATCTTTCCTACATAAGCATGAAGTATTACTCATAATGAATGTAGGATTTTGTAAACCCACTGCAGCACACCTAATTAACTTCATTTTTATTATTTTCAGAAGTCTGAATTAGATGCATAATAGAAACTATGGTCATCCACCAAATTAGCATAATATTATTTAATTTACCATTGGCTATTATGATAATTGAGGCTGTTTCCAATTTTTAGAATCATAAATAAAATCACAGTGAACATGTATTTGAGCATGAACATAGTTTTCTTCTGTGGGATTTTTTTCCTTAGAAAAAATTTCCAATAGTGATATTACTCAGTGAGCAGATGGACTTAGTTTTGGATATTAATAGGTACTATGTTTAATGTTTTCCAAAAAGTTTGTTTGATTACAATTGTGTCAGTATTGTATTTATTTGTTTTGTTTGGATGTCCTTTAATTTGGGCAGATTCATAGATATTAAGTGATACTAAAATGTCACATTGATTACTAGGGTGAATAGATTTTTAAAATAATATTTGTTTGCTAGTTGCATTTTTACTTATGTGGTTTATCGTCTTTGTTCATTTACTACTAGGGCTTGACGTTTATCCTGTCACTTCATGTTAATTCTTTATATATTATGATATTAACCTAGTGGTGCTCACATTTTCTAGAAACTGTTTTCCTATTCATTTTAGTTTTATTATATTTTATACTTATATTAAAATGATTTGTTTTAATTTATATGGCAATGAATCTAGCAATCTTTGAATAATGATTTTCTAGCTTTCTTTTAAGAAAGAGAATCTATTTTAAAATATATGTTTGCTCTATGAGGGCAAGGACCATGCCTATTTTATTCTCAAGAATTTCCATAATCTAACAAACATACATCCTGGCACACAGTGGGTACCCATCAATTTTTCTTTTTTTTCTATCTAAAAATATACAGTGTTTCCCAAAGTGATTGGCAATTAAATAAATTTAGGAAACATTGAAAATTACAGTCTACTTTATGAGATTTATAATGCATATTAGCATGTTAAAGGCTCTGAGTAGTCTGGTTATCTAAAAAAAACAAAAACAAAAAACCTGTTTAACTTTCTTTACCCCAAAAGAATACACCTTTATTTAACTATAGAATGTTCATTGAGTAGCATCACAGAACAAATGTCCAATAAAATAGGCTTCAGAAATTATATGCTAATGTCATAGAATATTCATTTACCTAATTTATTTATAAATAAAAATATCAAGATAGATATTCACATAGAAAGTATTGCAATGGCTCTAGTGGGAAAAAAATTTTAATAAAATAGCTAAGAGTAATACTAGAAAGGAAGTTCTATTCTTATGAGGTATTTTTTTTAACATATTTTCCCTCATAATTTGTACTGGCTATTACCTTTGGTATATGATTCACAGATATTTATTTAAAACCACACCAATACCTACAAAAATACTATAATCAGATCAGTCAGATTATGAACAATTGAAACTGGGTATTTGTTTCTAAAAGTGTTAAATGATAATATTTTTAATAGAAATCTTAAAATAAAAATTACAATTAATAAACATTTTGATTTTTCTTTAGAAATACATTACGAATTAAATTTATAGCACTTTTGTAAGGTCAACACTTTTGAAGTAAAACATTTATTTCTTCTCTTCAATGAATAATATACTAACTAAGTTACTAAATTCTTTTCTGTTTGAAATACATAATTTCTCTGTGCAGAATATATTGGTTATTGGGCTTCTGGCTTCTGCTATGAATGTTGAAAGGTGGAAGGAGTATCACTCTTACACAGACACACAAAAAGCTCAAAATCCTGAACATCCATAACTTTTCTCAGGACAACCACTTAATGTGCACTCTAAGGGAAAGACAGGAAAATCCAAGAGGAGACAGGATGTGAGCATTGACTCACCTGAGGCAGAGCACAAAAGAAATATATGGCTGCTGAGAGGGTAGACAGCAGAAGTAAGGAGAGCTACAATCCTGCAGCCTGTGGAGCAAAAACCACATTAACGGAAAGATAGACAAGATGAAAAGGCAGAGGGCTATGTACCAGATGAAGGAAAAAGATAAAACCCCAGAAAAACAACTAAATGAAGTGGAGATAAGCAACCTTTCAGAAAAAGAATTCAGAATAATGATAGTGAAGATGATCCAGGACCTTGGAAAAAGATTGGAGGCAAAGATCGAGAAGATGCAAGAAATGTTTAACAAAGACCTAGAAAAATTAAAGGACAAACAAACAGAGATGAACAATACAATAACTGAAATAAAAACTACACTAGAAGGAATCAACAGCAGAATAACTGAGGCAGAAGAACGGATAAGTGACCTGGAAGACGGAATGGTGGAATTCACTGTTGCAGAACAGAATAAAGAAAAAAGAATGAAAAGAAATGAAGACAGCCTAAGAGACCTCTGGGACAACATTAAACACACAACATTCACATTATAAGGGTCCCAGAAGGAGAAGAGAGAGAGAAAGGACCCAAGAAAATATTTGAAGAGATTATAGTTGAAAACTTCCCTAACATGGAAAAGGAAATAGCCACCCAAGTCCAGGAAGTGCAGAGAGTCCCATACAGGATAAACCCAAGGAAAAACACGCTGAGACACATAGTAATCAAATTGGTGAAAATTAAAGTCAAAGAAAAACTATTGAAAGCAACAAGGGAAAAATGACAAATAACATACAAGGGAACTCCCATAAGGTTAACAGCTGATTTCTCAGCAGAAACTCTACAAGCCAGAAGGGAATGGCATGACATATTTAAAGTGATGAAAGGGAAGAACCTATGACCAAGATTACTGTACATGGCAAGCATCTCATTCAGGTTCGATGGAGAAATCAAAAGCTTTACAGGCAAGCAAAAGCTAAGAGAATTCAGCACCACCAAGCCAGCTCTACAACAAATGCTAAAGGAACTTCTCTACTTGAGAAACACAAGAGAAGAAAAGGACCTACAAAAACAAACCCAAAACAATTAAGAAAATGGTCATAGGAACATACATATCGGTAATTACCTTAAACGTGAATGGATTAAATGCTCCAACCAAAAGACACAGGCTTGCTGAATGGTTACAAAAACAAGACCCATATATATGCTGTCTACAAGAGACCCAATTCAGACCTAGGCACATATACAGACTGAAAGTGAGGGGATGGAAAAAGATACTCCATGCAAATGGCAATCAAAAGAAAGCTGGAATAGGAATACTCATATCAGATAAAATAGACTTTAAAATAAAGAATGTTACAAGAGACAAGGAAGGACACTACATAATCAAGGGATCAATCCAAGAAGAAGATATAACAATTATAAATATATATGCACCCAACATAGGAGCACCTCAATGCATAAGGCAACTGTTAACAGCTATAAAAGAGGAAGTCGACAGTAACACAGTAATAGCGGGGGACTTTAACACCTCACTTACACCAATGGACAGATCATCCAAAATGAAAATAAATAAGGAAACAGAAGCTTTAAATGACACAATAGACCAGATAGATTTAATATTTATAGGACATTCCATCCAAAAACAGAAGATTACACTTTCTTCTCCAGTGCGCACAGAACATTCTCCAGGATAGATCAGATCATGGGTCACAAATCAAGCCTCAGTAAATTTAAGAAAATTGAAGTCATATCAAGCATCTTTTCTGACCACAACACTATGAGATTAGAAATCAATTACAGGGAAAAAAACGTAAAAAACACAAACACATGGAGGCTAAAAAATATGTTACTAAATAACCAAGAGATCACTGAAGAAATCAAAAAATACCTAGAGACAGGGCTTCCCTGGTGGTGCAGTGGTTGAGAGTCCGCCTGCCAATGCAGGAGACACGGGTTCGTGTCCTGGTCCGGGAAGATCCCACATGCCATGGAGCGGCTAGGCCCGTGAGCCATGGCCACTGAGCCTGCATATCTGGAGCCTGTGCTCCGCAACGGGACAGGCCACAACAGTGAGAAGCCCACTTAACACACACACACACACAAAAAAAATACCTAGAGACAAATGACAATGAAAACAGGATGATCCAAAACCTATGGGATGCAGCAAAAGCAGTTCTAAGAGGGAAGTTTACAGCAATACATTGCTACCTCAAGAAACAATAAACATGTCAAATAAACAATCTAACCTTACACCTAAAAGAACTAGAGAAAGAAGAACAAACAAAACCCAAAGTTACTAGAAGGAAAGAAATGATAAAGATCAGAGCAGAAATAAATGAAATAGAAACAAAGAAAAGAATAGCAAGGATCAATAAAACTAAAAGCTGGTTCTTTGAGAGATAAACAAAATTGATAAACCATTAGCCAGACTTATCAAGAAAAAGAGGAAGAGGACTCAAATTATTAAAATTAGAAATGAAAAAGGAGAAGTTACAACAGACAATGCAGAAATACAAAGTATCCTAAGAGACTACTACGAGAAACTCTATGCCAATAAAATGGACAACCTGGGGCTTCCCTGGTGGCACAGTGGTTGAGAGTCTGCCTGCCGATGCAGGGGACACGGGTTCGTGCCCCAGTCTGGGAAGATCCCACATGCCGCGGAGCGGCTGGGCCCATGAGCCATGGCCGCTGAGCCTGCGCGTCCGGAGCCTGTGCTCCACAATGGGGGAGGCCACAACAGTGAGAGGCCTGCGTACAGCAAAAAAAAAAAAAAAAAAAAAAAAATGGACAACCTGGAATAAATGGACAAATTCTTAGAAAGGTATAACCTTCCAAGACTGAACCAGGAAGAAATAGAAAATATGAACAGACCAATCACAAGTAATAAAATTGAAACTGTGATTAAAAATCTTCCAACAAACAAAAGTCCAGGACCAGATGGCTTCACAGGTGAATTCTGTCAAACATTTGGAGAAGAGCTAACACCCATCCTTCTCAAACTCTTCCAAAAAATTGCAGAGGAAGGAACACTCCCAAACTCATTCTATGAGGCCACCATCACCCTGATACCAAAACCAGACAAAGATACTAGAAAAAATATATATATTACAGACAAATATCACTGATGAATATAGACGCAAAACTCCTCAACAAAATAGTAGCAAACAGAATCCAACAGCACATTAAAAGGATCATACACCATGATCAAGTGGGATTTATCCCAGGGATGCAAGGATTCTTCAGTATATGCAAATCAATCAGTGTGATACACCATATTAACAAACTGAAGAAGCATAACCATATGATCATCTCAATAGATGCAGAAAAAGCTTTTGACAAAATTCTACACCTATTTATGATAAAAACTCTCCAGAAAGTGTGAATAGAGGGACCCTACCTCAACATAATAAAGGCCATATACAACAAACCCACAGCAAACATCATTCTCAATGGTGAAAAACTGAAAGCATCTCCTCTAAGATCAGGAACAAGACAGCGATGTCCACTGTCACCACTATTATTCAACATACTTTTGGAAGTCCTAGCCACGGCAATCAGAGAAGAAAAAGGAATACAAATTGGAAAAGAAGAAGTAAAACCATCACTGCAGATGACATGATACTATACGTAGAGAATCCTAAAGATGCCACCAGAAAACTACTGGAGCTAATCAATGAATTAGGTAAAGTTGCAGGATACAAAATTAATGCACAGAAATCTCTGGCATTCCTATACACTAATGATGAAAAATCTGAAAGAGAAAGTAAGGAAACACTTCCATTTACCATTGCAACAAAAAGAATAATATATCTAGGAATAAACCTACCTAGGGAGACAAAAGACCTGAACGCAGAAAACTATAAGACACTGATGAAAGAAGTTAAAGATGATACAAACAGATGGAGAGATATACTGTGTTCTTGGATTGACAGAATCAATATTGTGAAAATGACTCTACCAGCTGAAGCAATCTACACATTCAATGCAATCCCTATCAAATTACCAGTGGCATTTTTTACAGAACTAGAACAAAAAATCTTAAAATTTGTATGGAGACACAAAAGACCCCGAATAGCCAAAGCAGTCTTGAGGGAAAAAAATGGAGCTGGAGGAATCAGGCTCCTGGACTTCAGACTATACTACAAAACTACAGTAATCAAGACAATATGTTACTGGCACAAAAACAGAAATATAGATCATTGGAACAGGATAGAAAGCCCAGAGATAAACCCACACACCTATGGTCAACTAATCTATGACAAAGGAAGCAAGGATATACAAGGGAGAAAAGACAGCCCTTCAATAAGTGGTGCTGGGAAAACTGGACAGCTACATGTAAAAGAATGAAATTAGAACACTCTCTAACACCATGTACAAAAATAAACTCAAAATGGATTAGAGACCTAAATGTAAGATGGGACATTATAAAACTGTTAGAGGAAAACATAGGAATAACACTCTTTGACATAAATCACAGCAAGATCTTTTTTGATCCACCTCCCAGAGTAGTGGAATAAAAACAAAAATAAACAAATGGAACCTAATGAAACTTAAAAGTTTTTGCACAGCAAAGGAAATTACAAACAAGATGAAAAGACAACCCTCAGAAGGGAGAAAATATTTGCAAACGAATCAATGGACAAAGGATTAATCTCCAAAATATATAAATAGCTCATGCAGCTCAATATTAAAAAAGAAACAACCCAATCCAAAAATGGGCAGAAGACCTAAATAGACACTTCTCCAAAGGAGACACACAGATGGCCAAGAAGCACATGAAAAGCTGCTCAACATCACTATTTATTAGACAAATGCAAATCAAAACTACAATGAGGTATCACCTCACACCAGTTAGAATGGGCATCATCAGAAAATGTACAAACAACAAATGCTGGAGAGGGTGTGGAGAAAAGGGAACCCTCTTGTACTGCTGGTGGGAATGTAAATTGATACAGCCACTATGGAGAGTGGTATGGAGGTTACTTAAAAAACTAAAAATAGAATTACCATATGATCCAGCAATCCCACTACTGGGCATATACCCAGAGAAAACCATAATTCAAAAAGACACATGCACACCAATGTTCATTGCAGCACTATTTACAATAGCCAGGACATGGAAGCAACCTAAATGTCCATCAACAGATGAATAGATAAAGAAGATGTGGTACATATATACAATGGAATATTACTCAGCCATAAAAAGAGATGAAATTGAGTTATTTGTAGTGAGATGGATGGACCTAGAGCCTGTCATACAGAGTGAAGTAAGTCATAAAGAGAAAAACAAATATCGTATATTAACACATATATGTGGAACCTAGAAAAATGGTACAGATGAACCTGTTTGCAGGGCAGAAATAGAGTCACAGATGCAGAGAACAAACGTATGGACCCCAAGGGGGGAAGTGGTGGGGGGAGTGGTGGTGGTATGATGAATTGGGAGATTGGGATTTACATATATACAAAAATATGTATAAAATGGATGACTCATAAGAACCTGCTGTATAAAAAATTAACTTAAAAAAAAAGGGGAGACACTGAGAAGATGGCAGAAGAGTAAGACGCGGAGATCACCTTCCTCCCCACAGATACCTCAGAAATACATCTACACGTGGAACTGCTCCTATAGAACACCCACTGAATAGTGGCAGAAGACCTCAGACTTCCGAAATGGCAAGAAACTCCCCACGTACCTGGGTAGGGCAAAAGAAAAAAGAAAAAACAGAGACAAAAGAACAGGGACGGGACCTGCACCAGTGGGAGGGAGCTCTGAAGGAGGAAAGGTTTCCACACACTAGGAAGCCCCTTCACTGGCGGAGAATGTGAGTGGCGGAGGGGGGAAGCTGCGGAGCCACAGAGGAGAGCACAGCAACAGGGGTGCAGAGGGCAAAGCGGAGAGATTCCCGCACAGAGGAGCAGTGCTGACCAGCACTCACCAGCCCGAAAGGCTTGTCTGCTCACCCGCCGGGGCGGTCGGGGGCTGGGAGCTGAGGCTCAGGTTTCCTTCGATCGCAGGGAGAGAACTGGCAGGGTGAACACAGCCTGAAGGGGTTAGTGCACCACGACTAGCCGGGAGGGAGCCCGGGAAAAGGTCTGGAGCTGGCGAAGAGGCAAGAGACTTTTTCTTGCCTTATTGTTTCCTGGTGCGCAAGTAGAGGGGATTAAGAGCTCTGCTATAAGGAGCTCCAGAGATGGGCGCAAGCTGTGGCTATCAGCGCAGACCCCAGAGACGGGCATGAGACTAAGGCCGCTGCAGCCGCCACCAAGAAGCCTGTGTGCGAGCACAGGTTACTATCCACACCCCCCTTCCGGGGAGCCTGTGCAGCCCACCACTGCCAGGGTCCCGTAATCCAGGGACAACTTCCCCGGGAGAACACACGGCACGCCTCAGGCTGATGCAACGTCACGCCGGCCTCTGCAGCCACGGCCTCACCCCACATCCATACCCCTCCCTCCCCACGGCCTGAGTGAGCCAGAGCCCCCGAATCAGCTGCTCCTTTAACCCCATCCTCTCTGAGCGAAGAACAGACGCCCTCAGGCAACCACGAAGCAGAGTTAGGGGCAAATCCAAAGCTGAACCCCAGGAACTGTGCGAACAAAGAAGAGAAAGGGAAATTTCTCCCAGCAGCCTCAGGAGCAGCAGATTAAATCTCCACAATCCACTTGATGTACCCTGCATCTGTGGAATACCTGAATAGACAACGAATCATCCCAAATTGAGGAGGTGGACTTTGGGAGCAAGATATATTATTTTTTCCCCTTTTCCTCTTTTGCTGAGTGTGTATGTGTATGCTTCTGTGTGAGATTTTGTCTGTATAGCTTTCTTTCACCATTTATCCTAGGGTTCTGTCCATTCATTTTTTTCTTTTTTTTTTTTACTTTTGAAAAAATTTTTCCTTAATTATTGTTTTTTATTTTATTTTATCTTACTTTATTTTGTATTATTTTATTTTATCCTCTTTCTTTCTTTCTTTCTATTTTTTCTCCCTTTTATTGTGAACCGTGTGGATGAAAGGCTGTTGGTGCTCCAGCCAGGCATCAGGGCTGTGCCTCTGAGGTGTGAGAGCCAACTTCATGACACTGGTCCACAACAGACCTCCCAGCTCTACATAGTAGCAAATGGTGAAAATCTCCCATAGATCTACATCTCAACACCAAGACCCAGCTTCACTCATCGACCAGCAAGCTACAGTGCTGGACACCCTATCCCAAACAACTAGGAAGAGAGGAACACATCCCCATCCATTAGCAGAGAGGCTGCCTAAAATCATAATAAGTCCACAGACACCCCAAAACACACCACCAGACGTGGACCTGCCCACCAGAAAGACAAGATCCAGCCTCATCCACCAGAACACAGACACTAGTCCCCTCCACCAGGAAGCCTACACAACCCACTGAACCAACCTTAACCACTGGGGACAGACACCAAAAACAATGGGAACTATGAACCTGCAGCCTGTGAAAAGGAGACCCCAAACACAGTAAGATAAGCAAAATGAGAATACAGAAAAACACACAGCAGATGAAGGAGCAAGGTAAAAACACACCAGACCTAACAAATGAACAGGAAATAGGCAGTCTACCTGAAAAAGAATTCAGAATAATGATAGTAAAGATGATCCAAAATCTTGGAAATAGAATAGAGAAAATGTAAGAAACATTTAACAAGGACCTAGAAGAACTAAAGAGGAAATAAGCAATGATGAACAACACAATAAATGAAATTAAAAATACTCTAGAAGGAATCAATAGCAGAATAACTGAGGCAGAAGAATGGATAAGTGACCTGGAAGATAAAATATTGGAAATAACTACTGCAGAGCAGATTAAGAAAAATGAATGAGAAGAACTGAGAACAGTCTCAGACAGCTTTGGGACAACATTAAACACACCAACATTCGAATTATAGGGGTCCCAGAAGAAGAGAAAAAGAAAGGAACTGAGAAAATATTTGAAGAGATTATAGTTGAAAATTCACTAATATGAGAACGGAAATTGTTAATCAAGTCCTGGAAGCACAGAGAGTCCCATACAGGATAAATACAAGGAGAAACATGCCAAGACACATATTAATCAAATGATCAAAAATTAAATATAAAGAAAACATATTAAAAGCAGCAAGGGAAAAACAACAAATAACACACAAGGGAATCCCCATAAGGTTAACAGCTGATCTTTCAGCACAAACTCTGCAACCCAGAAGGGACTGGGAGGACATATTTAAAGTGATGAAGGAGAAAAACCTACAACCAAGATTACTGTACACAGCAAGGATCTCATTCAGATTTGATGGAGAAATTAAAACCTTTCCAGACAAGCAAAAGCTGAGAGAGTTCAGCACCACCAAACCAGCTTTACAACAAATGCTAAAGGAACTTCTCCAGGCAGGAAACACAAGAGAAGGAAAACACCTACAATAACAAACCCAAAACATTTAAGAAAATGGGAATAGGAACATACATATCGATAATTACCTTAAATGTAAATGGATTAAATGTTCCCAGCAAAAGACACAGACTGGATGAATGGATACAAAAATAAGACCTGTATATATGCGGCCTACAAGAGACCCACTTCAGACCTAGGGACACATACAGACTGAAAGTGAGGGGATGTAAAAATATATTGCATGCGAATGGAAATCAAAAGAAAGCTGGAATACCAATTCTCATATCTGACAAAATAGGCTTTAAAATAAAGACTATTAGAAGAGACAAAGAAGGACACTACATAATGATCAAGGGATTGATCCACGAAGAAGATATAAAAATTATAAATATTTATGCACCCAACATAGAAGCACCTCAATACGTAAGGCAAATACTAACAGCCATATGAGGGGAAATCGACAGTAACACAATCATAGTAGGGGACTTTAACACCCCACTTTCACCAATGGACAGATCATCCAAAATGAAAATAAATAAGGAAACACAAGCTTTAAATGGTCCATTAAACAAGATGGACTTAATTGATATTTATAGGACATTCCACCCCAAAACAACAGAATACACATTTTTCTCAAGTGCTCATGGAACATTCTCCAGGATAGATCATACCTTGGGTCACAAATCAAGCCTTGGTAAATTTAAGAAAATTGAAATTGTATCAAGTATCTTTTCCGACCACAACGTTTTGAGATTACACATCAATTACAGGAAAAAAATCTGTAAAAAATACAAACACATGGAGGCTAAACAATACACTACTAAATAACAAAGAGATCACTGAAGAAATCAAAGAGGAAATCAAAAACTACCTAGAAACAAATGACAATGGAGACATGATGACCCAAAACCTATGGGATGCAGCAAAAGCAGTTCTAAGAGGGAAGTTTATAACAATACAATCCTACCTTAAGAAACAGGAAACATCTCGAATAAACAACCTAACCTTGCACCTAAAGCAATTAGAGAAAGAAGAACAAAAAACTCTCCCAAGTTAGCAGAAGGAAAGAAATCATAAAGATCAGATCAGAAATAAATGAGAAAGAAATGAAGGAAATGATAGCAAAGATCAATAAAACTAAAAGCTGGTTCTTTGAGAAGATAAACAAAATTGATAAACCATTAGCCAGACTCATCAAGAAAAAGAGGGAGAAGACTCAAATCAATAGAATTAGAAATGAAAGAGGAGAGGTAACTACTGACGCTGCAGAAATACAAACGATCATGAGAGATTACTACAAGCAACTCTGCCAATAAAATGGACAACATGGAAGAAATGGATATCTTAGAAATGCAAAACCTGCCGCAACCGAACCAGGAAGAAATAGTAAATATGAACAGACCAACCACAAGCACTGAAATTGAAACTGTGATTGAAAATCTTCCAACAAACAAAAGCCCAGGACCAGATGGCTTCACAGGCGAATTCTATCAAACATTTTGAGAAGAGCTAACACCTATCCTTCTCAAGCTCTTCCAAAATATATCAGAGGGAGGAACACTCCCAAACTCATTCTACAAGGCCACCGTCACACTGATGCCAAAACCAGACAAGGATGTCACAAAGAAAGAAAATGACAGGCCAATATCACTGATGAACATAGATGCAAAAATCCTAAACAAAATACTAGCAAACAGAATCCAACAGCACATTAAAAGGATCATACACCATGATCAAGTGGGGTTTATTCCAGGAATGCAAGGATCCTTCAATATATGCAAATCAATATACGTGATACACCATATTAACAAATTGAAAGAGAAAAACCATATAGTCATCTCAATAGATGCAGAGAAAGCTTTTGACAAAATTCAGCACCGATTTGTGATAAAAACCCTGCAGAAAGTAGGCATAGAGCAACTTTCCTCAACATAATAAAGGCCATATATGACAAACCCACAGCCAACATCGGCCTCAATGGTGAAAAACTGAAACCATTTCCACTAAGATCAGGAAGAAGAGAAGGTTGCCCACTCTCACCACTCTTATTCAACATAGTTTTGGAAGTTTTAGCCACAGAAATCAGAGAGGAAAAGGAAATAAAGGGAATCCAAATTGGAAAAGAAGAAGTAAAGCTCTCACTGTTTGCAGATGACATGATACTATACATAGAGAATCCTAAAGATGCTACCAGAAAACTACTAGAGCTAATCAATGAATTTGGTAAAGTAGCAGTATACAAAATTAATGTACAGAAATCTCTGGCATTCCTATACACTAATGATGAAAAATCTGAAAGTGAAATTAAGAAAACACTCCCATTTACCATTGAAACAAAAAGAATAAAATATCTAGGAATAAACCTACCCAAGGAGACAAAAGACCTGTATGCAGAAAATTATAAGACACTGATGAAAGAAATTAAAGATGATACAAATAGATGGAGAGATATACCATGTTCTTGGATTGGAAGTATCAACATTGTGAAAATGACTCTACTACCCAAAGCAATCTACAGATTCAATGCAATCCCTTTCAAACTACCACTGGCATTTTTCACAGAACTAGAACAAAAAATTTCACAATTTGTATGGAAACACAAAAGACCCCGAATAGCCAAAGCAATCTTGAGAACGAGAAATGGAGCTGGAGGAATCAGGCTCCCTGACTTTAGACTATACTACAAAGCTACAGTAATCAAGACAGTATAGTACTGGCACAAAAACAGAAATATAGATCAATGGAACAGGATAGAAAGCCCAGAGATAAACCCACGCACATTTGATCACCTTATCTTTGATAAAGGAGGCAAGAATATACAGTGGAGAAAAGACAGCCTCTTCAATAAGTGGTGCTGGGAAAACTGGACAGGTACATGTAAAAGTATGAGATTAGAACACTCCCTAACACCATACAGAAAAATAAGCTGAAAATGGATTAAAGACCTAAATGTAAGGCCAGAAACTGTCAAACTCTTAGAGGAAAACATAGGCAGAACACTCTATGACATCAATCACAGCAAGATCCTTTTTGATCCACCTCCTAGAGAAATGGAAATAAAAACAAAAATAAACAAATGGGACCTAATGAAACTTAAAAACTTTTGCACGGCAAAGGAAATCATAAACAAGACCAAAAGACAACCCTCAGAATGGGAGAACAGATTTGCAAATGAAGCAACTGACAAAGGATTAATCTCAAAAATGTACAGGCAGCTCATGCAGCTCAATAACAAAAAAACAAACAACCCAATCCAAAAATGGGCAGAAGATCTAAATAGACATTTCTCCAAAGAAGATATACAGATTGCCAACAAACACATGAAAGAATGCTCAACATCATTAATCATTAGAGAAATGCAAATCAAAACTACAATGAGATATCATCTCACACCGGTCAGAATGGCCATCATCAAAAAATCGAGAAACAGTAAATGCTGGAGAGGGTGTGGAGAAAGGGGAAGCCTCTTGCACTGTTGGTGGGAATGTAAATTGATACAGCCACTATGGAGAGCAGTATGGAGGTTCCTTGAAAAACTACAAATAGAACTACCATACATCCCAGCAATCCCACTACTGTGCATATACCCTGAGCAAACCATAATTCAAAAAGAGTCATGTACCACAATGTTCATTGCAGCTCTATTTACAATAGCCAGGATATGGAAGCAACCTAAGTGTCCATCAACAGATGAATGGATAAAGAAGATGTGGCACATATATACAATGGAATATTCCTCAGCCATAAAAAGAAACGAAATTGAGTTATTTGTAGTGAGGTGGATGGACCTAGTGTCTGTCATACAGAGTGAAGTCAGAAAGAGAAAAACAAATACCGTATGCTAACACATATATATGGAATCTAAAAAAAAAAATAAAATAAAAGGTCATGAAGAACCTAGGAGTAGGACGGGAATAAAGACACAGACCTAGTAGAGAATGGACTTGAGGATATGGGGAGAGGGAAGGGTAAGCTGTGAGAAAGTGAGAGAGTGGCATGGACATATATAGACTACCAAACATAAAATAGCTAGCTAGTGGATGGCAGCCGCATAGCACAGGGAGATCAGCTCGGTGGTTTGTGACCACCTAGAAGGGTGGGATAGGGAGGTTGGGAGTGAGAGAGACGCAAGAGGGAAGAGATATGGGAACATATGTGTAACTGATTCACTTTGTCATAAAGTAGAAACTAACACACCATTGTAAAGCAATTATACTCCAATAAAGGTATTAAAAAAAAAGATTTTATATGGCACATACAACAACAAACTTGGGGGCCCTCCTGAAATTTTGTCTACCACAGCACCTTAAACTGTTCAGTTTACCTTCAATTAATTATATAACGTAAACGCTAGAGTAAGAACCTTGCACCAGTAACTTATTTGTATTATTGTGTCATTGGTGTATGCATTTCAGTATTGCATATATTATAAAGCCCACTCTGCACCATGTTACTGTTGCTTAAACCTGTCGATGATATTTTAAAGATATTTAAACAAAAAGAACAATAATTGGTTTATATGTTCCCCCCCCACACACACACACAAAACTGTACATTCAGGGGACCAGATAATTTACATCACCTCCATGCTTTGGAATGTGATGCAGCTGTGGAGGAGAGTGAAGCAGAGCTGAATAAACACACAGCGAGATGTGCAAGATGTATAACTCAATGAGAGAAACCATTTGGGAAGCAGAGTATGTACACACGCACATGCACGCACACACACACCATGTACACACACACACCATGCGCATCTAGCGCACATAGAAAAATGTCGGGAAGAACACACACCAGGTTTTTAACAGTGAACACATCTTAAGAGTCAGGTTTTGGGGTAGGGATAGCAAGCTCTCATTTTTTATTTTATATACTTCTATATTTTTTAAATGACCATATTGTATAAATTTGTATTTTTAAAATGTAAAAAATGTTTACGTTATATACTTGTATTTGTAATAATGGAATTGTGGCTATGTAAAAATAAAAAAGGAATATGGCTGCCATATAAGTGGGTAAAAAGAATTCATATCCAATTTTTAACAAAATACTGGATTCTGAGCATTGGCTACCATGTTATCATAAACCCCATGGAAACAGCAGATACACGGAAATCCACACCCATTTCATAGGCTCTTCTTCACAAATCTTCCTTTGATGCTCATGAGAAAGGTTAGAGCCATGGCAGGAAACCAGTGAAAGCTTCACTTTTGATGCAGGTATAGAGGAGGGGACTGATCACCGCTGCTGGAAGGACAGGAAGCCCTGCTAAGACTCTGCTTTTCTACTGACAGAAGTCTTAAGCTAAAAGGATTAGAAAACCCCAAGCCAAATAAATAATAAATCAATAAATTGAAACAAAACACACACACACACACACACAAACACACACAACTAGAAACTTCACATTAAAACTTCTAAAAAGCAGAGGAAAAGGAAATCCCGAAGGCAGCCAGAGAAAAAAGACACATTACATACTCTTAGTCAGTTTGGGCTGCTATAATAGAATACCATAGACTGAGTAACTTAAACATTTATATATCAAAAGTTCTGGTGGCAGATCTGGTGTCTGGTGAAATCCCACTTCCTAGTTTGCAACTGGCTGTCTTCTTGTTGTATCCTCACGTGGCAGAGACAGTGAGGGCAAGCTCTTGTGTCTCTTATTTGATCACCATTCCCATTCATGAGGGCTCCTCACTCACGACCTAATCCCCTCCCAAAGGTCCCCACTTCGTAATACTGTTATATGGAGGATTAAGATTTCAACATATAAACTGGCGGCAGGACACATTCAGTCCATAACTCATGCAGAGGAAAAAAGATAAAAATTACAGCAGGCATATCTTCTTTATCTTTGGCTAATATGCAGACCAAAGGGCCAGACAACAACAACAGCAAGAACAACAAAAAAACCTGTTAGCCTAGTTTCTATGCCCAGAAAAAAAATTATGTTTCAAGAATGAAGGATAAACATTCTTTTTTAGAACATTCAATACCAACAGATCTGTATTATGGGAAATGTTTGAGAAGATTTTTAAGGCAGAAAGAATATGAGATCAGACAGAAATGTGGATTTACATAAAGAAAGAAAGATCTCCTGGAACAATTAAAGGTAAACATAAAAGTTATATTTTTCTTATTTTTGATCACTCTAAAAGATCATCATAAAGAAAAATAGTAGCAACAATGTATTTGGAGTTTATAGCATATATGAAAGTAAAATGACAATAGTATCACAAAAGATGGGAGGAGGATGTGGGAGCTTACAGTTGCAAAGTTCTTATATCACACACAAAGCAGTATAATATTATTTGAAAGTAGATTGTCATTAATTAAAGGCATATGTTATAAATTCTAGGAAGACTACTAAGAAATAGTTTAAGGATCTATAAATAATAAGTCAAGAGTGGAGATAAAAATGGAATATAAAAAATATTCTACTAATCTAAACACAGGGGAAAAAAGGAAACAAAAAAATGCATGGAACAAATAGAGAACAATTAGCAAGATGGTAGATTTTAACTTAACCATATCAACACTTTACAAGTAAATAGTCTAAATACATTGGAGGACAGAGATTGTAGGTTAGACAAAATAGCAAGACCCAATTGCTGTCTTTCTGTAAGGAACTCGTTTTAACTATAAAGACATCTAGTTTAAAGATATACTATTCAAATACTAATCAAAATACTCTCATTTTTAAACAAATTTCAACACCCTGGAGGTAAACATTATTTGATATTGGTTGATCCTTTTGGGAATATAGCCTGATTTATGTTTATTAAATCAAGAAGTAAAAAATTTTCCCTAAACCTCTGACTTTCTTTCCAAAGTTATTGTCAAGAGATGCCTGCTAGCACTTCAAAAGAGAACCAAGGCTAATAATAACTCTGCAGTTTTCTAATGAAAATTGGGTCCACATTTAGCTCTGGACTCAATCACTTTTCTTTCATCAAAATAGGAATAGATGACCTTTCTTGTGTTAATGTTAATTCAAACACTTATTAACAAGACCTCACAAAACAGAGTGTATTAAACATATATTGTTAAGTTTCTATGTGCCTCTTCTGCTCGTGCAATTTTGCTTCCAGATTACACTGTATGTTATCATCTTTCTACTTCTCCTCTTTCTTGTGGAATTGAAACTTTCTAATGGATGATCTACTTGTCACTCTACAAGCTTTCTTCTTTTTTTTTTTTAATAGTTTATGTTTCACCTTTTCAGCGTTCAATAACATAAAGACAATTTTTAAAACACTTTGATTCTGTCATATCAAGGTATTGCCTATAAAATAATTCATCTGATGACCCTTTCTAAAATATAAAAACCAAGCTGTCTCTCTTTTGGGGAAATCTCTCACCACAAGAAATGCCAACTTATTTTTATTATCTTCTGCCCTAAAAACTATATATTAGAATGTCTAAAATTTCGATTTGAAGCCTAATAACACCTCGGGATAAGTAAGTAATGTTATGCAACAAAGAAGAGTTTGGTGCCTCCAATTTCTATTTACTAACTTACATTGTAACAAATAGAAATCTTTGTCTTAATAAAGGCCCTGAAAATGGGAATCCTAGGGTTAGGGGAAAATATTACAAATCTAGTTAATCTCCTTATTTAATTGCCTTTTCTTAAAATCATTAAATACTGAAATTTAAGTTTTAAAAAGAGGCGCACAAATATAAACCAACTGATTTCTGTCTTTCCATAATTTCAAAACATAACTGAACTAACAAAATCAAAAAGTGAAGAAGATGAATTGGATTAAGAACTGCTTAGATATTATAAAAGTTATGTAAAGTGTGGGCTAAAAATAGCTACTCAATGAACTAATTGATATCCTGAACTCATTAGTTGAAGTTATTACCAGGGGTTTTAACTGGAGTGGATTCTTCTGCTTATGGAAGGAAGCCTTGTCAGATGAAGACCAGCTCAGTGGCGAGCAAACTGGTAACAAGCTATGAGACCTTTCATTTTTGAGACTGATTTGTCTCATGAACACTATTAGTGAATGGACAGTTGCCATCTAAGTATTGTGCAGTTGCTTATGGGAAATAAATCATCACAGTTTAGTTTCTAATAGAAGTATTTCTCATACTTCATAAATTGCCACCACCATTAATGCCCTTGTTAAAGCATCAGTAAATTGAATCCACCTGAGACTGGTGTAGGAGGATGTTCCCTTTAGGGCTGATCCATTTCAGATTGCTGTTTTTGTTATTTTTACAGAGACAGAGACAGAATTTCATTCCCATTAAAAAATAAGTTCATATCAAGGACTGTGTGGGCTACTGTTGTTTATCCTGCAGTACTGTCATTGACATTTCTTTCTGAGGAAAAAATTAGCCCAGATTGTGTCTTACTAGATGTTTGTTAGAGATGTTATATAACCTTTATCATGAAATTTGAAAGAATGGTATAGATACTTATCTTTAAAAGTTATTAATTTAAATACCATGTTGTCTAAAAACTGAAGGATAGATTGAGTGACCTTAAGTCTTTCAACAAAAATTTCATGGCTTAATTAAAACCTACATACATTTGGTCCCTATCTGTCAGTTCAGATGTAGAGGAAAAAGTATAAACAATGCATAATTGAATGAATAAGTGGTATTTTCAGTCATAGTCATAGTTTCCATATCTGTCATATCTACAGTCTTCCATACTAGAGGAATGATCTTAAAGAGACACTTTACCTTACAAGCCCCTATTGTATGTTTGGGAACTAATCTCACCCAAAGGGATGGACCTATTGTTTCCAAATTATTTTGAGACATTAGGTTTCATGCTAGGATCTGTATATTGGGTTCTTTTGGAAGCCCAGATCACCTAGAATTAACTAGAAGAAGTTATTAGTCAGAATATTTTAAGTTATAGTATTATATTAATCCTGAAATCTCAGGTTTAGACTTGTTACTCACTTGGAACTCTCATCAACTTAGCTTCTTGAACTTTTGAAATCCAGTAGTTTTAGATAACAATCTCGCTGTAACCATTATCCTGAGTTTTCTGTTAACCTTTTCTTTATAGATTTTTGCACATATTTTTCACTAAACTGTATGTTTTTTTAGATTTTTCATGTATTCTTCTGCAACTTGCTTTTTTGATTGAACATTTTCTTTTTAGATTCATTCATGACAATTCATGTCACTGTAGTTCAGTTCCTTTCACTGCCATTTAGTAAGCATTTCATTCTATGAATATTCTCAATTTATCCATTCTGTTGTTAAAGAATATTTGAGATATTTCTAAATTTTGGTCCCTGGAAACAAATACTATTATGAATGCTGTATATGTGTAAGAGATTAAGGTTTAGGAAGGGAATTGCTGATAATGTATACTGTTTGCCAGAGTGATTCATCTCTCTCACCTGCAGTGTATGAGAGTTCCCATTACCATCACTTGCAATGCTCCATATGGACAGTTCTTTAATTCTCACCAGTCTGCTTTGTGTAAAACTGTATCTTAGAATTTTATTGGCCATTTTCCTGATTTCTTATAAAACTGAGCATATTTTCCTGAAAACAAATTTATTTAAAGTGTTATGATCGAGTTATATAGAGAATTATTTATGGAGGGAAGTATCTACCTGAAATATGGTGGAAGTAGGGGAATCTCAGGGAAGGCTGTTTGGATGAGGTGTCAGTTTTGAACTGTATCTTGTATAATGAAGTCAGCCAAGTAAAAGCAGATTTGGGAGAAAGGCAGGAGGGTGCTGGAGGGAATAGTGTGTGCAAAAGCTATGATGACATTGAATATCAAGATACACAGATGTCAAAAGTTGATTATGTTAGTGTTGAGAAAGTGACAGGAAAGCGGACCAAGGCCAGATCATGATGAAAATTGCATGTGGTGCTATGGACTTTGATTTTTTTCCTGAAAACAATGTGGAGCTTTTGAAGAACTTTAAGTAGAGCTAAGACATAATAATCTTTGCAGTTTTAAAAAGATTGCCTTGTAATCAAAATTGAATATAAATTGGAGAAGAACAAGAGAACTAGCCCAATATGGAAGGGACTACAGTAAGACAGGCAGGAAATTACAAAATCCTAAAGAAAAGCAGTATTAGTAGGATTGAGAGAAAAAGTCAGGTTCAATAGATTTTGAGGATAGAACTGACAAAGTCTGGCAGCGGATTGTAAGTGAAGCATGAAGGAAAGGGAAGAATTTCTCAAGTTATTCTCAATTTTCTGAATAATTGCCAAAAACAAATTGGTTGAGAATGTTTAGGGCATTGAAAATTTTGATGCAGTTTTGAGATTCCTTCACACATCAACATCCAAAAAGAGATGTACAGAAAGATATAGTGTCTTAAGAGAGAGATTGAAATGCATATTTGGAAATTATGGCTCATGAGTGGAATTGGAAACCATGGGTCAGATTTTTATCTAGAACAGTGGTTTTTAAAGTGTAATCCTGATACCTCTACTTGACCTACAGTGGTTTGCAGTGAGTCTGTCCATATGAAAGGACAAACAGAAGAAAACTCTATTCACATGCATCTCACAAAATTGATGTATAAGATTAATTATTTAAAATATTTGTTTATGATCCTGTATATAGAAAACCCTAAAGACTCCACACATAAACTACTAGAACTGGTAAACGAATTCAGCAAGATAGCAGGATACAAGATTAACATACAGAAATCAGTTGCATTTCTTTACGCTAACAGTGAAATATCAGGAGGGAATGTAAGAAACAGTACCTTTTAAAATTGCACCCCAAAAAATAGAATACTTAGGTATAAACCTGACCAAGGGGGTGAAAGACTTACACACTGAGAACTATAAAACATTAATAAATTGAAGATAATTCAAAGAAATGGAAAGATATCCTGTGCTCTTGGATTGGAAGAATTAATACTGTTAAAATGGCCATACTACCCAAAGCAATCTACAGATTTAATGTGATTCTTATCAAATTACCCAGGTCATTTTTCACAGAACTAGAACAAATAATCATAAAATTTATATGGAACCATAAAAGACCTAGAATTGCCAAAGCAATCCTGATGAAAAAGAACAAAGCAGGAGGCATAACCCTCCCAGACTTCAGACAATACTACAAACCTACAGTAATCAAAACGCTGTGGTATTGGCACAAAAACAGGCATATGGATCAATGAAACAGAATAGAGAGCCCAGAAATAAACCCACACACCTATGGTTGATTAATCTTCGACAAAGGAGGCAAGAATACATTAGTACAATGGGAAAAAGACAGTCTCTTCAGCAAGTGGTGTTGGGAAAGTTGGACAGTGGCATGTGAATCAATGAAGTTAGAACACACCCTCTCACTATACACAAAAAATAAAGTCAAAATGGATTAAAGACTTAAACATAAAACATGACACCATACAGCTCCTAAAAGAGATCACAGGCAAAACATTCTCTGACATAAATCATACCAATGTTTTTTTAGGTTCTCCCAAGGCAATATAAATAAAAACAAAAATAAACAAATGGGACCTAATCAAACTTAACAAGCTTTTGCACAGCAAAGGAAACCATAAACAAAATGAAAAGACAGCCTACAGAATGGGAGAAAATATTTACAAATGATGCAACAAACAAGGGCTTAATTTCCAAAATATACAGACAGCTCATACAGCTCAATGATGAAAAAACAAACGACCCAATCGGAAAATGGGCAGAAGACCTAAATAGACATTTCTCTAAAGAAGACATACAGATGGCCAATAGGCACATGAAAAGCTGCTCAGCATCACTAATTATTAGAGAAATGCAAATTAAAACTACAATGAGGTACCACCTCACACCAGTCAGAATAGCCATCATTAAAAAGTCTACAAACAGCAAATGCTGGAGAGGGTGTGGAGAGAAGGGAAACCTCATACATTGTTGATAGGAATGTAAATTGGTGCAGCCACTATGGAAAACAGTATGGAGGTTCCTCAGAAAACTAAAAATAGAATTACCTTATGATCTAGCAATCCCACTCCTGGGCATATATCCAGACAAAACTCTAATTCAAAAAGATACCTGGACCCCTATGTTCATAGCAGCACTATTCACAATAGCCAAGGCATGGTAACAACCTAAATGTCCAGCAACAGATGAATGGATAAAGAAGATGTGGTACATATATACAATGGAATACTACTCAGCCATAAAAAAGAACAAAATAATGCCATTTGCAGCAACATGGATGCAACTAGAGGTTAGCGTACTAAGTGATGTAAGTCAGAAAGAGATGGACAAATACCATATGATATCACTTATATGTGGACTCTAAAATATAACACAAATGAACCTATCTACAAAACAGAAACAGACTCATCAACATAGAGAACAGACTTGTGGTTGCCAAGGGGGAGGTGGTTAGGGAAGGAATGGAGTGGGAGGTTGGGGTTAGCAGACATAAGCTGTTATATATGGAATGGATAAACAACAAGGTCCTACTGCATAGCACACGAAACTATATTCAGTGTCCTCTGATAAACGATAGTGGAAAAGAGTATTGAAAAAAGAATGTGTATATATGTATAACTGAATCACTTTTCTGTACAGCAGAAATTAATACAACATTGGAAATCAACTACAATAAAAAATATTTAAAGACTGAGCATTATTCTCACAGAAATTCCATTACATGTTTAATAACTCCTGCTTTTGCATATTTTATAAAAGCTGCATTAGTAAGTTTATCTCTGAAAATACTTTCATGTTATTTTTTAATATCTATTATTTTGCATTTTAATCAGTACCGTGGTGCTTTATCCCCATCTCAAAAATAATCCAATAGTGCCTCATTGAAGCATAAAAGTAAGATGGCAATAGCAACAAATCCAACAACTCAGAATAATTTAATAAAGAAAGATAAATAACGTAGCCCTCCAGTGAAATCTAAATATGAGTCTTCCTGGGCAGAGGAAAATGAATATAGAGTGGAGTGGTTTCACATAAGGAACTGAAAAAGAAAAGTGCATGTGGGAAATGCCATTATGGATAACTGAATGTTGCATTTTATTGTACAGGCATTCCATTTACCTCATCGTCTATAATGAAGCTTTGACAAAAAATAACATGAATTCCTCTACACTTTTGCTTCATTTTCTAAGAAAAGTACAGTTTCCCTCAAGTAAGCCAATTTAGTTTTTCCAGAACAATTGAATAATATTTTCCAATATAAAACTGATAAATTGTATCACTTAAACCAAAACTAACAAGACATCCTTCAACATGGCAGACTTCACAGCAAAAACAGGCACAAGTCATACTGTTGCTAATGGGCTAGTAAAAATAGCCACAAAAATTAATAATATACATTTTGCTTAGCAACAAAACAAAACAAGTTTCGTCAGAAATCTTTGCCACATGACAATGATGGATGTTGTCCAACATAAATAGCATAATTTTTTTATTGAGGTATAGTTGATTTATAATATTATATTAGTTTCAGGTTTACAATATAGTGATTCAAAATTTTTATAGATTTTACTACATTTAACGTTATTATAAAATATTGGCTATATTCCCTGTGTTGTATAACATACATTTGTAGCTTATTTATTTTATACGTAATAGTTTGTGCCTCTTAATCCCCTACCCTAATCTTGCCCTTCCACCCTTCCCTCTCCCCACCAGTAACCACTACTTTGTTCTGTGAGTCTGTTACTATTTTGTTACATTTATTCATTTGTTTTACTTTTTTTAGATTCCACATATAAGTGATAACATGCAGTATTTGTCTTTCTGTCTGAATTACTTCAGTAAGCTTAATAACCACCTGGTCCATCTGTACTGTTGCAAATGGCAAAATTTCATTAATTTTTTATCACTGAGTAGTACTCCAATGTGTGTATGTATGTATGTGTATATATATATACCACTTCTTTATCCATTCATCTGTTGAAGTACACTTAGGTTACTTCCATATCTTGGCGATTATAAATAATGCTGCTATGAACATTGGGGTGCATGTATCTTTTCAAATTAGTGTTTTCATTTTCTTCGACTATATAACCAGGAGAGGAATTGCTGGATCATATGGTAGTTCTATTTTTAGCTTTTTGAGGAAACTCAATACTGTTTTCCACAGTGACTGCACTAGTTTCCATGCTCAGAACAGGGTACAAGGGTTACCCTTTCTCCACGTCCTCACCAATATTTATTATTTGTGACCTCTTTGATGATAGCCATACTGTCAGATGTGAGGAGATATCTCATTGTGGTTTTGATTTCCATTTATCTGATTATTAAACATGTTGAGCATCTTTTCATGTGCCTTTTGACCATCTCTATGTATTATTTGGAAAAATGTCTATTCAGGACTTCTGCCAACTTTTTCATTGGGTTCCTTGTTCTTTTGATGTTGAGTTGTATGAGCTGTTTATATATGTTAGATATTAACCCCTTATTAGTCATATCATTTGCCAATATTTACTCTTATTTCATGGGTTGTCTTTTCATTTTGTCAGTGGTTTCCTTTGCTGTGCAAAAGCTTTTAAGTTTAATTAGGTCCCATTTGTTTTCTTTGCCTTAGGACACAGATCCAAAAAAATACTGCTATAATATATGTTAAAGAGTGTTCACCCTATGTTTTGTTCTAGAAGTTTATGGTTTCTGGTCTTATATTAAGGTCTTTAGTCCATTTTGAGTTTATTTTTGTGAATGGTGTGAGAAAGTGTTCTAATTTCATTCTTTTGTCCAGTTTTTCCAGCATTACTTATTGAAGAGACTGTCTTTTGCACACTGTATATTCTTGCCTCATCTGTTGTAGATTAATTGACCATAAGTGTGTAGGTTTATTTCTGGGCTCTCTATTATGCTCCATTTATCTGTTTCTGTTTTTGTGCTGGTACCATACTGTTTTGATGACTGTAGCTTTGTGGTATAGTCTGAAGTCAGGGAGCCTGATTCTTCCAGTTCTGTTCTTCTTTCTCAAGATTGTTTTGGCTATTCAGGGTCTTTTGTGTTTCCATACAAATTTTAAAATTATTTGTTCTAGTTCTGAGAAAAATGCCATAGGTATTTTGATAAGGATTGCATTGGATCTGTAGATTGCCCTGGGTAGTATGGTCATTTTAACAATATTAAAATGAACATGAACATAACGTATTTCAGTCCATGAACACAGCATATTTTCCCATCTATGTTGTCTTCAATTTCTTTCAGCAGTGTCTTATAGTTTTCCAAGTACAGGTCTTTTACCTCCTTAGTTAGATTTATTCCTAGGAATTTTGTTCTTTTTGATGTGATTGTAAATGAGGTCATTTCCTTAATTTCTCTTTCTGATAGCTTGTTGTTAGTGTATACATATGCAACCAATTGCTGTATATTAATTTTGTATCTTATAAGTTTACCAAATTCATTTATGAGCTGTCATAGATTTTTGGTGGCATCTTTAGGGTTTTCTATGTATAGTGTCATGTCGTCTGGAAACAGTGACAGTTTTACTTCTTCCTTTCCAATTTGGATTCCTTTTATTTCTTTTTCTTGGCTGATTACTATGGCTAAGACTTCCAACGCTATGTTGAATAAAAGTGGTAAGAGCGGGCATCCTTATCTTACATGTTAGAGGAAATGTTTTCAGATTTTCACTGCTGAGTATGGTGTTAGCTGTGGGTTTGTCATATATGGCCTTTATTATGTTGAGGTGTGTTCCTTCTATACCCACTTAGTGGAGAGGTTTTGTTTGGTTTTTTTAATCATAAATGGATGTTGAATTTTGTCAAACCCTTTTTCCATATCTATTGAGATCGTCATATGGTTTTTATTCTTCAATTTGTTAATGTGGTGCATCACATTGATTTGTTGTTATTGAACCATCCTTGCATTCCTGGGATAAATCCCACTTGATCATGGTGTATGATCCTTTTAATGTATTGTTGGATTAAGTTTGCTAATATTTTGTTGAGAGTTTTTAAATTTATGCTCCTGTGATGTCAACCTGTAACATCTTTTGTGTGTGTGTGATATTTTTGTCTGGTTTTGGTATGAGGGTGATGCTGGCCTTTTAGAATGAGTTTGGAAGCAGTCCTACCTCTGCAAGTTTTGGCATAGTTTGAGAAGGATAGTGTTAAATCTCCTCTAAATGTTTGGGAGAATTCACCTGTGAAGTCATCTGGTCCTGGACTTTTGTTTGTAGGGAGTTTTTTTATTACTAATTTGATTTCATTACTGGTAATTGGTCTGTTCATACTTTATTTCTTCCTGATTCAGTCTTGGGATATTGCATTTCTAAGAATTTTTCTTTTTCTTCTAGGTCGTCCATTTTATTTGCATATATTTGTTCATAGTAGTCTCTTATGGTATTTTGTGTTTCTGTGGTGATCGTTGTAACTTCTTTTTCATTTCTGATTCTTTTGATTTGGATCCTCTTTCTTTTTTTCTTGATCAGTCTGACTAAAGGTTTATCAATTTTGTTTATCTTTTCAAAGAACCAGCTTTTAGTTTTATTGATTTTTAAAATTATTTTCTAGTCTCTATTTCATTTGTTTCTGATCTTTATAATTTCTTTCCTTCTACTAACTTTGTGTTTTGTTTGTTCTTATTTTTCTCGTTCCTTTAGGTGTAAGGTTAGGTTGGTTGGTTGTTTGTGGGTTTTCTTGAGATTTTTCTTGCTTCCTGATATAGGCATGTGTTGCTATAAACGTCATTCTTAGAACTGCTTTTGCTATGTCCCAAAGATTTTGGGTCATTATGTTTTCATTTTCATTTGTCTCCAGTTTTGTTTTGTTTTTAAATTTCTTCCTTGATTTCATCAGTGACACATTGGTTGTTTAGTAGCGTTTTGTTTAGTCTCCATGTGTTTGTGTTTTTTACATTTGTTTCCTGTGATTTACTTCTGATCTCACAGTGCTGTGGTTGGAGAAGATGCTTGATATGACATCAGTTTTCTTAAATTTACTGAGGCTTGATTTTTTGGCCTAGCATGTGATCTGTCCTGGAGAATGTTCCATGTGCACTTGAAAAGAATGTGTATTCTGCTGCTTTGGGGTGGAAAGTTCTGTATTTATCTATTAAGTCCATCTGCTCTACTATGTCCTTTAAGGCCAGGGTTTCTTTATTGATTTTCTGTCTGAATGATCTGTCCGTTGATGCAAGTGGAATGTTAAAGTCTGCTACTATTATTGTGTTACTGTCAGTTTCTCCCATTATGTCCATTAATATTTCCTTTGTACATTTAGGTGCACCTTTGTTGGGTGCATATGTACTTACAATTGATATATCTTCTTCTTAGATTGATCCCTTGATCATTATGTAATGTCCTTCTTTGTCTCTTGTTACAGTCTTTGTTTTTTTTGTTTTTGTTTTTTTGCGGTACATGGGCCTGTCACTGTTGTGGCCTCTCCCGTTGCGGAGCATAGGCTCTGGATGCGTAGGCTCAGCGGCTGTGGCTCACGGGCCCAGCTGCTCCACGGCATGTGGGATCTTCCCAGACTGGGGCACAAACCCATGTCCCCTGCATCAGCAGGCGGACTCTCAACTACTGCACCACCAGGGAAGCCCTACAGTCTTTGTTTTAAAGTCTATTTTGTCTGGTATAATTATAGCTACCCCAGCTTTCTTTTGATTTCCATTTGCGTGAAATACCTTTTCTATCACCTCACTTTCAGTCTGTGTGTGTCTTTAGATCTGAAGTAAACATCTTATAGGCAGCATATACAGCATAAAATTTTGAAAAACATTATAATTTGGTGAAGTAGCCAGGTACAGAATACAAAGTATTTAACTGATAAAGTAGGCACAACCCATCAGAACAGATGACAACTATAAGCAAGTGATACAGAACTACTGATGTGTGTTAGCTTGCATCCTAGCAGATATTTTACTTTTCTACTCTATAGAGTATGAATCATTTCTTGATAATTGCCTGATACATCTATGGAGGAGATGTGCTTGACAGTTTTTTGTTGTTTTTTGTCATTAAGTGCCTTGGCATTCTGTTTAGAACTTTTGTCCCAAGATTAGTCTGGACACTGTTCTCCTTAACAGGCCTAATTAATCAATAGATAGGTTAAAAATTCAGAACTTTATAAGGTAGACATCATCAGAAGCATTTTCAAAGTAACCTTTTATCTACTCAAAATAATTTTAAGTCATTAATCAGTTTTTACCCACCCTGGTTTCTCAGCTGTCTGCTCTAAGTTTCCTTGATTTGAATCACTCATGTTTCCATTAATAGAGTTGCCTTTTCTTAGAAGGAAAAAACAGAAAGTAGTTTGTGTCAAGCTTCATGGACTTAATTAGATCTTCTTCACCAAATTTAATAACCTACCTCTCTCTTTTATTTATATCTGAGGTGACTGAAAGAGATGACAACCAATTACAACCATTACAACTTTTACTTTCTCATTTGGGGCACTGGAAGACATTTCCCCTATGTTCTTTAACAGAAATATTACAAAACAGTTAGTATGCAAAATTTCTCATGATATGGAAAAAGATAATAGCCTGAAGAACACCTCATACATCTATTCCATCCTTATTATGTATGTAACATACATAAATGATGTTTTAGCAAGGAAATGACTCAGCCCTATGGTTCCACCTTTTCCTTCTTGGGTTTGTCATATTCATCTTCTTCCAGAAGAAATGAGGATCATTCAATGGCAAATGGGGTCATTGCAAGGCAGAGTTACCAAAAGATCCCCTGGCTCACCATGCTAATGGAGAAGAGAGCTGTGTTTTGTTTTATTTTAATTATTTATTTGAAAACCATGATATGGACTGGAAAGTGTTTGATAGGCATCCATGACATGTGCAACAAGAAAGGATATCGGTACATAAATAAAAGGTTCACCCAAGAGCAAATCCCTAGGCTGCTTTCTCAATAAAGAAGAGCTGGAAGGTATGTCTCCAGATCTTAATTCATAGTTAAGGGAAATAATGAAAATTGTGAATGGGATCAAAGTTTAGCCTGTTTTCAGCATGCTGAGCAAAGAGATGGATAGCAATTTCAAGGCTCTGCTTTTTTACATTTGAGTACACTGGCTTTTGAGAGGACATGAGAGATGAGATAATAAGCTCTCCTCATGACTTGACAAAACAAGTAAAGCCCATTTCTGTGATTTTAAAGGTTTTGTTGATGTGGTATAACTCTGCAACTTACTCTCAATTTTTTCAGCAATAATATACACCTACTATTATTATTATTATTAATTAGAGAAAGCCAACATAGTAACATGTTAACAATTGGTTAATCTAGGTGAAGATTAAATGGTTATTCATTGTACTTTACTTGTGACTTTCACATACTTTTTAATTTTTGAAATTAAAAAGTTGAGGAAAAAACTCATGAGCTCAAAACGATTGGTGTCTGTTAAACATCCCTAATCAAGGTTCTATGATGCTTTATTCTTTGACTTAATCATATTTCCATTGAGGGCACATTGTATACTAGAACAGGCTATTTTGGTGCACTTTGTGATTGGGATGTACTGTAGAATGGGGCAGGAGCCTCTAACTGTAGCCTGGTTACTTTTTAGAGTGGATCCAGATTTTAACAGAAAATTCCAATTGAGCTTTTTTTTTTTAATATTTATTTATTTGTTTGTTTGCACTGGGTCTTAGTTGTGGCAGGCAGGCTCCTTAGTTGCCGCTTGCCGGCTCCTTAGTTGTGGCACATGGGCTCCTCAGTTGTGGCATGCGAATTCTTAGTTGTGGCATGCATGTGGGATGTAGTTCCCTGACCAGGTATTAAACTCAGGCCCCCTGCACTGGAAGCGCAGAGTCTTAACCACTGCACCACCAAGGAAGTCCTCAATTGCACTTTTGTGAATACAAAAACCATAGATTATTTTTGCCCTTTTTTCAGAAAACACAAAATTTCAAGTACAGTGCACACAATTAGGTCAAATATGAACAAATGCAAAGTAAATACTCATAACTTTCTTGTTATGTAAATAAAAATCAGTCAAATGTGCAAACATATATACTTAGAATAGCCTTGGAAGAGTAAAAAGAAGCTGGTATTGGTCTTGCCTCCAGAGAAGGAAATTGAGTAGCTATAAAACACTATCACCTCCTTGATGCTTTTGTATTACGTGAATGTAAAGAATTAAAAAAATAATTAAAAACAAAGAAAAAATAGTAGATCACCACTGTGCCAGAGGCCCACAAAATCAAAATAAAAGTGTAGGCAGCTTTTATGAGGCTTGAGGCTTATGTAATTTGCCGAGAGGGGAGGGGCACTTTAAGGAAAGGTATACAAATTTACACATGAATGTAAATATCATGAAAAATTATAAAACCTTACAAATTTTATGATGCTAAGAGATAATACAAATATTTCTAAATCTAAAGATATTATAATATTTTAATTAAGTGCTGATCTTAGTCAGTTTGGGCTGCTCTATATTAAAATACCACAGACTGGGTAGCTTATAAACAGCAGAAATTATTTCTAACAGTTTTAGAGGCTGGGAAGTCCAAGATCAAGATGTCAGCATGGTGGACTTCTGGTGAGAGCCCTCTTACTGGTTCATAGCCAGCACTTCCTGACTGTGTCCTCACATGGTAGAAGGGGCTAGAGAACTCTGTAGGATCTCTTTCACAGGAATACTAATCCATTCACAAGGGCTCCACCCTTATGACATAATCAGCACCCAAAGGCCCACCTCTTAATACCATAACAGTGGACATTAGGATTTCAACATATGAATTTAGAGGAGATGCAAGTATTTAGACTGTACCAGTGTCTCTCACATCTTTAACTTACTTAACTATACACAGAAGTAATTATCAACCTCGTATATATATATATAGCCCATTAGACACATACCAAATGTGTCCCCAACTCAACTTCCTTTTAGCAGGTTCCCCCAAAATGCTCACAACCACTCCAAAAATATGCAATAAAACAGCAAGTGTGAAGAAGGGAAGTCTGAGTGGAAAGAGACAGCCATATTGACCAATTATAATTAAAATAATTTCTGGATATTTATACAAGTTGATTGTTGGGAGCAACCGAATGCCAGAAGTTATATCGATGATAATTGATCCCCAAAGAGAATTCTATAGTGAAAATAGAACTGAAATATGAGTTCAAAGAGAATAAGGAACAATTGCTGGCTACTGAAGAAAATCTTGTTCATGTATTTTAAATGGATAATGATGGTATCAAATCTGTGTGGTATTTAATCTTTTATACTTTTAAACATGCTGTAAACGTTTTAATTTTAAAATGCCATAGTTAAAGTATGCTAAAAATTACATGCTTTAAAAATTTTTAAACTTCTCATGGAAATTCTTAGGTATTAGTTTTTAAATGTTCAAGGAGCATGATTTTTCCAAATTATTTTAGGACGTACATGAACAAAAATGTCTAAAGACCAGTGCCCTAGGTTCTGTAAGCTTTTAGCCTGTACAAAGCAATTCATTGGTAATCTGTCAACCTGGATAAAACTAGTTCCCCAAAGAAATTTCACAGAGCCACAAGTTAACATTTTATGCACTTCATTAGTAGGATTAAAATTTAGTGGGATAAAATTGTCCTCCCCTTAAAGAAACTTTTGAATGTCTTTTATTATGCCAAATTAGAACCCTATGGAATATATACCTCCCAAAGTAAAAGGTAGGGAAGTTTGTTCCTCTTGTTACACAGGTATGATCCATAACATATCAATTTTATTTTCCATTCGATGTCCCCAAAGTAAAGAGTCAAATTTAGCACTGAATTTAAATAGTTTCCATTATGCCAGGTTTCCTAACACCTAATTATTCTTTGGTCACCTCAGTTGTTACTTACATTGTACCTACTTTATTTATCTTAATGATTTTATGGTTTTATTGTACCTATGAGTGAATGGATTGCTTTCTTTCTTTTACCTTTAACTCACCCACTTTTTAAACAAATAATACACAAACTAGCTTGGATAAATTCAGTTGAACTAAGGAAATCATCAGCCTGAAACAAAGAGAATTGAAATGTTCAGTTTAGATGATGGTATTACTAACAGCTAGATACAGTCATAAGAGTTCCAAATTAGCACTGTATTTCTTTTTTTTTTCTTTAACATCTTTATTGGAGTATAATTGCTTTACAATGGTGTGTTAGTTTCTGCTTTATAACAAAGTGAATCAGTTATACATATACATATGTTCCCATATCTCTTCCCTCTTGCGTCTGCCTCCCTCCCACCCTCCCTATCCCATCCCTCTAGGTGGTCACAAAGCACCTGAGCTGCTCTCCCTGTGCTATGCGGCTGCTTCCCACTAGCTCTCTACTTTACATTTGGTAGTATATGTAAGTCCATGCCACTCTCTCACTTTGTCCCAGCTTACCCTTCCCCCTCCCCGTGTCCTCAAGTGCATTGTCTACATCTGCGTCTTTATTCCTGTCCTGCCCCTAGGTTCTTCAGAACCATTTTTTATCATTGTATTTCTTAAATAGAAACTTAAATGACTAAAATTATTACATTTTTCTCTTCTGACTGATAATTCAATTAATTATTCCTATTTTGTGACCAAAAATTATGGGATTAGAATTAAGGCAAATGGGAAAATTATCAAAAAGGAAGCAGTAGCCACCTAGACACATGTTATGATTTTTTTAAATTAATAACAATAAGCCAAAATTATAGTTAGCAGCCCCGTCTTAGTAAATTCAAGAAAGAAATTACCCAGGAAGTAACTATATTATCAAACAGTAAATGGTATTAAGTTCTAAAATATTTTGCAGAGCTACTTAAATACAATCAGAGTTATATTTACAAAACATTACAGAGGCTCTTTCAATTTAGGAAATGAATATATTTGTGATAAGCCCTTTGAAGGTAATATTTCATATAATGAATTGATTCCCTTTATTTAAATTATTTGTTTAAATATGTATTTGTGAGACAAAAAGAATTCACTCAGTGGACTCTATTGAAAAATTTAATAAAGGAAGAAATTAAGTGGAGGGCATACCAGTGATGATTTCACATAGAAATTATCATCTCCATCTGTAGTTTACCTGAAAATTTCAATAAAGTCTTACTGATTCTTTAAAACCACACACAGAAAAAACAGTAAAACACCAATTTAGCTACTCTTGTGTACCGTCACAATGGTGGAGTGTAGGTCAAAACTCTTAAATTTTCTTCTAGAAGATTCAATTTTATCTACGTCTTAGGTAACTCTTAGTCTAGTATATAAGCTGTTTTAGGCAGATCAAGGCATCCTGACCTGCTATAGGGAGTATCTCTCTTCAGGAATCACCCAGTACTTATAAAGAGGTTCCTATTCAAGAGTATAAATATTCCATTTGATCTTTTGTTTTTCACAAAGAATTCGCCATGAAAATTTTTATGCCCTTCTTATTTCCTTGCAAAAATAATTTAAAATGTTAATTGAAAGGGGAGTTCCTCATTCCCTATTTTAGAGCACTACCTCTTTTAAATCTTTCTCCTATAATTTGAACGTGTGCAATGTGTCTCTACTACAGCAATGGTATGCGTATTTCATTCATCTCTTGCTGGTAAAGTGCTTTCATAGGCAAAATTTCACACTCCAAAATTGCTTATCTTCTCATTGCCCTAGGTAGTTCTGTGGAAGCTTATTTTAAAATATGCTGCCAGCCTCAATTAACTGGACCAGAACATTGTAAAACAAAGCATGTTGACCATCACCCAGTTCTACCAGGAAAAAGTCATTAGCCACTGTGGTCACTGACCTACAGTATACCCTGAAGGGTAATCAGGATGAAGACCTGGATGAGGCACTCTATGCTTTGGGAAAACACGATAAACAGGCCCTTAGGTAGGTATATATATTTCAGGAAAATGTTTTATGATCTCGGATTCTTGCATCTTCCCATACTTATAAAATTACGAAGATCATGAACGGAAATATATGTTTCTCATGACTAGCAGTAACCTTCTACTGAGATATAAGCTGGATTGCACTTACTCCTTGACTAAAATCACATGTATACTGGCCTCTCCTCCTGCCTCTTCAGAGCAGTTCCTCAGAGCTCTCTGAAAGGCTGTGCCCTGGGCCCTAATCCTCAGTGACGTCCCCAAATAAAACTGAAATTCACAGCTCTCACATTATGTGTGTGTGTGTGTGTGTGTGTGTGTGTGTGTGTGTGTGTGTGTGTTTTAATTTCAGTTGGCGGTTTTGGCTACCACAAAGGGAACCAGAGCAGACTTCTGTCCTTCACCTGAACTCTACAAGGATCCAAAGCCTTGGTACCAACAAGGGCCCCTTGTGTCTATTCACCTCCTTGGCAAGTCCAGACTAATTGGGTGAGTCTTTCCTGATCTCAGATCTCCTGTCTTGGTGGATGATCCTAAGTGTTATGCAGTGGTAGTTAAAAAGGTACCTGACTGGGCTTCCCTGGTGGTGCAGTGGTTGAGAGTCCGCCTGCCAATGCAGGGGATGCGGGTTCGTGCTCTGGTCCGGGAGGATCCCACATGCCGCGGAGCGGCTGGGCCCGTGAGCCATGGCCGCTGAGCCTGTGCGTCCGGAGCCTGTGCCCCGCAACGGGAGAGGCCACAACAGTGAGAGGTCCGCGTACCACAAAAAAAATAATAAAATAATAAAATAATAAAAAATAAAAATGTACCTGACTTCTCAGTTGGAATATACTGAGAAAGTGCTCAGTTGAAAGACCCTGGGAAGGTTTGAATTGGGTGATTAGGTAAGGAGCTGCCTTTCCTTGAATTAACTCCTTTAACAGAGTTTGTCAGAATAAAAGTGAAGATACCATAAGAGAGCCCTTAGCTCCAAAGATAAGGTACACAACTCCTCCCAGCTGGTGATGCTGGTTATGGCTTTTACAGGAGTGGTGAAGGCAAGTCCTCATCCTGCGTAGCAGTCCCATAGGGAAACCCACTCATTAATTTAAAAACTAACTCATGGACTAGCTATATGTAAAAGAATGAAATTAGAACACTTCCTAACCCCATACACAAAAATAAACTCAAAATGGATTAGAGACCTAAATGTAAGGCCAGACACTATAAAACTCTTAGAGGAAAACATAGGTAGAACACTCTATGACATAAATCACAGCAAGATCCTTTTGGACCCACCTCCTAGAGAAATGGAAATAAAAACAAAAATAAACAAATGGAACCTAATGAAACTTAAAAGCTTTTGCACAGCAAAGGAAACCATAAATAAGACAAAAAGACAATCCTCACAATGGGAGAAAATATTTACAAATGAAGCAACTGAAAAAGGATTAATCTCCAAAATTTATAAGCAGCTCATGCAGCTCAATATCACAAAAACAAACAACCCCATCCAAAAATGGGCAGAAGACCTTAATAGACATTTCTCCAGAGAAGACATACAGATTGCCAACAAACACATGAAAGGATGCTCAACATCACTAATCATTAGAGAAATGCAAATCAAAACCACAATGAGGTATCACCTCACACCAGTCAGAATGGTCATCATCAAAAAATCTACGAACAATAAATGCTGGAGAGGGTGTGGAGAAAAGGGAACCCTCTTGCACTGTTGGTGGGAATGTAAATTGATACAGCCACTATGGAGAACAGTAAGGAGGTTCCTCAAAAAGCTAAAAATAGAACTACCATATGACCCAGCGATGCCACTACTGGGCATATACCCTAAGAAAACCATAATTCAAAAAGAGTCATGGACCACAATGTTCATTGCAGCTCTATTTACAATAGCTAGGACATGGAAGCAACCTAAGTGTCCATTGACATGAATGGATAAAGAAGATGTGACACATAGATACAACGGAATATTACCCAACCATAAAAAGAAATGAAATTAAGTTATTGTAGTGAGGTAGATGGACCTAGAGTCTGTCATACAGAGTGAGGTAAGTCAGAAAGAGAAAAACAAATACCGTATGCTAACACATATATATGGAATCTAAAAAAAAAAAAAATGGTTATGAAGAACCTAGGGTCAGGATGGGAATAAAGATGCAGACCTACTAGAGAATGGACTTGAGGACATAGGGAAGGGGAAGGGGAAGCTGGGACGAAGTGAGAAAGTGGCATGGACTTATGTATACTACCAAATGTAAAATAGATAGCTAGTGGGAAGCAGCCGCATAGCACAGGGAGATTAGCTTGGTGCTTTGTGACCACCTAGAGGGGTGGGATAGGGAGGGTGGGAGGGAGGTATAAGAGGGAGGGGATATGTGGATATAAGTATACATATAGCTGAATCACTTTGTTATACAGCAAAAACTAACACAACATTGTAAAGCAATTACAGTCCAATAAAGATGTTAGAAAAAATTAAGTAAAAAAATAATATTAAATGAATAAATAAAAGAAAAACTGACTCATATGGAGCTGCACGTATGAGGATGAACCATCTAGTGCTCTGAGCACCCACGGCAGTTTCAGACTCTGGAGGGAGAAACCGAGACATGTAAAAGCACTGAGAGGACTCTAGAGTGATGCCTAGAGGAGTTGAGCCACATAGTTTTCAATAGTAATTTTATCCTGACAGACCACCTTTCAACTGGGAAATGAAGGCTCTAAATGAGAACAAAATGGACCACTAGATAACCTCTAACTAACACCCCAACTGGATTTATGTACATAAGGAACTTATACTTGCACATACTTACTTAATTTGGAGCTAAAGGAAACCCTTCTCTAAAATGGCCAACATGGAACTCTTTTTCGTGTTCCAAAACCAGCTTTTGCATGCAGTTAGAGAAAGCTAGCCTGATAAAATATCTTTCCAAAATTTTGACCGAAAGGGAACAGAAGTTGTTCTAGGAGGAGCTTGTATTTCTCTCCCTGTGTCTTTGATATATAAATGTTCTACTAGGTCAGGGAACTCTTGTCTATATCATCTCCAATTCCTGAGGCTAGGGGGATAAAAGGGAACAGAGGCGTATTTAAACGCAAACAAATAAACTTAACTTCCAAGTGTTATAAACTAATGAGTTGTATATTGTAATACCTGATTCATGACTAAGTTTTGAAATGAAGCTCTGAGACATTAGTTGTGTCTGTCCATATGTCTGTGTGTACATGGTAGATTCCACATGTCCTTACCTTTGGATGGTACTGCCAAAATTAATTTGTAAATGAGCCATATTTAACTGGCTTAAAGGAAATTAAGCACTTATGTATATTGTAGAAACTGACCCAAATGAATTTCAGGTTCACATGATTTGGGAAATATGCAGTATTAAATTAATATTCAGTATTAAAGTTAGATTAAGCTTGTAGGTATAATTAATACAGACATGTCTTTACAGTCATCAGCATTACGTATAATACTATTGTTTAATCTAGGTTTAATAAAAGTTAAGTAAGATCTTATTATCTATGTACAAAATTTGTCAGCAAGAAAAATAACTTGGTTTGATGAAATTTTTCATAAGTAAATTAAATGTAAATGAGGTAAGAGTTTTTAGGCAAACTCCTCAAGCATAATGATGTTTTATGATATGTCTCCTTAAAAATTGTTTCTCCATATTTTTGGTAACTTGAAACTTTAGAGTTTTGCTAAATTATGGATGTTTCTTGAATATCTAGATCATTCCCAAATAAACTAAGATACTGAACCATTAATTCCGGAACACAGACTTCTTTTACAGAGAAATTAAAGATATTTGAACTATTAATAAGTATGGGAACTTCCCTGGTGGTCCAGTGGCAAAGAATCCTCCTTACAATACAGGGCATATAGGTCCTATCCCTGGTCAGGGAGCTAAGATCCCACATGCTGTGGGGCAACTGAACCCTCACGCCACAACTACTGAGCTCACGCATCTCAATAAGAGAGGCCGCATACCATAAACTACAGAGCCCACGTGCTCTGGAACTCACACACCACAACTACAGAAGCCCACGTGCCCTGGAGCCTGTGTGCCACAACTAGAGAGAGAAAAACCTGCACGCCACAACTACAGAGAAGCCCGCGCCATAACGAAGATCCCGCATGCTGTAACTAAGACCTGACGCAGCCAAAAATAAATTAAATAAATAAATGTTTTAAAAAATAACATAGGGCTTCCCTGGTGGCGCAGTGGTTGAGAGTCCGCCTGCCGATGCAGGGGACACGGGTTCGTGCCCCGGTCCGGGAAAATCCCACATGCAGCAGAGTGGCTAGGCCCGTGAGCCAGGGCCGCTGAGCCTGCGTGTCCGGAGCCTGTGCTCAGCAACGGGAGAGGCCACAACAGTGAGAGGCCCGCATACAGCAAAAAAAAAATAAATAAATAACATAAAAATAAATAAGTTTGGTGCCATACTGTAATATTTTCTATAAGGAAGCAAATGTTAAAAAAAAAAAAAGCAAGCAAATGTTTTTAGAAATTATAAGTAGTATTTCTTAAGTTTGCCATTTTACAGAATACTAATGTAAAACATAGTTCATAATTGCTTACTTCTTAATTTTCACTAGAAATTAAGGTTTTTAATGGTTGAGGATTTGAATTAAAATATGTAATTAAAACTACTAAAAATTAATTAGAAAAATATCTTCATATGCAAGGAAAAAAGAAGGTATAAGGAAAGTACATGCATTTTACCAAGGGAAAAGAGAATAATTTTGTCCTAAAGAGAGGGAGAAAAGGAAAGCATAGGACAAAATTTGAAGGCAAAAAGAAGTTATAGGAGGTTTATGAAAAGGAACTCTGAGGAAAGAGTTTTGCACATGCTCAGGACTAAGATTTGAACAAGTTTAATTGATAAATAAATTTTAATATTAAAGGTAAGATGGTGCAAAATCAGAATTTGGTTTTCTCTCTGTTAAGAGGACAACGTTTTCTTGTAATACTGATCTGCTTTTGATAACAGATTGTAAGGTGTCTTTACCCTTTAAGCAATCTGTTATAACCATCTATATTTGCTTTTTGAAATCTTTTATTGTCACTTTGATTTAGTGAATAAGTATTGTTTCACAATGTCCTATGTTCCTATTTGACCAAGTGTTTTAAAACCTTTTGATGTCTTCAACAAATTTCCCCAAATCAAATTCTAAATGAGGTTCTTTTGACCTCTAGCTAACTTTGGGATGCATCAGAGGGCCCCTGGAACATCTCAAAGAGAGATACTAAACTAATTAGTCTTATTTGGTATGTTAAATTACATGGGAAGCATTGTCAAACGAGCAGTGATAAACGTTTTTAGAGTATATTGTATGGGTAAATATCATTATTATTGATGTTCTAGAAATTACATGAAATTTCTAAAATATGAATATGTACTGGTGTAAAGTTATCGGTTATAATTCTAGTTATTATTTTAATAGTGAATGTCACAAAAATAACCCAAATTTCTTTGACAATTGCATTCTACACAGATCTTTAAGCATGCCATTTTAAGTGTTGTGATTATGGAGTTATTATCTTACTCTAATTGTTTTGCAAAAAATGCTTCATCTTCAAAGAAGGACTTTTTGACAAGTACAGGTTTCTGATAACTTTCAGATCATACCACTGACCTAGGTAAGAAATTAAATAATTCTGACAGGAAACTTTATGGCTTCATAAAGCTGTTAACGAGAGATCTAGATCAACAAGTATGACTTTTTCTCTGGAACATTACTAGCCGTTAATCTTTGTTTTCCACATATAAGGAAACCTGTCCTGTTAAGCTAACTATGACTTACAGCAATTTGTTAAATTATGCCTTTGTAAGCAGAATTGAAACATTTATGTTTTCTCTCTACATAATCCCTCCAGAATTTGGAAACTCTTAGTGAGTTTTCTTATTTTCATAGGAATATAGCTATTTGCATTAGTTTAATAGGAATATGAATCCTTATAACAAGACATAATTGGAAACATTTATTATATTACCAAGGCTTTGATTGGAATGTCAAATTTGAGAGAGACACATGTAGACTTAGATATAACCAGACAACCTTAAAGAACTAGGGTAACTTTATGGAGCCAGTAAAGGCCCTTGGGGAGCAACCCAGTACCTTGCTTATAGGGTTCCCAACAGACTTACCAGGTGAATAAGGAAGGGCACTTTCTGGCAGCTTCAGGAAGCTCAAGATGTTTTAGACCTGGAGAAGAGAAGAGTTCACTGAAATTTTTAGGTATTAGAGGCAAATCTCATAGCAAGTCCTTGGCATGGCTTTCCTGGTCTTGAGAGGTCTTTTTAGAAATCAATCTGAATTCATCACTGAGCTCTAATAGTTTTCTGGTAGCGTCTTTAGGATTTTCTATGTATAGTATCATGTCATCTGCAAACAGTGACAATTTTACTTCTTCTTTTCCAATTTGGAAAAGTTTGAGAAGGATAAGTGTTAACTCTTGTCTAAATGTTTCATAGAATTTACCTGTGGAGCTATCTGCTCCTGGACTTTTGTTTCTAGGGAGTTGTTTTTTTGTTTTTTTTTCTGATTCAATTGCATTACTAATAATAGGTCTCTTCATATTTTGTTTCTTGCTGGTTCAGTCTTGGGAGGTTGCACATTTCTAAGAATTTGTCCATTTCTTCTAGGTTGGCCATTTTATTCACATACAGTTGTTCATAGTAGTCTCTTATGATCTTTTGTATTTCTGTGATGTTGGTTGTACTTTCTCCTTTTTCATTTCTGATTTTATTGATTTGGGGCCTCTCTCTTTCTTCTTGATCAGTCTGGCTAAAGGTTTATCAATTTTGTTTCTCTTTTAAAAGATCCTTTGACCTTTATCCTTCTTAGTCTCTTATAACAGAAGTAAAACTGTCACTGTTTGCAGATGACATGATACTATACATAGAAAATCTTAAAGATGCCACCAAAAAAACTACAACTCATCCATGAATTTGATAAATTTGTAGGATACAAAATTAATATAAAGAAATCTGTTTCATTTATATACACTAACAATGAACTATCAGAAGGAGAAATTAAGGAAACAGTCCCATTTACCATCACATCAAAAAGGATAAAATATCTAGGAATAAACCTACCTAAGGTAGTAAAAGACATGTACTTGGAAAACAATAAGACACAAATGAAAGAAATTGAAGATAACACAAACAGATGGAAAGATATATTGTGATCATGGATTGGAAAAATTAATATTGCTAAAATGACCATACTATCCAAGGCAACCTATAGATTCAATGCAATCCCTATCAAAATACCAAGGGCATTTTTTACAGAACTAGAACAAATAATTTTAAAATTTATATGGAAACACAAAAGACCCCATAGGCAAAACAATCTCAGGAAAGAAGAACAGAGCTGGAGGAATCACACTCCCTGACTTCAGACTATACTACAAAGCTACAGTCATCAAAACAGTATGGTACTGGTGCAAAAACAGACACATAGATCAATGGAACAGGATAGAGAACCCAGAAATAAACCCATGCACTTATGGTCAATTAGTCTATGACAAAGCAGGCAAAAATATACACTGGAGAAGATTGTCACTTCAGTAAGTGGTGCTGGGAAAACTGGACAGCTATATGTAAAAGAATGAAATTAGAACACTTTCTCACACCATATGCAAAAATAAAACAGATTAAATATCTAAATGTAAGACTGGAAACCACAAACTCCTAGAGGAAAACAAAGGCAGAACACTCTTTGACATAAATCGCAGCACTATTTTTTGGATCCATTTCCTAAGGCAAAGGGGAAAAAGCAAAAATAAACAAACAGGACCTAATTAAACTAAAAGCTTTTGCCCAACAAAGGAAACCGTCGACAAAACAAAAAGACAACCTACTGAATGGGAGAAAATATTTGCAAATGATATAACCGATAAGGGGTTAATATCCAAAATATATAAACAGTTAATACAACTCAACATTAAAAAACCCCCAATTTAAAAATGGGCAGAAGACCTGAATAGACATTTTTCCAAAGAGGACATTCAGATGGCCTACAGGCACATGAAAAGATCCTCAATATTGTTGAGGATGCATCAATGCAAATTAAAATCACAGTGAGATATCACCTCACATCTGTCAGAATGGCTATCTTCAAAAAGAACATAAATAACAAATGTTGGCAAGGGTGTGGAGAAAAGGAAACCCTCATATACTGTTAATGGGAATGTAAGTTGGTGTAGCCAATACAGAAAATAATATGGAGGCTTCTCAAAAAACTAAAAATAGAACTACCATATGATCTAGGAATTCCACTCCTGGGTATATATCTGAGAAAAACAAAAACACTAATTTGAAATGATCCATGCACCCCAGTGTTGATAGCAGCATTATTTACAATTGTCAAGATATGGAAACAACCTATGTGTCCATCAGCCGATGAATGGCTAAAGAAGTAATATATATGTATACAATGGAATACTACTCAGCCATTTGCAACAACATGGATGGATTTGAAGAGATTTGAAGAGTATTATGCTACGTGAAATAAGTCAGACATAGGAAGACAGTGTATGATATCACTTATATGTGGAATCTAAAAAATAAAATAAACTAGTGAATATAACAAAAAGAAACAAACTCACAGATATAGGAAACAAACTGGGGGTTACCAGTAGGGGGAGGGGCAAGATAGGGGTAGAGGATTAAGACATACAAACTATTATGTATAAAATAAATAAGCCATAAGGATATATTCTACAGCACAGGAAATATAGCCAATATTTTATAATAACTATAAATGGACTATAAGCTTTAAAATTTTTGAATCACTATGTTATACACCTGTATCTTATATAATATTGTTTTTCCGCACCATCTTACAGAAAAACCCAAATGAACTTTTTCGCCAACCCAATATATCAGCTGTACTTCAGTTTTTTTAAAAGAGAATTTTATTTGTCAGGAAATTTTTTAAAATGAGGTAACTTTCAGAAATCCCCTCCCAAGGATGGGATATGGTTACTAGTGGAATCAATCATGTAATTAGAGGGCTGTAACTTTGTCCCTACCCTCTCACCTCTGAGGAGGCAGAAGAAATGAGTTTGAATTGATATTTATTGGCAAAGATTTAATCAACCATGCCTCTATAATGAAGCCTCCATAAAAATGCAAAAGAATGGGTTCACAGATCTTCTGGAATACTGAGCACATAGAAGTTACTGGGCAGGTGGTTTGCCTGGACAGGCCACGGGGACTCCATGTGCTGTTACAGAGAATTGGAACTAGACAGTAAGTTAAAGCAGTAGAATAGATTTTATTCAAAAAACGATTGCATATGTCTTTGTCAATCCCAATCTCCCAATTTATCATACTACTATATATAAAATAGATAACTAATAAGGACCCACTCCATAGCACAGGAAACTCTACTCAATGCTATGTAATGACCTATATGGGAAAAGAATCTAAAAAAGAGTGGATATATGTATATATATAACTGATTGACTTTGCTGTACAGCAGAAACTAACACAATATTGTAAATCAACTATACTCCAATAAAAATTAATTTTAAATAAATACATAACAAAAAGATAAAAAAAACAGAAACTATTTCAGTAGGAAAAGAGAGATTCCAGTATAGAGCTGGAATTAATTCCAAATTATATAACCAGAACAAGTGTAGATTTATAACCAAGGAGCAAGTTTGGGGACGGGCCATTGGTAGATGGAAAATTACTAAGAAGAGACATCAAGTCTGGGGGAGTCTGGCTGAAATGACTTAACAGGACTCTTGCTGAGGGCAAGCCAGGCTGATCAGATATCACCTGGGGGGGTGGCGGGGATGAGAAGTTTAATGGGATATTAAGGGTAGAGAATTCTTGCTAAACTGATTTAGCAGGATTCTTGCTAAAACTGGATTCTATAAGGAAGTACAGGGATGGGCCTTGATGGAGAGAGAGTTTAGGGGAGCCTGACTAAAGTTTGGCCAGGTAAAGAACCTTTTAAACCCCTTCCCCCGTACTTTGCCCTGTGCATCGCTTGCATCAGGATCTTCTTCTGTAGCCTTTGAAATATCTTTTGTAAAAATAGGCAATTGCAAGTAAAGTGTTTCCCTGAGTTCTGTGGCCGGCCCATTCTAGGAAATAATTGAACCTGAGGAGCGGGTCATGGAAATCTCTGTGTTATAGCCAGTCAGAAGGTCAGAAGCCCGGGTGACAACCTGGCCTCGTGTTTGACATCTGACATGGGGTTAAGGAACAGTCCTGTGGGACTGAAGCCATAATCTCTGGGATCTGATGCTAACTCCAGGTAGATAGTGTCAGAATTTGAGTTAAATTGTAAGACACCAGTTGGTGTCTGGAGGATCAGAGCATTGCTTGGTATGGGAGAAAAGTCCACACACATTTGGTGAACAGAAGGGCCAGAAGTGAAGTATTCTATAGAGGCGAGATACAGGGATGTTTTTTCCCTATGGAGCAGTTAACTTCAGAAACAATGTAATCAGGACTTTTTAGCAACGATAGAAACGCAACTTAAACTAGCTTACGTAAAATAGAAATTTGTCGGCTCAAATAATTTAGAAGGACTTGTATTTCTGTTATCAGGCATGCCTTAATCCAGGTTCAGACAATATTATCAAGTTCTCTTCTCTTGGTTCTGTTTCTCTCTGGATGTTGGCATTGTCTTCTCCATGTTGCAGAGATAATGGTTAATGGTGATCCCAGATTTATACCTTTCCACATTGTGCATCCATGTGAAAGATAAACTTGCCCCACAAATTTTTAATTGGGATGGCTGTACTCCAACTTCAAAGCATGACCAAGGGAATTGCCCAAGTCTCAAGCACACGCCTGCCGCTGTTGACGGAAAAAATAAAACCAACTACTGAAGGAGGGGAAAGGAAGAAAACCTTGCTAGTCAGCCAAAAATGTTGGTATGAAAGGGACCGGAAAGCAAATTATAATCATCATAAAACTCACTGTAACGGCTGTGAATTTACAAGTGTATGTAATAGACCTGTAATATTAGAAAGGCATAATTGGGCAGGGATGAGATGCTAAAAGTATTACAGGGTCTGGTCTGCTGGGGAGAATTAAGTCAAAACAAAATCAACTGGACCAAGTATATAATTAGGTAGACTGCAGGATAACCCTATGATCTGGACTCAAAAGTCAGGAGAGCCTCCAAGGGCCTCAAGCTTTCCTAGAAATTTAAGAAGAGTAATCCCCCCCGCCTCCATTTTTTCCACATGTTTACATCTTTATCTAGAAGTCCAAAGGGTTTGTGAGATGTCTGGAGTTTCATGGGTTCTCTAGAGAGCTTCAGTAGAGTTGATGGCATTTGGAAGACCCCTGAAATTCCCTGGATGCTGGCCAACTTAGAAATGTAGACAAGGTAACTTCAATGCATGTTAACTATGTGCTAGAACAATGTTTCTCAAAGTGTGGACCTCAACCAACAGCAGCAGCAACATCT